>NC_136072.1:687514599-688743932 GCF_964261635.1 Lissotriton helveticus
AACTTCAAACAAGCAAAGGATGGCAGAGATTGAGAGAGGATAGAGAAAGCATGCCCAGAACCATAGCAATGAATGAGAAACAAGATGGCCGCGCCCGTTCACGACCGCGTGGGTAAGTTCGCGCGAGATTTTCCTTGCGAGCACGCGCGAAATTGTACTAGCGAGCAGCACACTTTGCGAGATTACACATAGCGGCCGGAAACAGAATTACGTCACGCAAACAAGATGGCCGCGCCCGTGTACGACCGATAGGGTAACTTGGCAAACGTATAGCTAGAAGCGCCTCGCGAACATGCGCAAGATCACGCGAACATACACGTCGCACAAAAAACAATTTTGTATTCGCACGTATTCGCGGCTTCCGAAATCGATCTCGCACGGATTCGAGCCCCAAAAAACGCGCGAAATTGCAGAAAAAACGATTTTAGCTAAACTGAAAGCAATGAGCAGGTGCAAAAGTTCAAACTTAACATTAGTAACATTCAAGGTAGTGCTTCCTGAGGGGCCCCTCCAGAGTTTGCAACTATTCTATGACCCTGCTATGACCCAAACAGCAGGCTCATAGAATAGCTACAAGTAGACCATAAAGGTCCTGTGAAAAAAAATTTCACTGCAACAAAAAGCTAATTACAGATAAGGAAGGAAGCAGGTGCCAGCCAGACTGGAAGTTTCAAAATTACTGACACATTAATGACCCACAAATTAATTGATGGCAGTTGAAAAAGGGCAGGTGTACTTGCTTTTTTCAACCACCATAATCTACAGTGATAAATAAACCTAATGGGTGGCAGTGAGGATGTACCAGAGGGTGGCATGGGTGTCCCAGAGGGTGGCAGTGGTGAAACAGAGGGTGCTGTGAACCTGTGATGATAAACCAGACGTAGAAACAACATAGTCGCGGCCGTTGCGAGCCGAAAAGTAAGTTCGCAATTGCGAACTTGTCCCAAAATCGGCGCGAACGCGCGCCAACACAAAAAACGGGAAAATCCGCAAATCCGCTAGAGTTCGCGGATCTTCGCGGATTGCGAATCCGTAAATCCGCAAGTTCGCGTACGCGAGATCCGCTAGATCCGATCTCTGTCCTCTGAACAGGCCTCAATGTATTGAGTATAATTAATAGTAAGTAGGTGCCGATGAGGTGACGCATGTCCAAGGGTGTAAATAAGCTGAGGCTTGACTAAGCATGCCAATTAGTTGAAGTCTATCAGGGTTGCAGATGAGGTAAGGATTGTCTAGGGGTGCACAAGAGGTATGGCTTCTATTGAAGAGTGTAGTAGAAGAGAGATCTGTCCACGGGGGCAAAGAACTTGAGACCTGTGTCTAAGAGTGCAGTGGGGGATAGGCTTCATGAAGCCTAGTCCACTGCACTCTTAGACACAGGTCTCACCACCTACGCTCTCCAAGAAAAGCCTCTCTCCCACTACAGTCTTGAACACAGGCCTCACCTCCTCTGTCCCTCTGGACATTCCTTACCTCATCTGCACAATCTACTTCCTAATCTGAGGTAACACAGGTGACATGATTGTGAAAAGGTCAAAAAAATTTATGTAATCATTCACACACTATTTATTCTTTCTCAAAAATGTAAAAGACATTAATTTGCCCCAAAAATGTTTCAGTAGTGTAATGAAAAGCTTATACATATGACCTTTTCTCTGTTTTTCAAATGTTATTCTTAAAAAAGATTATGAGCCCTAAGCAGGAGTGCAGATGTAATGAAGCCTGTCCAGAGGAGCACAAAAAGTGCGGCTTGTGTCCAAGAGTGCAGTGGACAGGACTAAACTGGAGTAGTGTGCAAAAAAAGATGAACCTCATTTATAATGCCCTGCATTAGTTTTCGACTGCTGATGCGTCACTTTGTGTGACGCATTGGCGGCATAAAACATGTGCCTTGTTGCGCCATATGTAAAAAGTGACGCATTTTGGTAGATGCGTCACTTTTTAAACCTCTGCGCCACATTATACCTCTGTCAGGTGTAATGTACACAGAGGGGTCATTTCTCAGCAGAAAGCCTCGTAATAGTGACGCAGTGAAATCTATGAGATTTCACTGCGTCACTTTTAGGACACTGTTACGTCAAAATCTTGCGCCTGCCTCACAGCAGAGATAAGACTGAGGCAAACGCTTTCACATGGAGCTTTCCCCATGTGAAAGGATGCATTGCTAGAGTACAAGCATTCCATTTAATTACTGAAAACTCACTATTTTACAAAATACATTTCCTCTCTCTTGCAAACAATCCTACCGCATGTCCAAGGGTGTAAATAAGCTGAGGCGTGTCTAAGCATGCCAATTAGTTGAAGTCTATTCAGGGTTGCAGATGAGGTAAGGATTGTCTAGGGGTGCACAAGAGGTATGGCCTCTATTGAAGAGTGTAGTAGAAGAGAGATCTGTCCACGGGTGCAAAGAACTTGAGACCTGTGTCTAAGAGTGCAGTGGGGGATAGGCTTCATGAAGCCTAGTCCACTGCACTCTTAGACACAGGTCTCACCACCTACGCTCTCCAAGAAAAGCCTCTCTCCCACTACAGTCTTGAACACAGGCCTCACCTCCTCTGTCCCTCTGGACATTCCTTACCTCATCTGTACAATCTACTTCCTAATCTGAGGTAACACAGGTGACATGATTGTGAAAAGGTCAAAAACATTTATGTAATCATTCACACACTATTTATTCTTTCTCAAAAATGTAAAAGACATTACTTTGCCCCAAAAATGTTTCAGTAGTGTAATGAAAAGCTTATACATATGACCTTTTCTCTGTTTTTCAAATGTTATTCTAAAAAAAGATTATGAGCCCTAAGCAGGAGTGCAGATGTAATGAAGCCTGTCCAGAGGAGCACAAAAAGTGCGGCTTGTGTCCAAGAGTGCAGTGGACAGGACTAAACTGGAGTAGTGTGCAAAAAAAGATGAACCTCATTTATAATGCCCTGCATCAGTTTTCGACTGCTGATGCGTCACTTTGTGTGACGCATCGGCGGCATAAAACATGTGCCTTGTTGCGCCATATTTAAAAAGTGACGCATTTTGGTAGATGCGTCACTTTTTAAACCTCTGCGCCACATTATACCTCTGTCAGGTGTAATGTACACAGAGGGGTCATTTCTCAGCAGAAAGCCTCGTAATAGTGACGCAGTGAAATCTATGAGATTTCACTGCGTCACTTTTAGGACACTGTTACGTCAAAATCTTGCGCCTGCCTCACAGCAGAGATAAGACTGAGGCAAACGCTTTCACATGGAGCTTTCCCCATGTGAAAGGATGCATTGCTAGAGTACAAGCATTCCATTTCAGTACTGAAAACTCACTATTTTACAAAATACATTTCCTCTCTCTTGCAAACAATCCTACCGCATGTCCAAGGGTGTAAATAAGCTGAGGCGTGTCTAAGCATGCCAATTAGTTGAAGTCTATTCAGGGTTGCAGATGAGGTAAGGATTGTCTAGGGGTGCACAAGAGGTATGGCCTCTATTGAAGAGTGTAGTAGAAGAGAGATCTGTCCATGGGTGCAAAGAACTTGAGACCTGTGTCTAAGAGTGCAGCGGGGGATAGGCTTCATGAAGCCTAGTCCACTGCACTCTTAGACACAGGTCTCACCACCTACGCTCTCCAAGAAAAGCCTCTCTCCCACTACAGTCTTGAACACAGGCCTCACCTCCTCTGTCCCTCTGGACATTCCTCACCTAATCTGCACGATCTACTTCCTAATCTGAGGTAACACAGGTGACATGATTGTGAAAAGGTCAAAAAAATGTATGTAATCATTCACACACTATTTATTCTTTCTCAAAAATGTAAAACACATTAATTTGCCCCAAAAATGTTTCAGTAGTGTAATGAAAAGCTTATACATATAACCTTTTCTCTGTTTTTCAAATGTTATTCTAAAAAAAGATTATGAGGCCTAAGCAGGAGTGCAGATGTAATGAAGCCTGTCCAGGGGAGCACAAAAGGTGAGGCTTGTGTCCAAGAGTGCAGTGGGCAGGACTAAACTGAAGTAGTGTGCAAAAAAAAGATAAACCTCATTTATAAAGCCCTGCATCAGTTTTCCACTGCTGATGCGTCACTTTTTGTGACGCGTCGGCGGCATAAAACATGTGCCTTGTTGGGCCATATTTAAAAAGTGACGCATGTAGGTAGATGCGTCACTTTTTAAACCTCTCCGCCACATTATACCTCTGTCAGGTGTAATGTACACAGAGGAGTCATTTCTCCGCAGAAAGCCTCGTAATAGTGACGCAGTGAAATCAATGAGATTTCACTGCGTCACTTTTAGGACACTGTTACGTCAAAATCTTGTGCCTGCCTCACAGCAGACATAAGACTGAGGCAAACGCTTTCACATGGAGCTTTCCCCATGTGAAAGGATGCATTGCTGGAGTACAAGCATTCCATTTCAGTACTGAAAACTCACTATTTTACAAAATACATTTCCTCTCTCTTGCAAACAATCCTACCGCATGTCCAAGGGTGTAAATAAGCTGAGGCTTGTCTAAGCATGCCAATTAGTTGAAGTCTATTCAGGGTTGCAGATGAGGTAAGGATTGTCTAGGGGTGCACAAGAGGTATGGCCTCTATTGAAGAGTGTAGTAGAAGAGAGATCTGTCCACGGGTACAAAGAACTTGAGACCTGTGTCTAAGAGTGCAGTGGGGGATAGGCTTAATGAAGCCTAGTCTACAGCACTCTTAGACACAGGTCTCATCACCTACACTCTCCAAGAAAAGCCTCTCTCCCACTACAGTCTTGAACACAGGCCTCACCTCCTCTGTCCCTCTGGACATTCCTCACCTCATCTGCACAATCTACTTCCTAATCTGAGGTAACACAGGTGACATGATTGTGAAAAGGTCAAAAAAAATTATGTAATCATTCACACACTATTTATTCTTTCTCAAAAATGTAAAAGACATTAATTTGCCCCAAAAATGTTTCAGTAGTGTAATGAAAAGCTTATACATATGACCTTTTCTCTGTTTTTCAAATGTTATTCTAAAAAAAGATTATGAGCCCTAAGCAGGAGTGCAGATGTAATGAAGCCTGTCCAGGGGAGCACAAAAAGTGTGGCTTGTGTCCAAGAGTGCAGTGGACAGGACTAAACTGGAGTAGTGTGCAAAAAAAAGATGAACCTCATTTATAATGCCCTGCATCAGTTTTCGACTGCTGATGCGTCACTTTGTGTGACGCATCGGCGGCATAAAACATGTGCCTTGTTGCGCCATATTTAAAAAGTGACGCATGTTGGTAGATGCGTCACTTTTTAAACCTCTGCGCCACATTATACCTCTGTCAGGTGTAATGTACACAGAGGGGTCATTTCTCAGCAGAAAGCCTCGTAATAGTGACGCAGTGAAATCTATGAGATTTCACTGCGTCACTTTTAGGACACTGTTACGTCAAAATCTTGCGCCTGCCTCACAGCAGACATAAGACTGAGGCAAACGCTTTCACATGGAGCTTTCCCCATGTGAAAGGATGCATTGCTAGAGTACAAGCATTCCATTTCATTACTGAAAACTCACTATTTTACAAAATACATTTCCTCTCTCTTGCAAACAATCCTACCGCATATCCAAGGGTGTAAATAAGCTGAGGCGTGTCTAAGCATGCCAATTAGTTGAAGTCTATTCAGCGGTTGCAGATGAGGTAAGGATTGTCTAGGGGTGCACAAGAGGTATGGCCTCTATTGAAGAGTGTAGTAGAAGAGAGATCTGTCCACGGGTGCAAAGAACTTGAGACCTGTGTCTAAGAGTGCAGTGGGGGATAGGCTTCATGTAGCCTAGTCCACTGCACTCTTAGACACAGGTCTCACCACCTACGCTCTCCAAGAAAAGCCTCTCTCCCACTACAGTCTTGAACACAGGCCTCACCTCCTCTGTCCCTCTGGACATTCCTCACCTAATCTGCACGATCTACTTCCTAATCTGAGGTAACACAGGTGACATGATTGTGAAAAGGTAAAAAAAAATGTATGTAATCATTCACACACTATTTATTCTTTCTCAAAAATGTAAAACACATTAATTTGCCCCAAAAATGTTTCAGTAGTGTAATGAAAAGCTTATACATATAACCTTTTCTCTGTTTTTCAAATGTTATTCTAAAAAAAGATTATGAGGCCTAAGCAGGAGTGCAGATGTAATGAAGCCTGTCCAGGGGAGCACAAAAGGTGAGGCTTGTGTCCAAGAGTGCAGTGGGCAGGACTAAACTGAAGTAGTGTGCAAAAAAAAGATGAACCTCATTTATAAAGCCCTGCATCAGTTTTCCACTGCTGATGCGTTACTTTTTGTGACGCATCGGCGGCATAAAACATGTGCCTTGTTGGGCCATATTTAAAAAGTGACGCATGTAGTTAGATGCGTCACTTTTTAAACCTCTCCGCCACATTATACCTCTGTCAGGTGTAATGTACACAGAGGAGTCATTTCTCCGCAGAAAGCCTCGTAATAGTGACGCAGTGAAATCAATGAGATTTCACTGCGTCACTTTTAGGACACTGTTACGTCAAAATCTTGCGCCTGCCTCACAGCAGACATAAGACTGAGGCAAACGCTTTCACATGGAGCTTTCCCCATGTGAAAGGATGCATTGCTGGAGTACAAGCATTCCATTTCAGTACTGAAAACTCACTATTTTACAAAATACATTTCCTCTCTCTTGCAAACAATCCTCCCGCATGTCCAAGGGTGTAAATAAGCTGAGGCTTGTCTAAGCATGCCAATTAGTTGAAGTCTATTCAGGGTTGCAGATGAGGTAAGGATTGTCTAGGGGTGCACAAGAGGTATGGCCTCTATTGAAGAGTGTAGTAGAAGAGAGATCTGTCCACGGGTACAAAGAACTTGAGACCTGTGTCTAAGAGTGCAGTGGGGGATAGGCTTCATGAAGCCTAGTCTACAGCACTCTTAGACACAGGTCTCACCACCTACACTCTCCAAGAAAAGCCTCTCTTCCACTACAGTCTTGAACACAGGCCTCACCTCCTCTGTCCCTCTGGACATTCCTCACCTCATCTGCACAATCTACTTCCTAATCTGAGGTAACACAGGTGACATGATTGTGAAAAGGTCAACATTTTTTATGTAATCATTCACACACTATTTATTCTTTCTAAAAATGTAATAGACATTAATTTGCCCCAAAAATGTTTCAGTAGTGTAATGAAAAGCTTATACATATAACCTTTTCTCTGTTTTTCAAATGTTATTCTAAAAAAAGATTATGAGGCCTAAGCAGGAGTGCAGATGTAATGAAGCCTGTCCAGGGGAGCACAAAAGGTGAGGCTTGTGTCCAAGAGTGCAGTGGACAGGACTAAACTGGGGTAGTGTGCAACAAAAAGATGAACCTCATTTATAAAGCCCTGCATCAGTTTTCCACTGCTGATGCGTCACTTTTTCTGACGCATCGGCGGCATAAAACATGTGCCTTGTTGCGCCATATTTAAAAAGTGACGCATGTAGGTAGATGCGTCACTTTTTAAACCTCTGCGCCACATTATACCTCTGTCAGGTGTAATGTACACAGAGGGGTCATTTCTCAGCAGAAAGCCTCGTAATAGTGACGCAGTGAAATCAATGAGATTTCACTGCGTCACTTTTAGGACACTGTTACGTCAAAATCTTGCGCCTGCCTCACAGCAGACATAAGACTGAGGCAAACGCTTTCACATGGAGCTTTCCCCATGTGAATGGATGCATTGCTGGAGTTGCGTCATTTTTGTGACACACTCCAGCAATTCGTCACTTTTGCGCTTACAGATACATCACAAATACTGACTTATCTGTAAGTCCTAGAAACATGATGCGTCATACATTAAATATAATGCATCATTGGTGTCACAAGGAGTGCACAGTGAAAAGTGATGCATCGCTGTTTTCATAAATAAAGCTCTCAGTGTGCTTCCTAATCTGAGGTAACACAGGTGACATGATTATGAAAGCTTCAAATTATTTTACTTAATCATGCACACATTTTTAATTTTTTCTCAAAAATGTAAAAGCTATTAATTTGCCCCAAAATCGATTTTTCAATAACATTTTAGAAACACAGTGCAAGTCCTATGTACAATCATTCCATTTCAGTACTGAAAAGTCACTATTTTACAAAATACATTTCCTATCTCTTGCAAACATTCCTACCAAGCATTACCCAAAAAATTAAGCAAACCAACAGCAAAGAAACTCAATCTGCTTCCCATTTTGAGGTAAAACAGGTAACATGTTTGTAAAAGATTCAAATATTTTTATGTAGCACACACTATTTATTCCTTCTTAAAAATGTTAAAGCCATGGATTTGCACTAAAATCGCTTTTCAATTACCATTTTAGGAACAGAACACAGGTCCTATGTACAAGCATTCATTTTCACTACTGAAACCAATTGATTTAGCCTAAAATTGATTTTTAAAATAACATTCTAGATACAGAGTGCAAGTCCTATGTACAACCATTCAACTTCACTACTGAAACATCACTATTTCACAAAATACAAATCCTCTATTTTACAAATATAGAAACCACACATTTTCAAAAAGCATCACACAAACCAACAGCAAAGAAAATCAATGTGCTTCTTAATCTGAACTCTCTATCTAAATGCATCATAACTCACCTTTACAAATGCTTTAGGAGATTCAGAACAGTGTCAGATACACACCCCAATATTTCTTTAGCAGAGCAAAAGTTATGTTCTCCAGGCACTGCAACAATTAATGGCACAGAAAACCTCTAATTCTACACATATATTCCTCATGGTAACCAATAAAAACTCTTCCCTCTCTATTTTCAAATCAACACCCTTTCCTCCCTCAGCCCTTTCTACCTGTTACCATAGCAACTCCCTCCTCACTGAGCTCCCAGGGTTAAAAGTTTATTCTACAATGTTGCAAATCAAATCAGCAAGCATATTTGACCTCTCAATACACCAGCTTATCCACTGCAATCTTTCTTTAAATGACTTTTTTAACCATTCAAATGACTTCTTTCACACAACAGAACCATGCACCCTAACTTTCAGTTTTCAACTATCTGAATCCACCAATCATTGCTTGTCATTCAAGAGCACTGAAACTCCACAGTTTTTTTTTGCAAACTACTACTGTTCCAACTGCCATTTCATTCCTACACTTCATCTGACTGCACCAGAACCTCCTCTCACCATGTACTCTGTCTGGATTATTTGACATAGCTACATTCACTGGGCTCAAAGGTATGCAGCTACCAGAAAATTTCACAACCTTGATTTACCAAATGTGCACATAAAATGGATTGGCCAAAGAGGATTGAGATGTCATCAATTGATACCATTGGTGAAAACCTTTTTCCATCTGCCACACCCTAACCTCATAATTTTGCACTGTGGTGGAAATGACCTAGGCACTTTGACTGGGGTAGGTCTGGAGATGCTTTGAAAGGACACCTTTGGGCAAATGATGACACTTTTTCCACAAACTGCCTTGGTATATTCCAATATATGCCAAAGACAGAAATGGAAGTGGTCCAACCAATTTTGTCCACAATTTGAGAAAGCACGGAAACATGTGAATAAATTTGGTTCTGCTTACATGAGAGACTATGGAATGGGTTCAATATACAACAACAACTTGCGTTACAACATGCAAGATATCTACAGAGCTGGTGTGCACTTCTCAGATGAGGGGAATAGAATATTCCTCCTGAATTTAAGACTGTGCATTGGTACCTACTTGTAGGTACCTAAATCAGCCACAGAACCCAAAAGCTCTTTTCAGGGCTACCCTACCTCTGATCACTCCAAATGATTATCTTTTTCTAACTTTTTTCACTATTTTTCACCAAAGTATGCTCCCCGGTACGCTCCCCGGTGCGCGTACCGGGCGCTCCCCCGCGAAAAATTAAAAAATTGTTTTTCTTTTTTCGCCTATATTGGCCTCCTAAGACCCCCTCAGAAAACCTAGAGGGTCAAGGAGTGCCTACCGTGCCCCCTTATACCCATTCCCAACGTTGTTTGTCCTCCATTTTCTGTCTCAAATCTACCGAAACACAAAATGGAGGACTCCCGTTGCGCTTACCGGTACGCGTACCGGGGCACTCATCGGTAAGTGCTCCCAAAAAATGTTAAAAGTTAACTTACATAAAAACCACTGGACACACTTTCACCAAATATAGAATAGATCATACTACATACCAGTCCCTACCATTTTCCCAAATTTGGTGGAATTCCATTGAGCCATTAGGCCTGTAGCCCTCTCTAAATATCCTGAGGTAAATTACTTCACAAAAACACATCTGAAGTGTTAGAATTTACAACCAATTAATACGTTACTTTCATTTTCTACTATTATTTATTGACATTTGATTGGTTATGTACATGAATATAAATGAAAAATAAGAGGGAAACACAGCCATTTTGACTACAACTACCTGAAGTACATCTTGAGAGGATTTTCTCATTTTTCTTCTTCACCTTTCTGTCAGGTAAGTTCTTAATTTGTAAGGAGCACTTTAAGTTAATTTGTAAAAACGTTTTCTGATAGTTATTTACTGTCCCTCTGTTATAGTTATACATTGAGATAGGCTTCTCTGTTATATTTATGGTTTAAGTTAGGCTTCTCTGGTATAATTATGAATTTACTTAGGCTTCATCACATGCACTTTTTTATATTTATAATTCCTGCCTGATACCATACACTGCCCAAAGATAACTTGACTGTTAAAAACTCAGAAGTACCTGTCTGAACTTAAACCCAACAGTGCCCTAACTCTACTGATATAGTTATTTTTATGCAATTTACAGCAAGAAAATAGATGTTGCACAACAGACCTCCAATATTCTTTCGAAATTACCATTGAGGAGATTCCTCAAGAAGATTTTCTTGACTTCATGGATGAGTCGCATGACCAAGAATTCATTGACTGTTTAGAAAATATGGAATCATGCAATACAAATTTGGAGGACATTCCGGATGATGTAATGTTGGAAGTGTTATTAAATTATGAACAATCTCAACAATACATTTAAAATTAATAATTAAAAATTGTTTGACACATTATTCATTTTTATATGTAATTCATGAAATATTACCAAAATGAATATAATATAAAGTGAGACTTACAGTATACTGCGCAACTTTTTTATGTTACATAGTAATTTTGCTCATAGTTACTTCCTTTCTCCCACTAAATTATCTCCAATGTGTATTTGACATCTCTTTTTCATCTCCTGCCTCCATTTTGTTTCTGCTTTCCTGACAGACTATGATATGGATTCCATATACCACAATAACTTCTGTAACAACATGCAAGATATCTACAGAGGAAACGGTGTACATTAAATTTAGGACTCTGCATTGGTACCTACATGTTGGTACTTAAAACACCCAAACAACACAACAACTCTATGCAGAGCTACCCTACCTCTAAACACTTTTAATTATTATTTTCCTATTTCACTGGGTTTTCCCAGTGGTACGCTCCCCGGTAAGCTCCCCGGTGCGCGTACCGGGCGCTCCCCCCGCGAAAATCGAAAAAAAAACAAAAACATTTTTTGTCCCACGGGACCCTTTTATGGCCCCCACATCAAACCTAGGGGGTCAAGGGGGGTGTACCCTGCCCCCTTTTGGTCATTTCCCCTTTTCTTTTTTGCCACCTCTTGTGTCTCGATCCTACCAAGACACAATATGGCGGCCGCTGCGGACTGTTTCGAATGTTTACAGACACCCGAGAGCCAATCAGCTTTCCGTGCGCAAGTCGCGTAGCGCGCCCGGTGCGCTCCCCGGTACGGGTACCGGGACGCGCTTATAGATATATATATTTTTTTAAACTCAAATTACTCAAAATCTTCTGGAGCACATATCTTGAGACATAGCAAAGGCACATCGGGCTACCAGTCCCTACAATTTTGCCAAGTTTGGTGAAAATCCATTCAGCCGTTCGAGCTGAAAGTGAGTTCGACCGCCCTATGGAAATTAACATGGGGAAAACACGTTTTGGGACCCCCTTTATCTCAGCCCCCGCTTGAAGAATCCCCCCCAAACTTTCTGGTAAGGAGCGGAGAGCCTCGAGGCAAAGTTGAGGAAAAATTCAGGCAGATTCCTCAACCGGCGCCAAAGTTATTCCCAATAGAATGTTGCGATTTCCCTATGGAAAACAATCCTAACTATAACTACCTACTGGCGACTGCCAGTAGGTAATATATATGTATATATATATATATATATATATATATATATATATATATGATACAACCCACACTCCCACATAGTTTCAGTCTACCTGATGTTCACCCTATATTTTCAAGTTCAATTTCACAACTTTTCAAACATTGGCTATTCTGCACAAATCCAGAATAGTGGTGAATTTGCGAGAGTCCAGAGTTCATCTAAACCACTTCACCCAGGTACGAATCTTTGACATGTAGTAAGGCTGGATCAAGATTGATATCAAATAGAGAATCAAGCATACTTTCCTTTTCCTGGTTTTGTCGGAAATAAAACCCTGGAAGAAATTGGGCACAGCAGGTATCTTACCATGCAGATTTTTATAATGTTATACCTGACTAACATTGATGTAGAAACAATTTTTCCTACTTTGAGGATTTGCTATCTGCATGCCTGGTGCAGATAGCAAATCCTCAAAATGGGAATAATGGTTTTCTAGCAGCTAATTTTCCCGAATTGCAATGTTTGTAAATCAGAGTGGGTTGCCAGTGCTTAATTTGAGCTGGGGGTTGCAGGTGGGGTCCTAGCACTCATTTCTGAGGAACAACACTTATTATTTATTCCACATCAGAATCTGACGGAGAACAAGAGAGGGTGAAACACAAATGGGGAGAAGAGGGAGTAAGATGGAAAAACAGTGACAAAGAAAGAAAGCAAGGATGAAAAAGAATCTGAAAGAGTCAGATAAAGGCAAAGAGAGTGTATGGTGGTGGATGAAAGAAGTAAATGGTGAAATCATGATGACTTACTTTTTGGTTCTGACTCCTTTGAAATTTGGTAGTTCTGACTGCCGGCTTCGAACAGAGCTTTGGGCACCAGCACTTACTGTTTTACAGATTCAGCATTGTAGGGTGGCAAATGTCAACCTTTCGCCTCGGTATTTACTATGTGTGCATTAGTGCGCAGGAGACCACACAATGTACAAACCTCCTGCAACTAAGGGTTCCGTGTTTCTAAAAGCCTGATTTGCATCACTATACAGTGCACAGAATAGAGTCCTTGACAGGCAACATGCTGCAAATATTATAGTTTTCATCTTTCAAAAGCTCCAATTAAAAATACTGGCATTTTAGCTGTTTTTTACTCACAGCAATTCCATATTTACATATGCCTAATTAAATTTTTCACAGGAAAAATGGATAGCATGCGATTGTCGGTTAATAGACATTCGAGCAACCCTTAACATTTCTTTCATTTAATAGCATTCATTATTTTTCAAAAGGTCACATCTTTAGTGTTCCAAAGATCAAAAACAGTGATAATTGTTGTCTCTCTATTTCAGAAACGCACATTTAAGATCAGAACATCATAATCTGTTACAGAAGGCGAGCCTCACTTTGACATGGCTCATTTGAAGCCTCATTAGAGTCTGCAGAATATTTCTTTTGCGTCAGACTATAATAGTGCACATGCTATTAAATATGCAGCGTTTGTAGGTATATCTTCAGAATTCAAATCTAGTTTCTCAAACCACTCCATCCCAGATTTACCAACAATTTGTGCCGGCTTTGCATAAAAAAAGTGATGCATTCCCAGAGCAAAGTGTTGTGGTAAGAATTTCTTTCTACAAGTAGCCTAAAGTAGCGCAGAGTAGTGCTATTTGCTACTATTCTGCAAGGAGGTGCTACAAGGGAATTTCCAAGCAGCCACCCATGAGTTTTGATGCATATCCCTATCTCACATTTGTGGACAGAAAGTTGCACCAAAACTTACCTACCCCTCCTTAAGGCAAGCAACACAATGGAGTCACTTTTGAAAGTCTCCACATTGCTTAACTTTGCAAGTGTGCTGCACTGTACAGCACCCATACAATGTATGAAAGTATTAAAAGATAGGTTTTAAACTAGAAGGATGTTCAGTATAAAACCTATGGTTCACAGAACACTCACGACTTGGTGGAAAGGCATGTGAGTTAGCGCATAGCAGCCAAAAGCGTGCCATCGCTGGGACAGAGGAAAATATTTCCATATCCAGTGGTGGCACCTCCGCTAAGGTGGAGGAGTGCTGTCCCACAGCACAAAAGGAACAATAAAATTATAATAATGTTGCAGGGATTTTGCACATTAACAGAACTATGCATAGGAAAATGGGACCTTGGTGTATAGGGGCTAAGCCTTCCCACCACTTTAGTGCCCACAAACCCAGGATCGACTAGCTATAGTGTCTCACTCTCTCTCCTACTCATAATTGGAGAGACCAATGATTAGACACCCCAGAACACAACACTCCCAGATCTCTCAGGATTCGCTGTAACAAGACGCACCTTTTTGCTCACATTCACGTACTTGTCCACAATAAGATCTGACAGAAACACGAAATTAGTTTAAAATATTTATTTTAACTAACGTGCTCTAAAATGCAGTATACAAGCCACTACCAGCAGCAAAATGCACAATATCAATACAGTTAGCATTGCAGCAAGACCATATATCATAAAAAGAGAGACATTATTTTATAATAACAATGAATAAAGGACTAAAAGGCCTAACCACCCTCCGCTTGGTAAGCAATATAAAATGGAAGCTCTCTGGGCTTTGTCAGCAGACCACATATCTCAGGACGTAGATCATATTTCTACATCACAGGTGCGTGTTGCTCTTCTCCCTGGAAAGGTACCTTTCCAAGTGTGCGTTACCTAAAAATGCATCCCCATAATATCAAAGTACGATTCTCCAGCAGAAACAGCTGTGTTGGTGTTTAGGGCCTGAACACAACAGAATAACAAGATGGAGTGTTTATCGGCCTTGCTCACTATGTTCAGACTAAACTCCAGGAACAGGCAGAGAATGAGCACAGCAGAGAGTTCTCATGTGAAAGGCATAAACAGAGTCATGCAAAATAAAGACATGCAGTGTTGTGCGCAAAAGCAGCATCATGGCTACTGGGCTTGTGCCAACTTAAAGATGTCGATAATGTCTCTAGTAACCACGTGACAATAACGTATCGTTATTAGCCTTTTAGCTTTCCAATTGCAGTGAGCTCTCAGGGGCGGGGATGGCCAAAGCAGGGAGAGGAGTGGCTACACTTGACTATTTGGCTGGTCATCTCGAGCAGGCCAAACACTCCTGTGCACTTTCGATCTTCTCCACCAGGCTTGCTTTTTGCAGCTTGGTCAGGAACATACAAAGCCTTCCTGCCCCTGTTTGAGCACTGAACCATGGAACTCAGGACAATCATAATGCTGCATTGCAGCATTGTGATTAGCTCAGGGTAGTCTGGGAGCCTGAGTGTTTCCTGCTGCTGGCTGGGACTGCAGGAAGAAGGAAGACGACAGATGGGGGAGAGGAGGCAGCCTGCTTTTAGAGGTGTTTTTTTCTTTTTTCGTCTGCCACCCCCTCGCCACCACACGGGTCTGGTGGCAGCCGCTACTGTCCATATCTTAGTAGGTATGGTGTGCAGTTTTTCTCTCACCATTTGACCCAGCACATGTGCTGAGTTAAGTCATAACTTTATAAATCTTGCCCCCCCCTTGTTCGATCTTGTGGCATATTGCCTCCTAGCCGTTAAATGTGCATCTATATTTTGGTAGTGTCACAGTATAATATGAAAGTGACATTATTAATAATACATAATCAATGACAGTAAATAAATCACTGACATTTGCAGACACACAGTACATTTCAAACCAACACTATTCAACACATTGAAAAACATTTTAGTGCATTACTAGCGGCTTCAGAATTTGAAGTTAATTATAATTCACAACCGGCAAACATAGTCAGTCTGTCAGTGAAGTCACCTATATTCGTTTTGGAAAAACAAACCATAAAAACACACAGAATAAAATACAGACAAACATTTAAAAACATCTTGCCATAATATCATGATACAATTAAACAAATATGCACAAAGCCACATTTAAAACATTCTTTACAGTGTGTACAAGGCGGAGGTTCCAAATCGCTTTCTGATAGACAACACCTAATAAAATGTACTATTGCTAAGCAGGTCCTGAGGAAACCTAATTGCTGTGGCAAAAACAAAATAACATTGATGCTTATTGTCTGATAATAACATCCTGTAAAATTGGCACTAAAACACTTTTCCGCATAATTCTATATTCATCGCAAAAGAGTATGACATGTAATGTGTTTTGTTCTGAGACATTATCACAAGGACATGTATGTAGATCTAAAAACCACGAAACTTGCGTAGGGAATGCCACTAAAAATGAGTAGTATTAGAACGAGTCAAACAAAATCTATTCTGGGGATTGGAGATAAGAGAAATATAAAAGTCTAAGCCTGGTGTTTCTTTGCTCAGCCAAAATGACTGTCAGCCTTCAAATTATGACCCCTCCCCACCAAGAGAGCCTCTTTGAAAATGAAAAAGTATTTTTAGCCAAATCCCTGGACTCGTTTCCTATGCTTTCAAGGTTGCAGAAATGGGTAGAAATCCTAGTGCAGTAAAAGCTGCCTTTGTTTATGCCAGCCAAGGCATGGCAGCCACATTATCTGAAGTTAGGCAAACAGCAATAATCATCCTCGAAACACTTGCTTCCTGGGGTTCCCCATCTTCTCGGTCAGAGCAACAGGGGATTGAGCTTGAATACATCCTTCAGATACTCCAATCCACACTATAAACAACACATAAAGGTGGGGGATGAGTGAGGGATGGCAGGAACCCTACCCAGCAATTTGTGTGCCATTGCTGGTGCTGTGTCCACCCCAGCCTTGGTACAAACCAATTACTATGTCACACACAGACCTTAGTTTTAAATGTTTTTATTGCTCTGTGTGTAACTGTGAACTTAAGATTCTAAATTAGCCTTCAATGCATTCCACTCTAACATTTAGGCCGCCATTCTACAGAGTCCCTCAGGAGCCAAAAGGGTTCCATCATTTCTCACTTGCAAGCCATTACATCCCCCCACTGTTAATTTTTTTTTTTTTTTTACAAAATATATAGATAAATAGACATATACAATTAAATCTCTTCAATCCTTCGTTTTTGGCACCTTAATTGTTTCACCAGACATGTTCTCGGAAACTGGGAACTGCCCTCACCAATGTCCAGAATCTGGTTCAGCAGTATAGAGGCAACAGCAGACAATGACAGTTCAGACCCAGTCGCTCATCATCAGTTAGAGCTGATGAATTATTAGTTGAAGGCCTAAATTGAGTAGAGTCTCAGGTAATAGACTTCCCAGGGCGCTGGGCAGTCTCCATGTGCTCCTTGGAAGACACAACCTGAAAAGGTTGTGCATCGAATGGAGCATCATATTTTCTTCTCCACATATGTTGTGCGGAGCACTCGATCTCATTTCCTAAATATAATGTTCATCGCACGTTGTCTTTGGTCAGCATGAGTTTTCAACTTTTGTTTGTTTGCACAGTTTTTCTTGACTGCCATGGCTGCAGTCTGCAAAGCAGCAAGGAACAACAGATCAGTCAGTCCCTTATTCGTCTTTACTAAGAACATGGAAGCAGAAGAAGGACAGCCAATATAGACAACATTACATGTTGACGGAATTGGTAACCCTTTCTCTTCTTTTACAAAGCAATGTGGAAAAAAAAATATTGTTTTTAACTCTTTCGATGCTGATGACGGAACCGCTCCATCATCAGCTGCGGTGGCGCTGTGCTGATGATGGAGCGGTTCCGTCATGGCCAGGCCGCCACGCCTGCGCTGGGCGTTCTATTGAGCGGGCGGGCCATGACGGAACCGCTCCGTCATGAGCACAGCCCAACCGCGGCTGGTGACGGAGCGGTTCCGTCACCAGCATGCGCCCGCCGCGCAGCCGCCCCGCCCCCTTAGCACTGCGGCGGACTAGCCGCCACAGCGATGTGGTTAATACTCCCTTATGGTATGCATGCTGCTCAACGGCTAGGCTGATTTGAAGTGAAGAGCTCTAGAAAGTAGTGCTGTTACAGTTGCTGATTAAAGAGTGCGGATTATAAAGTCTGCCTCCCTAATTTTGGGGACAAATTAAACACTGCATGCATACTTATGGTATTTAATGTAATTCTTTAAGAAAAAAAAACATCCACATAGAGACCAATGTCTTACATGTCGAATTTTAAAGCAAATAATTTAAACATTTTTAAAATTGTATGTGGTCCAAAACATATATTTGGAGGTTCGAGGTAACAAAAATTCCCAATGGTTTAGAAATATTCTTATTCTTTGTTTAATAAAAGCAATATTTATGGGGACAGAGTAGCATAAATAACATATCTTTCAGTTTGGAGCACCTTCTAAATTCAAAGTTCCGAAATGATAATAGAGTCTGACCGAATAGATATTTACAAATGTATAAACTCCGATATCAAATTCATTCCTAGATGACAATCCAAAAAGCATTGCTGAGCGCCTTGACTGCTTGAATAAAAACAATGAGTTTAATCCGTACTGAAACTAGACTCAAGTACTAATTGCTGTTACCATTTCTTGAGGACTAGGGGTCAGTTGTACAATGTAATTGCAAACCCAGTGTTTGTAAGCACAAAATAGCTTTTTTTGTACTTACTAAACCCATTTTGCAATGAGAAAGGCCTTCTCAAAAGCGAATTTGTTTGTGATCTATTTTTTAGTACAATTATGAGGGGATTTGAAAGGAGCGTCGCCTACTAATTGTGACTCAGAATGGTGTGTATCAAAGATTTACACCGCAATTATGGTCACAAACATTGATCATTTTTAGACACCTCAAAGGAGGTGGTAACTGATTTGCAAAGGGAAAGGTATAACTTTAGCACGTCTTTCATTTTGTGGATGCTGTTGGTCAACGACAGGGGGACCAAGCAGCTGTCAAGAAGAGCAGTGACTGCTTTCCAGACGGGAAACTTTTTTGTTTTTGAACCAGCACTGGCTTCTTTAAGGATGTTCTGTTTTAAAAAACATTTCCTGTTTGGGTTTGCAAACACAGGAGTGGTGGTTGCTATTCCTTGCAGGCACCAGCACAGTCACGGCCTATCACTGGTTTTGAGAAATAATGACCTGGCTAAATAATATTCGTTATGCAGATTGTTCTGTGAAACCCTGTGACTGGAGATTTTGCTTATTAGCATATAGGTTGCAGCGGTAGGTCACAGAAAGTTGGTATGGTATGTAGTTTACTACCACTTTTTGTGACCTTTGTCTCAGTACGTCAGGCCCCCATGTTGAGTTTGTATTTTGTTCTTCTTCCAAAGAGCCATATTATTCTGCCCCTGTTACCTGAAAAACTGCCTCACATTTGTTTTATAAGCTGGGTATAATGATTAACAAACTAGTGAGCTCAATGTGCTCTGTTGAGCTACATGTAACTGATATGGGGCGGGGGTGGGCATTGGATTGTGTTGCCCTTGCATGACACAAGTCGCAAGGCAGCGCAAGACTTACATTTTTTTAATTTGTATTTATTTTTTTAGTTTTCCATTACCAAACTTGACTCAAGGCTATGAGAGCGTGCTTTACAAGGGTTGAACAGACATCAAGCACTTTTACAAAATATGCAAAGGAATATTAGTAAGCATACAGGGCTGTATACAATAAAAGGTCAAATAATTGTTAAATTTTTCCAGAGGTGGAGCTGCTCAGACTTTTCAGTAACGGGAGGGATAGTGAACAAAAGCAAGCCAATTATCTTAGGTGGAAGCATTCAGGTGTTTGTTGAGTAGAAATAATTTAAGGATTTTTCTGAAGCATAAGAATGACTGATTGTCATATAGTTCTTGGGGCAAAGCTTTTCAAATTCTGGGCGCCTTCCCAGAGAAGGAACGGGTGAGTGATTTTAATTTCTTGAATTTGGGAGGAATTAAAAGTAAGGTATTTGAACTTTGCAGAGTCCTCTTTCCATCGGCTATTGATAGTTTGTTTGCGAGGTAGTTTGGTTTCTCTGTGTATAGCACGTTGTGTGTTATGCAATGCAAGCGATCTTGAAAATGCTCTTGCTTCAATTGGAAGCCAGTTGAGCTTTCTTAAGCGTGGGAATAATGTGATCATAATGTCTCTCCACTGAGAGAAGTCTGGATACTGCGTTGAGCGAATTCCACATTGGGCTAAGGTGTTTTTTTTGGTGCACCGGGGATAGTGGTCCAGCTTAGAGAGGACTATAGATTACATTACAGTATTTAGATCTTCTTGGGGAATGAAGGATTTGAATTTTTGTAGGTGTTTCAGATTCTATAAGACACTTTTTGCGGAGGCATTAAACTGATCGTTCATCCTCAAGTTTTTGTCAAGTGTACAAAGTTGACGATAGATAGCGTGTAGTTCTCTTTTCACTTTAATGACATTTATTTTACTCCAGTAGGCATTTCCAAGAAACTTTATATTACAGAAAAACTGCATTTCACAAAAATCACAACACAGTCTTCGTATAATGCTCTGTGTAGTCTGTCTATTTCCCTCTTTCTTCCTGCGTAGGAGACATTTCACCATTCTCCTCACTCCGACCCTAAAAAGGATCGAGAGCTACATATTGTCCGCCACTAGATAAGGGAAATTTGCATCATAATCATAGCATGACATAACAGAAATAAAAAGCATCCATTTCAAAGTAATCAATTCACCCTCCTGTGATACACAGGCATTAATGACAACTCTGAAACACACCATAAACTCTGATAGAGAGGGAAGAAAAAACTTGTGGAAGAAGTATAGGATGGGCTAATCCTTCAAAAAAGTTTTATGGGAGCTACCCTTTCTATCAGGAAAAGGATTGGGTCAACAATCTATACAAAAACAGGGTACCTTCTCCTGGGTTCACTATAGTATCTCCCCGTGCCTAAAATGAATGTGTGTCCCTCCTCATGTAACGTAACTGGTGCTATGTAAAGCGCTCTGATACCTGATTCGGTTTGGGTCTAGTTCGCGCTATATAAAACTCGGATCACTGAAATAATATCGACTACCAAAATATCGACTACCCAAAATATCGAGGAAAAAATATCTACAACCAAAATATCGAGTTTGTATGTACAAACAGGTAAGTACAAAAATATCGAGTACAAAATATCGTTTACAAAAATATAGTTGTAAAAAATATCGACTTTAATAAAAACAATGTTTAATTACATTAATATAAAAAATTCATTACTAAAATATAATTAACAATACTTAAATTAACTTTTAATAATTAAATAATTAATGAAAGTAAAAAATAATATTTTTTTAATCATATTTCTTAAAACATATATATATATAGTAACAAAATTTAATTAAATAATAGCCAATATTATTAACGTACAAATACAAAAGAGTAAAAATTACTATTCCCACTGCAAAAAATGCAACAGTGGATATATGACGTTACAATGCAACTTTTACAACGCAGTACAATTACAACGTAAGTATTGGTAAGTATATAATATTTTTTTTAATTTAAAATATTTAAAATTATTTAAATATAATTTAATTTAATTTAATTTCATTAAATTAAAATAATGTAAATTTAATTTTACTTTATTTTTACACTGTACCCCTGTACCCCTGTACCCCAAAACTGACCCTGAACCCTAAAAAAACCCTTTACCCAAAAACCCAATACTGACCCTGAACCCTAAAAATACCCTTTTACCCAAAAACTAAGCATGGGCGGATTTTGCGGATTGGCAATCCGCGAACTTGCGTATTTACGGATTCGCAATCCGCGAAGATCCGCGAACTCTAGCGGACTTGCGGATTTTTCCGTTTTTTGTGTTGGCGCGTGTTCGCGCCGATTTTGGGACAAGTTCGCAATTGCGAACTTACTTTTCGGCTTGCAACGGCCGCGACTATGTTGTTTCTACGTCTGGTTTATCATCACAGGTTCACAGCACCCTCTGTTTCACCACTGCCACCCTCTGGGACACCCATGCCACCCTCTAGTACATCCTCACAGGCACCTATTAGGTTTATTTATTACTGTAGATTATGGTGGTTGAAAAAAGCTAGCACACCTGCCCTTCTTCAACTGCCATCAATTAATTTGTGTTTCATTAATGTGTCAGTAATTTTGAAAGTTCCAGTCTGGCTGGCACCTGCTTCCTTCCTTATCTGTAATTTGCTTTTTGTTGCAGTGAAATTTTTTTTTTACAGGACCTTTATGGTGCTATTCTATGAGCCTGCTGTTTGGGTCATAGCAGGGTCATAGAATTGTTGCAAACTCTGGAGGGGCCCATCAGGAAGCACTACCTTGAATGTTACTAATGTTAAGTTTGAACTTTTGCACCTGCTCATTGCTTTCATTTTAGCTAAAATCGTTTTTTTTGCAATTTCGCGCGTTATTTGGGGCGCGAATCCGTGCGAGATCGATTTCGGAAGCCGCGAATACGTGCGAATACAAAATTGTTTTTGTTGCGACGTGTATGTTCGCGTGATCTTGCGCGTGTTCGCGAGGCGCTTCTAGCTATTCGTTTGCCAAGTTACCCTATCGGTCGTACACGGGCGCGGCCATCTTGTTGGCGTGACGTAATTCCGTTTCCGCCCGCTATGTGTAATCTCGCAAAGTGTGCTGCTCGCGAGTACAAGTTCGCGCGTACTCGCAAGGAAAATCTCGCGCGAACTTACCCACGCGGTCGTGAACGGGCGCGGCCATCTTGTTTCTCATTCATTGCTATGGTTCTGGGCATGCTTTCTCTATCCTCTCTCAATCTCTGCCATCCTTTGCTTGTTTGAAGTTTTTTTGATCTAATTTTACTTATTATCTAACCCTCTATTTTTCTAGCTCTATATTTTTGTGTTTTCTGCAGCTTTTAGTTACTTTTAAACTACTTTTTTAAACTCTTTTATTTTCTTCTTCACTATTCTATTTCTTCTTTATCATTTAAGTTTATTTCTGCCCAGACCATGGTAAAGGGAGCCGGGAAGCACCCTGAGAAGGGGAAGGGTCCCGCACCCCGTGCCCGGCTCCCGTGCGGGCGTTTAAGGGGGGAGCAAGTGGTCCCGAGGGAGATCTTTAGCGCGGAGGAAGTGGCGCCACTGATCTTCCATGTCCAGCGCCGCCTCCCCAAGACGATCCTGGGAGGCGGCAAGATCGCGACCGGCTATGGCATCCGGGAGCGCCGCCAGCGGTGGGAGAAGGTGTGCCGGGCCATGTACAAGATCTCTGGGGTCCGGCGCACATATAACCAGGCCACCCACCGCTGGACCGATGTCATGGACCGGGAGCGGGACTTGCTGGACGCGCTCGGCGTAGAGGTCCCCGGGCTTGGTGAGTAGTAGTAGTAGTACATTTACTACTCTGTTTTATCCTGCTCTGTTATTTGCAAATCTTTGTTCTTTACCAAGAGCAATAATGCTGCCGATTACATTGAGGTAAATTATATTTCAAAATCTTCTATGCATTTCATTTTCAGGTGCACTGCTCTCCTTCTCAGTAGCCTTGCTTGCTACTATGCTTCTTTGTTTTGTATGTTGTGTTCAGAAGCATTTCATTGGCCTGAGAAATTATGTATCAGTGTACTGTAAAGAAAAGAACTGCGTAATGCTAGACAGTAAGGGTCATATTTTCAATTACCGGCGCATCCCTGCAAAGTAGCAGGGATGCGGCAGTAATTGTGTGCCATGCCACCACCACCCATTGGCCCAAAACGTCACAGAAGCCTTACGCATCTGTGCCGTAAAGGCAGCGCATTGCTGGAGTTGCGTGCCAACGATGGCGCAGCTCCAGCAATGCTCTGGGGTACCCTATCTCCCCAATGCTGCATCAAGCCGTACGTCGGCTTCAAGCGCGCAGGGTTTGAGTCATGCATCATTGTCATAAAAATGACTGATTGACATCTTGTAGATTTCCCTCAGCCACTTTTAGGATTCGTTCCTGCGCAGGTACGCCCTCCCTTGCGCCGGAACGCCCCCTGATGGCGCAGGGCTTTACAACGTGATGCATCGCCCATATGCCCATATGTGTTTTTTTTTTTAATATATACGCCGCACCAACACCATGGCGAGTCTTTTGTTCTGCCGCTGCGTCAGAAAAGGCACGCAACAATGGAGGAAAATCAGCCGCAACTTCCGCAAGGGACTTATAAATCAGCCCCAACAGACTGAAGTCCAGTGTCCTTCCTTTAGACAGTCACATGGCTATCAGAAGAAATAGTGGCGGTGGTGGCGGGTGGATTGATAGTTTGAGTATTCACTGATCTGCAAGCAGGATGGACTTTGTCTGTCACGTGTTGTGCACTACTGCCTGCAGTGCCAGGCCTAGGCAAACCTCTTTAGTAGTCTGTTTATTGAGTTACATAGGAACTTTCTAAGTCAACGTTCCGCAAATCAGGCAATACGAATAACGTAGTATACCACATGAGATAGATCCCGTGGAATAGTTGTCTATCTATTTGCTATTTTTCCAAAATATGTTGTTATTGTTCTTTTGAAATGTTTGATTTGGTTGAAAAATCTCATCCATGTTTTATGGTTTTTCTTTCTTTCATGTTGTACATCAGCTCCCCCCAAGGGCAAGAGGACACAGGAGGAGGGTGCTGAGGATGCAGGCCAGGATCGGGCAGGCGAGGGCTCCTTTGCTGGCCCCAGTAAGTTTACATTTTACTAAACAGTACCTATTTTTTCCTAGCGTTCCTCATTCGATTTTTTCTAAATCGTCTTTGATCTTCTTGTAGACTGGATATAAATTCTTATCCTGCCTCGAATATGATGACTCCCTGTGGTATTACTAGACTATTCTTATTAGTCTGTCTGTGTAGCTAACTAAGATTGGACATTTGGCAATTCCATTGGACTCCCATTATATTCAGCAATACCTCTATGCACTGTCTCCTTACTGACTAGATAGTGTGGCAGAGTCATTCAGCTCCCGAAGTCACCGATTATAGATCCCCAATGATCTCTAGATTATCGTACGCAGGACAAGAGAGTAGTACGGAGTCACAGCACAGTCAAGAAGTGTCAGAGGCACTCATGCTTGCAAAAATTCCAAAACCTTTAGCTCATCCACTCTAGTCTAGAGGAACAAAAACCACAGAGTCTATTTAAGTGTAAAAGCTTTATTAAAAGTAAACACATTTATTGAAATCTACTTTGTCATAAAACTATTTAACTGTAAACGGAAAAGTGGTTAGTGCTGACGATTAATTGGACACATTTCTTGTGGTCGATCCGAACTCTCACCTACTTTGAACTTGATCCTGGTCGTGTTCTTAGGACTCAGGAGTCAAGCTTCTGTCTGTTAGGAGAAAAAGTGGTGCGTGTTAAAAATCAAAAGCAAGCATTCATCAGTTGTGCATAAAAGTGCAGCAAGACAACAGCCTTCCCTGGAAAATGGGACATTTTTACTATGGAGTAGACAGTCACAAATTATTACATTGTATTCTGTTTTTTTAACATTTCTCCTAGACCAAATATTATATAGTAGTGAGTGGTGTATTCTAACTTTCTTAAATGTACTTTGTAGGTGTAACATCTGGTGACGGGGCCAGCGCGGAGGTGGCTGATGTGTTGGACTTGGACTCGGAGGCCTCTGGGGAGGATGCGGCGGTAGAAGAGCTGGTGGCCGTTCCTGTGGGGGATCAAACGGTGGTGGCGGAAACAGGTAAGCTATATATTCCTTACTTATTGAGATTGAAGACTGCATAGTGTGCTTTCTGCACGGGTGTATTACAATTACAAATCAACCAGGTAGTAGCCTCCTCGAAATGTACTTCGACTTAGCTGTGAAGTTTTTGGTGAGAAGAATCCCAATAAGTTCTTAGACGAACGTGATGGATGGGATGAACGAAAAGCGAAAGAAGGGTGTAAGTAAGTGGGACGCGAACTTGTATGATGGCTGGCAAAGAAGAACGATATGTGTTTGCTTGGACCCAGAGGTGGCTGGGAAGGAAAGAATATGGTATGGTGCATGGCTGGGTCAATGATGAAGCAAGGATGGGTGGAAGGACAGCAGCCTGGGTGGGTGAAACAGAAACTGTATGTGTGCGTATACTTTGAATGAATGGATGCCTGGAGCATGGTATTCTCTGACTCTTACATAGCAAATGTGTATCTAGAGAGAGTAGATGGTCGCCAGGTGAAGTAAGTGTTACCTTGAAGAGCATGTACCACCGCACCCGCACGTCCGTCCCAGTGCAGGGAAGGCAAGGAAAAGAAATTGTAAATGTGTCCAATACTACCATGAATAGTAGCAGTACTTTGTATTGCGTTTGCATTCACAGCATATATCTGGTTATTACGGTGGACACTCCGTACCTCTCTTAATAACTTTAGTTTACTTGTAGTACGTCATTCATGTGTGGGTGTATCACTGTGTTCACTCAATATTAAGCAAAGCACCTAAAGTCATCTCATCTGTCATTAAATACGTCCCATGTGAAGTGATAGATAATCAAATTAGTTAGCTTCTTCAGTTTCCTTTTCTAGTACTCATTTGCACTGTAGGGTGAAAGGTAAATTAATTAAGCAGTAGCCCTTGTAACAGAGTATTCTCAGTGCCACCCGTAATAGAAAAGTAATAGCTTCACCACCTGCATGTACTGGACCGGTACAGTAACGCAAGTCTGTCTCCATCATCATGGTGTGCAACTTTTTTTCTCGGGTGCAACTTCACTGTGCTGTGTCCATGTCATTCTGCCGGCTTGCATAAGATAACGTACCCATTTCCCTAAACAAGAGAGAAGAAGAAGAATAAGACTGGTGTACTGTCATAGTCGACTGTAATGGAAGTCCATAGTGGTCGTAGAATTAGTTCATTAAACTACCACTACTGTTAGAGCAAGGATGCAGAAGTGGGAGGGTTACATAGATACTGTCCTCAATAGTTATGTACTGTGCTTTCAATTTGCTACTTGTACTCTGTGACCCAACTTTCGGCTCAATCACTTTGTGTTATTAATAAGGAGCATTGGTTACAGACTATGTCTTTCTTTCTTCATATAGTTGCTCCTTCTTCCAAATCAACAACAAGGAGGGAGCAGGCTAGATTGGCCCGGCAACGGAGGCTGGAGGCCACAGTCGCCGAGTATCGGCGGCTGGTGGCCCTGGAGGAGGAGGAGGACACGCAGTCGAGCGGGGCAACATCTTCGACTGCATCCTCCTCCGTGACTAAACCAGCGGGACCGAGCCGGGCTAAGAAAGCCGACCGCCACCGCCAAGCACCCGAAACACCAGCTGCCCCCCACAGGAGCTGCAAGGAACGCCAACACCGCCTACGAGTCCGCATGTCCAACCTGGAGCAGGAGGTCCTGAGGTATAAGACCTTGGTTAAGGGCCTCCGCTCCGAGCTTGCCACCCTCCGCAAGGAGTATGATGCCCATGCCGCATCATGCACCAGCACCAGCACCCTCCAGTAGTGGAGTGTCCCTTGCCCTTTTTTTATAGACTTTTGGGGGGTGGGATTTGGGAGTTGGGATCGTTTTGGGACGTTTCAGAGACAATCGTTGGGGTTAGGGTGGGTGAGGGAGATTATTTTGTTAGGGATAAATACATATATTTTTCAACTACTTTATCTGACCATACCTGTTTTTTACTGCTTTTCAGTCTGGTGGGTGGGGGGCGGGGGTGTAACAGTAACTTTGTTTTCCTGAACAGTCGTAGGACTTTAGTAGTACAACCGTCAAACTCTTGTCTACTCCGAAATAATACTCCATTATACTACCTCCCACCAAACGCTTATCTTACCTGTAATTTGTGTTAGAAATTAGGGCTAGGCCCAGGGCTGGCTCCAGGTGAAATGGGGATTAACGTTGTCATTCCTGGGCGGGTGACATTTCCTCATTGCGGTGTTACTAGTGGTGTGACACAGTGGCAGTTGCATGCCTATGGAAAAAAAGAAAACGAAACCTTGTTTGTACTCCTTACTGTAGCATTACAACGGTTACGGTACGATCGAGAAAATAGCAGGTGACAGTACACTAGAACAGTGCCATAATGTAGCCTAACAAATGGTAAAGTATTGCAAGTATAACTAGTACTTGCGTTGAATTTATTTGACATTGGCTACTACTACTAGAAGATATAGTACTGAAGCTGAGTAAGTCTAGAAGATATCCTCGTATTCCTTCACCAGCCTGTTGCTGCTATCACCTTATCCTCCCCAGCAAGTGTGTGGAATTATTGATGTCATTTTAGTCAGACATCAAGCAAAACAACACAGCCCGGGGGAAGAGGGTTAGGGTTTGTAAAATGGATGGGAATGGGGGTTTCTTTTTGGGTAGGTTTTGTTGAGAGAAGAAAAAAAAAGCAGAGCATGGACAAACAATAATTGAAGATACAGAGTTTACAGACAATCTTTGGTTACAAAGTAAAGGTAAGCACATGCAGTCACACTCATAGAATAAAAGACAACAATGGATACTGTATCTGTATTGCGTATGTTGTTGGAGTTGTCCTGTTGAAATTGGTAAGTAAGTTGCATGCAGCAAACAATTCCTCTTATTGGCGGCACTCCTCCATTCCAGCTGACGCTTCGTCCATCAATGTGGTGGTGACCACTGACAGAAGAGACACCCTGTCCACTGCCTGCCTGGCGGATGTTGACTGAAACCCGGCCTGTAATTATTGAACGGAAAACAGGAAGTGCTATTACAATACCACTGATAAATAAATAAAAGGTATGTACGCTGTGTGGTTCAAAAAGTCACACTTTGATGATGCCTAGCAGAAAAATGGTTACAAAACGTACTTTGAAAGTAACAGTAGACCCAAATACAGACCGTGGATTGTATTCAAACCACTTGCCTGCAAGCAAAAGTATCCATAGCCAGCATCGCTCCAACAGTGCTCTACAACAACAGAACCGCGTTGCAATAGAACCCCCCTAAACACATGCAATCCTGCTGCTAGGGCTAACCCTAACGAACCCTAACTTACAAAGTGCCAAAACTGGTGTTTCCTTATGGATTTTGTCCAACTAACTTCTAGCCGGTATTAGACCTTCCCAGGAATGCCCCAGGCAAGACCCGCCAACCCACCCGCAAAAAAACACCCGACACAACACCACCAAACAGCGAAAAAGCTAAATCTCATACTTACAATGTCTCTCGGCCTTCGGTCCAAACGCGGCGCTGTGCAGCTAGGTCGTCATCATCATCATCAATCATCATAACTCCTGTTTTCCACCACGGATTTCCTGAAAAGCAAATGCAATCAAGATTAGACTGTCGCAGCAGTGCTTCGACAGAGACCCCGGCCGCAACCCACCCACGAACAGCAGGAAGCCCCCCAAAACGCTACATTGAGCAAGATGTCTGAAGAAATGGCAAAAAAAAGGCTGTTCCTTATGGATTTTGTCCAAAACACTTGTATCCGGTATTAGACCTTCCCAGGAATGCCCCAGGCAAGACCCGCCGGCGCCAACCCACCCGCAAAAAAACACCCGACAACACCCCCAAACAGCGAAAAAGCTAAATCTCATACTTACAATATCTCTCGGCCTTCGGTCCAAAGTAACGCGCTGTGCAGCTAGGTCATCATCAATCATCATAACTCCTGTTTTCCACCACGGATTTCCTGAAAAGCAAATGCAATCAAGATTAGACTGTCGCAGCAGTGCTTCGACAGACACCAAAAATTACACACAAACCCCCGGAACCCCGCCAAAGAGCACCTCAAAGGCAAGCAAGTCAGCAAAAACGGCAAGAAATTTTCACCTCATATTTGGTCCAAAACACTTTTGTCCATTATTAGAGCTTCACAGCAATGGGCCCAAAACCGTCAACTCACCCGCAAAGAAGTACAACACCCCCACAAGTGCTGAGTCTTTCTTCATTGTGCGTAATCCAGCACTCTGCTTGGAGGGAAATCGCAGTCTGGAGGAGGAGGATAGAGGAGCATGTTCTTCAGAACTTGTGAACCTGAGGAATGTAGACTGCGGCACCTTCAAATCAATAAGCAAACAAGTGAAGACAGTTCTGATGATGGTCTTCTTTTTGGGATTAGGTGATTAAAGTTTGAATTAAATTAACTGTGCAAAACAAAGAAAGAGAGACACAAAGCACACAGGAATAAAAGTGAATAAGGACGAAAAAGAAAGTTCTTGATTGATTGTCTCATTTTCAGGGCTCGGTGTCAGGGAATAAGAACAAGATTTCGTCATCATACTCTGCGAATTCAGGCTGGATGAGGTCAGTGGCACCGAACAGAGAAAAAATCCCCTCATCTACGTTGCTGTCCTCATCGTCTTCATGTGGCGTGCTTTCTCGCACTTTGTAATCTGGTGGTATGAGGTGCTGATTCATCTTGATCATTGTCAGCCGCTCCACATTTTTGGGCGATAGGCGGCTCCGTTTGGCAGTTACAATGCCACCAGCAGCACTGAAAACACGTTCAGAAGACACACTTGCGAGTGGGCAAGACAAATAGTTTATAGCCAGGTTGTAGAGCTGTGGCCACAATTGTTTTTTGCCATGCCAATACTGCAATGGCTCCTCATTAAGAAAGACCACTGTTGAGTCATTCAGATAGTCCTGCACCATCGACTCAAGGTCATCAACTGTTCCTCCACTTTGCTTACTTTTTGCTGTGCCTGTGACATTTTTTAGAGAACCATACCCCATCAAACTTAGCCAATCCTCCTCCCCAGCCACTGTTAGTGTTGTCATTGTGTGTGGTGCAGATGATCCAGTTGCCGGTGTCTTTAACGGCTGAGAGGTCACTTGTGCCCCAGCCACAGGTGCAGAAGTGGATTCTTGTGACTGCGGATGGCCTGCTGATGCTGATGCTGATGTACTGGCTTCTCCTTCAATAACCTGCCGTTCTTTTTCAAACCTCTTGGCTGACCAGGCTAACCAATGTTTGTACTTTTGAACATCTGCATCAGCGAAAGGAAAGAATGCGTTGTCTGCCAGCGCCTTTTTGTAGCGTGGATCCAGAATAGTAGCACAAATGTAATGCTGATCTGAGTTGATGTTTTTAAGACGTTCATCACCACGTAGGCGATGTAATAATTTCTCAGACAAAATGAAATGGTTTTTTTTTTTTTCATCTTTTTCAAACTCAGAAGAAACCGCCATCAGTTGGTGCTCCAGTATGCACAACAATGGGATAGCTTTTCCCAAATTACAGTCCTCCTGGCTGACTGCACGCGTGAAGAACTCAAAAGGACGAAGCATGTCTGTCAGGCTTTTAACTATGGCCCATTGCGCCTTACTCATCCGCAGGTCCTCCTTCTGAGATGTAGCCTCTGTCAAGAAATAGTGATCGAGTACCGTATACTGCTCATGCAGACGCTCAAGCATGTAGAAGGTTGAGTTCCAACGTGTTGCCACCTCCTGGATGAGTGCTTTCACTGGCATTCCACGTTGAAGTAGCAGTCTCCGCAGATGCTTCCGGGCCTTAAAAGAATGGCTGAAATGGTTGCACATTTTGCGGCAGGTGGCCATTACCTCGAACGCTGGACTCTCTTTATCACTCAAGAATTTTTGAACTACCAGGTTGATACAGTGCGCCAAACACGGCACTCTAACATGGTGACCCTGTGACATGGCCTTAACTACATTGGCGCCATTATCCGTGGAAACATAACCAATCTTGCGTTTTAGGGGGGATAGCATTGACAACACCTTTTTGTCAAACTCTTCCAAAAGGTTTTCTGCTGTGTGACTTTTCTCCAAGGCAAACATGGCTAGTGTTGCATGTTTCCGAGCAGCTTTGAAAACTTGGTCCGGGTCAACACCTGCGTTTAGCTTTGCTATAACACCTGAAAAAGAGACCCAGTGTGCAGTGATGCACATGTAATCATCGCCTGGGCCACTGGTCCACATGTCTGTTGTCAGATGTATTGTGTGAACAGCACTCTTCTGCAAAGCTGCCCCAATCGCCTGCAGCACATCTTCATGTAGTGCTGGAACCGCAACTCTGGCAAAATAGAACCGGCTCGGAACCTTCCATTTAGGGCAGAGCGTTGCAACTAATTCAAGAAAACCTACCGCTTCTACAAAAGAAAAAGGTAGAAGGTCCACAGCTAGCATTTTAGCCAGCTTAGTGTTATACAGACGCGTCAGTGGGTGGTTGCGTTCATATGGCACGTCTGAAGTAAGCATTGTTCTAATGTTGGCCTGGACCAAGCATTTACGGGCTGATAATGACTTCGTTGACCCAATTTTGCTCGCTGGTGAACTTTTGTGCGTTGGTGTCTCACTCGCTCCAACACTCTTAGTGTGCCTCACATTGGGTGTGCTGCTGAGAGGGGTACTGGGTGTAAGGGAAGTGTTTGACACGTCTTCTTCCTGCTCGTCAACATCAGATGAAACATCAACGTTTCCTTGATTTTGGCCTTTCTTGATCGCAGCTAGGTGCGCAAACCATTGGACACCGTGCTTTCTGTCAAGATGACCACTCTGGCCGCCGGTACCATAGTTGCTACCTGGCTTACCACGACTAACTGCAAGCTTACAAAGGGTACAAATGGCAAACCTTGGATTTTTGGGACAAACAGTAAAGAAGTCCCAAACTGGGGACTTGGAGTGTCTGTGGGACCTGGAGGAGGCGGCGATACTGGTGGTGGTGGTGGTCATGAAGCTAATGCCAGATGAAGTGGAGGATCTGGATTGGCCAACTTTTGTACGTTTTCCACTTTCACCGCCACTAATTAAGGTCGAGGTTGACGCAGGTCTCTTCTTGCCAGAAAGAAATATGGAAGCGGGACGAGTTGGTGTACTACTTAACTCCAATGATTGTGGTGTTTCCACTGCCTCCTCATCGACAACATCATCATCATCATCATCACGCGCAGCAGCTCTTCGGGCTAGGGTCAAAATGTCTGTTTGCTGCATGCCCGCTGGGGCTGCAGTGACCTTTATGATGACTGGGTCGTCGTTGGCAGAGTCTTCATCAGCAGCAGTATCCGCCACTTCTTGTTGAGCCTCATCACACTCCATAAGTCTGAGACTTTGGACGAGCTTCCTTTTACGCTTAAGTACCTTTGTTGGATCATGGTGTGCCTCACTCTCAGACGGCTGTGGTGCTGGTTCCCAAGTTTGATCCGTATCATCAGAAGGAGGTGTGCTTGAAGAGGATGTAGACACCACCCTTGATCTCTTCCTTGCTAGGGTTGTGGAAGACAATGAAGGATCATCAGGAGGAGTGGCTTCCTCAAATGATACCTCGCCTTGATTGTCGATTTCCTGATGTGCCCCTACTTCGGGAGGAACAACTATTGTGGGCACTTGTTGTGACCCTCCATGCACCTCTGCATGCGCATCTCCTTGCGCTGCCTCTCCTTCCACATGTACTTGGGCTTGTACTTGCACATGTGATTGTTGTTGCCGCTGTGGTTGTTCAACACTCGTCAGATGAGCTACAACAACCTGTGTTGATTGAGGGACATTGCTGCTGCTTTCTTGCGATGAGCCAACATCACTGGTCGATGGTGATTGAAGAAGTATACTGGCTGCCTCTGCAGCACTCAAGGGCTTGGACTTAAGTTGGCGTGGTGGTGGTGGTGGCACTGAGCCCAATGGAGCGGGGGTGCTGCTGCCAGCTTGGTCCCCAGCAGATCCCGCTGCAGCTGCTGCAGGCATACTTTTTTTTTTACTCACAAAAAAAGGGGCGGGCGGCACACCAGTGTCCTTGGTAACTTGCTTCTTCTGCTCCTTACTGGCACCTTTCTTGCTAGAGGAGCTACGGGTTACTTTTTTTGGGGCCATCTTCTTCAGAGCAGGTCAGCAGGCAGCAGTTGCACGAGTTGCAGAGGGTTCTGTGTCCAGACGTGACGTCGCGTGACGTTATGCTGCACACACCGCTGCAGGACTTCTTCCTGGCACTGGTGGTTCTATTGAGTCTTCTTGTGCACCTAAAAGCAATGGAAGACAGAGGAACATCAGTTCAGTTATACACCCCAAAAAATCGACAAAACACAGAAAAATGAGCACAATCCCATGCCATCCATGATGTTTACATTGAAGACACCCCACAGAAAGACTAGGGACATGCAAGTATGCAACACTCACTACCCCTGGGCATAAGGGATGAAAAGTAGGCAAAATAAGTGCAGGCCTCAGACACTGCCTCTCCTCAAAATGGCCCCCTTACACCCCAAGCACATGTTGCTGCCTGTACCAGCCAGCACTCAAGATGGCCACCACCACCACCCACATGGCCAGTCCACATCAACAGTACACCCCCAAAAAACAGAAAAACAGCCAGAAATCACCACAATCCAATGCCATCCATGATGTTTACATCAAAGAGAGTGAGACAACACCACAGGCACACTCAGTCCATGCACCACCACCACCCCTGGGCAAGCAAAAGGCCACACCAGCAGCCCCCCAAAAACGACAAAAAACAATAAAATAAGCACAATCCCAGCCCATCCATGGCCTCAATTATGTTTAAATTCAAGAAGACACCCCACAGAAAGACTAGGCCCATGCAACACTCACCACCCCTGGGCAAAGGGCCACACCAGCAGGCCCAAAAAAACGACAAAAAACAATAAAATCTGCACAATCCCAGCCCATCCATGGCCTCAATGGTGTTTAAATTCAAGAAGACACCCCACAGAAAGACTAGGCCCATGCAACACTCACCACCCCTGGGCAAAGGGCCACACCAGCAGGCCCAAAAAAACGACAAAAACCAATAAAATCTGCACATTCCCAGTCCATCCATGACCTCAATGGTGTTTAAATTCAAGAAGACACCCCTCAGAAACACTAGGCCCATGCAACACTCACTACCCCTGGGCATAAGGGATGAAAAGTAGGCAAAATAAGTGCAGGCCTCAGACACTGCCTCTCCTCAAAATGGCCCCCTTACACCCCAAGCACATGTTGCCTGTACCAGCCAGCACTCAAGATGGCCACCACCACCACCCACATGGCCAGTCCACATCAACAGTACACCCCCAAAAAACAGAAAAACAGCCAGAAATCACCACAATCCAATGCCATCCATGATGTTTACATCAAAAAGAGTGAGACAACACCACAGGCACACTCAGTCCATGCACCACCACCACCCCTGGGCAAGCAAAAGGCCACACCAGCAGCCCCCCAAAAACGACAAAAAACAATAAAATAAGCACAATCCCAGCCCATCCATGGCCTCAATTATGTTTAAATTCAAGAAGACACCCCACAGAAAGACTAGGCCCATGCAACACTCACCACCCCTGGGCAAAGGGCCACACCAGCAGGCCCAAAAAAACGACAAAAAACAATAAAATCTGCACAATCCCAGCCCATCCATGGCCTCAATGGTGTTAAAATTCAAGAAGACACCCCACAGAAAGACTAGGCCCATGCAACACTCACCACCCCTGGGCAAAGGGCCACACCAGCAGGCCCAAAAAAACGACAAAAAACAATAAAATCTGCACAATCCCAGCCCATCCATGGCCTCAATGGTGTTTAAATTCAAGAAGACACCCCACAGAAAGACTAGGCCCATGCAACACTCACCACCCCTGGGCAAAGGGCCACACCAGCAGGCCCAAAAAAACGACAAAAAACAATAAAATCTGCACAATCCCAGCCCATCCATGGCCTCAATGGTGTTTAAATTCAAGAAGACACCCCACAGAAAGACTAGGCCCATGCAACACTCACCACCCCTGGGCAAAGGGCCACACCAGCAGGCCCAAAAAAACGACAAAAAACAATAAAATCTGCACAATCCCAGCCCATCCATGGCCTCAATGGTGTTTAAATTCAAGAAGACACCCCACAGAAAGACTAGGCCCATGCAACACTCACCACCCCTGGGCAAAGGGCCACACCAGCAGGCCCAAAAAAACGACAAAAAACAATAAAATCTGCACAATCCCAGCCCATCCATGGCCTCAATGGTGTTTAAATTCAAGAAGACACCCCTCAGAAACACTAGGCCCATGCAACACTCACTACCCCTGGGCATAAGGGATGAAAAGTAGGCAAAATAAGTGCAGGCCTCAGACACTGCCTCTCCTCAAAATGGCCCCCTTACACCCCAAGCACATGTTGCCTGTACCAGCCAGCACTCAAGATGGCCACCACCACCACCCACATGGCCAGTCCACATCAACAGTACACCCCCAAAAAACAGAAAAACAGCCAGAAATCACCACAATCCAATGCCATCCATGATGTTTACATCAAAGAGAGTGAGACAACACCACAGGCACACTCAGTCCATGCACCACCACCACCCCTGGGCAAGCAAAAGGCCACACCAGCAGCCCCCCAAAAACGACAAAAAACAATAAAATAAGCACAATCCCAGCCCATCCATGGCCTCAATTATGTTTAAATTCAAGAAGACACCCCACAGAAAGACTAGGCCCATGCAACACTCACCACCCCTGGGCAAAGGGCCACACCAGCAGGCCCAAAAAAACGACAAAAAACAATAAAATCTGCACAATCCCAGCCCATCCATGGCCTCAATGGTGTTTAAATTCAAGAAGACACCCCACAGAAAGACTAGGCCCATGCAACACTCACCACCCCTGGGCAAAGGGCCACACCAGCAGGCCCAAAAAAACGACAAAAAACAATAAAATCTGCACAATCCCAGCCCATCCATGGCCTCAATGGTGTTTAAATTCAAGAAGACACCCCTCAGAAACACTAGGCCCATGCAACACTCACTACCCCTGGGCATAAGGGATGAAAAGTAGGCAAAATAAGTGCAGGCCTCAGACACTGCCTCTCCTCAAAATGGCCCCCTTACACCCCAAGCACATGTTGCCTGTACCAGCCAGCACTCAAGATGGCCACCACCACCACCCACATGGCCAGTCCACATCAACAGTACACCCCCAAAAAACAGAAAAACAGCCAGAAATCACCACAATCCAATGCCATCCATGATGTTTACATCAAAGAGAGTGAGACAACACCACAGGCACACTCAGTCCATGCACCACCACCACCCCTGGGCAAGCAAAAGGCCACACCAGCAGCCCCCCAAAAACGACAAAAAACAATAAAATAAGCACAATCCCAGCCCATCCATGGCCTCAATTATGTTTAAATTCAAGAAGACACCCCACAGAAAGACTAGGCCCATGCAACACTCACCACCCCTGGGCAAAGGGCCACACCAGCAGGCCCAAAAAAACGACAAAAAACAATAAAATCTGCACAATCCCAGCCCATCCATGGCCTCAATGGTGTTTAAATTCAAGAAGACACCCCACAGAAAGACTAGGCCCATGCAACACTCACCACCCCTGGGCAAAGGGCCACACCAGCAGGCCCAAAAAAACGACAAAAAACAATAAAATCTGCACAATCCCAGCCCATCCATGGCCTCAATGGTGTTTAAATTCAAGAAGACACCCCTCAGAAACACTAGGCCCATGCAACACTCACTACCCCTGGGCATAAGGGATGAAAAGTAGGCAAAATAAGTGCAGGCCTCAGACACTGCCTCTCCTCAAAATGGCCCCCTTACACCCCAAGCACATGTTGCTGCCTGTACCAGCCAGCACTCAAGATGGCCACCACCACCACCCACATGGCCAGACCACATCAACAGTACACCCCCAAAAAACAGAAAAACAGCCAGAAATCACCACAATCCAATGCCATCCATGATGTTTACATCAAAGAGAGTGAGACAACACCACAGGCACACTCAGTCCATGCACCACCACCACCCCTGGGCAAGCAAAAGGCCACACCAGCAGCCCCCCAAAAACGACAAAAAACAATAAAATAAGCACAATCCCAGCCCATCCATGGCCTCAATTATGTTTAAATTCAAGAAGACACCCCACAGAAAGACTAGGCCCATGCAACACTCACCACCCCTGGGCAAAGGGCCACACCAGCAGGCCCAAAAAAACGACAAAAAACAATAAAATCTGCACAATCCCAGCCCATCCATGGCCTCAATGGTGTTTAAATTCAACAAAACAGTTGTATCATGCACCCATAACCAACCCTAGTCCTACTGGATACTGTGGCTACCCACAATATAATTTATTTAATTTTCTGAAAAAGTTCCAAAATTGTACTTGCAGCAACTGTAATGCCCCAAACAAACTTACTTGTGAAAGTTGATTTCTAATCCAAAAGTGATCCAAAGACAGTCAAAAAGGCCTCAAATCCAAATATCCAGCAGCACCCACAAAAAGTAATCCTTCCAGCTCCAGATCCAAATGAAAGTGACCAGGAGATGGACAAAGCACTGGGAGGAACCTGCTGGACAGGAACAGGAAGTTGGAGACTGTGGGGCACTTCCTTCCTCCCCCCCCCCCCAAAATGGACTCCTTGCAAAAAAAAAGGCCATGCAAATGTCAACCTGAGGAGTGATTCTGATAAAAATCATAATTTTCTGAAGGTTTATCCTGTTTGCTGGTGATTTTCTTGTGCGAAATTGCAAAATCTCTATTTCGCAAGTGCGAGATTGTTCCTTTCCGCCGCAACTACATGTTCGCAATTGCGAACTCTCGCGAGGTGTGCTGTGCAAGGTGGCAAGCCGCGAGTACGTATTCGCGGGCGACAAACTCCCGCGGGAACACGCAGCAAGATCTAAAATGGCGCGTCACTCGCAAAGAAAAACAACTCGGCAAACGCTAAAATGACGGAAAGTGAACGCCGTGCACCACGCCGCGCGCCGCAACCAAGCAAAAAATCCGCCGCGAGCGGATTCACGGATTTTCGACAAATTCGCGAGCGTTCGCGGATTGCGGATTTGCCGAAAATCCGAAAAATCCGCGAGCGGAGCGGATTTTACGCCCATGCTTACCAAAAACTAAAACTGACCCTGAACCCTAAAAATACCCCTTTACCCAAAAACTAAAAACTGACCCTGAACCCTAAAAATAACCCTTTACCCAAAAACTAAAAACTGATCCTGAACCCTAAAAATACCCCTTTACCCAAAAACTAAAAACTGACCCTGAACCCTACAAATACCCCTTTACCCAAAAACTAAAAACTGACTCTGAACCCTAAAAATACCCCATTACCCAAAAACTAAAAACTGACCCTGAACCCTAAAAATACCCCTTTACCCAAAAACTGAAAACTGACCCTGAACCCTAAAAATACCCCTTTACCCAAAAACTAAAAACTGACCCTGAACCCTAAAAATATCCCTTTACCCAAAAACTAAAAACTGACCCTGAACCCTAAAAATACCCCTTTACCCAAAAACTAAAAACTGACCCTGAACCCTAAAAATACCCCTTTAATTTAACATAATTAGCAATTAATCAATTAAATTAAAATAATTACCAATTACATTTTAATTAATTAACAAATATTATTTAATTACCAATTAAATAAATATTACTACCAAGTAATACATTTACATATTTAATAAATAATAATTAAATTACTTCCCACCCTATTCCCCTATAAACCCACAACCCGCTACAGGAAATACATTATTTTAATTTACATAATTAGCAATTAATAAATTAAATTAAATTAATTACCAATTAAATTTTAAATAATTAACATATATTATTTAATGACCAATTAACATATATTATTTAATTACCAATACCATATATTATTTAATTACCAATTAATTAATTTATTATTTAATTACCAATTAATTAATTATTACTACCAATTAATAAATTTACATATTTAATTAATTATAATTAAATTACTTCCCACCCTATTCCCCTATAAACCCACAACCCGCTACAGAATAAAATTACACAATAATTTAAAAAAAATCATTAATTAAAAATAATTATAACATAAAATGACACTTTTCACACATATTATAACATAAAAACACTATAAATAATTACATATTATATAAAAAACGATATTTTTTACTTTCGATATTATTTACAGTCGATATTACTTCACTTACCTTAAAACGATATTTTGGCTGTCGATATTCTGTCCTGTCGATATTTTCTCCAAACGATATTTAAAACTCGATATTCTGTCCAAACGATATTTTGGAGTCGATATTATGTCTGTGTACCATAAAACTCTGCAAAAAAATAAAAATGGTGCCCATTCTACTTGGACTTCTTTGCTTCCCGTTTGGACTTCAGCTCGACTGGTACTGCAGTTGAAGACCAGGTCTCCATGCAGCAGTCTCCATGCAGTCATGGATGCCTTTTTCCAAGACTGGAGCAAGGAACGGTACTAAGCCTTTCCACCCTTTGCTATGATAATGAGAGTGAAGGCTCAGGTGTGCAGGTAACGAGCAGACCTGTTGGTGATTACCCCGATTTGGAGATCGCAAGTCTGGTTTCCAGTGATAATGGAACTTTCCCAGGATTTTTTAATCCCTGCTTATTCATTAGTAAATGCCTAATTTGTAGTCCGTTCTGAATCACTAATGCTTTGCCTTGCTTTGCTTCCCGACAGTGCCCGGCTGGGTTCACTGTAAGTCAATTTATTTATTTCATCACGCATGGGTTGCGTAATTAAAAGACACCACGAGGTATATTCTTAAATCTCAGTCCACATATAATTACCACTTAATGCGACCACACACATATTTATACACCTTTCACTTTTCCCCTAGATGTCCCTGATCGTTTAGTCCTGACGAGACCCTCATCCCACGGGTCGAAACGCCATCAGCGCCATAGGAAATGAACCCTTCAAACACAGTGTTCTATGATTGCAGATAGTCACTGATTATAAATTGATTCTATTTTTCGCGTTTGGTCATTTTCCTTTTGTGAATATCTATAGCTGAAAATTGTACAGATCACTTATTATTTTATGTTTTGTGTTTTTCGCTCACAATATCACTGGGGACACATTGCACTTCTTTGTATATATGTCGCTGATATGATTACAGTACTATCTGTTTTACTAGAAATACAAAAGCAATTTCTATAAATTGGTATGAGTGTGCCTTTTTCTTTGCCAACCCCTCTCTGATAAAATTAAAAAGTGCTAATTAGCTGTTGTACTAAGTATAAATTGCACAAGTAATTATGCCACAGGGACCATTGTTCTTTGGATAAACATATTACCCTGGTTCTGTCGTGAGTAGGGTCTCCCTTGTTCTCCTTTTTCGCATTGTCTTACTTTACAGCAGGAGGCGTTCTATGGATTGAGTGTGTGCTTTACCACCCATCCAACTTTGGTTTTTGACACTACCCCAGATTTACTAAAGTCAGAACACCTGGGATTGTGTCAAAATGTTGCCTCTCCCTGATCGAGGCATAAAAAAAGAGAAATATCTTTATTGCTCCTCGTTACTACTTCTTTCTATGTGTGCTGCATTCTTCAAACATAAAGAAAGAGAAAAATGCTTCCAAGGAATATTTTTGTGCATGTAGGTTCAGCATATAGCACAAGGGTGCCTGGCCTGGAGCTAGGCTGCCACAAGTACACCAGTGCTAGGAGACAGAAAAAAGTGCCATACCTTAGTAGATACAGCTCGATTATGCTGTCTTCTTTTCAAGCAATGCAGCACAGTAAGTTTTCTTGCTGCATTGTGGGGAATAGATACAGCGTATTTCTGCTGTCTCCTTGTCACGCAACACAGTGCAGCAAGTTGTCTTTCTGCATTGGTTGCATGATATATTGGTAAATATACCTCCAAGTATGTTTTATCCCTTTTATATTAATCCTCTTAGTCCCAGATTTAAATATTTTTCTTAAAATGAAATATTTGATCTTTATAATAAAATAATGTTACCAAAGCATTTACTCTACTTTACTGAGCATCATTCTATATCTGCTGGCATCAGGCTACTCCACTGGCTCCAGACACAGCAACATGTAAAATGTAAGGCTCTTTGCCTGGTACACAAGGCATTGTATGGTGGGGGAGCCTTGGCCATACAGAATCTATTTTCATGGAACTCCCCGAAACGGAATCTCAAATCAGCCAACACTGAATTGGTCCAGGTTTCTAAAATTTGGAGAGCAAGATGGGAGGCAGGATCCTATCCCATCTAGCTGCAAGACTGTGGAATAGGCTGCCAACCAACATCAAGTTGCAACCAAATAGGCTCCAGTTTAGGAAAATTATAGTGTCCTGGCTAGTTCCCCCCAAATAAGCCCAATGGTTTGCCTAACAGCACTTGTCACACTCCTCAGCACCAAGACGCCTCGGCATTAGCGTGCTTTATAAATGTCTTACTTACTTACTTATTGAGTTAAGTGAATCATTTTGGAGCCAAATATTTCGACCCTTGTCTCATCTATTTGTATTATATTGTAACAGCTATCTCCAATCTTTCTTTTTTCAAAAATATTCTCTGACCTCTTTCCTTTCTTGCCTTCACTCGTGCCAATCGCTTTCTGTTCCTAATCTTTCCAATCCTGTCATCTTTTTCACCTTCCTTTCTCTCACCTTCCTACTCTTTTTCTCTATTATTTTTGACATTCACTTCCAATCTGTTCTCATTGCTCCCTAAAATCTAAGCGATTGTAAAACTTCTACTCTTCGCTATCTGCCATCTCAAAAGCTGTTCTACCTGCAGGGAACTGTCACCTTTTGAGAGCAGTTGCACTTTACTTAAATGTACAATAAAAAAGTAATCAAAGGCATTATCTGATTACAAAAAACATGTGCCAATTACATCCCAACTTGAACAGAATGGAGTTCAGTTACTAAGGCCCTGATTTTGATGTTGGTCTAAAAGCCTGCGAACTGTGGTCGGAGGCTTTATGACAGACATTGGCGTAAATTAGGGGGCTTTTCACAAAGGTATGCCTATTGATGAGTGAAACTTAATGTGTATGTTTACTCCCACACTTTTGAGTATCTTAACATTATTTGAGTATTCACAATTTATAAGTGTAAAGCTATTCAGAAGCATACACCTATATCTCCTCCTCCCCTGAATTCAGAAGGTAAAGCCTAATTTCTGAATGTAAAGTTTTAGACATTGGTTTTTGTCTCATCCACCAGTGCTGAGATTTCTGTATTAAAATTAAAAATACGTTATTAAAAATATTTCAATATTAAATATTACTTTACATTCATTAAAAATTTTTATTTTAAATGTATAACCAAAAAATCTACATTTGTACCTTTTTTTATAAACATATTTAAATATTGAAATATATTAAATTAATTAAAATTAGTTTTCTGAAAATTAAGTTTTTTCAACTACTACCTAAATTATAACATTAATATTTATATACTATATAGTAAATATGTGTCATAGTTATGTACAAAAGAAGATACAATTACTCTATTCTTTTAAATTAAAGATACATTCATGTTTAAATTAAAAAGTTAACTTACCCCATAGTAAACTAATATTTAGATTTTATTTGTATATAATATTTTAACATTAAACTGCCTTTATTTATATTTTTAAAAAGTTAATTTAATTCAACATTAGTTCCAATGGGCTTTTATTTAAAGTCCCTGTCTACATTATTTTCTATGGGATGGTGTTGCAGTACCGGTGGATAGCTTTGTGTGGTTCTGGAGTACATTTGCAACTGTTTTCGGGTCCTTATTTAATATAGTAACAATAGATTTTCAGATTTTGAACAGCATTAGTCTTGCTCTTTTCTAGATCTGTGTCCTTCCCATAACACCCTTCTAATCGTCTCTTAACCCCTGTTTACTTCTCCCCGAACCTCTCTCATTTATCCATATATAGTCACCATTTTCCAGTCACTCCCCCTTCCTTCCACATTTACTACTAAAATGTTTACCTATGTGTCTGGAGATATCCACAGTCTGACCTGAGATCTTCACACATAAAAGATAGGAGTGGTGGAGGCATGTACCTCTGCATTTTGGTTGATGAATATCGTTTTGAAGTTTGTTAGTGGTACTGTTGCTTGTAATACGACCAAACATATTATAAAATGCAGTTTTGGGAAAAGGCCCCTCAAAGTCTATTGGATGATGTTAAACCTGTCCGCCTTAGGGTGTCTTCCCCCTACTCTTTGCCTTCCTCCTCCATTTTTTCTGATCTTGTTTTTGCTGGACTTAATACTCAGAGCACTTTACAACTGCTAACCAGCGCTAAAGTGCACAAGGTCTCTCATCTAAACATGATAATATTGACTCATACCTAATTGGCATGTTTAATTTACTTATAAGTCCCTAGTACAGACCCCTACATATGCCCAGGGCCTGGAAATTAAATGTTTCAGCTCCCCGTCCATCACCTCCTTGTGTTTGCTTTGTTCGACCCCAGAGTTGGCAGGGAATGCCCAGACGTGGGTCCCTTGCTCACTTTGCCACTGGATTCAAGCTAGCCTGGCTGATGAAGGTTGTTACCCAGAAACCGGTCCCATGATGCTGGTTTCCGGTTCAGGGAAGACCTGGCTTGGCAGTTCAGGCTGGACTGTTCCCATGAGGCACAGAGTCAAGACTGATTTGCATATAGCTGGGTCTGAACTGAGGTGGTGAAGTGAGCTAAAAAATGATGATGGGTTCAACCCAGATCTGTGACTGGGGGTTAGGGTCTGAAAAGTTTCAGCTCTCTGTCCATCATCTTCTTGTGTTTGCTTTGTTTGCCCTAAGTTGGCAGGGTATGCCCAGATGTGGGTTCCTTGCTCACTTTGCCACCGGATTCGGGCTAGCCTGGCTGATGAAGGGTGTTACCCAGAAACTGGTCCCAGGTTGCTTTTTACGGTTCAGGGAAGACCTGGATTTGCAGTTCAGGCTGGACTGTTCCCATGAAGCACAGGGTCAAGATTGATTTACATATCGCTGGGTCTGAACTGAGGTGGTGAAGTGAGCTAAACAATGATGATGGATTCAACCCAGATCTGTGACTGGTTTCAGCGCTCCATCATCGCCTTGCGTTAGCTTTGTTTACCGTAAGTTGGCAGGGTATGCCCAGACGTCGGTCCCTCGCTCACTTTACCACTTGATTCAACCTAGCATGGCTGAGGAAGTGTGTATCCCAAAAACCGGTCCCAGGAAGGTTGTTTCCAGTTCAGGGAAGACCTGACTCGGCAGTAGAGGCTGGACAGTTCCCATGAGGCACCGGGTCAAGGCTGATTTGCATATAGCTGGTTCTGTACTGAGGTGGTGAAGGGAGCTAAAGAATGATGAAGGATTCAACCCAGATCTGAGACTGGGGATGAGTGTCTGAAAAGTTTCAACACTCTGTCCATCATCTCCTTGTGTTTTCTTTGTTTGCCCTAAGTTGGCAGGAAATGCCCAGGAGTGGGTCCCTTGCTCACTTTACCACTGGATTTAAGCTAGCCTGGCTGATGAAGGGTGTTACCCAGAAACTGGTCCCAGGATGCTTGTTTCCTGTTCAGGGAAGACCTGGCTTGCAGTTCGGGCTGGACTGTTCCCATGAGGCACGGGCTCAAGACTGATTTGCATATAGCTGGGTCTGAACTGAGGTGGTGAAGTGATCTAAAGAATGATGATGGATTCAACCCAGATCTTTGACTGGGGTGAGTGTCTATAAAGTTTCAGCGCTCCATCCATCATCTCCTTGTGTTTGCCTTGTTCAGTCTAAGTTGGCAGGGTATGCCCAGACGTGGGTCCCTTGCTCACTTTGCCACATGAATCAAGCTAGCCTGGCTTATGAAGGGTGTTACCCAGAAACCGGTCCCAGAATGCTTGCTTCCGGTTTAGGGAACACCTGCCTTGGCAGTTCGTCCTGGACTGTTCCCATGAGGCACAGGGTTAAGATTGATTTGCATACAACTGCGTCTGAACGGAGGTGGTGAAGTGACCTAAAGAATGATGATGGATTCAACCCAGATCTGTGACTGGGGGTGAGTGTCTGAAAAGTTTCAGCGCTCTGTCCATCATCTCCTTGTGTTTAGTAGTGGACATGCAGCACTGTGTGTGTCACCCACTTAATGGCAGGCCTGCCACTGAAGAGCCTGCATGTGCAGTTTAAACTGTCCTTTTGACCTGGCAAAATAAACCTTTTCGCAGGCCCAAACCTTTCTTTTTAATACATAAAACCCACCCCTATGGTAGGCCGTGTGCAGCCCAGAGGGCAAAGTGCCATGTATTTAAAAATCAGAACATATACGATTAAGTTTTACATGTCCTAGTAGTGAAAAACTCTTACATCCACTTTTCACTACTGCAACACTTGTATCTCCCATAGCATAATATACTATAAGTGTAAATTGCAAATGGAAAAATATTACTGGTGAAGTTTTGCAGTCACTGGAATTCTAATTTAAAATCATGAATTATGGTTACGTTGGATTTTAAATTACAATTCTAAAAATACCTCTTTTACAAAGTTGGCATTTTTTTGCCTTAGCCATTTGGTGCCTAAGACTATGTCTGGTTTCATGGCTGGGTAGAGTTGGCATTGGGCTTTCTGTTTTCCACCTAGACAGCCAGGTATTTGGACAAAATATGAAATCAAAAATATTGTGTTACAAAAATACTGTGTCCAGAATATTATGATACATGAATATTGTTGTTTTCAATTTCATTGTAAAAAATATTTTAGGTGTTCTTTAAAATATCAATGTAATTAATATGGATGTCGTTTTTATCGTTGGTAATAATATCATAGTTTAGTGGTAAATAGTTTGTTGTACATTGTTTTTTTTCATTTAATATAATGTTTTTATTTATATAAAAAAAATTATTTTGCAATAATATATGCTAATACAATTTTTTTTTGCAATTGAAATTGTTTAAATGAATATATATATATATATATATATATATATATATTTTTTAACACAAGAGATGCGGCACGACACAGTTCCAATTCAGTTTGTAACGATTTATTGCTCCAGCTCAGACCAACGCGTTTCAGCCTAGGAACAGGCTTTGTTCACGGTAAGTAAGCATACCACTATGTTTACTATTTATCCCACCTGGCTACTATGGTGCATTATGGGATATGTAGTTCATGTAATAAAAAAAGAGATTGTTTAACATGATTATGACATTAGCAATTTCAGCACTTAATTATTGACATTAGGTACTATAGCATTGTGTTACTAGTGAGTTCACTGTTATAGAGATAATCACAGTTTTAACTGATTTCTAAAGGTCACAGTGTACAACTAATGGTTTCATTTATGGTATAGTACCATAGATTAACAATATTCCATCAAATGTTTATATCATTTCACTGGGTATAGTACCCACTTGGGAAGTTCATATTTTTTCTCATATGTAACTATCGCAGTTCCTTAGGTCAGTCACTGATGTTATTCTAAGTGTACGTAAAGTTCCTCGTCAAAGTTCATCTCTCTTGGCATTTTCGTTTTAAGTCTAATGATGAACTTTGATTCAGTTTGGCGTAATTTACGTTTTCTGTTGCCTCCACGCTCATTCATCTCAATCATATGTATACCATAATATGACATGGCCCTCCAGTCACTTTTTTGACAGGTAGCCATGTGTTTAGCAGTAGCATAAGACATGTCTTTGTTTTTGACTGCTCTAATGTGCTCCAAAATTCGTGTTTTTAGGGCACAGGTCGTGCTTCCTATGTATTTGGATCCGCATTTGCATTGTATGATGTATATCACATGTGTGGATGAACAATTTATCTTTTTGGTGATCGGGAAACTTTTTCCATCAGTTTTTTCAAAGGTAGTTTTATTCAGGCCAATTTTGCAAGCTTTGCAAGCATTACATTTTTTAAACCCTTTTCTTTGGTCTGTTAGCCAGTCACTTTGTTTTTTAATCTTTTCCTCTTTGAAATGGCTGTGTACCAATTTGTCCTTGAGTGAGGAGGTTTTTTTGTAGGTTATCATTGGTTCAGTTCCTACTATCTTTCCAATATCAGGGTCCCCTGATATCAGGTGCCAATATTTTTTAATTTTGCTTTTTATGATTCCGCTTTCTTTGTTGTAAGTTGTTACAAAGCGTGGTGGTCCTTTAAGATCGTTGGTTTTCAATTTTGGAATGAGTATTGTTGTTCTGTTTTGCTTTGCAGCTTTCTTTTTGCACTTTTCCAAAGTTTGTTGGCTGTATCCTCGTGTTCTCAATCTTTCAGCTGTTTCCTCTATTTTGATTTCTGCATCTTCCTTTTTTGAACAGTTTCTTTTCATGCGAATAAATTCGCCGTATGGGATGCTTGCTAGCAGTGGTTGAGGGTGAAAGCTAGTTCCATGTAGGATACTATTGGTTGCAGTTTCCTTACGGAATAGAGTCGTATGTATTTGCTCTTCTTCTACATAGACTTTCAAATCTAGGAAATCGATTTCTTTTCTGCTGGTTTTGTATGTGAACTCCAGTCCAATGTTGTTATCACACAGTTTGGCATAGTAAGAGTCAAATTCAGTTTGAGTACCATTCCAAATTAAAAACAAATCGTCGATGTAACGAACCCATAAGATCAGTTTCTCTAGGTCTGCTTGATTTGATGGGTCCCATGCTATGGTTTTTTCCCACCAGCCCATGGTGGTGTTGGCATAGTTGGGTGAAAAAGAGATGCCCATAGAAGTTCCACATTCTTGCCTAAAAAGTTGCTGATTAAACAAGAATACATTGTTGGTAAGACATAGTTTGATCATTGCCATTAGCATTTCAGTGTGTTTAAGATTGCTGATATTTCTTTGTTTTAGGAAGTAATGACACACGTTTAAACCTACTTCATGTTTTATAGAGGTATAGAGGGAGACTGCATCAATTGTCACCATCAAGTAATTCTCATTCCAGGAGATATTCTCTAATATTCATAGAAAGTCCCCAGTATCTTTAATGTACGAGCTTTGACTTTTCGCAATTGGGGCTAAAAATAGGTCTACATATTGTGAGATATTTTCATATAGACTAGAGCATGATGAGACAATGGGTCTTCCTGGTGGATCAATCAATGTCTTATGCACTTTCGGCAAAAAGTAGATTGTTGGAATTATTGGAAATTCATTGGTAAGAAATTTTTTCTCATCTTCAGACAACAATCCCTCTTTTTGCCAGTTCTCTAGTAGTCTATTTAGATGTAACACCATCTCATTTATGGGACTTTTTTCCAATTTGCTATAATTGGCTGGGTTGTTTAATTGTCTATTTGCCTCTTTGATGTATTTTTTGGTTTCCATTAAGACAATATTGCCGCCTTTGTCTGCCAGTTTTATTGTAAGACATGGGTCATCATTCAATGTTTTTATAGCATCTCTTTCCTTGCTGGTCAGATTCTCTCTGTTGTTTTTCTTACGAGTGTTTGAGAGTTTGTCTATTTCTTCTATTACTGCTTCAGAAAACATGGCAATCTGTTGCCAGGTGATAGTGTGGGGCAAAACTTTGATTTATTTTTCAATCCGCTGTTGATCCTCCGATCAGTTCTTATGTCTAGTTCTTCCATCAGTTGTGATCCTGATGTTTGTGCTGTATCTTCATCATATAATAGCCCAAAGATATTTTGTAAGTCTGGGACCTCTTGGATCTGCCACGGTGATTCGTCCTCGGGGATTCTTGAGGCTTCCATATTTTCTGATTGTTTTGGTTGCCGTGCATGTATTTTAGCCAATTTTAATTTGCGGACATATTTGTAAAAATCAATCCTTGTTTCAACTGGGTTGAAATGTTTCTCCGGACAAAAGGAAAGTCCTTTGTTTAGTAGAGAGGTTTCTTCTTCAGTGAGTTCATGTTTTGATAAATTTATTATTAGATTCTCTATTTCCGGTTTCGCAAGGGGTAGATTTTTATTTCTTTTGGCTCTTTGGGTTTTCCTTGTTTTCCGACAGCGGTGTTTGACCCCTTTCCTCTTCCGCGAAATGTTCCTCTTCGGCGGCTCCCTCCTCGGGACAATGATTTGTCCAGATTCCAGAGCCGCACATCCTCTAAAAAATCATAACCGGTGTCACTAGTTTCACTTTCAATTTCATCACTAGATTGTGACTCACTGGTACTTGATGGTGTGGTTCCCTTTGGGAAATTCTTCTTCAGATGATCGAATCTACGTGCAAATGTTAGTATTCTCCCTGAGAGATAGTCCTTCTCATCTCTTTTAAATTTACGTTCTTTGCGCTCTTCTATCTCAGTTTCATATTTTTCTAGTCTGTCATCCATTTCTTTCCTGAGTTTCGTTACTTCTCCTTTGTCAGGGTGTTGTTTAATTTTGTCTTCAATTTCATTGATTTTGGTTGTAATATCAAGTATGTCCATTTTGGCATGTTTTATTAATATACGCATCATGTTTAAAGAGCATGCAGTGTTGTTTTGCATCCATTCCTCAATTAGTTCTCTTTTAGTTTCAGGATGTGTTGGCATTGTGAAAATTCTCAATCCCCTTGGAATTCTTTTGACTTCAATATATTTCTCTAATGCAATTATTTCCCAGCTTTTATTTATTTCCTTTTTGTACAGTTTTTCTACTTGATTGTATAATTGTTTTAAGGCATTTACTTGCGGTGCATTAACATTACTGGCACTCGGATTCTCCTTATCTTTTTCTGTAGTCGCGGTGGTTTTAAACATTTTGTTTGCTTTATCAGCGCGTTTTGCAACTCGCGCTTCCATTATGGAATTTGTTAGTGTGTTTACACAACGTAGCGTGCTCACGTTAGCTGCTAATGTCTTCCTACTTTCACTTTTCAGAGCTTTGCACGGAGCGTTTAATGTTTATTTTGTCTCGCTGGAACTGTTTCCCCGTTTGCCTCTTGAAACCTCCGTAATGTATACGGCAACGGCTTCGGTGGTGGGCACTACGGAGAACACATCGCTTGCTGCTCGAGTTTCCACAATGGCTGTTTTCGCCACTCACCTTCGGGAGACTCCCAATCCGACGGCGTCCTCCGACACTGTCACACGGCGCTCAACCTCCGGTGATTTCACTCGGCTTTTCCACTTTTCGCGATGCAAGCGGGCGCTCAGGAGTCACTTTCACGAACCTCCAAAGTGATCCACACGGCTCCAAGCGCTCTATTGTGGGTGCTGCTGCATGGGGGCCGGATCCTAGCCCATATTCAATTTTAACACAAGAGATGCGGCACAACACAGTTCCAATTCAGTTTGTAACGATTTATTGCTCCAGCTCAGACCAACGCGTTTCAGCCTAGGAACAGGCTTTGTTCACAGTAAGTGAGCATACCACTATGTTTACTATTTATCCCACCTGGCTACTATGGTGCATTATGGGATATGTAGTTCATGTAATAAAAAAAGAGATTGTTTAACATGATTATGACCTTAGCAATTTCAGCACTTAATTATTGACATTAGGTACTATAGCAGTGTTACTAGTGAGTTCACTGTTATAGAGATAATCACAGTTTTAACTGATTTCTAAAGGTCACAGTGTACAACTAATGGTGTCATTTATGGTATAGTACCATAGATTAACAACATTCCATCAAATGTTTATATCATTTCATATATATATATTTTCTTTTTTTTTTCGGGGAAGGGGGTTTGCAATAAACATTCTTGGAAATCGGACACCAGTGTGCTTACCATTTTTTCAACTGGATGAAGTTGATTCGTGCTGTAATATATATATATATATATATATATATATATATATATATATATATATATATATGTAGAAATATATTTTTAGTAGTGAGATGATGGATAAATAGGGGACAATGGTAGGAAGTATTATAAGAATAATTAATTTGTGTACATTTTTTTTAACTTTGCTATCTTTTTATTTTTCCAAAATTGTGCACATTGTACATTTAGACATTTCATATTATTCATAAAATAAAAAAAAATAAAAAAATCATTATATATATACAGTACAGTTTTTAACTATACATTAATATATATATAAAAAAAAGGTCTTAATGTGACCCCATGTTGTCTTTCCACTTGGCTGTAGGTTCCCAGATTCTTAATCCTCGCATCTTACCCTTATACCTTTCCGAGCATATAAAGGTTTCTCCAGATTATAAGCCGCTAATAAATTAGCCAACCAATTTTGCATAGCTGGTGGATTTCTATCAAGCCATGCCCTGGCTATAGTTAATCTATATACTGCAACAGCCATAAAAATAAATTCTCTCTGTGTATTTCCCCATCTAGGCCTATCCCCAACAATATCCATGAGGGGGTTAGAGTTATTTGAATATCTAATGACCTATCTAAAAAGCCTTCTATATTTCTAATCAGGGTATGCAATTGGGGACATGTAGCAAATACATGTACAATATCTGCCTCAATAGAGTTACAGCGTGGGCAGGTAATACCTGTAGTACCTCCCCATTTAGCTATTCTCGCTGGGGTAAAATATAATGCATACAAGGTTTTATAATGCTGGGATTGAAGGGGAGCAGAGCACAATACAGTACGACCCAATTCAAGTGATTCCTGAAATATTCCAGATGGAATGCCCAGCTTCTCTACCCATTTATTACCATACCTCTCCAAATCATCTATTTTCCCCTTCATCAAACATACATAAAAAGATCTAATTGTGCAATCCGCGCATACCTGTATTTTCTCCATAATTTCATTTCTATCATACCCTGCAGGCCCTCCTTGTTTGTTACTCAGGAAACTCCTAATCTGCAGGTATTTAAAAAAAGACCTCCTATCAATGCCATATTTCACCATAAGATCTGTAAACTGTGCTATCCCTCCCAAATCCCTCAGATCGCCGATCTGTAATATTCCCTTTTCGGCCCATCTGGCCATTGTACCATCAGCGAAGACTGCCGCCGGGAATGACCTATTCTTATACAACCTGGTATATCTGTTATATATTCCAAGTCCTGTTTTTTTCAAAAATGCATTCCAAATCCTAACTGCTGCATTAAGCGTTTTAAATCTGGTCCTCTTATAGTAACCATACTCCGTGCAGTTTAAGAAGCAGTTTTCTGCTTCCTCTCCTAAAACAGCTGCATACACTTCTGTGGACATAGTTGTCACTTTTTGCTCATTACCACCCCCACCTATTAACCCCTGCATATATTGCATAGCAGCGTCAAAATAATACATTCTAAAATCCGGTACCCCCCACCCCCCTCTCTCTCTCGGTAAAGACATAAATCTATAAGCCCTCCTGGTCTTACCCTGAGCCCAGATAAATCTATTCAAAATAATCTCAAGTGAGTTAAACCATTTAATTTCAAAGAAAAGTGGGATAGATCTAAAAAGATAGAGAAACTTGGGGAGGATTAGCATTTTAATAATATTAGTGGTGCCTACCAAGGACAGATGTAGATAAATTTGTGTACATTTTTTAACGTTTATTTTTCTTTTCATTAAAAAATTGGTAGCAGAATGTTTGGAGTTTAGGGGATAAGGGTGGGCAGATTTTAACATATTACTCAATAAAATGTGTTTTTTTTTTAAATTGATGGATCAATTTTGAATATTTGTAAGTACATTTTATAAATCTATAATAAACTTTCTTTTTTTAAACTGTTAAAAAATAATTTGAACAATTTTGAAGACAATTTTTAAAATAAATTTCGTACTTTGAAATTTGTTTAAAAAGTATTATTATTGTCCTTGGGTCGGACTGCCATCTTATGATACTGGCAGTCGGGCTCCCAACTGTCGGACTCAACATTACTGCCTCCGCCAGGATCATAGATCCCGACGATGCGGCAGTTAGAGGAGCGTCCCAGAAAGGTGATAGTGCTGAGGCAGCCACTGCCATCGGGATTACGATATCCGTTTCTGACAGCCTTTTTGTAGTATGAAAAGGTTTTTGGAAAGGGATTGAGTTACCCCAAAAAGGCCCCCGCTTGTCTTAGGTGAATTGAAAATGTCCCAGGGGGCACATGTTTTGCCCTTATTTACCTCTGAGCAGCTTGTGCCATGCACGACATGGTGCATGGCACTCGGATGTGCAGGACGTGCTGCGCAGCAGTCAAATTGAAATATGGTGGTCAGACAGGCGCTTGCTCATCGAACCCCGCAATAGTGGCCCGCTAGTCAACCGTCCAACATCGGGATCAAGATTTTTGGGCCTGATTACGAGTACCGCGGGCCATAGGACTGCCATACTCTTGGTGGCCGTCCTACCACTGCTACACTGTGATACCGCATTCTGAGTGTGGCGGTCAAACCACCACAGGACCGGCGTCTCTGCTGGGATCCAGGATCCAGTGGCGTGGTGGTCTGAGGCAGGAATATGGTGGGGATGCTACAGCGGCACCCCCAAGCATATTCTGTGTTGCCAAGCCACCAACCTTTCTATGGCAACGAGCTCGCCATAGAAAGGGTGAGTTTGAGGAAACTAAGGGGCTCTAATAATGCCCCCTGCCACTACTGGGACCAGGGGGGGCATTCAGGGGCACGGTGTGCAGGTGTCAGGACTCCAAAAGATCAGAACCTTACTATCTACCTAACAAGGCAGAAACAGTTATTCAAGAACGCAGAGAAGGTAAACGCCATTACTTGGAAAGAAGCCTGGAGTGTGACAACTCCAAGATGGCCAACGATACATGAGAGGTGTAGTTCTAGTTTTTGCCTAACATCACAGAATTCTACTTGGAGCGCTCAATGTGGAACGTTGGTGCACTTCACCAGGAATATTGACTGGAGCACACGTATTTCAGATTCTCTCTTGCTCGTTTTAATCAGGGTAGCGTTTGGTTGGTATTCATTGGATATTCCTCATTCAGGACTCCTTGCAGTGCCATGATTACCCAAAGTGTCTTTGCCGATCCTGCGCACTCGCACTGGGCGCCTCACTTCATCAAAGTGGTGTTTGCCTGGCATACATGTGCAGTACATTTCCTGACAGGAGCGCAGCTTCGTAGTGAGTATTTCAAGAATTTGATGCCGGAAGCAGTTAAGCACAACTGCAGCATTGGTGACGACAATTCTGGACCACCCACTAAAAAGCTAAGTACTATTTTGAATGGCTGAAAATATACAGCATAATTGAACAGTATTGTGTTGACAGACTCCATTTATAACAATAATTACATCACTTAACAAGACAATTTAATAGGAATAAATATATATATATACATATACATATATATATATATATATACTATATACTTTGGTTTTAATTTTTGGCGCATACCGGCATCCACTGGGAAAAACTAATGAATGGACATCAAGTACCAGCATGCCTTCGGCATACAAGCCCACAGGGGCGGGACTTGCATTAGCATATCAAAGCGTCCTTTCTATCAGCCGTGTATCCTGCCATTGCCCGTGAACAAGAGCACTGGGGTGCTCAAAACGCGTTGGGCCAGAATTGCACTGTGGTTCGAACTGTCGATGTCACCTACCTGAAATACCTCGCATTAAAGGCTTTGAAACCCGCAGTTTAGTGGCGTCTCCATAACGGGCTCTCGTTGTTGTTGAAATATATAAATATATATATATATATATATATATAAATATATATATATATATATATATATATATATATATATTCACTGAAAAAACCATAGGTTATAGACCATATATAGTTAGGAATTAGCATTTAAAAAAACTTATTTTACTCACACAAAACCATTGAAATTCCATATATAGTTAGTTGTACTAACTATATATCGCGCACCCGCAATCCACTGCTGATCATGTCACATATTACATCATTCATGACATGGTCAGTGACATCACTGATGACATCACTGATGAGATCTCAAATGACATCACTGATGACATCACTGATGACAACATCCAGTGACTGTATTTTTCTGTAAAGTTAAAATATGTCTTGAGTGGATGTATAAGGGTCTGGATGAAGGATTTAGTAGGTGCATGACTGACTGTATGAGTGAGTGATTAAATGTGTCTCACTGAGTGCATGGGTTAGTGACTAAACTGTCTTAATTTGTGCATCATTATGTCTGTTGTTCTGAAAACTGCTGCATGTGTTGTTCAGTAGCTATATGAGTAACTATATGGGTTATTGATTGATTGCCCAAGTATTTGTATGGGAGACTGAGTGTGTGTGTGGGTGGCAGGGAGGTGTATGACTCTGTGCATAGATGTGTGAGCAGTTGATTCACTAGATGTATGGGTTCAAAAGTGCATGTGGAAACAGCTGTATGGGCGGTTGACTGTGTGCATGAGTGTATTGGTGAGTGAATGGATATCTCAGTGCTACATGTCAAAGTAAGTACATATGTAAAACATAGTACATGTGAGAGTTGGCATATATAAATAACTGTGCATAAGAGCCAGTGAATGTGTGAGTGGCTGTATGGATGATTGTGAACTTGTATTAGGGATTGTAAAAGAGAGTAAATATGTGTTAGTATATGTTTGAATAAGTAAGGTGTGTATAACTGTATAGTTGAGGAAATTGAGGTGTGATTGATTGTTTGCATGACTGACTAGGTGTGTGTGTAACTTCATGGATGAGTGACAATCTGTGAGTCTGTGTTTACACTGAGTGTATCTAAGGTTATATTAGAGTCTGAAGAGGTTCATCGTATTATCACATGAATGATGTCATCAGTGATGTGATCAGTAATGTCATTTGAGATGTCATCAGTGATGTCATCAGTGATGTCATTTGAGATGTCATCAGTGATGTCATCAGTGATGTCATTTGAGATGTCATCAGTGATGTCACTGACCATGTCATGAATGATGTAATATGTGACATGATCAGCAGTGGATTGCGGGTGCGCGATATATAGTTAGTACAACTAACTATATATGGAATTTCAATGGTTTTGTGTGAGTAAAATAAGGTTTTTTAAATGCTAATTCCTAACTATATATGGTCTATAACCTATGGTTTTTTCAGTGAATTTTCAAGGTTTTGTAAATCTAAATTCCTAACTATATATGGTCTATAACCTATGGTTTTTTCAGTGAATTTCAATGGTTTTTTAATAGCAAATATCATAAGCTGTCGAATGTCAAGTACGTGGTAAGAAAAAACATTTTCGTGTTTATGCACACTGATCTGCTTTGAATGCTGCCCCCCCCCCTCATTTCTATTAGGAGTACTCTCTCTTTGCAGATAGTGAAAGGTAGTTAACGCAGGCCTTTGCCCCCGTTGTAATCCGTCGTGCCTGCTTCTCTCTCCATTTGATTGATTGTTATCCAAGCATTTACTCTTTTAGAATTGGTTCTCTTTGGTTCATTCTCTATTTACAAACAAGCACGGAGTCGCAATACTCTGTTTAGTCTTTGCAGATAGCGAAAAATCGTGTAAAAAAACAAAAGGAATCGAGCAAAATCAGTAGGCCACTAATGGGATCTCTTTTTGACCTCGCTAAAATAGAAACATTAGGAACAACCCCTCATGACAAATACGAAACTAGTGAGATGAACTGAACTCCACACCATGATGGCTGCAATACAGCTCGGCTCCGCCACCCACCCCGCCCAAAATAACGATAAACTCTATGCAAATATTACAAATATATACAACACACCAGCAAAGTAACAGGGTAAAACATTTTATTAAACAACTATTTACATAACTATTTTATACTTTTTGTTGCCCGATCCGGCTAGCTCAATCGATCGAGCATGAAACTCATGCACTCTGATGGTTCAAAGTTTTGAGGAGTGCTTGTAACACTGTCTGAAGCCTATTTGCACTTGCTTCAGCTTCACTATTCTCAAAGTAAAGTGGGGGCTGTTTGAGGACGTGACTGCATTTGTGAACAATGTGATGCGGTGCCACCCTGAACCGCTTGACGGAGGCCCCCGAGGGACGGTGTGATGGCGCGGACTCGGAGGGGGCGCTTGGCTCCGGCTCCCTCCCCAAGTCGTGTTCTCCTGGTGTAGCCTGAGATCGCCCCCGACATAGGTGGCCGGCTCCCGGGATCAAGCGGAACTTTTTGCCTTTTGGTAACTCTTCCATTCTTGACCTTGTCCCACAATCCGTTTCACCTAAAGACACGCTATAGTGGGGCGCCCCTTTACCATTTCAGTTGCCATTCCGCCCGCTTTTGCTACACTGTGCCTCTTCCGCTATTCAGCTGTTTACCGCCCGCTCTTTCGACTACAGCGTCTCGCTCACCATGTAGTTGAGTTGCTCCCGCTCTTGCGGTGCAGCGATAGGCGGCTGCCACAGTACTCTCAAAATGGCGGCCGGCTCTTCAGATTTGGGCATGGTCCACTAAAATTGCCCTGCGACACCTTGGAACTCGGACGCTTGTCTGCTAGAGATTGGGCTCCATTCTCGAAAGCGTCCCCTCAGCCTTGAAGATTCTACAAAAGTCTTGGGGGCCCCGGACTCCCGCAGGCTTCTGGTGGGGAGCGGCTAGCATTATTGCTCGTGGAATGGCCACGACGGAGCTACGAAATGGTGGTGCTCTCATGCTAACACCAGCTTCAGTCTGAAACATCCAGAAACACTGTAGACTACCAATTCGATCAGTTCAGGTAGCGCCCCAACGTGACCCGGTAGAGAAGAACTAGCCCTCCCCTCTTTGACTGATGGTTCTTGTTGCCTGTCCCTTCTGTTGTCATTTAACAGAACTATTTGGCCTGCTGAAAGGGGTTGTGTTCCGACCGCTGGTTGGTGGAGACATTTTGACTATATTCTGGACCTGCGTTGTCGCGTAATGCGTCATTTGACGCGCCGCGTTAGCGCATCCGGAAGTGATCCGGGGCGCGACGCGCAGCGCGTAACGTAAGCATAACAGGTCATGTGACTTGTTAATAAAACTTTTCATTGGTTCATTTTACTTTTCTTATTCTAATGATGAAAGGCTTGGTCATATGACCTAAAAATTACGCTTTTTATTACTTTCGAACATTATTTTTTCTTAAATATATGTTATAATGTTCCAGGCTAATGTACTTTCCCGGAAAATTTACAACTGTCCTACAAGTAAAATATATTCCTTTTTCGAGAAAAAGGGCGTTTCTTCGTCCCATGACGGAGCCGTTGAGCAAAAGAGGGTCGGTCTGCTGTCTTAGTCGCCGATACGCCTGAATATGAGATTCTTATCGATCACTTTATGTTGCAGGAGTAGAAAACACAACAGCCCTTGACCATTTATCTTTACTGCGTTCCTGCGTATTATACCTTTTACCCTTCATGTAATTGGTCTGCTTTATTTCACTTGCCTTTTACTGATTCTAAAACAGTGACTATTATTAAAAACGTTACCAATGTATATACTACTACCATGTTTTCTTTTAAAAACCTTTATTGTGAAAATGTCATTATACAAATACGGGCCTATAACCACGTGGGCCGGCCACGGAGCAAACTGTAATCGTATATGATGAGTAGACATTTACACTGTAGAGGAACGTAACGGGCGGGCCATTAGGTTGCAAGAACTAAGGTGTCTAACAGTTGCGGAATCGGTGGACGTACATTTTATAATTAAAATACGACAGGGCCAGTTACAATAAAATTATCTAGATATACATTTGCGGGCAAGTACCATGGGTGACGTTAATTCGAACTTTCAATAGTACAGTAATCAATAACACATCAGAACTTAATATCAATAGGGATATCGAAATATTCAATCTATTCTCGTCCCCGCCCGCCATGTGCTTCAAAACTGCATACGTATCTCGTGATATCAAGGTTGTGCAACCAGTACACAACAAGGAGTTACGAGTCCCATTTATTCCGGCGCCATTTTGGGCGAGGACGGGCAGGTCCAGGATATAGTCAAAATGTCTCTACCAACCATCGACTCTGATGATGTTCATATGCTGTATTTATTAGAGTAACACTCATCTGTCCACATGAAATTAATTTGCCACAATCTAAACATGTCATTTTAATCTTTCCAAAGTTCTTCTAAATATTTGGGACCGTTTCCCTTGCCTCTGATGCTGTCAGTGCCACTTCTTTGATGAATGTACTGGCAGGTCGGGGGTTCTCCTCCAAATCTCTCTTTTATGCAGCACTATAATTAATCGGTGCTACCTCTCCATATGACGATGCATGGTATAGTTACCATAACTATATTTTTTTTCGGTTCCTCTGGAGAGTACATCGTGGCAGATGAAGCGTGTAACGTACCGGGCATTTACCTTTTTTTGCATGTAGAGGAAAGGAAAAAAAATTCGAGCGTCCGAGTTCTAAGGTGTCCCAGGGCCATTTTAGTGGACCAGGCCCAAATCCAAAGAACAGGCCGCCATTTTGAGAGTCCTGTTGCAGCCGCCTGTCGCTGTAGCATCAAGAGCGGCCGAAACTCAGCTGAATGGCAACTGAAACGGTAAAGGGGCGCCCCACTACAGCAGACGAGCCTCCACCTAGGAAGGCCCGTTCACGCCGCCCCCCCCCCCCTTCGGGCACCCCACGCCGTTATTCGGAGCAGGATTGTAGGATGGCCACACCAATGCGGCAACTTGCTAGACACCACCTCGGTGCCAACCGAATCTCAGCGCCTTGTGGTGTCTTCTATTCAGAAAACATTGTTGTGCTGCCTTCGACCTATTCGCCGCAAGTGCGCACGCAACTCAGCTGCATAGCTTGCTAGACACCACCTCGGTGCTAACCGAATCTCAGCGCCTTGTGGTGTCTTCTATTCAGAAAATATTGTTGCGCTGCCTTTGCCCCTATTCGCACATCGGTCCGCTACTGACGCCACCTCACAGGCCAACGGGGCGCCCCACGCCTACTTTCAGCATTGTAGGATGGCCACACCAGTGCGGCAACTTGCTAGACACCACCTCGGTGCCATCCGGATCTTGGCATCTCAGCGCCTTGTGGTGTCTTCTATTCAGAAAATATTGTTGCGCTGCCTTTGGCCCCATTCGCACATCGGTCCGCTACTGACGCCATCTCACAGGCCAACGGGGCGCCCCACGCCAACTTTCAACATTGTAGGATGGCCACACCAGTGCGGCAACTTGCTAGACACCACCTCGGTGCCATCCGGATCTTGGCATCTCAGCGCCTTGTGGTGTCTTCTATTCAGAAAATATTGTTGCGCTGCCTTTGGCCCCATTCGCACATCGGTCCGCTACTGCCGCCATCTCACAGGCCAACGGGGCGCCCCACGCCGACTTTCAGCATTGTAGGATGGCCACACCAGTGCGGCAACTTGCTAGACACCACCTCGGTGCCATCCGGATCTTGGCATCTCAGCGCCTTGTGGTGTCTTCTATTCAGAAAATATTGTTGCGCTGCCTTTGGCCCCATTCGCACATCGGTCCGCTACTGCCGCCATCTCACAGGCCAACGGGGCGCCCCACGCCGACTTTCAGCATTGTAGGATGGCCACACCAGTGCGGCAACTTGCTGGACACCACCTCGGTGCCATCCGGATCTTGGCGCGTTGTGCTGCCTTCGGCCTATTCGCACATCGGTCCGCTACTGACGCCGCCTCACGTGCCAACGGATTTTCTGCGCTTTTTATACCCTATGCCGCATAACAGGTCATGTGACTTGTTTATAAAACTTTTCATTGGTTCATTTTACTTTTGGTTTCCTAATGATGGAAGGCTTGATCATATGACCTAAAAATAACACTTTTCATTGGATGAAAACTTTTTTTTTTCCCAAACGATGAAAGCCCCACCTTGTTTCTGGATGTTTCAGACTGAAGCTGGCGTCAGCATGAAAGCACCACCATCTCGTGGCTCCGTCGTGGTCATTCCGCGAGCAATCATGGAAGCCGCTCCCCACCGGAAACCTGCAGGAGTCGGGGGCCCCCAAGACTTTTGTAGAATCCTCAAGGCGGAGGGGACGTGTAAGATCCTGTTTTTAGTTGAAGGAATACGCAGGACTCAGATTTAGATGGTTAAATCCAAGGTTTAATCCAAGACATAAAGAAGCACATCCAGACCTCAGCCTGAATAGGATAAACTGTCAGAGGTTTCAAAAGATACATTCCAACCCACAAGCTGTGATGTCACACATTGATGTCATAGAAAGAGACATGACTAGCAGTGGATTAAATGCAGAATACCACACACCTTCCCCCCATAAAAGCAAAAACAAGGTTAAAATATAAAAGCAGAAAAACAAAATTACAATGTAATCCTTCAATTGTAAAGGTTTCTTAACAATTCTAGTAAAACAAAATCACAAAATGTAATCCTTCAAATGCGAAGGTTTCTTAACAATTCTAGTAGAAGAACGTAGAGAAGAACCTCCCTCCAGACCAAGAGAAGAGCTCTCCTTCCCAATAGGATCCTTGGTCACAGACTTCTGAAAATCACACAGACCAGAAAAAACACAAACCCTGTTCAAGTTCCAGATTCTGTGATCCAAGGTTTTGACCGCATTCTCAAAAACCTTAATGACCTTGATGGGCGAAGAATATTTCACCTTAGCACCAGGAAGCCTCACCACAACCAAATCCCCAACCTTCACAGGAGTCTTCTTAACAGAATGTCTGGAATCAAACTGTACCTTCCTCTCCAAACATTTTTTCTCCTCCTGTTCTCGCCAACTCAAGTCTAGCTTCTGAGGAGAATCAGAGCCAACAAAGCTTTTGCTTAAGTCTCTAACCCAAGTTGGTTCTAAAAACGTACAAGGCAGCCTACCTTTAAAAAGAACAAAAGGGGACTTTCCAGTCGAGGAATGGGGAGTAAATCTATAACACTCAACTTTTTTCAGAACTTGCTCCTTCCAATTTAAACCCGCACCCTTAGCCCACGAAATGGTCTCTTTTAACACCTTATTAAATCTTTCCACCATTCCATTGGTTTCAGGGTGATACAGTGAGGATTTTTTATGTAAGATACCTCTTTCCTTTAGAAATGTCTCCATCTCTCTAGAGACCAATTGCACACCATTGTCGGTAAGTATAGATTGTGGAAGACCCTCCCTTGCAAACACAACTTCAAGGAATTTTATGACAGAGCGAGACTCTATACATGAAGTGAAATGTATTTCTGGCCACCTTGAAAACAAGTCTAGTAAAACCAGAATGAAGATCTGCTGCCCTTCAGAATAAACCGGACCTAAGATGTCAAAAGAAATATCGGTCCAAGGACCAGAAGGAAGATCCCTAATGCACATAGGTTGGACTCTTACCATCTTAGACTTATCACTCAGACTGCAAATGCCACAATCCCTGATTATTCTCTCTACATGCAAATCCAACCCAGGCCACCAGTATGAGGAACGAATACGTTCCTTGGTTTTCGACATACCGGAGTGGGATTCATGAGCAAGATCAATGATATTCCCACGCAGTTCAGAAGGAGGTATGAGTTTAGTCCCCCGGACTAGCAAGTCATTACAAATGGCTAATTCATCTTTGACACCCCAGAACTTAGCACATTCCACAGAGGCTTGTTTCTTAGAATGCCAACCATCACGCACAAGAGCAGAGAGCTCACTCAAAACAGGATCAGAGTCCAGTTTAAGTCTCCATACCGACTCCTCAACACCTACTACAGAGACTGGACAAACCATAAAATTATCCATTTCACCATCCTCAACATCATCAACCTCATGTGAAACATCCACCAATCTTGAAAGAGTGTCAGCAACACAGTTGTCAACACCAGGAATGTACAATATTTCAAACTCATACTCTTGCAAAGCAATAACCCATTTAGTTATTCTGCTGGAAATAAAATCAAGTCCTTTCTTTGTAAATACCTCACACAACGGTTTGTGATCAGTTTTAATCACAAACCTGGTGCCCCAAAGAAATTTTTTAAATTTCCTAATCGCCCAGAAAACCGCCAAGGCCTCACGTTCAATCACCGAATAACGTGTCTCAGGATCTTTAAGACCACGTGAAGCAAACAATATTGTTTCTAGTACCCCATCTACATCCTGCTGAAGAACAGCACCAAGACCTTTCACGCTGGCATCGGTGGTGACAACAGACAAACGACCAGGATTAAAACTTTTCAAGTTGGGCGCAGACTCAAGCTTCCCCTTAAGAGAATCAAATTCCATCATGCAGTCATCATTCCACAAAAACTCAGAACCCTTCTTCAGAAGACCTCTCATATGTGCACAATGATCAGCGAATCCCTTTACAAACTTATTATAGTACTCAATCATTCCAAAGAATTTCATGAGTTCCTCTCTGGAAGAGGGAGGTGGCATGCGTGTAATGGTATCAACCAAATCAGCTTTGGGAGCAATGCCATTCTTAGAAATAGTGTGACCTAGATAGTGGATTGAAGACAAGCCAAAATGACATTTCTCAAGCTTAACAGTGAGGTTTGCTTCTTGTAAGGAGTCTAAAACCTTGTCAAGAAAACACATATGTTCCTCATCATTCTTTGCAAAGACTAAAATGTCGTCTTGATACACACAAACCCCCCGGCACCCCTTCAGCACCCTTTCCATAACACGCTGAAAGGTTGCAGCTGCAGAAACAAGCCCAAAAGGCATCCTGACAAATCTATACGTCCCAAAAGGTGTAACAAAGGACGTATAGTTCCTGGACGCCTCCTCAAGCTCGATTTGATGGTATGCAGATGCGAGATCGAGGGTACTGAAAACCTTAGCACCATCAAGTAATATCATTAAATCAGCTATATTAGGTAAGGGATAATGGTCCACAATAACGCACTTATTAAGTTGCCTTAAATCAATGCATAAGCGTAGGGACCCATTGGGTTTGCGTGCTGCGACCACAGGAGCAAGCCAATCAGTACTAGTGACTTCCTCAATTATACCACCCTTCTTTAATTTTTCAAGTTCACTAATCATTTCTTCTCTTAATGCCAGAGGAACGCCCCTAGCTTTACAAGTGTAAGGTTGAGAATTTTCACGTATAGGAATTTCCAACTTAAAGTCTTTGAGACAACCCAACACTTCTCTAAAGACCCTTGGAAACTTCCTTTTAATGTGCCGTACAAGAATAGAGTCAGAAGCAACAGAAACCTCATTAACCATCTCCTTAAGAATAATGGGGTTAGGTGAAGTAGGATCCAACATGATGTTGAGATCCCCCTGATGGAACCAACTAATGATGCTGTCTCCCTTATGCGAGACATAGATTTTGCCTTTGGCAAAACGGTCCTTATACATAATTAGGCCTGTGAATAACCCAAGTAAAGGAATCAGCTCTCCACTATACCCCAAAGGACGAATATCAGGCTTGGATAGTTGAACCTTAGAGGAAAGATTACCTAGGTAGAACTTTTTGGACACAATGGTAATCTTAGCCCCTGAGTCAAACAAGACCTCCGTAGGTTCACCTTCAATGAAAATCGTATCTATAGGAGATGAGGAATTATCAGGAGTAGAGGTTACTTGTACTACAACCTGCCCACATACAAAATCTTCCTCTATTGATTCCTCATTAACAGACTTCACCAAATGACTCTGAGGTTTACTTTTACACAGGGTAGAGAAATGACCCTTCTTCTTGCATTTTGAGCAAGTTGAATTCAAAGCTGGACACTTCTTGTCATTAGCATAGTGACCCATCTTATCGCACCTAAAACACTTAGGGATAAAAGTTTTTTTTTTAACAGTAAGAGGAACAGAGTCTTTTGTAAAACTCCTTGCATCCTGACCGACCGCTTGAACTGAGCTTTGTTTATCCTTTTTTAAAGTGTCAACACATTTAAGAGAATGCTCAATTCTTTTTGCGACCTGTAGTACCTCGTCTAGAGAAGGCTCATCCTTCATCCAGAGCTCTTCCCTGACCTTTTCAATATTGCAACCAACCATAAACTGGTCCCTAATTCTCTCCTCAAGAGCATTGTCAAACTTACAAGAACTTGCCAACTTCCTTAATTGAGTTATATAACCTTCAATAGATTCTTCCTCGCTTTGCAGTCTTTTGGCAAAATGATACCTCTCTAAAATAGTGCTAACCTTTGGCAAGTAATGTAAGTCTAATTTTTTCAAAGCAACCTCAAATTCATTAAGATTTGCTACTTCTGCCGCAGAAAGTTCCGGGAGGTGATCAAATACATCTTGCCCTTCAGAGCCTAAACAGTGGAGTAGAAGGGCTGTTTTGCGTTCAGCACTTAGACTGACTCCACATACCTTAGCATACCTTCCAAAAACCTTTTTCCATTTTTTCCACTTAATGGGAGGTTCTCCAGTGGATGAAAGGAAAAAAGGGGCAGCTGTAACGTTTTGCATGTTTTACAAAAACAAAATCACCAAACCAAAATGAAATTGATGAATTTTGCAGATTTTGGTAGCCTGAAAAGGAATGAAACAGGTGAAATGTGGAGCACTGGAGCGTTATAAAAAATCAGTGTGCTGATAAACAACAGAGACTTTAAACACCATAAAAGTCAAGATGGTACAATAAAACAGCAGAGTCCTGCAGCTTGAAAGAAAATAAAAAAAAAAAGAAATATGAAGCGCAGGATCGTTATATAAAATGAGTCTTGCTGAAATAAAATTCAAAGTTTCCTCTTCAGAGATTTTGAGTATCACTGTTAAAAATTGGAGTGTTAAATTAATGTATATGTTATAAGATAACAGATTCTTTGTGTACTACTGTACTGCTGTTAAAATAAAATTCAAAGTTTTCTCTTCAGAGACTTTGAGCACCGCTGTTAAAATAATGTCAAGCTCTTTTCTTCACATACTGCAGCTGAAATAATAGTCAAAGCCTCTTCTTTAAACAATTTAGTAAGTCACAGTCACAGTCGAGGAAGAGGTAAAAACAATATTAAATGTACTCTCCTTACCCCGAGGCTGAGAGATAGAGGATTAATTAGCCAGAAACCTTGAAAATCGAGGATATTGAAAGGAGAGTAACGGAAGAATGACGCTTTAATTTCTGAAGCTGAAGCTCTGACAGAGAGGTGCGCCCTGACGTGGAGCGCTCAACAGTTGCTAGGAAACAGAGTGAAGCGAAGAGAAGAAGACGGAGCTTCCTGAAACTTCGTGACGTTCTGACTCAGCAGTACGCCCTGACGTGGAGTGTTGGAATCACCAATACCCCGAGGGCATTCTGAAACGTCATCAAATGCCTGAGGACTTCCGAAGGAGTGGATCTTGGAGAAGATAAAAAAACGTTACTCACAGCCAAGGCATAGAAGATCCCGAAGGTAGGTAATTAACTCTTCTTGCGCACTTGTTGGATCCACGAGTGATGTGTAACTATAACAGCTGCTACTTTTGACTTTAACTATATATCATTTTTCGTAACTTTTTTTAAATTGAATACAGTTAGCTCCTTCGATAATTACATGAAGCCTCTTTGCCTCTTGCTTCAATACTGTGACGGTCGCCTTTTAAATTGAAAATAGACACAGTGTACGATGATCATCAGTTTCATCTACATGTGAAAATGAAGCCACTTCAGTTTGTTTGCTTCAACGTAGTTGTCAGCAGTCTTTAATTTGAATTTTAAACATAGACAGCTGCTATATTTATTAAACGTAGATGAAATCACACATTTATTTTGCTTGTTTGTTTCAGTAGAAGGAATTAAAATTCCAAGGTGCGATCAGGATGAAACATCAAACTTTAATTTATAATAAACAGCCGCAGGTGCAATCAAAGCACTTAATTTTGATTAACTGCCGCAGGTGTTATCATAACACAGATAAATTGTAGAAAAGAATATTGTAAAGTCTCACCATTCTTTGGATAGTAGCACTTGAAACCAACTGCCGCTCTAGTTGTAAAGTAGTAGATAATGTCCAGTTGAGATTGTTATGCCTCTTCAATCTTGCCTGCCGACTACGCCAATGTAAGATCCTGTTTTTAGTTGAAGGAATACGCAGGACTCAGATTTAGATGGTTAAATCCAAGGTTTAATCCAAGACATAAAGAAGCACATCCAGACCTCAGCCTGAATAGGATAAACTGTCAGAGGTTTCAAAAGATACATTCCAACCCACAAGCTGTGATGTCACACATTGATGTCATAGAAAGAGACATGACTAGCAGTGGATTAAATGCAGAATACCACAGGACGCTTTCGAGAATGGGGTCCTAAACCTAGCAGACAGGCGTCCGATTTCCAAGGTGTCCCAGGGCCATTTCAGTGGACCAGGCCCAAAAAGGAAAGAGCCTGCCGCCATTTTGAGAGTCCTGTGACAGCCGCCTATCGCTGCACCGCAAGAGTGGGCGCAACTCAGCTGAATTGCGGATTTTGACACAGTGGACCAAAAGCGGACTGAATGGCAACTGAAACGGTAAAGGGGCGCCCCACTACAGCAGACGAGGCTCCACCTGGGGAGGCCCGTTCACGCCGCCTCCCCCCCTCCCCCGGGGCGCCCCACGCCGTTATTCCGAGGGCGGCAACTTACTGGACATCACCTTGGTGCCATCCACATTTCAGCGCGTTCTGCTGCCTTGGAACTATTCGCACAACAGACCGCTACTGACGACCCACCCCCCGGGACGCCCCACGCCGGATACCCAAATCAGTGCGGCACCCAGGCAACATCACCTGGGTGCCGTCCAGAAATCTGGACGTTGTGCTGCCTTGGGACTATTCGCACAACCGACCGCTACTGACCATTGTTCCTTCTTTTTCCCTAAAAATGTTTAAATGTTTTTACTGTTTTTGTTTTGTTGTATATATTTATAAGTTATTAAAGTTTTATAATCCTACTACTTTGTTGGAGTGCTATATATTTTTAATGTGACACATAATTGTAAAAACTTTGATGTACAAAGAGTCATCCCTGGAATCTTCCGCTCAGGCTCGGTCCCCTCCCCAATCACAATACAGGATGGTTTTCAGATAGTAGGAACGCGTGTGGTGTGACGGATCTCATCGGGTGTGGGCCTTGATCTACTATAACTCCTTTGAAGAGGGGTGATTCTTTACAGCTGGGGCCATAAACTACATCTGCAAGGCTAGCTGATAGCCTGGGACCGGCCTGGACAATCGGACACAGAGGAAGAGGAGTGTCAGAGGGTGCGGTAGTGAATAGGACGAAAGGGAGGTGTCGGGCGGGAACACAGTGTGTGATTCTCAGGGAAGAGCAGCGCAGATGGGGGGAGGTTTATTGCCCATGCATAAGACAGAGAGCGGGGGTGACCAGTGCCTGGGGGACATGCTTGCGAGGGTGGGGAGCCATGCTAAGGATCGACAGCGTGCAGAGAGTGGGTCTGGTCAAGGCATCTAAAATGGCTGCCGTGCACGACAAAAGTGTGGCATTTGAAAAAAGGCAAGATGGCGCAGACAATGTTTTTCAACACTTCCTGATTTCCTTCGAATCGAACGTTAACAGACGTTGGGGCATATTACCAAAGTTAAGCGATATTTATCCCTAACGATGCTTAGCAACACATTTTTTACCGCTAAGCATCGTCAGAAATTATCGCAGATAAACCTTGCTATTATCAAGGTTTATCGCAAATGCGATAAAAAACGGCCGCAATGCATTAATATCGCTGAAAAGTCAGCGATATTCATGCATTACCGAGCTAATGCTCTTAGCCATGTTATCCACCTCCCATTGGATAACATGGCTAAGAACTGCTCAGGGCAGGTGTTACTTTTTGGAGATATTCGCGCTTAGCGCGAATATCTCCAAAAGTTGGTAATAGGAGATAGCGATGTTAGCGACTGTTTCCAGTCGCTAACATCTTGGCATGCCCACTTTGCATGTCATTAGTGATAAATATCACTGACATGCAAAGTGGGGCCCAAGATGGTCGCTATCTCCTACTAGCGGTCGCTAACTGGTGTTAGCGACAGCTAGGTAATACGGAGATAATTTTATCTCCGCTTTCTTGGCTTTTAAAGCCAAAAAAGCGGAGATAAACCCCCTTGATAATATGCCCCGTTATCTCTCCCACACTACCGGTCCCCCTGGGCTTAAACGCCGAGATGGTAGGGACTGCATCCCGTGGAGATAGGCCGAGACGTCACTCAGCAGAAAAAAAAGTAAAAAAAAGTCTATAAACATACAATAAGTTAAAAGTCAATCATTCTTCTTTCCTTGTAGTACGCTCCCCAGTCCGCTTCCCGTTACGCTAACCGGGCGCACCCCACCAAAAAAACAATTTTTTTTTTTTGCCCCGCGGAGCCCTTTTAAAGCCTCCACATCAAACCTATGGGGTCAGGGAGGATCTACTATGCCCCCTTATGGTCATTTGCCCCTTCGCTTTGGCCTCCTCTTGTCTCTCGATCCTACCGAGAGACAAGATGGCGGCCGCTACGGACTGTTTGGAATGTTTACAGACGCCGGAGAACCAATCAGATTCGCTTCACAAAGCTCCGTAACGCGAAAAGTACGCGAAGTGGAGCGCTGCCCGGAGCGCTGTTACAGATATATATCTTTTTTTGAACGTTAATTTCTCAAAATCCACTGGAGCACATATATTGAGACCTAGCAAAGGCACATCGGGCTACCAGTCCCTACAATTTTGCCAAGTTTCGTGCAAATCCATTCAGCCGTTCGATTATTATTATTTTTTTTTGCCCCGCGGGGCCCTTTTAAAACCTCCACATCAAACCTAGGGGGTCAGGGAGGATCTACTATGCCCCCTTATGGTCATTTGCCCCTTCGCTTTGGCCTCCTCTTGTCTCTCGATCCTACCGAGAGACAAGATGGCGGCCGCTACGGACTGTTTGGAATGTTTACAGACGCCGGAGAACCAATCAGCTTCGCTTCACAAAGCTCCGTAACGCGAAAAGTACGCGAACTGGAGCGCTGCCCGGTCCGCTGTTACAGATATATATCTTTTTTTGAACGTTAATTTTCCCTACAATTTTGCCAAGTTTCGTGCAAATCCATTCAGCCGTTCGGGCTAAAAGTGAGGCCAACCGCCCTATGGAAATTAACATTGGAAAAACCCCCCTTTTTTCTCGGCCCCCCCTTGACGAACCCCCCCCATTTTCAGGGGCTGCTCAGAAACAAAATGTGCCATTTTCCTGAAAATTTCAGCCAATTCCGTCCACAAACGCCAAAGTTATTAGACATAGAATTTTCAAAAATCCCATAGAGAAAAAATCCTAACTATATATACCTACTGGCGACCGCCAGTAGGTAATATATATATATATGTATATATATACTCAACAGAACAGCGTGCATTATTCAGCATATGTTACCTGTGAAGAGAAGACAAGAAATTAAATGAGTTAAAGATAAGGATCATAGTTATCTCTAGAACCTCCTCACGCAAGGTAGAGAGAGAGTCAAAACTCCTTAATTGCAAGAAGATAAATGAAGGAAAATAGAAGAGAGGCTAAATTCTAATGTTACCCAGCTTTTCCAGAACCACCATCAGAAGCTATCTACATAATGCTGAGGTGAAGTCAAGGATTGGAAAGCAGATAACCCCAGGCTGTCTCTTCTTCTTCTTTATTATTTTATCCACTCCTCCTTCCCCCTTTGGGAGATTTTTCGAGACACTAGTAACATTAGGTGTCAGAGAGATTTCCTGGACGGGGCATGGGGAAAAGGCATCTCTGTTCCTGTGAAAGTATTGGATACCGCTCTGAAAGCAGGATGGTGCAATCAGTGCTCAGATACCAGCGTTCTGCATGTAAGGCTCTTCAATGAGGCCGACAGTCTGCTGCAGCACCTGCCAGGCTAGGAATTAACTCTTAATCTAGAAGGTGGCAGTTCCACAGCTTGGTGGTCCTTAACGGACTGCGCATTGCACTGTCTGCTGTAGGACAGCTAAAATTGCATTCAGGCCCTTAGAAATTTAGAAAAATGGGGAAATAAAATGTCATTTTAAAATATATTTTTATAGAAAAACACATTTTTAAAATATTGAAAAATATTTGTATTTCTATAGAAAAATAGTAAATGTTTTCAATAAAATATAGTAAATTTTACAAAAATTTGTTATTCCTTATTCATAATATTGTTTTACATTTAAAAACAATATTTGTTATTTTTAAAAGACATTTATTATTTTATAAACATAATGTGCGAAAACATTGTGGTGTGTTAAAAATGTGCAAAATATATTGTTGTATAAAATTTGGTATAAAATATATTTAATACGTTTTTTTGAAAAATATATTGTAGTGAAGGATGTTTGTTTTTATTTGGAGTAATTGTTTGTTTTTCAAAATATTTTGTTACATGTTTGTTAACTTTGTTCACATTGTGGTGGCAATAGTAAATGGTATCTAGTTTGGGACATCTTTCATGAGTTAGTTTATGCTGTAGTGGGAATAGTTTAGTTAACCCTGTTAATGTCCAATACCTTCAGTGTGTTAGTTAAATAAGTTTATCTTGGAGTGGAAACGGAAAATGTACCTTTTTTTTGTACCCATCATCTTCCCAGAGTTAAGTTATATTGGAACTGGAATAGTTATCGTTACTGCTTTAGGGCCTTATTACGAGTTTGTCTGTCTGACTGCCCGAACACCGCTACTTCCACGAGACCGCAGCACCAGCAGTCTTCCAACTGCCCTACTAGGAGTTTAATGCGGTGCCCGCGGTGTGGTTGCGGAGATTTAAAGCGGTGGTGTTTACTTTCCCATATCAATCGAGGCATGTGTGAGCATTTTGACTGCATATGTGTCAGATGTAAACATATGCATGATACATGTAGAAAAATACAACCTACCTATTGCTGGAGTTGGGCCCATATGTGGGCAGTCAAGGCAATGGGTGTATAGTACAAAAAGGACACAACTGTACCATGTCACAAACAGAGTTGCATCCCCCTGGGTGAAAATGCTGCTGTGAAGGGGGCCCTACAGAAAGTGATCCAAGTCGAACACTGACTGAAATCGCCGGAAAGGGGTGAATGCGCATTCCAAATCCTTGGATTCTGCTGCATTGAAGCTGGTGGTCTCATTGCCATGGTCAGCTCCTGGAAAAGCCAGCTCATAATACAGACGGCGGTGAAACTCCCCTGTACCACCCTATGGCAGCTGCTTTTCCCCAAACCCAGCTGTCTGCGGTGTGCTGGTGGTGTCTGCAGTTCAGCCGCGGTATTTCCAAATGTAATCTGCTCATCTCCTAATATGGTGGTCAGACTGCCAAGGTCACGACTCTTGGAGCATGGGTATGGTGGTTCACGGACCACCAAACTAGTAATAAGGCTCTTAGTGTCCAACACCTTCCCCAAGGTAGTTTATAGAAGAGTGGAAAGAGTATATGTTGCCCCTTTAGTTTCCATCACCTTCCACGAGCTATTTTATATTGGAGAGTGGGTAGTAAATGTTGTCCCTTTAGAGTCCAATACCTTCCAGGCTATGTTGGAGTGGAAATATTAACTGTTGCCCCTTTTGTACTTAATTACAACCTTACAGCAGAGCGGTGGCGCGGCAGTACAAAACGTTGTGCCACCGCTCTGCCGAAGGTCGCCACCACCCAGCAGATTACTACTTATTAGTGGTCTGGCAGGCAGGCAGCATGGCCGTTTCCCGTGTGGTGCCCTTTAGAAGGTGGGAGTGCCTTTTAATAAAGGCACCGCAATGGGAATGCCTCAAAAGGCTCCGGCATTGGGATGAACTCGAATGTCCATGCTGTGCAGGAACCTATGTGCATACACACAGGGGAGCACATGTTATACCCCCCCCTGTGTGCATCCACATATATGTGAGGCCTTTGTTTCCTCTCAGACAGGATTTTCATGATGGCAGAACCACCATGAAAAGCCTGGCGGAGAGGAAACTCATAACATGCTTGGCAGGACTGTGGTGGTCCTGTCAAGCAAATTGTGGCCTCTGACCATCGCTCCTACACCAGAGAATGGTGGTTCCCTGGTGGAGCAGGCAGTCAGTGTGCGGTCCGACTGCCTGAGTCATAATCGGGCATTCGGGCAGCCGGTGCAGCAGTTGCTGGAACCGCCACCACCACGCCACCAAGAGTCAGACTCATATTCTGGCACTTAGTGTACAACACCTTCCTTGAGTTAATTTATATTGGAGTGGGAATTATAAATGTATGCCCTTTAGTGTCAAACAGTAAACACCTATTGGAGTGGAAATAGTAAATTGAACCCTTTTAAAGGCTTATTACGATACCAGATGGACTGGCTTCTGTGGTCATGTCAAAGGCGGTCGGATTGTCGTGGTCTCATCAAAATTGGTCAGTCCATCCCCTATATTATGATGCATGCATCCTGTACTCCGACAGACACCTGACAGACTGCCGACTTCACCAGCTTTTCTGAGAAAAGCAGCAGCCATAGAGCTGTACAGAAAATTCTGACTGCCGTCTGGAATAAAATGTGCATTTCCAATGAGACGACAGTGGCAGTCCGACCAGCTACCTATACTTATCGGAAACAAAGCATTTGGGGTGCATACTCACCCAAATCTGCTTCTTTCCGACAGTCTCTGGCATGGATCCCTTTCTCCAGGTCCCCCTTACACCACGGCAGATGAACCCAGAAGACTAAGAATCTGTGGGCCCCATTTACTGGACTGTGCACAGATCGCAACACTTCTACAATCGGGTACATGCAACATGAGGCATATCCCCACATATGTCATGCATGTGTGTATATATCACATGTTTCCTGTGAGTTTGTATGCACTTGCAGCAACATATTTGGAGGTATGTGCACTACCCTGAATGAGACAGCTGCAGTTGCATTGTAATACGATGGGGGGAACTTTCCTGGCCTCTGCAGTTGGAATCAGATTGCAGTTGCAGCAGTCGGACAGTTTGCTCTACTGGCATCATAATGAGGTACTTAGTGACCAATACCTTCCCTGAGTTAAGTAATATTGGAGTGTGTATAGTGACTATTAACCATTAAGTGTGATAAATATATGTTTAGTTTGTTTGTAGTGAAGTGAGAATAGTGTTATTACTGTAGTGGTAAATGCTTTGTAATTCTGTTTTTTGTATTGGTATGGTTAAGTTTCATTTATTTACTATTTTCATTTTTACATGAATAAGTATAATAAAACCAAAATACACTTATATATTTATTATTATTTTATTTTTAAATAAATAGCACATATTACAAGTTTGTTTTCTATTTTAAATACATTTATTACATTAAAAGGTAAATTTTTTAATAGTTGAAAAACAAATGCCAAAAATAAAAAATTAGTGAATTTTCCATAATATATATTTCAGTTTTTTTAGAACATTATACATTTTTTAATGTATTTTTGAAACACTTTTACATACATTTTGTGTAATTTAACATACAACTTATTGGTATATATTAAATAATTTTATATATGTTATAATATTGTTTGATATATACTTTACAATGTTCATATATTTTTACAACATTGTTGCACATGGATTGGTCTCAGGGAAAACATGGCGCCCGCATGTTGAGGGGTAGCGCGCACCCTCTTCAGCAGTCTTCGTCTTTCTCCCCTGCAATACTGCCTTTTTGATTAATTTAGTGGGGAATCAGTGCCGGAACGTGGGGAGGTTTACCTTCTGGCTCTGTAAGGATTTCATCTGATGGTCCCTGGATGTGCTCAAGGATCCTGCTCTCACACCCGGTCTCTCCCGGCCGCAGCGTTGGGAGTCCGCAGCCGTGGAGCTAAGGCGGGGCCGCAGAGCGGCAGCCCGCGGTCTCCTGCGGGGGAGTGCCGGCAGAGTCAGCACAAGCAAGAGCGGCTCGAATCCAGGTAAGCCGGCTGCTGTTGTGCCGGGTATAGGTGCTTTCTTCATCCCTACGGCTACCCCCATCTCTCCGGACATTTTCGCAGCAGAGCCCCCGGCAGGAGCCAGAGAAGAGGAAAGCGATGGAGGCACTGCAGCGCTTGTGAGTAGCCATAAGGGAGACAAACGCCAGCTTGGCTCTGTGACTCTGGCAGGAGGAGGGGGTGTTTCAGAGGGAGGAGAACCCCCAAAAGTAAAAGCCAAACCCAAACGAGGTAGAGGTAGAGGTAGAGGTAGAGGGGGCAACACCAGCCACTCCTCCAAAGCTTCATTATTAGAGGGGGCCAGCGAGACCCACAAGGAGGGGTTGGCAAGAAGTACAGAAACAAGGTCTAATCTAGTGGAGGCAATTGTAGAAGATGGTTTAAAGCAGGGTGGAAGTTTTAAAAAATCTCACGGAGGAACCAGACCATCGCGCATCACTCCTTCCTTGCGCTCGTTCTTTAAAGTACTGCCTCAGGTCCTAAACATCTCCCCAAACTATCAGGATCCTTCCTCTGACACAGCTCCCCCTGAGATACTAGATTCGACCCGCCAGGCATTTACCAAGAGGTGCTCCAGTACGTTGGTGTCACCTTTGTTTCAAGCAGGTTATCCTGTAGATATATTTGGTTTCTCTACTCAAATGGCAGAGGCAGCTGAAATAACCTCTCAGCAGGTACATGAGAATTGTGTGCTTGAAGTTGTAATACCCCCAGCTCCAGGCGAGATAACCAATGCACCCATAGCTCATAAATTACCTAAATCTGTACCAGCATTAGAAGACGGTGGCCTTTGGGGTAATGGCGACACTGGTTTAGCTTGGTCCTCAATTGAGACGCTGCTAATCTCCTTGAAAGCAGATATAAAGGAGGGATTTTTGGTCTCGGGCGAAAACCAAAATGAGATTAGGGCTGCCTGTGATGGCTTGGAAAAAAAAGTTGACCGGTTAAATGAAAGGACAGAGTCACTGGAAGGATCCGTCGAGGAGCTCAAGGCAAATCTGGGATCTGCTGAATTAAAAATACAATCTCTTTGAAAAGAGGGAGATGAGATCCGTGAGAGGGTTGAGTCCTTGGAGAACTATTCAAGGAGAAACAACATCCGGCTCTTGAAGGTTCCAGAAGGGAAAGAGGGGAGCGACATTAAAACCTATGTGGTGGGTCTTTTAAAAGATGCACTAAACTTGGAGGAGACAGCTGACATTCTGGAAAAGGACATTCAAAGAATACTTAGGGATCTATTCCGCCTAAAACCTGGCAGGGTCAAGCCGAGAAAAATTCTGATAAATTTCCTTACGTATGCACTTAAGGAAAAAATCCTTAATCTCGCTCTAAAGGCTAAATCGCTAAAAGGACCGGACTTCCCGTTTGATATTCGCTCAGATCTATTGAAGACCACGTTGGATCGGCAGTGGGAACAGGGGCAAAGGATGGAAAAATTCAGAGCCCTGAACGCTATGGTACAGATGAGGTTTCCTGCTTTCCTTAGAGTCATGTATAACAACAAGATGTACAGACCCTCCGGGTGAGTAGTGCGCTATATAAATGCTTGATTGATTGATTGATTGACAATCTCAGATCACCTCTTGAGGCAGAGGAGTTGCTGGAATCATTGAGGGATCTTACACGAGGGGCAGGAAACTCGACGGGGTTGTAAGCTGAATCGTGGCATTTTTCCCCATTAGCAGGGAATTTAGAGGCTAGAACCTAACAAGGGGAAAGGAAAGGAAAAAAAAGGAAAAAAAGAGAGGGAAAAAATAAATAAATAAAATATGTGTGTATGTGTGTATATATATATATATATAATGAGGAACATATAAATTTGGGGGGGAAGGTAAGGAAAAGAGAGGAAAAAAAAAATTATATATATATATATATATACATACTAAAAATCAAAAAATAAAACTCTCTTCTGAAAAAAAGTAGTATTAATAAAACATTATACACTCTCCTCTGATGATAAAAAAAAAGGAGGAAAGGGAAAGAAGAGGAAAAAAAAAATTTGAGGAGTTAAAAGATACAAATAACTGTACACAAAACAAATAAATAAATAAACAAATAAAAACAAAACAAAATAGAAAGAGAGTGAGTTCAGAAGTAGAGTAGGTAGAATCGAAAGTGGATAGGGTTTAAGGGCACTGATGGTATTTTTATTTAAAAGGGAAGGAAAGGGGGAAAAAAGGGGAAAGAAAGGGAAAAAAAGAAAAAAATATGATTGTATATATATATATATATATATATATATATATTACCACAAACGATCCTGTCGCAGAGGGAACAACTTTGCAAGTTGGTGCTAGGTTCAGGACCAGGACCGGGTCCCGTAATTAATTATTCACGAAAAAGGAAAACCAGCACTCCGCACTTGGGATTTTAAAGGTTTATTCAGACACTGTTTTAGAGCCTACGCGTTTCGAACCTGATGGTTCCTTCTCACGGCAGTGTTAACAGTTGTCCTACTTCACTTGCAGCTATATAGTTTATAATGCTAGTCCAGGTGCATTGTGGGACATGCAGTTTCGCATTATTTTTGCATTATTTACAATTTTGTATTTCTGTGCTTATTTGCATTCGATTAAATGATAGGCTAAGTGCCACACATTGCTTTATGAATCTTTAAGCACAATGTCTGTGTGTCTGGGCAGTGTGGTAGACTGAACAATAAATTCGTCCTTTGCGTTGTGGCCATGTGATCATAGTTCCGGCTGTACAGTCATTTCTTGTTTACTAGGGCTGAGTGCCCTTAACACTGCCATTTTTTTAGACACATTGAGAGAGCAAAAGATTCTCTTGGATGATTGTTCTCATGGCTGGTGTAGTTGTTACTTTTTGAGATTTGCTTTTTGGCAAGTAACAAAGAACACATCTTTTTTATTTTTTTATTTTTTTATTTTTATTTTTCTTCTTCAGAGGTGAAAATAAAGTTCTTCATTTTCGTTCAGGCCCATCGGTTGTCGTGTTTTGAAGCGCATTATTAGTCTTGATTCCAGTCTTCTTAGATTTTGCTTCCTGTTTCCACCTCGTTCATGTTGTTTTATGGTTGCCAAACCAAAGAAATGAATGTCTTTCCATGTTTTGTTCGTGTGGGTCATTAGGTGTTTGGCCATGGCATACGTGGAATCTTTGTTTTGGATTGCGCGGATGTGCTCCAACACTCTTTTCTTCAAGGTGCACGTGGTACTGCCGATGTATTGTTTGCCACAGTCACATCGCAGCATGTACACTACAAAACTGGTTTCACATGTGATGTGTTCTCTTATAGTGAAAGTCTTTCCTTTTGGGTCTGTTATTATTTTCATGTTTTTTCCTATCTTGCATGCTTTACAGGTACTGCATCTAGTGAAGCCTTTCTTCTTTTCAGTGAGCCAATCGGTCTGTTTTTTCTCTTCATAATGGCTGTGCACCAAATGGTTTGCTAGGTTTGGAGCTCTTCTATAGGTTATCAGTGGTCTGTCTCCAATGTTTTTGCCTATGTCAGGGTCTTTCTGTATTAGATGCCAGTACTTGTTTAATATTTTGCGAATTTTGTGACATTCCTTGCTATATGTTATGATCATTCTTGGGGGATCAGCCTCGGATCGTTCTTTGCCCAGTGCGTTCAAGGATGACTTTGGTAACAGTGTTTCTGCTCTAGTTTTTGTTCTGGCCTTTATTTCTCCCTGTTGAATGTCTTGGTATTTGTAACCGCGTTGTTCAAATCTCTTCTTAGTTTCTTTGAAATTTTTCTCCATCTCTTTATCTTCTGAACAATTTCTCCGCATTCTCAAAAGTTCACCATACGGAATGCTTTTCTTTAAGATTTCAGGGTGAAAGCTTTGTCCGTGCAGGATACTGTTTGTGGCTGTCTTTTTCCTGAAGGTTGTGGTGTGTATTTGGTTGTCTTGAACATATACTTTCGTGTCCAGGAATTCCACCTCTTTGCTGCTTATGTTGTAGGTGAATTTTAAGCCCACTGTATTATTGTTCAGTTCTTCAAAGAAAATCAGAAATTCAGCTTTCGTTCCTTTCCATAGCAGGAAGAGAACGTCAATGTAGCGTAGCCATAGCGCTACATTGGCCATATGGTGGTCGTTTTCCTCCCTCCAAGCTATGCTCCTCTCCCACCACCCCATCATGAGGTTAGCATAGCTTGGAGAGAAGGAAACTCCCATTGCGGTCCCGCACTTTTGCATGTATACTTTCCTGTTAAAGAGGAAGACGTTGTTATATAGACACGTTCTAATCATGTCTATAAGCATCTTGGAATGTTCTCGTTCTGTGATTGGTTGTTGCATTAGGAAATATTGTACTGCTTTGATGCCTATCTCGTGTTCTATCGACGTATACAATGAGATAACATCGATGGTCACGAGCATATACATGGGTTGCCATTGAGTGTCCTGTAAGATACGCAGAAAATCCCCGGTATCTTTGATGTAAGAATTAAGAGTTGGTACTATCGGGGCAAGGAAATGATCAACGTATTCAGCTATATGTTCGTATAGACTGCCGCAGCTTGAGATGATCGGTCTCCCTGGTGGCTTGTTGAGGGTTTTGTGGACCTTGGGAAGAAAATAGATGGTTGGTGTGATGGGATGTTCAACCATTAAGAATCTCTTTTCTTCCTCCGTTATTAGTCCCATACGTCTCCAATTCTGTAATTTTGTTGCCAATTCTGTTTTAAGTTTCAACGTTGGGTCATGGGTTATGCAAGTGTAGTTTTTGTTATCACCTAATTGTCGCATAGCCTCTTCCACATAATCCACTTTTTGCATAATCACGATGTTTCACGATATATATATATAGTGAGAGAGAATACACTCTTGAAATGTTTTTTGCGACACAGTTTGGCAGTGGGGGGGAGGAGGAGGAGGCGGGCTGGTTGAGGGTGCAGAAAAAGCTGGCAATTCATCTGGCCAGTGTGAGTAGGGAGGGGTTTTACAGGGGGGGGTGTTGTCACAAAGGGTGGAAGGGTTAAAACTGAAAAATGTCCTCGTAGGCCAGAGCCCTCGTTTAGATTTAAAGGAAACCAATAACACCAGTATATCTTCAGTCAAAGGAAATCAGGATAATATAACTTCAGGGAGTTGGGACGGGTTAGCGAGGTGGGATGTGACGGGATGACACAGCTACATTTCTTATCCTGGAAGGTTAATGGACTGCGCACGAGGGGCAGAAGAACGAAGATCCTTCAATATTTAAAAGATTCCCCGGCGCAGGTCAATATCATTCAGGAGTCACATCTTCTCAAAGCTGAAACAACAGAGATTTTAAGAAAAGAAAAGTGGATAGACATCTTTCTGAGCACAGATCAACTGGCAAATATTAGGGGGGTCCTAGTCATTTTTAAAAATGAGGCCAAAGCTCAAATAGTAGAGTATAGGGAGGAAAAGAGTGGCTGGTGGCTCCTGGTAGGGGTAGTGCTGGATGGTTCTCCATATACCCTGGTTGGGTATTACGGTCCAAACCAGGACGACCCATCTTACATGAACACTATCTGTGACCACCTGCTTGACTTTCACGACCCCATAATTTGGGCTGGCGATTTTAACGTCGTCTTAATTCCAAAATTGGATAAGACTGCAAGCTCCAGAGCTAGTGTTTTTTCTAAATCTAGGCAGGTACTTTCAACAATAATGTCACAAATTGGCCTGGCAGATGTTTGGAGGGAAAGGGCGGGAGACAAATTGGGGGTCTCCTTCCGCAATTTTAAGTACAAACATCTGTCTAGGATTGATTATGTGTTACTCAGCTATAGCCTTAAAGACCTAGTAATAGATATCAGTTATCTTCCGTCGCACCTTTCCGATCACTCGGCCATACTATTTACTTTAAAATCAGGCCAGTGCCATACCCATGCCTCTTGGTCTTTTGACCGCACTATTTTACTTGAAGAAGAAGAAATCATCTTTCTCCGATTAGAGACCAAGTACTTCTTGGAAGCAAACCTAGTTTCAGCCGACGTGCCAACCGCGTGGGACGCTTTAAAAGCGGTATGGAGGGGCTTTATCACTAGTCGATCCTCTTAAAGAAGGAAAAAATATAGAGAAAGCATTGAGATTCTGGAGGCAGAAATGAAATGCATCAGGAACAACTTAGGTGCTGTTATCGGCTCAGGGGAGGAGCTAAATCGACTAGCAGTATTAAAATCTGAACTGGAAAGCCTTTTACAGGCTAGAGTCGCCAAAAGGTGGGAAGCGAGTAAGAACTCTCACTTCGAGCTTGGTGAGGCGGCAGGAAAGATCCTTGCCTGGAAAAACAAAGCCAACCAATCTCTGAACTATATTAGGGAGATCAGGGTAGAAGGGGAAGCAGCTTCTCGGCTTTCAAAATCAGATATAGGTAGTGCGTTTCAGGACTTTTTCCAGGCCATTTATAAAGAGGATACATGAGTAGATTTGGCGGCGAGAGATGCTTGGCTGGATAATATAGCTATGCCAAGGCTCTCAAGTGAGCAAAGTACGGCTTTGGTGACAGAGATCACAGTAGAAGAGATCAAGAAAGTAATAGGGCAAGGGAAACGTGGGAAGGCAGCGGGTCCCGACGGTTTACCGGGGGAATTATATCAGGCGCTCATTGAGGAGGTTACCCCGGTTCTGGCTACCCTGTTTAACAGCATTCTTTTGGTGGGGGCGGACCCTCCAAAATCTTGGAATGACGCCATGATAGTTTTAATACCTAAACCTGGAAAAAATCTAAAGGAATGCGGGTCTTTTCGCCCAATATCGCTTCTTAACAGCGACTATACAATCTTTACCGGTATCATGGCTAATAGGTTGGGGGCGATGGTAAATACAATAATTCATGAGGACCAAAAGGGGTTCATAAAAGGCAGACATCTAGTAGAACTTACACACGATCTAGTTGGGGCCATTGATATCGCCTCAACCTTTTCCCTTCCTCTGGTCGCTCTCACCTTGGACGCAACCAATGCTTTTGATAGGGTCAATTGGGCTTATCTGTCAGCAGTCATGAGAAAGGTTAACTTGCCTGAAAGCTTTTGCCGAATGGTAGCTCTTTTGTATAAAGCTCCAACTGCCAGGTTACTTGTAAATAATTGCTGACAGAGCCTTTTAAAATTACAAGGGGAACAAGGCAGGGCTGCCCGCTCTCCCCACTTCTCTTTAATCTCTATATTGAGCCATTTGCTCAGACAATTAGAGACAATGTTGATATCTTATCTTTTAGATTTAGAGGGTGGGAAAAGCGGGTAGCGTTATATGCCGACGAAATTCTTGTAATGACCTCTGATCTGGACCTTGCTTTCCCAAAGGTGATTAGGAGGGCGGAGGAGTTTGGCAAAATCTCCGGTTATGAGATAAATGCTAATAAAACGGAGATTATGGTCTGGAACATCAACAATACTCATCTGGACGTCGCTCCTTCCATGCGATATTTGGGCATTAGAATTTTCCAAGATATTAATAAAATCACCGCTCAGAATCTTGATCAAGTACACAAAGAGTGCAAAAAAAAATTAAAGGCATGGGCTCACCTCCCTCTTTCCATCTTGGGGAGGACAAACCTAATTAAGATGTCTATCCTGCCTAAATACACTTTTCTGTTTAATTCCATCCGCCTGGTTTTTGACCCCACTCAAATAAACAAATGTCAACGTGAGTTAAATTCCTTTGTTTGGAAATATGGTGCCACTAGACTGGCTTGGAAGAAGTTGAGGAGGAGAAGGGAAAAGGGGGGGCTAACTCTACCAGACCTGCAATACTACGCATGGGCGTTCCAGCTATCTTTTTCTAGATTGCTCTGAAAAACACCATTGGTTTCTTCCAGAGGAGAGATGTTTCAAGCTATGCTAGATGGGGCCGATCTTCCACCGGACAGCTTCCTTTTTAAATTCGGGGACCAGAAATTCTTAAAAAAAAAAAATTTAAAAATACTTCAATCACTGGCTAGAAGCTGGACTAAAATGAGAAAGTGCATAGGGCTCAGCTATTTCTCAAATTTAGCACCTATGTGGGATTCGCCAGGTACTCCACCGTGTCTTAAGGACAGACTGGCTATTTCAATAAAGGAGGATGAAATCTCGCATTGGGGGGATCTACTGGCTAGTGGTTCAATGGTGTCATGGGAAGAATTGCGGGAGAGAGTTGGGCCGGGCCTTTCGAGATTTAAACATATGCAGCTGACCAGCTGGGCTCAGGCATTGAGAAGGAAGGGTACCCCCTTGGGAATCTCTAGTAATCTGGAAAATCAACTGATGACAAGACCAGGGGGAGGCAAGGAGGTTTCCTGCTGGTATTGGGCTATTTTGGAAGAGATAGACGGAGATTTTAAGCTTGCCGAGGAGTTATGGGGAGGAGAGGTTGGTGCTAATTGTGAACAGTTGTGGTTGGACTCCTTCAACCTATTATATCAGATAGTAATGCCAGCATGGCTGAGGCGAAACCACCTTTTCACGATACATCGTGCATATCTCTCCCCCCAGAAACTTGTCAAGTTTATTCCTGGAAAAAAATGCAACAAATGCGACCTGTTAGGGGCATTGGATGTGCACATGTTTAAGGACTGTCCCGCTATCAGCCAGTTTTGTGAGGAAGTGAAGGTTGCCCTGAGCTCCATACTTAAGACTGCATTATGTATTACACTCCCTTTAATCATCTTTGGGATTGACGAAAAAATCTCCGGGCAGGGCAGATCTTTCCTCTTTTTTGCAATACTCCTGGCAAGAAGACAGATATGCAGGTTCTGGGTGGACACTATACCCCCTACATATTCAGGCTGGTTGACGTCCCTATACGAAGTCTCAAAGATCGACCAGGTTAGATCCGGCAGCAAGAAAAAGCGTGCCTTTTGGTACCTTTTGGTAAAATGGAATTAGGATTACCGTTTTTTTTTTCCCGGGTCCTATGATTATGCCTACTTTCTGCTCCAAGGACCTAAAACACTGGTTCTCTCTGGCAAAACTCTGGTCCAATTGGTTGCAATATACCCAGATGGAGTATAGTAGGACGCCCATCTTGTGCTGGTTTTCCCTCTTCCGCCAGAAAGACATCTGTGCCTCGGTCTGAGTGCCAACCTGTTGATGGTTGGTCATGGACACATAGACACACAGTGGTGGTCGGTGGTTGCCTCACACGGGGGTAATGACAAATGAGGACAAAAAAAAAAACATTGTTGCACATGTGTAATTGTTAGTATTTTTTAACTTCTATTAGGTGGCCATTTATTTTCTACCACTAACTATATTTAGGCACTTATTAAGATGACAGTCGAAGTTGCCTCCAACGGACACCGTCTCGGACTCAGGACCGACTGACCTCAGGTCGGCAGTTCTGAACTCCTGAATATTACGTGACTGAACAATGTTCGGTCGCATGCTTACTTTTCTTTATGGGAGCTTGTGTTATGGCCATAAACCTGCTCTAATACAGGCTCCTATAGAGAAATAGGGGTGTGTGTAAAACCCTGCACTCTGTGGCAGGCACCCCACTGTGCAGGGTTTTACAGGAGGGGACCCCAGGTACCCCCTCAACCACCAACCATAGGCCAAAGGGTGATGGGGCCCTGCTAGGGGCCCTCAAAGTCGCTTTCTGACAGCCATTCTGTGTCGGAAAGGCCTATAAGGAAGCCGACATCATAATCATGACAGTGGAATGGCGGCCATAGGGGATTACAGTGCGGTTCCAAGCAGCTGGAAGACTCTGAGAGCTGGTCAGAACCGAGTCGGAATGACCGTCCGGTGTACATTCCAATCGCTGACATCGTAATCGGGAGGTCAGACGGCAAACCAACCGCGTCGGTCGTAAAGCCTCCAACCAAGGTTGGAAAGCTTCTGACTAGCGGCCGGAGGCTTTATGACCAACATCGTAATTGGCTCCTTTGTACTCTATTGTTGTTATTTTGGGTCGTTTTTGGAAGGAGAAGTCGCTGGTGGGTGCTGCTGTTCATCAGTATATGTAAGTTACATTTTACTGTTTCTTAATGTGTTTGTAAGGTTGAGGGACGTAGTAAAGTTGTGTAAACGATGTGTGGGATGTTTTATTGCTTTTCTAATGCTATTTTGTATTGTGTCGTTGTATCATGTTTTTGGGAATATAAAGTATTTGTCTAAATTATGTTTAAGGTATGTGTTATTTGCTATTTGTGCATAGTTTAATAGTATGTACGTATTATTTTGGGATTGTAGTTTTTTTTTATGAGAGGGTCTTTTATTTATTTGTTACAGGTTTGTGTTTCCTAGGTGTTTCTAAGGGAAGTTGGATGATCCATTTTTTTAAAGGAAATCAGAATTAGTTTATTATAAACCAATTTTCGATAATATCCTTGTTTTTCACATTTCCTGGATCGGTTCCTTTTAAAAATCTTTTTTTTCAGGGTTTTTATTGCTTCAAGTGATGGCCTTAAATTTTGCATTATGTTTTGGGTTTTTTATTATCATTTTGCATTTTAAGTAGTTTTTGGCACATTACTATTTTTTACTTTGTGAATTTTGACCGAGAGCTGCAGCAATAAAATCATAATTTTTTATTTACTGTGGGTGGGAAATGTGATATGCTTTAAATAATGTTATGTTGATGTATTTCATATCATGTGTTAATATGTTGTTTTGTTGACAATATGTGCTGTACTTATTAAATTATGTATAGTTAATTTGTTAGTTGTATGTGTTTAATAGTTTAAAAATTGATTAAAATGCTAATATTAATATTGTTATCATATCAGTGAGTAATGTATATTTTAGTATTATTTATTCACTGATATAATAATTATATTATATTAGCATTTTAAAAATATTTTAGGGCGATTATAATGGCTGTCAGACCACAACCAACGGCTTGTCGGTTGCAGTCTGACCACCATCTACTGCTGCGGTCTGACCGACGCATTACAATGTGCATCAGTAACCCTTCACAATCGCTTAATGATGGCGGCTCCACCATAGGGATTGTGATGTCGGTTTCAGAAAGTCATTCAGTGTCGGCCTTTCTGACATGGAAAGTCTGTTGGAAAGTGAATGTTGGGATCCCTAGCAGGGCCCCCTTTCCTCCTGGCCTACCGCACTGGGGCCTGGGGGGCACCACACGGTGCAGGGATATTTGAAAACTGTTGCATCCAAATACTGCAGTTGGAACCGCTGACCCAATCCACAATGCCAGACATCTTAATAGGGCCATTTAAAAATTTTCTGGTGAGGTATATTGTAGATTTCGAGGTTTGTGGTAGGTTTCATACATATTTTATAGGATAGATTTGGCTATTATTTGTAAGAAGTCCACTCAATCAATCAATCAATCAATTAATGTTACTTTATTCGTTTTTTGCAGAAAAGCATAGAAGTAATATAAAGCAGTACGTTATACAAAAGAGTGACCTAAAACAATGCATTAAATAGAGAGGTGACATGATTAACAGATCTTACTTAGAAGTCTCAAATACAATATATAATACAATTTTGTGTATAAAAAAATTGTATATAATAAATCTTTAAAAAAGGAGGGGAGTAAGACCTGGATCCCAACTAGGCTGGATGTTCCCCACCCATACATATTGAGACACATTGTGAGCCACTATCAATTCATAGCACCATGCTCTAAGCCTCACCGCTGATTAAAAAAATTAAGGACATAAAAAACAGTGTTACCAGATAGCATTTGTAAAAAAAATCAAAGCTGGTCGCACCTACCTAAACTTCATTTTTTTCAAAATGGGAATGATACATTTTTTCCAGGAATCCTGTAGGAATCACAAAACATTAAAAAATGAAGCATGCCCTTTGGAGACTTACCGTTGCAGCCACAGGACTCTAGGCTCTGACCTCTACTACACCCACGAGGCTGAGTCATTAGGAGGTGGAAGAGATCAAAACAAAACCTGGTCAATAAAAACAATCATAAGTACTAAGAGGCCGTAGGCGATGTGGATCAGTTGATTGCACAGCTTTCAAGATAACAAATCTGCGGACACTAGGGGGTCTATCAGAATGTCAGGCGTATCGCTACTGCCCGCATGGCGGTGGCAATTAACCCGACATTCTCCTCCACCCGCATCCCATTTCCCCCACTACATTAGTATGGCGGTGGGGGCGGTTTTCCGCCGGTCAACGAGCCGACCGGGAGGAAAAGGGGATGTATATGGTGGCGATGTCTGCAAGACACCGCCATCCATATTTCTATACATGCGGTAATGTGTTACTTTCCATGGCGGCGTTGCTGCCATGAAAAGGAATGGGGTTACTGCATGCGACGGCCCGTAGCGGGCCCCACGGTATTTGGGGGGTACATATGGGGGTACCTATGGTACCCCCCAGCATTTAAGTGCACAACGTGTCAGGCACCATGCGGTGCCTGCCACGTTGTGCATGCAAATGCACACAGTGCAGCCACATCATTGTGACGGCGGTGCTGTGTGCACCGCCTGCCACAATGTTGTGGATAGGGGATGCCGCCCGCCACCATGGCATCCTAATTGCCGGTGCTGGACCGCCGCACCACTGGTGATCCTAATAGGCCCCTAGGTTTCCTCATCTCACACTCTTCTTTCTCTGTTGTCCTCTGACTAAAAAAGGTCTCCCTTACCCAGTCCAGGTCTCTCTTATTCACTGAATCTGGGTTGGAGAATAGGTTAGCTCTTCCCAGCCTCCCAAGGTAATTCTTTATGTAATTAAGCCACGGAAAATGATGGGCGTAGTCAAGAGGCATACACTCCTTCAGGATCAGTTGACTTAAGGTTGATTCTTGTTTCAGCCAAAGCCTCAACCACAATATTAGGGGGCAAAGAGCCAACAGATTGGAAAGATAGAACACATCCAGCTCTTCATAAGTCCACCGGTTTTCTGCAAGACACCGCCATCCATATTTCTATACATGCGGTAATGTGACTTTCCATGGCGGCGTTGCTGCCATGAAAAGGAATCGGGTTACTGCATGCGATGGCCCGTAGCGGGCCCCACGGTATTTGGGGGGTACACATGGGGGTACCTATGGTACCCCCCAGCATTTACATGCACAACGTGTCAGGCACCATGCGGTGCCTGCCACGGAAAATGATGGGCGTAGTCAAGAGGCATACACTCCTTCAGGATCAGTTTACTTAAGGTTGATCCTTGTTTCAGCCCAAGCCTCAACAACAATATTAGGGGGCAAAGAGCCAACAGATTGGAACGATAAAACACATCCAGCTCTTCATAAACCATTAAGTTAGAGGTTCCTTGGAGCACACACCAAAGAAGTTTCAAGAAGTTATTCTCAGGCACTTGTAGTTCCTCCATGGCAACATAGCCCCAGATTGTACTGCCATTGTATACGTTAGTGATACATTTAGCCTGGTATATCTGCAGGAGTGCTGCAATTGGTCTTCTGTCTAATCTTGAGGCAAAATTAAAAATTGCTGTGTTAGCATACACCAGATCTCGCCTCTTTCTCTGTTTTAGTGGCTCCCATTTCATCTTATCATCTATCAGGACCACAAAATAGGAAAAGACGTCTGTGCAGGGAACCAGGGGCAGATCCAACAATAAACTGATAATGTTTTCTTGTGCAAGGTCCCATCTGCATCATGTAGGATTTGGAATCATTTATCGACAAATCCAATTCCTCCATGAATGATGAGAAGCAGTGATTGCAACGCTCTTGCAATCCTGGCCATGAGGACCTCATCATCTGCGTACTATAAGACTAGGAGACCACGCCGAGTCACCTGAGGATAATCTACCTTAGTTTCCAATAAAGCCTTCTTCAATTTTTTAATATAGAATTTAAACAGAAAAGGGGCTATGATACACCATTGACATACTTCTTTTTTTATATAAAAGTGGAGGGAAACCTTTAGGACTTGTGAGTATCAAACCTCGGCCTTGGTGGCGCTATGAAGGGCCTCCAGAAAATGGACAATGTCACCACCCACCCTAATGGCAGCATAGTCTGCCATAGCTTATCTCTATTCATGGATGACAGATTCATGAAGGTCAGATAAATGGTACAGGGACGGGCAACTGTGTATTTGTTAAGGATCAAAAATAAATGAAGACACTGGGCCACAGTTGACCATCCCGGATGAAAACCGTACTGGACATCGGTTAGAATATCATTATCCTCTACCCAGTCGTTAACCTGTCTAGGACACGACTCTCCACTTTGACCACTGAGTCCAAAAAATTAATTTGTCAATAACAATGGGTGATATCTCGATTACCCTTTTTGAAAACTGGCACTATAGTGGAGGTAGGCAAAGAGCCAGGAGGACCAGTTTTAATCACAGCGTTAATTACACCTGTGAGGACAGGTACCCAAAAATTCAAATAAGAATTATAAAGATCTGGTGCAATACCATCAGGACCCAGTGCTGTTGTTATTAGACAGCCCAACAATACCTTTCCTAACGTCTTCTGCCGAGAAAGTCAGGGCAGATTTCTCTGCCACTAGTCCGGGAAGTCTATTCATGTCGATGGGACACTGAAATTTAACCTCAAAATGATGCACCCACTCCTCCGTAATGTGGGCCCCCACTGCATTAACTCCATCCTCGTTTAAAAAAGGGCTATTTATTGTGCTCTAAAATCTGGAGCTGCTCTTCAAAGTGCTGGCCTCAATTAACTCCCTCCAGATTTCCTCCTTTAGCGCTACCCTGTGCCTGGCCAGTTCTGCTTTGTACACCCTTCGACAGGTTCTGACTACAGAGACATCCCTTGGGCTCTTACCTAGTGCTTCCTTTAATTTCCTGGCAGCACAGGAGCAATCAGAGTCAAACCATTTGGGAACCAAAACAGAGGGTCGCCTCACAGGGGCACTGATAAGGTCTCTTACTGTGGAGGAGGTGACCATAAAAACTTCTATAAAGTTGCCCGGGTCCGTTGAAGGGCTGTAAACAATACCAACTCATTATCACACAGGGTGGTTAATGATTTGTAAAATGACTCGGAGGTTATCTGAGCCCATTTTAAACTTCTTCCTCCATCCATTGTTTTTAGTACTCCACTCTTCCCTACCCCCAAACTGGGTGCTAGTGGAGTCCAGCTGATTCGAACACATAGAGGGTCATGGTCACTATGTATGCTGGCGTCAATGGTAAAACCTGAGATCCATTCAAGGAGAGGCGTTGATACAAGGATAAAATCAATAAAAGAACTTCTTCCCCACCCAACAAAGGACCGATTAAGACCCTTACTGGAGGATTCTAGTGAAAACATAGATGAGGATAAATCAAATTCATGTAGTATGTCATTAAGGGAGTCAGCTTGTGCAGTGTGCTCAAAGTGAATTGCCTTCATACGTGGGCCACCCAGAGAAGGTTATCCTTGGGTCCCCACCTAGGTGAATGTTAAAATCCCCAGCAATCATAAAAAAAATTAAATCTACATTGAGTTGTTTCCTTAAAAATCAGCCCATCAAACATATATTACAGACAGCCTGGTGATAAGTCGTTGCATTATAAAAGTTCAAAGCCCCAATTTACAGGACCTCCTAAACAGCGGCAACAATTGTAAACAGAGGTTGTCCATGGACAGCACTGATACTTTGCACTCTATTGCTAGGGAGACATAGATCACAAGACCACCCTTAGATCTTTCTGAACTCGAGGGAGTAGCCAAGACAAAAAGTACTTATAACCCTTCAAGGGAAACCATTTGTAATGGCCCACATTTCCTGCAGACAAATCAAATTAAACTTTTTTATAAATAAGATCCATGAGAGGTCAATCAACTTGTTGGCCAAGCCAGCAAAATTCCATGAGATGAAATTATAATTCCTTCCATCCATGATGCTATGGCCTTGCCGGGTAACTGTCCTGCTGAATATTTGGTGCCCCAGGGCTCACTGGAACAGGCCCACTCAGTGAATCACAAGAGTCCAATGTGCCCAAAGGTGTGAAACTATTAGATAGCTCCAGGAGAGGCGGTACAAACATCTTCCCACCTTCAGGGGCCCAAAAAGTGTGGTTAGGATTGCTCCTGGGTGCTGAAATGTTTGAAAGCATTGATGAAGGGAGGGTAGACAACTGCCTTCCAGGGAGGACCTTTCTCTTACCGATCGGGCTCAGGTTTATAAAAGAATCTGAGAGGATGAGCCATGATGGTTGACTGGGGGCCAAGGGAGTAACAGCTGGATGATGAAGCTAAGATCCTTTACGCAACATGTGGTCTATTGAAATTGATCATAACACAGCCTCCTTTGTAGGTCTTTTTGGACCTTCCCACCCAGTTGACCCTACACACCATGTTGATATATTTTCCCACCATTGTACCCAATGCAGTGTTATGGGACAACCAATGCATGACTTTATTCTTCAATTGAGAAAAGTTTTCCTTGACACCCAGAAAGAGAGTTGGCACATTCCCCAAGACCACAACATAAGGCGTTGGTTCTGGTGGGAGATGTACGCTAACTAGATTCTGATTAGAACTACCCTCTTCACCATTAGACACTTCTCCCTTGTGAAAGTTTGTGGGGTTAATTTGTTCCGAGGTCGGTGCCCTTCCCACAGATCCTAAACTTGAGCCCAGTTGATTCTGTGAAGGAGGAGGGACTGTAGATTCTGAGGGCAGTTAGTGGCAGTAAAGGCTTTAAAAATGGTGGTGACGGTTCCCTATATTCAAAACAGTCCTCTCCTTTGTTATTTATAAATATTTTTACTTTGCTTTGTAGTATCTCATACATTTTTTTCATTTGCTTACTTAGTTTGGGACGGATTTCGGTAACTAATTGCTCTATTCTAAGTTCTGGGTAGCTCTGTCTTTTTTGTATGGCTTCAGGTAATTTGTATAGTGTAGGTTGAGTTCTTCCTAATGTGGATTGGAAGGCATTAAGCTATCATTCCACTGCGTTGTTTGTTTTTGCTTCCTGTGCCAAGGCGCTGTCATAGATAATCCACCATGGTACCTGGAATTTTTCTTGGCGTCAGTGTCTTGACCTATGCAGTCTGCCAACCCATGTGTCCTCAAAGTAGTCCATTAGGGGAGTATGTTTTTCTTCATTACTTTGATAGAAGGGGCTTTCCATTAGGATGTTTTAATGGTTGGCTAGTGAAATATATATATTTTTTTTTACCACGAAAGCAAATTGGCTGTTAGTTGTGTATTCCAGACTTAGGGCCCCATTACCATACTGGTGGGACCATTACCGTAAGGCGGTTGGTGGTGGTCCTACTGCCATCGGACCCTGCAGGACCACCCACCACATTATGATGGCGGGTGGCGAGACCGACCGCCACGCTGAGCTGTCGGACCCTTTCTGCCAGCTGTTTCATGGCAGTTAACCTGCCATGAAAAGGCCTATGGAAAGTGACTTGAGGGCCCACAGCTGGCCTCCCTTGTCCCCTGACCTACCGACATGGGCCATGGGTGGGTATCTATGGTGTCCCCCTACATATCCTAAAAAGAACAATTGATGGACAGAATGCAGAACAACGTAATACATTCACCACAGTACAGATCTAGGCCTATATCCATTGTTTTTTTGCTAACCAGGCCATTCCAGTTTGAACCCAGCCATATGCAAATAAGTCTTGACCCTGTGCCTCATGGGAACAGTCCAGCCCGAATTGTCAGGCCAGGTCCTGCCTGGACTGAAAACAAGCATCCTAGGACCGGGTTCAGGGTTTCACCCCATATCAGCCAGGATAGCTTGACTCCAGTGGCATGGAGAGCACGGGACCCAAGTCTGGGCATACCCGTTCCACTCAGGGTGACAAATGCAAAAAGAGCAATTGATTGACAGAATGCAGAACAATGTCATACATTCACCCCAGTACAGAGATCTGGGCCTAAATCCATCGTTTTTTTGCTCACCATGCTATTTTCCCACACTACCCGCCATAAAACAAAAAAAGATTTTCCTCGCTATTCACGGATTTACCATATATTCTTCATGTTCAAACCTTATCTTATCTTGCTCAGTTCCCCTTGCTAGTCTTAGGAGTGAGTATTCCCTGGTTCCAGCTCTGGGGTGGTTTCTGGGTCCAGTCCCTGGGGGCTCCCCTGTCTAGAAGCCACTGTTGGTGCAGTATTGCCGGATCCCTGGTCATTGAATTTCATTTCTTCCGCCAGTGCCTCCCATGCCTGGGTGCTCTCTATTCTGCCTACACCTTGACTCGCATTCCTTACCAGAACTCAACTCTCGCAGCCCGCCCACTTCTCTAGTTCTCATTTCCACCTAGTGATGCTAGGGCCATTTGGTGCTTTCCACCTACTGGTGATTTCCCACTTGGCTATGATAAACGCCAGGTCCTGGAACCTGGCAGCGATTTAGATCTTGGACGTATGTTGGAACAGGTTGAGTAAGCAGTGTGCTGGCGTACACCACACAACACTATCAGTGATCCGGGTCATGTCCGTTGTCACCACCTGCCAGTATTGTGCCAGTGCCCGGCAGGTCCACAATATTTGGATGAAATTTGCTCCTACTTCCCTGCATCTAGGACATTCTGCATCGTCCCTGTAGAAGTATCTGTTTATTCGTTCCGGGATAAGGTATGCTCTATATAATGTGTAAAAGCTTATCAGTCTAAATTGTGTGTTTCTGGACACCTACGGTCCCCCTGTGCAATGCCTTTTCCCAATCTATATCCTCAAGGCGGCGTCCTATATCCTCCTCCCAACGGCTCCTAATCTCCTCTAGCGGCTGAGCAGAATCTCTCCCTATCGCCCTGTATAGGTATGAGACAACCTTTATAACAGCCCCGGCTATCAACATGTGGCTTGTTGTGGCAGTTCTATAGTGCCCATCTGCCAATGCCATTGTATCACTGTGACCGCTCCATGCAGCAAGAAATGGCTCTGAGGGATGTCCCAGTCAGTACTGAATTTCTCAAATGGGAGCAGTTCTACATATCTGTACAGACCTCCTACCTTCGTCGCCCCTGCCTGTGCCTAGTCATCTATGCCTCCCCATTGTCCCCCGTGTGGCAGCTCCCTGACTAATATTAATGGCAGCTCTGGTGAATATGGGTATTTCGTCTGGGTCTTCTGGAGGCATCTGCTCCAACATCTCTCTATCACTCTATGCTCATTGGTATGCATGTGTTGTGGCTTGCGGGTCCTCATTAGTGTTCGGAGACGTTCATCCCATCCCGGGGTGAAGAGGGCATCTCCCTATCTGGGTCCATCCTCCCCGCTATCCATTGAGTGAGTCTCTGCTGCTGCCCTGCTAAATAGTACGCTTCAAAGTCTGGGGTTGCCAGCCCTCCTTCCGCCGATGGCCGCTTTAACGTGGCTAGGGCCACTCGCCGTCACCCAGTACCCCATATGAAGGCCGAGAGCATTTCATAGCACGTTTTCATAGTTGTAGTGGGTGTAAAGCAGGTAGTACCTCTCATATAACTGCATATCCCCCTTCCTAGTACTTGTGACACCCCAGCATGTGTGGTGGCTAAAACCTCATGACAATACTCAATTGCTCAGACAAATGCTATAACAACATTCAGTCTGCAAAAAGGCAAAATTCACCCCAATTCTGATTGCCTTATTTCAAGATGTTCACTGCTATAGCCATAGCTGTCTGTCTACTAATATTAATGAGGATAGGTTTGTCCTGGGCCTTCCCATCAATGAGGTCAGACTATTAGGTCTATTGAGGGGATGGGTGTGTACACCTCATCAGAGGCCTGTGTTCCAAAAGAGCACTGGACATAAAGAGTGTTATCCACAAAGGTAACTTGCACATGTGAATTATTTACTCATGCAATTTAGACTTACACTTTGGAGTATATTTACTACTACGGACTATCCATAAAATCTGAGTGTTAAGTTTACAATAATATTTGAAATAAAATACTTTACCTAAAGTTAATTAACTTTCAAAATGTTCACTACACATTACCATAAGGAGATAGCTGCAGTTAGGTTGGAGATCTGTGTATGGGGAAGTAAAAAGAAATACTTTTTCATATGGAGATGTCCATCCTTGTGGCTGAGAACTCGGTATAGATAAAATTTAAGAAGTTGAAATTATTTTACTGAAGTTTAAAATAAAACAATTAATTCCCTCCTAAAATATTTATTTCATTATGACACAATAATTATTGATAGTGATGTATGTTAATTGAATTATGTTTTATTAAAATGTAATGTCACATATATTTTTCAATTAAAAAAGTCTGTTAAATATTTTATGAAAAAATACATTTAAAAAATAGATTTTTGGAATGTTAACTTAAATATGTCCATATTTTTCAACTAGTTTAAATAATTTATTTGAACATTATTTTCTTTGGCGTTTTACTTTAAGTTCCTACCTCCATTATTTTTAATGGTTTTTGTTTGCGATATCAGTGGTTGGCCTTGTGTTGAGCTGAACATCACTTCCGAACTGCAGTAATGTTCTACTCTTTTTGCGTCCCTTTTCGGCTGTAGTAACTTTAGAATAGCGGGAATGGCTGACACAATATCATCCGAAAAGATGAGAACATCATCTGCATAAGCAGCTGTCTTTATGCAATGCGATCCGAAAGTAAACCCTTTAATATCTGGGTGGAGATCAATTAGTCGAAGGAGCGGATCAATAGATAATAAAAACAAAAGTGGAGACAAAGGACAACCTTGTCGAGCACCTTGACACAAACTAAAAACCTCAGACGTAGCCCCATTGACTCTAATGTTTGCTCTAGGCCGGGAATATAAAGACATAACCATGTTGACAAAAGAGTCACCAAGATTATGTGCACGAAGAACAGCATGTAGAAAGGGCCAGGAAACCTTATCAAAAACCTTCTCGGCGTCTAAGGCCAACGCAGCTGCTGGAAGAGTAGACCGCTTAGCTGTACCCAAGATGTGGCAAAAGGTACGGATATTATCTCTGGCGAGTCTACCTTTGACAAAGCCCGTCTGTGATGGATGAACCAATGAAGGGATATAAGATTCCAACCTCTTAGTGAGGATCTTTGCAAAAATCTTAGCTTCCATGTTAAGTAAAGAAATAGGGCAAAAATACTTAGGATCTGAGGGATCTTTACCTTCCTTTGGAATCATCACAATAGTAGCATCTGCCGCAGTGCCCGAGACCGAACCTTCTCGAATAAAAGCATCAAAAACAGCCTTAAGGCGAGGAACCACCGAAGGAAGAAAGGTTTCATAAAACATAATGGGGAATCCGTCCAGACCCGGAGCTTTACCCGATCGTGTGGCCTTAATGGCATGTATGATTTCCTCAGACGTAATCGAGCCCCCCAATTTCTCACCATCTTCCGCTGAGACAGCCTGAAGAGGGATTGTACTCAAAAATTCTTGGCATTTCACAAAAGACGATTGATTAGTGGGGGTATAAAGATTACTATAGAAGTTACGAAAGACTTCAAGGATTTCCTTAGTCTGAAATTTTTTAACACCAGACCAATCATTAATAGAAGAAATTTGAGAGGACTTGAAGCTACATTCCTGAAATTTTAATGTTGCTGCTAGAATTTTACCAGCACGGTTTCTCAATAATACTCATTTGGATTTCTGGGCCTGAACCCCAATGTGAGCCCTCTTGGTAACAATAGTATTATATGAATATTTTAAGTTTTTAATGGTTTGCAGTAATTGTTTATCTTTAGAACGTCGAAAAAGAAGCTCATGTCGTTGAATACTATCAGCCAAATCTGTAAGTTCTTTCTTGAAACTAGCATTCCTATTCGCCATTATTTTAATAATTTGTCCTCTTAAATGCATCCCACAAAACTATGGGCGAACGAACTGAGCCTTCATTAGCAGTAAAGTAATGTTCAATTTCGTCATGCAAAGCCAAAACTTGAGAATCATCGTGAAAAATGTCTGTATTCAGTTTCCAAGAGCGAGGTTGTGTTTTAGGAGCAAGATTTAAGAAAGAAAAAGAAACAGCCGCGTGATCTGAAACAAGAATAGGATGGATATGTGGAGAAGATGAGGATTGCAGAAGAGACGAATGAACCAAAAGATAATCAATACGAGAAAAGCTAGAATGAAGGGAAGAGAAGAAAGAAAAATCACTGCCTGTAGGATTATGAAGACGCCAAATATCTTGAAGGTTAGCAGAGGAGCACATATGTAACAATTGTTTATGAGCTCTGGAAGAGCAGAAGGGGAAAGCAGAATTACTATCCAATAAGGGGTCCAGTGGTAAATTAAAATCACCCCCCACAATTAGATTTTCTTTATGAGGTGTGTGTGCTAATTCTTTAATGATCTCCTTCCAAAACGAAGAATCATCACTGTTTGGAGCATAAATAATTAAGACATAGAGATCAACAACACCATCAGAAAGTCTGGATAACAGCCAACGACCCTCAGAATCATGCTCCGCAGAGACCACAGAGAGACCAGAATTTTTAGAAATGAGTGTTATCACACCATTCTTTTTCCCCCGGGTATCAGAGCACACCACATCAAGGACCCACTCTTTCCTCAACAACAGAGCCTCCTTATAAGATTCCTTTGTTTCCTGTAAAAGTACCAAGTCTGAGGATAAAGATTTACAATAATTCAGAATTTTATCCCTTTTTACCGGATGATTCAACCACCGAACATTAAGGGAGACAACATTCAACCCGGACATAATCCTACATCAAAAAGAAATCCGAACAACAATAATGATAAAAGGAGCAATACAGGAACCAAGGCAACCAACTAAGGACCACAAAAACACCACAAAGAAGGAGCACCAACAGAAGATCCAGGAAAAGTAAGAGAAGGAGAGAAAAGGAGGAGTATAAGAGAGGAAAGGGAAAGAGAAAAGCAAAAGAGGGCATAGAAAGACAAGAGAGAAGAGACCCACTAGGGGAGGTCTATGAAGGACCAAATTCATACCAGGAGGGACATGGAGGGGCAAGCAAGGGGACCACCAGGAAATATTAATTTATTTATTTATTAATTTATAAAGTTTTATATAGCGCTGGCTAGACCCGGAGGTATCAGAGCACTTTACATGAGCATCAGATCATAGTTACAGGTTATATCGTTACAAAGTTTACACAGTTCTTAGAGCATGGCAACATAGTTACTTGTAAGGTCGAGATAAACAATAAGCACAAATACGTAAGGGGAAAAGAAGGCAGGGTGAGAGATTCAGGGGAGAGGGTGGGAGTAGGAGAAGTATACAGATAAGAGGGTGGGAAAGAGGAGGGGAGGGTGAGAGACACAGCATGGGGAGAGGAGGGGAAAGGAGACGGGGACACAAACCGGTAGATGAGTCAAGGCAACGTCCACAGTCCAGTAAGCTGTGATCCCAGGGGAAGTGTTATCCCTTCCCTATCTCTATTGCGAGAGGTTCCCTTTATGCAGTGGACTCTCTCAGAGGGGTCTCTGAGACTCCAAGGCCTATATACTGGAACCTTCCCCAAAAAGGGGAGAGGGAGTGCTTTGGCAAGGGGTGCCATACCATACCTCAAGTGTGAGTGGCTCCCTTGGCGCAGTGGACTCACTCAGCGGGTTCGCTGAGACTCCAAAGTATAAATATTAGATCTTTCCCCAACAAGGGGAGAAGGAGTGCTTAGTCAAAGAGCACAAAGGACAAGGTGTAGGCAGAGTAGCAGGCAAGGGGAGAGATTCACGGGAGAGAGGATAGGAGCTAGGGAAGAGACAATAAGGAGAGACGAAAAGAAGTCTGCCTAAAGACCGACTGGGTAGGTGACGACCAAGGAGGGAATCCACGGCCCATCTCCCCTATAGCTAAACTAAGTAGCTCCATCGGGCATCAGACAAAATAGTTCAGTCTCAAAACATTGAGAGAGAAGGGAGGGAGAGACATAAATAGAGGGAGAATGCGGTAGGAGACGACAGGATAGACGAGAGGAAGTGCAACAATGTGGTTCAACAATATACTAGAAGAAGATCAACAAGTAAACATTAAATCAAACAATCAGCAATACAATTAGGGGAGGAGAGAAAAGAGAGAGAAAGCAGTGGGCGTAGGGGAGGAGGGAAAGTGAGGATAAGGGAAGAGAAAACCGTGGAGACGAAAGGAAGTCTGTCTAAAGACTAACTGGGTAGGTGACGACCAAGGAGGGAATCCACGGCCCATCTCCCCTATAGCTAAACCAGGTAGCACCATCGGGCATCAGGCAAAATAGTTCGGTCTCAATACGTTGAGAGAGGAGGGAAGGAGAGACATAAATAGAGGGAGGATGCGGGAGGAGGCGACAGGAGAGACGAAAGGAAGTGCAACAATGTGGTTCAACAATATACTAGAAAAAGAACAACAAGTAAACATTAAATAAAACAGTCAGCAATACATTAGGGGAGGAGAGAGAGGAGAGAGAATGTAGTGGGGTGTAGGGGAGGAGAGGAGAGAGAGTGAGGATAAGGAAAGAGACAACCGTAGAGACGAAAGGAAGTCTGTCTAAAGACCGACTGGGTAGGTGACGACCATGGAGGGAATCCACGGACCATCTCCCCTATAGCTAAACCAGGTAGCTCCATCGGGCATCAGACAAAGTAGATCAGTCTCAAGTGGCGAGGGAAGAGGTTCACAGAAAAACAGGGTGGGGACAAAAGGCAAGGGCATGTGAGGGCAGAGGACAGAAGCTGGAAAGAGTAGGAGCGGAGAGGCGGAGGGTTGGGGGAAGGGGGACGGGGAAGGTAAGGTCAGGAGAGACACGGGCACGTTAGCCCGAAGTCCGGCTGGGTAGGTGATAGCAGAGGAGGGATCCCAAAGTCAATCTCCACCTTAGCTGTGATATCTCTTCTTTTCCTCTGTCACACCTTTTCAATAAACTCTCCAATGAGAATACTCTTCATCCAATTATTAAAGTTCCGGAGGTAGAAAATGCGACTTTGGCTGCGTTGCTCCAGTCCACACTCCTAAAGCACGTTATAAAGAGCAGCTACTTTTGACCCATGGCCTTCAAGCCTTTTGTACTTTGCAGGTGGCTCTTCAGTCTCTAATGTAGTATGGGAGGAGATATATTTGGAGAGTATGATAAGTCGTAGGCCTCCCTGTTTAATTCAAGATGATGACTCCTTGGGATAGGTCCTCACTCCATTACCATTAGTGGGTCCCGTAGTAGTAGGTGGTCCTTGCTATTTGTAAGGATGGGATTAACTTGGCTTACTATGTGCCAATCTAGGTAATACCCTGGGATCCTTAGTAATAAATATTAACGGTTAATTATAGTAAATAATATCATTTAATTTGAGGGTTAGAGTGTCTGGGGATGAGATCAATGAGCACGCTCTGTTTTAATTGCATAATGTATCAGTCGTTCCAAGATGGCTGCTTGCTTACTTAGTGGTGGAGTAGATCTGGGGATTAGTCCTATCACTCTTTCCCTGCAACAAAAGTACCTGGGCATAGTCCTCTATCTGTTTCTATGGGGGCAGATCAGCATGCATGGTCCTTTGCTTCTGTTTGATAGCGTGCTGAAAGCAGTTAGTCCTATGTCTTTGCCTATGTGGTGGTGTGGGGTGAGTGGTCCTTTCTTTGAATTACCAATACAGCTAGCTAGAGATTTTGAAGTTCAACCGTTCAGGCACAAAATGGTGGGCTTGTACTGTTCATCGAGGTGTTACCATCCAAATCACCCCCTCCACAGTGGCATCAGGTCCAGTACCTGCCCAGCCCGGGCCTCCTTTCAGAATGCTCAAGAGCCAGTTGCAGCGATGTGAGCCAGTACTCGAGCGCATACATCCCCCAGATGCAGCATACAGTTCAGGCATAGTCTCTCACATAATATCTCCGGTGGGGACACATTCGGCAAAGTCTTGCTGCTCGGGGCCCGGGGCAATCACACAGGGGTCACACATCCCATACCTTAGTTCAGCATGGCCGTTGCCCCCCATGGCACCAAGGAGGGTAGAGAAGGGCACGCCAGTCCAGAAATCGCCGATCCGGCGGCCTGGCGCCTGAATTTCCAGCACAAGCCCAGCACTCATGCGTCGTCCCCAGTGCGCACTAACACATCACCGGGCAGACAGCGTCTCAGCCGCCCAGAGAACACCGCATCTCAGATCCGGGGATGGGGGGGGATGAATCTCACCACCAATGATGATCCAAGGCCTAACAGGCCTTGCCATCCACTGGTATTAGCAACGTAAGGCGCATTTTCATTAGTAAACAGCGCAGACAAATTATATTTAAAATCTAGAAATTACAGCATGCCTGAGTGGCTCCGAGTGCAGACATGGCTTTCCCCCCATGATGACTAGTCCTAACAGGTTTAAGATGCGCGCACCACGAGGGGGGCACTGCCAATGCACAAGTAAGTCTCTCTCAGTCAACTCCCAGGGAAGTGGTGCCTGCCAATTAAATCGATGTCCCAGTCAGCTGAGGCAATGCGTCTGATGGTATGCTGCACGTGCAGATGTTATGGGAAGGCCTGTGGGGAGTTTCTACAGTGTACTTTATCATCTGTTATGCGCAGTGACCGCCAGCCATTTACGAGGCTCTGTGCTGGTAGCAGAAGTCACTCACCAGTGTGCTGGGGAACTGTTCAAACACTCGCTGAGCCTCACCCTGTGTGCGAGACAACTCAGAGGAGTGTTCCACCTGGAGGCCCAAAGCGCAGCCGCCTCTGTCCAGGCCGATGCACACACAGCGCTCCCGCCCAGATCAAAGCCGCTCCTCTGTATCCTCAGCAGTGATCGGCGTTCGTGCAGTATGCAGTGCGCTCAGCAGCCATCAGCTCACCCGCACGTTGATCACATCCTCACGTCTCTGATACCGCCTCACCCGGTGCAGCCGCGCCTCAGGGTCCAGCGGGCAGTTATTACTCCAGTCGCGGGACCGCCATTTTCAGATACAAATACATATAAATATACATATATACATACAATATATACATATATCAAATACATAATAATAATGAAGCCAACGATCCCATATCAGAAATACTACAGATAAAGGCGTAAAAATTGAGAAAAAAGAAAAATAAGTAAGTGCCAATGAGCCTTATAATTCATATTTTAAGAAATAACTAGAAGTGAGAGCATAAGCTAATCAAATAGGTTATAACAGAGAAAGAAGCTCTCAAAAATTCATCAGTCAGCACGATAGAAGAAAAATAAACCACAATATATAGTATAAGAAAAGCATCATGAATAAATAGTAACAAGAAATAACAATGAGTATAGTTCATAACAGATAATAAAATGAACCGCTACATATGCAGAATATAAGTAAGAACTGTATTCTACCTCATCATAAAAAATAATGAGAGTTGGTTTCATGAGCAAAAAACACGCATAAAAGCGTAAACAAAGATAACTCAGGTCTATAAAACCCTTATATCTAACTCATGACATTATCCAGGCTAGAAAAACCAATAAATGAGCATCAATAAGCAAGAAAATGATAAACATAGCAATAATCATTAAAATGAAAGAAGTTAAAAATGTTAATAGATAGAAAAAACGCAGCTAATAGAGCATGAATACATATAATCATCAGAACCAGTATAAACAAACACAAAGAGACGGAAAAAACAGGATATGTATATAAAAACAGAAAAAAAACATACAAAAAAGAAGGGGAGGAAAGAATGCGAAAATAGAGCAAAACAGAATACCAAATGAATAAAAAAGGAGAAGAAGCATTGTACATTTAAAAAGAAGACATCCAAAAAAATCAACAAAAAAAACACAACATCCACAGAAAAGCAACCACCAGGAAACTAAATAGTAAACAGGAATAAACAAATATACTGAAAGATGATATCAAGCAAAACATAAAGTACTACTGTGAGCAAAGAAATATGGTAACAGAAACCTGAAATATGAGAACAACCACCTGAGATACATCCACATAGAAAAAGAAAAATATAAGGGGAGGAAGCATATCTGAAAGTCAGAAATAATAAACAAACTATATAAAATGAAACAACAAAGATAAGAGAACTAAGAGACACAAATAAACAAAGGAAAGAGATGAACCTCCACTGAAGCAAACAACAAGTGGTCTATAAAGCTAGGAGCAACAACTTATAATCAGTAAGAACAAAAACCTATCATAAATAAATGAAACTATTACATATGCTAAGCATAAAGAGACAACAGTAAAACTTTATAAAGACAAGCAGAAATCAAGGGCCCGAAGGACCAGGAGTGGGAGAAGTGAGGTTCCGTGACGATTTTACCCGTGTTTTTGACATTGTCGCAAATACATAATTTTGGTATCAGTGAACCGCAAATGATCCATTTAGTATATCCTGGTGTTTTCGCTATGCTACGAGCAAGAGCACTCCTGTTATGAACACATTTCTGATCTACCCGTGGCATCCATTTTAGAACACGGAAGCCATTTTGTATTCCTTGCCCTCACATAGTCAATGGACACGCAATGACCTCTTTTTCATCTTAGGACACGTAGGCTTTAACCGGCGATTCACCTTGCGAGGGACACGTGCACCTTAGGCCAGCAACGCTGTGGCAGCATGACTCGGCAAGAACTGCCTCCCCAGCCTGAGGCCAGTCCTGCTATACTGGTTCGTGTGTTCGTTGGCCTGATCATGATTAGGCGGCCGAAGCTGGTAACCGTGCCCATTTACGACCCACAAACATCTCTTATCCTGTCTTTCTATCTTCTACACCTGGCTCTGCTCCTTTCCTTCTGGGCCTTTATTAGGGGGAGGTAACGAAATTTACGATGAGGCGGTCCGGGTCTTGAATGAGAAATTGACATGGGATTATGATGGAATAGTGGGAACCCCTCATTCGTAATGTTTCGACATCAGATACTGTTGACGATTCCTGTGCAACGCCAAATATTTATTGTTTAAGACACGAATGTTTAGAACTGTGGTAACATGTAAAGAATTTGCCCCGAGCAGAATATTTAGTATATAAGGAACAACCCTCTTTGTACAAATTGAACAGGCTCCTAGACACTGCCCGTGTGCAGTTTCTGTGACTTCTGTGTCCCTGCAGTAATAAACCTTTGGTCTTTGACGCCACCATCGAGAAGCCCGTGTTTCTGTTTGTTTGTGCACCGAGACAGGTTGAACTCCGGGGTCTTCGGGTGTTTTCCCTGACACCTCTGGACGGAACCAAAAAGTCCAGAACTCCAATTGGCGCCCAACGTGGGGCGACGTCATTCGGTACCGGTCCAAAAGCCTGAAGAGTTCGAGGAGCTTCGTGTGAAGATTTCAGAGGGAGGCGCCCCACTTCATCGATCCCGGCATATCGCAAAAGTGGCCCCGACGTTCTCTTCCACGAGGGTTCCCGTTCAGACGGCTGCAGTGGTCCGTTGCCTTGACCGTCGCCCTGTCTTGGACCCGAGGTGCAGTCCTTAGTACGGCGAGACTTGACGGGTTTCTCCTTGGTGACGTCTTCAGTGCCTCAGTTAAGTATTTTGTGAGGGTTGCTCCTGTTTGGATAATCCTTTTTAGTTCTCAGTTCAGTTCAGTTCTGTAAGATTATCACTGGTTATTCTGGTTACGATAATCATTCTGTTCAGTTCAGGTATCGATACATTTATCAGTTCTGGTAGGCCTAAGTTTTTGGTTCGAGTGCGCATTTTTTCTGTTTGTGTCTCGTTTGTTTTGTGTTCCGGATTATAAAATGGTAAGTCGGAAAAATTGTATGTTGTCTTGTTTCAGTTGCAACAGTGATTCCCAGTTGGAGGACTCGTGTTTGGTTCCTCCGATTGGAACTCCTCTTTATGATCTATATTGCAAATTTGGTGTGGGCCCTATCTCTTATAACGAGGTATGGATCCACTATACAGAGAAAGATGGTGTCCTTAGTTGGCCACTACATGGTAGTTTTGAACCTGAAGTTCTCGATAATCTAGAAAGAAGGTTGTTTAAGAAGAAAGCCCGGCCGGCAATGTTTGATTCTTTCCGTTATTGGCGAAAAGAATCTAAACAGAGAGAAATTAAAAAGTTGAAGAAAGAACAAAAAGAGCAAGAGTTGACTTTAGAACAGTCTGCTAAGCAGCTGCAACTCAACGAGTCTGAGAAAGCGATGGAGGTGGCCAATAGAGAGCGTAATTTAGCGATAGACAAGTGCTATCCTGCTTTGCCATCGAGTACAGCTAAGATAGTAGAGGACCCTGAAAAGGATCCCCTGTTGTCTTACTTGTTACGATCACCCCCACCGTATGCACAGGGTGCTACGGCTCCACCTATACCGAATGTTCAATTACCGGTTGCTGGACAACCTGGTGTCCCTGTTCCCGCTCCCCTGAATCAAGTTCCTGTACCTCCTGTGGTCAATGTTAATGTTCCTCTGACAGCCCCTCTTCCAGGGTTGCCGGCTTCTTTGCCTATGCCTGTGTCGCTCACACCTGCTAGTTCACAAGCTATTTTGCCTGCTACTCCTACTGTTCCTGATCTATCTGTTCCAACTGCTACTCTATTTACTGCTTCTGCTAATATTATGACTCCACTTTCTGTTCGTCGGAGAATCACTGATTCTGTCTCTAATATTCTATCTCCCTTCTATAAAACTCTGATTAAGACTCCCACCTCTGACTCTGTACAGAGGCGTAGTCAGCTTCCCAGTACTGAAGAAAGAGGAATATTAGATTCCACTGCTCTTAGATGGGTTTCAAAAGTTGGAAGATATAATGTACAAGATGTATTAGATACATTTATGCAATGGAATGAACCGACACAACGATATGTGTTCGATGAAATGTGTTTCCTTCTACGTGAGGAATTGGAAGAGGATGACCCTGAATCAAATCTAGGAGAATTAATTAATGTTCAGAAAGAGTTTGCTACAGGTATGATAGTCGGTCAAAATATAAAAGAAGCGATGGAACTGGTTCTTAGTTATAGGGCCGACTCATCCCTTCGTTCACCAAGAGAGTTAGAGAAACGTAGTACGAAACAAAATCGTCAATACCCAATGAGAGAGGTTCCACCAATTTGGCGTGAAGCTGTGCAAGCTAACGCAAACCTTGGTATTGCAGCCGCTCCGGCCCAATTCCAGAGAGTATGGATACATATTCCATGGAAGCGAGCTGAAGTATTAGCAGTGAAACAGGCCTTGCCAGATCCGCGTAAAAATCCTGCAGGGTACTACAAAGAGTTGGCTCAAACAGTTGACGCTTGTGTATTGAATCTTGCTGACATAGATCTGCTATTTGGTAATGTAGTACCGCAACCAATTTGGGCTAAAATTCGTAAAGAGAATCATCCAGTTGCCCTAGGTGGTGACTGGGCAGCTATAATTGCAGCGGATGGTCAACAAATAGGTGGTTCTAAACCAGAACCCCTAATTGCTAATTTGCCTGGTAGAATAATCGATTTAATGAAAACCTTGATGCCAGCATTGCGCGTTAACTGGGACAAATTGTCCGCGTGCAAACAGAAGAAAGACGAAAGCGTCTCCGACTTTTTCACAAGATTCGAGGAGACTTTCGTGGATCATAGTGGTCAGGATATGAGCACAGAAGGAGGCCAGAGATTATTTGTTGATAAATTTGTGCACAATCTGTTGCCAGAACTTAGTGGTAAATTAAAGAATTCTGAAAGTGCGTGGGCTGTCTCTACGACTGCGCAAATACTTGCGACTGCCCAGTACTATGAAAATAGGGATAAAGAAGAGAAGGAAAAATCAGATAAAAAGACGAAAGATTTAAAAACTAAAGTACTTTTACAGCAAGCTTATCCGCCTCGCACGAATCAGACTAGTATGCAGCAAGGGTCATATCAAAGAACAGATTATAATTTTCAAAGGCCACAATACCAATGGAATCAATGTGCTTATTGCAAAGTGGAAGGTCATTACAAAAATGAGTGTCCAGTTCGGGCACAAAATAATACTGCGGCTGCTCAGAGAGGTCGTGGTGGTTCTATGCAGAACTCTAGAGGTCGAGGAAGAGGTGCTATGCCTCCGCAGACGAGTGATCGCCCTTCTAATTATTTCGACCAGCGAAATGGACAATCTGCCCAACAGAATAGGTCTCCACAGTATCATGTTGAAGACTATTATGAAGCTAGTGAGGAAGTTCAGCAAAGTGAGTACTAGGACAGCCATGGACAAAGAGAGGGAGTAGTATCAGTTCCAGTAGATCAGAGTGGGCCTTATGTCGCAGTAGCAACATCAGGTATAGTCGAACCGTTTCTGTTGGATACTGGTGCAGCAAAAAGTTCTATCATACATGCGAAACTCCCTGGCGCACCTTTGTCTGGCTCAACAAACGTTTCAGTAGGTTTTTCGGGCGCCCCTGTTCATAATCCGGTTTCTGGTCCTTTGTCTATTTCTGTTGGACCCTGTCAATTGAAAGCACCCCTGATTTTGACGACAGGTTGTAATGAAAATCTGCTTGGTTTAGACTTGTTAAAACGCCTGTACGCGACATTGTACTGTTCTCCAGCAGGAGTACAGCTTACGTTGGGTAAAAGAATAATCTCTCCGATGTACTTGTCGATGGATGCGCTCCCACCAGAGTTGCGTTCACTCCCTGATACTCTTTGGGCGACTGGTCCTAATGATGTAGGTCTTTTAGAAATTCCACCATATGTAGTAACTTTGAAAGCGAATGTAAAACTTCCACGAATTCCACAATACAGAATCTCTAGTGAAGGTGAACGCGCACTTTTATTAATTGTGCAAGATCTGATTGAGAAAGACGTTGTAGAAGAAACTAGAGGTAATGTCTGTAATAGTCCTGTACTGCCTATTTTGAAACGAACTGACCCAACAAAACCTCCAGTATATAGGTTTGTAATTGATCTCAGAGAGGTTAATAAAATTGTGATTCCACAGTTTCCTGTGGTTCCAGACATTACTGCATTGTTAACATTGATTCCTGCTACAGCAGCATGGTTTTCGGTTGTCGACTTGAAAAATGCCTTTTTCAGCATTCCGATAGCCGAAGAAAGCAGAGATATCTTCGGTTTCTCTCTAGGAGGACGAAGCTTCAGGTTTAAACGCGCTCCACAAGGCTATTGTGAAAGCCCATCCATTTACAGTCAAGCATTAAAAAGCCAGTTAGATTCCTTCGTACTTCCTCTTGGTTCTGCTTTAGTACAATATGTCGATGATCTTCTAGTGGCTGCTGATGACAAGGAAACTTGCAAAACAGCTACGATTTCTTTATTGCATCACTTGTCAGATTTGAATCACAAGGTGTCACCTTCAAAAATGCAATACTGCTGCCAAGAAGTGACCTACCTAGGTCATCTCTTGTCAAAGGAGGGAAGGAAGTTGACCCCAGAGAGAATAAAAGCAATTACACAGATGAATGTTCCTAGCACGCAGAGAGAAGTACGTGCCTTTTTAGGTATTACCTCATATTGTAGGCAATGGATCCCAAATTTTTCTCTTTTGGCAAAACCATTGGTAGCCTTGACTGGGAAAAATGTTCCGAGTCCGGTACCATGGTCTGCAGAATGTCAGCAGAGTTTTTCTGAATTGCGAAATGCACTGTGTTCAGCACCTGTATTGGGTACACCCGACTACAGTAAGCCATTCACGCTCTATGTCCACGAGAGAGAAGGTTGTGCATTGAGTGTTTTGACGCAGAAATTTGGTGATAAACAACGCCCTTGTGCGTATTTCTCATCAACGTTAGATCCGGTAGCCAGAGCATTGCCTAGTTGCTTGAGAGCTACAGCCGCAGCTGCAGCTTCCATTCGACAATCTGCTGGTTTAGTAATGAACAACATGCTAGTAGTTATGGTTCCTCATGCTGTGGATACACTCATGAACCGAACCAAGACGCAGCACCTTACCAGTGCTAGATTATCAGGTTATGAACTGACACTGTTAGCTAGTCATATTCAGATCAAGAGATGCAATGTATTGAATCCAGCAACATTGTTGCCGACTAGCCAAGAGTCGAGTGATTCTGAACCACACGACTGTTGTTTCAAAACTGAGGAAGAAACAAAAGGACGAATTGATCTAAAAAACACTCCGTTATCAGATCCAGATGGCACGCTGTATGTTGATGGGTCTTGCTTTAAATTGGAGAATGGTGATGTGACTGCTGCTTATGCAGTAACGACCTTGAGTACGATTGTGGAGACTGCAAGAGTGAGTCAGAATTCTGCCCAGGCTGCAGAATTGATCGCGCTAACAAGAGCGTGCGTTTTAGCTAAGGGAAAGAGAGTGAATGTGTTCACAGATAGTCAGTACGCGTTCGGCGTGGCCCATAGTTTTGGCCGTTTGTGGAAAGAGAGAGGTTTCATTACGTCCCATGGGACTAAGATTCAACATGGTCAGCTAGTTAATGACTTGTTGGAATCTCTAACCTTGCCGACTGAAGTTGCGATTGTGAAATGCAGTGCTCATAAAGCAATCACGGATGATGTTGGTCGTGGGAATGCTTTTGCCGATGAGACTGCAAAACAGACAGCTAGAAACATGATGAGTAGAATGTATGTTGCAACGTCTGCAAGATGGATTTCTGAGTCTGGAATGTGTGAAGACACAGTGGAAAGCGTGAAAGAAATTCAGAAAGAGGCGACTGAGGAGGAAAAACTTGCATGGAAAGAGAGCACGGGTAAATTGGACTCGAGTGGGTGTTGGATTGACTTGTCGGAACAACAGCGTTGGATGTTGCCTGATGCGTATGTGCTTGCAGTAGTAACGATGGCACATGGAACAGCACACATCAGTTCAAAAGGAATTTGTAAGATGTTGGTTCCGGTCTGGAAGAATGATGGGATTAGTAAGTGCGCAGAGAGAGTGGTGAGGAATTGTATGGTATGCTTGATGCATAATCCTGGCAAGGGAATCCCCACACCTGCAGGTCATTTCGCTCCTCCTTCCTGCCCCTTTGAAGTGATCCAGCTAGACTTCATTCACATGGATCGTTGTAATAACCTAAAGTACGTCTTAGTGGTAGTTTGTGCTTTCTCCAGATGGATCGAAGCATACCCGCTAAAGGACAATACTGCCTTATCCACTGCCAAAATTCTTCTTAAAGAATACTTCCCCAGATACGGAATGCCACGGATTGTATGGTCAGATAACGGAAGTGAGTTCGTAGGGAAAGTTATGCAGAGTGTGTGTGCCGGTCTAGGGATTAGACAGAAGTTTCATAGTGCGAATCATCCCCAGTCCGCGGGTTTAGTCGAGGGTTACAATGGCACCCTTAAACTGAAACTTGCTAAGATACAAGCGTCCACGGGTTTGTCCTGGCCAGACGCATTGCCTTTGGCTTTGCTATCAACAAGAGCAACTGTACATTCTAGAGTAGGGCTTAGTCCATATGAAATAGTTTTTGGTCGTCCTGCAAATGTTTGGGGGGTACCTAGACCAAAAGAATTCAAGCAGCTGGAATACCCAATGTTAATTGATTACCTTTTCGACTTGACTGCTAAATTGAGTCTTATTCACCAACAGGTTTTCGATGCATTGCCAAAGCCACCGGAGAGTCCAGGCCATCAGCTGAAACCAGGTGACCAGGTGGTCATTAGAAATTTTGCAAGAACAAAAAATCTTCAACCCAGATTCATTGGCCCTTTTCAAGTCCTACTAGCAACGAGAACTGCTATTCGTGTGGCCGGAAGGAAGAACTGGATCCATACGACACATGTCAAACGTGTGCCTCTGCCACTTCCTTACGACAACTGGGTAAAGAAAGGAATCGGTGCCTCTGAAACGGAACAAGTCCCCAGGTTCATACCTTTCAGCGATGCAGAACTGATCACGGATTCACCAAATTCTGACTCTCCTCCTGAAACTGCTCTTTTGAACCCTGAACATTTGTCATCCACACCCAACGAACATTTGCCATCTGCACCAAAAGAACATTTGTCATCTGAAAACGTGAACATTGCAACGTCGGCTGAAAATACATTGTTTCCAGACCAGACAGCTCCTGCAAAACTGAGATACAACTTGCGACCTCGCAATATGGACAAATAAAGCAGGAAACTGCCTATTTTCAGATTTGAATTTTCTATACATTGCCTCCAGCCAGGAAGTTTGCTAATACTTTGTATTGTTTCTTTTTGTTTTAAAATTGCCTTGCCGTCTGGGTAGCCGTAGGGTCGTGGCTGTGTGCCTAGTTGAATCTGCGGGGGTCAGACACAAGGTCGATCTTTCTGTTAGTTCTGGGAACTCCCAGGGCTGATAGAGGCATTTTCATCTACGTACACATCATCAGTGGTCACGAGCGGATTGTAGAAGATGGAGCTTCCTGAGCTGCAACGAGAAAATGTAATTTATGTTCGCAGAAATAGACTGTACAGAATACTTCACAGCAAATGCTTTCTAATGCAATGTGCAGTTACATTTTTAATTGTTTTGATAACGTTGGTGGGTGGAATCGTCTTTGGTGTACATTTGATTTTTATGCCAGTAACTACAGTACCTCCCCTTGATCCTACTACTTCTACGGTTTCTTCTATGCATTCTTTTCACTCATTTCCTGAACATGAACAAGCTCGACGCTCAGAATTTATTAACAATACATTTGTACAGCTCTTGCATCAACACCAACTGGTAGTTAATACTACAGACTGCTGGGTGTGTGGCTTGATACCTCACACTATGGATAAAGGCATTCCCTATCTAGTCTTGCCTTTTAGCTACAATGGATCATTTCAGGCCTTTCAGACAATTTTTTCATATGCCCTTGAGACCTATCCTCCGCGTCCACCACGTTCCACTAAATACAACTCAGCCAACAAAGCTTTAGTCCAGGGAATTATTGACATGATTAAAGACGTCAATAATACTCCATCTTACCCTAGAGATGAATTACGGGTGTATTTGAGTTGGAACTCTACCGAGTATCGCCTTAGTTTGGGAGAAAGCAAGCGTAAAAGCTCCACTTCAGTTTGGGTCGTGCCTCACCGAGGTCAGGTCTGTTTGCAAGGAAATGGGAGAAATCTGAGAGCTCAGCTAGGGAGGAGTGAGTGCGTTGAGACTTACGTATTTCCGTCTAATTCCTCCTCTGCCTTCCTGGCTGCTAGGGGTACCTACTTCATTTGTCAGGACAGAGCATATACATGGCTGCCTGCTGACTTTTCAGGTTCATGTTATATTGCTCGATTGTTACCTCCGACATACACTGCTTCTTCAGATTATCACAAGACCAGAGTAGCAAGAGGTGTCTTCAGCAAGGAAGATACCGCTGGTCAGGAAGCTGGAGACTTCTTCAAAGGTTTCCTTCCGTTTTGGGGGCCTATGGCCAATAGTAGAAATCTACGTCAACTAACACGGGTAGTTGAATCTACTATTACAGAAACTGCTGGTGCCCTTAGTAACTTAACAGCTGAGCTTCAGGCGGATCGTCTCATGACGTTACAGAACCGTATGGTTCTAGACGTAATACTTGCAGATCGAGGTGGGGTATGCAGAATGATCCAATCGAGCTGCTGTGTCTTTATTCCAAATAATGCTCCAACAGTCTATGAAGCGATCTCTAAGCTACACAAGATTTCCGACTCTATACACGTAGATAAGGGAAACTGGTCCTTCATGGAGTGGTTTTGGACTCTGGTATCAGCGTGGGGATGGAAGGTTCTGATGGTCATTGGTGTCATCCTAGTATTTCTGTTCTCGTGCTGCCTTATTATCCAATGTGGTCCCGCTTTGTGTAGTCTCTGTGCTGCAACCTGTTTCAGAAAACCACCTGCATTAGGAGAAAAGGCACGAGACAGGATGATGATGCAACAACATGTCACTGACCTAATGAGCATAGAATTAGACTCTGACTCTGACATAGACTGAGTAATTGCCTATGTAAGGGCAAAAGGAGGGTCTGAGGTTCCGTGACGATTTTACCCGTGTTTTTGACATTGTCGCAAATACATAATTTTGGTATCAGTGAACCGCAAATGATCCATTTAGTATATCCTGGTGTTTTCGCTATGCTACGAGCAAGAGCACTCCTGTTATGAACACATTTCTGATCTACCCGTGGCATCCATTTTAGAACACGGAAGCCATTTTGTATTCCTTGCCCTCACATAGTCAATGGACACGCAATGACCTCTTTTTCATCTAAGGACACGTAGGCTTTAACCGGCGATTCACCTTGCGAGGGACACGTGCACCTTAGGCCAGCAACGCTGTGGCAGCATGACTCGGCAAGAACTGCCTCCCCAGCCTGAGGCCAGTCCTGCTATACTGGTTCTTGTGTTCGTTGGCCTGATCATGATTAGGCGGCCGAAGCTGGTAACCGTGCCCATTTACGACCCACAAACATCTCTTATCCTGTCTTTCTATCTTCTACACCTGGCTCTGCTCCTTTCCTTCTGGGCCTTTATTAGGGGGAGGTAACGAAATTTACGATGAGGCGGTCCGGGTCTTGAATGAGAAATTGACATGGGATTATGATGGAATAGTGGGAACCCCTCATTCGTAATGTTTCGACATCAGATACTGTTGACGATTCCTGTGCAACGCCAAATATTTATTGTTTAAGACACGAATGTTTAGAACTGTGGTAACATGTAAAGAATTTGCCCCGAGCAGAATATTTAGTATATAAGGAACAACCCTCTTTGTACAAATTGAACAGGCTCCTAGACACTGCCCGTGTGCAGTTTCTGTGACTTCTGTGTCCCTGCAGTAATAAACCTTTGGTCTTTGACGCCACCATCGAGAAGCCCGTGTTTCTGTTTGTTTGTGCACCGAGACAGGTTGAACTCCGGGGTCTTCGGGTGTTTTCCCTGACACCTCTGGACGGAACCAAAAAGTCCAGAACTCCAGAATAATCCATTTGAGATTCAGACTGATTGTCCAGAAAGAAGGAGAGATCAGAAGGTTCATCAAAGATTCTCGACCGTCCCTTAAAGGTGATACGAAATTTCAAAGGACCTGCAAAGGAAAAAGGGATATTCATATCTGAAAGACGTTGCCGCAGGTTAAGATAACCTTTTCTATGAATGGCAGTGTCTCTGGCAAAGTCTTGCGATATAGCAATCCGATGACCTTCCCAAGTCACCGCCTTGATCTTCCTCATGTGCACCAGAATTTGTTCCGAGTGTTGATGACGCAGCGGTTTAAAAATTACCGCCCTTGGATGTGAGGAGAACTTGGGTCTAAAAGTAGGAGCCCTTTCAATTTCAAAATCCTTCTGAAATGAAATTTGAAGAGTAGATAGAAGCCAATGGTATAGAAAGTCTATCATTGAGGAGGCCGTTGTTTCCGCATCTTCAGGCAGACCAAAAATCCGCAGATTGCTTCTAGGCTTGCGATCCTCCTGTTCCGTGAGATCTCTCCGTAAAGCCACTATTGAGCGCTCCATCTGCTGAAAAGATTTAGAGTGCTGTTGCGTAGTGTCTTCCACACCACTAATACGTGTCTCCGCATTCGTAACACGAATAGATAGTGCTTTAAAATCATTCCTGATAGCCGCTACTTCAACTTGTAGTAAATCAGTATTGGTCTTGGTAGACTGCGCAATGTCATGTACAGCATTTAAACGTGACAAAATGGTGTCCAATGTGGTACCAATATCCTTCTGAGATGACTCCGGGGTAGAAGAAGTTTGTTTGGACCGCTTTAGAGCACCTTTAGAGTCTTTAGCATTAGAAGGGGGACCCATATTATCAGCCATAGGATATGACCACAATAAATGTCCAATAATACCACCATACAAACAAAACAAAAAAAAAACCTGTGAGAAAGGAATCTGACCCAAAATGACCAGAAAATGACAGAAAAAACAATAGTATCGTACAAGGACACACTAAAATCAGTAGGTAACCTGTAGAAGGAAGACACTGTCAATAGTAATAGCAATAGAACACAAAATGGCGGTCATCAACAAGAAGGGAGAAAAAAGCCATCTAAAATGTTGAAGGAGCGCTGAAAAGCGTTGAAAAAATCATTGGTCCGGACACCACTGAAGAAAGGAACAAATAAAGTAGCTCATCAACCATGTTTGGGCCAGAGACTTATAGGAGCTATCGAAGAGAGGCAAAAATTATCAGTCATGACACCATAAAGAGGAAAATGTCTCATAACACAGCCTGTTGAGACAAATTGATGTATCCAGGGGCATAGCAATGGAAAAATATACTGAAAAATACCAAAATCCAGCTTAGCATGCAGGTAGTAGTGGCTTGTCACACACCTGTGAAGAGAAAACGCGAGCGGGCCACCAAAAACAAAATGGCGGTCGCTCACGAATTCCGGGGTGCGGAGCTTCTAATTAATAAATAAACAGTTTTCTGCAGTGTCCGCTAGTAGAAAGCCGGTCCACAACGCTCACGGCATATTCTGGCAGCTGAATTGCCGATTTTCAGGAGCCCAGCGCCGTCAACAGGGATCCTAAGTCATCCCGACAGCCGTACATGCCCCGGAGCTACTCGCTGTAGAATTGCGAGGGGCCCTAGGCCCGCATGGTGGAGAGCAGCAATAACGTGGACACAGACACCAGATAGGGGTAGTGGGAATGGCCACGAGCACGTGCGCTCGGCCCCTTTTATTGGCAGCGTCATGTGACACCATGACGTCTGTGGTGGGTGGGTGTAAAGTATGATACAACACTCCTGAACACTAGAACGTGTCCATGCTAGGACACTACATCCCTCACATTTTTTAATCGCAAAAACCCACATACAGAAATCAACCTGTGGGAAAAACAAACTGTATCAGGATGCAGTAAAGTGTTCAACTTCCGCTGAGTCCTTTTATCCGCCGCTGCTTGGAATCACAGATGATGTTCAATCTGATGCGGGGAACATCAGTTCACAGTGGCACCGGTTTGGGGTGCTCGATGGAACCAGTCTATTGACGACTCTGCGACAAAATTGTCCTCACAGTCCTTCTTTTGCTAACTTCCATGGCGACGGGTGCAGTTAGTGTTCTTGTCGTTCGCCGGGGAATGATGCACGATTTCCGGTCTCGGCCTTAGCTTCACTTGTAGTCTGTGTCCTACTTGGCAAAAGGCAGATCCGTTGCAAGGCATCCCTCTCACCAGGACGACCCCTCTCGTCGGTGTTCCCCTGCCACGGGATATCCTTGAGGTCCTCTTTCTCGGATTTGCGCTGGGCTGGATGTGCCACATCAGGTTGTTCCTACGCCACCGTCAGTGGGGGTATGGAGGAAACGATGTGTCTCACCTCAGATTCCGCAGCCTCGTCCCAAGGTAGCTGTTGGTTTCTGTCTTTGCTTGCGATGTCTTCGCCCTCCCCGGACCTTTCGGATGGGCGTCGGAGGACCGTCTCTCGTCGCGGGGACTTGCGTCCCGGAGGCCTCTGCCCCTGAGTCACCACGGCTGGCATTTGTCCAGTGTCCGTGTGACCCCAAAGGTGGATGTCACAAACGGTCTCGCTTGCTCCTCTCCGCAGATCCTGGGTGTGCGGAAACATCGTCTATCAGCTGGTCTTCCTTGCAACTGGTGTTCTTCCGGCCTCGTGTTCCTCGCACCGTTGTCTTGGCACTTGTCGCCTTCCTTCTCTTCGGGAGTGTGAGTGGTCTTCCTGCACTCCTCTCTCTTTCCTTAGTTGGTTCACTGTGGAGACGTTGCTTCGCACTGACTTCTCTTTCCACTCTTAACTGTGGCAACAGGCCACATGGATATACTTCCTTCCTTTTCACGGTGGCAGACGTGCCACTCAGATCTCTCCTTTTCTTCCTTCCTTTTCACAGTGGCAGCCGTGCCACTCGGATATCTCCTTTTCTTCCTTCCTTTTCGCGGTGGCAGATGTGCCACTCGGATCTCTCCTTTTCTTCCTTCCTTTTCGCGGTGGCACACGTGCCACTCGGATCTCTACTTTTCTTCCTTCCTTTTCGCGGTGGCAGACGTGCCACTCGGATCTCTCCTTTTCTTCCTTCCTTTTCGCGGTGGCAGACGTGCCACTCGGATCTCTCCTTTACTTCCTCCTGCATCGCGACATCACTTGGACCGATCTTGTGTCTTCTCTCCTGACCTGGGTCCTTCATGCAGTGCGCGCACTCTGCATGTGTACCCCTGGTCTTGTCCCCGTTGGGGACACTTTCTCCTTCTTCCTCAGCAGCCAGAGTTGGTGTCGCGAACTTTCTTTTCTTGATGCGTATTGGTAACGGACGTGGGTCCACGTCCGTAGATCTTTTCATGGTTGAACGTCCTGGACCGTTTGGCGGTCCACTTCTGCCGATGCCTGGCAGGTTGCCTTCGGTCGTCCTGTCGGACTTTGCCCTACAACAGTTTTGGGGACCCGTCGTGGGTCAGCACTTGATGGGCGATCATGCTGCGGATCGGCTCCTGGGAGGCGCCACGTCGTGTGGTCGTCCGCGATAATTGTTCTGCGCGATGGCGCTGCCTGCGCTCTTCTTTCTGCTTGCGGTGGCTGTGCGTCGCCACGTGGCGCGTTGTTTGCGCACTTACTGTTCAGGGTTCTGGGACGCCTGTTGCGTGACGTTGGGTACTTGCTGCTTTGGCTGTCGTCAGGTACTTGATGCTTTGGACCGTTGGCGGGAGTAGTTGATGCTGCGGTGAGCGCCTGTGGCCACAAGGCGTCGCTGCTCTCTCCGTCCTTTGATCGCGGCAGTCTTTTCCCTGGACGTTCTTCCAGTGCTTGGCAGTCGTTTCCTCCAGACGTCCTGTCAGTGCTTGGATGCCTAGTGAGGCATTGGTGCCGCTTCCCACGTCGCGCTGGAGGTGGCAGCTGCCGACTCCTTGCTGGTGTGTGTGGGTGTCACCTGCGCTGTTGCGCACTTACTTGCTGCTTGTAAGTAGATTCTCCCTGGGGGCGCTATTCAGTCTGTTGCCCCTTGCTCCTGTTGACCCATCGTGGGTTTGTGCATTGCTTGTTGTTTTCTTATGGATGCAGGTGCACTTTTGCTTTTGGCCACTGGGTGGCAGTGTTGCTGGATCTGGTAGCAGCCTGTCTTGTGTCTCTTGTCTTCCCCTGATGTGCACTCTACTGTCTCAGTGCACAGGGGGCTGGAGCTGCTGCTGTGAATCGGTGAGTCTCCTTTATTTGCATCATGCTTTTGGGGGCAGACAAACACAGGCGCCCCATGGTTGGATGATGGCTGCACAGTTCATTCATGTCAGTGTTTGGGCCACTGCTGTGTTGGCTCACATGGGCACATGTTCAGGTTCTTGCCGGGTGCGCCGGCGCTTTACATTTAGTTGTGGGGGCACTTAGGAGTGCCTGTGTGTGGAAGTGAGGCACTGCTGGGGGTTTTGCCGGCGATGTGTGGTGTGCTGAGCGGGTGGGCTCCCCTTCAGCAGTTCTTTAGCGGGTGCTTGGCGCCCGTTTCGGGGCACAGAAAACGGCAGTCACTTTTCCTTCTGTCCTCCCTGCCCGCGGCGGCGTCTAGCAGTCCTTGCGCGGGTGGGGGGGGGAGAATGTTGATGCTTCCCTCGGGCGGGGGAGCACACCGCTCCTATCACTCCTCCTTGGGCGGGGGCGCTTGAGGCAGGCCGCGGGTAGGCTCCGCCGGCTCTGCCTATTCAACCGCTGATGAGGCTCCACTCTCCGGTCTCCCGCCGCAGCAGCTTCACTTTGCACACGCTGCGCGGCGGGGACCTGTCATGCTTGTCGCAGACTGCGGGTGGGCTCCGTTGGCCCTGCAGTGTTTTCCTTCGCTGGGGTGCCGCCGGCAGGCCGCGGGTGGGCTCCGCTGGCACTGCTTGTTCGTTCTTTGGGGGGGGGGCACTACCGGCAGCCCGCGGGTGGGCTCCGCAGGCGCTGCTGAGTCTTCCCTTGGAGGGGGCGCTACCGGCGGGCCGCGGGTGGGCTCCGCTGGCCTGGATCACGTTGCGAGGGGGGTCGGGAGGCGGTTAGCTACTCCGCTCCCTCCCCCTCGTTGTTTAAGTTGGTTGCGGGTCTGGCCGCACTTCCACGCCGTTTCTAGTCTCTGTGCCCCACCGCTTCTCGTCACACACGCGGCGGGGGCAGGGGACGACTCGGGCAGGCCGCGGGTGAGCTCCGCTGGTCCTGCTGATAATTAGGCATTAGAGTTAGTGGGTGGGCTCCGCTTGGGTGCACAGTCTCCTGGGGGTCACTACCCGCTCCCGGGCTCACCTTCGGCCGGCGGGCCAGGTCCTTGGTTGCGGTCGTGGCGGGTGGGCTCCGCCCGGCCCGTGCACCTCTCCGGTGGGGGTTTCAGCCTCGCGGCCGTCGCAGGTGGGCACTGGGCGGTCCGCTCTTCCGTGGTGGCACTCGTTGGTGGCGGTCGACGCGGGTGGGCTCCGGTCGGCTTGCTGTGGGGCTCCCGGTTGCTGCGGGGCTCCGACGTGCCCACCGGCTTCTCGGCGCGTTGCGCCTCGCTGCAGGGGATGCCCTTCAGGCGGGCAGCTCTCTTCCCCTTTCTCTTGTTTTTGAGCTGTGGGTAGTGGCACGCATGGGCTGCACTACCGGCCTCGTCGCCAGTGTAGAATTGCGAGGGGCCCTAGGCCCGCATGGTGGAGAGCAGCAATAACGTGGACACAGACACCAGATAGGGGTAGTGGGAATGGCCACGAGCACGTACGCTCGGCCCCTTTTATTGGCAGCGTCATGTGACACCATGACGTCTGTGGTGGGTGGGTGTAAAGTATGATACAACACTCCTGAACACTAGAACGTGTCCATGCTAGGACACTACATCCGCGACAGGTCGCGGCGCGCAAGCCACGCCCCCAAACCCATTCTGATCTATGAGGATGAGGGGTTCCAGTCATAACTTTAAATAAATAGCCACCAATTGTAAGCGTTCCTGATTCCTAACATATTTGCAAATTTGACAGAGAATTCCGCGTTCAGACAAGTAAGATTTCCCCGATTAAGTGGCTTACAGAATTAGCGGTTTTATATGTACAGTAGCACAAACACACATGCTACTTAATTTTAAATATATACATATATTTGACAGTATACTTGCAGCTCTTACTCACACAGTGGAATTTCCATTGCATATGTTGTGCAATTTCCACATCGGTGTATTTTTATGTTACACAATAATATTTCCATTCTTAATTGTCCAGTTGTAATAAATACGTATGCATTTTATCGTTCTGTGAACTTAGTTTAAGGGGTCTGTCATATATTATACATATATATTTTCTTCGCCATGAATCAGCGGCTAAACACGATTCCCTGTTGCAAATAAATTTTTTGGGGCAGCCAAAAGTTACACATCTGCATTTTCCTTCATCTGCTCTAGGTTGTGCAGTTGTATCTAATGTAGAAAGATGGAAGTCTCAGTGGGGTATAATCAGCATAGTCTCAGATCCAGGCTTTGAAGATGAAACGAGTTACATGCTTTGGCTCTTGAGAAGATATTAGGTGATGGAAAAATGCTGCTAAACTGCAGGAAACGGTAATGCTTGTGCTATGAAGAGAAATGTGTCTTCATTATAACTTTCTCATTCAGGCGGTAAATACAATATTTTATGATTTATAAATGTTTGATTTGTGTTGTCACAAAAGACGTAATGAAATATGTGAGACCTCAAATGTTCGAGGCTAAAGGTATGTCAAGACAAAAAGATCTTAGTGAATTTTAAGTTATGTGGTCACACCAGCTTTAGCAGGAATGTATTGGAATGACTAGAGGCATGACATGCATTGATATTTTTAATTTGAAAAGGTGCCTCACTGCTTTATCCAATTTTTCATCAGTGAACTAAGATGTCGGGATTAGCATTTTCAGAATAGCATTTTCAATGTAATTACAGTCAGGTTAGATATGTTTGAAGGATCACGTTATTACAAAATCTGCCATAGCTGGACTTTAAGTATTTTGGTTTATAATATTGCGCATTTGTAATTAGAGAAACGCTGCAATGTAATGACACCATTCGACATACATTCAGTAATAACCCGCACAATCCAGCGGCAGCCTCGGCATACTCTCTGACTTAATTTTGAAGAATTAAATTACCTCTGAGAGACGGACAGGTATTTGCAACAATTACTTGCTCTCAAAATTATTCCAATTCTTTGACTTATTTTGAAAGCATGGCCATTCCTAAAATTACCTATTAAGTAAGATATGCAACTTTGGTTCATTTTAACCCTCACAGTTCGTGACATTTCACCCAAAATATATGTGTAATTATAAGTGGAATGGGGTTTGTTTGCATCCCATGTGGCTTATTTTGCTATGCATGAAAACAATCACAAGTGAATCACGGGAAGTTACCAAATTTCCATCTTGAAATTAGTGTGTAAAAATTGCGTGATTCACATTTGTAAGAATTAGGCGAAGTTTTGAAATTTCTATGGGGTTATTTAAATTTTACCCAGGCCTACTCAAAACATTTACCATTAATTTAGTATTTTCATAAAAGCCTATGCATTCCTCTTTGAAAACCAGTCAGGTTGATATCTATGTAAATGAATTTCAGACTCAGTATCAGTGCATCTTTGTATTTATGTGTTTGGAGAGGATTTTAAGCAGAGATGCTATACAGGGGTAACCTCAAATGGTTTACAGAAAGTTACTGGCATGTGGAGGGTAGTATTTCAGACATTGCAGGAGGATCACAGCAATATTATCAAGCATTCACGCAACAGGATCCAGGGGCAGGACTGGACTGGCCGCAGTGGGCACTGGGCTCTTTCCCCGGTGGGCCGGTTTTGTACCAGTAGGAGACGTTTTTGTTGCTGGGGGGTGGTTTTGCAGCAGTGCTGCAAAATCGGCCCCTTGTAACAAAAGCAAAAGCGCAGCAGCAGTACAACAGCAGTGTTCCAGCCCTGGCAATTACGTCCGACCACATCCACCTAGCCCACTCCCTGTGGGCAGCCGCGGTCGGTAGGGGAGTACCTGCCGGGGCGGTGCCGTGGGATGGGAGGGGCAGGGTGGGGGTTAGTAATGTATGGATAATGGAGGTTTGCAGGTAAGTAAACATTTAAATAAATCAAACGAATTTCGTGGCACGCACTGCATTGCATTTGAGGATGCAGTGCATGCAACAAAATTCATTTGATTTATTTAAATGTTTACTTACCTGCAAACCTCCATTATCCATACATTATCCCCCACCCTGCCCCTCCCCCTCACCACGTCACCGCCCCGGCAGGTACTCCCCTACCGACCGCGGCTGCCTGTGGGCCTGTCTGACGTAATTGCAATTTGCTTTCCCAGTCCGGCCCTGTCCGGGGAGTGATCATGATGAGCCTGTAGCATAGCAAGAGTTCCATTAGACAATGTGCACCTCTCAGTATTTCATTTGTGCTGGTAGTTGCAGGTGGCTGTAAATGATGAATGTTTTGTGACTGCATTCTGGTCGCAAAACATTCATACATACTAGTGCTATTCGTTATTAGGAAGGGACGCCCTAAAGACGCCACTTCCTAATACAGAAATCACAAAAACAAACTGTGATTCAGTAGCAAGTTACTGAGTCGCATTTTGCCTATTGTACATGGCAAAATGCATTTTATAGGTCGCAAGTGGACCAATGATTTAAACAATTAATTAAAATGGCAAATAAGTTCAAGTTCAAGTTCAGCATTTATATAGCGCACTACTCACCCAGAGGGTCTCAAGGCGCTTGAGGGAGGGGGGTACTTATTTATCGAATATCCAGGTTTTTAGTTGTTTTCTGAAGGAGAGGTGGTTCTGAGTAAGGCAGAGGTGGGTGGGGAGAGAATTCCAGGTTTTGGCCGCTAAGTAGGAGAAGGATCTTCCCCGCATGGTGGATCTGTGGATGCGTGGGATTGCGGCGAGGGCTTGATTGGACGATCAAAGTTGGCGGGTGGGGGTGTAAAAGGACAGGCGCGTGTTGAGGCATTCGGGTCCTAGGTCGTAGAGGGCTTTGTGTGCGTGGGTGAGAAGACGGAACGTTATTCTCTTGTTGACGGGGAGCCAGTGGAGGTCTTTCAGGTGATCGGAAATGTGAGCTTGGCGGGGGACGTCTAGAATGAGTCTGGCTGAGGCGTTTTGGATGCGTTGGAGTTTTTTCTGTAGTTTGGCTGTGGTTCCGGCGTAAAGGGTGTTTCCGTAATCCAGTCGGCTTGTGACCAGTGCGTGGGTGACCGTTTTTCTTGTTTCGGTGGTGATCCAACGGAAGATTTTTTTGAGCATACGTAGGATGTTGAAGCATGATGATGAGACGGCGTTGACTTGTCTGGACATCGAGAGGGAGGAGTCCAGAATGAAGCCCAGGTTACGTGCGTGGTCCATAGGTGTGGGAGCGTTTCCCAGGGCCGGTGGCCACCATGAGTCATCCCAGGCGGAGGGGGATGATCCTAAGATGAGGACTTCCGTTTTGTCTGAGTTCAGTTTCAGACGGCTGTTCTTCATCCACTCGGCTACTTCTTTCATCCCTTCGTGTAGGTTGGTTTTCCTTCGGGTATGAATCAGGTCCTCGTTACTCAGCGGCACGATCAAGCACCAAAACGGCTATCCATAACGGCTTTCTAAACAACACCCGCGCATCGAAAAACGTTAGCGAACTCTAACGGCTGGAAAGGAAGGATTTCCTCTTTTGCTGTTCCTGCTTTGCTAAAAAGGATAAAAGAAAAGGACCGTGCCGGTTTTATCTCCATTTTTCGGGACCTGTAGCCGGCCTTTCACCGCTCGCTGCAACTCGAATATGTGTACACATGAGTGCAGCATTTACTAAATGAGAATTATTTTTAAAAATAACTAAGGATTACGTAGAACTCACGGAATTAAGGAACCTTGGAGTACTTTCAAACATCGCATTTGATAGCATTTAAAATAAAGTCTACAACTTCATGGCCTTTTGATTCATGGCTTCTTGATTTAAGGCATTTCCAGCTCTACTTAAGGCATTTCCAGTTCTACCTAAGAATTTTGCTGATATTGTCCTGAGGAAGACACAAAAGGGTGTGTCGAAACGCGTCGACAGGAATCAGCATCCTCCACAGTTTCTGGGCATTATCATTATGTTGACAACAATCCCGTGATCTATGTATACTCTTTAGAGTAACAGCATATGATTTTAAAAATCATACAACATAACAATTTTTTAATTAACTTGTTTTAATTATGTGTATTGAATGAATATGTTTATATACATTTTTTATCAATATAATTAAATTTTTCAATTTATCATACAAATTTTCTTGAGTCCCTATCTCCTTATGGTGTGTATTTTTACCTATTTGTCAGACTGTGTAATTTTTTTGCCTGGGCTTTTACCCTTACTTATGGCCACCATGAGTCATCCCAGGCGGAGGGGGATGATCCTAAGATGAGGACTTCCGTTTTGTCTGAGTTCAGTTTCAGACGGCTGTTCTTCATCCACTCGGCTACTTCTTTCATCCCTTCGTGTAGGTTGGTTTTCCTTCGGGTATGAATCAGGTCCTCGTTACTCTGCGGCACGATCAAGCACCAAAACGGCTATCCATAACGGCTTTCTAAACAACACCCGCGCATCGAAAAACGTTAGCGAACTCTAACAGCTGGAAAGGAAGGATTTCCTCTTTCGCTGTTCCTGCTTTGCTAAAAAGGATAAAAGAAAAGGACCGTGCCGGTTTTATCTCCATTTTTCGGGACCTGTAGCCGGCCTTTCACCGCTCGCTGCAACTCGAATATGTGTACACATGAGTGCAGCATTTACTAAATGAGAATTATTTTTAAAAATAACTAAGGATTACGCAGAACTCACGGAATTAAGGTACCTTGGAGTACTTTCAAACATCGCATTTGATAGCATTTAAAATAAAGTCTACAACTTCATGGCCTTTTGATTCATGGCTTCTTGATTTAAGGCATTTCCAGCTCTACTTAAGGCATTTCCAGTTCTACCTAAGAATTTTGCTGATATTGTCCTGAGGAAGACACAAAAGGGTGTGTCGAAACGCGTCGACAGGAATCAGCATCCTCCACAGTTTCTGGGCATTATCATTATGTTGACAACAATCCCGTGATCTATGTATACTCTTTAGAGTAACAGCATATGATTTTAAAAATCATACAACATAACAATTTTTTAATTAACTTGTTTTAATTATGTGTATTGAATGAATATGTTTATATACATTTTTTATCAATATAATTAAATTTTTCAATTTATCATACAAATTTTCTTGAGTCCCTATCTCCTTATGGTGTGTATTTTTACCTATTTGTCAGACTGTGTAATTTTTTTGCCTGGGCTTTTACCCTTACTTATGGCCACCATGAGTCATCCCAGGCGGAGGGGGGTGATCCTAAGATGAGGACTTCCGTTTTGTCTGAGTTCAGTTTCAGACGACTGTTCTTCATCCACTCGGCTACTTCTTTCATCCCTTCGTGTAGGTTGGTTTTGGCGGTGTTTGGGTCTTTGGTGAGGGAGAGGATCAGCTGGGTATCGTCTGCGTAGGAGATGATGTTGAGGTTGTGTTGGCGCGCGATGGATGCGAGGGGGCTCGTGTAGACGTTGAAGAGGGTGGGACTGAGTGATGAACCTTGTGGTACGCCGCAGATGACTTCGGTGGGCTCTGATCTGAAAGGGGGGAGGCGGACTCTTTGGGTTCTTCTGGCAAGAAACGAGATGATCCAGTCCAATGCTTTTCCTTCTATTCCGATGTTGCTGAGGCGTTGTATAAGGGTGCTATGACAGACTGTGTCGAAAGCTGCGGAGAGGTCGAGTAGGATGAGGGCAGTTGTTTCTCCGTTGTCTAGTCGTGTTCGAATGGCGTCTGTTGCTGCGATGAGGGCGGTCTCGGTGCTGTGCTTGGCTCGGAACCCGGATTGTGATGGGTCAAGGGATTTGTTGGATTCGAGGAAGGCGGCGAGCTGAATGTTGACAGCTTTCTCAATGACTTTGGCAGGGAATGGGAGGAGCGAGATGGGGCGGTAGTAATTAAGTTCAGTGGGGTCTGCTGTGGGTTTCTTCAAGAGGGTGCTGAGTTCTGTGTGTTTCCCGCTTTCCGGGAAGGTAGCGGAGTTGAGGGAGCAGTTGATGACGTCTCGAAGATGGGGTGCGATAATGGAGTCTGCTTTGTTGAAAATGTGGTGGGGACATGGGTCGGTTGGCGATCCTGAATGGATGGAGTTCATCAGGCGGATGGTGTCTTCAGTGGTGACTGGGTTCCAGGCGCAGAGGTTGTTGGGGGGGGGTTTAGTTCGGAGGTGGGTGGGGTGTACTGGTCTCCGGACTGGTTTTCGAAGCTGTTATGTATGTCAGCTATTTTGTTGTGGAAGAATGAGGCTAGGGAGTCGCAGAGGTCTTGGGAGGGAGTGATGTCGTTGGTGCCGGCTGTTGGGTTGGTGAATTCTTTGACGATGTTGAATAGTTCCTTGCTGCTGTGGGCGTTGTTGTAGAGTCGATCCTTGAAAGTTGCTTTCTTGGTGGATCGGATCATTTGGTGGTGTTTGCGGATGGCGTTCTTGAAGGTGGCTAGGTTTTCAGTGGTTGGGTTTTTTCTCCAGGCTTTCTCGAGGGTGCGGCAGATCTTCTTGGATTTCTTAAGTTCATCATTGAACCAGGGGGCTTTTTTGTTACCTTGCTTGGTTGGATTGTTTTTCAGGGGTGCTAATTCGTCAGCGCTGCGGGTGATCCATTGTGCGAGGTTAGTGGCTGCTTGGTTTGGGTCTGATGAATTGGCGGGAGGGTTTTGGTGGAGCGATGTGAAGAACTGGTCGGTGGTGATTTTGTTCCAGTTTCTGCGGGGAATTGGTTGTGGGAGGTTGTGGGTCGTAGTCTTTTTGTAGTTGAAGTGAAGGCAGCTGTGGTCTGTCCAATGGAGAGCTGTGGTGTGAATGAAGGAGATGTACTTGCTGGAGGTGAAGATTGGGTCGAGCGTGTGCCCGGCACAGTGGGTGGGGGTGTCAACAAGTTGTTTGAGTCCAAGATTTGTGAGGTTGTCCAAAAGAGTGGTGGTGTTGCTGTCGTTGTTCTTTTGCAGGTGGAAGTTGAGGTCGCCTAGTAGAATGTAGTCCTCGGAGGGAAGGGCGTGTGGGCTGATGAGGTCAGTGATGTCTTCGCAGAATTGTGTGCGGGGTCCTGGTGGCCTGTAGATGAGGGTGCCTCTGAGTGTGGTCTTGGGGTCGGTGTGGATCTGGAAGTGAAGGTGTTCGGCGGCTGCGAGGTGATCATTGGAACTGGTCGTGATGTGGATGGTGTTCTTATGAACAATGGCGATGCCGCCTCCCGTTTGGTTGGTGCGGTCCTTACGGATAATCTTGTAGCCGTCCGGGATGGCTATTGCGATGTCGGGTGTTGACGAGGCATTCATCCAGGTTTCTGTGAGAAAGGCGACGTCCGGCGATGTAGTGTCGAGTAAATTCCAGAGTTCAGTGACGTGACGGTGGACCAAGCTGGTGTTGAGCAGGATGCACTTCAGGTGGTTGGTGTCGGAGCTCTGATTGGAGTCTGTGGATTTGGTGTGGGTCCTGATGCAGTCGAACTTGCAGGAGTGGCAGGTGAAGGGTCCATGGGTGTGATCTGGGGCGGCTTGGTAGCAGTTAGGGTGTCTGCCGGGGTTGAGTGCTGAGAGGGTAGCGGCATCGTACGTAATGCGGGAGGAGTGGAATTTGCGGGGACCAGGGGGTTTGGCGCTGGGCGCGGTCCAGGCATGGACGGGCATAGACGGGCTTACCTTTGGCGCACCTTCGGCGCGCATAGGACGCGTCCGCTGCGCGGGAACGCTGCGCGTCAGCTATTCTGACATAAGAGGATAGTGGGGGGGCGGAGCGTGGGAGGGGCAGCCGGGAGGCGGGAGCGTGGTGGAGGGACGGGCTGGGACGGCACAACAACAAAATGGCAGCAATAATAACAAAGCGAAGCAGGGTGAGATTGGGGCCCAAAGTGTAACAACTGTGCGAGCAGTGGAGCGCTATGGGTAATATTAAAGTCCAAACAGCAGTGGTATAGCGCTACGATATTTAAAAGCACAGCCAGCAGAGGTAAAGCGCTATGATATTTAAAAGCACCACCAGCAGAGGTAAAGCGCTACGATATTTAAAAGCACAGCACGAACAATTTTAAGGCACAAAGCACAACTAGCAGAGGTAAAGCGCTACGATACCCAGGAGGAGAGGGAGTGAGGGGAGCGAACGCTTCTGCACGGGTCAGGACGGTCAAATGTGAATAATACACTACAAATGTGACTATGGAAGTCACTTCAAGTTTGTGCAAATATTCATGGTGAGTTAGACTCTTATGTGTCCCATTTTGTCTAATTAACTACATGTCCCAGAATCCTTTGTGATGAAAAGGCATCTTCCAATTTCTTTTTTACAAACAATGGCCCATCACTGCTGGTGATTTCATTGTACACTGGTAAATGACATTACAAAACATGCCTGATCTAGTAACCATCACTGTTGTCTTGTAAAATTTAATTGAGTAAATATGTGACACGTTGTACATAATCAACATGTCTTGGTATTGTCTGGCGATTTCTCCTTTTTATTTCTATATTCAGCCACAGTACATTTACCCACTGGAGCAAAGGTCCCTGCACTTGCAGAGAGGGGAAGTCAAGGGGCACATCATCCCAAACCACTAACACAACCTGGTAAGGCCAAAAGAGGGTCCCATCCACTACACGGTGGAGATTACAGCCCAAGTGTGGAGACTCCCCCACAAGTGTGGGCCTCCACCAAGAGGTCAGGGGCCTTTTATGAAATAGGTTCCTGTTGTGATACTGTCCAGGGAGGTCTCACAAATGCAGTGACGTTTTATTTTCTAGGGCAATGGAGTCCTTTGAGACATTGTCCACACTAAACAATGACATGTGCATGTAACGTAATGCATGGCAAATATTTTGACTCTTGACAACAGCTGTTGTTTACATGCATTATGTATGGCTTATAAAGTAGTCTTAGGATGGAATTTATGGACAGACTCTTCATTGTCCACCAATCACAAAGGACTGATAACCACATGAAGGCTGTAACACAATAGATTGCTCAGGTATAAGGTGTCAACCAGCTGGTCATGCACCTGCGTACCATGCCCTCTGTTTTGTGCAGTGACTTGGTTGCCTGGATTCAGACCTATGTGAGGGTCCAGAGGTATGTGTAAGCATGATCTAAAGCTATGTTGTGCAAGACACAACAGGCTACTATTATCTTGCATATAACCTCAGGGGAGTACAGCAGGACCCCCCTGTATGGTCAAGACAGCGGAATCAATACTTGAGACAAAAAGTGCACTCTATGATAGCTCGAGTACGTATGTGTGTCCTATTGTACCTACACTGAGGTACAGTGGTTGCACACCAGTATGGTGTGAGGAAATGAGCAGAGAGTGCATATGCAGCATCATCTTAGGAGTAATATGAGGAAATATTGTGTCTGTACAGAACATGATGTATGAAATGGTACATACAGTGTCTGTTAGGGCTATCTATGTGGCATGAGGATTGGTGTCTCATATTGGTTGTGTATATTAAAGAAACATTCATACATTTGGTATGCTTGGTACCAAATCTTCTTGCTGCAATTTTCTAGGCAAGAGGTAACCTGCGGAATATTTAGCTGTCAAGTATACTGCCTGAGAACACTACATGTACATCAATAAAGCTAACACTGGCATCCCACACACCATGCACATTGATAGAGTGCTAGAGGTGTCTGTTGTGGAAGATGTCTGTATTGTGGTGAGGTGGTTGAAGAGCCACATGGGGGCTGTCAATTGCACCTAGCACACGTGGGAAGTGGGAAAAGGGGTAGAAATCCCTCACTTCTCTTATTGATACAGCACAGTACCTGACAAAAGCATTGGGACTGGCTTGCCTGAGAGATGCGCAGAAGGTCACCAGACACCTTCTGGTATTTACCCATAGCAAAAGAATGGAGAGCTGCTAGGATCTTGACATAGGCTCGGATGGCATGGTTTCAGCAGGTCTCAGAGTCGAGATCCTATTCCCACTCACAAGCCATCTCCAAGATGACATCGCCGGGAAAACAGTATCTGGACCTGACATCTTGGCTGGACATTCCAAAGTGGTTTATCCTTTGCCTTAACATCTTTTCTGCTTTCCTCATCTTCTTTCTTCTCAAATTGTTCTGTCTCATGGCAAGGAGAAAACCAAAAAACACATTCAGTGGCATGTTGAAAGGTATGAAAGGGTTTGTGTGTGGTAGCTTAGCTTTTACGTTTGTAGCAAGGCTGGGATTGGATGTTGGGCTCATAAACTTCAGTTGGAGCTGGGTGGGAGGATGGTAGGCACTGACACTGCTGTGCCAGGTTGAAAACCAACTTCCTCCAACCCAAGTGAGGAGATTCCGCCTCGAGTGCAGAGATGTTGCACTGACTGCGGATGTTTAGATACTATTTATAACAAACTTTTGTGAATAGCAAAAGTCATAAACTTAGACATTAGGTCTAAGTTTGCCTTTGTGAATTGAGCCCTCCTTTTGTACCCAGCCATATGTAAATCAGACTTGAACCTGTTCCCAATGGGAACAGTCCAGCCCAAACTGCAAGGCCAGGTCCTCTCAGACCGGAACACAAGCACCCAGACCGGATCTTGCCATTGTTATGGGCTCTTCTGCCAGGTTGGCTCCAGGAGTTCAGTGAGCCTGGGACCCAGATCTGGTAGTCTTGTATACTTTTAGAAAGGTGGCATTTTCTTGTACTAACCGTTTGTGCTTTCTACTTTGGTCACATGACTGTGAATGGTTTGCTTTTGGAGTGTGTCTATTGCTTGCAGACAGTAACACAAAGGGAGCTTAGGAGTGGACAGGATTGGCCACATTGGCAGGATGATTGGGTGATCCTGTACCCAGCTCCACTTACATTTCAAAGGAATTTGCTTCCTGCACAGATAAAGGAATCGGTCGCCATGCCTGCCCTGCCCTGTCTTTTGCCACCCCGGACAGTTTGGAGTCTTGACTGGAAAAGCAGAAGAACTTCCCAGAACCAGATGTGGGAGTAGGACAGGGAATTACGCCTACACCAAGGCTGGCACCAGGTAAACAAATAGACATCCAGAACCACTTTTTAGAACACTCCTGGACCTGTGGAAGGTAAAGAAGAATTCCTGCTCTGCTGCCAAAGAACTGCACTACTGCATAAAGCACTGCCTTGCTGTCTGAGGAGGACAGCTGGTGCCGCTTGCCTTTACCTCAGGTTAACCAGAGTGACTCCAAGAGTCAGTTGGCTGACCTCCTGTGTGAGCTACAGGGACACAAAAGTTTCAAAGGCCTCCCTGCAACTGCCTAGCTGACCTGCTGTAATGGACCTGCTTGGACCTGCAACTCAACCTGCAATTGGATCTACAACTGGCCCTCCTGCTGGCCTGTGTAAAGTGAGTTCTGATCTCCTCAAGGTGCCCTTTGGGCCCTGGACCCTTACCTGGCATCAGAGTGTACTCCTCCCTGCTAATTACGGGTTCCATCAGATCCGACACACCATGACGCAGCTTGATGCAGGCCCCTGCATCACATCTCTCGTAGCCCTTGATCCTCGTCTCATCGGAAACAATGTAGTTAGACACAACTCGATGCAGGACATCATATCATTGCCCTCCAAGCTCCTGATCACAACTGACACATTGGGATGCAACTCGATGCAAGACTTTGCATCGTAGAAATGCACAGCCCCTGATCTGAACTGATGAAGAGCAACACGAAGCCTTGCAGAAAGAACATGACACTCAGTGAAACTAACTGGGTCCTTGAATCTGACCCGCGCTTAGCCTTAACTTGAGACTTTCTTCTCCTCTGGTGCGACCAGATAACGACAGCTTTTAAGTGCCATTTTCATGTAAAACGTTGAATCTAAATATCTCCATTTCTACTTATTAGATTTTTGTTGTTCTGGTATCATTTTATGTATTAAAATCTACTCTCATTTTATATGTTAATTTGGGATTTTTTTTGTGTTGTGTTTTCACTTTGTTACTGGTGTTTTGCTGCATAAAACCTCAGACATTGCCTCTATCTTAAGCTTGACTAATTTGAGCAAAGCTTCAAGAGTGTTAATTGTAGGTTGTCACGATTCGCTCCCTGTGCTCTCGTATCCACCACCAGGGGGCCATATAGTGGGACTTTCCAGTCTTCTAATAAGCTTCCAGACCCTCCCCTGTATGCATATCCTGACTTCCTGCCATGTGGACACTTATTGGGAACTGACATCCATTCCCAATCCATGCTGGGTTTTGTGAAAGCCAGCCTGCTTATAATTGAAGCCAGCCTACTCATGCCTGAAACTCCATTACCCAGAATTCCCAGCTCACTGCTTTGTCTCCACCCCTGGAGGCCAAGGCTGGGTGGAGGAATTCAGCTCACCTGAGGCTGGCTGCTGGTAGCCTGCTCACACCTGATGCATATGATTATTGTGAGCTCTTTTAAGCCCCAGCTACATTCAGGCCAAGGTTGGTCATTGTAGCTGTTTACCGGTGAGACCAATCCTTGTTTCCAAGTGCTTCCTGAGCTTTTGCTATTGTTTCCAGCATTTCCTGAGCTTTAGTTATGCCTTGTTCATGACCTGCTGCTGTTTTTTTTGTTCCTGAATTAGCACTGCCCGCAGTGCTTCCTTGACCCCTTAGTCTTAGTATTCCTTGTTCCTGAGCTGCAGCAGTTTCCTTTCTCCTGAATTAGCAGGCAGTGCTAGCCTGTTTCCTGAGTTCCTGAGCTATAGCTATTCCTTGTACCTGAATAAGCACTACCCGCAGTGCTCGTGTTTCCTGAGTTCCTGAGCTATAGTTATTCTTTGTTCCTGGGCCTGGGCTTCAGCTAGTTCTTGTTCCTGATTTGCATTGCTTGCAGTGCTCTCCTGACTCCTTGTTTCCTCAGCTGTAGCTAATTCCCTGTTCCTGAACTAGCACTGCCTGCAGAGCTACCTAGACTCCAGAGCTTTAGCTCAATTCTTGTTCCTGCCCCAGCACTGCCTTCTATGCTACTTTGTTTTCTTGATTGCTTAACCTGCACTATTCTAGTATACCCTTGTAGCCTCACCTTCTGTATATCCCTTTCCAGTCCCTGACTTCCTTCCTAATTCCTTGGTTCAAGTTCCTAGTTTGCTGTCTTTCTATTCTGCTGTCTTGCTTCTGTTGCCTTGTATGTGTGTTACCTGCTTTCTGCCAAGTGTACCCTGTCATTTCCTCCTTTCCTGTTAGGCACTCCTCCTTGCTAGCTCCTTGTCTATTGTGCTTGTGTTTAGTACTACCCTCTTGCTGTTACTGTCTTGCGTGTTCCTGTTTGATCACCAGGATCCATGGGCACAGCTGACTACCATGGTGGTGGTTTTTTTTCACTGTGAATATTGTCTTTGAGTTACATTTATAACATCACCATAGGTATAAGCTCCACAGACCCTGCCTTTGCATGCATATCCTACATGTGGGTATTTGCAGTCAGTATCTGTGACAGCAATTGTGGGTGAGAAACGTACTGAGCTTTAGTCTTACCGTGTGGAGCTCCTGAGTGCTTTACCCCACACTCCCCTTTATTGGTAATGTTGTATTATATATATATGTCTTGCACGTCCATCCTGGGTGTAGTTAACCTGAATGCTAAATTGCCTTGTGAGTACCCTTCCTTTCTGAGTCTTACCCATCTTGTTCTCTTCTACAGGCTTCCCCTTTGAATCCCATTTTCTCCTCTGACTCCTAGTATGATCCTGGGCAGCGCTTTACGCCTCTTTCTGTGTACGTTTTCTACCCAGTTCCCAGTCCTTGTCCAAGTCCCTGACTGTGTTCCCCAAATAGTCCCGGACAGTCCCTGACACAGGTTAATGTAGTGACTTTTGTGGTTCGCCCTGACAAAGTTTGTGGTAGTTGCCTGAGTGGGGCTTCTAGCCCCCTCAACCAATAACCCAATTTCTTACAATCACTATGGCAGTGAAAAAGTAGTTTAACTGTGTAATGTGGGTGGGCACTCAGCTCATTTGCTGCAGCAAAGATCACAACTAGAAAGGTACTATTGGATTAGGAAGACTTTTGCTGTTTCCAATGTTTCTTCTCTAAAACATTTTAGATGCAGTATCACCACAGGAGTGTGATCTTTGAGTAGAGATACCCAACCAGACACCAGAGAGTTTATAACAAAGTGGGAGCACCACCCCAGGTATTGTCAATTACCTCACCAAGGACATACATTTCATCAGTCTTTGTGTCCTCCTTGGGACGGGAGTGCTCCATCCCAGAGCCTGAATACTGCAGCCCTTGCCCAGGGACAGTGAGCGAAATCAATGTTGGTGCTTTTAGACATAGCTATGACTTTTGTAAGGCATTTTGAGTAAGAGAAAATAGTGGGATCAATGCAAACCACAAAGCCCTAGACTATAATAATAATAATCCACATTTGTAAAGCGCACAATCACCCACAAGGATCCCTAGGCGCTGGGGGCCGTCGGGAAGATTAAGCAAGCTATTGCCCAGAGGTACATGGTGCTGGGCTAATCTGCCAACGGTGCAGGGGATCGAACCATGATCCCCAGTTTCCCGAGTCAGTTGCCCTAACCGCGGCGCCACACCTCTTCCAGAAAATTGTTGTGTGTGCAGTGAATAACAAAAATCCTACCACCCTGCATTCCCACTTTTCTCCAATGAAAGTGTTTTCTCATTTGTATGGGGAGGCCAATGGCACGCACGAGGAAATGCCCAGAAAAGCAATGAACAAAATCAAGAATTTCAATTTCAATCTATATTGATTCTCTTTATGTTTGTAACTACAATATTTGTGCCTAGTGAAGCCAACCATATCTGGACATTTCTGAAAATAAAGAATCGATGGATTATTTTTTTTAGCCAAAATTAAAAGTTTTCAGGGTACTTACTGTGCATAATAATATTAATGAGATCCATGCAAATCATATCACCTTTACTCATCTGGGAGTTACTTTTCCAAAAATGTCTGGGGTTATTAAGTCAACTCCGGTGCTGGCCAACCCCGGCTCAAACACTGCAGCTATCCTTGTTCCAAAAGTCAATGTAATTCATATAAAAGTTTTTGTGTTTTCGTGTTGTGTTTTTAGAGCATTTTCTATCCCATACAATAGGCCCATTCACTTAATTCAGGTACTTCTACTGGCGAAGTGAGGGAACATAGAAAAGTAGGACATTTGTTAATATGTCTTGACATTTTTACATTTTTGGTTTTCAAAGGTAAGTCAGTGAGCAAAAAAGAGCAAATTCTGCAAAATGCTCTCAATATCACAGATATTATAGGCAACCCCAAAATGAGAGTGACAAGAATAGCCCTTATTCAGACATTCTTGCACACAGTTCTAAATGCTTTGCTTTCCTTCATGTTTTATTCATTAGATTTTTCATTTTTAAATGATGCATGGTTGAAACACATGGAAAAATCTTTATATGCTGCAGCTCAGTTGATGGCTCTGGGTATCAAGAGTTTTGGACAACTGTCAAACACGATATATCTGTGTGCCCAGAAGAATTTAATGCATGTTACAGTAAATTACATTTGTAGAGCTGCCTTCACTGGAAAAATTACAGGTGAAAACTTTGTCACCTATTTCTATTTGTCCTTTACTATCTGGTGGTGGTTCCTGGTGACTCGATCGCTAAATATTGAAAGAAAAAACTTGAAGCGATTCTCTTGATCAGACAGCCAAAATATCAAGACCTACCTGCAACACTCCTAGACAAACTGATCTTGTTATAAATTCAGACCAATTGAAGAAAACATATTTTAATAATTAAAAATAGGATATTCCCAATTCTGATTGCAAAGTACTTCCCACCACAACTTTCAAATAGGTTGTATCACTGGCAGTATTCACAAAGCATTTACGAGTTTTGGTCAACTCTTCTCTCAAATAATGGAGTTCCATTTACTTTCAAAGTACCCTCTTTAACCCACTGCTTTAAAATCCTCCCATCGATCTTAAAGGTATGTGCAATTATAGGCTCATTGAGACAATTGCCTTAAAAAAATTAATTAACTATTTTTTCTTGCAATACTTTATTCGATAAATATATCATAAAAGTACAGACATAAAAATACATAAGACAATTTACCAAGTATTACTACCATTTCATTAAAAATCATCACTACAAACAAGTTAAAAAATAGAGGGGGGGTCTACACAAAGTTAAAAATACCTTCTTGGAGTGAATCTGATCAGACATTGGATAGCAACCGTGACCGGATAAACCAAGCACTGGCCAGATACTTAGCGACCCCGCAAACAATGTACATAGAGGTAGTGTTGGTTAAAATAATGCGCAGAGCTGATCTATGATCTCTAACTCCCAACTCCCTACACACTGGTATCAACCATTTTGCTCTATGGACAACCTGGGCATTTTAAGTCATGCACCCTCCTGACCTTCCACCCTTCTGTTAATTTTTTGAGGGGAAGAGTACCGTATCTTAATTTCAGGAACAAAGTTCTATCTCGAGGAGTCTGGATGAAGTCCAGCAATAGTTCTAGCTTTCTGGAAGGTTTGTGTTCAAGGAAGTTATTCGTCAAAGGTCCCCAACTTATATTATTGAGGTCCTTGGCCTCTACCCAATCCCAATATAATTTTTTAACAATTTGTTTAGCGGGGGGGGAGGGGGACTGTGAGGCCCAAGACTCAACCAAACCTATAGACTCCACCAGCTTCTTTAAATTATTGAGCCACTTTATTTTGTTGGATACATTCAAAATAATTAACTCGTCCAACACTAGAGCATATTTTGCTAATTCAGGGGTCCTTCTAAGGCACACCCAGAATAGCAAAGGGCGGAGTTGAACTATTTCTGAGATTGATCTTTTACCCATATCAAGGAATAGGGGTTTCAAAGGGGTCGAGGGAGGAAGCGAAACTATGTCTCTCACAAACTTGTTCTCTGCAGTTACCAATGCCTTAGTATTCTCGGCACCCCACAATTCAGAGCCATAAACTGCCGAGGCTAAAGCTTTCCCCTCGTAAACTGCCAGGGCAGGGGCTACTGGTCTGCTGGTAGAGAGGCTCCGATTCTTCAATATGGCTCCAGAGACCCTTTTAAGATTAGGGCCATTTTTGATATATGGGAGTCCCATCTCATGTTATTACAGAGCCTGACCCCAAGGTAATCGAATTCATCCACCACCTCTAAAGAGGACCCATTCAAGGAGAGATAAGCTTTCCTAAGATTTCTTTTAGCAGATAATACCATCAGCTTCGTTTTCGTGGTGTTAACCGTTAACCCACGGTCTTTCCAAAAAACGCTGAAGCGGTCAAGCAATTTTTGAAGACACTTAGGGGTCTTGGACATCAGGAGGGTATCGTCCGCAAAGAGGAGTGTGGGGGTTTTCTCCCCGGCAAGGACAGGGGCATCCGCAGGGTCCTCCCGCAAATGGTCCACCACCCCATTTATAAAGAGGGAGAACAGTGTCGGAGCCATCACACATCCCTGCCGCACCCCTCTATTGACTGGTACCCTCCCTGTCAATTGGCCCTGGCTCCCCCACCGAATCCTTGCATAATTATCTTCGTGAAGCTTGATGATTAATTGCAACAAATAGCTAGGGAAACCCATGTCCAATAGGACCCCCCAGAGTTTGGCACGTGGAATAACATCGAATGCTGTTTTCAAGTCTATGAAAGCCAAGTACAGGCTACCCTTGGTGATGGACACTGACTTCCAATAGACTGCACAAAACCGAAATACCTGATCCATCGCACCAACATTACGCCTAAACCCCGCCTGGAAGTGGGTCAAAATGCTATCGTCTATTAGCCATGTCTCTATTCGGTTTATGATGACCCTGCCAACTACCTTTTGAATGGTATCGATTAAACGTATTGGTCTGTAGTTGGCAGGGTCCTCTCTATCACCTTTCTTGTATATGGTGATAACCTCCGCGCCCTTCCAAGATTCAGGGACAGGGTGGCCGTGCTGGATTAAGTTCATTAAACAGGCTATAAGGTCTGCCCATATTTTGGGGTCATGCAGTAGTAAATACCCAGGCAGGCCATCTGGACCGGCCGCCTTCCCTGGTAGTATTTTTAAAATAGCATCTTGGACTTCCCGTGGGGAGAATGGCTCTTCCTTGCTTCCTATCGCCATACTAGGTTTGCTCTGAATTTCAATAGCTGGAGATATTAATTGGCCTTGAACACTATCCTCACAGTACAATTTTAAAAAATGGGAATACCATTGGTGTTCATTTATATGATTTAAAATTGGCTCTGACCCCCTTCTATCAAGGGCATTGATCAGTTTCCAGAACAAAATAGAGTTTTTCCCACAGGCTGCATCCTTGAGCTGCTGCCAATGCTCCTCCTCCCAATCCTTCTTAGCTAAGGTTATAATTCTGTGGTACTCCTTTCTGGCTAATCTCACTGCTATGGGGTCCTTGCTTTTTATAGCTAGCGTAATGGCCTTCCTCTTTTCTCTACAATTTGCCGTGTACCAGGGGTTACCCTTAGGGGGTTTTTGGTTTGACATGGATGTCCCCTGTGACCTCTTAAGGAAGAACTCTCCTATTTTGTCTGTTAGATTCTTGTACAAGACTGGCAAGTTTGATCCGGGAGGATGAAGCGCTGCTAAGGCACCGGCTGCAAGACTACAAGTTTCAGCTAAAACTAACTCTTTAATACTATTAAGTTTCCCCTCTTCACACCTAACCGCATTTCATTTTAACTTCAGTTACAGCTGGAAGGAAAAACCTCTTTAGTAATCATCTCTGAACCTCCACTCTTGCCAATCCCATTTACCCAGTGGATTTCCATGCATAATGGGTTGTGATTACTGTCTGATGATTGCCTAACCTCCATATAAACTAGACTTGCCCAAGATTGAATGTCCAGGAAGATATAATCAATTCGAGACGGGCAACCTATCCTATTATAAGTCATTGCCTCATTGCCCCATCGCGGTCTGAGACAGTCCGCCCATTAAGAGCTCGTAGATTATGTTCTAGAGCCAGAGCATTCAGCTGGATTGCTCTGGCTGTCCATTTCTTATTGGGAGCAAGGACTAAAGGAGGCATGGTCTGCCTCCAATCCTCTGAACTAAAACCTAATACCTCCTCATCATCCAGGGGTTCAAATGTGCTATTAAAATCCCCCCCTACCAGTCTTTTAGACCTAGGAGGAAGATCTGATAACTTCACATCTAACAGCTCTATTGTGGGCGAGATTAAACCACCCCGTAAGCCTCTTGCATAGACACAAAAGAGTTAAAAAATGATACCCCAGACGGTCTTTTTGGGGAGATATGCAAGATGTCGTTGGAATGGACTTTATGGGTGGTAACGACACAGTTCAAATTCACCTTAACCCAAATATGCAGGCCACCTGAAGGGCGGCCTTTCCCCACCGTAACTGCTGGAATAAAATAAGTGGAGTACCCATTTTTATATTGCGGGGTCAGGCACCAGGTTTCTTGGAACATACATATAGGATGTGTTATTAAAATCGTTCCATTCAAGGTTAGCAAGATTTTTAGCCCTGCTATATTCCAGGACAGAATATTAATGGAGATAGGAGCTGCAGTTAATTCCTTGATTGTAACTGGAATACTAGGTTCCTTTTCTCCTAAACTAGGACTAATAATTCCCAAACTCGCTAGTCCGTCCCTGCCGATTTCAGTTCCATCCCCCTGTAGACTTTTCTTATTCTCACCCACCCACGGTGCTCTCTCCACCATAAGCAATTTGCTATTAATGTTAGGAGGAGGAGGAATATTTCTGTCCAACCAATGACATACTTTGTTTTTGAGTGCCCAGAAGGGTTCAAGTGTTGCAGGGGCAAGCTCAGGGACACCTGCTAAGACTATCACATAGGGGCAGGCGTCAGGTGGTAGGCTAATGTTCAGACGTATCTTAAATTTCTCAGGATGGGATATAGAGGGTTTGGAGACTGAAGTAGTAGGGCCAGCTACATTCTGGGGTTTAATGTGCGCGTTAGTGGCTGGCTGATTAGCGCACACTTCATTACCCTTTGGAGTAGGAGTTTTAGGGGGGCGGGACTCAGGGGTAGGGTTTTTCCCTACAGATTGATTCTTAATCGTGGGCGGGAGACTATGATCGGGAGCCGATACATTAGGTGCCCTTTGGGTGTGGTTACTATTTCGAGATTTTAATTCCTGGTGAAGAGCCTGGAGCTGATGTTCTATGCCCTGGAGTCCAATCTCCAGGGGGAAAAGTAGAGACTTGATAAGATCAGATAGGGTACTTATGAGTGAGCCATTCTTATCCTCTAGATCCTATGAAGTTTCATCAAGGCTACTATCATCAAGAATACTAACCAAACTGCTATTCGAGGCTGTATCATCCGGGATACCTATTGGTAAAGGGTGGGATACATGCTGTGCCTCTTCTCTCCCTGTATTGTGACCCAAATTATCCTTCCCCTCCTCAATCCTACCACTGGCGCTAGCCACATCACTAGAGCATCCTGCCGTGTCTTGTATGGCTGTGTTGTCACCATTGATCTTGGTGGTTATTCGTTTGGATTTGGGAATTGCACCTTCCAATATACCCCTTTGGGTATAGGTGTTCTCATGGTAATCAACCACTGGTAGAGATACTGAATTATTATTCGAAGAAGTCGATATTAAAGAGGACGAGGGAGGTGGGTCCAAAAGAACTGAATGGGTACTGGTAGTGGTGTGAATCACAGCATCGATCTGCATAGGATAGGATTCAGAAATGCTTAAAGCTTTGTTTGGGGTGCGTGCACAGGCTATATTACCTAATGACGACCTTTTAGCTTGCGCGAGGTCCTGAGACACCCTTCTTTCCATGAGTACTATTCCCTGGTCGATTAGGGAATTGGTACGGAGGATAAAATTATCCAGTGTACCTGTCAATTTTAAAGCACTCGCCGCAGCCTTACTTCGGGTTTCACGGGTAGACATGACCTTTAACAGGAAGTAACAGGCTAACGATAAAATACAAAATCAAATTGCTAGCAAATTAGGGTACAGGTGAACACGGTACTCAACGTTACTAGGACCCACAATAAGTACCAATTAACAAAGAATAAGACAAAAAAAGGGGTACCAGTAAACAGATCAATAATAAGGCGCGTCAATAGGGATACACTTGCCCATACAGAAGTCTTTGGCAAGGAGGATGAATCAGGAGTCCTGGTCCAGTCCAGTGCCTACAGGCCTCGGAGTGCCACAGAGGGCCCGCCCTTTGCCCGGGCTTAGCCCCGGGCTGTGTCCCGCGCGCGTCCCGTGTGCGCGCGATCTGGATTGGCTTTTAATCAAGCAGGAGGCGGGGGCGGGAAGAGGACCAGATGCGGCAGATGACCAGCCGCACTGCAGGCTGGTCCTCGCAGTCCCGCCGATAGCCTCAATGTGTGTGGATCCGTTGAGTCTCTTCACGAGCGACTCCCGCGTAGCAGGGGCCGCGAAGGGTGGGCTCAGGAACAGCAAAGGAAATCCGTGGGTAAAGCAGCAGTCTGATAGACCGGGTGCCCAGCAGGAAAACAGAGGAGCTCCGTATGGCGCTTGCTTCACCAAACTTTTATCAGGCAGGAGGCAGGGGTGGGAAGAGGACCAGCTGCGGCAGATGACCAGCCGCACTGCAGGCTGGTCCTCGCAGTCCCGCCAATAGCTTCAATGTGTGTGGATCCCTCGAGTCTCTTCACGAGCGGCCCCCGCGAAGCGGGGGCCGCGAGGGGTGGGCTCAGGAACAGCAAAGGAAATCCGTGGGTAAAGCAGCAGTCCGATAGACCGGGTGCCCAGCAGGAAAACAGAGGAGCTCCAATAGGAGGAGTAACATTTTGGATGCAGCCCAGGCTAATTTACATTTCTTATAGTAATTCAGGCAGTCATCACATCCTTGTTAGAAGACTTGGTGTCCCATCAAGATTGTGACCCTATTATACATTGTTACCCTATTATATGCAGCTTTTGCAAAACTATGCTGTGTATTTGACATCACGTTTTACAACTAATCCAATCTTCTACAGCTACTTTTCATACTTCCTCTTTAGCATTTGCTACTATAACCTCTCGGAGTACCTTTACAAATGGATAGGCATTAATAACCCCAAATGAATCTCACTAATACATGGCACGGCATCTATTTCTTGATCTAATTCCTTTTGACCCACAATGGGAGCTTCCCATTTCACATTATAAGTTGGGAAGAACCTATGGTCATTTTAGAGTTTTTTTGTGATAATTTGATAATGAAATATCAGTTTTTGCAAATGCTAAATATCACATTTTTGAAATTGCTAAATGTTTGCAATTGCTCGATATGTGCAAATGCTCAACACCCCTAGTCCATGCCTCCACCTAAATCGCAAGCAGGCCTAATCCGTCATGCGACGACTACAGGGCCTGTGTTGTGACCATTTGCGACAAATACCCCACATTCTGTACCGCTCCAAGCTAATGGTGGACTCAGTATGCATGAAATCTTTGGGGTCAAGGTACATTTGTTAGTTGGAGAAAATACCCTTCAGTTTTGTCCTCCTGTTCTGAAAAAGTGCCATCATTCAGATAGGCATTAGAACATGTCGGTCTGTCTTTGTCAGTTTGTCTAAACATGTTCTGATAGGTTTAGATGCACAAAGAGTGAATGAGTAAGTACTCGCACTCCTCTGATACATGTTGAACCTCTATGTAACTACAGTACCATAGTCAAAGCACACACATCTTAAATGAGAAATTAAGTATCACCTAGTATTCTGACATGAAAAGCTAGCTCGGGGAAAGAGTTTCGCAAGACACAGTGGGCCAGATTTAACACTTATTCATGCACAAAGTGTAACCGCTGCAAATGCTAAACTGCATGAAAAGGAGACAGGAGGAGAGTGACATATTTACATAAGTATGGCTCTCTCCTCCCCTTTCCCTAGCGCCAGCGCTGAGATCAGCTGTTGTGTGCCTCAAAGACACCTTTGTGCCATAGTGCAAGGGTGTCTCTGTCATTGTAGCATAGGTTTCGTACTGGAAGGAAAGCCGTCCAGTACAAAATACCATGCTTAGACTAACTTTAACCATTTTCTTGTATGTGTGCTGTAAAGTGCAGCACTAATGCAAAGTAGGCAAAGGAAGGACAAATGAATGTATTTCTCCTTCCTTGCACCTACTATAAAAGGACACCCATCTACTTTATTTCATAAATGACTAGGCGCCCCCCTCGCCCAGAGGAGGGGCGCTGTTAGTTGCGCCATGAAACCGAGCTCCAGACGGAGGGGCTGGTTGCAGTGTCTGATTTCGTGATGACGTGTGGGTACACGTATCAAAACCGAAACTTATGGCATTTAGGTTCATAAGGTGGCGTCCCTCATGTTTCCTCCTCTTTGTTTCCTTGGACGACCCAGGGAAGCCGCAAGAGCATGGCGTTAGTGGAGGTTCCCAGTTGTCATTTCTCCTACGATAGAGTGTGCCAGTTGCTGGCTGGCCTCTGGTTCTGGTTTGTGTTATCATTGCTTTAATTGGGTAATAGCATGGGAGTGGGCTCCTAGGATAATATACCATGCCTCCACATTTGTTGGTGTGGGCATCCCTTTATTCGCAGAGCGAAACAGCAGTTTCCAAGGGTCCAGTCTGGAAAAGGCACGAAAGGCTGAGGGGTTTAGGCACCATTGGTTTGGGGCTGTGGGTCTAGGATTGCCGGATATATATATTTGCTCACTTGGAACAAGTGTGGCGAGACAATAGTTTTTTCCCCCACCTGCCATTGTAGTCATCCACGCGGGCGGGAGTAATATGGTGTTCCTTGCCAGGCATGGGGTGCGGGAGGCTTGGTTGCAGCCATGGGTAAGTTTAGACAATGTCTTCCAAAAACAGTAATTTGGGGTTAGAAATAATTTCGAGAGCAGCCATAGCCAGTGGGTTATGGTACAAGCCAGGAGTGAATCTGTAAAGAAGCTGAACCATTTCATAAAAAGCAATTTAACAAAGTCCTCCATGGGTTCTATTAGACACAAATTGCTACATCCCGGGATGAGAGAGTTTGTTCAATGAGGATGGGGTGCATCTGTTTACAGAGAGAATGGAGATCTTATCCATATGGTACTGGGGGCTATTGTGGAGCACAGCCAGCGCCAGGTATAGGGGGGAGGGCGAGTGCCCCAGGGACCTGCTCGCCCTGTGGCGGAGCGCTGCCAGTTAACACAAAAGGGGGCATGCACAGCAATTGAGGTTCAGCGACTGGATGCCCCCCAAGAGGGGGTATGATGGAGCTGTGCAGTGGATAGGTGGGGAGGGGACTGACCTGCTGGTGGTCCTGGACTCTACTGCCGAGGGAAGGCGCGGGGAGGGGACTGACCTGCCGGTGGTCCTGTCTTTACTGCCCTATCCCGCTAAGTATAGTCTGTGTGGACTCTTTGGGAGGCGGCCTGTGTTCAGGTACATCGGTGGCCTGGTGCGCTATGTGGTGGCCAGTATTTCAAGCAATGCAATGTTTGCTGTAGCGCGTTGGGGCCTGCCGGCACAATGTGGGCAGCTGGATTGGCTGAGTCGGCCAACAAATTTAAATACATGTGTACGGCGAAGCCGAGAACAAATATATTATGTCTAATTTCATTACCGCTTATTGTCATGGGGATGTGGCCGAGTCGGCCTACAAATGTAAATACATGTGGAGGGCGAAGCTGAAAGTAATTATAAGGTTATGCCCAATTTCCTTACTGCCTTTGTCATGTGTATGTCGCTAAAGGTCTGTTCATGAGAATAATGATATATATATATCCAAGTAGTACTTGGCTCTTGTTGTGGTTGTGTAGATTTATATGAGTTAACGTGAATAAAAGTCTACGCCTTGGACAATATAACCGATTTTGGATATTCTTGGGCACAGTGGGATCGGATGGGTGTCAAAAGTGAAGGGGAGAGAGTGTTTTATTGTGCGCGTACTATAAGGTTTTACATCAGAAACCTTGGATGGTTGCATGGTAACCCAAATGCACCACCCATAGTACGCCCCCCTTGGAGCAAAGTAATGCAAAGCAGCACTAAGCACTGCTTCATGTTACTTTTACATTATGTCCAGCGCTATACAAGGTTAGAGCTTGAAGGTAAATCAGATCAAAAAAAGATTCTTTGCTGATTTGCATCATTTTTGTGATACAAACAAGGCGTAACAACCTTAGTAAATCTAACCCAGCGGACGTTGAAAAAGAACCCTGCCATTACCTATAATAAGAAGCCTGGAACACAGCTCACTCAGTATTTGTGTTCCCACTGAGTAGCTCCTGTGAGGTCTCCTCCGTTTTGGGAAATTCCTCTGGTCTTTCCTGGGCACTGCGTGATAATTTTAACAATTGAGCTGCACAACTTAGATTCCAGTTTTTGGATGGTACTTCACTTAGAAGGAGGTTTCTCCTTCCATGGGATGGACAAACTCGTAAATTTCAGCTCCCTCGATGGGTTTTGCAGTTGACTGACATAAATAATCAAAATGTCATTCAATGACTTACTACAGACATTGAAACGGCTCGCATTGAGCAAGCTAAATCGTTGTCACCTATGCAGGGTGCCTGGACTTCAAGGCCCAGAAGTGAAGAATTCAACCCTGATGAGATGACAAGAATTTAGTAGATGGAAATGGAAAATGAAACACAAAAGAAAATATGAGTGGATGTAAGCGGGGAAAAGAGAGAATATATTGGAGTGAAACTGCCCAATCCTGCACAAAAAAATCCTGCTTACAACACAGATACCTTTGCACCACGGTGCAAGGGTGCCTGCATTGATGCTTGGCAGCACATTGTGTGCCAGCGCTGGGAAATTACAAGAATGCACCGTATTTTAAGTACAACCCATACCTGCCCTTTCCCAATCACGCAGCAAGGTGACTTGCTACCCTGCGCTACGTAGATATTTAGTAAATATGCCCTTAAGTGGTAAAATATAGCGTTACATGCCAGATTTGTTTTTCGCCTAATTACATGTAACTTGGTGTACTTTTCTCAAAACTTCACATAATTCTGCAAAAGCAAATTGTGCACATTTCATACCCTTATTCAGCACATTGAGTAATAGTCAGACACAGGCTCCTCTAGAGATCTGATTCCTGTGTTTCCTGTTGATAATTACAACCCTATGTTGTGATGTCTTTCTGTTTATGGGAGGGCAGAGCATGTCCCTTCTGCTGTGCAGTTACAGGAGTAAGGCCCACATGCATCATTGTGTCTTTTTGCATTTCTTAATTTGCGAAAAATAAGGAATCGCAAATTAAGAAATGCAAAATGATATGCATCAATATTTTCGGTATTCTTGTGGGATTCGGTAAAAATCGCATTTTTTACCGAATCCCAAAGAAATACCGATTTCTTAACTTAATTTTCGCAATTCCCATTGATTCCTATGGGCCAAAAGGCCCATAGGAGTCAATGGAAATTGCGAGTGGCACTTAGAAAATTTCATGGGTGCAGGGGGGGGTCCAAAGGACCCCCCCATGCACCCCTGAAATGTACTTTTCAGCATAAGTTACATACACACATGTCCTAAGGACATGTGTGTGTGTAACTTTACAGTTTAAAAAATGCATTTTTGTGCATTTTTAATCAATTTCGCAATTTACCACGAAGTTGAACTTCGTGGTAATTTGCACTTCCAATTTTAAAAAACGCATATTTTTCTATAATGATGCATAGCATTTAAGAAATCGCACAATTGCGATTTCTTAAATGCTAACGCAATTTTAGAAATCGTAAAAAAGATGCGACTTCTAAAATGGCATGATGCATCCCAACAAGCACTTTTGCATTCGCAAACGGCCGATTTTAAGGAATCGCACCGTCTGCGACTGCAAAAATGCTTGATGCATGTGGGCCTAAATGTCTTGAAGGCGAGTGAAGGTAGTGGGCGTTTCTGCAATGCAACATATAAGGCTGCTGTTTGGATTGAGAACGAGGCATGCATCTGAAGGGATCAGTGCTGAGACTATCATAGAGATCAGGGCTTTGCCCTACAGTGTACTGGTGCTGTAGCAGAGGATGCAAGGGGGATTACTTCTGCAGTGCACAAGTATTGCAGTCAAGGATATGCCTTGGCATTTCTCATGTGCAATGCTGCACCTGAAGGCAATATGTGCCTGCCTTGAGCAGGTACTGCGACTGAGCATGGAGGAAATGATTATTTACTACAGAGGAAACATTTTGGGGTGGACACCATTCCATGTGCTTGTACAGTTATGGTGGTTCCGCTGAGTATGTCCTTGTTCATGCATTGTGCATGTCTGAAGCTTAACGTGAAGGCAGGACAAGTTCTGTAGGACAAGTGCATTTACACTTTACGTTGATCCTTTTTATGCACTGCTTAGAGATTGCGTGCCACATGTTCTATAAGGATGTATGACGTTACAACGCATACTTTTACAACGCATACCGTTACAACGAATTTTTTACAACGCAAAAACTTTTACAACGCATACCATTACAACGCATGTTTTTACAACGCAAGTACTTTTACAACGCATGCCATTACAACGTAAGTATTGGTAAGTATATAATATTTTTATTTTAAATTAATTGTAATTAATATAATTTAATTTAATTTAATTTAATTAATTTAATTTTTTTTACCCTGTACCCCTGTACCCCAAAAACCCAAATTAACCCAGAACCCTAAAAATACCCCTGTACCCCAAAAACCCAAAACTGTCCCTGAACCCTAAAAATACCCCTGTACCCCAAAAACTGAAAACTGTCCCTGAACCCTAAAAATACCCCTGTACCCCAAAAACTGAAAACTGACCCTGAACCCTAAAAATACCCCTGTACCCAAAAACTGAAAACTGACCCTGAACCCTAAAAATACCCCTTTACCCAAAAACTGAAAACTGACCCTGAACCCTAAAAATACCCCTTTATCCAAAAACTGAAAACTGACCCTGAACCCTAAAAATACCCCTTTACCCAAAAACTGAAAACTGACCCTGAACCCTAAAAATATCCCTTTACCCAAAAACTGAAAACTGACCCTGAACCCTAAAAATACCCCTGTACCCAAAAACTGAAAACTGACCCTGAACCCTAAAAATACCCCTTTACCCAAAAACTGAAAACTGACCCTGAACCCTAAAAATACCCCTTTACCCAAAAACTGAAAACTGACCCTAAACCCTAAAAATACCCCTTTACCCAAAAACTGAAAACTGACCCTAAACCCTAAAAATACCCCTTTACCCAAAAACTGAAAACTGACCCTGAACCCTAAAAATACCCCTTTACCCAAAAACTGAAAACTGACCCTAAACCCTAAAAATACCCCTTTACCCAAAAACTGAAAACGTAAAAAAAAAAAAACATATAAAATATTAAATATAATTATATACTTACCAATACTTACGTTGTAATGGCATGCGTTGTAAAAGTACTTGCGTTGTAAAAACATGCGTTGTAATGGTATGCGTTGTAAAAGTTTTTGTGTTGTAAAAGTTTCGTTGTAATGGTAGTGCATTGTAAAAGTTGCGTTGTAAAGGTTGTTTCCCGTTCTATAACCCTCCCTTTGCTGAATTCAAGTGAAACGTGTTAACATACATTTTTTTTCACCCATCTTTCCACACCACCCTGTGGTCTACATAAAATAATATCCCACTGCCTCAGCCATATTTGCATTTGCGGGCCCTATACTCAACCTCAGAGTGCAAATACAAACCTCCTCTACATTTCTATGACCAGTGCTCATTTTCATCTCTCCATCCCACAATATGGTTCCTACGTACAGTCTGCCCTGTGGCACAACGGTAGACTTCGAGAACACATTAACCAACATAAGACACACTGACTGGCTACCAGCTGTCAGATCATTCACAGACTTGTGTTCTCATTTTCCCAGGAGAGTTAATGTTTGCTTCAGAAGACCAGAGGTTTCAGCTTTCAAGCAAGCGATGACTATACAGAACACCATCCACTGAACCTCAGACACACCTCCTATCCTTTCCATACTTTGAGATTTTTGTTAAAGGACTGGTTTTGAGGGCAAAGTAGTGGATACTTACACACACTTACGTTTAGCATGTGCTGCTGCAGGGCTGAGGCCCATTTTGGAGAGCGTATGTGGAGTGTTACGTTGAGTTCGGAAAACACTTGTTATGATACTTTCATTAATATTTAAGGCATGGTGTGATGCAAAGGGGGAGAGCCCCCAAAATGCTGTATTTCCTACCCCAACAGCAGTCAAAGGGATCATTTTCCTAACTTGCAAGAGGGCCCATGACATATGGCTATACTACTGTTGGTAAGAGGAGACACAGGGATGAATTAATTTTGAGGTGTGTTGAAGGACTCGGAACTAAAAAACACCTGAACAATGTTTTTATACCAGACCCATATTGTATAAGTGAGGATAACAAGTGAGTTAATTCCACCAAGAAGGTGTGCCCCTCTACCAAAAAACGTTGCAGAAAATGGAACCATGTTGTGTATTGGACAACAGAATTGTTTTTTAAAAAAAAGCTATAGCTTTTATAGAGAGTTCTCAAGTGGGATGACTGAAATATTTCTGTACTTTATAGTTTGTCTGTAAATAAATTATGCACAGTATTGGTGCCGCTAGCTATTTATGTCAAGTTTATGAAAATTCCCATCTAAGATAAGATCTTTCATGTCAGAGCACTCTGTTTCAGGGTACTGCAAATGTGGTTGCTTCTCTCTGTGCCATCGTTCTAGGGGTGGTACGCTGGGGTTTTTCTCAAGTTTGTTTAAATTTGCTTGTGAAAGCCTGTATTTGTCATGAGCCAGGGAGTTACTCAGGGAGTTACTCAGTGTATCAGGCGGAGGCTTGGATAACTATGTCCATTGCCAGTGATGGCTGGCAACGTAGGGCATATTGGGCCTTTCCATTCCACCACTGAAGGGAATCATTAGGTAGGTTGAGGGCTAAAGGGATTCATGACAGACTATCATGAAACACAATATAGACTCACCATAATATTGTCAAAATATTATTGAAAACAAAAATATAACAATCCTGTACTTAACCAAAAATAACACAAATACGAATGACAAAAATATCCCTGTCAAAAATGTATCAATTCAACAATACTAAACACACAAAGATCGAAATACAAAATAGCACCTACTATTTAAACATATGGACAATATAAAAAATATTTAAACACAATATTGGCAACAATATCACAAAACTTTAGGATAAAGTTATCTTTTCATCGCTAAACTGAAAATGTAATGAATATAAACAATGTCAATAAACTACACACAAAATACATCAAAACAACAGACATAAAATTATTCAAATATAGTACCACGTCTACTCACCATACATTTTCTATTTAACACAGTAAAAAACAAGCATTATTACAAGAAAATACCACTCCTAGCTAACCACAATAACATGCTACCAGCATCTCCATGTTACCAAAGACATTAACAAATGCAAAGTCCACTAATAGACTAGTTCAAAGACACTTGGGTTTTCAAACTACAACTCTCTGGGCACATACATAAACCCAAGTTCCATATATCAAGGTGGAATGTCAATGACAGCATCATGGCTCAACACACCAAATCCAACGAAGTAGAAGGTTGGCACAATGACTTCCAAGTCACACTAGGAAGAACCCAAAGAACACTCGCAAATTCAAAGAAGACTTCCAAAAAGAACCAGACTACCAACAACTAATGACAGAACAGTCAGCAAACCACACTGAATCAGACCTAAAGATGCTAAACATTCAGGGAAATGAAGAAAATTATTCAATTCAAAGTCAAACATAACAAATAAAAGAAAATACTGCCTAGAAATGATAGCTAAATGACTATTGCAAACCACCTACCTACCAATCTACCCATAACTAAAACAAAAACTAACATCACTATAACAGAGAGAGAGGTAAAGACATTTTAGGATAATTACATTTGTAAGTCAGTCTAACACATAAATATATTTTAAAAAGTACAAAAGAAAACTGATAACTAGAAACATATTTTAATATTTGATTAAAAATATTCATAGGAAAACCAAAAAATACAAAAATAAAAAATGTATGCAAAGCAGCTCACAAAAAAACACATACACACAAAATAAAAGATTTCCATTGAAGTAACAATAAAATACAAATACATTGTAAAAATAAAAATTTCTTACAATACATAAATAAAAATATCTCTCAAAAATCAAACCCACAAAAAGTTAAAAATAAAAAGTTAAAAATCCATCAAACGGTAATTGTCAAAATTAAATCCACAAAGTATTCCACAGTCATTGAAATCTGCCTCAGGATATCCAAACAATCAAAGGAAATTAAAATGTAAAGCTGGTTTAAATTTAACCAAATGAATATCCTTTAAAACATAAATATATTGCCATCTTTGCATTCCAAATGTCTAACCTATAAAAAACAGAGCATACCCACCCTCACAATACATACATCCCAAATACAATAGAAACATAACATTACAACTCCACAAACATAGTACAACACAGTTATAGTATCTCAAGTAACTATACCTTGTGAACTAATAATTACCTAACATAATAATATTGCTAATGAAATGTTTTATGATATCACGGATTACATCACTGCAGAATTTGAAATTATATAATTGCTTACAACACTCTGTATGGCAGGGGTGTGAGTTACAGTTACTTTATTGCACAAGTTATAGTTACTTGATATCACTATAACTGTTGCTTTTCAGTGGTTTTGTTAGTTTAAAACAGTATGTTTTAAGTGTCATTTTCATTTAACTAAAATTAACTTTTGTGCTTTTCAATGATATATATGTATAATTATATATATAGTTACCTTCATATCAATCCTCACACCTCATCCAATGTTGAGAAAAACAGGCACTCTGGTGTGCTGTGTCAAGGTGTTTAATGCCCCAAACTCGCTGCATTTTGACTAATCAGGCTCTTGGTCGAAACACGTTTACTGGGTAGTTAGTCCCATTCCTCTGGAGGGCTGGAAGTCCAAAATGTTATCAAGTCCCAACTTTTCTGAGATTGTTTAAGAAGTCCAGCTGGACTCAGTCAAGGGTCCACGCACCTCACTGACTGCACTTAGGGCTCAGACTGTAGCCCATCAGAGTCCACCAGAGGGTCCAGTCCAGGTCCAGTTGCATTTGAAAAGGAGGGCATTTCTAGCCACACAGGAGTGAATCCAACCAAGTCCTCCTCCTGTCCTGGGTACAAGTGGCAGCAGGCCTAGCTCTTCATGTTTCCTTACAGGTCTCAAACAGCAGGTTCATTTCTTCTACTGTTCTCTCACAGGTCCAGAACCTCATGCACCTCACTGACTGCAATTAGTGCTCAGACTGTTGCCCATCAGAGTCCAATGCAAAAAAATGTTTAGTAGGACCCTTACTCATCCAATTCGGGACAAGGGGAATTGAGATGCAATAAAAAAATGTCCCAGTTTGAATCAATCATCAAATGCCTACCACATGAATAACCAATTGTGAACATTCATCCAAAAGGAAACCTCTAGAACCTAGTGCCTTTCGTGCATGAAGTTTACTAAAAATACCTAAACGACTGTAAACTAAAATAGTGAAGAGAAGTTCATACACATTTATTACGTAAATACATTATGTTATTTGTTCAGTGTCTCAGATATGTACAAACACGGAGTATTACATTACAATAATAACAATATCATAAAAACTAATTTAATAAATTTGGCTAAAAACAAGTGTCGACGCAGCGTTTTGGTTGACTTGAAGATAAAACTTCAGGACAGTTTCTTTAGCATTAATTCAAAAACATCGGACCAAATCCATTCTGAAGGAGTGACGTAAGACGCCACCATACTTGCGATCGACCGAGGCAGGAAGGCTGTTCACTTGTGAGACAGACTGCAACTAGAGATACGACGAACGTCGGGAGGACATCCACCGTACATCGTTGGCTCAGGAAAATAGCAGGACTAAGACTGCTATAGACAGAACCCTTTTGGGTGTCTCGCAGCCTGCTTCCTAGTTTTGAGGACAAAAATCCCAAACTAAAAAGTGGATAATCACCTTTTTTGGATGAATCTTCAACATATACCTAAAGGTCAATAAAAAGTGATTATTCTACATAGGAGCCGGATTATGTCAACTGGCCCAAGGTTATCCCAGAAACCGGGATTAGGAGATCATATGATGTTTTTGAATTAATGCTTAAGAAACTGTCCTGAAGGAGGAAGTCGTGGTTTAGGCAGTAGTTGTAAAGTCATAAAACCACCTAATTCACCTATTACCTTTTTGTATCTTGATACAGGAGAAATCCAAATGCTATAGAAAATACAGACAAGTTATATTTAAGAAAACTGTAGTTATTCAGTTGATTATTTTCATAAAAATATTGACCTAGAATTTATGAGTGAAGCACAGGAACATTTTTGAAAAACTGTTGTGTCGACATGAAAAGAAAAATAAGCTGTGTGAAACTTATACAATATTGCGCTAAACAGAAATTCTAGGTGTACACAATTTCTGTAATTAAAGGCATTTTCAATTTTGAGTTTAATCTCTGCTCATAATCCTCAACTTCTGAAAGCACATCTGACCATTGGATTGTTATCCTTCAAAACAGGGTTACATTGTATGTTTTTAAGGTGTTTCACTAAAAGGCACTTTAAGATTTAGGACATCAGACTTAAATGAGAAATGTACAATGTTTGAAATTCATTTAAACTCTGGGTCTTGAAACTGCAAATTCTTCGAGACCGTGTATATGATGTAATACATGTTAAACCTTTTAGTAACTTTACACACATTCAATCAATCATTCAATTAATCAGTAGTTGTAGAGTGAGGCTTATCACCCGTGAGGGTATCCATGTGCTGGGTTGCGGGGCCCCTTCAAAGAGCCAGGTTGTGAGTGTTTTCCTGAAGTCCTTCAGCCAGGGTGATGTTTGGAGGTGGAGGGCACCCCAGGACTTGGTGGCAAGGTGGGAGAATGTGCGTACCCTAATGTGGCTACAGCGGATGCGTGGTTTTTGTGCCAGGGCAAGGGATGCAGAGCGCAGCATTCTGGATGATTGCTTGAAGTTCAGGCGGTTGTTCATGTATGCTGGTCCTTGGTCATGGAGGGTTTTGTATACGTGCGTCAGTAATTTGAATTGTCATTTTTTCTTAATGGGGAGCCAGTGGAGATTCCTCTGGTGCTGGGTGATGTGGGCCCATTTGGGCAGGCTGAGGATCAGGCTGGCTGCTGAGTTCTGTACTGTCTGAAGCCTTGTCATAGGTCTGATGGAGGTTCCCACATACAGTGCTTTGTCATAGTCCAGAAGGCTGGTGATGAGGGCTTGTGTTTTTCTAGTGCTTGTGGGGAGCCATTTGAGGAGCATGTGGAGAGTGTGTAATAAGGCCAAGGAGCGAGTGTTGATCTGCTGTTTACAGTGAGTGTTGATCTGCTGTTTATAGTGAGTGTGCTGTCCACGATGATGACGAGATTGCTGGCGTGGTCTTTTGGTGTGGGAGTGGGTCTGAGTTCCACAGGTGACAAGGGGTCATTTCAGAGGGAGGCATAGTTGCCAAAGATCAGCACTTTGGTCTTGTCAATGTTGAGCGTCAGACAGTTGTCCTTCATCCAGGCTGTAAAGTTCATCATAAAATTGTGGAAGTTGGTCTTTGTTGTAGTTGGGTTTTCTGAGAGCAAGAGGATGAGCTGGGCGTCGTTGGGGTAGGATATGATGTTGATTTCGTGGGTTGTGACGATGTCGGCTAGCAACATCACATAGATGTTAAAGAGGGTAGGACTGAGGGATGAACTTTGTGGGACACCTTAGATGGTGCTCTTGCAATGCAAGATGAAGGGGAGGCGGATTCTCAGTATGCACTTCGTGAGGAATTATACAATCCATGTGAGTGTGTTTAATTTGATATTGATCTGGTGCAGTCTCTTGATGAGTGTGTGGTGCAGAAAGGGGTTGAAAGCAGAGGAGAGGTAGAGAATGATTAGGGTGGCCAATTCTCCTCTGTCGAGTAGGGTGTGGCTGTCATCTGTGCCGGCGATCAGGGCAGTCTCGGTGCTGTAGTTGGCTAGGAAACCTGATTGAAGGAATGTAGCAGGTTGTTTCTCTCCAGGAGTTCTATGAGCTAACAGATTATGGTTTTTTCCAGTACTTTGGTGGGAAACAGAAGCAGCGAGATGTGGTGGTAGTTCTGGAGATCGCTGGGGTCTGCGGAGGGTTTCCTGAGGAGAGGTCTAACCTCAGCGTGTTTCCATGTATCAGGAAAGGTGGCTATGTTGTGAGATGTGTTGAGGATGGTAGTGAGTTGGTGGCTGAAATTGTTGCATCCTATGTTCAAGAGGCAGTGGGGGCATGGGTCATGGGTGCTTCTGAGTGGATGGAGTTCAATATGGATGTGGTGTCTGGTCCGGTCAGCTGTTCCCATGTGGAGAGATCGTGGTCAGAGGGAGCTTCCATAGGAGTGGGGAGGCTGAGGAGGTCGGTGAGTTGGAGGGTTAAAGTTCCTGTAGACTGTGGATATCTTGTTGTGGAAGTGATTTGCTAGACCATCACAGAACTCATGTGAGGGAGAGATCGTGTTTTCTGTGGCTGCAGGGCAGGAGAACTCTTTGACGATGGTGAAGGGATCCTTGGTGTGGTGGGCATTATCCTTGATGCAGTCTGCAAGGGCATGCACTTTTGTGTCTTTGGGTTGTTCGTGAACTTTGTTTAGAGCTGATTTGATGGTGGCTCAGTCTGTATCATCTCTGCTGGTGTACCATCTTCTTTCTAGTTCTTTGAAGCTATGTTTCACTGTGCTGTGTATTGGAGTGTACCAGCTGGCTTGTTTGGTTGATGTACAAGTTTTGGCTGGTTTGAAAGGGGTAACTCGGTCAGCAGCATTGGTGATACAGGTGTTCAAGTTCTCGACTGCCTGTTTCAGGTTGGTCATGGCGTTGTGCTGGGTGGTGTTGAGGGTGTCTGTTCATTAATTCTGAGACACTTTGCTCTAGCTACAGATGGAGGTGGTGGGAGGTTTGAGGGTGGTGTGAAGTGGTCCTTCAATGGTAAAGTGGACGATTGAGTGGGCGGTCCAGGTGAGTATCATGGTGTGGCTGTATTTAACTTTGTTGCTGGATTTGAAGATAGGGTCTAGTGTGTGTCCTGCTTTTTTGTAGAGTCTGTGGCCAGCTGGATGAGGATGATGTTCTCCATTTATTCCAGGAGTTCATGTTTGTGGTGTCGTCCAGGTGGAAGTTGAGGTCTCAGAGAAAGATGTAGTGCTAGGATTCAATGGAGAGTGGTACATGGAAGTCTGTGATGGTTTTGCAAAGGCCAGTTCATGGTTCTGGGTATCAGTATGAGAGGGTGTATTTGATGTTTTGTTTGTCGTCGGTGTAGAGTTGGAAATTTAGGTATTACATTATTGGCGGTGGTGCAGCTCATTGATTCGTTGTGGATGATGGTGATGCCACCTCTGTGTTTATTTGGACAGACTCTGTGTTTCATCTTGTAGCCGTTGGTGTTGCGTGGTGAGTTCTGGGCGAAAGCGGGGTGAACCATGTCTCTGTGATGAAGGTCACGCCAGGGGTGAGGTTAGAGATGGTGTCCCAGACTTCAGTTACAGGTTTTAAGAGATATCTGGCATTGATCATGAGGCATCTGAGTGGTTCCAGGATAGTGTCATACAGCTCAGTGGAAGAGCCAAGGGATTCTGCGAGGGTGGGCCATCCTAGGTTGCATGTGAACTGACATCGAGAACAACAGAACTGTCCTGCTGTGTAGCGAGGAGATGTGAGGCAGCAGTTGTTGCGCTGCCCATGGTCTAGGGCTTGAAGATTTCCAGAGGGGTAGCTCTGGGTAGCCAGAGGGCCAGGATTCCTGCCATTGGGCGCAATCAAGGAGCTGATGGGCGCAGACAGGTTTGCCTTTGGCGCACCATAGGCGTGACCGCTGCGCAGCTGAGCTGCAGCCTTCATTGAGGGGTGCTGGGGAGGCGGTTGGCAGGAAAAAACAGCAGTGAGTGGACCCAGGAGAGGTCACAAATGGAATGGACACTAAGCCAGAAGTCTAAGGTCCAAGTGAAAGTTCCTCAAGCTGGGGCACATGAAGGAAGGCAGATGACAAGCAACAATGTATGAATTAATGAATGAATGAAATTGATTTTATAAAGCGTGCATTTACCTGAGGGTGTCAGCGGGCTAGAAAAAAAGAAGAAAAAAAATAGGGCCGGACAGAAAGCAAGTAAGTCGTAAGGACAAAACATGACTCTAGCAGCAGCTTATTCTACTACTTTGGTAAACCGCCAGGTTTTCAACTGCTTCTTAAATGCATTAGGCAAGGAAGTAAGTTCCACCATTTACCTGCACAGTTCGAAAAAGCACAACCCCCCCATCTTGCTTTGTTTGATCTAGGAATGATAACAAAGCATAAGGAACTGGATCTAAGGTTCCTACTTAGATTATACCAGGAGAAACAATCTTGCAAATACTTTGGGCCAGTCCGATGAAGGGTCTTGTGATCCATGCACATGGCCTTAAAGATAATACTTTTTCTTACTGGGAGCCAGTGAAGACTCTGCAATGATTCAGATACAGGACAACATTTAGGGATTTTTAGCAGCAGTGTCGGCATTGCATTTTTCAGAGCCTGCAGCTTCTTTATAACATATTTTGGAGAACCCAAATACAAAGCATTACAGTAGTCCAGCTTAGAGAATATAAGAGTTGATATAACCATCAAGGGGAGCTGGAGAGGACCTGCTCAATAGGGCCACGCTGCGGTCTCCGTTAAGTAGGTCATGTGAGGTACTCTGAGGCAGGGGGTGGTGGGAAGCTGGTGGTGGGAGATGGAATAAAATGGGAGCAAGCAGGCCCAGGAAAGACTGCAAAAGGAATGGGCACTAAGTCAGAAAAATACGGCTCAAGTGAAAGCTCCTCAGGTTGGGGCAAAATGAGGAAGGCAGCTGATCGTCAGCAAGGGAAGCAGAGAGTACCATCAATCTCAGATTTAGCAGCACATCGTGAATTATATGGCACATTTGGCAAATCCCTAACTATTTGGAAAATGGACAAGATATATGCAGTTTAACAGATGTTCAGGGGTGATTCCTTTATTGGGGCGTTGGAGCATTGCCCACCTGAATGTTTAGCCCCCTCAGCACCAGGAATAAATTGTAGAAAGGTCCTATTGGACTTGTTTTGTTTCTCCATTTTAGTTTTACATTTTACACGTTTTAGCAGACTTTGTTTTAGCTATATATTATTTTTACATGGTTTGTTTATGAGAAGACGCTGTACATGCTGTTTTTTAGAAAACCCACTCAGAGACACCTTCTAACATCTAGACACATCATTGCATCGGAGCTGTAGCTCCAACACAGTTGTTTTTTATATAAAGAGTGCACTGTATTTTTTTCGGGTTAGAGGGACATTTCAGCCAAGACAGTCCTGGAAAGATGAATGTCTTGGACATGCAGCTCTGATCTCAATATTGGCACCACCAAATAGATGTGGCTTACTTCAAGAATGGATAAAAAATGCACTAAGTGTAAATTATGCAAAAATAGAGTGAATTTGATCACACTACAGGGACTTTTTGAAAAGATCATCAAAATCAAAGCTAATCTTATCTGTAAATCAAGCTTTGTTGTATACATTCTCAAGTACTCTTGTAAAAAACTATTTGTGGGTAGTATCACCCTACCCATACATAAATGTGTTTTACAACACATAAGAGCCATTGTGAATAATGACTGTCTCTATTCTATGGCCCGGAATTTAGAAAGATGTCTTTAAAGCGATCCCATGGATTTGAAATACAGCTGCATAGCACAGGTCCCTAAAACAATCGAGGAGGAGATAGGGAGAAGGAGCTGCACAAATTGGAAACATTTTTCATTTTGCAATTGGATAGTAGAGAACCATATGGCTTTACCATGGATGAGAAATTGTACACCTGCTGCTACTAAAGTGTAGACTCCTATACAGTACTTACGCTGGGTGTTTTGAACAGTTATTTGGACTTTAATTTTACGCATAAATACATATCAGTACACTACATTTTTTCAGGGGGATTGGTGTTGTCTTTTTTCACATCATTTCCAATGATAGTTAATACAGCAAAATTAGGTAGTACTGTTCACAAGGAAACGTCCGCATCATTCATTCAAAGGCAATGTTATGTTGTAGACAAGTGAAAGCGTGATAAGTCAAAAGGATGGAACAAAATTAATACAAAATGGGTGCTAAAGAAACTCAATGCACCTACTACCTCAAGGTGCTATGGGTCTACACAGATGTAAAACCAACATACTACATTTGGAAAATGAGGTTCTGATTACAGCACACCTGACAATTGTAAATATGTTGGTCTTGGCTTTAATATTACGCCCTCAGATCAAAACTCTGTCTATCAGGAAAACAGAGTAGATGTCAAGCACAGTGTTTAAGCAGATAGGGGATACAGGCAGTCCAAGATACATTTTAGAGAGAGTCCTCTTCAGATTTCATCAATTCTTCCTTTATTAATATTCAAAACTTCATAAAAATATCTCCCAGCACGTAAATCGCCAACACGTGTTTCGTCCCACACAGAGACTTCATCAAGGCATGAATAAAGTTGAGTGAATTCTATAGATCCGTCAGATCATAGGCATATGCAGTATGTGTAGAATGTGGGGAAAAAGGCACCACCATAAGTATAGGTGGATTTGCACAAATAGTGTGTCAAAACATCACTGGTTTAGGAGTCAAGACTGCAGGGAAGCCACAGCATCAGCAATATATAAGAGGATGTAACTTAGCTAAAACGATAGTGTATAGACTCCGTCTAATAAATTGCCAGTGTGTAGGAGGTCCGAGTATAAAGAAAAGAACATCCACTGTTTATGGTCAGTCCAAGTTTGCAACCCTGATAAGTTGCGTACCGCACAAAGTCGAAAACGCTCCGTAACTGCCCAGTCACCCACCGCAACCTACTGATAGTTACAAGGCCACTTGTTTTTTAACAGCATTGTTGAGCACTTACATTTTATCATTGTGCCCAATTGACTCTAGCACACATGTTAGTAAATGATTAACTTCATTTTGATGTACTATTGGAGGTTTACTAGGGATTATTTTACAGTCATCCTCTTGGGTTTATCACTCTTTTTATTTCTGTACTATAATATTATAGGAGGACAAGTTGCTATGCATAGCAGGATGAAGAGCTGTGTAGTGGCCAAGTATAGAGATTGTTTCTAATGGAGAGCTGCAGCAACAGTGCTGGTTTGATAAATAAAAAGTTATATTACAATGAGTTGTAACATTTGATATTGATGAATTGAAATCAAATAAAGTTATTAAGAGTCTACAATAGAGAAGTGAATTTAAATTAGGAACAGGAAGGAGTTGAAATATCCCACTGGGGCAGAATACAGATAGAGACAAGCAATTTATGAACAAACTAACATGTATGGAATGAAAACCAAGAGGTTAAATGAATTCAATGTAGATAAATGATATACATTTGCACGCAAACATATAGTAAAATGATTATAATTTCGGCAATGTAATCTTTATAATTACAGTGAACCTTTACAAAATGGCGGTTAAAATCAACAATGTTTCTTTTGTTCTTCCTTTGTGTTTACAAACTACTTTTGTTAAAAACATTTAATTGGGATATGGTCGGTGTCATGACCAGGGTGCTTGCAAGCATCGAAATGCATTTACATTTTTTTCTGAGAAAAGTAAGCAAATAAACAAAACCTATTGCAAATTGCACCTTTGTCTGTAGTGCAGTGAAGTCCTTTTGTTGAAGGGAAACCGGAAAGTTTTAAGAGAAAGTTCAAAGTTTCAGGGTGATTCGTCAAGTGGGGGCCAAGAAAAAGGGGGGGGGGGCAAAACACATTTTCTCCATGTTAATTTCTATAGGAAACTTTAGACAAGGTCAAAAGTGCCCCCTCGTGGTGCTAATCTTCAGCAACTTTTGAATAAGGAGGAGTTGCACTGGATTTTGAAAACACGAAGTCTGCATGAAGGACTGAATAGGCTGGAGGATTGGACCTCATTGCTTTGAAGCCTGTCTTTTTAGTATGACCTGTAATTAATATTGGTTAAATGAATGTCTGTTCCATCAATTGGTCTTTGCTTTCCTGTCCATATGTATGTTAAAACAGTGTCAGAAATGTTTTTGCTGCAAATGGCAGAGTTAGTTCCTCTCCAATATAAGGGTTACACTGTAATTTCGCTTCAAGCACTCTGTATTTTACGCACCTTAACTATATTTTTGCACTTCTGAAATGGTCCGGTTAATAACTAAGCTTTTAGTTAATAATAACACAAATTGTAGAATTCACTGGGCTATTAACCGAGTTTACACAACCAACTGACCTCGGTAATACAAATTGAGATCAGTAATCCACCACGTTTCACTAATAATATGAACTTTGAAAACCATTCCAAAATGGCCACCACGATTACATCCGGTACACTGATTGCCTGATCCTAATAGTATTTGAGCATGCGCGGCGTTTAGTTTTCAGCGCGAATTCAGCTGCAAGCAGAATGGATCCCCATTGAGGACCTGCTACTCTGAATAGCCCCGGTGAGTTCTAACTTGCCTTGCCATTTTTTTCCCAGACCAGATAAAGTCGGAATGGTTGTATTTATGTATAATTCCCTTGATTTTAGGGTAACAACCCCTTCGGAAACCGGACTCCCCATTGTGGACCCCTCCCGTACTGGTACCGGTAAGCGCAATATTTGCAGCGCTTTAACAAGTCGCTGGCTCACGCTATACGGCCGAGGGCACTTATTACTATCACTCAGGTTTTCAGGTTTTAATGTCTTTATTTCGATGATAAAATCATAAAAGAAATTTTTTTAAAAAAACATTGCAAAACATTTCCACCATAATGCAATATATTGAGAAAAAAAGAAAAAAAAAAGGTATATAAAGAAAAAGAAGAAAGAAGAAAAATAAAGAGGAGAAAACACATTAAACATGTTATTATGTTACATTAAGATCACTGCTAAGACTAATTATTAAACCATGAAAATTTTCAAAGACATAATTAAACCTAGACCTTAAAAATAAACTGTATTTACACATTTCAAAATACCGAATTTATAAGCACTTACATAATACAGTTTAGGGGAGAATTCCTTCTTGCCCTAATTGCCCATGCCCAGCCTAAAAATGTTGCCAAACATACCACAAGAATTTCCGAGGTATTAGTTTTTAAAACCCATATTGCCTCGGAGGACCTTCTGCAAGATAGGCGCTGAAACAGGGGTTTTAACCAAGTAGTGCGAGGTTCTGAGTACTGTGGGCAAGCAAACAATAGATGTCCCTCTGTTTCCTTTTGACCTAAGCACCAACAACAAGAACTTGAGGATGTTTTACCCCAGGATGATGTAAATGAATTCAATGGTAGGGCACCTACTCGAAACTGATGATAGAGTTTCTTGTCCAGTGGTCTGGTGATAATATCCCAATAAGTCTCTCGGGAGGAGTCCTGCTTAAAGCTTAGGAATCTTCCTGTGAGGCTACCTGAACTAGAAGCAGTTACCAACGATTGGCGATTTGAGGCCCAAAATAGGTCTTTGAATTCTTTTTTTAGATGGAAAAGTGTTGGTGCCTGGAGAAACCCACAGATGGTTTAATCCCATGTCTTTCAAACTCTTTTTCACCGAGCGAAGCCAGGGGATTCTTTCTGAGCCCCCCATCGACCTCACTTCAGCTAACTCCTTTGCAAATAATGTAAGATCCGGGGAGGTCCACAAACGCCTCCAGAGAGCCACTACTCTAAATCATGCCATATCGCTAATTGGTGGGCATCCCATATCATGACAGAGGGGTGTCGATGGGGAGGATTGTGGTAACCCTACTAAATTCCGAAGGAATTTGCACTGGGTTCTGTAGAGGCTTGACAGGTCCATAAATCCCCATAAATCAGCGCCATAGAGTATGGCTGCGTTTATTTTAGTATCATAAATTTGCATGGCAGGAATAACCCGTTTAGTTATGGATCTCTTCTGCTCACGCAAAAGACAGCCGGTCAGTTGAGCAAATTTTAGCTGTTGGGCCGCGATTTGCTCTTTCCATGACAAACGGCGGTCCAGAGTGACCCCAGATAAGTCATGGTTTCAACCTGTTCCAAGTTGACCCCGCTCAATTTTACGTTACTACGTACGATGTTATTCCTTGTTAGAACCATGAACTTGGTTTTACCCACATTTACCTGGAGATTATTTTTCGCACAAAACTCCTCAAAGCGGTTCAAGGCCCGCTGTAGGCCTATCCATGTCTTTGATAGGAGTAAGGTGTCGTCAGCGAAGATAAGCATGGGGAATTTAGTCCCTGCCAGAGATGGGGCGTCAGTATGGGTGTCTGAAATTTTTTTTACTACCTGGTCTATGAAGAGCAGGAAGAGAGTAGGCGCAAGGACGCATCCCTGGCGAACTCCACGGGTAACCGGAAAAGATTCTGTGTGTTGACCATGTTCTCCCCACCTTACCCTTGCGTGGTTCTCTTCATGCATTCTAATGATTAGCTCTAATAATTCTACAGGTAACCCCAGGTCCCTCAATACCTGCCACAATTTGCCTCTGGGTACCAAATCAAAGGCTGATTTTAGGTCGATGAATGCGGCGAAGATAGTACCACCGCCGAGCATAACCACCTTCCAGAAAATCATACAGAATCGAAACACCTGGACGATAGTGCTCGTCCCAGATCTAAAACCTGCCTGCAGGGGGGACAGTATGTTTTCGGAGTCCATCCACCCTTGCACTCTAGCCAAGATCATTCGGGCAAAGACCTTTTGGAGGCAGTCAATAAGACTAATCGGGCGATAATTGCTCGGATTGGACCTGTCTCCTTTTTTATATATGGGAATGATCTCAGCCCCCTTCCAAGTTTTAGGGATGCATGCACCCTTTGCTATAGCATTAGCTATATTAGTTATATATGGCACCCAAAGATCTGTATTTGATTTAAACAAATCCGCAGGTATTTGGTCCAGCCCTGGGGCTTTTCCCCACTGAGTCAGACCAAGGGCATACGCTGTCTCAGTATTAGTGAAAGTCAGAATTTCCCCACCAATGGGCGTAACATACAGCTTGTCCAGCGTGGGAGGAGGATCAGTGCCTACCATGCTAAATTGGGACGAAGAGTGTGTTATCCAAGCTTCTGGGGACACATGATTAGTTGGAGTACGGGAATCTACATCCTTCCCCCATTTTACTATGTCCCAAAATCTAGTCTGGTTGTTTGTCTTGGAAGCTTCCAGGAGATCGGCCCAATAACCATCCTCCCAGGCCCTTTTGGCTTCCCACTGAACTCTTTTATACCGTTTTCTAGCCTCCTTTACAGCACACATATTCCTAGATTTAACTTTGTCAACTAGGTTACTGTGAGCCTCCCTGCACTCCTTATTGTACCACTTTGCCCGAATGGCATGTGGTCGCCCAGCTCCCTTCTGACAGGGTTTCGAGAGGAGTAGTTTTAGCTCATCAAAACATTGTTCGTGTATGTCCAAGATTTTGTTTGGTTCTAGCGTACCCTTACCAATGTCCTCTGTAAGCATTTTGTTTGATGCTAGCATAACTACTTCAACTATATGAGTCTGTAGGGATTCGTCCCCTGATATATTAGACCATTTCAACCTCCTGCGGTCGTTCGTTAGGATTTCAACCCCGTGCCCCATAGGAACTGGATCTTCCGGTCTTACCAGACCATGCATCCTTAATTTCAATGACAGAGGGTTATGGTCGCTTTCTGGGCGAGGGACCACTTCCATATCGACCATCAGTGACCAAAATTCAATTTTTAAGAGAATATAGTCTATACGGCTTTTCCTTTGTCCGTTATCAAAAGTAGAATTGGCATCAAGGTCGGAGGTAGAACGTCCGTTTACTGCCCTTAACCCCCAGGTGAGACAAAGTGCAGTCCAGTTCAGGGCAGCCTCTGTTGCTTTAACAGGTTTACTGGTCAGTAGGTCCGGTATATTCCATGTTGCATCCTCCGCAGACCCCCAACTGTCCCCTGCAACGTAAAGCGGCTCAATGGTACAGTTCAAATCGCCGGCAAGAATGATTAAAGTTCCTTTATTCGACCCCGCTAGATGTCTGTCCAAGACATCCACGATCGGGGGACACCGACCACCGGGGAGGCCACGGGCATAGATGTTAAAGATGAGCATGTCCTGACCACCTTCCTTGCTCAGCTTGATGGCCAATAGATCGGGATTGTCCTCATAGAGTTCTGTAATTTTAAAACCCCATACCTGTTTGACCCACGTTGATAATCCCCCTGATGCTCGACCTTTACTGCTTTTAATTGCTGGTTTAAAAAAATTTATAAAGCCAATTTTATGTGCAGGTTCGGTAGCCCAAGTCTCTTGTAGTAGCACGACATCATAGTAATCAATAAACTCCAGCCAATCCTCGGAGTTCATGCGAGTCTTTACTCCCGCAATATTCCAGGACACAATATTAAATGTTGCTGTTATAGGTTCTGCAATATTATTACACCGATTGGGCGTGGAGGAAAGATTTGTTATGGTGGTCCCAATAGGCAAATTTCTGTCCCCTGTTACTTCTATATTTGTTTTTTGCAAACCTTCCCCCTGTACCATACCCGCTATCTCTTCTATTTTATCGGGGGTAAGCTGATCGCCTGGTTCAAATACCATTGGGATTTGGTTTGTAATATATACTTCCTTCTCGCTAACAACAGTAGAGCTATTGGTCAAACCTGGAGAACACAGAAACTGAGGTCCTGGTCCTGGTCTTTGGCAATGACCAGGGCATGTGGTCAGGTGAGTGGTGGCCTCCTTCTTTAGGTATCTGCCCCACTCCTACACAATCTGCTAGGAATCTTGGCGTCATCTTTGACACCCGGCTCTCCATGGAACTTCAGGTCAATAGGACGGTGGCCACCTGTTGGGGTGTCATCAGGACTTTGAAAAGAATCGTTTACTATTTTTCCCCACAGGCTCGTAAGCAGGTTGTGATCGCTCTTGTTGGCTCAAGGCTTGACTATTGTAACTCACTCTATGCCGGGGTCAACAAGGGCCTTTTGCAGCGTCTGCAGGTTGTGCAGAATGCAGCAGCGTGATTTGTCCTGGCCCTGCCGTGGCTGTCCTCTGCGACCTTGGCAAGTAGAATCTCCATTGGCTTCCTATCCCCTCCAGAGTCTCGTTTAAACTTCTTTGCCTGACCTACAGTGCCCTGATGGCAGGCCCGGCTGATGCTCTGGGATCCCTGCTTACTAGGTATGTCCCGAACAGATGTTTGCGCTCTCTAGAGCTAAACCAACTGGTAGTCCCACGAGCTAGGAAGGCTAGATGGGGGAGCAAGGCCTTCTCCATTCTGGCTCCCCAATTATGGAACTCACTTCCCCTGGAGATCAAATCACAGCCTTCACTTGATCTCTTCAGGAAAGCTTTGAAAACTTGGTGTTTCATTAAAGCCTATCAGTAAGCTCCTGTCCCTGGTTGCCGTCAGCTAATTTTTGAGTTAGGCGCCTTGACGCCCATTGGGCATAGTTGCGCGTAGACAAATCCCACCTCATTCATTCATTCATTCACAGTCAATCCACCAGTTCCAGGTCAGACAAGGGTCCAAAGTGGTTGAAGAGTAGGGGGTACTGTGGTGGGTTGGGTGTTCTTGGCCCTTTGTACCTCCCGCCTCTCACTCTCCACTGACCTGGGCCTGTGGGGTGATTACTATGTGTATGAGGGTAATAAGCAAGATCTAAGGATTGAACATCACCCTGACGGGCAAATCTAGCTTTTCGTCGTATAAGATCAACAACCCAGGGATCTTTGAATGAAATCAGGATGCAGTCCCCTTCCAGATCTTTGGTACCATAACCCACCCAATCTACTCTCCTTACGTAAAGAATTTCTGTTGGAGATGTTGGTGGTAGGGGGCGGTTTTTGTTTAGCCAGTATATTGCTTTGTTACGCAATTCCCCTTGTGTCTCCTTAATACCATCTCTTAGGGGAGCTACACCAGTTAAGACTATGGTATATTGGGCTGCTTCTGGGGGTAGATTAACTCGGGGTGATGGACGCATCTTTTGTTTGCCCTCAAACGGTGTCCTAAAAGACTGGGGGTTGTTTTTCCCCCTGCTAGATGACTGAGCTGGGGTACTATCAGATTGCTTCGACCTACTTTCTAACATAGACGGATTTACTTTGTCTGAGTGAGATTTGGGTAGGTATTTTTTCCCTGGTGCGTTAATTAGGGGTCCTCCACTAGCGGTGGTAGATGTGTCAGTGGGGCCTAGCCCCCGCTATCAGTTTGTTAATAGCTACCCCTGATGGTACGGGCTTGTTTGCCTGATTCGCTATTAGATTGCTAGCTATTTCTATTTTGCCCAGGGTCGAATTTCGGGCCCCCACCACAGAACTAGGTATGGATATTTTTTGCAGTATGCCCAGGTTGGTGTTAACTATTGTTTCCATTGCATCAATTTTTGAGGTCATCAACCTAGTTCTCTCCAAAACCGGAAGCAAGATGGATTTTAACATAGCCTCAATCTTGACCAACAAAATGTCGTCACTATTGAGGCATGTTGGACAGGGATTAGATGACCCCAAGGAGGCATATGATGGACAAAACACATTTGGGAAACCATGGGGTGACTGTGGGGCTTGTATTGTCACACTATGAATATCATTCAGTTTGGGCTGTTTTTGATCTTTCGCCCCCTGGGGGCTCGAAAAGTGTTTCCTCTTTCGGGATATCAGTTTTGGGCTCATTTGAGTCACCTCAGTTAATTTAGGTGGAGAGGAATCAATAAATTGAGATGAATTAACCGAATTATGTTCGTCTTCCCCTGTTTTTGGACATTCATCCCCATCCCTGAACTGGTTGACGGTGGGATTCTGGACCCTGAGGTCTCGGGGTGCAGGTAACATCACCCCTTCGCCATCCACGTGGACTATTGCCTCTGTCTCGATGGAATAAATGCAGTTAGATGCTGCATGAGGAACAGGGCTTTTAGCTAGGGCTATACCACCTATAGAGGAACGCTTTCCAGTAACTAGGTCTAGGGACAACCTTTTTTCTACCATTTCAATTTCCTTTTCAAGGATCCCAGTAGCTCTGGTGATTAAGGCATCCAGGGGGCCAGAAACTACACCCTTTGTTGTTTGTAGCTGAACTAAACGTTCTTTCCCCGATCTCAATGTCATGGTGGAATAATGTTTTGAATATTCCTCAGTGTTTTTAAAGCAATATATAGCCTTCCCTTTTAAACGCAAGAAAATAAAGATATTATACCTTTAGGTCCCGCACTGGTAATGAGCGAATGTAACAGGAAATGATTTTGGCAGGGGTCCTGGCCCAACCCAACCTCGTTCGACCACGGACGGCCACAGACGGTCCCGCCCTTGTCCCGGGCTTCTCCCGGCGCGCTCCCGCGCGCTCCCGCGTTGCGGGATCTCGACTGCCTATAAGTAACAATAGTTGTGATGGGCTGGTAGGCGGGGCCGGCAGGGAGAGCAGCCCAGCTGGTCTGAATGGGGCACGCAGGGACTCCTGGTCCTTGGAGTCCCTGATGTTGCTCGAAGCCCTGCCGGTCAAAGAAGAACAGCCCCCTGGTCAGTGGTACTTGCACGGTGTTTGCTGCGCTGCGGGACCCGCGGAGCGGGTCCGGCGAGGCGTAGCGCTGGGAAGAAGCTGACTCCAAAAGGATATGCTGGGCGGTAACAGCGTTCTGCAGGCAGTTAAGGGTCCCACTCCCTCGTTGGAAGAGCCGCCTTTTGACACAGTGGGCGGGCGGGCAGGGCCGGCAGGGAGAGCAACCCAGCTGGTCTGAATGGGGCACGCAGGGACTCCTGGTCCTTGGAGTCCCTGTTGTTGCTCGCAGCCCTGCCGGTCAAAGAAGAACAGCCCCCTGGTCAGTGGTACTTGCACGGTGTTTGCTGCGCTGCGGGACCCGCGGAGCGGGTCCGGCGAGGTGTAGCGCTGGGAAGAAGCTGACTCCAAAAGGATATGCTGGGCGGTAACAGCGTTCTGCAGGCAGTTAAGGGTCCCACTCCCTTGTTGGAAGAGCTGCCTTTTGACACAGTGGGCGGGCGGGCAGGGCCGGCAGGGAGAGCAGCCCAGCTGGTCTGAATGGGGCACGCAGGGACTCCTGGTCCTTGGAGTCCCTGCTGTTGCTCGCAGCCCTGCCGGTCAAAGAAGAACAGCCCCCTGGTCAGTGGTACTTGCGCGGTGTTTGCTGCGCTGCGGGACCTGCGGAGCGGGTCCGGCGAGGCGTAGCGCTGGGAAGAAGCTGACTCCAAAAGGATATGCTGGGCGGTAACAGCGTTCTGCAGGCAGTTAAGGGTCCCACTCCCTTGTTGGAAGAGCCGCCTTTTGACACAGTGGGCGGGCGGGCAGGGCCGGCAGGGAGAGCAGCCCAGCTGGTCTGAATTGGGCACGCAGGGACTCCTGGTCCTTGGAGTCCCTGCTGTTGCTCGCAGCCCTGCCGGACAAAGAAGAACAGCCCCCTGGTCAGTGGTACTTGCACGGTGTTTGCTGCGCTGCGGGACCTGCGGAGCGGGTCCGGCGAGGCATAGCGCTGGGAAGAAGCTGACTCCAAAAGGATATGCTGGGCCGTAACAGCGTTCTGCAGGCAGTTAAGGGTCCCACTCCCTTGTTGGAAGAGCCGCCTTTTGACACAGTGGGCGGGCGGGCAGGGCCGGCAGGGAGAGCAGCCCAGCTGGTCTGAATGGGGCACGCAGGGACTCCTGGTCCTTGGAGTCCCTGCTGTTGCTCGCAGCCCTGCCGGTCAAAGAAGAACAGCCCCCTGGTCAGTGGTACTTGCACGGTGTTTGCTGCGCTGCGGGACCCGCGGAGCGGGTCCGGCGAGGCGTAGCGCTGGGAAGAAGCTGACTCCAAAAGGATATGCTGGGCGGTAACAGCGTTCTGCAGGCAGTTAAGGGTCCCCATTAGGATTCCTGTCTTAAGCTAACCGGACTTCTACTAAGGACCGTGGCAACCGGTAAGCTGAATAGACATTAGTAATAGACTGTTGACCACTAGCCGCTACGCGCACATACGTTAAAACACATTTTCCTCTTTCAGTGTTCTTTGGTGTTGTGCCGACTGATTTTTACGTCTGGCAATATAAATTCCGGTAAGCCTGTGCATTTAATCCATCCCTGAGTAGTTTTATTGATATACCGGGTAAATGCAATCAAGTCATTATTTCTGCCTCCAGACATTGTAACGGGGCAACTCAACACGGAACTGTTAATCTAGACCAGTCGTGTTTTCTCCACCATCGTGACGGGCTCGGTAAGTGCCAGCCCTAAATACCTACAAATCTAGCGCGTAAATATGAGGCAGCCTTATAGCGCAGTAAGGGCTAAATGCGATGTGCATGACAAACACGGTTTTCTCTGCATGCGGGCTAGCCAGTTGTTCCACTTTACATGGGGTGGTTATTTCCCCTTCAAACACGGTTTTCACGGCGCACGTTTTTAGCCGGCAGTTCCCCATTTCACAGTCTGTTCACCTTCAAGCACTTAGGGCCAGATGTAGGTAAAAAATCTTTACCGATTCTTAATTACCGAATTTTACCGATTCGGTAATTAAGAATCGGTAAATATGAAGGGTGGACATGTAGGTCCATCCAGATGTGTTTTTTACCGATTCGGTAAATATCTGTATTTACCGAATCGGTAAATACCGACCGGTAATGCTCCATTCATTCCTTTGGGCTTTGAAGCCCATCGGAATGAATGGGGCATTACCGGTCGGGCATTACCGATCAGTTAAGCAGACCCTCCAGGATTTCGCGATTTCGCGGTTTGCCGCGAAATCGGCACTTTTGTTAAAATGCCGCGATTTTTACTAAAGTGCCCGCGAAATCGGCACTTTTGTAGAAATCGCGGCATTTTTACAAAAGCCGCTATATCCTGGGGGTCTGCCTTACGGTGATTTGTGTGCTTAACAAGTTTCTTGAGACTTTAACTTTATTTAAACTTACCATCGTCATTTGTTCTTCGTCATGGCAACTAATTGAATATTTTCGACAGCTACTAGGGCTTCATTGGCGCGGCACGTGCATGGCCGGTGGGGGAGGAGGCAGCAAGGTGTAAATTACGTAATAGCTTTGACCTAGCAGTGGATTAGAGAAACGCGGCGAGTCCCTTCTCCTCGTGACATAATTTCCTGACATTTCAATGGCGATCGAAGATTTCACCCTGTTTGGAAACTGCGCAGATATAAATAAAATGTGCGCCATTCATTCACAAATCCCTTTACATTACAATGTCATAACAGCACATTAGTTCTCCGTTGCCAAACGTAACAAATATAACTATGGGGCTGCGTCTTTAAATGTAGGGAACAACATGCAAAAAAATACCTTACGAAAAGTCTCGCTTACAAGTCAAGATTGCCCTGGGAGCTTGCAAAATAAATATTAGACTTGTTGTATTTGCAGTTTACCACACTGTAACAATGAGTTATGCTCAGACTAAATGAAATAAAGTGTTATTTAAATAAGCTGTAGATATTTTAGTCACTAAATCACAAGTCTTTGAGACACTTACAGTGCTGGACAGAAGTGCAGCACAATCTAAATCACGAAGCCACGTCACTGGGTTCGTGGATGTTGCAATTGGCTGTGCTTGGAGTGAGTGGCAGCAGTTGCTGGTCACAAGTCATTTGCAGGAAGAAACTGGATACCGTATCCAAACATTCACGTGGCTGGTAATGGTGCCACCTACATAGTTTCCAGCACGCAACCGGAGTTCGTTCAGTAGAATTACTGCCGGTAAATTAAAGTTTTTATGAATTAAGAAAACATTGTAAACGGTCTGGAATGTTAGGTACGAAAGACGTACCTAATTCTAATATGTCCAATGGAACTGGCGTACTTTGGGGCAGATTTACAAGCCCGTACGCCACTTTTGTGCCACCGTTGCATCACTTATGTGACGGAACAGCGGCGTAAAGCCAGCGCCACGCTGCGGGGTATTTACAACATGACGCATCTAGGGTGATGCGTCACGTTGTAAAGCCCTGCGCCACAAGAAACCTGTGTCAGGTTTCATGTGGGCGTTCTGGCGCAGGGGGGGCGTTCCGTCGCAGGAACGCCTCGGAAAAGTGCCTGAGTGAAATCTACAAGATTTCACTCAGTCACTTTTTCGACCCTGCTGCGTCAAAACCTTGCGCCTGCTTGAAGCAGGCGTAAGGCATGACGCACCATGTTGAGGGTAGGCTAGGTTGGAACACTGCTGGAGTTGGGCATTTATTCATTAGTTTATGTCCTATATGCAGCCTTGAAGCCAAACAAAGTGTCTACATTGTAAATAAACAAAAAATACATATCTTCATGTTGTTAAACAACTAAAAAAACGAAGATATCTGTGTTTGTTGTAGAAAAAAACGCCAAATAAAATGCCGCTAAATTGCCGCTAAATTTCCATATTTGTGCCGCTAAATTTCCATTTTTGTGCCGCTAAATTTGCTAATCCATGCCGCTATATCCTGGGGGGTCTGGTTAAGGGTCCCACTCCCTTGTTGGAAGAGCCGCCTTTTGACACAGTGGGCGGGCGGGCAGGGCCGGCAGGGAGAGCAGCCCAGCTGGTCTGAATGGGGCACGCAGGGACTCCTGGTCCTTGGAGTCCCTGCTGTTGCTCGCAGCCCTGCCGGACAAAGAAGAACAGCCCCCTGGTCAGTGGTACTTGCACGGTGTTTGCTGCGCTGCGGGACCTGCGGAGCGGGTCCGGAGAGGCATAGCGCTGGGAAGAAGCTGACTCCAAAAGGATATGCTGGGCCGTAACAGCGTTCTGCAGGCAGTTAAGGGTCCCACTCCCTTGTTGGAAGAGCCGCCTTTTGACACAGTGGGCGGGCGGGCAGGGCCGGCAGGGAGAGCAGCCCAGCTGGTCTGAATGGGGCACGCAGGGACTCCTGGTCCTTGGAGTCCCTGCTGTTGCTCGCAGCCCTGCCGGTCAAAGAAGAACAGCCCCCTGGTCAGTGGTACTTGCACGGTGTTTGCTGCGCTGCAGGACCCGCGGAGCGGGTCCGGCGAGGCGTAGCGCTGGGAAGAAGCTGACTCCAAAAGGATATGCTGGGCGGTAACAGCGTTCTGCAGGCAGTTAAGGGTCCCCATTAGGATTCCTGTCTTAAGCTAACCGGACTTCTACTAAGGACCGTGGCAACCGGTAAGCTGAATAGACATTAGTTATAGACTGTTGACCACTAGCCGCTACGCGCACATACGTTAAAACACATTTTCCTCTTTCAGTGTTCTTTGGTGTTGTGCCGACTGATTTTTACCGGGTAAATGCAATCAAGTCATTATTTCTGCCTCCAGACATTGTAACGGGGCAACTCAACACGGAACTGTTAATCTAGACCAGTCGTGTTTTCTCCACCATCGTGACGGGCTCGGTAAGTGCCAGCCCTAAATACCTACAAATCTAGCGCGTAAATATGAGGCAGCCTTATAGCGCAGTAAGGGCTAAATGCGATGTGCATGACAAACACGGTTTTCTCTGCATGCGGGCTAGCCAGTTGTTCCACTTTACATGGGGTGGTTATTTCCCCTTCAAACACGGTTTTCACGGCGCACGTTTTTAGCCGGCAGTTCCCCATTTCACAGTCTGTTCACCTTCAAGCACTTAGGGCCAGATGTAGGTAAAAAATATTTACCGATTCTTAATTACCGAATTTTACCGATTCGGTAATTAAGAATCGGTAAATATGAAGGGTGGATATGTAGGTCCATCCAGATGTGTTTTTTACCGATTCGGTAAATATCTGTATTTACCGAATCGGTAAATACCGACCGGTAATGCTCCATTCATTCCTTTGGGCTTTGAAGCCCATAGGAATGAATGGGGCATTACCGGTCGGGCATTACCGATCAGTTAAGGGTCCCACTCCCTTGTTGGAAGAGCCGCCTTTTGACACAGTGGGCGGGCGGGCAGGGCCGGCAGGGAGAGCAGCCCAGCTGGTCTGAATGGGGCACGCAGGGACTCCTGGTCCTTGGAGTCCCTGCTGTTGCTCGCAGCCCTGCCGGACAAAGAAGAACAGCCCCCTGGTCAGTGGTACTTGCACGGTGTTTGCTGCGCTGCGGGACCTGCGGAGCGGGTCCGGCGAGGCATAGCGCTGGGAAGAAGCTGACTCCAAAAGGATATGCTGGGCCGTAACAGCGTTCTGCAGGCAGTTAAGGGTCCCACTCCCTTGTTGGAAGAGCCGCCTTTTGACACAGTGGGCGGGCGGGCAGGGCCGGCAGGGAGAGCAGCCCAGCTGGTCTGAATGGGGCACGCAGGGACTCCTGGTCCTTGGAGTCCCTGCTGTTGCTCGCAGCCCTGCCGGTCAAAGAAGAACAGCCCCCTGGTCAGTGGTACTTGCACGGTGTTTGCTGCGCTGCGGGACCCGCGGAGCGGGTCCGGCGAGGCGTAGCGCTGGGAAGAAGCTGACTCCAAAAGGATATGCTGGGCGGTAACAGCGTTCTGCAGGCAGTTAAGGGTCCCCATTAGGATTCCTGTCTTAAGCTAATCGGACTTCTACTAAGGACCGTGGCAACCGGTAAGCTGAATAGACATTAGTTATAGACTGTTGACCACTAGCCGCTACGCGCACATACGTTAAAACACATTTTCCTCTTTCAGTGTTCTTTGGTGTTGTGCCGACTGATTTTTACCGGGTAAATGCAATCAAGTCATTATTTCTGCCTCCAGACATTGTAACGGGGCAACTCAACACGGAACTGTTAATCTAGACCAGTCGTGTTTTCTCCACCATCGTGACGGGCTCGGTAAGTGCCAGCCCTAAATACCTACAAATCTAGCGCGTAAATATGAGGCAGCCTTATAGCGCAGTAAGGGCTAAATGCGATGTGCATGATAAACACGGTTTTCTCTGCATGCGGGCTAGCCAGTTGTTCCACTTTACATGGGGTGGTTATTTCCCCTTCAAACACGGTTTTCACGGCGCACGTTTTTAGCCGGCAGTTCCCCATTTCACAGTCTGTTCACCTTCAAGCACTTAGGGCCAGATGTAGGTAAAAAATATTTACCGATTCTTAATTACCGAATTTTACCGATTCGGTAATTAAGAATCGGTAAATATGAAGGGTGGACATGTAGGTCCATCCAGATGTGGTTTTTACCGATTCGGTAAATATCTGTATTTACCGAATCGGTAAATACCGACCGGTAATGCTCCATTCATTCCTTTGGGCTTTGAAGCCCATAGGAATGAATGGGGCATTACCGGTCGGGCATTACCGATCAGTTAAGGGTCCCACTCCCTTGTTGGAAGAGCCGCCTTTTGACACAGTGGGCGGGCGGGCAGGGCCGGCAGGGAGAGCAGCCCAGCTGGTCTGAATGGGGCACGCAGGGACTCCTGGTCCTTGGAGTCCCTGCTGTTGCTCGCAGCCCTGCCGGACAAACAAGAACAGCCCCCTGGTCAGTGGTACTTGCACGGTGTTTACCGATCGGTAAATACTGATTTTTGGCAAGGGTGCAGGGGGTGTCACTTTGACACCCTCTAGCACCCCCAAAAAGGTTTGGGGGCCATATGGCAGGCATACCTGCCCTAAGGGCAGGTCTGCCTGTCATATGGCACAGGTGTGCATGCACACATGTGCATGCACACCTGAATCGGTATTTCACCATCAAATAGAATTTGATGGTAAAATACCGATTTCTTAGGCCTTGTGGGACTCATAAGAGTCCCACCTACATATCGATTTTACAGATTCTGTAAATATACCGGTCGGTAAATTTACCGACCGGTATATTTACAGATTCGGTAAAATTACCGATCGGTAAATTTACCGAACGGTAAATTTACCGATTCTGCCCCCTACATCTCAAATTCCTTTTACCGGTCGGTAACGGCCGAATTCGGCCGTTACCGACCGGTAAAACCCTACCTACATCTGGCCCTTTGTTCCTTGTCCTCATAATATGGCTATATGAAGGCTTTAGTCCATTCGCCATTCTTGTCACCATGGTGTGAACCAAGCCACATGGGTTGCATGGTTGGGATTCATCATTGGTTCTCTCTCACTATAATTGATGTAGAGTTGCTTTGGTAATTCCAATACAGTGTTTTTAATAAATGTGACAAATGCTGTGGATAACTTGACATGCCAGTTTCTAATATATTGTTTTTATTTTCTCCTTTTACCTTTGTGTAACTGTATGTCTATTTGTTGGCAAATTGAACAATGTACTATTGGCATGCGAATTTAGGTTAGCCATTTAGATTAGGCAAAGGATCAATAGTCCTGAAGATGAACTCTTAATTAATTGAAGTTCGAAACGTCGTCAACAACATACGCAAATGTCACTAATGTATTGAGAATTTTTGTGTGCATATGTGTATTTTATGAATTGTCTGTATATAATTTATGCCAATCAGACTGCCCCTTGTTTTGCCTACAATTTATGTTGTATGTTCCCTCTTGTGGAGTGTGTTTAGTCTGGCACCGGCTGGTGTCCCACTTACATTTTTTAGATTTTGTTATGAATAATCATCCAATGGAATAAAACCGTCCGGCTGGACATTAATATAGAACTATCTAGTCTATATTCATTGAATTGATTTGTCTGTTTAGGGACCATTGTCTCTGTTAAAAAGTATTACCCATAGGTCCCTAGCGATTGCACCTTGGGTTCCCTTGTTTTGCAAAATATAATCATTCCTTTATACCAGCAATTGCTGGTGGCAATACGATTTATAAATTGACTTTATTCCTTTCCTACTTTTTCCTTCCTTTTTTCAATCTTTTTTGGTGCTTTATTCATCTATCACATTTGTAGAAAATGTATTGTCCTTTGTTGCACATGTATAAATTGTTCTGTTTGTTTTAGATTTGTCCCTTTATTAGTTTTTGATTGTTTTTTTGTTTAGTCCAGAATACATTTGTGTAGAGAAAATTATGACAACTATGGTGTAAATATGTAATGTAGATAAGTGTTTTTGTGTGTCTTAATTCACTGTTTTTGTCAAATTTTGATTAATTAAAAAATTATTGGTATAAATAAAAGTACCTTGTTGAATTCGACAGCTAGCGTTTTCAGCTTTCCTTAAGTGCGGATGTAAATGTAGGTGGTTAGGCATTTTTTGGTATGTTTGGATCTGATTGGCTGCAAACACTTCAGACCAGGAAGTCTTTGCCGCCTTCTTCTTACTCGGTTGAACTGAATCACAAAAAAAGGTCAATAAGGGAGACAAATCAAGAAAAGGGGGCAGGGTAGAAACAACCTGGCCTGTAGGCCTGGTCAAGGGGTCCCACAGGGTCCCCCAGGGCCAAAAAAATCATTTTATTTTTACATTTTTGGAAGGATTCACATTAGATGCATGAATGCAACAGAATTTTTTTTAATAATAACGAGGCTTGGGCTCCCACGCTTCATTTAATTAGGCCCCTGGGGGAGCCAGGTCCTGGTAGCAATGATCTAAATACATGCGGGATCGTGCTGGCCCCCGCAGTCCCAGGGAACACCACCTCCCCAAGGCTTTATTTTTTTTAAATAAAGGCAAGGGAGGGACTCTTATTTTGTATTTTATTTTTAGGTTGTTTTATATAGCGCAAACTTGTCCCAAAGGTATCGGTTATCAGAGCGCTTTCCACAAGCACCAGTTGCATTACATGAGGACACATTCATTTTTTTAGGCACAACCCCCCACGCAGCCCCAGGGACCGCCACCTGCCCAGGGCTAATTTTGTTAAATGCATGGCCCCCTCACAGCCCCAGGGACTGCCACCTTCCTGGGGATTTATTTTTAAAATACAGATGTGGAGGGCTCCTGCCCCCAACTCTGCCGTGGGGACCATCACCTCCCTGGGGCTTTAAAATTGTTGGAGGGGGGCCGCTCTGCTTTGCTTCATGGAAGCAAGAGCATGACAAATTATCTTGCTTCTATGAAGCGAAGCAGATTTGCTTTTGGGCACAGGGAGCTGCATGTTTGCAGCTTGCTCTGCCCAAAAGCAATGCCGGCACCTGCAGGAGGCAAGGAACCAGCAGGGAACGCGGGAGTCTTGGGGCTCCCCAAGGACATGGCCTTGCCCCAGAGATGGGGTCCTCGGAGCCAAAAATGGCTCGGGTAATGTGCCATGCAGGCCCCCTATCCTTTTTATATTTTTAAATAAATAAATGATGTGGCTATGTTCCAGGTGATGACGTCCCCAGGGCTATGTCGGCCTCAGGAGAGGGGTCCACACGGCCCCCCTCCAGAAAAAAAAAAATAGAGGGCAGGCCCTGGAAGATGAGGTCCCCGGGCCAAAACCGGTCCCTTGCGCAAATACAAATAAATTGAAAAGGCGTGACCCTGGGGGATGGGGTCCCCGAGGCCGAAATTAGCCTGGGGAGGGGGATTGCACGGCCCACCTCCATTTAGAAAAAAAAGGGCCAGCCCTGGGAGATGGGTCCCTGGGGCAGAAATCGGCCTCAGGAGAAACCCCCCTCCCGTTTTATTACTAAAATAAATTTTTAACGGGTCAGGCCCCATGGGGGATGGTGTCCCCGGGGCGCAAAAGGGTAATGGAAAAGGGGGCCACATAGCCTCCCTTCCTAAAATAAAAATAAAATAGAAGCCGGCAACTCACTGAGGCCCCATCCCTTTTCTTCACTACTATGCAATGCACATCCTGGCATGTTCTTGGTGAGGATGACCTGCCCTTCATTACTGAGAGTCCTTAGGGGGCCAACTAGCCCACCTGTTACCTCCAGTAAGCACCACACAGCTGGATTCCTGAGAAGTGGTTAAAGACCACACCCCATTTTCCACCACTCTGCAAAAGCGCCTCTTGGTACACTGCTGGTGGGGTCATGAGGTTTCCTTGCCTCTTTAGGGCCTCAGGAGTAAAGTAGACTTTACCCCCTAAGCAGCAGAGTGGTAGAGAAAGGGGGCATGGCCTTTGACCACCTCTCAGCAGCTGTGTGGGGCTTACTGGAGGTAGCAGGTAGGCTAGTTGGCCCGTAAGGACCCCCAGGAGCAAAGGGGACTTTATCCCCCAACCGAGAACACGCCAAGAGGTGCGTTTTCAGAGTGGCGGATTAGTGGACAAAGGGGGTATGGCCTGCTATCAGAACTCAGCAATTCTGCTGTGTGGGACTTACCGGAGGGGCAGTTGGCCCCCAGGGCAATCCTTGGGGGCCAACTACCCCTCCTGTTACCTTCTGTAAGTCTCCGACAGTGGGAGAGGTTTTTGGAGGCCATCCCCCCATTCCTCCACCACTCTGCAAACCCACCTCCTGGAGCACTACTGGTTGGGGGATGAAATCTACTTTAGTCCAGAGGAACCTTTGGGGGCAAGAGTTCCTCCTGGTACCTCCTTTAAGACCTAAACAGCGGAGTTCCTGAGAGGTGGTTGAAGGCCCAGCCCCTTTTCTCTACCATTCTGCTAGTTAAAATACCATAGAAATTCACAGAAATAACTACATGTTTTAAGGATGTTATAGTTAGGAATTAGCATGTAAAAAACCTTGGAAATTCGCAGAAAAAAACAAAGGTCCTAGCGACGTTATAGTTAGTCTGACATTTCACTTGTACAAAACCAGAGAAATGTAGCTGTTATAGTTAGCTGCACTAACTATAACTCGAGCCCTCACCACTGCACTGCTTATGACCTCACATATTACATCACTTATGACATGGTCTGTGGCATCACTGATAACATCACTGATGACATCTCAAATGACCTCACCTCATTCAGTGACTGTGAGTGTTTTTTTAAGATTGTTGATCTTAGGCAGGAAGTCACATATATATATACAAAAATCAGGCTGCCATGGCTGGACTGTTTATTTTTCAAAATGCTGGTTACTTTGCTTTGTTTTATTTTCCTAATCACAGTTCATTCATTTTATGCAAGAATATGATTTTTTCAATAAATTTATTGAATATGTCCTTCATATCTTTCTTATGTTTACCGAGGCCATGCATGAGAAGACAACGAAAGGGGTAAGATCGGTTTTCACAATTCCCTTGGGGATCAGAGTGTAATGTTCAAGGTTACCAAAATCACCTTCTGCCCTGTAAAGGTAAGGGGTTCAGGTGAGACATTATGAGCTACCTAGGACTTCGGCCAAAATTCACTGATGGTGTAGATGGACTCAGTCCCTGCATGCTGAGGTCCTGTTGTCCTAATACGCAATCCTACCTTTTCTAGTGGGAACCCTATAATCAAATTAATGTCAAACTATTATTTCTTTAGGCATTCACTGTGGGACTAGTACAATCACAGCAGGCAGGCTAAGTATTTGAAGTGCACATCTAAGGCTGGACAGGTGACATCCTATGGCGAGACCAACAGGCGCACTGAGGCTTATCTTACTTGTACAATGTTAATGAGCTGGGGGGTTATCACAGCTGCATTCCCCCAGTCGCCTAAGGAGTGCTGAGTTTGCCTGCCCAGCCTACCCTGGAGCTGCTGTCAAGAAGTTTGCAGATAAAAACATTAGTGCAGCAGAGTCTACTTTGCCTCAGGACAATAGATGCAGGTAGAATGGCCTCTAATCCCAACTCACATGAGGCAGTGCGGGGAGAGAGATGGGTTCACAGATAATAGCCAATTGCTGTATGGCTTTTTTTTAAGCCATGCAGTGATTGGTGCCTTTCTGTTCCTTGATCTCTTCTCTTTATGCACAGCGCCAGTAATGGCATTTTACAATTGTAAGAAGTTGCAGGTTAGTGTTTGCCTACTCCCTCAATCTGTATCAGTGGGGGCACCAGAACATGTGCATGGCCCTTAAATCAATCAATCAATCATAGACATTTATAGAGCGCTCTACTTACCCGGAGGGTCTCAAGGCGCTAGGGGGGGGGTGCTGCTACTGCCCGAACAGCCAGGTCTTGAGCTTCTTCCTGAAGGCGAGGTGGTCTTGGGTCAGGCGCAGGTCGGTCGGGAGGGAGTTCCAGGTCTTGGCAGCCAGGTAGGAGAAGGACCTTCCTCCTGTTGTCGTTCTTCGGATGCGGGGGACGGCGGCGAGGGCGTGACTGGCTGATCGGAGGTGTCGTTTGGGAGCGTAGAAGTTGATGCGGTTGTTGAGGTAGCTCGGGCCTTGATCGTGTAGGGCTTTGTGTGCGTGGGTGAGGAGACGGAAGGTGATTCTCTTGTTGACCGGGAGCCAGTGCAGGTCTCTTAGGTGTCCGGAGATGTGGCTGTGTCGTGGGATGTCGAGGATGAGTCTGGCTGAGGCGTTCTGGATCCGTTGGAGTCTCTTCTGGAGCTTGGCGGTGGTTCCGGCGTAGAGGGCGTTGCCGTAGTCCAGTCGGCTGGTGACGAGGGCCTGGGTGACAGTCTTCCTGGTCTCGGTGGGGATCCACCGGAAGATTTTCCGTAGCATGCGCAGGATGTTGAAGCACGACGAGGAGACTGCGTTGACTTGCTTGGTCATGGAGAGGGAGGAGTCCAGGATGAAGCCCAGGTTGCGTGCGTGGTCTGTCGGTTTGGGTGCAGTTCCCAGGGCGGGGGGCCACCAGGAGTCGTCCCAGGCGGAGGGCGAGGATCCCAGGATGAGGACTTCCGTCTTGTCCGAGTTCAGCTTCAGGCGGCTGGTCGACATCCACTCGGCTACTTCTTTCATTCCTTCGTGGAGGTTGGCTCTGGCGGCGGCGGGGTCGTTGGTAAGGGAGAGGATCAGCTGGGTATCGTCGGCGTAGGAGATGATGTTCAGGTTGTGTTGGCGTGCGATGGCCGCGAGGGGGCTCATGTAGACGTTGAAGAGGGTTGGGCTCAGCGAGGATCCTTGGGGTACGCCGCAGATGACTTCGGTGGCCTTTGATTTGTACGGAGGTAGGCGGACTCTCTGGGTTCTTCCGTCGAGGAAGGAGATGATCCATTCCAGTGCCTTCTCCTGGATTCCGACGTCGTAGAGGCGCTGCACTAGGGTGCGGTGGCAGACGGTGTCGAAGGCCGCGGAGAGGTCTAGGAGGATGAGCGCCGCTGTTTCTCCGTTATCCATCAGGGTTCGGATGTCATCGGTGGCAGCGATGAGGGCGGTCTCGGTGCTGTGGTTGGCTCGGAAGCCAGACTGTGAGGGGTCGAGGGATCCGTTCGTCTCAAGGAAGGCGGCCAGCTGCTTGTTGACGGTCTTCTCGATGACTTTGGCTGGAAACGGGAGGAGCGAGATGGGGCGGTAATTCTTCAGTTCGGTGGGGTCCGCTGTTGGTTTCTTGAGTAGAGCGCTGAGTTCGGCGTGCTTCCAGCTCTCAGGGAAGGTGGCGGTGTCGAATGAGGTGTTGATGATGTCCCGCAGGTGGGGTGCGATGACAGCGTCGGCCTTGTTGAAGACGTGGTGAGGGCAAGGGTCGGTCGGAGATCCGGAGTGGATGGAGTTCATCGTGCGGACGGTGTCTTCGGTGCTGATAGGAGTCGAGGCGCGGAGGGTGGTGGTGGGGGGCGGTGGTTCGGTTGAGTCGGGCGTGGCGTTCGTCGGTTGGGTGTTGAAGCTGTTGTGTATGTCCGCGATCTTGTTGTGGAAGTAGGAGGCGAGGGAGTTGCAGAGTTCTTGCGATGGGGTGATGTCGTTGTTTCCGGCGTAAAGGGAGCAGAATGGAGCAGAGGCCTGTCAAAGCTTGCTTTCACCATCTGTCAGCCTCAGTAATAGGATTTCTGGGTCAACAAGAACCAGGGTTACAACTTAACTGTCCCATAGTGTTTTTAAATTAGGCAATGTCTTAACAAAGTTTTGGTGCAGAAAGTGAATATAAGATTTGGGTTGTCCAGTACTTGAATTATGATGTGGCAGAGAGATTACATCTGCTTAAGAAGAGTTATTGGCAAATATTGAATTATGATGTGGCAGAGAGATTACATCTGCTCAAGGAGACCTATTGGCAAATATTGGCAAATAAGAACTGGAACTCTCTTGTCTCTTTATTGAGAAACCTGGTACTGCATGGAACAAGTGGAGGTGTGTGACTGAGGGAGCAGGGGCTGAGGTTGTTCATGTAATCTGTTAACTTTGATGCTTTTTCTTTTGCCCTTCCCACGCACACTGTGTAGACTGTCCTTGAAAATAGCACATAAAAGCCTAAGACAGACACACAATGAAGATCTCTTACATCAACATACATATTAATAAAAATATATATTTAGCTCGATGATCTGACACTTGCAGCATGTACTCATGGGTACAAGGAGAAGCATAACTTTGATGCATGTTCTTTCCCCCTTCCCACATACACTGTATAGACTGTCCTAGAAAACAGCACATGAAGGCCTAAGACAGACACATCATGAAGATCTCTTACAACAACATACATATTACCTAATGGCGGTCACCAGTAGGTAGTTATAGTTAGGACCTATTATCCATAGGAAATTCACAACATTCTATTGGCAATAACTTTGGCATCAATTGATTAATCTTCTTGAAATTTTCCAAACTTTTGGCCAGCTCAGTTCCACTCCTTCCCTGGGGGGTGATTGGTAGAGCGGGAGCCGAGAACGAAGGCGGGGTCCCCAAATGTGTTTTCCCCATGCAACTTCCCATAGGAAGTTTAGCTGCGGCCACAGCTTGAACGGCTGAACGGAGTAAAAACACAAAAGTTGGCAGAGAGGTAGTCCTCAGTTCCAAATTGTGCCTTTTGCATATCTGGTGTCAATCTGTTCAATAGTTTCTTTGAAAATTACGGTTAAAGTCATTTATATACGAGGCGAGGATTGGCCTCGTAGGATAAGCGCACCGTCCCGATCACGCGCTCAATTCTCATTGGCTGTCAAGCGGTTGTAAACATTCGAAATCAGGAACTGTTGGCAGCCATTTTGTGCCTCGGTAGAAGCGAGGCTGAGGAAGTCATTGAAATATGCGTGGATAGTGTGAAAAATTTGGAAGGGTAGACACACCCTGACCCCACTAGGCCTGCTCAGGGGGTCACATAAAGACCCGTAGGGCCAAAAAAGTAGGATAGTATTTTTCTTTTTTTTTTAAAGTCACGGGATACGCGTAGGATCAGCACATTTTGCCGCCTAAAAAAAAGAAGAATGTATTTTTTAGATATACATCAAGCTTATGTGTATAGCTGTTGGGTGGCTCTAAAAAGAGCCCTTGTGTTTATTGAGAGATGTTAGTACTTACAAGGAAGTACCGATGCAGAGTCTAAAGTTCATGAGAAAGACTCTGTTCCCTTCATCTTTAAAATGTACAGCATCTCTCCTATAGATCGCATGCATATTAAAACCCAGATTTTTGTGGTATATGGACACCATTCTATAGTCTCAGAGAAAAGTAGAAACAGATTTATTCACATTTTGTCCTAGCTTTCTCAATCTGTGGACAAAATAGATTGGAGTAGTTCCATTTCTGCCTTTGGCATATGTTAGAATAGACAAAGGGAGTTTGGGGTAAAGTGAAATTAAAACAGAAAAGAAATGATTGGTTGTTTGACAACATTCTACACAGAAAACTAGGGTGCATTTGTTTGATTTTCAAAAGCATTATTCTTATTGGTGATCAGAACGTGTTTGAAAATAACATTACGTAGGATAAGGTAGTATATTGAGAAGTCGAGCACACTTGCTGTTTTTTTAGCAACATTGTGTGATGAACTTTTGCGTTCTTCGGGAGCCAGTGTTGCTTTTTTGCATGGTTAAATGCTAATTTGTATATGGAAATGCAATCTGCTTTGGATTTTGAAAGTGAGAATAGTTTTCGCTGCTCTGTCTTTCAAAATACAAACTATGTTTGCTATGGGAGGGCAGGAGTCGTGAGAGTCCCGCTCTGTCAAAGCAAACAGCAGTATAGCGGGGGTAGTAGTTTCCAAGGCCCTCGAGGGCACCAGGCGGAGGGCCACGCAGTCTGCCTCCCGTAAAACACAAATTCTCGGGGGTGGTGATTCCCGGAGCTTGAGGGGGGTTGTTGAGGCTCACAGACTTGTAAGTTTGTAGGGGGGTTGGATGCGAAAGTGGTGCAAGGGGGTTGTAAATCTGGTACACAGTGTTTTCTTTTACTTTGCTTTCCTTTCTGTCATGTAGAGGATCCAGGGTGAATATAAAGGTTTCTGTACAGCCTGTAACTTTTAACCCTACCCCCAAACAGCTTTCTGCCTGTTACTATAGTAACGGTTTATGGAACACTTATTTATTTATTTATTTGTGTGTTTTGTAAAGCGCGCAGTTGCGCCAACGGGGCATCCCGGCGCTAATAGATCAGGTAGCAGAGGATGCAGATAAGAACTTAGGAACCAAAGAGGAAGGTCTTGAGGGATTTACGGAATTCAAGTTCGGACAGACTTGAGTGTAGGGGCAGCGGAAGCTTGTTCCAGTGCTGTGAGGCACAGACTTCGAATGTTTTACCTCCCATTCGGGTTCTTTTAAATCTGGGGGTCACAAGAAGAAGTTGGGAATTAGATCTCAATGTTCTGAAGTTGCAGTAGGGATGCAAGCTGGTTTTAAGGTGAGCAGATCCCTTGCCCTTCGTGGCTCTATAGGCCAGTGTCAAAGCTTTGAACTCACATCTTTTTGCAATGGGAAGCTAATGTAATTTACGGAGGTGAGGGGAAATGTGATGTCTAGGAGGAATGCCCTCCACCAGTCGAGCCGCAGCATTTTGAACAGTCTGAAGCTTGTGAAACAGACCGGCCGTAAGGCCCACGTATAAGGCGTTGGCGTAATCGAGGTGGGAAGTTATCAGGGCATGTACCACAGTATTGCGGCAATCAGTTGGAAGGTATTTTATGAGCTTTTTTATTATTCGAATCTTAGCGAAGCAGGATGCTGCCACTGTTTGGACCTGAGGTCCGAAGGAGAGATTGTTATCCCAGCGAACCCCCAGGTTCATAACCGAGTCTTTGGGTATGGGAGCCTTGCTCAGATCTTCCGGCCACCATAAGCTAGATTCTAGTGGGGAAGGTAAATTAAAAAACAAAACCTCCGTCTTTTCTGCGTTGAGTCTCAGAGAGTTCATATCCATCCATTTTGATATACTCCTGAGGCATGATTTCAAAAGGTCAAAAGTTGTGGATGTTGACTCGTCAAATGTAAAGAGGAGCTGAATGTCATCCGCATAGGAGATAGATTTAACACCGGCTCGAGCGATCATTTCCGACAGTGGGGAGAAATACACATTAAAAAGGAGTGGGCTCAATGATGAGCCCTGAGGGACTCCCCATTTAAGTGGCCTAGCAGAGGACATGTAGGGGGGAGTGTATACCTGCTGGGTGCGGTTTGACAAGAAGGAAGCAACCCACTTTAGTACGGTTCCCCCGATGCCCAAGGCACCCGGTCTTTTCAGCAGAATCTTATGAGAGACGGTGTCAAATGCTGCTGAAAGGCCCAGCAGCACTAACACCGCCCTCGACCCACGATCCAATGTCCACCTCACCGAGTCGGCCATTTCGATCAGGGCCGACTCCGTACTGTGGCCTGACCGGAAGCCATGCTGAGAGTTATGCAAGAGCCCATGGGACTCAATATAGTTGGCAAGTTGAGAGTGTGCCAATTTTTCCAGAATCTTTGCCGGGGAGGGCAAAAGGGAAATCGGCCTGTAGTTATTTGGATTATCCGGATCCGCGTTAGGCTTTTTCAAAATAGAAACTAGGGAAGCATGTTTCCATTTATCGGGAAATCTTCCAGCCCTCAAAGAATCATTCCATATAAGGTTGAGATAAGGGTTCAAAAGAACGGCCAAAGCCTTATATTGCTTCGCCGGCCAAGGATCATTAGGTGATCCGAATTTGCATTTGAATAGTTCTAGAAGGGAGGCCTCTTCTGAAACTTCTGCAAATTCCGTAAGGGAAAGAATCGGGAGGTTCTGAGTACGCGGAACCTCCTCTAGGTCAAGGCTATCATTAGCGGGGAAGGAGGCACAAATTTGCGCTATTTTTTCCTCAAAGAATTCCGAGATTTGATTGCAGGGAAGCTGGGAGGAGGGGTGACTCTGATTCAATGCTTGAGGGTCTGTAAAGGATTTAACAATGCTAAAGATCTCTCGGGATCCACTACTGGCTATCTTAATTCGAGTAGCCAGGTAGGCTCTTTTATGTTTCACAATTATTCTACAGTATTCTTTAAGGGCTGTCCTATAATCAGTCTTACTTTCCAAAGAGTACTTTTGTCTCCAGGCTCGCTCAAGAACTTTACAGGAGGCTTTTTTCTGACGGAGATCATCTGAATACCAGGGGGCTGACAGTGCAAACCTAAAGGTTTTAATAGGTTTCAAGGGGGCCAGTGAATCTATGGCCTGGCCAATCCAGGCCTCTAGATTGACAATGCAGGTGTCTAGGTCTGAGGCTGGAATTGTCTGGGAGTCTTTTAAGAGTTCCTGGAGCGAATCCAAAGTGATTCGGCTCCAGTTTCTCCCAGATACCTTCAGGGTCAGGACGGGTCTATCGGGGTAAGATAAACCGATCGAAAAGGGGATAAGAAAGTGGTCTGACCATACTACCAGTGTGGAATTCTCCACCCGGATATCCACCAGATTCGAGCAAATCAAATCTAGTGTGTGACCAGCTCTGTGAGTGGGTGACTCCACCCTTTGAATTAAGTTGCATGCAGTCAGAGTAGAAATCAGGCTTTTGCTATGCGGACAAATGCAAAGTACTGGAATGGGGGGGGGGCGATAGATCAAAAGTCCTGAGCAAGAAGTAGAAGCTGATAGCTTGATACAGAAGGGAAGACCCTCTATGCAGTTAATTTGATCGTATAAGGGAGTGGTAACAGTCCATTCCGATTTATAGATGAGTACCACCCCGCCCCCATGTTTGCCATTAAGTCTATTGGCACAGATGATACTGTAGCCTTCCAGAATAGCCAGAGTCAAGGCAGGGTTAGTTGTATCACTCAAAAAGAGACTAGCTCGAAATAGGTAAAGATAACAAAAATTAATTTAATTTTTAGTTCAAGGACTCAAGTATGCTTTGTCACGGGTTAGTGGCACCTGGTAGGTGTGCTCATGAAGCCCTCACCCACCAACCTAGTTGGTGGCATGCTTCATCATCGGGCCCACCCAGTGACACCTAGCGTGTCCCGGGTGTGCTTCAACGCCTGATTGCAGCGGAGCAGGTATGTCGCTGAGTGTGCGGTGAAGAGTGTTATGGAAAGTGAGTTTAAAACGGCTTGGCGGGGATCCCAGTGCCCGAAGGCAAATTATACTTTAATAGCTGGGTCACCGTCAGCGGTTAAAAATAAGGCTGTTGGATGTTAGAGGCGGGTTACGACCTCCCACATCCTTGGGTATGTCAACATGTTTCAGCCAGTGCCTTATGAATATGCTGGCTTTCTTCAGGACAGATAAAATACGTGTGAGTGATTAAAACTAGCGGGTGTATATTTCAGACTATGTGTATACACGCCCTAAAGTGTTTTTCTATGTGTGAGTGGGGGATTCCCATCTCAAAACACCTGTACATATAACATATAAAAACAAGGATAAAACACACAAGGAGAAAATAGAGTCACTTGACTGTATAGCAATGTATACATCTGGTTGCCGACTTAATAGCGTTGTTGGTGCTGGCTATAAGCGGCTATAGTGTAATGGTATTGGTGATACCATTATTGTGGGGTTCGCACTGGATTTCGATGGTGAAGTGGCTAAAACACGGTATGTACATAAATAGTGCATAGTGCTAGAAAAGAAGAACACAAGAATTCTTTCTTACGCTAGTTTTAGAAATGTGCTACTTCAAGGTTGAGAAGTGGCAAGGGTTGACCCTGTGGGGTGAAAAACAAGGGTTTTGCCACTTAGATTAAGAGGAAACCTGTGGGAGAGAAAACGCTTACCAGTGATGAGGATGGTCGATCATGATACTCACAGAATTGTTGGCCAGAGCCTGCTGTGGACCTGTAGTGCCTCCTTCGCAGAACCGGTGAGTAATGGCCATAGCGGTGGAGGTTTTATACTGTTGTTGATTGCATGATTGTTATCACCTGCATAGTAGGGGAAAGGGTAGAGAGACTCGATCTGCCGAGTCATCGCGCTCGCGAGCGCTCAGGTGTGCGAGGAGCAGTGGTGGGGCTTCGCGCATGAGTGGTACAATGCGCTTGCATCGCGCATGCGCGGAAAGGTGTTATCTCCGCGCATGTGCGCCTCATTGAGCGTATGTGCGCTATATATTCGCGCATGCGCGATCACAATAATCTAATAAGTGCCACATTCGCGCATATGTAGGGAGGTGGTGTCTAATGAGTGCCGCTTTGTTACATATCATGATATGTTCAGACATTGGTGGCACACAGTCAGGGCCATAGATTAAGGTGGAATTTGTAACAACAATATTTTGAGGTATGAGACCCTGTGTTCAGGGGAACCATACAAGGGGTTTCTAGTGGGGTCAGGAAGTTGGCAACATGGTCCAAAGGTCACGTATATGCCAGGGAGTTCCAGGGGATGGCATCGTTAAGGCCATTGGTAGATGTTGAAAGGCGATATATCCATCGCTGTTCTTTGCCCAGGAGTTTTTTGTCATTCTCAATGGTACTTTCGGGGATTTGCTCAATCACTGTCCACTTTAAGTCATTGGGTGTGTGGCAGTGGGTGATGAAGTGGTTAGTTAGTTTGCTTACATTTTTCTTGCATCTTATGGTACTTCGATGCTCAGTGATTCTGGTTTTGATTTTGCGTGTGGTCATCCCCACGTAACGGAGGCCACACGTGCAGGTTAGAAGGTATATTACATTGCGTGAGTTGCAATTGGTGTGGTTGAGCTGGGTCCAGATTTTATTGGGCTCAAGGTTCAGGGTTTTGGTGTGTGTAGTCAGGTGACATACACTGCAGTCGTTGCAGGGGTAGTGTCCGATGACTTTGGGCAGTCCCCACGCATTCAGAATGGTGTTCATAGGTTGTTTGGGCGATGGTCTGGGTCAGGTGCTCACCAGTTGGTCCTTGAGGTTCTTGTTCCTCTTGTAGGCAAATCTTGGTGTGTCCCATTTTCTTTGGCCAGAGTTGATTATCCTCCAATGTTTTTTAATGATTTTCGCTACTTCGTTTGACGCCGTATTGTAGGTGGTAACACAAGTGATTGGTTGTTCCTGATCCTCCTTTACGTGGGTCTCGAGAAGGGCATCACGGTTCTGATTTCTCGCCCTTTTCTGGGTTTTACGGACGATGGTTGTGGGATAGCCACGGTTTTCTAGTTTTGTGGCCAGATCGGCTGATTGTGATTTGTAGTCACTCACGTTGGTGCAGTTTCTCCGGATTCTTAGGAACTGGCCAAACGGTAAGTTTTCCTTGAGGGGACGGGGGTGGAAGCTTGTGAAATGAAGCAAAGCATTCCTTGCGGTTGGTTTGTAGTATGTTGTCGTGATCAGGGTCCCATCTTTTGCTCTGATGTCCAAATCCAGGAAGGGCAGTAGTTCATTGCTAGCTGTCCCTGTAAAATTCAGATATTGATCCCTGGTGTTGAGCCAGATCATGAATCTGTCAAGGTCAGTCTGTGAACCTTGCCAAATAACCAGGATATCATCAATGTATCTGTGCCATTTCAGGATGTGATGGTTGAACGGGTTAGTGGCCGTGGCGATGTTGGTGCTTTCAAAGTGGTGTACATACAATCCTGCCACGCTGGGGGCAAAAACGCTGCCCATTGACGTACCATTCGTTTGTAAATAGAAGTTGCCTTCGTATTCGAAATTGTTTCGTTTAAGGGCCAGGGTGGCACACGCCAGTATGAAATCCCTAGGGGTGTGGTAGGGCCAGGGGGATGCCATTAGGACGTCGTGAAGAACTTTCAGAGTTGCGTCCTGTGGGAGACTGGTGTATAAGCTCTCCACATCTAACCCCACCAGGAGTTGTGTGTCAGGGTTGAAGTCCATTTTGTCTATGACCTGTAACAAATGTTTGGTGTCTTTTATGTACGTGGGTGTTTTTTGCACCAAGGGGTTTAAGAAAAAGTCACAGTATCGTGACAATGGTTCCAAAAGGGAGTTTATGCCTGACACGATGGGTCTGCCAGGAGGCGGATTTTTGTCCTTATGTACCTTGGGTACTGTGTAAAAGTACGGGGTCCTCGTGTGTTCAGGACATAGGTATTCGGCTTCCTGTTTGGAAATGTGTTCTGCATCCGCTGCCCTCTTGACAAGTTCATGGATAGTTGTCCGTAGTTCTTCGGATGGGTCCTGTTCCAATCTGCGATAGTTCCTATTATCGCTTAAGAGTCTGCGACATTTGGTGTCATAATCTTTCTTGTCCTGTAGGACAATGCCTCACCCCTTGTCTGCAGGTTTAATGACAAGTGTGGGGTTGTTTTGTAGGCGCTGTATTGTTTGTCTGTCTTCCCAGGACAGGTTGTTGAAATGGTTGGTTGGGTTCAGATTCTCAATGTCATGGTACACAGCTTGTTCGAACGTTGTGATCTCGGGAGGGATGGTGGAGGGAGGAGGGACAAATGTAGATTTGGTTCTAAGACCGGTGATGTTGGGGTTTTCGTGAGGTTGTTCGTTTTCTGGGGTTGGTTTTTCAAAGAAAGACTTCAATTTGAGCTTTCTAAAAAACTGTGCCAATTCAACATGTAATTGGAATTTGTCGAGTCTGGTGGTCGGCACAAACGACAGTCCCTTCTCTAGGACTGACTGTTCTTTGTGGGACAATGGGGTGCTGGATAGGTTGAATACCAGCGATGGTCGGCTGGTATGGTTTAGGTTTTGCTCGGCCCTGGGGTTGCTTCCTTCGCCTTCTGGCGTGTGTTCGAGCTCACTGGGTTCTCTTCCCCGGCCCACTGGACCTGTGTGTGTTGTTGGTTTGGTCTTCGTCGGCCCCGAGCTCTTCGGCCCTGTCCTAAAAAAGGAATGTGTGGGCCCTGGTTGCCTGCAAATAGAGGCATTGGTCCCGGGGGGTACATGGGAGGGAAGCCATAGTAGGGATTCTGCATGTGACCCAGGTTTGGTGGAAAACCATAGAAATTACCCTGTTGTCCTCCTTGCCAATTGTTTGGCCAGTGTTGTCCTCTTCTTCCTCTACCTCCTCCTCCTCGTTTTTGTGAGCCGTTGCTTGAATTGCTAGAAACGGAGCTGTCATCACCAGAAGAGTTTGACATCTTAGTGTTGTTGGTTTGTGGTGTGTAGTCCTCTTCTGAGTAAGGGTACACTTTGGCGTAATTAAATTTCTTCAAATCTTTATCAAATTTTTTGATTTTCGCTTGAGTTAGGTACTCTTTGTACTCATTAATGTCTCTGTTTTGGTCATCCAATTTTTTCTTAAACGCAGTGATGGTAGCTTTGAAGTGGCTTTCTGTGGTCTGGATTTCAATCATGATGGCATCAGATAGTCGTTTTGAGGTTTTTATGATGAGTATCATCCAGTCCCTGGTGCAATGCCAGGCGATCTGGGCTCAGTCCTTCCTGAAGGTTGGGTCATCAAGGAAGATTCTGGGTGCGTTGGTTACTAGAAGTCCCCTCAGAGCTGTGTTGGTTCTAAGGTACTGGGCCAGGATTGTCCCATGCAGGATGGTCCGTATTCTGTTGCGTTTTCTCTCTGTTAAGGTCTCCCAGTCAGTGGTTTGTGCGATGGTGTTAGCGATGCTGAAGTCCGCTTGGAAGGACGGGTCAGATAGTATATCCGTCACGTCACTTTCAGAAAAGGTTAGGCCATGGTTTTCTCAAAACCTCAAAACGACTATCTGATGCCATCATGATTGAAATCCAGAGGTAGAGGAAGAAGAGGACAACACTGGCCAAACAATTGGCAAGGAGGACAACAGGGTAATTTCTATGGTTTTCCACCAAACCTGGGTCACATGCAGAATCCCTACTATGGCTTCCCTCCCATGTACCCCCCGGGACCAATGCCTCTATTTGCAGGCAACCAGGGCCCACACATTCCTTTTTTAGGACAGGGCCGAAGAGCTTGGGGCCGACGAAGACCAAACCAACAACACACACAGGTCCAGTGGGCCGGGGAAGAGAACCCAGTGAGCTCGAACACACGCCAGAAGGCGAAGGAAGCAACCCCAGGGCCGAGCAAAACCTAAACCATACCAGCCGACCATCGCTGGTATTCAACCTATCCAGCACCCCATTGTCCCACAAAGAACAGTCAGTCCTAGAGAAGGGACTGTCGTTTGTGCCGACCACCAGACTTGACAAATTCCAATTACATGTTGAATTGGCACCGTTTTTTAGAAAGCTCAAATTGAAGTCTTTCTTTGAAAAACCAACCCCAGAAAACGAACAACCTCACGAAAACCCCAACGTCACCGGTCTTAGAACCAAATCTACATTTGTCCCTCCTCCCTCCACCATCCCTCCCGAGATCACAACGTTCGAACAAGCTGTGTACCATGACATTGAGAATCTGAACCCAACCAACCATTTCAACAACCTGCCCTGGGAAGACAGACAAACAATACAGCGCCTACAAAACAACCCCACACTTGTCATTAAACCTGCAGACTAGGGGGGAGGCATTGTCCTACAGGACAAGAAAGATTATGACACCGAATGTCGCAGACTCTTAAGCGATAATAGGAACTATCGCAGATTGGAACAGGACCCATCCGAAGAACTACGGACAACTATCCATGAACTTGTCAAGAGGGCAGCGGATGCAGAACACATTTCCAAACAGGAAGCCGAATACCTATGTCCTGAACACACGAGGACCCCGTACATTTACACAGTACCCAAGGTACATAAGGACAAAAATCCGCCTCCTGGTAGACCCATCGTGTCAGGCATAAACTCCCTTTTGGAACCATTGTCACGATACTGTGACTTTTTCTTAAACCCCTTGGTGCAAAAAACACCCACGTACATAAAAGACACCAAACATTTGTTACAGGTCATAGACAAAATGGACTTCAACCCTGACACACAACTCCTGGTGGGGTTAGATGTGGAGAGCTTATACACCAGTCTCCCACAGGACGCAACTCTGAAAGTTCTTCACGACGTCCTAATGGCATCCCCCTGGCCCTACCACACCCCTAGGGATTTCATACTGGCGTGTGCCACCCTGGCCCTTAAACGAAACTATTTCGAATACGAAGGCAACTTCTATTTACAAACGAATGGTACGTCCATGGGCAGCGTTTTTGCCCCCAGCGTGGCAGGATTGTATGTACACCACTTTGAAAGCACCAACATCGCCACGGCCACTAACCTGTTCAACCATCACATCCTGAAATGGCACAGATACATTGATGATATCCTGGTTATTTGGCAAGGTTCACAGACTGACCTTGACAGATTCATGATCTGGCTCAACACCAGGGATCAATATCTGAATTTTACAGGGACAGCTAGCAATGAACTACTGCCCTTCCTGGATTTGGACATCAGAGCAAAAGATGGGACCCTGATCACGACAACATACTACAAACCAACCGCAAGGAATGCTTTGCTTCATTTCACAAGCTTCCACCCCGTCCCCTCAAGGAAAACTTACCGTTTGGCCAGTTCCTAAGAATCCGGAGAAACTGCACCAACGTGAGTGACTACAAATCACAATCAGCCGATCTGGCCACAAAACTAGAAAACCGTGGCTATCCCAAAACCATCGTCCGTAAAACCCAGAAAAGGGCGAGAAATCAGAACCGTGATGCCCTTCTCGAGACCCACGTAAAGGAGGATCAGAAACAACCAATCACTTGTGTTACCACCTACAATACGGCGTCAAACGAAGTAGCGAAAATCATTAAAAAACATTGGAGGATAATCAACTCTGGCCAAAGAAAATGGGACACACCAAGATTTGCCTACAAGAGGAACAAGAACCTCAAGGACCAACTGGTGAGCACCCGACCCAGACCACCGCCCAAACAACCTATGAACACCATTCTGAATGCGTGGGGACTGCCCAAAGTCATCGGACACTACCCCTGCAATGACTGCAGTGTATGTCACCTGACTACACACACCAAAACCCTGAACCTTGAGCCCAATAAAATCTGGACCCAGCTCAACCACACCAATTGCAACTCACGCAATGTAATATACCTTCTAACCTGCACGTGTGGCCTCCGTTACGTGGGGATGACCACACGCAAAATCAAAACCAGAATCACTGAGCATCGAAGTACCATAAGATGCAAGAAAAATGTAAGCAAACTAACTAACCACTTCATCACCCACTGCCACACACCCAATGACTTAAAGTGGACAGTGATTGAGCAAATCCCCGAAAGTACCATTGAGAATGACAAGAAACTCCTGGGCAAAGAACAGCGATGCATATATCGCCTTTCAACATCTACCAATGGCCTTAACGATGCCATCCCCTGGAACTCCCTGGCATATACGTGACCTTTGGACCATGTTGCCAACTTCCTGACCCCACTAGAAACCCCTTGTATGGTTCCCCTGAACACAGGGTCTCATACCTCAAAATATTGTTGTTACAAATTCCACCTTAATCTATGGCCCTAACTGTGTGCCACCAATGTCTGAACATTTCATGATATGTAACAAAGCGGCACTCATTAGACACCACCTCCCTACATATGTGCGAATGTGGCACTTATTAGATTATTGTGATCGCGCATGCGCGAATATATAGCGCACATACGCTCAATGAGGCGCACATGCGCGGAGATAACACCTTTCCGCGCATGCGCGATGCTAGCTCATTGTACCACTCATGCGCGAAGCCCCACCACTGCTCCTCGCACACCTGAGCGCTCGCGAGCGCGATGACTCGGCAGATCGAGTCTCTCTCCCCTTTCCCCTACTATGCAGGTGATAACAATCATGCAATCAACAACAGTATAAAACCTCCACCGCTATGGCCATTACTCACCGGTTCTGCGAAGGAGGCACTACAGGTCCACAGCAGGCTCTGGCCAACAATTCTGTGAGTATCATGATCGACCATCCTCATCACTGGTAAGCGTTTTCTCTCCCACAGGTTTCCTCTTAATCTAAGTGGCAAAACCCTTGTTTTTCACCCCACAGGGTCAACCCTTGCCACTTATCAACCTTGAAGTAGCACATTTCTAAAACTAGCTTAAGAAAGAATTCTTGTGTTCTTCTTTTCTAGCACTATGCACTATTTATGTACATACCGTGTTTTAGCCACTTCACCTTCGAAATCCAGTGCGAACCCCACAATAATGGTATCACCAATACCATTACACTATAGCCGCTTATAGCCAGCACCAACAACGCTATTAAGTCGGCAACCAGATGTATACATTGCTATACAGTCAAGTGACTCTATTTTCTCCTTGTGTGTTTTGTCCTTGTTTTTATATGTTATATGTACAGGTGTTTTGAGATGGGAATCCCCCACTCACACATAGAAAAACACTTTAGGGCGTGTATACACATAGTCTGAAATATACACCCACTAGTTTTAATCACTCACACGTATTTTATCTGTCCTGAAGAAAGCCAGCATAGTCATAAGGCACTGGCTGAAACATGTTGACATACCCCAGGATGTGGGAGGTCGTAACCCGCCTCTAACATCCAACAGCCTTATTTTTAACTGCTGACGGTGACCCAGCTATTAAAGTATAATTTGCCTTCGGGCACTGGGATCCCCGCCAAGCCGTTTTAAACTCACTTTCCATAACACTCTTCACCGCACACTCAGCGACATACCTGCTCCGCTGCAATCAGGCGTCGAAGCACACCCGGGACACGCTAGGTGTCACTGGGTGGGCCCGATGATGAAGCATGCCACCAACTAGGTTGGTGGGTGAGGGCTTCATGAGCACACCTACTAGGTGCCACTAACCCGTGACAAAGCATACTTGAGTCCTTGAACTAAAAATTAAATTAATTTTTGTTATCTTTACCTATTTCGAGCTAGTCTCTTTTTGATTAACCACATATAAACCGGGGGATATGGACTAGCTTTCTGGTCCTCTCTCTCCCTCTTGATACACGAAGAAGAAGTTGTATCACTCAGCCATGTTTCGGTGAGAAAAAGAAGATCCCATTTATTGTCCAGGAGAGACTGCCAGATGTCGAAAGCGTGTCTGACCAAAGATCTCCAATTGAGTAGTGCTGCTCTCAGGGTCAGGGAAGATCCTGGACCACGAGAAGGAGCAGAGCCATGGGTATGGGGCTGTCTATCCTGTCTTTTGTGATGAGTCAGAGAGAAAGCGCAGCCCTTGCATTCATAAACCGGGCACTTTAGGTCTAGGGGAGGCAGTGGGTTGGAAGTGCATCGTGGGGGTATCCGAGCAAAAATCTCCTTCCGCTTATAGGTCATACATTCATCGCTGTTCAGACGGACAGGGGGACCGGCCCCGGTCGCGTCTTGGTCGCGGACGGGCTCAGGCGGGCTTGCCTTTGGCGCGTCTTTGGTGCGCTGCCGGCGCGCCCGCTGCACCGCTGAGTCAGGAATGCCATATCAAGCAGGTGAGTGCAGGAGGGGCCAGGCTACTGGACCGTCACCCTTCACTTCACCCAAGATGGCGGCTCGGTTTTGATTAGAGCTCCGCGACAGCGCCTACTAGGCTGCGCGGTGTCTAAATGAGGTGGGAGACAAAGTAAGTGTGGCTGCAGGTAAACGAGTTAAAATACAATGTCGAAACAGAAAATCACAAATTTTTAAAAGCGTTACAAACTTCCCGGCTTTCCGCCTCAGGAAGAGCTGCTACTAGATCCAATGCGCGCGCTACCCAGAGCGCTTTTTATGAGCAGGTGAGGGCGAGAGGGGCCAGGCTACTGGACCGTCACCCTTTACTTCACCCAAGATGGCGGCTCGGTTTTGATTAGAGCTCCGCGACAGCGCCTGCTCGGCTGCGCGGTGTCTAAATGAGGTGGGAGACAAAGTAAGTGTGGCAGCAGGTAAAGGAATTAAAATACAATGTCGAAACAGAAAATCACAAATTTTTAAAAGCGTTACAAACTTCCCAGCTTTCCGCCTCAGGAAGAGCTGCTACTAGATCCAATGCGCGCGTTACCCAGAGCGCTTTTTATGAGCAGGTGAGGGCGGGAGGGGCCAGGCTACTGGACTGTCACCCTTTACTTCACCCAAGATGGCGGCTCGGTTTTGATTAGAGCTCCGCGACAGTGCCTACTTGGCTGCGCGGTGTCTAAATGAGGTGGGAGACAAAGTAAGTGTGCCAGCAGGTAAAGGAATTAAAATACAATGTCGAAACAGAAAATCACAAATTTTTAAAAGCGTTACAAACTTCCCGGCTTTCCGCCTCAGGAAGAGCTGCTACACTTACGTGAGCACAGTGGTTATAAGTTCACCACACTATGTTGCTAATGGCATTGTACTTTTTATACTTATGACTTGGAACTGTAAATTGTAGCTATACACTCTGGTAAAGATCTGGTGAAGAACTAGCCTTGGAATTATACTGCAAATTATAAATATAATTTCTATTGTGGACTGCTACCACCACAAAGAAAAGACATATGTACTTTTTTTTATTAACTTTTATTAAAACAATAAATAACTGGAAGTATAACTAAATGATAACAATACAATAAATAACTAGAACCATAACTTTAACAAAACAATATAACAAACAACATATAATATGGAATCCAATAGAAGTAGTGTAGTTAATCTGCAAAACAAAAAAGAAAATTGGTGTTTACATTTAGATCGATGTGACTAAATGAGGTCACACATTACAAGTCAAAGCAACACTTGACGATATTTTCTATTTTTTTAATGTGTGCAGTGTACCTGATAGATTTCACTTACCTTATAGGCTTGCATTCAAACGGTGTCTGTATAAAAGTGCCTAGTGCGTCATATTTATATTACAGATAAACAGGTCTTTAAAATGATTCACAGATGAGACAGAATTAGGTGAGAGATGAAGTCATTATGCAGCACAATATTTTTTAGGGCTTATTTACAGAACTCTTGTGCCACTTTTGTGTTACTTTTCTCATGTTGAAAGTGACGCAAAAGTGGCGCAAGGAGTTTGTAAATAAGCTCTTTTATTTCTGATGCATTTAATTGGAAGTATTGAATATTTAGGCCGCTCTGTTTACCTTGTGAACTTCGCTTTGGATTGTTACTTGCCGGATATGCAAGACTGCTTTCAAGAGGAGACCCCAATAAAGAGTACTGGTGTGGAACTGCAAGTATGCGGAAGGACTTGCAGACTAAGAATCCGGTCAACTTTGGAAGGGAAGAGTTAAGGATATTGAGAGAGGCTCCTTCTGCTTCATGAGAAGGCCCAAGTACCAGTGGAGCAACACCGTCAACCTCTACTGCACAGCCTAATATTCGTCCCCAGTTTGGAACCCTTTAAGAGAAAAAGGAAGAAGGTTGGGAGCTTTGTATGCCATCCTAATACCTAATCATCCCTTAGTTATACAGAGATCCACCCTGTCTCAGACTCATCCATACAAGTGTGAATTGGACATTATCCGATACCAAAAACCCCTCAAGTACTTTCATCTGTTACTTTTTAACTTCGTCGACTACTTATATTGAGAGTATTTACCCTAATGTTATCCGTTAAAAATTTGTGAATCTCCATGGTTCAGACAACTAGTAAATGTCATATTTGAGACATCGGTGTAATCAGCTGGAAGAGGAGGACATACTTTTTCAACCTCGGCAATTTGCTGCTGATTTATGTAACATTCTGCAAACTGAAAAAAGAGTTAAAAATGTATATGGTGTACCTTTGTCCAAGATTAATTTTAATGTACATAAAAACATTTGTTTTCAATAGGATTGGGGTTGAAAAGCAATCATCAGAGGTTATATTTTGCAAGCAAAATAGGAAATAGCATTGCATTATACAAACGTTAGGCCGAGATTGGTCACTCACTTCATTTACAAACTCCTGGCCTTGATCTGATAGCATATGGAAAGCAGTCAGTGGATCTGGTATGTCGAGTGGTTGACCACCATCTGGTGTAGTGCATGGGCAGGAAAAAACAGCTTGTGGCGACCAGTACGTCTCATGGTTGAGATATCTGTATAATGAGATAGAACAGGGGACACATCAAGTTTAAGGTTATTAAAAAACTTGGAGAGCATTGTAAAATACAACATTGGTCAATCGATTACATGTGAACTGCATGGGGAGGAAGCAGCATGTGGCGCACTACTTCCAAATTAAAGGCGGCAGGATTAAGTGATTTGCCTAGAAATATCGCCTACCATGGTAAGATATTGGAGGTATAAGAGCTGGAAACCGTGCTAAAATACACTATTGCCGAAAACATTACTTTTGCAATGCATGGGGCACGTGACGCACTACTTACATGAGAAAAACTACATTGCATTAAGTTGAACAGCACGTAGCACACTGTTGCGGGAACGGCCACGTGGCGCTTGGCAAACTAAAGAAACGTGGCAGGATTAAGTGATTTCCACAGAACTAAGGATAGCAAATCAAGTTTAACGTTATTAAAAACCATGGAGTGAGTTGTAAAATACAACATTGGTCAATCGATTACATGTGAACTGCATGGGGAGGAAACAACATGTGGCGCACTACTTACAAAATTAAAGGCGGCAGGATTAAGTGATTTGCCTAGAAACATCGCCTACCAAGGTAAGATATTGGAGGTATAAGAGCTGGAAACCGTGCTAAAATACACTATTGCCGAAAACATTACTTTTGCAATGCATGGGGCACGTGACGCACTACTTACACAGGAAAAACTACATCGCATTAAGTTGAAGAGCATGTGGCACGATGCCACGTGAACGGCCATGTGGTGCTTGGCAAATGAATTACTTACACGAGAAAAAGTACATTGCATTAACTTAAACAGTACGTAGCAAAGTGATGCCGGAAGGGCCACGTGGCGCTTGGCAAATTAAAGAAACGTGGCAGGATGAACTGATTTGCACAGAACAAAGGATAAGAAATCAAGTTTAATGTTAAAAAAGACATGGAGAGCGTGCTAAAATACAACATTGGACAATCGATTACATGTGCACTACATGGGGAGGAAGCAGCATGCGGCGCACTACTTACAAAACTGAAGGCGGCAGGATTAGGTGATTTGCTCAGAAACAAAAGTTATGAAGTCAACTGTAACAATATAAAAAAGTAGGAAAGCGTGCTTAAAAACAACATTGTTAAATCGAACAAAATTTTGCATTTACAGAGTATTTAAAGATCATTCAGGTTAATTAATTTAATTATTCTTAAAGAAAAGGGCTCACCTACGAAGAAGTGGATACAAACACTATCAATGGCTGTGACTGCGGAATAGGAAAAGTTAGAGAAGGTTGGCAGGTTATAAATGCTTTGCAGAAGGATGATTGGTTGAGCATGATGTCACTGGGTGTGAGAGCTGTAATTGGGAATGTTGTAATTGAGCATGCGCAAATAAAATGAAATATGTTAGGGGTACATAGCCAGATGGTGGAACGTATTGTGCGCATACGTAATATTAACAAGGATGCACTACCACAAATGTGAAGGCAACTCCTAGGTGGTACATACACAGATGGACTTCGGATGTCGATAGAACCGCAGGAGGCGGGGAGCCGGTGGGACAGTGGGGGAAATTGAAGACCCTCGCAAGGTCCCCAACGGTGACGGCGGTAATGCATTTTTTTAAAAAGGCCGTCCCCGGTGAATGGGGTCCCCGGGGCCTTGAAGTGGCTTCAGTAGGGGAATTATGCAGCCCTCCTCTATAAAATAGTAATATATAATTAGCCATGCCCTGGGGGTGCCCGGAATTGACAACGGGAGGGGGGGCCACACGGCCCCATTCCCATAAAATAAAATGGATACGGATACTCCGATTATTGTCATTGTACCATAAGTGCAGCCTTCCGATCACGCGCTGAATGCTAATTGGCTGTCAAGTGCTTGTCAACATTCAAAAATGTAAACTGTTGGCAGCCATTTTATGCAAAAACAACAATTGATGGACAGAATGCAGAACAATGTCATACATTCACCCCAGTACAGAGATCTGGGCCTAAATCCATCATTTTTTTGCACTCCACACCACCCCAGGTCAGACATGGCCATATGCAAATCAGCCTTGACCCTGTGCCTCATGGGAACAGTCCAGCCCGAACTGCCAAGCCATGTCTTTCCTGGACCGGAATCAAGCATCTAAGGACCGGTTTCTGGCTATCAGCCGTCATCAGCCTGGATAGCTTGACTCCAGTGGTGTGGAGAGCATGGGACTCACGTCTGAGCATACCAATCCCACTCGGGGTGACAAATGCAAAAAACAACAATTGAGGGACAGAATGCAGAACAATGTCATACATTCACCCCAGTACAGAGATCTGGGCCTAAATCCATCGTTTTTTTGCACTCCACACCACCCCAGGTCAGACATGGCCATATGCAAATCAGTCTTGACCCTGTGCCTCATGGGAACAGTCCAGCCCGAACTGCCAAGCCATGTCTTTCCTGGACCGGAATCAAGCATCCAAGGACCGGTTTCTGGCTATCAGCCATCATCAGCCTGGATAGCTTGACTCCAGTGGTGTGGAGAGCATGGGACTCACGTCTGAGCATACCCATCCCACTCGGGTGACAAATGCATTTTATGCCTCGGTAGAAGGAAGGCTGAAGAAGCATGTGAAATGTGAGTTTAAAAGATGAAAAGGGGGAGGGTAGACACACCCTAACCATCTAGGTCTGCTCAGGTGGTTCCACAAGGACCCCCTTGGCCCCAAATTATTATTATTATTTTTTTTGTAAAATCGCGGGGTGCGCATGTGGTTCACGCATTCTGCCAATATCAAAAAAAAAGAGAGAGAGGCGTGGGCTTCCGCGCGTCTTTGGTAATTTGCATTCTTTCAACTGTTTAGAGGTGATGCATCAGTGCTGGATTCAGGATCCACCCCCGAGTAAGAAAAAGTAATAATAACACTATTTACCTGCTAAGTGAATTTCCTTTCATAGGCTGACATTGACTAGTTTCAGTTGCAAATTCTTCTAAGTGTGCAGCTTTTGAACTTTAAAATATTCACCTTAAGTCATCCACAGGACGAATTCCAATTTATTCATTAGTTATCAGGAGAGAAACCAGTGCTGCATCTTTTAGCCCAGCACTGACCCTGACAAGTAGTTCTAAGCATACTTACAAGTAACTTGTATTTCCTTCCATTGGAATCCCATTCCTATTTAAAAAAATGAATACATTTAGATTTGCGAGTCAGGCTCTAGGGGATGGGGTCCAGGGCCCAAAAAAGTAAACAATGTAATGTAATTTTAAAAATAAAATATCTAAAAATAAATAGTTAAAAAAAAAATAGCAAATCAGTATTGAAAAAAGAAATATAAGAATAAATATATTTTAAAATTGTCATTTACAAAACCTTTAAAAAACATGAAAAACCATAGGTTTCAGACATGTTATAGTTAGGAATTAGCATTTAAAAAACTTCAGAAATTCACTGAAAAAAACACAGATTTCAGGGGTGTAATAGTTAGTTGAACATTTCACTCTTACAAAACCATTGAAATCCCCCCTCATGGTTAGTTGTACTAACTATAACTCACGCGCACGCAATCCGCTGCTGATGATGTCACATATTACATCATTCATGACATGGTCAGTGACATCACAGATGACATCACTGATCACATCTCACATGACATCACTGATGACATCAATGGTGACATCATCCTTGTGACAAACTGATATACCTCATCATACAGTAGCATAACCTTTCAACACTCATTATAAAATATGAAGTACCATATTTGAAACCATTGACACACCAGTACAAGTTTCTAAAAACCCTCTCAGTGCTTCCTAGATCTACACACACACATCTAAACACTTACCTATAGATTCACTCATACATGCTAACAAAGATCAATAGAACACTAATAAATATACGTATACACCTACATCAACATTACACACCAGCACATATCCTATTCACTTATGCAGACATCCTACTCACTGATGCAAATAATTGATCATACTTATATTTACTAAGTTACTCACTTACACAAACACCACTTTATGTATTCATACAGATAGTAACTCATACTTAGTGTGTTATAAAATCCCTATTACAACTATACAGTTATCCATATCTCACACATACAATCACTGAGTCTTAAGTATACTTATTTATATACAACAATTGTTACATACACTGCCTTTTAACATTTATTGGACATACATCATTGAGAAATATATTTACTCATCACCACACCCATAAAGAGATTCACTCACCCAAACAACTGTTTCCACATACAGTCTTAACCACATAAACCTACTAAATCAACATATTTACACATCGTTCGACTGTCACACGCGTCCCACCCAACCACACACACATTCATTCACTATCCCGTACAAATACTCACTTAACTAATAAATTGATAATTAATGTAGACTTTCACCATACCTAATAACCAACTCATGTAGTGGTTTACACAACAAGAGCTAGATTGGTACAGGTATTCACAAAGTTTAATCACTATCCCATATATTTAGTGAGACAAGTTAAATTCGTCACTTAGACACTCAATCACTTTGCTACTAAATCCTCCATTCAGACACTTAAACATCCACTCAGTGTTCAAGGCAGATTCCTACATATATGTAATACTTATTTATCATCAGTGATGTCATTTGAGATGTCATCAGTGATGTCACTGACCATGTCATGAATGATGTAATATGTGACATCATCAGCAGTGGATTGCGTGCGCGTGAGTTATAGTTAGTACAACTAACTATAACGGGGGAATTTCAATGGTTGTGTAAGAGTGAAATGTCCAACTAACTATAACTGAAACCTGTGTTTTTTTCAGTGAATTAATATATACATTTATTTAGCTAAATGAGCAGACACTTGCAGCATGTACTCATGGGTACAAGCAGAAGCACACAGATGCATGTGGGCAGTCACAGATAATGCGCACAGGTAAATTTTATGCAGGAGCTAAACACATGAATGTACCATGGGCACATTCCTTAGCTGCACTGTATACAATGAACCAACCCACCCACCAGGCACAGAGTACTTTGCCATTAATTGGCTGATGTTGTTGCTTTGGTGGGGATGGAGGGGAGAACAGGGTACTATCCCTTTTGTGGATTTTTTTCTGTGTGGCTGAGCACAGTCATGATGTTCATGCAGCAGTGTGTCGTTTTTTAGGTCTCGCCTACACAGCGTGCATGAGCTGCAACGGAAAAAGACCTGTAGCAATCGAATCGCCTTTTCAGCCAAAAACATGCATGCTTTGCATTGCTTTCAATACAACGCCTGCACGTGTGGCGATTCCCTTGCGGAAGCGAGCTTTCAAAACCATCTGTTAGTAATTAACAGATGGTTTCCGCTCACTCCCACAAGGGAAACAAGTTCCGGCCTCCTCCTCTCTCCCCTCCTCCTGCTGCCTCTTTTCAGCGCAAGGTGCGAGCTTGTTTGCATATGTAAATGCTAATTTTCTAAAATAAAATGCCATTTCGCATTTAATTTGCGTAGACACGAAAGCCACTCCTGGCCTCCTTAACCTACATTTCGGGTTATTTGGACCTTCCCCATAGCAGGTCTGTTTACAAGGGGCTGTTTCACATTTTTATGAGGCATTGTATGGGGGTGGCAGCGCCGCGGTGCAGCCCTCTCGGCTCGTGGCACTCTGGCAGCCGAAGAGGAAGTGTTGCTTTAACGGGTATTATATTTATTTGATAAAGAAAATCAATGGAATTGGCTGTAAATTAGTTAGTGAGGCGTGTGTTTGGGACTCCGGGTGAATTGTGACTCCGGCGGGCTGGTCGATCGAGCTCTGAGAGCCCTGGAAATGGAAGCTCCACCTCAGCCCCTGGCCCTCCGAATGCCGCCTCCCTCTCTTCCGCCAGGCTTGTGCCTCGCACCCCACCCTCGCTCTTTTATCTGCCTTCCCCTCTCCTCCGGCAAGGCCCATTCATTTTTATCTCTTCACCTCTCGTATCATCGCCCACCATAATCTTGTCTCCTCTCTCGCCTCAGCCTGACCTTCAGATCCCGCCCGCGCTGCCAGCGGCACTGCCAGGGGGTTTGCCTCTGCGATAGAGCGGAGGGCCCTGGTGAAGGGTCAGAGCTGCATCCTGCTCACCCAGCCCGCCGGGAAAGGCATCCTATGGACGGCATCTTTCATGGTGAAGACCGGTCAGTGGTTTATGAAAAGGGCAGCCACCCGGCCCCTCGCCCATGCTTCTGTCAGAACACACTGCAAAGCTCCACTGAGGCCCTCTGCCCTCCCCCAACATGCCCACCTGTCTGAAACTACTATCATTTACAGGTAAATGCCCCCCACCATGCATTACCCACTTACAATGCAGTGCATTTTCCACCCTCCCCTGTCCTCTCTGGGTACCCTGATCCCTATCTACACCCCGTTGGTTGCTGTACACCTTGCCCACACACACACACACACAGCCCTGATGCGCATATGAATTTACTGACAGGTGCACCAGAGACGTAACGAATAGTCACGGGGTCCCCTGCAGAACGCGGGAAGGGACCTCTGGGTCTCCCATATATTACAGACATTCACTGGGTTTGGGACAGGATGGTGCCCCTCTGATTGACTGAAGGGGGGTGTTGAACAGATGTGGACCCCTGCGCCACAGGGGCCTAAGTTATGTCCCAAGGGGCTTTCTCACTGTGTCCACCATGTGTCACATTGAATTACTCCACATGCCTTCAAGAGAACAATTTCATTGCAGTATACCTCACACACAACTGTGATTTTTACCTAGATGTGTTTTCTGCCAGTGGTCACACATGTGTGTGTAACATGCCACTGATTTGGCGAACGCAGGTTTTCACAAGCTTGCAACAGAGACAAACGACCCATCTTCGTGCAAAAGTCCATGAGTGCCAGTCTCTGTGTGCCAGTGTTGGCATGGACAGGTTCCCCCAGTCCTCAGGCGTCAAGGGCCACCCTCGTCACTTTGAGATCAAAAGACATGTCACCACTACTGCACGTTACAGCACATTTTGTTCTTGTCATATTTGTTTTTATCACCAAAGGTTTGCAGTCGCCTGGTATGAGATTCTCACTTTGCTAACTTGTAGTGTCCATTCTTATGTGCAGTATGCACTGTATTTCATGCAGCATGGTTTATGGGCTGCATATGTCAATGTGCAGACTTGTCTAATATTAAAAGGGCTCACAAGGTGCATTTTATTTAGAAATAATGTTTTTTTGAATGACAATTTATCAGTGTGTGGTAATGTTGTAAACTCGTATTCATGTTCTCCATGAATCATGTTTTTGTACACTTAGTAAAGTGAAGCTCGCAGTGACTACAGCATGACCTGTAGGAGATCTATCTCATGTGAGTGCAAGAGAGTCCAACAGAATAAGGGAATTACACAGCCTGTATGCGGTATAGTCAGCTGCCTGATCGCTGAATGTTATGGTTTTTAAAATATATTTTATTGGCATTTACAAATATACATGCAGTGAGATACATATTACAGCAGTCAGAATAGCTTTCATAGTTCTCGGATATGTTAAGCAGTCATTGCGGCATAGTATCTACGAGTATCGCTAAGTTTTATAATAACAGTGTTGGTGCATGCTAGAAGGGTTATGTGGGAAATTACCTTACTATATAATACCCAGGCTAGAGACAGGCCAGCCCTTTATAACTTACATGGATATAAGAAAGTTGTGTGCTGATTGGGCTGTTCTATGTCTGTAGTCTGTGAATTGCACTTAAAGGTGTGATTATTATTCCAGGTTCTATCCCATAGTTCCATCATGATATAGTTATCTTGAAAATACCTACATTTTCAACTCTGTTCTGAAGTGTTTATGCTCCTGAATGCTTCAAATCTAGGCTGGTAGTAAGTTCCAAAAGCATTGGCGCCTGTACTGACAAGGCAGTGCCTCCTCAAAGTTAAAGTCAATTTATTTATAAAAAAATATTCCTTCCCAACAAGACATTGAGGACTTCTAAGCGGGATCCAACATTAACAACCATTGGCATAGCCAATAGGTCTCGCCTTTGGAACCTTATTAGTGTTTAGCCATGTAACAGTTGATGTTGTTGCACCAAGGATATAGTGCTGGATAACTAAACACTTATACGGTTCCAAAGGCGACACCAATTGGCTATGCCAATGCTTGTTTTATATACTGTAAACTCAACCGGAAGGTTTTGGTGTGTTATATGAGCAGCAGTTACATTACAGAAGGTCACAATAATTTTGTAGGCAGAGTGAGACTAAATGATTTGCCCAGAACCACAGGACGGTCAGCCAGCACTGAGACTCAATCCCGGATTCCAAATGACAAAGTCGGCATCTCTGTCCTTAATGGCACAGACATCAGAGCAGGTTTGTTTCTGTAGCACTAGATGGAACACTGTACTGGACAGACCCCTAAAAACGTCATGTGCGTAGCCAAGACCCTGTGTGTGGGGTGGGTGGTGCACATTTCAGAAGGTGTCCATCTCCTTGAAAGCAGCATCCCCTGTGTGCAGCTCCACAAGTGATGGGAGGGGTAGTCTCCTAGCTACCACCCATACAGAACCGGAGCAGGCAGGTTGCCTGAATCAGTGCACTAGCCTAAAATGAAATACAGCAACCACTGGGGCACCACTAACTCTGGTCTTCCCTGGTGTGATACAGGAATGGACAGTGGGAACTCTATCTTAGTTAATCTTAATTTAGACGCTGACATTCAGATTTGAAGCAACTGAATTTTTGTATTTGCTAACTGACAATTAGTTGTGGCCAGCGTTGATGGTGGCATTCACATGTGAAGCAATTGAATTTGCCTTCTTTGCATTTTTTGACTGCTTATGTGCGACATTTCCTTAGTTTCAGTGTACCTATGTCACACTGTACAATCATAACAAAAATGCAAAGCGTCCCCCTAGGAATTATTTTACAAATATTTGTTCTTTACAATCAGTCACAAACGTGATCACAAATTTACCAATGCAAGGGAATAAGCACAGATGCCACAAAAATGTAATTTAAGTATTGTGCTATTATTTTTATTATTATTGTTTATGGATGCAACATGGCAACATAGATAGTACTAGAATTCCAAACTCAATTAATAGTAGTATATAACATCTTTTGCTTTTTGTAAGGGAGATCAAAATACCATACATAACATAACTTTAAATCATGATACAACGATTTTAGGATCACAAAAGATTCATGTGTGAGCAAATCGATGTTGGGCGTCGACGTTTCGGTCCACCGTCGGTCTAAACAATCCACAGGACCATCATCAGGACGAAAAAGTTGCACATATATATCTAAAAATAAATATATCTCATATAAATAGGAAATATCCTTATCAGCCCTGCACATCAGGTATCGTCTACTCACCCAAAAGAATAAAACCAGTGAAACACACCCATAGTGTGAGCCAATACACTTTATACAGTAGTGTACACATGTCCCCAAACCACACCAAATGTGTCAAAAGTCCAGTGTCCAGTCACAAGTGAATAAAACTAAATTAACCTACACTTAAAAACATATTACCTTTCACTTCCAGCCGGAAGTTGCTAAGCTCCAAAGGCAACCAATGTCCCACAATCTAATGCAAGAAACATAAGAAACAACGCAAACAATGCAAACAACGCTAATAACAGCATATCTTTCTTTTATGTCACAGTAAAAACCATACTTACAGATGTTCTGAATAGATCTCATCGCCTATTATTACCTATAAAGTAATAAAAAACTCATTGTTACAAGATCATAAGTGACAGCATCACTGAATAAAAGCATATTAATGTCTCCAAACCCAGTGTACTCACGTAGTTCAAGCCAATATTCTGTATCAATCTAGAAATACAAACATTAACAGAATTAACTCTCTGTACCATCTCCGAATGACACCTTAAAGCCCAGTTAAAGCACCCAATAGTGCTCCCAAACTTAAAAAGTACTTATAGCAGGACTCTTATTGTCTTATTGAAATTATTCATTGTGACCTCCATTCAACAAGCGGAGCAATCTAGCAAAGAAGTTTTTAAAATTGTTCAATCCTTTTTTAAACCGAGGGCTATCGAGACTGAAATCATCCCGTCAGTAAGACTCTGTGAAGATATCTCGGATTTTTTTGATAAAAAAATCGCACAGGTCTTTGATACCTTCTCGAGCCCTGAGCCCACAGCGATGGCGGACTCAGAAATAATGGAGTCGCCCTCCCTTCCCCTAACTCAATTTCATCCCATCACCTTGGATGAGGCACTGAGTGAATTACAAAAATGTAAATCAGGAGCCCCTGATGACCCCTGCCCACCTAAGCTCTGGGAAATGATGTTGAACGCAATTGCAGCACCACTCCTACATATATGGTACAGATCCATTGAAACTGGCACGTTCCCGGACTGTTGGAAACATGCCACACTTCTTCCTTTGAAAAAAAATCCCAATGGTGCTCCCGACGACCTGAGTAATCTCCGCCCCATCTCCCTGTTAGCAGCCCCTGGAAAAATGCTCGAAACGCTGATTCAACGTCAACTGAGCAGCTTTATCAAGGAAAATGGAACTTTACATGAAACACAGTCAGGTTTCAGGTCTGGCTTCAGCACCGAAACGGCCCTCATCGAGGTTGCTGAGTCGATCAGGTGGTCCTTAGATTCAGGAGCATCAGCCATGCTGGTGCTCCTGGATCTATCAGCCGCATTTGATACGGTGGATCACGGTAGACTGACGCTGAGGCTGAAGGACACGGGTCTGGAGGACAAAGCACTGAGCTGGCTTCAGTCCTATCTCACGGACCGTTCCCAGAAAGTGGCATTGGGCACCTTCTCCTCTAAACCAAAACGTCTCTGGTGCGGTGTCCCTCAGGGGTCGGCACTCAGCCCGCTACTTTTTAATGTTTATTTAGCCCCACTTTTTACCCTGATTGCCAAATGGGGGGTCAAGGCAATTTCGTATGCAGATGATACACAACTAGTCTTCCCCTATGTTGAAGTAGCGGAGGCAGCTTTTAGTAAAATAAGGGGCTGCCTTCAAGATGTAGCCAGATGGATGAATGCAAACAAACTAAAATTGAATGCAAGCAAAACTGAGGTATTATTCTTTGGAAAGAATACGCATCCTCCTCCTGACCTGTGGTGGCCCCCCGAAATGGGCCCAGCACCAGTTCCCGGAACTGGTGCGAAGAACTTGGGAGTAAGATGGGACGAGAATCTCTCTTTCTCCTCGCACATACAGCAGGTCACCACTGGTTGTCTCCACAAACTTAGAAACCTCCGAAAATTCCTGTCTTTCCTACCAGTTGAGTGTCGCAAAATGGTAGTGCATGCGACAGTTACATCCAGATTAGACTACTCGAATGGCCTTTACCTTGGTCTGCCCAAATATCTGGTGCAACGCCTGCAGATCGTGCAGAATGCGGCTGCGAGACTGATAAAACCTATTCCTTTCAGACATCATGTCTCTCCGCATCTGCGCGCACTGCATTGGCTCCCAGTGGTGAGCAGAATTACATTTAAAGTTCTTACCCTGGCATTCAGAGCACTAAAAGGGACATGCCCTACCTATTTAAAATCCAGACTTCCCCGTTACCATCAGGAGAGACACCTACGTTCCAATTCCCTGCTTCAGCTAGCTGTCCCACGAGTTAGAAAAGCCAGACTCGGGGGCAGGTCTTTCTCTGCTGGCACGGCGAAACTCTGGAACGCCTTGCCCCTGGCTATTCAAGCCGCTACGACAGAAGCTAGCTTCAAGAAGCTCCTAAAGACCTGGCTCTTTACGCAGAAAACCTAAGCAACTCACCATGCATCTTGCTCTTCTGAAGTACTCTCTTAGCACCAGGACACCTCCTCGTGAGGTAGCTGTTCGCGCTTTACAAGCATCAGTATTATTATTATTATTATTATTATTGAAGCATATTAATCACCTAGAAAAAACATGACTGTCATTAGCCACCGCCTCCGACCGTAACTGCCCAATACTTCATGCCTCAACACGCAAGACATAACAGTAGCGTTTATAGAGACTTACTTCGTTCTGGAAACCGCAACGTTGGCTCCCTGCACACCCGACTGGAGAAGACCGAGTACAACAAGTCCGCTATCTACGCGATACAAAAAGCCTCCGTGATGACGTCAGTAATGTGCATCAGGACGCGGCCATCTTGCAGTGGAGGAAAAAGACCTCGTGTTTGTGTTACAAACATCCTACTAATGCTGATTACCTCCTCTAAAGTCATTCAATCTAGAGAAAAATCCAATAAACATGACACTACAATCACCATGACAATGTATGCACTGAAACAGCATTCCAGCATCCCAAAGATTCTGCATAGCCTCGGGCTTGTCTACACGATAGAAAACCTTCAGATAAGCCTGCATGATGACGTCAGTAGTGTGCATCAGGCTGCGGCCATCTTACAGTGGAGGAAAAGACCACGCATGTGTGTTATAAAGTCCTACTAATGCTGATTAACTCCTCCAAAGTTAACCAATTCCGAGACATAATCAATTATCAGAATGTACAATACAGTATACATGGTGCTACACTTATCATGCCAATGTGTACACTTAAACAGCATTCCAGCGATCCTGAATAACCTCAAGCGTGTCCCTAGAGACTTAGCCATCTTTGAGTGGAAGTGAGACATGACATCTATGTTAGAAACAGCCCGAAATAGCTATGTTGATTAAATCATCTCCAATCTAACAGAAGAGGATCAAAGTAAAAAATCCGAGTATACCTGGCGCTACACTCCATGTGTGAATGTATACTATTAACAGATATCAGCTCCCCAATGTTTCACTGCTAAACACCTCAAGGTACCAAGTCTGATTGAATAATACCATCTGAAGCGTCTCGAAAGGATGATCAATAAATACCAGAGCAACTCTATGAACTACAATATGGGTAGTAACATGTTCACACCACAACAGGGACAGTGTCTTACTATCATCCATGTGAATAGCCTTGTCCTAGTATTTATAAACATTGCAGATGATAACCCATTGGCATACAATCACAATGTTGCCACGGTGTGCCATTCAATCATTGAATTTAGCCCTTTCTCCACTGTCTGGCAACTCCAAATCCACTTGTTTTCTTTTAAGGTGAGTAGCCGATAAACATTATGATGACGTTTTGTATGCTTGACTACCTCTAGTACAAACCATTTCATTTCATTAGGTAGATGTGACTTTTGCTGGTATGTTCTACAAGAGGAGCAGAAACAACATTGCATCTTATACATGATTGGTGCTGTAACACTCGCTTCTTAACCTCCTGGGTAGTTTTACCGATATAAGTCAAACAACAAGGACATTGTATACAATATATAACGTTTCTTGTGTTACAATTCGAATGATGATAACATTTTATTTTCTTGCCATTCAAATTACAATTGTACTGCACACTACAGTAACTGTTGAACAGATTTAATGCAGCAAGATATGAAGGAATGTTTAATGTGTTTAAATATAAACATTACACGACTACACGATCATAATTGCTTTATAAATCTCCTCCCTCAAATTTGTTTTAAAATGCACTTTTTGCCACTGTTTTCATCAAAATGTTGTCTCGGGGAGAACCCTCAAACCGGACCTTCTTTTGGTCGGGCTTGCGTGCTTCACACGGGCTTGCGACTAGCAATTGTACCCACATTTCACGCCCCATACCTTTTAAATGACACCAGCGCTGTGAAGCTGATTCACCATACAAAGATATCCCCCGTGACATCATATATTTCTCGGAACAATGTAACATTGCATTTCCTTTCGTCGCATATATCTTAACTACGGGCAATGGCAGTACTCCAAAATAAAATAGCAAACTAATATATTATTTTAAGATAAATATAGGTTAATCGAAAGGCTAGTGGAAAGCAGAGCTGACAGCACTGAATACAGAAATTCAGAGTGTGTTCGCAGCGTGCATACAGATGTCTCATCCTTCTATCCACACTAGGAAAGCATTAGTTCCACAGTGGAAGCAGTGAGATTGCCAGTCATTGCTTTTTTACCTTATCTCTGTGGAAAGACATATTGTTCGCTCATCCGCAAGTCAATTTTACAGCTGCAGCAGATATAACTCACTAAATTACATGATCTTACACATAATCCCTCTTACACGGTGGAAATTTTACAAGTGCACTATCAGAGTGTTCTCTGTATAATTCCAGCCCAAAAAGGCGTTGGACGGTGAGAGTTAGAATACAAATGGTGTCACTTATCCAATACATATATCTGTCTAGTTTTCAGACATGTTTCTAAGCAGGAAGCTATTCAGTTTAAATATACAAGCCCTTTGGATGACCACAATGAACACATTATGGCGTGTAGTCATCAAATCACATTTCTAGTTGTTAAGGAATATATGTCTCTTACATCACTTGTTCAGCCTGGATTTTTTCGTAGCAGAGATAATACAGCCTTGTAGGAAAAAGAGCAGACAAAGTCCTGACACTTCGACAGCAGTGAGTAACCCTCTGAAGCAGCTAAATGACTGTGCTCATGACTGTGCTTCATGCACTCACACCGCTGTCTGCTGCCGTCACTGCTACTGTTACCTTTTACTCCAACCACCATGCCCTGTGCTGCTGTGAGTTCCATTGCTGTCACCACTGGTAACTCTTCCATTCCTTGCCATTAATTCAAAAGCCTCTAAACTCTCCTAGGGAGCAAGAGATTAAGGAATCTGGGTATGGTGAAGTGAGAAGATTGAGCCTGGACCTTCGGGATCCTCTTTAGGTACAAGTGATTGGAAAATACTACTCTCAATTTGTGGCCAGTGTTTTTACGACCAGTGGGGTAATTTACGAACCAGCCTATGCACCACTAGGTCAGATTGCAAATTACCGATTCGTAGTAGGTTTCAGTTTTTCTTACTGCATGAATATTAACGAGGTTAGTCCATCACTTTTAAATAAGGCCATTTTTTTCTTTAAATGCAACCAATTTTAATTCAACGAAAACAGAATGTGTTCAAACAAGAAAAAATAATTTACTTCACAATTGATAGAGAGTTATTCTCCTAAAGTATCAAATGACTCCATCTTGCCTGCCCCAAAACTTGGTGAAATAACAGTCAAAGTAAATGCCATTACTGTAACCAACATCATTTCTCTTTCTACGGCTCCTTCCAAGGATGCTAAATTTCAGTGGAATGCTTCAATGTATTCAATCACCCTAAATATGTCACTCCACTGGAGATGACAAATTTGTTCAACGTTGACAGCTAGAGTGTCCCCAAGTGTGACTTATGGAAAAATCGATGAGAACTTTATAGAGGATCTTACACTCCCTTAACTACTGAGCATTATTGTAACACCCTTTACAAAGCAAGCCTGACCAGTCTTCCCGGTTCATTAAGTTTGGTCGGTCAATATTCTGAATCTAATAACATTAGATATGAAATGGGTGCAGGAACTAAATCACTACGAGAATTGCCGCACAGTTCCTGCCACATAAACATTGTTTGCATCCAAGAGAGTTATGAACTTGGTATTTAACATTTCTATTCTTTAAGAAAGAGAATGTTGATATGATACCATCCAAACACACTTAATGACTATGAGTAATGATATCACCATCATTTCCAAACCTATGTTGATGGAATCATTGTCTATTATAATATCAGCGGGGTGAGATAATTAATGTTTATCCTATCAAGCGAAGTTAGAGCTATAAGTGACCTATCCCATCCATTGCACTCATATGAATGGAACCAACAACTTGTTTTTGATTCCTGATTCCCTCCCACTTTGAGTAAGACCACACACTCCAGACCACGCTAGCATGGTATTTAATGACAATTTAAAAGTGAGTACCTGGAATGTGTCAAGGTTATCTGATATTTCTATTAAGGAAAACTCCTTAATTGAGTTGGACATGGTATGTTTAAAAGATGCCAGGTTGTTGGAGGATGCATCATTTGTCTCTTATTTTACCCTTAGCAATCAAGCTTGTGATTCTAGTGAGGGGCATCTAGGGGAGGTTTAACTATCTGACTTAATATTTAAAACTACTGAGATTATAAAATATTGAATACTCTAGGTCACTTTTGACTTAGAATCGGTTACATCCTATATGTTACTATTACATACGATCATCATAAATTGTTCCTATTTAACGTTTTTATCCCTCTCAGAACAAAAAACAATTATCATCTTACAGTTGTGGTACATTCAATTACTAATTCAATATCATTTGATGCAAGAGAAGAGAACAAGTCACTAAGCCATTACATTTCCCTTTATCAGAAGCAACAGAAGTGCATTGGGTTGGAGCCAGGGGAATGCTACCAGCATTTTGGCTTACTGTCAGCCCATCTTTAGGTGATAAGAATTTTAATTTGCCATCTGATGCGGACATACTGACCGAGCGCAATTTTGGGACAGTGTACATTAACCCAAGCTTTGCCATTCTTCTTACTCTAGTTTCCTGTACCATGGGGAGAATAGGACCATATGGAGGCTGGCAACAGTCAAATTGAACACAGGGTATATCCGAGGCATTGGCTGAAATGGTCTGGCTAGCATTCTGCCAACCCTCGTTACGGGTGGTGGTCGGACCATGTTATGTGTTTGTACTTTGCGGCATGGGCCGTGTCGCTTCAGACTAAAGTTCTTCCTTATGCTGTCCTGTTTTTAGATTGTTGCAGTGGAATCACATGGAAGCGGCAAACTATTACATGTCTCTGTTGCATGTCATCAGAACCTGGACCTGCCACGCTGGCCCTATGACCTTGAATGTGTGCATTTTCATTGACACGATGAGGAGAGACTGAAGGAGTGCTTGGTGCAAAAGGTGAGTAAGGGAAGCAACCTGCGTCTATAGCAGTTTTCATATGTTATTTAAGATCGCTCACCTCTGATCCTAAGGCAGCTAGTGTTGCCACCACTCCGCCATCTGCCAGCCCTTGGGCTTGTTCACAAGTTTCAGGGCAATGCACTATAATGTCTGCATCATAGGTGGCCAATGGAACAAAGCGGTTCTCATAAATTAATTGATTACTACAAAAGATACTAGTTTGGTCCACACGTACTTTCATCTGACAAGATACCTTTTTAGTAGTTTTATTTCTTGTGCTTTTCCTGGGGTCTGAATGTGTGTGCAAAATTTTTACTGCGGATGCCACTCTTTTTATCTTTTCCCTTGGGTTCAAATATTTTTGCCAAAGATTCCCTTTACTCGTCGTATCAGATTTGGACGCAGAATTAAAATAGATTGCACTTCTTCGGTGAGGTCGTAAATGTTCCTGAGTGTTTCGCCATTGTGGATGTTCCTGGGCGGCTTTTTCGGGAGTGCCATACCCTGCAGAGCCTCAGAGGCTTTCTTTCCCCATTTGGGCCCTGGAATTTATGATATCAGATAAGACATCTAAAAAACCCAAGATGGAAATGGCAAATTACCTTTAGCAGAGTCAGCCTCTGTCATGGGACCAAGAGGAAGTTACAGCCTAGCCTCGTCCAGCCACAGACAGGCACACGCCCAGCACGTCCCACGTGCCTCCCTCGCTGTGGGAGACACAAGGCTCTTTTTAGGTTGAGCATTCAAGACCTCTTGTATATACTTTAATATACACTTATATGTGTATGTACTTTGTGGGCTCTGGAGATCAGTCCCAGGACTTTTTCAGTTCAACTGTCTCTATTTAACTGCCTTGATAGAAAACGACCAGCAAATACCAGAATTGCTTTCTGCTGAGGGACTTTCTTTTTTTTAATTTTTCTGCCAACTGCCTCTATTTAACTTTCTTAATAGAAAACGAGCAGCAAAGGTCAGTAAAATACCAGAATCACTTCAGCATTCTCTGGATTCCAGTCCATAGAAACTGTCTTCCACGAACACATGTAGACAATAATATTGTTTTCAAATCTAGTATTTTAATTGATATGACCACCAAAGGCCCTGATTTCATATTAAAAACAAAGTTTTGGACTATACCATTTCCTACTGAAAGGCAATATTTCTCTCCATGCGTTCCCATACATGATGTGTCATGCAGTTTGGTGCCTACTTTCACTCCATGTTAAAGAACAGTAGATGTTTCAGCACCCAGGCTAATGTGCTGCATAGCTAAATATATATAAGGTCCCAATGGCGAGACCAATTGCATTTCAAATGCTTGTTTAGCATAGTAGTCAGCTGGTGGCAAGTCTAGCTTTTCTGGGGGATGTAGCAATGCTTAATTTGAGCCGGGGGTTTCCGGTACTTAATTATAAACACCGGGACGTATGACAGTCTATCAAATGGTGGCGATATATATCAAATTTAGAAATGAGGAGAACAACCATTGTTTTTTTCAGTCAGTGTATAGTAAAATGACTAATTCCTGCCACCATTCTTATATCATTGGGGGCCTGTAATAGTCGTAGTAGTCACACTTGTAGGAGTTTGATGGTTGGTAGTTACTTTCATACTGTCATTGGCAGGCTGGGAGGGGCAATTGGTGTCACAAGCTGCAGTTGCGTCCTGACAAGGGCCCTGACATATTTTTTTTTTTCAAATTAAGCACTGATGTAGCCCGACCCCAGAAAAGACCCAAGGCAATGGAGGTAGCTCCTAGTGTCCAGCAGGCTGAACGAGAGTATGCATATATATTTCAAGGATTTCTCCATAAAAAGATCACCACACTCCAGGATACTGTGTTTTAAAGTTGCTTTATTAGCTTGAGCGTTTAGGGGAATCTGTTTTTATGAGACCAACAGTCTCCAGTCATTATTTGAACATAAAAATCGGGCACCCATTAACATAGAAAAAACATTGAACTAATATTCAATGTGTGTATATGTTTTGGAGTCTTTCTTCGCATCTTAAATCTTTAATGCACGTTGGTCATACATTTTGCAATCAATCACAAAACATGCTCTCAAATTCAAAAGAAGTATTTTGATGGTTCATCTTTATGTGGGGAATGCCCAATATAGCTGTTCTATTGAGTAAAAATTGTGTTCTGTGTGATTCCTCTGGCCCTCTGTATTAGACATAAAAAGGGGATTGCACGTGACTTTGACAGCTGACTCCAAAGAATATGATTATACCACTCGTATATTGAGTAATGTACATTTTTTCAAGTTTGTGTCATATGTCTAATGGGGGGGGGGGACATATGCATATTACAGTAACCCACTCTTTTGTTATGAATTTTATCATCACAGATTTTAGATTGCCAGCTTTGAAAATTACCCTTCCTTATGTGTATTCAGCATAACCTGTTGAATCGTCTACAGTTGTTTCATATGTTCGTTATGTCATGACGTCCGTGTGGCGCCCTCTCCTTTATATAATGACATGCAGCCCCAGGGGGTGGGGACCCCAGGTCCTAATAAAGCAACGCAAAACTAACACAGAAACATAAAAAAACCGGACTGAAAATGATGGGCGCCATCTTGTCATGAACAAATAAAATTAATATGATCAGTAGTAAACCATATTGCTGGATAACCAGATATTTGATAGTCCCTAAATAGCAACATATGAATATGCAAGTTGGAATAAATTACACGATAAAAACAACTTATTCTTATTTATGTGTCAGCATTGGATGTGCTCCATACAGATAGTACACGACAAACCACAGTGAGTGATACAAATACAGAAAGAGGGAATCTTCATTTGTAAACACTAAGCAGAAAATTGTAACAGGGCATGTATGCAGGACAAGCCAAATGGTATTAAATACAAGAAATGAACACAACTCATGTCAAAGCAGTTACGAACAACAGAGACAGTCCGTGCAAGTGAGGAACTAATAGCACTGTGGTCATGATACAAGGGAGTAGCACATAAAAATAACAATCTGCACAATATCATGCACCTTGTAGCATAAGGAAAATGTGGCATGCCTTAATGTGAATATAAATATATAATGGGAGTATTCGTCTGGAGAAAATGCGTAACAGAAAAGTGAAGAGAAAAGGGCACTCTAAGTGATGGTGGTGTTCCCTCCAAGACATACTCAGTACTCAAGTCACCAAATACAATCGAGGGTGATGTTTCACTATGGTCATGTGATCAAGGCAGGGTCGAATCTAGGATTTTTGGGGCCCTGCGCCGAAAGGAAATGTGCGAGGCCCCTCCAATTTGAATACGTGACATATTCAGGGGGCTCCAGAAGCTGCTTTGTGCAGACTCCTCCTGGGCCTCAGCTCCTCCTCTCAGTCACCTACAAACACCTCTTTTACAGCCCATTTCGGCCTGAAAGGTGTGAGAATTGCTTGGGGGCTAAGAGTTAAACTTGTGTGGCGCTAAAGTGCTGACAATGGGCGTCCAGCATTGTCTTTGAATCGGCAGGCAGGCAGGCAGGAGGTCTTATTTCAAGACAAACCTGCAAAATGTGTCTCCTTGCAACTGAGACACCATTCCTAAGAGGTTTAGGGAGGCCCCCCCCCTCTCATGGGCCCAATTGCAAAGAGACACCTTTCCTTAAATTGAATCTGCAGGAGTACAAGAGGTCTGGTGGTGTGTTAAACTGGTGCAGGGCCCCTTGCTGGTGGGCTGAGTGTGAGGGCCTGGGCAGCTGCCCACACTGCCCATGCCTAGCGCCGGCCCTGGATCAAGGCCAGAGGGCCGAAACGCAACTGTAATTCAGGTCACATTAAACCATGATTCTCTTGAGTGAGCGCCTTTCATTTTCTGAGACTTCTGGATTTCTGTCCAGAGTGCTTCTCCTGGTGCAGCTCGGCATCCCCATAGCAGTCAGTCTGCAATGGGAGCTTCTTTTCTCAACTCGAAATTAAACATGTAAATATTTCTAAATAAATATATGTATTAAAATATGCAAAAAAAGAAGCAGAGATCTCTGGGTAGTTCTCAAGTTTAGGTGGAAAGCAGCTCCAACGTAGAGTACTCTCAACACCATCGAGAGACTAAATTTGCTCACCTCAAATGTCTGCTTTTCTATCAGTCTTTAGGCGTAGGATTAGCACTGTGCCATCCACGCCGAGATAAAAAGGAACAAAGTCTTTTACCATTTCTACAGCAAAGTTTTTGTTGAGACCTCTAGATTTCTGTCCAGAGTCCTTCTCCTGGCACATCTCTGAACCACATAGCAGTCAGTGTGCAATGGGAGCTTCTTTTCTAAAATCAAAATGAAATATGTAAATATTCCTAAATAAATATATGTATTAAAATATATCCATATATATTTAAACATTCACGAAGTGCAGCTGCTGCAAGCAAGAGTGTCACATCCACCTGTCGCACCAGTGCCAGTTCCTGGGTGTAGCAGCCATGTGTCCATGCCAAGCCACGCTCGTTCCTGATTAACAAATTAAACGGCACGCCAGTATCGCAATCAAACTGTATTTTAATCCAGACCATTACATGTTTCAGCGAAACAGCCTTTGACAAACCAATATCACGCCCCATCACCTTATGAGACATACAACCACAGTGTATAGACAGAGAAGACATATTTTGAATACATGGGTTGCAGCGTTTGACATAAATTATACTAGTTAAAATCCACGGTGTTACTGCGAGGAATGTATTCGAAAACGGATCCATAATAATGAGCAAACAGTGAACGTATTGAAGTATAACCCAATATTTGCACATACATATTAAAATTATAAGTATGCCTACAATCTCCATGGTGCTCCCTGAGTGTCCTTAAAAACATGGATTTTTCAAGATTAAAAAACTATGATAAAATGCACTGCCCAATCAATTTAGTAAAGTATAATGTCACTTTAAGAAAGATGTTACCATGTGCAATTTGCAATATAATAGTTTGAATGGCGGATTGTTTGGTATGATTGATATTTCTACTATAATTCCAACGTAAAGTATATGCGGACACCACAATTATAGTGTTGTAATTAGATTAATAAACACAAGTGGGTTCCATCAGTTAGTGGAGGTGCATGCCAGTAGGAGCAAGTCCTGGACAAAGTAATTTTAAATATAAGTATCACTAAATGTTAATGTCGTCCAAGGGGGCAGTATATTTCTTATGAAATGCATTCAATGAAAGATTTAACTAAATCCAAAATGTTCAATTCTAATCTACTCTAGTAACATGAGACATGGAATAATTGATAGCAATTGAATAATTGAATATTACATAAGTAAAAATACCGTTAATCTAAAAAACAAAAGGTTCACCACTCAAAACATATATAGAAAGGGCCACAGAAATTATGCAATTGTGTGGCTGCAGCCTTGTTGCATAATTATGGATCTTACCTATCATGATGTGAAATAAAAGTACTTGACTTAAAAAACTGTAAAGATACTCCTGAAGCACTTACATCTAAGTATTGACTCAGATGCACTATACTGCAAAGTAAACAACTGATATTCGATTGTCACACCTTTGAGGCTTAAGCGTCTATGGGCCAGATGTAGGTCGCCAATTACCGGTTGGTAACGGCCGATTTCGGCCGTTACTGACCGGTAATTGGTATTTGAGATGTAGGGGGCCGAATTTTACAGAATAAGTAAATTTACCGAATCAGTAAATTTACCGATTCGGTAAAATACCGAATCGGTATATATACACTGATTCCGTAAATCCAGATGTAGCTGGCACTTCAAAGAGTGCCACAGGCCCTTTAGGAGTCGGTATTCACCACCCAATCCTATTGGGTGGTAAAATACCGAAATCCAGTGTACATGCACATCTGTGCATGTACACCTATGCCATGTGACACACAGACATGCCCTTAGGGCATGTCTGTGTGCCACATGGCACACAAGCCTGCAATTGGGGTGCTACAGGGTGTCAAAGTGACACCCCGTTCCCCCTGCCAGGATTCGGTATTTACGATTGGGTATTTCCCATTAAATCTTATCTGCTTCAAGGCCCATAGGAATCAATGGGAAATACCGATTCGGTATTTACAGAATCGGTAAATACCGAATCTTACAGATTCGGTAATTGAAAAAGGAAAATTACCTACATCTGCCTACTTCCAATTTACCTACTCTTAAATACCGAATCGGTATGATTCGGTATTTAAGAGTAGGTAAATCGGAATTACCTACTTCTGGCCCTATGTATTTTACCTCCCGTTTTTTTAACTTTATATAGTCACACTATTTGCTCTGTCTTTGCCAAAGTTTACAATGTTGCCCCTGATGATTGGTTATCGAATGCAAAGTGATGGATAGAATGCTGAATTAAATTTAATTCACTGGCAATCGCTCAGGCCCCATCTCAATCCATTGTTTTTCCCCGACTATGCCACAATGTTTGGACCGGTCCTTATGCAAATCAGTCTCGACCCTGCTCCAGTGGGAACAGTCCATCCGGTACTGCCAGGCCAGGTTCTCCCTGAACAGGACCACAAGCAACCCAGGACTGGTTTTCCCTTATTAGGGATCATCAGCCTGGTTCCAGTGGCACAGAGAACACAGGACCCACACCTGGGCATACCTGTGACCAATGTTTTTTTTCCTCTGTGTATGGCAGAGTAAGGTCTCTGTGTGCTGCAGCCAAGAGCTTTAGAGTGGAATAAAAAACTAGGGGGGTCTCTCAAATGGGCGTGACCAATGCAAATAAGGGCATAGTTTAAAAGCAATTAAGCTGAATATCTGTGCTTAGCATAGTGTGCCACCCAACTGATATTTTGCTCCATCTGTCATTGCATCCAGCTATATAATACAAGTAACATTACGCCTACAAAAAGCCAGGACTATTGGATTTATCAATGGTTATCTGTTGCATAAAGTTGTGTATAAAATTGAAAATACTTCCACTCTCGTGATGGAGGTTGTGGCTTAATCTTCGAGGTGCCTATTTAGGAGATGGGTTTGAGGCTCCGGTCAGCTTAACATCCTGTGATTCTGGGCAAATCAATGAATCTCCCATGCATACCAAAAAAAAAATCATGTAAAACGCTCCATTAGTTTTGGGTTGAGTATGCACTATATAAAACTTGCTGCATTTCTTTTCTAAATGTGGGGCTGATGGTTTGCCTTTTGAAAGAATTTATGTCAAATAAAGCCCATGACGGGCACTGTCATTAACATAAATACTTTCAAAAGGTCCGCAATCAGCCCCGCAGCCACGCACTAGTTAGAAAAGAAAGGCAGCAAGTGCAGGAGCAGATTCTGCCTTTCAGCACATGAACACTCTCTGGGGATGTGCTGTGTGTGTGCACTTCACACACAATACTGCAGTCTCGGGAGGACAGAGGTGCGAGTCGCGTGCACCTTAAAGGGGACTTTGCCGTGACACTAAGAGCACCAAAAACAAAGAGATGCATAGAATACTTGAATTAATCTCAGCCACTGTCAATCACTCAAGCCCCATCTTCATCCATCTTTTTTCGCCCACTGAGAAATCTCAGTTTGGACCCAGCCATATGCAAATCAGTCTTGACCCTGCTCCAACGGGAACAGTCCGGCCCAAACTCTATCTTCATTGGGTAGAAGCCATTTTATACTTTATTCTATGCTTAGTACATTACTATTTTCAATCAATCTTAAATTGGTCCCCAGCAGAGCCTCCATTTCTCTTCAAGCTCACACGTTTTAAAAAGCAACAAAGAAAATAATTTAAGGGCCTAATTTGGATGTTAACACCATTGCAGAATGGAACCACCCGATCATAAGTTGGCGGTTCCACCTGCTGAATTTGGATGCAATTGCCCTATGGGCGGTAGGAAACATCAATTTTTTCAATAGCAGATTGTGCGGTGGCCGGAAAAGGGCTACTGCACAAGCTGCAATCAAAAAATTGATGTTTACAAACATCTCTGCACTGTGTGGCAGGCACCATGCGGTGCCTGCCACACGATGCAGGGATGTTTACCAGGCCCCATGGCTGAGGGCAAAGGGGGGTGAGGGGGCCCTGATAGGGGTCCCCAAAGTCACTTTCCGACAGCCTTTCCATGTCGTAAAGGCCGGCATGGAAAGGCTGTGGGAAATGGACATCATATTCTTGATGGCGGTGCCTGAGCAGGTACTCCTGCCTTGTGGGGATTATGTGCCTGACCAACGGCCTCACAGGACCTCCGATCCTGTCAGAGGCATCGGTCTGTCCCCCACGCCACAGCAGTATGGCCTACCGCATCATAATGCAGAGGTCGGATTGCTGAGTGCGATGTCGGCCGGATCTCCACTGACAGCCTGTCAGTGGGAATCCACCCAACATCGTAATCAGGCTCATAGTGTTTTTTTGAATCATAAGAGATGGGGATCGTTCAAATTCATGGAATAGGTAACAAAATATACCTGCTTGGGTGTAATATTAACATATAATATACAACATATCTTGCATATACAACATTTTAAAGGGAAAGACAACATTCAGGTTGTTATCCTAAGATATCTGAAGCACAAGTGGCAGGCAGCCTCCTTCGTCAGTGATAAAAAATTGCACTACTATAATTCCTATAACCCTACTATATGGGGTCAAGAATCTCTCAGTGAAGAAATTATCCTCCTGAATAAATTTGAGGGTAAAATTTAGAGAAGATTGCTATCCATTAGGTCTAGCCTAGCAGTGCAGACCATAAGACTTGAACCTGGATTGACGAGTGCCTTTGCACGTGCAATTGGGAGATAATCAATTGGATTTTCAAAATAACTTTGCAACTTAAACTGGTCTATCTATGGCTCCAATATCCCCATATTAGCCTAGTTACTGCCAATATTAAATGTGTTACTGTCTTGTGGTACCCCTGTGCTGGGTGACTCATTAAAACCAAAAGGGAAATTAGCATGCAAAACAACTTTGAGGTGCCAAAATTGTAGCCTTCAACTGCATAATACAGATTAGTTGATGTTATGCCACATAGATATTTAACCCACGTAAAACTCAAGATTATGTTTTATCACTAACTCTGTACTGCTCTAATCTACTTCTTAATTGCTACAGAGTACATGTCTACATTGGAAAGCAGAAATACAAAGAAACCACAGGTTTGGACAAGCTTTCTACAAAATTGTATCCAAATGATTTGACTAATTGCATCCTTGAGAATAATCTCTTATTATAGTAACTTAAACATTTCATGTTGATACTCTCCAGTGTATCTTTTAGTAGGTTGATTCTAAACTCAGCCAATACGTGTTTTGTCCACATAAGCCTCACAGGACAGAGGCTTTTTCAAGGTTGAAAATAAACAGTATTGTTGCATATCTTGTGAATACAGTAATATTCTCCATTATATGTTTGTCCATGTAAGAGAGTGTTCAAGTCACACAGCAAATGTGATATATACGCAAAAAAGGGTTTAATGTGCGGTTGCTCACATGACTATTTATTTATTTTATTTTCAAGATTTTATATAGCTCTGGCTAGACCCAGAGGTATCAGAGCACTTTACATGAGTATCAGACCATAATTGCAGGTTACATCGTTACAAAGATTACACAGTTATTATAACCTGGCAACATAGTGACAAGTAAGGTCGAGACAAACAAAAAGGACATATACGTAAGGGAAAAAGCAGGCAATGGGAGCAATTCATGGGTGGGGGTAAGAGTGGGGGAAGTAGACATAGAATGAAGGAAGGAAGGAAGGAAAGAGGAAGGGAGGTGAGAGACACAGCATGGAAAGAGCAGGGGGAGGGTGACGGAGACACAAACCGGTAGATGAATCAGAGCTGGGTCTAAAGTCCAGTAAGCTGTGATCCCAGGGGAAGTGGTATCATTTCCCCATCTCTGTTGTGAGATGCTCCCTATACGCAGTGGACTCTCTCAGAGGGGTCTCTGAGACTCCAAGGCCTACATACTGGATCCTTCCCCAAAAAGGGGAGAGGGAGTGCTTTGGCAAGGGGTGCCATACCATACCTCAGCTGTGAGTGCATCCCTAGGCACTGTGGACTCTCTCAGTGAGATCGCTGAGACTCCATTGTATAAATATTGGACCTTTCCCCAACAAGGGGAGGAGTGCTTAGTCAAAGGGCACAAAGGGACAGGGGGCTAGGTGGTGTAGCGGGCAAGGGGAAAGATTCAGGTGAGAGGGGATAGGAGCAAAGGAAGTAAGACAAAGAAAGAAAGAGTGCTAAATGGGAACGGATAGATAGGAGACAAGGAAAAAGTGGAGTTGCAGAAATACAATGTGGGGTGGGCGAGACAGAGAGACGGGGAGAAAAAAACTGTGCCCAAAGTCCGGCTGGGTAGGTGACGGTCAGGGGATGAACCAAGGCCGACCTCCTCAGAAGCTGAACACAGCAGCTCCACCGGGCATCGGACATAGTGCTCGGACTCTGCTGTCAGGATGACTAAACTGAACCAAATTGTTTATGAGAGAGAGAGATAGGGTATTTACAAGAGATAGTTTAACAAAGGAGGAGCTGGAACCAGGGGAAACTAAACTAAATTGTATTACCTTACCTTACATATCAGATTGTTTATGAGAGAGAGATAGGGTATTTGCAAGAGATAGTGTCACAAAGGTGGAGCTGGAACCAGGGGAAAGCAGCAAACTATCTAAGTAAAATAATTCATGGGAGGAATGATGGTGTAATCTCAAGGAGAATTGAAAGCAACATGGAGGAACCCCTCATATGATTTGTCTAACTCTCTCTTGCACCTTTCCTTAGGGAATTCCCTAAGGTGTTCAAAAGGACTCATACGCACTGGAATTCCCAGTGGCATGCTTCATCATTGCGTCCTCATCTAGATACCTAGTTTATCTGGATGGGCTCGACCTTGAAAACCAAGAGACCTCTTTGATTGTAATAGGGATTCTAAAGTTAAAATTGTCTAAGGTGTCCCAAATGTTTAGTTTATTGTTAGCGATACCCTGACAAGGTTAAAAGTAGGTGGGGGCACTCATTGAAGAAACCAGTATCCTCAGTATCCCTTGGACAACATGTTTGAGCCATCACATCAATGCCTCACCCCAAATACACCCGTGCCTCTCCAGGTTTAGGTGAATCCCAGTGGGAGAGAGTCCTTTTATACACTTTAGGGAGTTATCTTAGGAGAGGTGTAAGGAATAGATAAATAATGTGATGGTCTCCCTCCTGTGTTCTTTATTGTCAATCTCTGGGCAAGTTAGCACACCCTGGCATATCTTCTCAATCCCCACTTTTGGTATTAAGTGTAAAACTAAGAGATACACATCAATTGTGCGATAAAGGTCAGGAAAACTAGAAAAATGAATACTTTAATGTATCAAAGAAGAGGAAGACCAGTGACAGGCAGTACAGCAGATCCATTAGGAGGATTAAATTAAGTCAAGAGTTTCCTCAACTATCAGTAGTGGAATAGAATCTGTGAGGTTCACTTTAAAGTTTGTTCATGAGGAAAGAAATGTATCTACAAAGAGTGAAGAAATTGTTAAAACATTTGGTATATACAATTACGCAATAAGTAAGTCCTGAGGGTGTGAACCATGCAAAGTATACCTTTCCATTCTCATTCAGGTGTTGAGGGCTGAAAATAAGAATTCCGATAGTCAAACTATAATGTTAGAACACATAGTATACTGCAAAACCAAAGGGTATGTTGGACAGAGTGTTAAACGATGCAAGCATTCACCCCCAGTCAACTGATCTGGGTTTAATAATCCATTCTCATTCTTTAGCTCACTCCACCAATCCATTTCAGACATGGCCATATGCAAATCAGTCTGACCATGTGCCTCATGGGAACAGTCCAGCCCGAACTGCCAAGCCATGTCTTCCCTGGACCCGAAACAAGCATCCTGTGACAAGTTTCTGGCTAATCAGCTGTCATCAGCCAGGCTAGCTTGAATCCAGTGGCAAAGTGAGCAAGGGATCCACATCTGGGCATACCCTGCCAACTTAGGGCGAACAAAGCAAAACCAAAGGGGATGATGGATGGAGTGTTGAACGATGCAATCACTCACCCTAAGTCAACTGATCTGGGTTTATTCCATCATCACTCTTTAGCTCACTCCACCACCCCAGTTCAGACCTGGTCATATGCAAATCAATCTGACACTGTGCCTCATGGGAACAGTCCAGCCTGAACTGCGAAGCCATGTCTTCCCTGGACCGGAAACAAGCATCCTGGGACCGTTTTCTGGCAAATCAGCCGCCATCAGCCAGGCTAGCTTGAACCCAGTGGCAAATATATACAATTGCACAATAAGTAAGTTCTGGGGGTGTGAACCATGCACAGTATACCTTTCCATTCGCGGGTAGGTGTTGAGGGATGAAAATAAAAATTCCAATAGTCAATCTAAAATGTTGGAACACGTAGTATACTACCAAAATCCTCCAGAAAGCCTTGGGCTTGGGTATAGATAACTCCTCTGTCAACCCCACCAAATTTAAACCCGAGTTCACCTTAGTTCTTCAGCTCCCATCAAGGAATTCCATTGGCCTATTCCACGCTGCAGTCTCCAGGGGCTTAGACGAAGAACCCATCAAATACATGAAGAAAAAATGACTTCTACCATCCTGCCGGGCCTTTATAGCCCACATATGCACAAAGGATGCAGAGGATTGCTTGACCCAATGGCCTACTGATGAAGACATTTAAGGCCAAAATTCCTGAGGGGAAAAATGGGAACGAAAACCAGGTTCAATAATAAGTCCCTAATGAGCCGTGCATGCACTTTCAGAGATCTTAGTTAGAGAACCCCAACTGAATCTTAAAAGAATGAACATCCACAATATTTTGGAATCTCACAAGACTAGTGGGGAAGGTGGTAATGGACAATATTAATTACAATTAGCCACCCAGAAAAAAAATCTCAAGGTTACAGTTTGAAGAAAGTATACAATGATCAATACGACAAAAAATGTGGTATGTTAGTGAATCAGTTTTCTTATTTAATTTCTTGAATGAAATTTTGAAAAGCTTGGAGAGTATAGGGACATCAAACTGTTTCTTAAAAGTGCAACTTCCAAGATTCCTCAATTGTGGGACCAAGAAATATTACATTTGGTAAAGTGGAAATATACAGGCAGAGATGATGGGAAAATTGGGTTAGAGAGTTTGCACACGTGGTAATTTTTCATGTTTAATCTAAAGGTGCATTTGAGAGACCACGCAGTCTAAGCCTTCGGAATAGCAGATGACCCTTCAAAGAGATTGGTGCTATTTGCGGAAGCAGCCAGTGGACGTCTATCTCTCTCTCGCTCTCTCTCTCTCTCTCTCACTCTCTCTCTCTCTATCTCTCCCTCTCTATCTCTCATCCCATTCCCCTTTGCCCGATTGGGTTTGGTCCTTCCCAAAAATTACATTTTCAGGAGGGCTAATTTCAGTGGTGCTGTCTGACCACTCGGACTCAACTCATCCCCACAGGAACACTCAGGATACCTCAGTTCCAAGCATCACAAGCTTTGCCAACTGCACCTTTAGCTCCGCCAGAGATATTTTCTGGAGCACCTGCTAAGTTTTCCATGTTTATCAATCAGTGTCAGTTGCACTTAATGTGTAGACTCACTTGTTTCCCAGATGAACAGTCAAAGAGCGCATTTGTATTACCATATCTCTGTGGCACAGCCCCTCTTGGTAAGTTCCTCTGGTTGGGCAGGATGACTCAATCCTTTATGATGTATACACATTTAACGATTCATAAAGGGGGTGGTGATGGAAAGAGTATCTGAATTAAGCAGAACACTCCTACCCAGTCAAAAGATCAGGGCTTGATCCATCACCGTTTTTTAGCTCACTGCACCATCCCAGTTCAGAACCTGGCTACATGCAAATTAGTCTGTCAATGGCCTAGTGCATCATGGGAACAGGGCAGACCAAACTAACAAGCCAATTCTTTACTGGAAAGGAAACAAGCTTCCGGGGACCGGTTTCTGGCATTACAGCCGTCTTCGGCCCGGCTTGCTTGAATCCTGATGGTGCAGTGAGCAAGGGACTCACATCTGAGCATACCCTTCCACGCTTGTGGTGGCCAAAACGATTCATAAAGGGGGTGGTGATGGACAGAGTATCTGAATTAAGCAGAACACTCCTACCCAGTCAAAAGATCAGGGCTTGATCCATCACCGTTTTTTAGCTCACTGCACCATCCCAGTTCAGAACCTGGCTACATGCAAATTAGTCTGTCCCTGGCCCAGTGCATCATGGGAACATGGCAGACCAAACTACCAAGCCAATTCTTTACTGGAAAGGAAACAAGCTTCCGGGGACCGGTTTCTGGCATTACAGCCGCCTTCAGCCCGGCTTGCTTGAATCCTGATGGTGCAGTGAGCAAGGGACTCACATCTGAGCATACCCTTCCACGCTTGTGGTGGCCAAAACGATTCATAAAGGGGGTGGTGATGGACAGAGTATCTGAATTAAGCAGAACACTCCTACCCAGTCAAAAGATCAGGGCTTGATCCATCACCATTTTTTTAGCTCACTGCACCATCCCAGTTCAGAACCTGGCTACATGCAAATTAGTCTGTCCCTGGCCCAGTGCATCATGCGAACTGGGCAGACCAAACTACCAAGCCAATTCTTTACTGGAAAGGAAACAAGCTTCCGGGGACCGGTTTCTGGCATTACAGCCGCCTTCGGCCCGGCTTGCTTGAATCCTGATGGTGCAGTGAGCAAGGGACTCACATCTGAGCATACCCTTCAACGCTTGTGGTGGCCATAACGATTCATAAAGGGGGTGGTGATGGACAGAGTATCTGAATTAAGCAGAACACTCCTACCCAGTCAAAAGATCAGGGCTTGATCCATCACCGTTTTTTAGCTCACTGCACCATCCCAGTTCAGAACCTGGGTACATGCAAATTAGTCTGTCAATGGCCTAGTGCATCATGGGAACAGGGCAGACCAAACTAACAAGCCAATTCTTTACTGGAAAGGAAACAAGCTTCCGGGGACCGGTTTCTGGCATTACAGCCGTCTTCGGCCCGGCTTGCTTGAATCCTGATGGTGCAGTGAGCAAGGGACTCACATCTGAGCATACCCTTCCACGCTTGTGGTGGCCAAAACGATTCATAAAGGGGGTGGTGATGGACAGAGTATCTGAATTAAGCAGAACACTCCTACCCAGTCAAAAGATCAGGGCTTGATCCATCACCGTTTTTTAGCTCACTGCACCATCCCAGTTCAGAACCTGGCTACATGCAAATTAGTCTGTCCCTGGCCCAGTGCATCATGGGAACAGGGCAGACCAAACTACCAAGCCAATTCTTTACTGGAAAGGAAACAAGCTTCCGGGGACCGGTTTCTGGCATTACAGCCGCCTTCAGCCCGGCTTGCTTGAATCCTGATGGTGCAGTGAGCAAGGGACTCACATCTGAGCATAGCCTTCCACGCTTGTGGTGGCCAAAACGATTCATAAAGGGGGTGGTGATGGACAGAGTATCTGAATTAAGCAGAACACTCCTACCCAGTCAAAAGATCAGGGCTTAATCCATCACCGTTTTTTAGCTCACTGCACCATCCCAGTTCAGAACCTGGCTACATGCAATTAAGTCTGTCCCTGGCCCAGTGCATTATGGGAACAGGGCAGACCAAACTACCAAGCCAATTCTTTACTGGAAAGGAAACAAGCTTCCGGGGACCGGTTTCTGGCAATACAGCCGTCTTCGGCCCGGCTTGCTTGAATCCTGATGGTGCAGTGAGCAAGGGACTCACATCTGAGCATAACCTTCCACGCTTGTGGTGGCCAAAACGATTCATAAAGGGGGTGGTGATGGACAGAGTATCTGAATTAAGCAGAACACTCCTACCCAGTCAAAAGATCAGGGCTTGATCCATCACCGTTTTTTAGCTCACTGCACCATCCCAGTTCAGAACCTGGATACATGCAAATTAGTCTGTCCCTGGCCCAGTGCATCATGGGAACAGGGCAGACCAAACTACCGAGCCAATTCTTTACTGGAAAGGAAACAAGCTTCCGGGGACCGGTTTCTGGCATTACAGCCGTCTTCGGCCCGGCTTGCTTGAATCCTGATGGTGCAGTGAGCAAGGGACTCACATCTGAGCATATCCTTCCACGCTTGTGGTGGCCAAAACGATTCATAAAGGGGGTGGTGATGGACAGAGTATCTGAATTAAGCAGAACACTCCTACCCAGTCAAAAGATCAGGGCTTGATCCATCACCGTTTTTTAGCTCACTGCACCATCCCAGTTCCGAACCTGGCTACATGCAAATTAGTCTGTCCCTGGCCCAGTGCATCATGGGAACAGGGCAGACCAAACTGCCAAGCCAATTCTTTACTGGAAAGGAAACAAGCTTCCGGGGACCAGTTTCTGGCATTACAGCCGTCTTCGGCCCGGCTTGCTTGAATCCTGATGGTGCAGTGAGCAAGGGACTCACATCTGAGCATACCCTTCCACGCTCGTGGTGGCCAAAACGATTCATAAAGGGGGTGGTGATGGACAGAGTATCTGAATTAAGCAGAACACTCCTACCCAGTCAAAAGATCAGGGCTTGATCCATCACTGTTTTTTAGCTCACTGCACCATCCCAGTTCAGAACCTGGCTACATGCAAATTAGTCTGTCCCTGGCCCAGTGCATCATGGGAACAGGGCTGACCAAACTCCCAAACCAATTCTTTACTGGAAAGGAAACAAGCTTCCGGGACCGGTTTCTGGAATTACAGCCGTCTTCGGCCCTGCTTGCTTGAATCCTGATGGTGCAGTGAGCAAGGGACTCACATCTGAGCATACCCTTCCACGCTTGTGGTGGCCAAAACGATTCATAAAGGGGGTGGTGATGGACAGAGTATCTGAATTAAGCAGAACACTCCTACCCAGTCAAAAGATCAGGGCTTGATCCATCACCGTTTTTTAGCTCACTGCACCATCCCAGTTCAGAACCTGGCTACATGCAAATTAGTCTGTCCCTGGCCCAGTGCATCATGGGAACAGGGCAGACCAAACTACGAAGCCAATTCTTTACTGGAAAGGAAACAAGCTTCCGGAGACCGGTTTCTGGCATTACAGCCGTCTTCGGCCCGTCTTGCTTGAATCCTGATGGTGCAGTGAGCAAGGGACTCACATCTGAGCATACCCTTCCACGCTTGTGGTGGCCAAAACGATTCATAAAGGGGGTGGTAATGGACAGAGTATCTGAATTAAGCAGAACACTCCTACCCAGTCAAAAGATCAGGGCTTGATCCATCACCATTTTTTTTAGCTCACTGCACCATCCCAGTTCAGAACCTGGCTACATGCAAATGAGTCTGTCCCTGGCCCAGTGCATCATGCGAACTGGGCAGACCAAACTACCAAGCCAATTCTATACTGGAAAGGAAACAAGCTTCCGGGGACCGGTTTCTGGCATTACAGCCGTCTTCGGCCCGGCTTGCTTGAATCCTGATGGTGCAGTGAGCAAGGGACTCACATCTGAGCATACCCTTCCACGCTTGTGGTGGCCATAACGATTCATAAAGGGGGTGGTGATGGACAGAGTATCTGAATTAAGCAGAACACTCCTACCCAGTCAAAAGATCAGGGCTTGATCCATCACCGTTTTTTAGCTCACTGCACCCTCCCAGTTCAGAACCTGGCTACATGCAAATTAGTCTGACCCTGGCCCAGTGCATCATGGGAACAGGGCAGACCAAACTACCAAGCCAATTCTTTACTGGAAAGGAAACAAGCTTCCGGGGACCGGTTTCTGGCATTACAGCCGTCTTCGGCCCGGCTTGCTTGAATCCTGATGGTGCAGTGAGCAAGGGACTCACATCTGAGCATACCCTTCCACACTTGTGGTGGCCAAAACGATTCATAAAGGGGGTGGTGACGGACACAGTATCTGAATTAAGCAGAACACTCCTACCCAGTCAAAAGATCAGGGCTTGATCCATCACCGTTTTTTAACTCAGTGCACCATCCCAGTTCAGAACCTGGCTACATGCAAATTAGTCTGTCCCTGGCCCAGTGCATCATGGGAACAGGGCAGACCAAACTACCAAGCCAATTCTTTACTGGAAAGGAAACAAGCTTCCGGGGACCGGTTTCTGGCAATACAGCCATCTTCGGCCCAGCTTGCTTGAATCCTGATGGTGCAGTGAGCAAGGGACTCACATCTGAGCATACCCTTCCACGCTTGTGGTGGCCAAAACGATTCATAAAGGGGGTGGTGATGGACAGAGTATCTGAATTAAGCAGAACACTCCTACCCAGTCAAAAGATCAGGGCTTGATCCATCACTGTTTTTTTAGCTCACTGCACCATCCCAGTTCAGAACCTGGCTACATGCAAATTAGTCTGTCCCTGGCCCAGTGCATCATGGGAACAGGGCAGACCAAACTACCAAGCCAATTCTTTACTGGAAAGGAAACAAGCTTCCGGGACCGGTTTCTGGCATTACAGCCGTCTTCGGCCCGGCTTGCTTGAATCCTGATGTTGCAGTGAGCAAGGGACTCACATCTGAGCATACCCTTCCACGCTTGTGGTGGCCAAAACGATTCATAAAGGGGGTGGTGATGGACAGAGTATCTGAATTAAGCAGAACACTCCTACCCAGTCAAAAGATCAGGGCTTAATCCATCACCGTTTTTTAGCTCACTGCACCATCCCAGTTCAGAACCTGGCTACATGCAATTAAGTCTGTCCCTGGCCCAGTGCATTATGGGAACAGGGCAGACCAAACTACCAAGCCAATTCTTTACTGGAAAGGAAACAAGCTTCCGGGGACCGGTTTCTGGCAATACAGCCGTCTTCGGCCCGGCTTGCTTGAATCCTGATGGTGCAGTGAGCAAGGGACTCACATCTGAGCATAACCTTCCACGCTTGTGGTGGCCAAAACGATTCATAAAGGGGGTGGTGATGGACAGAGTATCTGAATTAAGCAGAACACTCCTACCCAGTCAAAAGATCAGGGCTTGATCCATCACCGTTTTTTAGCTCACTGCACCATCCCAGTTCAGAACCTGGATACATGCAAATTAGTCTGTCCCTGGCCCAGTGCATCATGGGAACAGGGCAGACCAAACTACCGAGCCAATTCTTTACTGGAAAGGAAACAAGCTTCCGGGGACCGGTTTCTGGCATTACAGCCGTCTTCGGCCCGGCTTGCTTGAATCCTGATGGTGCAGTGAGCAAGGGACTCACATCTGAGCATATCCTTCCACGCTTGTGGTGGCCAAAACGATTCATAAAGGGGGTGGTGATGGACAGAGTATCTGAATTAAGCAGAACACTCCTACCCAGTCAAAAGATCAGGGCTTGATCCATCACCGTTTTTTAGCTCACTGCACCATCCCAGTTCCGAACCTGGCTACATGCAAATTAGTCTGTCCCTGGCCCAGTGCATCATGGGAACAGGGCAGACCAAACTGCCAAGCCAATTCTTTACTGGAAAGGAAACAAGCTTCCGGGGACCAGTTTCTGGCATTACAGCCGTCTTCGGCCCGGCTTGCTTGAATCCTGATGGTGCAGTGAGCAAGGGACTCACATCTGAGCATACCCTTCCACGCTCGTGGTGGCCAAAACGATTCATAAAGGGGGTGGTGATGGACAGAGTATCTGAATTAAGCAGAACACTCCTACCCAGTCAAAAGATCAGGGCTTGATCCATCACTGTTTTTTAGCTCACTGCACCATCCCAGTTCAGAACCTGGCTACATGCAAATTAGTCTGTCCCTGGCCCAGTGCATCATGGGAACAGGGCTGACCAAACTCCCAAACCAATTCTTTACTGGAAAGGAAACAAGCTTCCGGGACCGGTTTCTGGAATTACAGCCGTCTTCGGCCCTGCTTGCTTGAATCCTGATGGTGCAGTGAGCAAGGGACTCACATCTGAGCATACCCTTCCACGCTTGTGGTGGCCAAAACGATTCATAAAGGGGGTGGTGATGGACAGAGTATCTGAATTAAGCAGAACACTCCTACCCAGTCAAAAGATCAGGGCTTGATCCATCACCGTTTTTTAGCTCACTGCACCATCCCAGTTCAGAACCTGGCTACATGCAAATTAGTCTGTCCCTGGCCCAGTGCATCATGGGAACAGGGCAGACCAAACTACGAAGCCAATTCTTTACTGGAAAGGAAACAAGCTTCCGGAGACCGGTTTCTGGCATTACAGCCGTCTTCGGCCCGTCTTGCTTGAATCCTGATGGTGCAGTGAGCAAGGGACTCACATCTGAGCATACCCTTCCACGCTTGTGGTGGCCAAAACGATTCATAAAGGGGGTGGTAATGGACAGAGTATCTGAATTAAGCAGAACACTCCTACCCAGTCAAAAGATCAGGGCTTGATCCATCACCATTTTTTTTAGCTCACTGCACCATCCCAGTTCAGAACCTGGCTACATGCAAATGAGTCTGTCCCTGGCCCAGTGCATCATGCGAACTGGGCAGACCAAACTACCAAGCCAATTCTATACTGGAAAGGAAACAAGCTTCCGGGGACCGGTTTCTGGCATTACAGCCGTCTTCGGCCCGGCTTGCTTGAATCCTGATGGTGCAGTGAGCAAGGGACTCACATCTGAGCATACCCTTCCACGCTTGTGGTGGCCATAACGATTCATAAAGGGGGTGGTGATGGACAGAGTATCTGAATTAAGCAGAACACTCCTACCCAGTCAAAAGATCAGGGCTTGATCCATCACCGTTTTTTAGCTCACTGCACCCTCCCAGTTCAGAACCTGGCTACATGCAAATTAGTCTGACCCTGGCCCAGTGCATCATGGGAACAGGGCAGACCAAACTACCAAGCCAATTCTTTACTGGAAAGGAAACAAGCTTCCGGGGACCGGTTTCTGGCATTACAGCCGTCTTCGGCCCGGCTTGCTTGAATCCTGATGGTGCAGTGAGCAAGGGACTCACATCTGAGCATACCCTTCCACACTTGTGGTGGCCAAAACGATTCATAAAGGGGGTGGTGACGGACACAGTATCTGAATTAAGCAGAACACTCCTACCCAGTCAAAAGATCAGGGCTTGATCCATCACCGTTTTTTAACTCAGTGCACCATCCCAGTTCAGAACCTGGCTACATGCAAATTAGTCTGTCCCTGGCCCAGTGCATCATGGGAACAGGGCAGACCAAACTACCAAGCCAATTCTTTACTGGAAAGGAAACAAGCTTCCGGGGACCGGTTTCTGGCAATACAGCCATCTTCGGCCCAGCTTGCTTGAATCCTGATGGTGCAGTGAGCAAGGGACTCACATCTGAGCATACCCTTCCACGCTTGTGGTGGCCAAAACGATTCATAAAGGGGGTGGTGATGGACAGAGTATCTGAATTAAGCAGAACACTCCTACCCAGTCAAAAGATCAGGGCTTGATCCATCACTGTTTTTTTAGCTCACTGCACCATCCCAGTTCAGAACCTGGCTACATGCAAATTAGTCTGTCCCTGGCCCAGTGCATCATGGGAACAGGGCAGACCAAACTACCAAGCCAATTCTTTACTGGAAAGGAAACAAGCTTCCGGGACCGGTTTCTGGCATTACAGCCGTCTTCGGCCCGGCTTGCTTGAATCCTGATGTTGCAGTGAGCAAGGGACTCACATCTGAGCATATCCTTCCACGCTTGTGGTGGCCAAAACGATTCATAAAGGGGGTGGTGATGGACAGAGTATCTGAATTAAGCAGAACACTCCTACCCAGTCAAAAGATCAGGGCTTGATCCATCACTGTTTTTTAGCTCACTGCACCATCCCAGTTCCGAACCTGGCTACATGCAAATTAGTCTGTCCCTGGCCCAGTGCATCATGGGAACAGGGCAGACCAAACTACCAAGCCAATTCTTTACTGGAAAGGAAACAAGCTTCCGGGGACCGGTTTCTGGCATTACAGCCGTCTTCGGCCCGGCTTGCTTGAATCCTGATGGTGCAGTGAGCAAGGGAATCACATCTGAGCATACCCTTCCACGCTTGTGGTGGCCAAAACGATTCATAAAGGGGGTGATGATGGACAGAGTATCTGAATTAAGCAGAACACTCCTACCCAGTCAAAAGATCAGGGCTTGATCCATCACCGTTTTTTAGCTCACTGCACCATCCCAGTTCAGAACCTGGCTACATGCAAATTAGTCTGTCCCTGGCCCAGTGCATCATGGGAACAGGGCAGACCAAACTACCAAGCCAATTCTTTACTGGAAAGGAAACAAGCTTCCGGGGACCGGTTTCTGGCATTACAGCCGTCTTCGGCCCGGCTTGCTTGAATCCTGATGGTGCAGTGAGCATGGGACTCACATCTTAGCATATCCTTCCACGCTAGTGGTGGCCAAAACGATTCATAAAGGGGGTGGTGATGGACAGAGTATCTGAATTAAGCAGAACACTCCTACCCAGTCAAAAGATCAGGGCTTGATCCATCACCGTTTTTTAGCTCACTGCACCATCCCAGTTCAGAACCTGGCTACATGCAAATTAGTCTGTCTCTGGCCCAGTGCATCATGGGAACAGGGCAGACCAAACTACCAAGCCAATTCTTTACTGGAAAGGAAACAAGCTTCCGGGGACCGGTTTCTGGCATTACAGCCGTCTTCGGCCCGGCTTGCTTGAATCCTGATGGTGCAGTGAGCAAGGGACTCACATCTGAGCATACCCTTCCACGCTTGTGGTGGCCAAAACGATTCATAAAGGGGGTGGTGATGGACAGAGTATCTGAATTAAGCATTACACTCCTACCCAGTCAAAAGATCAGGGCTTGATCCATCACCGTTTTTTAGCTCACTGCACCATCCCACTTCAGAACCTGGCTACATGCAAATTAGTCTGACCCTGGCCCAGTGCATCATGGGAACAGGGCAGACCAAACTACCAAGCCAATTCTTTACTGGAAAGGAAACAAGCTTCCGGGGACCGGTTTCTGGCATTACAGCCGTCTTCGGCCCAGCTTGCTTGAATCCTGATGGTGCAGTGAGCAAGGGACTCACATCTGAGCATACCCTTCCACACTTGTGGTGGCCAAAACGATTCATAAAGGGGGTGGTGATGGACACAGTATCTGAATTAAGCAGAACACTCCTACCCAGTCAAAAGATCAGGGCTTGATCCATCACCGTTTTTTAGCTCACTGCACCATCCCAGTTCAGAACCTGGCTACATGCAAATTAGTCTGTCCCTGGCCCAGTGCATCATGGGAACAGGGCAGACCAAACTACCAAGCCAATTCTTTACTGGAAAGGAAACAAGCTTCCAGGGACCGGTTTCTGGCATTACAGCCGTCTTCGGCCCGGCTTGCTTGAATCCTGATGTTGCAGTGAGCAAGGCACTCACATCTGAGCATATCCTTCCACGCTTGTGGTGGCCAAAACGATTCATAAAGGGGGTAGTGATGGACAGAGCATCTGAATTAAGCAGAACACTCCTACCCAGTCAAAAGATCAGGGCTTGATCCATCACCGTTTTTTAGCTCACTGCACCATCCCAGTTCCGAACCTGGCTACATGCAAATTAGTCTGTTCCTGGCCCAGTGCATCATGGGAACAGGGCAGACCAAACTACCAAGCCAATTCTTTACTGGAAAGGAAACAAGCTTCCGGGTACCGGTTTCTGGCATTACAGCCGTCTTCGGCCCGGCTTGCTTGAATCCTGATGGTGCAGTGAGCAAGGGACTCACATCTGAGCATACCCTTCCACGCTTGTGGTGGCCAAAACGATTCATAAAGGGGGTGGTGATGGACAGAGTATCTGAATTAAGCAGAACACTCCAACCCAGTCAAAAGATCAGGGCTTGATCCATCACTGTTTTTTAGCTCACTGCACCATCCCAGTTCAGAACCTGGCTACATGCAAATTAGTCTGTCCCTGGCCCAGTGCATCATGGGAACAGGGCAGACCAAACTACCAAGCCAATTCTTTACTGGAAAGGAAACAAGCTTCCGGGGACCGGTTTCTGGCATTACAGCCGTCTTCGGCCTGGCTTGCTTGAATCCTGATGGTGCAGTGAGCAAGGGACTCACATCTGAGCATATCCTTCCACGCTAGTGGTGGCCAAAACGATTCATAAAGGGGGTGGTGATGGACAGAGTATCTGAATTAAGCAGAACACTCCTACCCAGTCAAAAGATCAGGGCTTGATCCATCACCGTTTTTTAGCTCACTGCACCATCCCAGTTCAGAACCTGGCTACATGCAAATTAGTCTGTCCCTGGACCAGTGCATCATGGGAACAAGGCAGACCAAACTACCAAGCCAATTCTTTACTGGAAAGGAAACAAGCTTCCGGGGACCGGTTTCTGGCATTACAGCCGTCTTTGGCCCGGCTTGCTTGAATCCTGATGGTGCAGTGAGCAAGGGACTCACATCTGAGAATACCCTTCCACGCCTATGGTGGCCAAAACGATTCATAAAGGGGGTGGTGATGGACAGAGTATCTGAATTAAGCAGAACACTCCTACCCAGTCAAAAGATTAGGGCTTGATCCATCACCGTTTTTTTAGCTCACTGCACCATCCCAGTTCAGAACCTGGCTACATGCAAATTAGTCTGTCCCTGGCCCAGTGCATCATGGGAACAGGGCAGACCAAACTACCAAGCCAATTCTTTACTGGAGAGGAAACAAGCTTCCGGGGACCGGTTTCTGGCATTACAGCCGTCTTCGGCCCTGCAGTGGGCCAGGGACAGACTAAATTACATGTAGCCAGGTTCTGAACTGGGATGGTGCAGTGAGCTAAAAAAAGGTGATGAATCAAGCCCTGATCTTTTGACTGGGTAGGAGTGTTCTGCTTAATTCAGATGCTCTGTCCATCACCACCCCCTTTTCTGAATCGTTTTGGCCACTATAGGAGTGGAAGGGTATGCTCAGACATGAGTCCCTTGCTCACTGCACCATCAGGATTCAAGCAAGCCGGGCCGAAGACGGTTGTAATGCCAGAAACCGTTCCCCGGAAGCTTGTTTCCTTTCCATTAAAGAATTGGCTTGGTAGTTTGGTCTGCCCTGTTCCCATGATGCACTGGGCCAGGGACAGACTAATTTGCATGTAGCCAGGTTCTGAACTGGGATGGTGCAGTGAGCTAAAAAACGGTGATGGATCAAGCCCTGATCTTTTGACTGGGTAGGAGTGTTCTGCTTAATTCAGATTCTCTGTCCATCACCACCCCCTTTTCTGAATCGTTATACACATTTAAGGCAGAGATGAAAAACCTATTTGACTGCCTTGTTTTTATGTAGTTCGTGGACTCCGAAATGCTGAACCTAAAACAAGAAGGGAAAGATTCAATTACCTAAGCCTTAAATTGGCTAGTGACAAAGTCAGAGAGGCCAGAGAATAAGCAAAGTTCGTTGTTTTACCGCTGACTCAATGATAACTTGATGGATCTGCTTCCACGAGGAGTTAATCCTCCAGATACTTGTGAGGAGTTGTTCGATCTGGTAGTTAAACAAGATCATCATTTTTTTGAAAGAAGAAATGGTCGAGGATGATCAGATAAGATTCTGGTGGTCAGAGAATGGAGGTCAGAAGTGGTCAAACCTGATGGCAAGTCAGAACCAATGCAGATCAGAGGAATTAGAGGACCACTGCCAAATGAGGAAATGCAGTGTGGAAAAGACTCATAACTTTGTGTTTACTGTGGTAGACAAGGGCAATTCCCACTGGATTGTTCGGGTAAGCCCAAGAAGATGGACAGAGTATGAGAAATGACTAAATCAGAATCGGGAAACAAGACAATCAGAAGGCTTCAAAGATTAGCCTTTCGGGTGAGACAAATATGACAGTCTCCAAGACCCTAGCACAAATCAATTCAGAGCAGGGGTGTGAACACTTTTATGTTCAGTAAACTTAGATTGGGATAACAATAACACAATAGTTATTTTCATCCTTTCATACTCCGGAGTCACTGGAATTTTAGGGGATATTGCCTTTACAAAAAACAAGGAATACCATTATGTCCGAAGGAACTTCCTGAATAAGTAAGACCTAATGATGGCAGTACATTATTGTGTGGCCCAATTTTGCTTACTAGTGTGGAATTAATGTTAACTATATGAGGCAATAATGTGGAAAAGGTTAAGTTCGACCTCATCAATGCGCCTCAGTTTCAGCCTATATTGGGAATCCCATGTCTACAGACACATCATCCAAGCATATGCTGGAGTAACCTTGAACTGACCTCACTCATGGAATATTTCAGGAAACACCGTTGGGAACCCTGCACTCCTAGCAAGGAAGCGTAAGCATGTGTCACTGAAAAAGACCAGGAGCTAGCCCAAACACTTCCACCCCCTTATAGGGAATTTGAAAGCATATTTGATTAAGGGAAGACTACTTCCCTCAACCTCATCTGCCATATGACTGCCGGATAGAGTTACAATCAGGGGCTCAAAATCCATCTATTTAAAAATATGCCCCTACTGAAATGTTCTTTATTCTTTGTCCCCTAAAAAGGGGGTAAACTCAGAATATGTTGTTGATTATAGGGCACTAAATAAGATCACGATCAAGAACCGAAACAGATTAAAATTGAACTATAAGCTTAGAGATCAGGTAAAAATTGCTAAAATCTTTAGCAAACTAGATCTGCAGGGGCATACCATCTGGTGCGAGTCTGAGAGGGTGATGAATGGAAGGCGGTATTTTGCGCTACGTTTGGGCTTTACAAGTATCTCTTCATGCCATTCAGACTATGCAAAGCCCCCGGAGCCTTCCAATATTTTATTAATGAAGTGCAGCAAGAGTTTTCTGATTCTTGTGCAGTCGTTTACATTCATGATATTCTCATCTTTTTTTATCTCCCTCACTGAGCAGATTTAAAACATCAAAGGTACTCAAAAAATTGCACGAAAATCACCTTTTTACCAAGCTTGAAAAATGTATCTTTCAGGTGCAAGAGCTAGAGTTTCTAATGTACCTTTTATCCCTAGCTGTAATAGAAATAGATAAAAAAAAATCCACAGCTATTGTGGAGTGGAATTTTCCCTAGATTGTCAAGGAAGTACAATGTTTTATCGGATTTACAAACTTTTACTGGAGATTTATAGATCATTTCTCAACCTGGCTGTCTCCCATTACTAAGCTACTACGCAAGGAAGGTAAATTTCAATGGGGCAAGATGCAGAACAAGCTATTTTACAGCTAAACATGCTTTTACAAGCCCCTATATTGAGACACTCAAATACAACACAACCATACATCGTAGAAGCAGATCCCTGTAATGCAGTGGTTAGCGGGTACGTTCACAAAGGCATTAGAAGTTAGGAGAGTTACAACCAGTGGCTTAATTTTTAACAGAAACTAACCCAATAGAAGCAAACTATTGAGTGGGAGACCGTGAGTTATGAACAATCAAGAAGGCCTTTGAGAAAGGGAGGCATTTTCTTTTAGGCAGTTTACACATCATTACAATACTTATGGACCACAGAAACGTGACATTTTTAAGTCAGCTAGGCCCCTGTCCACCCGTCAATTGCGCCGGATGCAATTTTTTAGTGACTATGATTTTGTGATTCAATTTCAGCATGGTTGGCGACATAGGAAGGTGGATGCCCTCTCACTCCATGGCCATAATGTTACCGAGAACATTTGTGAAGCTACCTATATCATTCCTTTCAAACAGTTTCAGGGAGCCCTGATGTCTAGTAATGACTTTATGACTCAAGCAGTGCAGGACCATGGTATAAGTGAAGCCTTCCAAATATCCCAAGCATTGCAAGGCCAGAAGATACAGGATCTGACATTAGTCAATGAAGCATTATTTTTACCCATGGCACATCTTCAAGAACAGGGTCTGGAGTGGTGTCACTTCAGTATTATGGCAGGACATCTGGGGGAAAAAACCCTAGAACTCATGCAACAACATTTTTGGTGCCCATCATTTCCATGGACAAAAAGAACTTCGTACAAAACTGTGCCATTTGTGGTCAGAGCAAACATTCCCATCGGGCACCCACAGGGTATTTAATACTGCTACCCACACCAACAACCCTTGTCGTATCATCTCTTTAGACTTTGTAGTAGACCTACCCAAAACCTTAACTGGTTTTACCACTATGTTAGCAAAAGTGGACCATTTGACCAATATCGCCTCTTTTACTCCCATTAGGCCATTGACCACATTAAAAAAATTGGCAAATACATTTCTTCAAGCAGTGGTTAGGTTGCTCTGATTCCCTTCTGTTCTCATCTCTGACTGCAGACCACAATTTATTTCAAAGTTCTGGAAGATCTTGTGGACTTTTGGAAATTGATGCCCCTTTGTTCTATAGTCACTGTCTCCAAACAGATGAACAAACCGAAAGGGTAAACCAATGTATGAAGCCGTATTTACAGTATCAGCTTTTGCAATCTGATCAAGATTGGACTGACTATTTGTGGGGTGCTGAAAATGTGTCTACGGGGTACTCTCCATTTTACTGCACCTTCATCTACCACTCAAAATTGCTAGAAATCAACACCAAGCCAATGTCCTCTTTACCAGCAGTGCATGACTTTGTTGATCAGATAGCATCAATCCATAAAAGAACACAAGAGAATTAAAAAGCTCCAAATATTCAATACAAAATACAAGCTGATAAACATCGGAGACCAAGTCGTGATTTTCAAGAAGGGGAAACAGTATGGTTGTCCACAAGAAACGTCTACTTGAAAAGCCAAAGAAATTTCAGGCTCGGTTTATTGAACCATTCACATTCACCAAGAAGGAGACTGAAGTGGCCATGAAACTGGACCTGCTCAAAACTTTACTAATACACCAAGTTTTCCATTTATAGTTACTGAAACTGGTTGCATCCAAAATTGGCACTTCACCCAAACCCTTACTGCTGATGATAAACAGTGATTCTGATTCTTAAAGGCAATAATAGATTCCAAAAGGGTACGCCATAAACTATATTATGTGATCGATTGGAAATGGTTTGGCCCTGATGATTCTACATGAGAACCAGCAAGGCACATTCACGTGGCCTAACTGCAGAGACTTTTCTATCACAAAAATCCACCCAAACTAAAGCCTGTGGGAGGAACGTTACAAGGGATACACTGTTGGGCCTGCATGACCCATGTATGCCTAAAGGATGCAGAATGCTTTTTTAACCAAATTGCCTAGTGTTGAAGAAGACATTTGAGCCCAAAACTCCTGAGGGACAAAGGGGAAGGGCAATGTGGTTCAGTAATAAGACACTAGTGGGTCCTAAATTCCAAAAGAATGAAAGCTAGCAAGATTTTCGAATCTTGCAAGACTAGCAGCAATTGTGGGTGTGACTTACTATGTAAGCCATGCCTGAACTGCTCTGAGACACTTGTCGTTCCAATACTACAGTGGAAGGGACTCAGCCCCATGGCAACACTCCCAGTTAGTGCTTGACACATCCAAGATCAGCAGATCTCATCAAAAGTTGATTCAAGTCCTCACAAACTCCGTAATATAACTTTTAAGGAATCAGACAAAGATGGAAACATTGTCCCACTACTTCCAGATGATTATATCACAGAAGCTAATCACCAGCTAACAAACATCAATTGTTAGGAATCATTATCAGAAAAACCAAAAAACATCATACAAGAGAACCTCAAAACCAAGTTTAGACAAGATTTATCGACTGAAGAAGAACGTAAGAACCTTTATATTTGACATTCAGTCATGGTCACTTTTTATTTAATGCCTAAAATACATAAAAAGGGACCTATAATTGTGGCAATAAATTCCATTTGCTTCCTGTTAGGGGGATTTATTGATAATCAATTATATTCAAATATGAAGAGCTTAGCTTCATATGTACATGATACAAAAACACTTTTCAAGTACTGGAGGACATTGCGTGGCAGAAGATTACTGCTTAGCTACAATGGATGTAAAAGAATATATAAATCTATAAGAAGATGGCCTTTCAACTTGTTCAGGTTCTTTCTGCAGAAGCAAGGGACTTCAAATGGAGAAAAATTCGCTCCAACGCACGCTTGCATCTTGATCGGCAAAGTTGAGAAGCACTGATTGTGGAGTGAATGATATCAGAATCTAAATCAATACATAATATTATGGGATCAATACACAGACGACTTCCTGCCCATAAGATAAGATCCAAAACAAACTCACCAAAAGTATATCATGGACATGAATGTTAACAAACAGAATACCTCCCTTATTTTCTTCTAAAAATGTATATTGAAAACAGGTAAATAAACACCTTTATTACATCGGAAGGATTCTGCTGCAAATACATTTTTGGGGAGCTGTAATTCAACAAATATTAAATTAAATTTTCATTAAGGTGAATTCTTAGGGCATAAATGCAACTGCAGCAATCATGTAATATTTATAGAAAAGAGCCTGAAACTTGCAGAAAAACTATCAAAAAGGAGCTATAACCATACACAGCTGCAACAGACTTTAATAGAAATCAAAAGATTCCCCGCTCAAGTCAGCTTCAGCCAGGAGAAATCGGTCAAAGTAAGAGTCAACACACTTGGTTTATCACGCAATTTCTTAATGGTCACCACCAGATCCAATAAACACTTCAAAAACACTGCCATCTTCTTGAAAGTCACCCAGCACTTAAAAACCATGGGCATATTATCAAGAACGGCGTTAAAATTATTGCCGGTTTAGCGGCAGAAAACTGCAGCTAAAGCGCCGAAAATGGGCTTGATAATATGCTGTGGAGAATTCCAATAGAAGCACATGTTCACACCAAAACATGGACTTCTATAGGAATTCTCAAGGGCATATTATCAAGCCCATTATCGCCGCTTTAGCTGCAGTTTTCTGCCTCTAAACCGGCGATAATTTTAAACGCCGTTCTTGATAATATGCCCCCAAAAAGGATCATCACCATCACTCGAATTAGGACTCCATAATGCCAAAAATGTTATTCCTTGTTTGAAAACAAAAGAAATACTTGTTGCTACTTTGTGGACAAACTGGTCAGTTTATTTACTTGCAATAACTGTTCATTATTCAAGCTTAGGTTCCAGTAGTGGTCGGCAGTAGGTGTTTCTGTAGGGCGGTGACGTGGGCAGGGGGAGGGTCCGGGTGGGGGGTAGTAATGTATGGATTACAGAGTTTTACAGGTAAGTAAACATTTAAATAAATAAAACGAATTTCGTTGCGCGCACTGCATCACCAAATGTCTTTAGTGGGTGAAACAGATGTTCCACCCAACCCACCACGAAAGACACAAAATGTTCAAGTTACTAAAATAAGGGACAACTCTCAAGAATATCAATAGTCAAATCCTTGGTTGTATTTTTTGTGCAATACGTCCAAAATCGTGGCTTGTTTGCATTTCTGTTTTGAAATATAGACCCTAAGAACTAAGAAGTTATTTAGAGCAATAAAAAATGTCTCATAAAACATGAACTTGAGTTTTGCGTGTGTTGAGTAAATATAGATGCTATCACTTATGATTATGCGTAAAGCCAATTAATCTGTTTTATGCATTTGAAAACTAGTGTTGGCATCTCCAAATTGGTTTGACTTTCAAAGTAGGACATGCTGCACATTAGTCTTTCAGAGAATGTGTCGAATTGGAGCACGAAAACCCCACTCAACTTAACTTCACACTTTGGAGAATTGCCCTTAAAATACATACAATGTGATATCCAGGTTGTAAACCTGGGAGGATGCTAAAAGACCTATAAAGTTAGGCACAAAATAACTTATGGCCAGGTCTAAGATTGTCTTTGATTTGTTAAATCACTAGGATTGCGACTGCTAAATTGCATTTTTAAATGTACTAAACCATTTTGCAATTCGGTTTAAGAATCACAAAATTGCTTTTGAGATGCATACCCAGTCGCAATTTAGAAGATGCATGTTTAGGGTGCACAGTTTGAGACTGCATTTTCAGTTGCGAACCATCGATAGGTTACTGTTTCCTCAAAGGGGGTGTAAACCATTCTCAGTAGGACACCATCCTTGTGATGGCATCCAAATAGACTGACAATTTGCGACCTGCCTTGTAAATATTGATGAGGCAGGTTGAAATGACTGTCTCTGAATGGTGATTTTTTGTCTCGAGCTAATAATACATAGGTCAGTTAGAAAATTCACAATGGATTTGCAAAATGTCGGTGTTCAAATTTGGGACCACTTTTTGGAAATCGATTCTATGAACATCTGGGCATACCTTTTCATCTGGATAAAAGTCATTACACTTCCATTGTATATTTTAACTATATTGCATGGCAAGTTAAAATGCAATTGTGCATAAGAAATCTGCTAAAGCAGACAGTGTATAGATTTTTCTTGAATCTGCACACTCATGCTTACACGCCATTGCAATTCATACTAGCCCTGCCCACAATAACAGATAATTTCAGAATTGTTATATTTTTTAACCTAATCATACATACTTATTAGCCATGTTTAGCCATAATTCACGCTTTACGCATTTTTATGGTTTTAATTCCGTGCACATTGTATGAAATCTCTGACTATTATTGTCAGCAGTGGGAAACAGGCCTTATTATGATTCATAAATGTTGTATTGTATCAAATGTTCTCTCTATCTCATCGGGTAGTAAACATCAAATCAAATGAATTTTTGTGTTTAGCCACATAAAGGAGCAGATGCTCCGCAAGCTGCAAGGTAATAAACAAAAACACCCTCCATTTTCATGTTAGAACGTTTCCTACAGAATTTAAAAAGTCTGTGTTCAGGAATTTATTAACAGGGTTTTTTAACATAGTGCCTTTATATTACCACAAAAAGAAATACAGAACCAACCTCTCATAAATATATACTGAGTTTGCACTTATGCATGATTCAGGTCGCAACCTAGTGGTATTTTACTCTAGTAGGACGGCAAATTAAAAAAAACATAAAAAACAAGGGGATAGTGCATGCGTAAAGCTGACTACACAGCTCTTCGTTTCTTAGCATTTTCCCTATTATAGCAATATATGCGTACTTTCATGCCTATACTAATAATATAGAAAGACAGGAACTACATTACTTCTCTATCATCACCTACAAAGCATTACCTGTTATTAAAACATAAAATAGCAGTGACAACTATACAGAGAACAAGAAAAAACAAAGGATGGAAAGAATAAAAAAAGGATAAGGGGATAAGAACTGGTGATGCACATTTAGAATATTAAAAAAACATAAATATAAGACACAATATATATTTAGAATAAATCTAAACTTAATGCCACTAAATCGGCAATTATTGAAATATATTTACATACAGTGTTCCTTCTGCGAAACATGGATTTCTCTGGGGTTGTTAATGTCCTATTACTTACCGGTAATCTTCATCTCCGATTAGGGTCCTCCCCGTCACACTCCTTACTATGTGAGGCAGTCCTGCCTCCACCCAGCCAATCACAACACCAGTATTTCCATACTACATAAGCCCCGCCAACCTACCTCCATGCCTGTTATCAACAAGACTCCGACGCAAACAGCGGGAGGGAGGGAGGGAGAGGACTGGGGCGGGGAGGACCCTAATCGAGGTAATGATGATTACCTCGAAGGAATAAGACATTACCCCCTCATGGGTCCTCCCCGTCCCAGTCCTTACTACGTGAGGAACTCACAAGCAGAGAACCAATAAAGAAAATATGCAGGACACCAAGGATCCATGCAGAGTACAAAACTTTAATCAAAAAAGGTTAATGAACAACAGCGTTCAAGACGCCAACAGAAAAACTGTCAGCAGAGGCATGTAAAACATCAAGCCGATAATGTTGCACAAATGTGTGATGAGACTGCCAGGTGGCCGCCCTACAAATCTCCTGGATAGAGACCCCCACCGCCTCAGCCCAGGAACCAGACACAGAACGTGTCGACCGACCCTGCACATGAGACGTATGAGGCAAATCCAAAGACGTGTAAGATTCACAGACCACCAAATGGACCCACCGACTGATCGTGGAAGTGGAAACCTTCTTCCTTTTAGCCACACCCCCACAGGAGACAAGCAGGGCAGGAGAACTCCGGAACCTCAGGGAACATTGGAGGTAAATTTTGAGAGCCATGCGAACTTCCAAAGAAGGGGGAACAAGGGAATCACCCTCAGCAGGCAAATCAGGAAGAATCACCTCCTGCTGCAAATGAAAACTCGAAGAAACCTTAGGCAGGAAAGCCAGATCAAGCCGCAAAACGACTCCATCTGGGAGGAACTGCAAATAGGGAAGCAAAAAGAGCAAGGCACCCAACTCAACCAACGTGCGAGCGGAGGTAATGGCCAACAGGAAAGCCACCTTAGCGGACAGCCACAACAAATCCGCCTCTATCAATGGCTCAAAAGGGGGCAACAGCAGACCACGCAAAACAGTAGGCAAATCCCAAGAAGGAATGAGAACAGGAGAAACCGGCCAACAAAGCTGAAAGCTCCGAAGAAGCCAACTAACTACAGGGGCAACACCCTCCAAGGAGGCCCAGGACCCCGACAAGCACGAACCGCTGACCACTGAGCAGACAACGTGGAAGGGGAAAGGCCTTTCAAAAAACCATCTTGGAGAAATTCTAACACAGAAGTAGGAACCCCCAGTACAGGATCCACCCCATGAGAAGAACACCAAGAAACAAAAGAACCACAATGACGACCATAGCACTTAAGGGTCAAAGGGTGGCAAGACAACTGGATGTCATGAGCCACCACCAATGAAGAACCCAAAGACTCCAACGTCAACCGCTCAAGAGCCAAGCCGTCAGCTGCAAACGACGAAGACAAGGCGGAGATAGGAGCGGAAACTGAAGAGGAGATGGACACAAAGGAAGCCGGACAAACCAACACTCCGCCAGCCGCAACAGGAGAGAAAACCAAATGCGGCGAGGCCAGAAAGGAGCAATCAACAGGACCGAAACTTTCTCCCCCCGAATCTTCTGCAGCACCCTCGGGAGGAGGGGAATGAGAGGGAATGCATACAGAAGGCCCGAAGGCCAGGGAATCGAAAAGGCAACCACCGCCCAAGCCTGAGGACACAGCACCTCCGAACAAAACCGGGGCAGGAGAGAGTTGTGAGGGGATGCAAAAAGATTGATCCAAGGAGTCCCGAACCAAAGGCAAAGGGACAGGAACAGAGGAATAGAGAGATGGTACAGAACAGAAAATGAGAGGTCGTGGCTCAAAGCATCCGCATGAAAATTCAACCGTCCCGGAATGTACACCGCCTTCAAGGCCAACAGATGATATTCCGCCCAAGCAAAAATAATGGAGGCCAACATGTTCAGAGATGCGCACCTGGTCCCCCCCTGACGGTTCAAGTAACAACAAGTCACCTGGTTGTCTGTACAAACCAACAGATTCGCCCTTAGGAGAGGAACCTAAACGAACTGCACCGCCTCCCAGATAGCCGCCAACTCCCGCCAGTTCACGTAACGGGTGCTTTCCCCCTGAGACCACCACCCCCTGGCTTCCAAGGACCCCAAGTGGCGCCCCCAACCCTAGAGACTGGCATCCGTCGTCAACAAAAGGGAGGAGGAAGACAAAACTGCACCCCCTTCTCCAGATTGGGAGTGCAAAGCCACCAGTCCAAGTCCTGAATCAGAGTAGGAGAGAGAGGAATCAGAGTCTCATAAACTGCCCGGGAGGTGTCCCACTGAGCCAACAGATGAGTCACTAAGGGCTTAAGATGGAGGGGAGCCCAAGGAACCACAGCAGTGGTCTCAGCCATCAACCCCTGGACCCGCAACCAATGATGAGCTGGGGCAGAGGGACGACTCAACAGATCCCGCAACAGAGTCTGTGGGGAAAGGATCCGAACTGGAGGGAGAAACACCGCCCCCAGAGAGGTGTCGAACAGACCCCCAATGAACTGAAGTCTCTGAACAGGATCCATATGAGACTTGGCCAAATTCACCTTGAACCCCAGCTCCTGGAACAGGAACAACGTAGCCTCTACTGCCAGAAGAGCCTGAGGGAAAGAGGAAGCAGAGACCAAACAATCATCAATATAGGTAAACACGGAGAAACCCTGATGTTGCAAAACCCCCACAGGAGGAGCCAATGCCTTGGTAAAAGTCCTGGGAGCAGTGGAGAGGCCGAATGGCAGAACCCGAAACTGAAAATGCATCCCCTGGACCACAATCCTCAGGAACCGCTGACTGGCAGGATGGACCGGAACATGAAAATAGGCGTCCTCTAAGTCCAGGGAAGCAAAAAATCTCTCTCCTGGATGAGGGGAATGACGGGCTGCAATGTGAACATCCGAAAATGATCCAACCGCCCCAATTTGTTCAGGGAACGGAGATTCAATATGGGGCAGAAGGAACCATCAGGCTTTGGAACCAGAAACAGATGGGAATAGAACCCCAGGCCCACTTCCTCCACTGGAACCGGCACCACTGCCCCTTTTCGTAACAACATGGCGACGCCGGACAACATGGCAGACCGTCGCACGGGGTCTCTTGACAATGGGGTAATCAGAAAACAATCCAGAGGGGGAGGGCCCCGGAAGGAAATCTGGTAACCCCACCTGATGACAACCAAGACCCATTGATCGGAGATCAGAGCTGACCAACGGTCCAGAAACAAACGGAGTTGAGCCCCCACAGCGGCATAGTCACTTTTGTCCAGCACCAGAGGGAGGCTGCTGCTGCTGCTGTTGCTGCTGAGGCCGGGATTTATAATGGAACGCGGCCCCCCAACCACGGGCCCGACCACGAAAGGGCTGAAAGGACAAAACCCCTTGAAATCCCTGCTTCTGGAAAAAAGACCTTTTCTTAGAAGCAGGCTAAAAAAGCTTCAACAACTTTTTCTCCTCCGCAGAGTGCTGCACCATCGTATTCAAGGCATCCCTAAAGAGACAGGGACCCTGAAAAGGCAGTTTATGGACTAAGGCCTTCTGTGCAGCATCAAGACGCCAAGGCTTTGTCCACAGAGACCTCCTCCCAGCCACCGCCGCCCCAGCAGCAGAGGAGAAAGCCAACAAGGAATCAATAGTGAGATCCTACAGGAATTGCGCCAAAACCTCCATTTGAGCCAACACAGGAGTAGGGTCCCCTTGATCCTGAAGACTGTCAAACAGCTTCTCGAAATCCTTGAGCAGGACCTGCGACGCATAGGCCGCATAAGTGCTAGCACGCACCCCAAATTGAGAAGCGGTGTAAGAACGTTTGAGAGCAGATTCCACCTTAGGCTCCACCGGATCACAAAGGGAAGCCTCCTCCGAAGATAAAGAGGAAGAGGAGGGAGCCATAGATGACAAAAGAGAATTAACCTTCGGAATCGCAGGAAACTGGGAATCAAAGTCCGCCAGGCAATACCGCTTCCCCAGGAATCGCGGAATACCCTGCTTATCCACCTCAAGCCACACTTTCGTGAGGATATCCTTCAGGACATAATGAAAGGGGAGGTCATCTACCACAGAGGAACTATACTGTGCGTAAAATTCCTCCTCAGTCAGGATTTAGGGTCAAACGCAAGCACCTCTGAAAATGGACCAGCATGTCAGAAAAAACTTTGCCCTGGACATATTTTCCCTTAGGGGGATTGTCCATGTCTTCCTCATTATCCTTAGCCCGCTTAGCCAGAGGCTCCAGCAGCGCTGACTGGACCACAGAATTAATTAGGTCTTGCAAATCAGCCGTAGAAATCTGCAAGGTGTCATCCTCCTGCAGTTCCTGAACATTATGCTGCTTGGAAACAGCCTTAGCCGGTACAGGAGAAGAAGCCCCTTCACTCATGGTGAAAAAACCCAGAAGCAACCAAACAGGAAATCACCACAACAAAGGAAGTGCCCAGCAACCTCCAATAAATACTGCCCCCAATCATCCAATCACGCAAAGGTGAGACAGGTGAATGAAATAAAAAGAGGGCAGCCCTGAAGTCTCCACCCACAGCCATAGTTCAAAAGAGAATGGCCGCGGGGGCTGGACTCTGCGATAGTGCACCTGCGCTGCAACGACCTGAGGCCAGGACACCACAAAACTACCCGCCCCAGCCCAGCACATGAGCGGGAAGCGTACCTGACCCCAGAACAGGAGCTCGGCCGACCGGAAAACCGGAGCGGCCGCGCCGTGCATTCAAGAAATAAACAGCACAATGCAAAACAATGAAACACACAAGAAAAACTCACGGAACCGCCACCAAAGGAAACTGGATCCAGGGACCGGAACCGGGAGCACCACCGTCGGAGCAGGAAAAAACAGGTATGCGGTAGGTGGGCAGGGCATATGTAGTATGGAAATACTGGCGTTGTGATTGGCTGGGTGGAGGCACGACTGCCTCACGTAGTAAGGACGGGGAAGGGGAGGATCCATGAGGGGGTAATTTAGATTCCACCACTAAAAGTAAAAGGGTCGATTTCCAGAGCTACCTACACCACTTTTAGGCACAAGGAGTGCATAGAAAAGAAATTATTTTTGGGCCCATAGGCAACTTTCCATAGATTCATCGCCGTGGAGTAATATCAGCGATGGCATGTTTTTTACATGTAGGAGCAGCACGTCCTGTCTGATTTAAGGTGCGTGCAAGTCCAAAACAAGTGTATAAAAGAACTTCTTGACTCCATGCTGGCCTGGCATAGCAAACCTTTCAAGAAAGCCCAGCGATGCATATAGAGTGCAATATTTATGAAAAAATTACTCCGCGTGAGATAACTTTAACTCCAAGAGTAACATTAGTAAGTGTTTTTATTTATAAGCCATTGTCTCTGTCGTGTTGGGCCTCGGGCCCACATGATGGCAAGTATGGACACAGACACCAGGGGTTGTGTTACTCTAAATTGGCCTCGAGCACGAGCGCTCGGCCCCCTTTATTAACTGGGTCACGTGACTTGTGACACCAGTGGTGGGTGGGTGTAAAGTGTGGGTTACATCATCTGAAACAACTAGACCGTGTGCAGCAGGACACTACATTCCTCCCCAACTTTAATAAAAGTTGAGACAAACAAAGTCCGAACCTGTGGGAGGAAAAATACAAAAATATGCAAGTCTCATAACTTTAGAAGGAGTCTCTTCAGCTGCCTTGAGTTTGGGGTGACGCCGAACAGGATGACCAGATGGTAGACTTGATGGAGGTTGTCTCTTACTAGTCCGTCAGGTTTCTTCACTGTAGGCAGCATGGCTTCACATTGCAAAGGAGTGAGTGGTTGAAAGGCATCTTTCTCACTGGGACGCCCCTCTCGCGGGTGTTCTCCTGCCACGAGATGTCCCGGAGGCCCTCTTCTTCAGGTTTCCGCTGGGCAGGGTGTTCTCTGCAGCGTTGCTCCAACTCCACAAGCTGGTGTGAATGGAGGAGGCGATGAGATTACTACCATGCATCCGTAGCTCCGCCTGGAGGGTGGTTGTTGACTCTTTCCTTTGCGCACGAGTTCCCCTTCTTCCTGGGACGTGCAGGGTAGACGGCGATGGATCCATCTCTTGTGTCGGGACCCTCTGCCACCGGTGCCCCTGAGGCCTTTGCCCCTTGGATATCCACGGGCTGGTGTGGAGTGGTCAGTTCTCCTTCTGCCGGACGTCTGAACATCCTCCGCATCCAGGCTTCCGCTCAATCCCAAAGGTGGGTGTTGCCAAGGGTCCAGCCTGTTCATTCTTGCAGTCGACGGGTTGTTCGAGGAACTTGTAAGTAGATGCCTGTTCTGTTTCTAGTGCCATCAATGTTCTCCTGGACATGTGGGTCACTGTACGCGGTGTTGTGGTGCGTGTCACCTCTTCTTCTGGTGGGTGTGTAGACTTGTCACACCTCTCCTCACCTTTTCTGGATGTTGTTGTTCTTGATGGCGTCGTGCCACATGATTCCTTTCTCCTTCTCCTTCCCTACGTGGTGTCGTGCCACTCGTTCTCCATTTTCTTCATGGCGTCGTGCCCTTCTTCTCCGTTTCCCTTTTCCGCAACGCGGTCTGGTCATCTCGCTGGTCTTGTCCTCCTGACCAGGTTTCTCCGAGCGGCATGCACTCCACCCGTTTCCCTCTGGTCTTGTCCTGGCTCTAGGACACTGTCTTCTTTTCCACTCTGTGACTGGACCGGTCGTCGCAACATTCTCCTGTTGATGGTTTTATTTCTGGTTCTTGAGGATGTCGAAGTTCGTTGGTCCCTGTTCGCGGACCACGTCTTACTTGAACTTCTCGGACTTCTTGTCAGTCCGCTCTGCCGATCTCTGGCAGTGGTGTTGTTTGGCGCAGGTGCTGATGGCTGGGGTGATGGTGGTTGCCAGCCATGTAGTGACTCTGGATGACAGGCGTTGGTGACTTGCTGGGAGCGTTGGATATACGGAGGGACTTGGCAGCCACGTGCCGCCGCTTTGCTGATGTTGACCTTAGGTGGCGGCTTGATATGTTGAGTGTACGGTTCCTCTCTTGCCTGTTGTGCGGCCACTGCCGACTCCATCTTGAGGCGGTGAGAGGGCGGGCACTCAGTGCTGGTCTTCGCCCGTGGCATCTGCGGACAGGAGCAGAGATGCCGATTGACTCAGACTGCCGACGCTCGGGGATGGACGGTCGCCTGGGGAAGCGTTGGGATGAGATGTGGACTGCGCTTGCTGCGGCTTATGTTTGGTTAATCCGTGGGGCTGTATCCTGGGACATCGGTCCGCCTTGGTGGCTGTCTGGCGTGTCAGGGTGTGCTTTTTGGCTGGCTGTGAGTCCTCGGTCTTCTCCCTTTGTTGGCTTGTTCAGCCCACCTGTGCTCATCCGGTCTTCGGGGTGACAGAGCTGTCACTCTTCTTCTTTTCTTCGAGGGCGTTGCGTTTGGACCTCGAGGCGGCGCTATCGTGGCGCCGGCTTCTGCCTTTGCTCTGGCGTGCTTGGCTGGCTAGTCACTTGGTGACGTGTTTCTTGCTTGCTGGGCGACGTGATGTTCGGTCTTGTGTCGCTGGTTGTTACAGCGCCTGGTGCTGTGGCGGCCAGCCACGTGGGGTGTGCGACTCCTCTCTTTCCTATCATGGGTCACTGCCGACTCCATCTGGGGGCAGTGCGAGGGAGGACACTGTTGGTGGTCTTCGGCCTACTGCAGGGCTTCGCTGTGGCGGTGGAGACATGTGTGCTCTCCGACCTGCATTCAGCAGTGTTTCTGTGTGGAGAGGTTTCCTGGGTGCTGGTTGTGTAGTCAGGTTCACAGTCGCGACCTCCTGCGCGCTTCTGGTTTTGCGTGATTTCTGGGATCGTCACTTGATTCCGTTGCAGTGCTTCCGCATTGGTGCGCTTTTGTCTGCGCTCTTCATGTGCTTCGCTGTGTCTGGGGGTTGCGCCACCGCTCCTGTGACTTTCGCTGGTGTTTCCATATGGGGTTCCAGGCTTTGGTGTCCGTGTGGTGCTTCAGGAGGGTTATGTCACCGCTCCGTTGACCTTTCCTTTTTGTGTGCTGATGGCTGTGTTTCTTGATTTTCTTGGGCACACTTGCTGTACGTACTCTTAAGTGTCCTGTGGGGAGTTGCTTCACTCTTGGCGCGTTGCTCGCGTTTCTGGCAGGTCCGTGCCCTGTCCCTCTTTGTCCTTAAGGGCTGGATGGCGACTTTGGCGTCATTCAGGTGTGTTTCTTGCGGGGTTTGTCCATCTCTCCCCGGACTTTGCAGAGGTGGCAGGTGGTGCTCCTGCCTATATGAGGTTGGTGCCTCTGGAGGCACCTACGGGCTCTTGGTTGTGGAGGTTACCGGTAGATTTTGCTGTCTCCGGAGGCGTCCTGGCTGTTCTTCCTTGCAGGGTGCAGAGGGCCCCTCTGTGAGCGTTCTTCTCTAGGGGTGCGTTCTGCTGTGCCTTGCGCAAGTTGTCTCGGCTGCTGGGCATGGGCCGGTTGGTTGACCAGGTGTGGCGCCTCTGTGAGTGTTGGGCAGGTAGGTGCAGGGGCGATGCTTGGCAGTGTGAGGCTGGCCTGATGCAGTTGCAGGAGGGCCTGATGCATCCCACTGTCACTAGGTGGCAGTGCTGTGATAAAAGGTCCTGGTAGTCTCTACTTGAGAACTGCGGGCTCTAACTGTCCGAAGCGTGCCGGTTTCTGCCGTCCTGATCTTCTGCGCAGTGTGGAGCAGGTGGACCAGGTCGTTTCCTTCACAGTAATGCTGTGCTTTGTCCTAGATGGCCGCTGGGTTGGTCAAACTTCTGGGTTCTAGACTGGGGCAGCTCCAGGTGGCACTCTTGCTGAGCAGGGATGCTGGTGCAGCAGGTGACCACCAGGTGGCGTGGTGCTTTGACAGTGCTATGCAGGTAGGCGACTGCCGCGTGGTGCTGTGCCCGAGTCTGCTCTTCTAAGGCTACCGCAGTCTCTGGAGGAGCTCCCCTGTGCTCCTTGTGCCCGTTGCGGTTCTGACACCGGCAGCTAGGTGGCGCTCTCTTCTCTGAGGCTGCCTTTTGTCTAGGCTGATTGTGCCGGTGAGGGACGACGTGCCGGGGAGCTCATTTCCTTAGCCCTGGTTGGGGCGGTCTCATGGAGGGGCTCCGGTGAGTGCTGGTTTTCTGGTGACCGATTGGTGGCGCTGCGCCTTCCGTTCGGTCGTGGTATCTTAGCTGCTTCAATGGGCCATGGGGAGGGCCCGGGCTGTGACGGAGATATCAGTGGTGGTTCCTTGCCACCACCGGTGGCAGGTGCAGTGCTGCATGCGTGATTAAGGGGCGCTTCCAGCCTACGTGCGGCGCTGGCCCATGGCCGTGACGTGGCGCGTTAACCCTTCTCCTTCAGGTAGGTTGCTGGTTCATTGGCGGGTCCGCTTCGTGCTTTGATCTGAGCCGCGGTAGCTCGCTGTGTTCTGCATGGCACTAGCGAGACGTTTGGCAGCAGTCCAGCGCAGCTGTAGCCCCGATGTGCAGAGGCCGTCGACGCGCTGGAGCGTGGAGGCTCAGCAGACGGGTGTGAGTGGGGCCGCGGGGCGCAGAAGACGCTGTGGGTCACAGGTTTCTCCGCTGCTGTGGGTTGGGCGCGGTGCTAGCGCGGGGCTTGTTTGCGGGTGTGGCCTTGGGCTATGATCTGCCCCCTTAAGTACCTTCAAACTCGGCATCATTGCTGGCTGCACGGCCTCTGAGTCTTCGTCGAGTGCTTTCCTGTGGCACCTCGCTAGTGGGACCAATGCCGACCGGCAGGGGCGGTCTGCCACCACCGAGTAATTGCTGGCAGTGCTGGCGAGAGTCAATGGGGCTACGTTGCGGGTCCTCACTTTCACCAAGATCGCTTGCCCTATCCCTCATCCACTTCCGACAGCAGAGGGGGAGTTAGGCACAGCTAGACTCGGCTGGTGCTCCGTAGCTGCATGTAGGAGTGGTGTCGCGCTGAGCACCACTGTGGCCGTCGCCGGTGGCTATGTCCAGCGCTGTGGGGGTGTCGCCTGTCTGGCCTTTTCCCTCCCCTACGGGGACGATGACACCGAGCAGCAGGCATGCGGGGTTAGCTACCCGCCTCATCGCCAGTGTCGTGTTGGGCCTCAGGCCCACATGATGGCAAGTACGGACACAGACACCAGGGATTGTGTTACTCTAAATTGGCCTCGAGCACGAGCGCTTGGCCCCCTTTATTAACTGGGTCACGTGACTCGTGACACCAGTGGTGGGTGGGTGTAAAGTGTGGGTTACATCATCTGAAACAACTAGACAGTGTCCAGCAGGACACTACAGTCTCTTGAGCAGGTCAATATAGCCTCAAAGCTAGGTTAAAGAATGGAGTCATGGTCAAACCGAAATTATGTTTATTATAATGAAACACAGCGTGAAAAAAACTTGTAAGTACGGTAGTTTTAAAACTGTTATGTACCGTAGTTTTAAAGCTGTAAAGTGTTCTTGTTTTATCCGGTGAGCTCGTCTCCTATTTAAGGGACGCATCACCTGGATGAAACTACGATACTTCACAGTTTTCTAACCTGGGCTGCTTCATTACACCAACTGTAATTCGGTTTCACCATGACGAGTCTTTGAACTTAGCTTTGAGACGCATAAAAGGAATACCAAATTCCCCTCCTTTGTTTTGCTGCATGGCAGAAGATGCTCTTCCTGAGGCTGCGCGCTAGATCCACTCTCACAATAGACTTTTTGTTGTTGACTACTTCTCCTTCAAGCGTGGTCACGTGTGCCGGTGACCATGAGTTACCTACAGCACGTGTGGTTTTACAACACTATGTGCCCACAATGAATATCAATTAGAACTAGAAGTCTATGATTGTCATTATTTTTTTCTTCTCCTGTATTTCATTGTATTTGTCTATTCCCATTTTGGTCCAACTATGCACATTACCATATTGTTGAACTTACCTACATTATTCCTGCCTTGAAAAAGCTTCAGATTTGCAGACTTGGTTGACCAAAACACCTGTTGCCTGAAAGTTGCAATTGTGTTTGCAGCAATCTAAGTATTAGGGTCCTTCAATCTATTTCATGGCTTAAATTGCACCTTGAAACCCCATGATGTGACCCTTATCCTCTCATTCCATTCTAGGATCTTGAAAGATCATCTTAGATCAGAACTACTATGACAGCAATTCATCGAGGATAAAAGAGCAATCTACACAACCTATCATGCTTCGATTGTGCATTCTACTTGAAAACGTCCTATTTTTTTTAACCTGCTAATTATATATTTCATCACTTTCCTCACGTGAGCCCTGAAGAACCGGTTGGAGAGACGCGAGACACATGTTGGCTGTGACTGTATCAGAGTACTAAGAACTTCTCATGGGGCTTCTACTTTCTGTGAATGGTGGTTAAAAGGTTGTCACTGCAAAGAAGTTTTGAATAAAATGTACTGGTATAACAAGTAAAAAGGCTTTTTGAAACAGGAATTTGAAGGAAAATAGTTTTTCAATAAAAGAATTGGCAGAAAGAGCTAAGGTGTAGGGATTAATTAATATGTAGTTAGTTGATAATGGCTCTCTGCTGATGTGTATATATGTTTCCCTGCAACATATCTGTTCATTGAGTTACTGATATAGTGGATAGTAGCCTAGCGCAGGGCCTTCCCATCTGTAATCCATATTATATTTACACAGCATCCTCAAATTAACTACTGCCACCAGCCATTAGTTTCACAATAGCCTGATTGTGTGGGTGCAGTAGCCTCATCTATTATTAAGCAAACACAAGGAGATTATGGACGGAGCGCTGAAACTTTTCAGACACTCAACCCCGGTCACAGATCTAGGTTGAATCAATCATCGTTCTTTAGCTCACTTTGCCACCTCATTTCAGACCCAGCTATATGCAAATCAGTATTGACCCTGTGCTTCATGGGAACAGTCCAGCACGAACTGCAAAGCCAAGTCTTCCCTGAACCGGAAACAAGCATCCTGGGACCAGAAGCGTCACCAGACTTTTGTGCTCTGCTGGATACGCTCAGCAAAACTTGGAGCACCTCCAGTGGACTTAGTAAACCAAACAACACAGATTAGATTCAATTATTTTTACATTGGAAGATGGCAAATGAGGACTGCTATCATCATAGCCTGTGATTAAGGGCAATGATTACAGCAACCCTGATGCTCTTGCCACTGTAAGGCCTTCATTAGAAGTAGGCCGGTTTTATGAATAATAATTATTTCACAGAATAAAAAGAGACACTGATGTGCCCAGAATTGATTTGCTTAGATAATGATCACATATTATAAGCTTTGCCCCTAAAATGAGGTATACCATACAGACATTAGTGCTTACCATACCAAAAGCCACCTGTCACCATATTTACCAGCCATTTTTTCTCTGATAATAATCAGCAAGTAAGACCTGCCGAATTTTACCCAGGTGATGCATTTTTTATTGCACATAGTCCATATCAAGTGCAATAAAATACACAATTCCAATATGTGTGGTGACAAGAGTTACAGTACATGTCTGAGGTTAGCGGGCCACTCATAATGTGGGTCCACGTGTCCTGTTAGATCGGCCAAATAAGTATAAGGTTTCCGTGGAGGGGTAACAAGCTTTTGAACCACATAACAAACAAATGGAGTGGCCAATCAGATGCATGCAAGAGAAACAGTTTTTTTGGATCCATGACAGTATCTTGAGCCCTGTAACAATAAATTAGTCCAGCTGAGAGATTTAAATCTTAATGGAATATATTTGTTGATTTCAGTTGTTTGCCGGATGGTTAAAACTACAAGGAGTCAAAGTATGATTCTCTATGTACCAAGAAGTAGAGTTTGTATCATGAAAAGTTGATGTTACTTTATGCGACAGTCCGAACCAATGCATTCCTCCTACAGCTTGGAGTAAAACATGAAAAGATCACACTCTCCTTGCCACAGGAAGAAAAAACAGATAAAAAGATGCACAGAGAAGAGTACATCATTTTTGGTTTGTTAAAATTGCTTGTTATTAAGACAGAGAACATGTGTTTTCTCTCCCTATATTCACAGGGCAATTCTTTATATCCAAGATCCCAACCTGTATTTCATGGACCCTCAACCCTTTAAAACAATCACAAATTAACAAAACGCAGAAGATACAGACCAAAAGAGAACAACAATCCTTTAGATCATTCAAAGACTTCTACATTGACAACCTTATGTTCAAAAGTATTGTTTGCCTTGCATCGCCCATGCCCAATATCATATCAAAACCCTTCTAAATGACACTCACCCATTCCTAGAAAACCATGCGAGGGACAGCCCCCCAACTATTCAGACAGTAAAGACAATGGAAGAATGGCAGAATCCCCCAAAAACTCACTCTACTGTGTCTCTTCGCACAATATGCAGACAACTCCTCACATCAGCCAATGCCATATACTATACCAACACCATGAATGAATCTGCCAGCAAAAGAAGACCACTGTTTAAGACAATCAGGCTCGGTAGCAACCCACTACCTGATCTAACGGTTCACCAACAACATTAGGTCTGCTTCTACTCTGCCACTCACCCCTCTGTTGTGCATCACACAATGGCCATCTTGCAAATCCCTATCTCCCGCAGACCTGCCCAACAATCTGAACACCCCAAATCCAAATCCTATAAGGATTACATTTTACCCTCATCCTTGATTGCATCTTTCTCCGGATAAGCTCTCTTACACTTTCTTACCATTATCAACCCAACCATCGATCATGGCATCTTTCAAGAAGCTCTCAAGAGACACCAAAAATGACTACTCCCGAAGAGGCCCACACTAGACCCATATGACTATCCCAACGAGTGGTCGACAGCAGCTACCATCCCAACCTCATCCACAGCCTGAAGTTTCAAACTGGATTCACTTGCATTGTTTTTCACTACTTTCCTCTTACCTACCAAATCAAAACCAATGAATTCACACAAACACGTTCAGCTCGACAACGCTTTCCATCACCTGTAGAGTACCCCAGGATTTCATGTTATTCCCCATCAGGACCCTTTCTACCCGTAACAGTTTCAATATGCATTACTACCCTGAAAACATGCAATTCTAATTAAAAATGCCCCCAGCTCCAGACATCCACACCCTAAATCACTGCCTACGCCTCACCCAGCTAATGGAAGACAATGTCGATATGTAATATGGAACAATGTAGCACTGTGGGGCAAAATACCACCAATATTCCTGTTTTAGGACTGATTTGCGAGTGCCCCAAGGTCGGATGGGGTAACTGTACCGTCTAATAAAATCCAACCCCGAGGCACTTAGAATGTATCAGGTGTGATCATTTTTATTGAGTTTTGCCCTATAAATGCTGCATAAGATACAGATTTCAGTGCTTACTGTACCAAAGTCAACATGTCCTGGTACTTACCTGTTTTACTTTCACAATTTAAATTATGGCACTATTTTATGAGGTGTGCGGGCTTTATTGCACCTGGTAATTGCCGTCTGGTTAAAATATCACACCATTTATAATTGCGGTAAGTACCCAAGGACGTGCTGGTACAGGGATCACAATTTGCTGGGCCTTTTATAATCAGACCGTGTAAGGTTCCTGAATGGCAACAATTTTCATTGTGCAATGCACCGCATTTAATCCACGTAATGTGAGCTGGGGATACCTATCCAAACCCAGCTAAGAATCTTTTGTGCACATTTCAAATACAGATAAAATAGTTTTACATAAATCACGTGCTCGTGGAGAAGATGGTAAATATATACGAAAATCTGATCCTCTCACACCATTTTCTGATTCCTTCTGTGTTCAAAAGTATGTACATGTAAGAAATAAAGATCTTCGATTCTGGGACAGAACCGCAAAGCGCTAGTCTATTAAAATAATATGAGAGGATTTTGTTGACCTGCTGATTTCATCCTTGACCCCATCTATTAGATTAGTTTCCACGCACCAAAGAAGTGTTCTTACCCATAATCCCAGTTGAGCTAGTCCCTTTTTCAGATATTGCTCTCAAATGCCACTGTCATGCTTTCATCCCCCTTCTTCCACGGTCAATGTGCCATCCAATTATTTTTATCTTTTTCCCTTTCTCAATTGTCCCCAGTTATCGGGCGCTGCCTTTGTTCTTCCCATTTCTTCTCGACTCACTGAAGCCATACACAAAATAATGTTTTGTTACAATTGTTCACCATTTACCAAAGCCATCAGTGCAGAACATTTCAAGTTTTCACGAATAAAACAGAAAAACAAACTGCTATAAGGCACAAAATACAGAAATGTACTGCAGTCAGAGCCTGACGTGAAGCCGACCCCTACCAAACACAAAAGATTAAACAAAATGCAATTGGTTTTCTGCAGTTATGTTTCCTCTTTCATCTCCCCCACCCCCAAGGGAGGTGAGCACTACACCTAGAGAAATTTAAGTGAACAAACAGCATGGTTTATTTATATCCGCTTAGCCACGGAAGGGTTAACTACAGTCCAAGAGCCGAGACACAGAATAATTTACTGGCGGGGATCTATTATAAGCATCTTATCTTCAATTACAGAGGCTGCAAAGCGCAGAACGCTATGTGACATGAAAGCTAATATGAAGAGGCGCGCAACAATGTATGGCCTCAGTGACAAATATCAGTGGCACACAGGAACCGAAAAAAGCAACAGGGCAAATATACATCATCACAGAAATATTCAATGCAGGGCTCACCACAAGTAGACTCAAGGTAAAGATCAACAATCAGACCAAAGATGTGCTCTCTTACAGCAGTTTGTCAAAATATTCTAGAAATATTTTGGCCATCAAGGACACTTCACTTTAGAGTAACTTCTGTTTGCCGGAATGCCAATTACACGCCTATGATTTTTATGTTTGAATGTATGAAGGTGTTTGTACATTCGCGCTGCATAACATAGAAACTCGGAGCATTTCTCTGCTATTCTATGTGAAAAACAGAGCTCAGAAAGAGTGTTAAAGTGATTTAACGGCTCTCATTGTGAGGGGTCCCTAAATACTGATTTGTGTCTGTTCTCATTCATATTACAAGTAAGCCGGGGCGGAGTTCATTCAGAGTTCCGCTACGCGGAACTGCACGAAGTGTAAAAAAAACTCTGCCTCACTAACCGGACCTCTGCAAGTGGCAGAGTTTCTTTAGATGAATGTCGCTTGCAGTGATTTTCAGTGTCAAGTGCTTGTTCGCACTGTCAATCGTCGCAAACACCACCATGCACAGCGCAAGCGGCATCCTTTCCGCCGCTCGAGTAGATTTTTACTCGAGGATCAGCTTTCTCAACGCAAATGGACGGTTTCACAACGCGAGCAGTCATGAGCATACTCGACCACTAGCAATGAGAAATCTGACCACCTTCGTTGAGACATCTCGCAGGGAGGAGGTTTTTCCACACTCGCACTTGCCAACTTGATGTTGACGATTGCGAACAAGAAAACCTCTTGCCCGGAGGTGGATTTTTCTCACTCGCGCTTGCCAACTTGATGTTGATGAACATGCGCAATGGAAAAAAATAGTTTTTCACAACTCCGGGAGCTCGCGGAGTGCGGTCAATTCTGCAAACCCTGCAAGCGGAGGGGAATTCACTGCCCAGACTTAATTACAAATCCTGTTGTATTATCTCATAAGTAATGCACTGAGTTTTTTTTGTATTTGGGTGACTTGACTGTCTGTCTACAGTGCTTGTAGGCTTTCCATGCCTGCTAATGCCCTGTCTGCTGTCTTTCATCACTACTTTGATGATCTTCACATAGGCATTTTTCAGCATGGCACGTAGTACTCCAGTAGTGCCACGTCCCATAACCACAAATGATAGTCAGGAATCTCAGGCGGGAGATGTCTGCCCTGATCTCTCCTATTTTTGATATACAGAGGTCTCTGTAACAAGTGAGGAACCCCATCATAGAGTTATATAGCTTTGTGATAAGTGTGGGAGAAACAAGGTATGGGGTGGTTAGAAAAAAGGAATTATTTACCACTAAACAGTGCTTTAAATGCTCAGGTACTGTCCGGTACTGAGTACCTACACATATAATTTGAAAGGGAGAGTTCTGGCACTTCTCTGCAATGCCACAATACATTTAATGGGGGAGCACTGAATTTCTCAGGAGCAAGCAAGTACTCTAATGAGTACCTGAACTTTTATAGTTCCATTTAAAGCACTGTTACTAAATGTGTGAGATAAGGGTATTTGAAGAAAAGGCTGAGGTGGGTCAAGCAAATATTTAAACCCACCCACAAAAGAGGGATTGATTTAGAGTGTGGGAGACGAATTACTCTGTCACAAACGTGGTGGATACGCTATCATATATTCACATACACATCGCTTTCTCAGTCATTTTGTCAATATTTTCTTATTAGTAATACAATGATCATTCACAGGCAATGCACTTTTTAAGCTATCAATCCAAACGTGATTTTTCAGCTTCTACTATGTATGGGGATTTTTCCTACCTCGGACCAGACCCTCCCTTATTCATGGTGTACATCTCCACCTACCAAGACAAACAAGAAATGACATACATGAATGAGAAAGTAAGCCATTTCTCAGCCATCCATTCTCCACAACAGAATCTGCCACTATACTGGTTCACTTTAAAAAAAAAAATCCCAAACGTTTCTCTTAGTCCTTGGATTTTTAGTTATTAAACTTTAACAACAGTTTTCTGAACTACATTTTTCAAAATAGATTTTATCTGTAAATAGTGTATTAAGATAATTAAATCAAATTGAAATGAAAAGATGAAAACTCTTTTTTTCACTCAAAATCTCTCTCCTCAGTTTACTGCCTAACTAGCATCAAGCGACATGCTGGTGAATAAGTGCTCTACCACGTTATAGCAACATACCATAACTCAGTGCCTGTTATTAACGTTTTACAAGCTTCTTTTTTGCATAGTTTATTCATTATTTCTACCCAATGCTATCTTTACAGAAATTTTAATTGGATGTTTTCAATAATTGATTCCATCTGTGCAGTGCTGTCGACTGTCAGAGGCATTAGGGGTTCTCTTTTAAGATTCAGCTTGTTTCATGTGTGTATTCAAAACGTGTCTCTGTAGATTTTGCTCTAGCTCAAAATGTTGCTGTGTGTTAGATCTGCATAGGTGAATTCAGGTTATGTGTACTTAGATTCCTCTTAAGTTTTTTTACTACTGATAAGGGCATTACAAATTTCCCGGTTTGAGTGTGAGAAACCGGTGGCTAATTTATCCGAATTTATGGGCCGATTATGATGGCGGACGGACCTGAGTCCGTCCGCCACCATATAGCAGGAGGGACCGTCCGCAGGGTCAGTGGCGGTCCCTCCGTGCAGATTAGGATGTGACCGCCAGGATGGCGGTCACATCCACTATCTTTCACAATGCGGCGGGTGCAGCTTCAAGCTGCACCCGCCGCAATGTTAAGAATGCATGCACGGCATTTGCGTGCACAAAGCGGCAGGCACCGCGCGGTGCCTGCTGCTTTGTTCACGCAAATGCAGGGGGGTACCATAGGTACCCCCCATGTGCACCCCCCACCCCCCCTTCACCCAGGGGGCCCGCAACGGGCCCCCAAAGTGAAGGTCCGTATGCTTTTCCACGGTGGAAAAGCCGCCGTGGAAAAGCATACTTTCTACTCCATCCTAATATGGCTAGCGGTGTCTGATAGACACCGCCAGCCATGTTAATGCTTTTCCGCCGCGGCGGAAAAGCGGAGGACAGATTGCAAGACCCACCAGCCATCCTAATTTGGTGGTGGGTCTTTCAAGCCTCCATGGCGGATTTCCCGCATCCTCCGGGCCGGTGGTGGCTTCCGCCGGCCCGGAGGAAGCGGGAAATCCGCAATCGTAATGGGCCCCAAAGTTGGTATCTCCCCACCCTGCTTCTGTGATTATGAGCTATTTTCCCTAGAATGGGGAGCAATATGTGGACATGGAAATATCAGTTCCAAATATGAATATTTCCAGACCTCCATGGGGGATGAAATGCTCCATTCTGCATCCATGTGCAACTTGCTTGGGGAAGGTGATAAATATGTGCAGGGATATGTGGGGTGGCAAACAGAGCAGGTGATGGGATACCTCGGAGGAGCATTTGCAGCCCCATACGCTGTGCAAGAGTAGGACAGGCACAGCCTGAACACAACAGCAGCCTGCAGCGCTTTTAGACCCACAAGCAGGTCTGGAATAGATCTGAGGCCAGATGTAGGTAATTCTATTTTACCGACTCATAAATACCGAATTTTACCGATTCGGTATTTATGAATCGGTAAAATAGAAGTACCGAGATGTAGGTAAATCCAGATGTGGATTTACCGAATCTTTAAAAGTCGGTATTTACCGATTCGGTAAATACCGACCGGTAATGCCCAATTCCTTCCTATGGGCTTTGAAGCCCATAGGAATGAATGGGGCATTACCGGTCGGTATTTACCGAATCGGTAAATACCGATTTTGACAAGGGTGCAGAGGGTGTCACTTTGACACCCTCTAGCACCCCCAAAAAGGGTTTGGGGGCCATGTGGCAGGCATACCTGCCCTAAGGGCAGGTCTGCCTGTCATATGGCACAGGTGTGCATGCACACATGTGCATGCACACCTGAATCGGTATTTTACCATCAAATTGAATTTGATGGTAAAATACCGAATTTGTAGGGCTTGTGGGACTCAGAAGAGTCCCACCTACATCTCAATTTTACCGATTCTGTAAAAATACCGGTCGGTAAATTTACCGACCGGTTTATTTACCGAATCGGTAAAATTACCGAAATGGCCTGTTTCCTGCCCCCTACATCTCAAAAGCCAAATACCGGTCGGTAACGGCCGAATTCGGCCGTTACCGACCGGTATTTGGCTACCTACATCTGACCCCTGGTGTCTCCAGTACCAGAAGTACCAGGCTGGAAATTTACAGTCTGATGATTATTGCCAATCCAACAATTTAGGACCCGGAGACACTGGGCATACTGGAATCATTTGAACTGCTGAGAGCTATTTGTAAGGCGGTCCATTGTGATTTGTGGGGATGCCCTTTGGTAGTGGCAATTCACCAGTTTATCTATTGATTATCTCATATCCCAACAGTAATTTCCTAGAGGTTTGCTCCCTAGGACTGTCTTTACTTTGCCTATTTGTCACATAAAGACTGTCTTTATTTAGTTTCAACATTTAATATTATTTGTGCCACCACATTAATTTGTTCCCAAAGGCGGCAACACTGCCTTATTCTTGGGCCAGTTTGAACTATGTATTTCCTTTGGGGAGCCCCTGGGGAGATATTTTCTTTTGATACTTACAGTCTTGCCTTCAAAATGGAACATCACAATCATACCATGAAGACTCTGTTTATGTAGCCATGCCAAAATATATAATTTATTATTTAAATAATAAACCTGATATACAGTGAGAGTGCTGGCAAAATATTGTGATACATTTAATCACGCATTGTAACAAAGCGTAATATCCAGACAACTCACATATATATATCACTGATAAAAACACAAATACAGTTCATCAAAATCAACACCCCCTGGTACCACAATAATCTAAACAATAATATAATTTATGTTTCGACTCAAGCTAAGAAAAAACATTCAAATAACTGAAGGCAATAGAAAAAGATAATAATACAGAACTATCATGTAGCTAGTGATGAATAATTGAGCCAACAGTTTCCAAAGACTCTCGGCCTAATTAGGATGTTGGTCGAAAATGCTTTCCGACTGACATCCTTGGTTTGGCTTCCAAGCACCGTATTATGATTACGGCGGTTGGAAGTCAAAACCGTCCGGTCATTCCGGCTGGCTTCCGATGGGCTAAAGGAGCCTGTCGGCCAGTTGGAAATGGCAACATAATCCCTTACGGACTGTGTTTCCACCATGGGGATCATGTTGTTAGTTTTAGACAGACTTTCAATGTCGGACTTTCTGACATGCAAAACCTGTCTGAAAGCGACTTAGGGGACATCTAGCAGGGCTGCTATCCCTCAGTGGCCTCTGGTTGGTGACCTGGGAGCACTGTGTAAATTCCGGCACCATGTGGCCTGCCACACAGTGCAGGGATTTACAGAAACTGCCATTTCTCTATGGAAGCTTGTGCTTCGATTACTTTCCGACTGCAGCACAAGCTCCCATAGAGGAATGAGAGTTTGCAACCACATCGTGTGCGGTCGCATCATAATAGAGGGTGCGAATTTGCAAACCTATGGTCGGTTGGTTCTCACACTGAGACGTAATAGGCCCCTCTCTTTTAAACAAGAGTCTCACTATTTGTGTTCACAGTTTCTATCTGGCAAATTAATTCCCTAAAATTGCAAATAGCGTGGGTACTGGTAACTCAGGGAGTTCAGAGTTACAGGGGACTACACAAGGTACTCTGGCATTCCACTGATGAATAGGTATTACTAGGGGAATTGGTAATGCGGCATCCAATTCTCCTGGTATTTACATAATGTCCCATGGAGTTCCACTAAGAGATTGTGGCTGCTTTCAGGGGCTGGAGTTCTCGAGATAAACATGTAATTCTTATGGGGCCAGTCATTATCATTATACGGCACATTCCTCTCCTTTCCTTGCACTGGTGCACTTTTATCTGTCTTACGCCAGCTCGGGCAGTCTTGTGACATGGTGCAAGAGTGCCTGCATTGCGGGCAGGAGAGTTTTTGTGCACGTAGGGGCATCTTTCTGCACAAAAACAATCCTGAGAGGCCCTTTCCTCTTTGTATGTGTATTGCAGACTACAGCATTTAGAAAGAGAAAAAAACAAGGAGAAATAGATATTTCTCCGGGCTATACCTTACTACCATTTTGACGCATTCCCAGGTCTACCTCTAATGGGAAATCTAAGAAGGCACTCAAATCCATGGATGGAGGCATGAGAACACCTACGCTCCACCCTTGGAATGTCTCCATGCCACAGAGTAATGCAAGGCAGTGATTTGCGCTGCCTTTCATTACTCTACATTTATCAAACCATGCAGGGCCATGCAAAGTGTCCTTGGGTTGGTTGATAAATCTCACTTAGGTTTTGCATCATTCGTGCCTCCCCCTTATGAGACCAAAGGGCGATACAAAACCTTGAAAAATATGGGCCTAAGTGTCTTTTCAATTCCTTACAATCCTCCATTAAAGATGGATAATGGAAGGGTGAGCATGAAAGAGCTGGAGAGGCTTCAAAATCCTACTTACAAAAACATAACATAAATTAATTCTGAGATTTTATTTTTATTTTGGAGATTTCTTAAGATTTTTTTGGTGCTTTCTGTCCCCCCACAGTGACCAGCGACAATGCCGTTGCAGGTATGATGTTTTTGCCATCATTAGTGCCTTTTGTATACATTTCCGACTATCAATTGTACTGATTGTTGCACAAAACACCAAAAACACGCTCTTTCACTGCTTGCATTTACTTGTAAACCCTGAAACTTGAAACAGGTATTTTGATTGTCTCTTGTTCCCTTGATTGAGTCTTGAAAATTAGGACACTGTTGCTTGTAAGCATGTTAAAAAGAAGATACTGATCAATGAGTAGAATTCATGCTGGATGTCAGTGCTGTTGACAAAATGCGGGAAAGGAATTTGGCAGCGCACGCTGGAGTAATGGAACAAATCCCTATTCGCTTTAAGTACAGGAGGAACAGCTCTCAATATCCTGTGTGACCAATCGCCAACAAATAATGGCAGGCACTGAAAATGAACATGGCACAACTTATTGCAGCAGAAGTGAAATACACAATACGACCCATACCTGCAAATACTTTGCGTCGGGTTTGTGTTACTTTTTTAATACAAACCCACTGCAAGGTGTAGTAGTGGTATTTACAATCCAGTACAAATAGATATTTGAGTTGGATTGTAACTAAAAGTATTGCAAATCTCCACAATGCGTGCCTTGCGTTACTTTGCTACAAGGGGGTGTTTCACGGGTGGTGCATTGATGTTCCCACGCAACCACCCATTGGTTTTGACACAAATCATTATCTACAAAGAACTGCAAAAGGGAATTGCCACCAAAGTCCTGCATCTCTTTGAGGTAGGTGTAAGAAATGTTTTCATGTATGCTCATTTTCCCTTCTTTGCATGTCTGCTGCAAACATACAAAGTGGGGAAATTCTTCCTTTACAAAAAACTAGCAGCCCGTCCCGACGTTGTCCGGGAGCAATTAGGCTTCAGGGCCCCCGCCCGCCCCGACGTTGTCCGTGGGTCCCCCGGAGCCTTCCTCCATATATTGCAGTATTATACCTCTATGTTTACTTTGTACACGTTTGTAACCTGCACACGTAAGTTTTTCCTCCTGTAATGCACTGTTTGGCTCACTTTTTTAATGCTCCGTTTGCTTCCTCTTGCTACCTGCACACGTCACTTTTTCCTCCTATACCTCTATGTTTACTTTCTACGCTTTTGTAACCTGCACACGTAACTTTTTCCTCCTGTAATGCACCGTTTGGCTCACTTTTGTAATGCTCCGTCTGCTTCCTCTTGCTCACGATGTACGCTTTTTTAACCTTCACACGTAACTTTTTCCTCCAGTAATGCACCGTTTGGCTCACTTTTGTAATGATCTGTTTGTTTCCTCTTGCTCACGATTTTCATTTTTGCTTCATTTTTCCGCCGCTCACCGCTCCTAAATAAGTAAATAAATAACCTACCTCATCTGCCGCTCACTGCTCCTCCCCGTCTGTCTGCCGCTCCTCACCGCCTGTCTGCCGCTCCTCACAGCCTGTCCGCCGCTCCTCACCGCCTGTCCGCCGCTCCTCACCGCACCATGTCCGCCGGTCCTCCTCGCGCTCCTGGACGCCGCTCCTCCCCGCGCTCCTCACGTCGGGCACGCACGTCGTGGCCGGCGCTTCTTCCAAGGGACTACTTTTTTTTCTGTAAATTTTTTAAATAACGTATATTTATTACGTTTATATAGCCTATGTCCATCTGCACACCCTGACAATTACAAGGATGTATTGGGTGTGTGGATTGGCGCTGTGGTTACCGAGTTTACCCGCCTCAATGGTTCAAAGTTCTTCCTTTATAATAGTAGTATAGATATGCTCACCACCACACAAACACCCTTGCACTATAGTGCACGGGTGTCTGCGTTGAAGTATGGCAGTCAGAGTCCACCATATATGTAAACATCTACCAAGGCAATTGTAGTTGCTTGTTTTAGGAAATAATATAAGAGCAAAGGACCATTCTCGAAGATGAAATTACAATTTTATTGTCAACACGACAATAAATTCATATAAAACAGGAACATTAATTTCCTTTAGGCCCTATCTTCCTGGTGCGAACACTGCTGAATTATCAAAAGGCGAGTCTAGCAAGAAATAAGAAATTCGAAACGGAAGTTTGAATCTGTATACATATCAGAAACTATCCATGTTTTTACTCTGAACTAAAGCAAAAGGAAGTATCAACTATCTATCTTTTACAGAATAAAGTTACCAAGTCCCTTGTCCTGAAGAAGGCGCTGGTCGCCGAAACGCGCGTCGATTATTCATTTTTGTGCCACATACATTTGTGTTTTTTATACTTCATTAAGTTTTTTTCCCTGAATTCCTTGCATATTTATTGTATTTTATGTTGACATTTTATGTATAGTTCTTTTGAACTATTTTTTATTTTTGGTTTATTAAAGAATTGATTTTTACTGTTTTATATTAATTCATTGTCGTGTTGACAATAAAATTGTAATTTCATCTTCGAGAATGGTCCTTTGCTCTTATATCATTTCCTAAAACAAGCAACTACGATTGCCTAGGTAGATGTTTACATATATGAATTTTCCCTGACCTAGGAGTTGCAAAAATATTTTTTGCTCAGGGGGTCCTTGTTTCATACACCACAGTCAAAGTACACCATTGCAGGGAGAGAGTATAACAGCACCACATCTTAGTAGCTATAGTGTTGTTCTTCTTTCTCCATTTCACACAACACATCACAGCACCTTTACTTACAGTGCTGCATGATTTTTAGCACATCTGCCCTGGATATTTTGCAGGTATCTCAAAAAAATCGAAATGCATAATCTGAAATCAGTCGCAATGATATGTGCTTCTTCATTATCGGATTATCTTGTTCCATAAAATGTCCTCTTTAGTTAAAATTCAAACATATCCCTTAATAACAATAATGTTTTAACGCCTTAACTAGGGCCATTATTTCGGCGCAGTGCGGGCGTTCTAAAAGGTGGGCAGGGCCGCGTCGACCGCTGGCCGACGGCAGCACTAGCGAGGTGGTGCGGCCGTCGGTCAACGGCCGACGGCAGCACGCAACGGGTTAAATAACAATAATGATAATAATTTGCATCACTGGGTAGCTAGGAAATGCATTTTTTTTGTGCTGCTAATAACTTTAGTGCCATTTGATGAATTGATGAATCTCCATGAAACCTTCCCAAAATGTGCTCTTGTATGCCTAATTTGTGCATGGAAAGCTTCGGGGTGATCAATCAAGCGGGGACTGAGAAATAAAGGTGGTCTCAAGTCAAAATGCATTTTCCCCATTCATTTTCCCATACAAACTTGGGCTGCAGGGTAGCAGCTGAGATTGCTGGCTATACCCCTTAGGGCTACTGTTGCTTGGCTGTTGATAGTTAAGAAAAGAGAATGAAAGTGACAGAAAAGGTGTCATCAATACCAGACCACAAGAAAAAATTACCCATCCCAGGAGAGATAGAGAAGTGACTCACCCGGGGGGGTGAGGGAATAATCATAGATGGTCAGGGTAGGATCCACTTCTCCCCAGAATAACTCCCCTCGCCCAAGCTGGGGCCCGGACCTCTTCTGACCAAAAAACAAACAATTTAGGTCAGTATAAGGCAACTCTGAATAACCTGCATTGCCTGATGGGGTGAGGAAGGCTGGCATCTTTACAAGAGAAGACTGGCAAATTAACATCTGTGTAGCAGGTTTGTCAGAGGGAACTGTTAACTAAAAAATGGTACAATATATGTACCACTGGCCCCACATAACAGTGGCCCCTAATGGTTGACTCCTCATTTTTCGGGTCCTGCCCCATAGACAGTTGATGGTTTCACAACTTAGGAGAGTGGAAGTGAACCTGCTACACTAGAGATAGACATTTAACATAACAAGTGACAAGGAAGAAAAAACATAGATACATTGGCAAGGGCAAGATAATGATCGACTTTGATTACAACTCAGTAGTAGAGCACTAAAGATCTGCATTTCTGGGAGTTAAAAAAAAAATTTGAGAACAAAACCTTAAATGTGCCCTGCACTTTACTGCAAGTTGAAACTGATGCTTGGGCAGTGTACATATTTTTGACAGATCGAAGGAGATGTGTGTTGTAATCTTCTATGTTAGTTATGGGGTGTGGAGCACAGTGCCCAGTGCGTTCCACATTCCTATGAGGCTGGAATAGTTCCATGCTTTGGCAGTTACTGATTGACCAGCCAGAGGGAGAGCCACAGATCAATAAATGAGGTATCCTTTACAACAAACTCTTTCTGTTGAAGCATTTTGTACTTACCACATTTTGGCGACGTCCTGGCTGAGTCAGATCTCCGAAGTAGAAGTGGTCGACGGATCCAGCGTGAGCATGAAATAACAAATGCTGTGAGTAAAAAGATACATCGTGCCAGCAAAACCGGAACATATTCTGCGATTGACCGGATCATAGTGAGTACCTTTTTAAGAGGAAATTTCGTGATTCGAAGTAAATTGGAAGTGAAGCCGTTGACTTTTAAGTGGGGCGCGAGATGGTGGTAATGCGGAAGAGCGATCTCGAGCTGACAAAGAAATACGTCACATATGCACGATCACCTGTGAAAACTTTACCAAAACCACGCTCAAGACACAACAGCAACAAGGCCAATTTCCTATAGAAAAGCCGTCAATAAGACGTAGAGGCCATCTTGGATTTTGGAAATTTTTTGGTGAGCAAGCAGATCATTCTATTTGAAGACGGCATTTCTGTAAAATACATTTTACCATTAAATATTTCGAATGCACTGTCTTATTATTATTATTTATTTACTATTTAGTAAAATAATCACAGCTTGGAAAGAAGTACTCTATAGAAGATTGAAAATAATCGGAGATAATAGCATCAGAGTTCCCATAGCAACTGGTCTGTATATTTACAAAGGAAACCTATTTACTTTTCATTTCCCTGTAAACACTGGCATATTTTAGAAATGTAAAACATTTACAATTCAAATTGAACTAGGGAGAGATTTAATCTATACTTTTCTTCTTGGTGGCATTTCTTTCATAATGGCTAATCAGAGCACAATAGTTACACCGCCTATTTTCTTAGCATCTCCAGGACCACTTTCGATAGAGTGGGAGGATTGGCTGCTCATGTTTGAGAACTATATTGATGCCATGGATGGATCAAAATTTAGTGCAGAAAGAATGAAAGCATTACTATTGAATAACCTTGGAAAATAAGGGCAACGTATTTTTAAGTATCTTCCGGTAGCAACCTTACCAAATGGCAATGCCATTGAGAATGTGTATGATGAAACTAAGAAATGCCTAGAAACAAGATTTGCAAAATAAATCAATATAGCTATGAATCACCATCAATTTTACACTCATAAGCAAGGAGAAAATCAGTCAATAGATGATTTCGTATCAAAACTCAGAGAATTATCTTTAAAATGCAAATTTGGTGCAATGACAGACAAAATGGTGCGAGATCAACTTATTGTGCAGTGTAAGTGCAAGAAAACGCAGGAAATGCTTTGGGCGGCCAAACACCCTACTTTGAAAGATGCTATTGAAATAGCAAAGGTTTTTGAACACTCACAATATTGTATGGGCGAAATGAACAAGAAAGAAGAGGTGAATTTTATTAATGTTTCTTCAGCATCTAGTGGAGACTCAGAGGTCTTGGCTGTTTTTAAATCTGGGAAATATTTTCAAAGAGAAAGACAACAATTTAGGTCTTGTTACAGGTGTGGAGGCTCATCTCACAAAATCAGACTACCGTAAATGTCCAGCCATTGACAAGAACTGTTTAAAATGTGGAAGAAAAGGTCATTTTTCAAACATGTGTAGGAAAAGTTTTAAACAAAGAGTAGCGATGATAGCTGATAGTAATAACACTGTATCTGAGAACGCAACCTTAATTGGTGCTACTAATGATGTTCCTTTACAGGTTGATAGAATCCTGAGCGTAGATGATCCCGATGATCAAATTGGTAGGAAGAACCGGCCCAAGGCAGAATTTAAAATCAGTGGTGAAACAGTTGATTTGATGGTTGATTGTGGATCTATGTACACCATTATTCCTAAATGCATTTATGATAAACTGTGGCCTAGCAAAGAGTTACATCCTAAAGACATCAATCCAGAGGGGTTTCAGGGTGAAACTATTGATCTTATAGGATATATGAAATCAATGATTGAATTTAAAGGCAGATCAATTGAAGGTAAGGTCTATGTTGCAAGGGATGGACCACCCATTATAGGATGGATGCATCAATTTGATCTGTCCATCATTATAGACCCCAGAGCTCCATCACAAGTATTAGTCATAGACAATCCCTCTTTGGAAGATATCTTAAAGGAAGCTAAGGATGTATTTAAAGAAGAGTTGGGTTGTTTTAAAGGATATGTGCATAAAATAATTTTGAATCCTAATGTGAGTCCAGTTCAGCATAAAGCACGTAGGACACCTTTAGTAGCCAGAGAAGCTGTTAAGAGAATGCTTCAGGATATGCTTGATTCGAAGGTAATTAAACCAGTTGAGAGCTCTTCATGGGTTTCACCAGTAGTTATCACTGAAAAATCTGATGGCAAGTTTAGGTTCTGCATTGACCTTAGGTGACTTAACCAAAATGTGGTGGTTGACACAATCCCACTCCGTAACATTAATCAACTAATTTTAGCATTGAGTGGCGGATAATTCTTTTCAAAATTGGATTTAAAAAACGGGTACCACCAAATTAGACTACACGAAGAATCAAAATCTCTAACAGCGTTCATTACCACAGAGGGCATTTACCAATGTGTCAGAATGCCTTTCGGCCTATGCTCTGCAGCTAGCATATTCCAAAGGGTGATGAATGTACAATTTAGAGGAATGAAGGATATCGTCTTCTTCCAAGATGATATTTTAATATTTGGGGACACAGTTGACCAGCATAACCATACACTTCGTGAGGCCCTATTCAAAATTAGAGAATCAGGCTTAACTCTTAGACAAGATAAATGTAAGTTTTTAGTAGACAAAGTGGATTACTTAGGGTATGAAATCTCAGAACAAGGGGTGAAGCCCAAACAGAGTCTTTTGGGTGCAATTCGACTTGCTCCCATTCCTTTAGACAAAGATAAACTGCAATCATTCTTAGGATAAATCGAATATTATTCTAAATCCATTCGAGATTTCTCAACTAAAACAGCTGATCTAAGATCTCTCTTAAAGAAAGGGGTCAGCTTTTCTTGGAGTAACATTCAACAAACTTGTTTTGAAAACATTAAAAAGGATATTTGTGATACAGAGATTCTCACACAGTTTGACACAAAACTACAGTCTGTACTTACAGTGATGCAAGTGCTACAGGTCTTGGGGCAGTCTTAGCCCAAATTCACAATGGTAAAGAGAAAACTGTGGCGTTTGCCTCATGAACATTAACTACATCAGAAAAAAACTATTCAGTCATAGAACGAGAAACTCTAGCTGCTGCCTGGGAGTGTGAATAATTTAGGACCTATCTGTGGGGAATTAAATTTACACTAAAGACGGATCATAAACCTCTCACAAGAGTGTTGTTACCAGGTGGTGATGCAAAGTGTTCAGCCAGATTAGCCAGACTGGCTTCTCGTCTTCAGGTATTTTGTTATAACATAGAGTATATTCAGGGCTGGAGAAACATACCAACAGACTGCCTCTCAAGATTATCACTTAACTGGGAGACAGTTGACAAAGTTGCTGTTTTAAAAAAAACAGAATGAAGGGGCAGTTGCTTTTGTACAAGGTGTTTTGAGTGTATGTGAACCTCAAGCTTTAACTGGAATTGAGTGGGTCAATGCCATGTCTGCTGACAATTCTATGCTAGAACTTAAAAAATTGATAAAGCAAGGATGTAAATGGGAGAGTACAGTCTCTCTCACCAATAGGCCATTTGTCAAAATTTTAGATGAATTATCAGTGTACGAAGATATTATTATCATGAGAGGAGACATGTTTATTCCTCCGGCTTCTTTGAGGCAACATTTGATTAAACTAGCCCATGAGGGACACTTGGGTCAAACTGGAACAAAACAAAGATTAAGAACAAATTAGTGGTGGCCAGGTCTGGATTCAGATGTGAACTCTTATGTTACGAATTGTGAAATTTGCAAAGAGAGTGATAAACGTTTGAAAACTGGCATACAAGCATCTTCTGGTCACATCTCTGATCCTGGTCTACCATGGCATACCATATTCATGGACTTCATTGGTCCAATGAACAGTCTCAAAGAAAACTTATGATGTGGAATAGTTATTGTAGATGTTCACACAAAATGGTTAGTGATTAAATTCACCAGAGACATTACAACTTCAACTACCATCAATGTTATGAGGAGTATTTGGAGAGATGGAGGTATACCCTCAGTGCCTATAACAGATAATGGTACACCTTTAACATCTGTTGAAATGAAAAACTTTTTGTCCACTTGTGGTATTAAGCACAGCCGTACTTCTCTATACAACCCACAAGGAAATGGAATTATTGAGAGAGCCAACCGTCTAATCAAAGGTGTTATCAAAATGGCTATCTCTAGTGGTAAGGAAATAGACTCAATGGTATCAGAAATGGTTTGGGCATATCGCTCTAGTGTGCATAGTGCCACTAACAAAACACCTTTTGAGATGATGTATGGGAGACCACCCAATACGCAATTGGTTCCCACTTGGATTAGAGACTTTGTAACAAAAGATTTGATTCCTATCAAGTCAACTACAGTTACTCCACATGGAATTATAAACTATAAAAAAATTAGAGAAGAGAATTTGACCTGGAGACTGGGTAAAGATATGTTCTGGCAGACCTGGAATTCCATTCAAAACGTTTTTAGGTCCTTTCAAAGTTAAACTTACCTTACCATATTGTGTAGTTTTAGACAATGGCGAAAAATTGAACTTTAAGCGGGTGGCTTTGTATCAGAAAGGTAATGTGGGTACAGGTGTTGTAGTCAAGAGCAATCGTTGTGACAAGTTTCTAGATAAAAGTTTTTATCTATGTCTGACAATGACCTCATTTACAATTTTCAGGAGAACTTTGCTCCTCAAAGAGTTGTACAGGGAGGAGGTGATGCTCATGCTCCTGTTCCTTCAGACCCTCCTGGGGTACGCCAACCCACTCGAGAGGTAAGACTTTACAGAAATCGTTATCCTCCAGGATATCTAAAGGATTACATATGTAAATGATTTGTTTTGTTTTCTTTTCTCAAACGATTTAATGTTTGTTAAGTTTATGTCTGTAGATAAGTTGCCTAGTATTCACTTTTGCATTTATCTTACATGTGCTTCATACAACTTTATATCTCTCAAGCCATATTAGACTTTTGTTGGAGTATTGTTTTAGTACTTTCCTTTGTGTATTTTGTTTAAATAAGGGAAGAGGATATGTTGTAATCTTCTATGGTAGTTATGGAGTGTGGAGCACTGTGCCCAGTGCTTTCCACATTCCTATGAGACTGGAATAGTTCCATGCTTTGGCAGTTACTGATTGACCAGCCAGAGGGAGAGCCACAGATTTGTACTCAGAGGAACTTCACTCAATAAATAAGTTATCCTTTACAACAAACTCTTTCTGTTGAAGCATTTTGTACTTACCACAATGTGGCACTAGTTGGAAAAACTAAACATACCCAGAACTGAAGAGTTAAACAAGCTTAGGCCAGCTCTGCTGGGTTAACGGAGATGGAGGAGCCTTAAATGGTGTAGACAGGAGTAGGGCGAACCAAATTTTGGTACCTACTTTGAAACATTTACAGTATAAAAAAGCGGGTGGCTTTGTATCATAAAGGTAATGTGGGTACAGGTGTTGTAGTCAAGAGCAATCGTTGTGACAAGTTTCTAGATAATACGTTTTTATCAATGTCTGACAATGACCTCATTTACAATTTTCAGGAGAACTTTGCTCCTCAAAGAGTTGTACAGGGAGGAGGTGATGCTCCTGCTCCTGTTCCTTCAGACCCTCCTGGGGTACGCCAACCCACTCGAGAGGTAAGACTTTACAGAAATCGTTATCCTCCAGGATACCTAAAGGATTACATATGTAAATGATTTGTTTTGTTTTCTTTTCTCAAACGATTTAATGTTTGTTAAGTTTATGTCTGTAGATAAGTTGCCTAGTATTCACTTTTGCATTTATCTTACATGTGCTTCATTCAACTTTATATCTTTCATACCATATTAGACTTTTGTTGGAGTATTGTTTTAGTACTTTCCTTTGTGTATTTTGTTTAAATAAGGGAAGCGGATATGTTGTAATCTTCTATGGTAGTTATGGAGTGTGGAGCACTGTGCCCAGTGCTTTCCACATTCCTTTGAGACTGGAATAGTTCCATGCTTTGGCAGTTACTGATTGACCAGCCAGAGGGAGAGCCACAGATTTGTACTCAGAGGAACTTCACTCAATAAATAAGTTATCCTTTACAACAAACTCTTTCTGTTGAAGCATTTTGTACGTACCACAATGTGGCACTAGTTGGAAAAACTAAACTTACCCAGAACTGAAGAGTCAAACAAGCTGAGGCCAGCTCTGCTGGGTTAACGGAGATGGAGGAGCCTTAAATGGTGCATACAGGAGCAGGGCGAACCAAATTTTGGTACCTACTTTGAAACATTTACAGTATAAAAAACTAATAGCACTGATAGTAGCAGGAACCTTCCATGAGTGGACCAAATCAGAATCCACAAAAGTCCCCAAGATGGAGAGTTACAGAAGCAACTTAATTTTAGCAGCTATGGGAATAGAAGAGAGCGTGGTGGTTAGACTACACATAAATTGGCATAAGCCCCTGTGATAAACATTAAAACAGGCTAAAAATTGGCTTATACATATTTTTCACAGATCGTAAGGAGGTGTGGGACTGTGTGGAGAAACAAATCCAATTGAAGAGTCAAATGAGCTGAGGAAAGTGCTGCTAGTTTAATGCAGCTGGAGAAGCCCCAAACGGGATAGACAAAAGCCGGGGCAATCCATTTGGTACCTAATCTGAAACAAGTATAGTATAAGAATTTAGAAGACTAGCAATAGCGGCAACCTACCATGCGTGGACGAAACCTGAATCCACAGAAGCCACTAAGATGGATAGTTAGAGAAGCGTCTCACTTTTAACTGCAATGGGGATGGAAGCTAAGCTGGTGGTTATCTCTTAGACTTCAGATGAATAGCTGTAAGCCCTGTGATAAACACTAAAACAGCATACAAGTTGGTAACAGGAGAGCATGCTGGCTTGCGTAAAGAGGGTGGGGTGATGATTGCAATTTTAAGAATACGGTCAGATATAGGCCAGTTGGTTGGGTGTTGCAGAGAAACATGAATGAAGTACACCAAGAGCATCGGACTGAGGAGGAGGAAAATGCACAATGGTGACAAAACGAGACATAAGTGGACTGTGTAGACTTTTCAGTGAAAGCAGGAAAAAAGCTGCATAAAAGGCAATGAGGTGAACACTTATGATGAGCTATATAATTTTGATATTGAAAAAGCACATTTTAAACAACCGTACCCCCGAGAAGTTACACCAGCGTCTGGTTGATTCAGAGATTTCTATTCCTAGAGAGTTGGGCAAGAAGGCTGTTGAGTGGGTTAGGACAACAGTACCAAAGAAAACCCAGGTGGGTGGCCTCAAAAAGGGGGTGTTAGAAGCACAAAAGTAAAAGGAGGGAGGGGGTAAGCCCACCAAAGAAACTCCCCCAGAATCTCAGAACCGTAAAAGGAGGAGATTCTGACCAACCCCAACTCTGGCAAGCAGAGTAAGGGGGACCAAAAGCTTAAAAAACATCTTAGATAGTAGCCTGTGATTTGACTGTCAACAGGCAGGGCACTACAGAGGGGATGCAGACTGATCCAAAAAGAGGATTATCACTAGACTGGTCAGTGCAGTCTTTGAGGACACCTCAAATGAGGAAGTACTCACAGCTTTTAACGTGGAGAAGGGGCCAGATGGTAAGCTGGTGTACCCTGTGGGAGATAGTAAGTACTTCTGCTACAGTCAGGTGAATGAGATCCCCACCACTTATACTCAGGGACACAGTTGCCGCTCATACCATAGCGGTTGGCAGTTTAGTATCCCCAGATCAGTATGTGCCAGAAGTAGCAAGGAGAAGATGGGGAGTCCAAGGGGAGATCACAGCAAGACCTCTAGCTTTAGTGTCCTTAGAGAGGGGAATACCTTTAGCTGGCCTAGGGTGGTAGTCAGTCCTACCCTCCCCCTAGATTGCATACTAGGCAATGACCTACCAGGGGTTGGTCTAAACCCAGAAAGGGAAATCACACAGGCGCTCCCCAACCCAAAGATCCTGAAGGATCTGTCACTAAGGTTAGGATACTTGGGCCCCAGCAGAAATAAAAGAAGGGAAAGGGTAGGAAAAGAAACCCAAGAACCCACAGGCATTCTACCTCTGTAATGGAAACCACAAAGTTGGCACTGGTGAGGCCTCTCCTGGCCTAAGAAGTCCTGAAAAGTCAGGAAACTGCTCAGAACCCAACCAGGGTGTCACTCATGAACTGACAGAAGGAGGACTAGAAGGAGAATAGTTGCCAAATGCGGTGGTATCCCCAACTCTGAAAATCTAGGGAGGAGCCCCAGTTTCTCTAAGGAAGCCCACCCACCTGTCAGTGTAGACTTCAGGGTGTGCTTTGGACACTGATAGCTGTCAGTAGCCTCTATTTGGTGCTAGCCTTCATCGCAGCGCTGTACTTGGCATGGGAGGCATACCCCATGGCCAGAAGGAAATTAGGCCTCCTGACTTTGTTGGTAATGGTATGGTTGTTCAAGTGTTGGGTGATTTCTTTGGGTCAGCTTTGTGTTACGCTATTTAGGATAGAGGAGGAGGGTAAAAGCACAGCTTTAGTTAAAGTCCAGTTTAATTGGGTCCAGTTACTGTGGAGGTAGGTCACCGCCCAGACGGAGTGACCCATACAGAAGGATGTGAGGTAGAGTAGGCCCTGCAATAGTTCAGCTAGTTTTTCCTACATCCTTCCTCACTGGACAAGTCAGGAAACGTCCAGAGTGGGGATGAGTTTCCTGGACATGTTTGTTTGGGGACGCTTGGGGATGCCCCCATGCAAATGAGGGAATGCCCTCTGATGATAGTCCTGGCACTTTGTGTGCACCAGCGCTATTGGTATTACAGAAGGGGACGCACAAGCATCTGTGGCCCCTTCTGTAATACCAAAGTGCTCCAGGGGTGCGTAAACACCCATTGCCCCACCAGAGCACTTCCATAATATAGCCCTAGATGTTAATGAGCCCAGATTGTCCAAATCGGCCCAACAGGGCCAGAGATATTGAACCTGGAAATGTTACGACCTCTGACCCCTTTCCCTGTTTGGAGTGTGTGGAGCTCTGCTTCAGGTCTGGTAAATTGCCCAATTATGGGCCAGGGCTTGCCGCAAAAAAGATAAAAAATAAAGCACGAAGAGAGGAGGGTGTGTGTGGTGTGTGTGTGTGGAACCCTCTCCCATTTCTTCCCATTGCCCATGGACCCCATCCAGGGCCGGACTGGCTACAGGGCATTTTGGCATTCTGCAGACCTGAGGGCTGATGTCACTGCGGTGGGGGCTAATTTCGTAGATGGAGACCTGAGTGTGCTTCGAAATCAACAATGCAAAACGAATTTCGTTTTGCACACGCAGGTCCCCATCAACGAAATCAGCCTCCAGCTCTGCAGAATGCCAAAATGCCCGGTAGCCAGTCCGGCCCTGACCCCATTCCCGGGTGTAATTATATCTCAGGGGACCGGAACACCATCCCTGACCCCCGGTGCCTCTCAAGACAGAACAAAGAAGGACTGTGAGGGAGTGCCGTTGTACCACCTGCGAGAAGCAGTGAGAGGCCAAGGACCCCATCCCTGGGCCACAATGCCATGGAAGGCCAGACACGCCGCGTGTCTGCCCGCAGGAGCGGGCAGACCAGAGTAAATCAACGTTGTTGATGCACTTGGGGTGCCTGGATGAGACCAGGCACCTCGAGCAGAAGTAGCATAAGGCCGCTTTTGGAGCAAAGGAAAAAGGAAAACATGAAGCACAGCTCTACCCGGCAAAGCAGGGGAACCGCTACTATAAAATTTGCTGCTTCTGAAATATCTGCCCCATAATGCTTTGTGAGGCCTCCCATTTGGAATACATTTTTGCCTGTGGTGTTCAGACAAAAAATCGCAAATTAAATATCGCCAGACAGAAATAATGTGTGCAAGAAAACCATTTCAAGAACATCGATGTAAAGGTAAATAATATTGATTTTAACAATATCAAAATCATTAATATGGTTTACAAAAATATCAAAATCATTAATATAGTTTACAAAGATATTGTTGTTAATAATATAGTTTTTTTATTCTTTTTATGTATTTTAGTATGTATTGTATTTGTATATGTTATAAATGTTATTTGTTAGTAGGTTTGAAATTAAAGTTTATATCTTTTTTCATTATTAGTACTGTAGCAGGCTGCTGGGTTTATAGGGGTACATGGTGGGAACTAAGTAAATAATAATTAATTAATCATTAATTTTGTGTTAATATTTTTCATTTAATTGATCATTATTTATGATAATTGTATAATTGATTTTTTTGCTCAGGTGTGGGTTGTGTGTTTTGTGGGGGTATAGGGTATACATTAAAGTAATTATAATAAATTAATAATTGCTTTGAATTATTATTAATTATTTAATTGATAACTCATTATTTAAATTGTGTAATACATCTTTTCTTGATGTGTATTGTTATTTTCGTAAGGCTAAATAGTGTGTAGGATACCAAATACACTAATTAATACATAATGTTAATTTATGATAATTATTGAAATGTTAAATAATCATATAAAATATGCAATTAGGATATTCTTTACATTTTATATTAGGTGCAAGTTGTTGCGTTTGTGGGAGTAGAGGGTGGGAAGTTAATTAAATATGATGTCTTTATTATTCATTAACTATTAATAATAATTGTTTAATTATCAATTAATTATGAAAATGACACAAATAATATTTTTTTTATGTATATATTAGGGGGTCGATTCCGATTTGGGAAACTAATCCGTATGACGATTCGAATTCGTAGCCCTTTCCGTATGAATCGTACAAATCCGTCCGAATCGCTTAGTACGATCCGTAGGAAAAAAATACGTACAAATCTTTGTGAACCGTACGAAAAGCAAGGGAAAATCCGTACGATATAGACCCTTACGGTGAACCGTATGAATCATAAACATGCTGTATGACCCAACAAGTACGATCCGGACCAGGGAACGAGAACGCGATTTATACGGAAAACGTCGTATGAGCAATTCATAGGGAGAACCACACAATCACATACGCAACGTACCCCTGCAATCATGGGGGTACGCACCGTACACCTATGCATCGTACCCCTAAGCACCGTACCCCTACGCACCATACCCCTATGCACCATACCCCTACGCACAGTACACCTATGCACTGTACCCTTAAGCACTGTACCCCTACGCACCATACCCCTAAGCACCGTACCCCTACGCACCGTACCCCTGCAATCATGAGGTATACTCGCGTACCCGGGAGGGTCCATTTCATACGTGGTTTGAGTCAAAATCTGCTATTATGGACGTTTTGAGCTCCCATAGAAAGAGAGTGTTACGGAGTGTTGACGTGACGAATCGTACTTGCTGGGTCGGAAAAAGCTGCTTCAATCCGTACGGAAGTCACGTACTGCGTGTTCCGAATGCGATTTGTGCGTTTTTTTAAGTCGTATGGTCTTTCGTATTATTCGTACAGAGATCTGCTTTGGGTTCGGATCGTACCATATCGTACGTACGGGGACGTTTAAGGTGTACGATTCGTACGGAAATATGCTCCGTACGGCTATTCGTAGGGGATTATACAGAATCGGAATCAGCCCCTAGGTGTTGGTTCTTTGTTTTGGATGGGTAAAGGGTGGGGGACATAATTAAATATATAATATTTCATGAATAGTTAATTATTATTAATATTTCAATACATATTTAATTATGTAACATGTAAATAATATCATTTTAAGAAATAATTGTAGGTAGGTTTGGGCACTTTGTAGAAGCATAAGGTAAAAAACTGCTCAAGCAATAATACATTTGAAAATAGTTTATTTTTTATAATTATGTTATTTGCTATTGTGTTTGTTAATTGTGTTGTTCTTTTTAAATGTAAATATGATAATTTTATTAGTTGTTATTATTTGTAAATATAGTTCTGCACCTTAATTATAATAATATTTCTAGTAATTAATGTATATGTATTAAACATTGCAATGAATATATACATTTTGTTTCAAACATATTTTTATTGGCATTTCAAATTATTTACATTCTTGATACAAATATGCTCCATATCATATTATGGTATACCATATACTGAGAGTAATTACATGCATTTTGTTAATGCTCACATATTGATTGTACATCTGCCTCCCCCTTAGTAGGCAGCTATACCACGTCCTGATTACGGCTGATATAATGAGCCCCTATCTGCCAAGGCTGCCACTTGCTTTACTTTCAGTAGTCTGTATGCCGCCATATATGAACATTTTGTTGCACCCAAAAGCTGGAGAGTCGTCAGAGATATTGTCTGTTTGTTGTATTCTTCTAACCAACAAAAACTAAGTACCAAACAACTTTGGGGCATTCGCGTGAAGGTAGGCATGGTTGTGATACCAATTGCCGATCGGAAATGACTGTGCTCTGTGTGCTAGGGGCGTCGAGATTCCAGGGCCCTATCTGCAATTCCCATATAAAACATATATTTGGCTCACTACCTCCTTGTGCATTGTTTAATGCTTGGTGGGGGGCAGCTCGTTAAGTTCCATTGGCCCCATTGCCCTGTGGTTCGTTCTCCTGGACAGTCACGTCACTGTCTTCTGATATCTGTGTCGGAAGGTCCTTGCTGGAAATCATGTCCCTCCATTGCTGTCAGAGGGTGATGCTTCAGAATGATGGACTCCTGTCTAGCCAAAGCTCTGCCCTCCACCCCTGCCCAGTGTATGACATCTTGTTTCCAAAGCCCTCCCGGTGGTCTCGAGGCTGACTTCCAGGACATGGCTATCCACCTCTTGGCCAATATCAAGTATAGGTCTATAAATCTGTTGCCAACCTTTCTCTTGGGGGGCCTGGGAAAGAATCCATTCAGGCAACCTTCTATTGTAGACACACGCGCACGCCCTAGTGCTGCATTTATCTGTACTAAGACCTTGTCCCAGAATGGGCGCAGTTCTGCACGGTCCCAGGTCATATGTATAACGTCTGCATCATTCTGAGTGCACCTTAGGCATTTACGTGGTTCCCCCATATGTCAGCTGTATCCGGTGTGGAGTCATGTACGTCATGTGCACATAATTAAACTGAATATATTTCAGCCCAGCATTACGTGAGATCCCTTTGTGGGATGACAGAGTTCTACACCATTCCAAGTCAGTTAACTCCCTTCCCAGGGCTGTCTCCCTGAGTCTCCATAGTTTCTGTAAAGGGACAACTGTGCCCTCTGTAAGTGATATAAAAAAAGATTTCACTTGGCAGCCTGCCGAACCTAATGTAAGTAGCGAATGAAGTAACACCGATCTCTTACCACCTTCCTCTCGCCCACGAGATATATGGGCTTCCTTCAAACCTACCTTTTCGAGCAAACAACTGATATTTACACAACTGCTGACCCTCACACTAGTGGCGATGGGGTACACAACAGGGATGTGCACTGATACATATGTGCTCCCACCTAGGCCAAGGTACACCTTCTACAGAGGTGACAGGGTATATGATATAGTCACCTGCGAGCTTAACAGTTAGCTTATGTCATCATAAATGGGCATCTTCTACAGTTCACTATGCTTAAAGTGGAAACGTTAGTCTTTTTATGTTTTTTAGCTCGTACTGTTTATGACCCTATCATGAGATTTGCCACACTTTCCACACTTGATGCGGCCGGCGCAATGCGGTTGTAGGAGGCTTGCTGTGTATCTTTCCCCCGCCTATATTGTTATGCAGAGCACCACTTCACGTTGCCAGCCCATCCTGGGATGTAGGCACAATGCTGTGGTCAACAACTCTCGCCCTCAATAAAGGTTTTTGAAAATCCCACCAAAAAAGTACAGATTTACAATACCCTCGACTCAAAAAACAAACAAACAAAAAAAAGTAGTGAATGGAGTACCGGATGTGTCTCCGGTTCTTCCCGGCCCTTTCCCCACAACGTCCCAAAGGTTTGAGCTAAAGAAGCATACTGTAAGAATTTCCCTGGTAATAGTCCGTATCCCTCAACTAGTTCCTAAAGGGTGCTAGGGTCTTCTCCTGGTAACAATCCCCTACTGTCTCGAACCCCAAACTCCGACCATGGCATCAATTGATCTGTTTTTTGAGACAGCAATTGTACTTTGTCCACCTCAGGCAGCTGATCAACTTTCCTCTGGCTTAGATCCGCTGCTCCACCATCTTGGTCAGGCGGGGTCCCTGCCATCTTTGCTCTAATCTTGTCCATTGTAGGTATGAGTATTAACAGGCAGGATAAGTCGAAACTGCTCCACAGAATGGCAATCCAGAAAGGGCAGATTCAGAAGTGAGGGTCAAAGGTGGAGTGAAGGTGCCAGGATTCCCCCTGTTGCCCTCCATCACAGATGGACTATAGGCCTGCCAGCTCACCTGTCAATAGCCCTAGTCATAGTCCACTCCACTATCCCCACCTGGGGGGGTGTAGCACCAAAAGAGGGTGGGTGGGAGGGCTCTCAGATTGCCGCACTGGTAGCATTTCTGCCCTCCGTACACCAGCGCACACTCAGGGGCTATTCTTTAAAAGTCCCCTTTCTCGCCGAGGTGGTGGGCCCTCACAAGTATCTGAAGCTGGAGGACTGCAGGGTGGTGTGGGGTGAAGAACAGCCAACCCAGGTTATTCCAGAAGACCAGGAAGAGGTCTCTCCACTTCTCCTCTCTGTCTCTCTGGGTCCCGAATTGGACCTGAGTATGCCCCGTCATGCTTGCCACTTCCCTCCCAGAGTCGCTCTCACCTCGCGTGCCCCCAGCCAGGCTCATTCCATTTTTGGGCTTCTCCTCGATTCCAGAGGCACTTGTGCATCTCTCCCTGGGAACTCCGGGCTCTGTTCTGGTCCTTGATGCCCCCCCGGGCACTACTATTTTGAGAAAAATCCTAACTTTAAGACTTTCTGTACTCACAGAAGGCATTTAGGAGTCCTAAAGTTAGGACTCCTATCTTCTGTGAATACCGAAATGAGTAAGTGCCTTCTGTGAATACCAAAATGAGTAAGTGCCATCTGTGAATACCAAAATGGTAGTAAGTTTAGGATTTTGTCTTAAGTTAGTTCTGTGAATCGGGTCCTCTCTCTTTTTCTAATGTTGCACTGATTAGAGTGGAAATAGTAAATATCACCCTTTCACAATCCAACACTTGACCTACTGTTACACTGACTGGACTGGGGAAAGTAAATGTTACCCCTCTGCAATCCAGCACTTTCCCTACTGTTGCACTTAATGGAGTGGGAATAGTAAATTTTACTTCTCCGCAATCCAACACTTTCCCTATTGGTAGACTGACTGAGTTGCAAATAGTAAATCATACCCCTCTGTAATCCCACACTTTCCCTACTGTTACACTGATTGTCGTGGGTATAGTCAATTTTACTCCTCCGCAATCCAATACTTTCACTACTCTTGCAATTGCTGAAGTGGAAATAGTAAGTTTAACTCCTATGCAATCCAACACTTTCCCTACTGTTACACTGGCTGAGGTGGGAATAGTACATTTTAACCTCTCCACAATCCAACACTTTGCCTACTGTTATACTGACTTGAGTGGGAATAGTAAATTTTACCCCTCAGCAATCCAACACTTATCCCTACTGTTGTACGGACTGGATTGGAAATCGGCAATGTTACCCCTCCTCAGTCCAACACTTTGCCTACTCTGTGAAATTTTGGAGTGGGAATAGTGTATGTATTATTTGTAAAATGTTATAGCTTACATTATTTTGTTTAAATCGATACTATTATGATTTTGATTATTTAAAATTATAATATTTATAAATATTAATGTTTTTAATATGTAATTTACTCCTAGTAAATTGTAATTTTTTATGTTGTTTACTTTTTTAATTGTAATTAAAATGGTTTGTATTTTCAATTTTTTATGTTATTGGGTATATATGTATTGGGGAGAGGAGTTGGCCTAACGGCTAAGGCGCTCGACCTCGGACGTGGGAATCTGGGTTCGAGTCTCGGTAACGACGCCAAAACCTCCTGTGATTCTGGGCAAATCACTTAATCTCCCCGTGCCTAAAAATAAAACTGTGTGTGTGTCCTCATGTAAAAAAAAAAAACGTAACTTGTGCTATGTAAAGCGCTCTGATACCTGATTCGGTTCGGGTCTAGTTTGCGCTATATAAAACTCTACAAAAAAAAAAATATATATATATACATTAGTAGGTAGTTGTAGTTAGGACCTATTTTCCATAGGAAATCCGCAACATTCTATTTGGAATAACTTTGGCGCCCGTTGACGAATGTTCGCAAAATTATGAAAACTAATGGTCAGCTCCGGTCTGCTCCTATCCTTAAGTCTCGGGGTGATTAGTGAAGCAGGGGCCGAGAAAAAAGGGGGTCCCAAAACGTGTGTTCCCCTTGCAATTTTCCATAGGAACAGTTCATCACGGCTACAGCCCGAACTGCTGAACGGAATTACACCAAATTTGTCAAAGAGGTAGTCCTTGGTAAATGGTGTAAACCTGTTCAGTAGTTTTTTAGATATTAAAGGAAACAAATACATATATATCTGGGCGAAGCCTAAAGACACATCTCATCATGAGATCTGATTGGCTGTCAGCCCTTCATCCAAGAAGTGTTAGCAGTTATTGGGACCAATATACATGATAGCACCTCATTAAAAAGCATTGCAGTTAATAGAAGGTTTTAAGACTTTAGTTACATTATAAATCATTTGTTGATGGTACCATACTCATTTTAGGAATTGTGGTGTGTTCTAAGGTGATTTTACCATGTGAAAGAGCCTTCTGCTGGGATATCATGAATCATGTTTGAGAGAAAACTATTTTCTCCCGCTTTTCCCACAGAGGTTTAGAAGGTGATCTATAAGCTAAACTGAGGGCATAATTTCTGTAAATTCACATTATCTTTCTCAGTCACGTGAGAATGAAGTCTGACATTGTCAGTAAAACAATGTACATCCAACAAGGGCAGAGACTGTCAGTTGATTCCTTTGTGTTCTACTGCAGCTTCCCAGAGTGTTCTAAAGTACAACCAGAGTGCTAACAGCCTTACTTGTGACAAAAGTATATCACACCTGAAGCCATCTTGATTGGAATAAACTGGTAACTTTTAAAACATTTAATTTAAAAAAGAAACAAAATGTGGGGGTTCATTTTGCAATAGAAATTATGATTAGTGCTGCAGAAAGAAAAATTAGGGCACATTTTGAATGACTTCTCAAATCCTCTTCTATTTCATTAAAAAAAATTCTGACATGCAGACTGAAACATCTACTTTCCATACCAGCAGCAGACTTCCCTGGTGAGCAGTAAATTTACAACAGTGATCTAATGAGCAACTAGAGTGTAAAACACTGAATGTGTTTCCTACTGAGGAGACTGTAGTAAATGAGGAAATTAGGAAACGTCATAACAGATAAGACTCCAAAGATGGCCCCCAGAGACAAAAGAGCCCAAATGTAGCACAAATATCACCCAGATGTAGCCCAAGTATAGCCCAATGACAGAATGTCCGAGTGTTCTAAAGAACAACTAGTCTTAGTTATAACAAAAGTAGATTCAGATTCAGATTCAAAATGCTTTATTCGGTATATATAAATATAACCATATAGCAACAAATACAGAATAAAAATTGCATGTGCATCATTAATTTACATCGAACCCTAATTTATCAAGTACCAAATACAGCGTTATGTGCTCCTTATTAGTTCTTGGGGGTGCGTAACAAGGGATTTACTTTTCATGATAAAAACATTTGTCGTAAGAGTTACGTGTCTTGACGATTTGATATGGGACAACAATCATAAAATGCGATAGCCGAATTAATCAAATGTACAAAATTTGGCAAACACAATATAAAATATTCATTATCAGGCGCATCTGCAAAATTGCAATGACAAAGTGCATATATTTAAAACATTATGTACCTTCATCCTTATATACATGTGCGAGCTAATATCAATAAGGTGCATATGAGTTAAAAACCATGTATGAAGTTCATATAATAATTGGTTTCTATGCAAAGATGTATTTAGAATTGTATGTAGCCACATGAAAGCATATGTCTGATCTCCCTAAGGTAAACATCAGCTGTAGCGCTGTCTTGGTTTAACATATATCATATTTTGAAAAGATAGCCGAATTAATCAGATGTGCAAAGTTGGCAAACACAATGTAAAATACTCATTTTCAGGCACATGTGCAAAATGGCAATAACAAAGTGAGTATAGGTTAAAAATCAATGTATGCCTTCGTATTAAAATACATGTGCAAACTAATATTAATAAAGTGCATATGAGTTAAAACCATGTATTAAATTCATACAATGATTGATTTCCGTGCAAATATGCATTTTAAAATGTATGTAGCCACATGGAAGCATATGTCTGGGCTCCCTAAATTAAAAATCAACTGCATCGCTTTCTTGGTACTACGTATATCATATTTTAAAAAGATGGGTTTCAGATAAAATTTCCTATAAGGAATATAAAATTTACAAAACAACAAAAAATGACAGCTACTCTGCTTTGAAATGCTGTCACAGGGGCATAAACATGAGCCATGCTGCTTCATCAGTGGGAATGCTACTAGGTGGTGCACAATTCCTAGGCGTAAACAAGGTAAAACAAAGCTATGGGAACTTTTGGTAACAACAGTAAGGTATGACTGAAAGCCTTCGCTAACGCTGTACTCTAAGTAAGAGTTAAACGTGCTTTGTTTTGCATATTCTGTCATTCTGCTGCTTCTTTTATGGTTCAGGAAGGTGACTTTAAGCTCTTTTTTTGATAGACCTGCCCCCATGGTAGGTTCTCTGAAAACATCAAAATCATAGAGTGTTTTATACCAGGATTGAATATGGCATAACCAGGATATATTTGAGCGGTGGTCGAGCTTTAAACAGTCAATAATCGCATCCTGAGTGAATTTTGTTTCTTCTTTTGACCAGATTGAACGCCATAGGGCCAGGGGGCGTAGGGCAACCAGGTCCTTAACATAGTTTAAGCCCACTTCCCTATGTGTTAACTCATTTGAGGCCGCTGCCGCGGCACAAAGCAGTTGTTTCAAGAAGGCATTCTCTTCATACTGGATTTGGTTACCACTCTGAGTATGATAGCCCCATATCCCTGCCCCATACAAGGCTGATGATATGCATCTGGAATTATAGATAGACACCATCTCTTGTATTCTACGGCCACCTAGTTTCGCCGCAAATCTAAAAACGCTACTGGTGTTCCTGACCATTTTAAAACGAAAGCTCTCCTGTTCGTTAGTCCACCTTCCATCTCCTGAAAATGTAATACCCAGATAGCAGAACTTTTTTACAAATTCCAATTTCTCTCCGTCTAAATAAAAGGTCCTGTTCTTCCTTGTCTTCCTTCCGCATGACATTATAAATGTTTTTCCTTTATAGATTATCAGCTTTCTACTTTCTATGAAGGTCTGAAACTTATTAATTAGACATTGCAGGCCGTTTTGGGTCCGGGAGAGAAGGACCGCGTCGTCTGCGTATAAAAGGATTGGAATGGGATTACCATTTATAATGGGGTCATCTACTTGGGTTGTTCTTAGGATTTGATCGATATGATTTATGAACAAAGAAAATAAAAGAGGGGCAAGAACACATCCTTGTCGAATGCCTCTGTTGATTCTAAAGAAAGGTGTGCATTTGCCAGCAGAACCGAATCTAACTTTACTGGACAAGTTTTCATAGAGTCTGGCCAGGAAGTAACTAATTTTAGTAGGGGCGCCCATTTCTAGTAAAACTGTCCATAAGAGCGAATGTTCCACCAGATCAAAAGCCGAGCTTAAATCGGCGAAACACAAAAATAAATTACCTTCTTTGGCCTTTGTGTATTTACTGATGATTAGTTCCAGGTTCACACACTGCTCCATTGTTCCCATCCCCCTTCTGAACCCGTACTGCACTGGGGATGAGATGTTATTTTCCTCAACACAGGCTTCCAGTCTCTCTAAAAGGACTCGGCTAAGAATTTTAATTGACAAGTCCAGAAGCGAGATGGGGCGGTAGTTACGTGCCTCTGACCTGGGGCCTTATTTGTAAAGAGGTACGATAATGGACTGGCCCCATGTTGGTGGATACCTATCTTCTATGGCAGCATTAAAATAACGTGTCAGGATAGGTGCCCATAAATTCATTTCATGTTTATAAAAGTTCATGGGCACCCCATCGGGGCCCGGGGCTTTACCGCCCTTACTCTTTCTAATTGCCTCTGTGACCTCGGTTAGGGTCACAGATAGCTGCTTTTTTGCCATTTTGAACTGGGTGCTGTATCTGTATCTAAAATCGGCCCATCTAAATTAAAATCAGAATTAAAAATCCCAGTAAAGTGGGCTATCCAGGCGCGACAGCTTACATGTGAGGTAATTTTAGGGATGTTGTCATTCTTTAGGAGCGGGCTATTAATGGTTTCCCAGAATAATTTGTGATTTTTTGTTGCAGCTGCCATGTCCAAATTAGTACAAGCCTCATTTTGTAGTTCCTTAATTCTGGTGGCCAGTAAGGTCTTATAATTGTGACGCTCCTCTCTAATTTTTGCTATATCTCTGGGCTTGGTATCTAGAGCTAGTTTTAGTTTGTTTAGTGACTGGGCACAATTCTTATCGAACTAGACCACTTGAACTTTCCTCAACTTTCGGCTCTTGACTGTAAGTGAGTCGTCAATCACTTTAGTTATTTTTAAAAAGTTAATGAGTAAATTACCTGGTGTCACTTCGGAACCAAGACAATAATCTATTTCCACACTACATTTTAAGAGTACTTCCATCATAAATTGGGCGGGGTTGATTCTAACCCACTTTATTCTCATGCCGTTCGGTCTTTCTGCTGTGATCCCTTGAACGGGTCTTCCATGAGCATGGGTTTTTCGCCCCCATCCAAATAGTACTAGCGATATGCTGTTATGATCGCTCACGGTCTGCTCAACTACCCATGGGTTGGAATAGACTGATCCATTGGACACCAGAATGTGGTCAATGTTGGAGGGAGCATCCCTCCCTTTAAATGACGGGCACTCTACATTGTTTCTATTCTTTGTGCACTCTAGTAGCTCCAGATCTAATTTAGCGGCTAAATTATTCAAAGCGCTTCCGTAGTTGGTGTGGGGAAATGGTTATAAACCTTACTACCTCTGCTATAGTACTCCCCACGATGACCACAGATCCCCTTCAGTGCGTGACTGCACGCTTTAATGTTAAAATCTCTCGCCCAAATTATTACAGGGGGGTCACCTATTTGCTCTAATACTCCCTCTATTGCCCGCTCTATATCTTGTACAATCATGCCCCGATTGGGTCCAATGATGTTATTATAGAAGTTAACTATAACTAGGTCCCTACCTTTACCATGAACCAGGCGCAAAATCTGTGCATACGGGGCCACCTCTACACAGCTACCAAGGCTGAACTCAGTTAAGGTAGTTGATACCAAAGTCAGAAGTCCACCTTTTGCTCTTCCTGCTAAGGGGATTGTTACATCCACACTATATGATGTGTACCCCTCAACTTGTATTTGGGCTCTATGCCACGTCTCCTGGAGACAAATTATATCATGCCCCTGTGTAATAAAGGTGTTCCAAAAAGGGGTAGTTAATTTACTGGCAATACCTGCTATATTCCAGGTAATGATGTTAAGGCCTTCATCGGTATTGTCCTGTGCAGTGTCATAAGGTGCAACTGTTTCTAGACTTTCAGCAGGGGTGGTGTCTATGACGGGGGTTACATCAATCTGAACTGTATTGTCAGTTATGTGTGAACCATCAATTGCTAACATTTCTACTATATCCCTGGCTACCCTATTTATGCCAGATGTACCTGTATCGGTTTCAGCCATTCCCATAGTGATAGTTATGTCTGGTGGTTGAGGTAATCTGGTTTGTTCCCTCAGCCAATCATTCTCATCCAAGCAGCCAAACACCTGAAATCTGTTGTATATTGGAGCAAAATCATAGGCTGTTATATTGGTTGGAATGGGTAGCTCTGTGATGGTCGATTGTCCGTGCTATGGGATGTTTCCCTGACTGGCCCCTGTAAAAATAGTCTAAAGGTAGTAGGGTTGTGTTATATGCCCGTTCGGAGGGCATCAGTGCATTTAAGATTGAGTCTCTGGCCCAGTCGGGTGTCCTGTAGTTTATAACTATACAGTCTCCATTTATCTCCTTTTTACTGGGTCCCACCCAACCTACTCTCTGGTTTGATATAATCTGATTTGCTCCCCGCATTGGGAACCCGCAGTTTCTAGTGAGCCAATGTAATGTTTTATTTATACTTTTTTTTGGTTTTCGAATTGGGTTGGCTTTAGCTTTGGTACATTGGCAAGGATGGCTACATACGCGCTGCTTTCCGGTGGCAAGTTAATCGTTGCGGGGAATATATTATTGGTGTTCCGGACAGGTGCTACCCTGTCCATATTGTTTGGTTCTAGGCTGCCTTTCTTCCTTTGTTCCACAACAGGTTTTTGCCCCGTTGTTATTATAGAGATGTTAGTAGTTACTTTTTCCGGAGCAGTGACTACAATTGCCGGTGCAAGGGGGCTAGCTACTCTCGTGTCACCACCAGTCAAGTTGTTATTAGGCTTCCCCTTTTGGGCATTAATTGTAGGTTGCTTGTTCCGTGTACTAATGTGTTCTAACAAATCTAGATTAGCTATTCCCAGCTTTTCTAAATTCTCTACCTTATCAGTTAAGACCCTCAGTCTTTCAGTTATTGGGGTAATTTGTGACTTTACTAGGTGCTCGAGCTGTGTTATGAGACCCTCCATGTTAACAGGAAGTAAGTCTTGTTGAGCAGTACCCTGGTTTTTGATTAATTGTGAGTTGCTGCTCTGCTCCGATTTGTTCCCCCCCTTGTTTCGAGAAAATTTGAGTTGATCTCTTCTTTTTACTTCTATGTCTCCCCCCTATTTACAATTACCAGTTTCCTACTGCGTGCCGATCTACCTTTGAATCCACTCGGTCCATTACCACTTATACTTTGTGATGGACTCATATCGGCTGTCTTTTCTACTGGGTTAACATCATCATCGCCACAATCGTCTAACACATCTCTAACATTAGACACAGTAATAACTGATAGGGGAACCTCACTTGGCTGTAAGTTGGGGGTTAGTGACAGCCTGCTCTCTCGAGCAGCAAAATCGGTGGGTAGTGGCTGTTGTAGTACATCAACATAGTTCTGATCATTTCCCGGCAAGTCCGCGTATGATTGTAGTAATATTGAGTCCTGTGACAAAGCTGTTATTATGGAGGTGTTTGCTGGTATATTAGTTCCTTGCGTAGGGTGAGTTATCAAACACATGCTCGGTGGTAGTGAAAGACGCCTTTCGGTGTTTTCTATGGCAGTGACAACTACCCCTATTGTTTGTTGCAACATTTTGTCAATCGCAGTTAAGCTTGGGAGTGGGGTTGTTGCCTGTGCTAATTTCCTTGACGTGGATCGAGTTGACATTGGTGTCTTTTTAACCATGATTCCACTTAGCGCCTAAGTAGATACTATGTTAAGCCGCAATCTATTCACACACAGGTCGGCAGATGAATTACCTTGGGCGATGGCTTGCTGGTGTAAACAAGAGACGTGGCCCAGACCAGACTCCTCAGGCCTCCTCAGGCCTAAGAGGGCCCGCACTTTGCCCGGGCTTCGCCCGCCGTCCCGCGAGGCGGGTCTTACACCGTTTTTATGCGCCTCCTGGCGCGGTTTGGTGATGCGTGGGCCGCAGGGGCTGATGGGAAGTGTGGTCCCCAGCCCGCACTCCACTCGGCGCTCGCGCTGGCGTGGTGGTAAAACCAGCGGGGCAGAGGCAGGCAGGCGGGAGGCTCTGGCGGCAGGTCACAGGCAGCAATCACACAGGTCTGCAAAGCTTCCCCACTCGGCAGGGGCTTACACCATTTTTATGCGCCTCCTGGTGCGGTTTGGTGATGCGTGGGCCGCAGGGGCTGATGGGAAGTGTGGTCCCCAGCCCGCAATCCACTCGGCGGTCGTGCTGGCGTGGTGGTAATACCAGCGGGGTAGCGTGAGGCAGGCGGGAGGCTCTGGCGGCAGGTCACAGGCAGCAATCACACAGGTCTGCAAAGATAACAAAAGTATGGAACACCTGAAGTCATCTTGATTGGAATAAAGTGGTAACACTTAAAACATTTCATTTGAAAAGGAACAAAATAAGGGGGTTTATATTGTCATAGAAATTATGGTTAGTGCTGTAAAACAAAAAATGAGGAAATGTTTTAAGTGAGATCTCAAATATTTTCCTGTTATATTTCAACAGGAGAAGCCTGTCAGTTGATGCCTTTGTGTTCTACTGCAGCTTCCCAGAGTGTTCTAAAGAACAACTAGAGCGCTAACAGTCTTACTAATGACAAAAGTATGGCACACCTAAAGCCAGCTTGGCTGGAATACACTGGTAACACTTAAAATATTTAATTTAAAAAGGAACAAAATAAGGGGTTTATTTTGTCATAGAATTTATGGTTAGTGCTGTAGAAAGAAAAATGAGGACATGTTTTAAGTGGGATCTCAAATATCTTCCTGTTATATTTCAACAGGAGCAGCCTGGCAGTTGATTCCTTTGTGTTCTACTGCAGCTACCCAGAATTTTCTAAAGAACAACTAGAGCAATAACAGTCATCCTTATGACAATATTATGGCACACCTGAAGCCATCTTGATTGGAATAAACTGGTAACACTTAAAACATTTAATTTAAAAAGCAACAACATGAGGAGGTTCATTTTGTCATTGAAATTATGGGTAGTGTTGTAGAAAGAAACAATAGGGCATGTTTTAAGAGAGACCTAAAATCCTTTTCTATTTAATTTGAAAATTCTGACATGCAGACCAATACCATCAGTAGACTTCCAGTTAACTCCCTGGTGAACACTATCCCCTACATTACCCAAACACCACTGCATTACCATAAAACCGAAAACACTAGCCCCAGCACAACCCCCTACACTACACAAACACCACTGCACTACCCTAAACCCTAAAACACTACCCCCTACAGTACACAAACACCACTGTGCTGGATGGATGGATGGATGGATGGATAGGGTTTTTATATAGCGCAATATCACCGTCAGGTCTCAAAGCGCTTTGCATTGGGAACCCGTCCTGGTTTTTCCCTGTGAGATAGCCCATACTGGGTATCCCCAAGGTGAAAGCCAGGCATCCCGCCGCGGGGGGCCGTAGTGGAGATTAAGCAAGCTAATGCCCAGAGTTGCAGAGTGTGAACCTGTGATTCAAGTAGGCACCGAAGCGAGAATTACCGAGTCCGTGGACATTTTGGGCTCAAGACCCTGCCGCGTCGGGAATTGAACCCTGGTCCCGGGTCTGATCTCAGCGTCCAGGTCTGCCTCCTCTAACCAGTGTGCCACACTTCTCCACCACTGTGCTTCCCTAAACCCTAAAACACTACCCCCAGCATGACCCCCTATACTACCCAAACACCACTGCGCTACCCTAAACAGTAAAACACTACCCCAGCATGACCCCTACACTATCCAAATACATCTGCACTACACTAAACCCTAATAAACTAACCCAGCACGACTCCTTACACTACCCAAACACCAGTGCACTACCCTTAACCCTAAAACACTACTCCCAGCACAACCCCTACACTACGCAAACACCACTGCACTACCCTAAACCCTAAAACACTATCACCTACACTACACAAACACCACTGCACTACCCTAAGCCCTAAAGCACTACCCCCAGCAAGACCCCCTACACTACACAAACACCAGTGTACTACCCTAAAGCCTAAAACACTACCCCAGCACGAACCCACAGACACTACACAAACACCACTGCACTACACTAAACCCTAAATCTACCCCGAGCATGACCCCCAACACTACCAAAACACCACTGCACTATCCTAAACCCTAAAACACTACCCCAGCACAACCCCCTACACTACAGAAACACCACTGCACTACCCTAAAGTCTAAATCTACCCCAGCACGACCCCCTACACTACACAAACACCACTGTGCTACCCTAAACACTAAACACTACCCCCAGCATGATTCCTACACTACCCAAACACCACTACGCTACCCTAAACCCTACAACACTACCCCCAGCATGACCGCCTATACTACCCAAACACCACTGCTCTACCTTAAACCCTAAAACGCTACCCCAGCACGACCCCCTAAAATACACAAATACCACTGCACTACCCTAAACCCTAAAGCACAACCGCAGCACGACCCCCTACATGATGAGGAATTTATGCAGTGCCTCGTTTCGTATCCTCCTTTACAAAGATGTCTGTTTGCAGTTTCACGGTTTCGCTTTTAGCATAGTAATAATAATAATAATAATAATAATAATAATAATAATAGTTACATTTATAAAGCGCCTGGTTACACTGAGGACCGCGCTACGGTAGCAGAAAGAAATAACAGCCCAACTAACAAAACAAATCAAGAGGCAGGAAATAGATGCGTCTGCAGGCCTTTCCGGAAGACCGATGCACAGCACTCCAGCCGGATAGCCTGAGGGAGCATGTTCCACAACTGGGCAGCGAGATAGCGGAACGAGCGCCCACCCATCCTGGCTCTCTTGATTTTGGGAACAAACACCTTACCTTTCCCGCTGGACCTTAACAGTCTAGTCGGTACATAAGGAGTTAAAAAAACATGCAGATATGTGGGCTCCTTTCTTTGTAAAATCCGGTGGCCCACACACAGAGCCTTGAACTTTACTCTCTCCCTGATGGGAAGCCAGTGGAGCATGAGAACTAATCTTGCTGCTGCATTCTGGATGCACTGCGTACGCTGCAAGCATCTCGCAGTTGCACTCAGATGCAAAAGATTGCCATAGTCTAGGCGATAGGTTACCAGAGCATGAACAAGGATTTTTCTAGATACAGTGGGGAGGTCAGTCAAGGCTTTTCCGTAGTATCCTTAAAATGCCAAAACAGGCGCCTGCCACTCTCCTGGTATGGTAGTCAAAAGACAACTTATTGTCCACCCAAACCCCAAGGCTCTTAGCTTGATCACAAGGTGTGGGAGTCGGGCCCATTGACTGGGGCCACCATGCCGAGGTCCATACTTATGGAGCCTTCCCTATCACCAGCACCTCGGTCTTGCTGCCATTCAGCTTAAGGCAGTTGTTTGCCATCCATTCAGCCAGCTCTTGAAGGCAGGATACAAAGTTGGTGGTAGCTCCAGGCTGGGCTTGGGTCAGAGAGACGACCAGCTGTGTATCATCAGCATAGGACAGGGCATTAATTCCAAATGTATCCGAGATTTTAGCCAGGGGGGGCGACATAGAGATTGAACAATGTTGGGCTCAATAGAGAGCCCTGAAGCACCCCCTGGGTCAGCTTGATGTTTCTAGAGTAGTAGCTGCCCTGCATGACTGAAAAGCTGCACTCAGATAAAAAAGATTCCATCCACTTTAGTGCTCCGCCAGCTACACCCCCTCTTTCTAGATTATGAAGCAGGGTATGGTGGGCAATAGTGTCGAACGCGGCACTTAGGTCTAAGAGAATTAAGGCCGCTGTCTGTCCTTCGTCCACATACTTCCGGATGGTCTCGGTGGAGTACAGCAAGGCAGATTCAGTGGAGTGAAAAGCCCGGAAGTCAGACTGGGAGGGATGAAGAAGGTTGTTGGTACAAATATGTGAAGTAAGCTGCGCATTCCAATCTTTTCCGCAGCCTTTGCAAAAAACGGGAGCGGGGAAATGGGGCTCAAGTTGTCAAGTTGGTCAGCACTAATATGAGGCTTCTTCTGTAAAGGAAGTACCACAACCTCCTTCCACATTTCCGGGACCACTCCTGAGACAAAAGACAGTTCTAAAAGATGTCTCATAAAAGGCTCGAATACGTCCATACTACCTCTAAGCACCCTCGGGGTAGCCGGGTCCCTGGGCGAGCCCGACTTGATGCTAGTGGCAATCATTTTAGGAATATCCTGAGGGGGCACCATGAATTCATAAAGACACTGCCTTTCAGACACATCCACAGATTCCTTTTCCGCTCTTTTACCCTTGCGAGCAGACTCAGGAAAAGAAAAATAAATCCTCTCAACCTTATCTGAAAAATATTCGGCGACTCAATTGCAAGACTCCTCAGAGCCAACAATGGGCACTGCAACGGATGTCAAGGAGGAGATTTCTTTACAGACCTTAAACAGCTCTTTTGTAGAATTATCTGCAGTTTGAATCCTTACATTAAAATAAGCTGCCTTTGCCTTCCTGATGAGCGAATGATAGTGCTTGAGACCAATTTTATATTCTACTTCCAAAAGGGCTGAGAAATCTTTCCTGCAACGCCTTTCTAATTGTTTGCTGGTGGATTTAGTGGTTCGTAGCTCTTCACTAAATCAAGGAGCTGATTTGCGTCTGTTTGTGGGCATTTTAGTTGACCAAGGTGCGGTGCAGTCAAGACCAACAATTATACGTCTCTCGAGAGTTTTACACACCACATTTACATCCTGGCCAGAGGGGGGACCATCCCTTAAAAACGTCATGTTAAAAGCCTCCTGGTAAAGCCAGCCCACTTCCTCTTATTATACCGCACTTAGCTCTCTCCTGGGTCTTTGACAGTTGCAGCTTTATCCTAAACATGATCAGAAAGTGATCTGACCACAGCACCGGAAGCGAAGGCTCCATTTCCTGTACATCTCAGTTGGCAAAAATAGGGTCAAGTAAGTGACACGATTTATGAGTGGGAAGTTCAGATTTTAAGGATATTTGAAACACTTCGAGTTCTTGGCGCAACTCTTGTGCGCCGGAGTTAGACGCATCATCAAAATGCAGATTTATATCACCCAGTACCAATAGCTTATTGTACCGAAGGGCTGGTTCAGTAAGGTATTTAGTGAGGCTAGGTATAAATCGAGAATGGGGGCCTGGAGGTCTATAAATCAGTAGCCCCTTCGCAACATAGTTAGGGGCTAAACTGATAGTGAAGAAGCCTGCCTCACCATCAGCTATTTCAGCAGGTACAAGAGAGCATTGAAAGTCATGTTTATAAATGATTGCGATGCCCCTTCGCCTCCCTGACAATCTATCCACTCTCATAATCCCGTAACCACTAGGGAGTGCCTCCAGGATTTCAGGTGCGGAGTCAGTGTCTAACCATGTCTCAGTGAGAAATATAACATCTGTTTGAGCTTCCAATAATAAATCACATAACTCAATTCTGTGCTTCCTCAGGGATCTACAGTTAATTAGCGATAGCCTGAGCGAGGGGCCACCCTCTCTAGTCTCTATTTATTCTTTCACCCTGAATGAACAGTAGCTGCATTGCCAGCCCTCCCCCTCAACATTAATGCTGTGCTTACATCTCGCATCCAGAGATGGACAAAGGGCACAAAGCCGCTGGGGGCTGTAATGGCATCTCACAACAAATCCAGCAGGGGTTCTGGCCCCTAGCCCCAGTTGGTGCGGATGGGTGCAGACGGACTTACCTTTGGCGCGCCTTCAGCACGCCGGTGGAGCGCCAGCTGCACGCATCCGCTGCACGGCCGCAGAGGCATGATGAATTTGAAGGAGAACCCTCCCAGCAACTAGACCGCTGCCCTCAGCAACCGGAAATACTTGTCTCTGTCTCCCGCGCCCTCCGTGCAACGGTAAACACCGCGTCGGACCGAGGCAGGGGGACCGGATGATTGAGCACAGGTAAGCGAGCACTCCACACGAACTCCTCACACATAAAAGTTAAAAACACCAGAGCAATGCCAGAATTAAAATTTAAGTTTTAAAAGAGGTTACTGTTGTCAGAGCTGCACCGCAAGCGGACTGGGAACACTGCCACTGTCCTTTGTCCTTTGTTTGTTTCCTTGCCTCTAGACTGAGGAAAAGTATTTCACTAGAGCGATGTCACATCATTAAGCCCTCCATTCAGACCTATGAAAGTGCCTCAGTCCTTTTTCAAAGGTTTGTCACAGATATTTCTGCAAACAGTTTGTGCAAATGTAGAAATTATTCAGAACATGCTAAGCAGTAGCACAGTTGAACTCTGATAGATCACTCAGCACTTGAACGGTAAGGCAGGTGTAAAAAGGGGCGTGGCCTCAGACCACCTCTCTGCACCGCAGCTCTGTCGTGCTTTTTGGAGGTACCTGGTGGGCTAGTTGGACCCCAGGGACCCTGAAGATTCACGGGGACTTAATCCCCCAACTTAAAATGCGCCACGGACGCGTTTGCACAGTGATGAAGGAAGGGGGCTGGGCCTGGAGTGACATGTGTGCAAACACGTCTTGTGGCGCATTTCAAGTTGGAGAATTAATTCCCCTTCAATCCTGAGGGCCCCTTGGGACCAACTAGCCCACCAGGTACCTCCAGTAAGTGCCAGAGGCCTGCATTGCATAGAGATGGTCCAGGCCATGCCCCTTTTACACCTCTCTGCAATGCAGCTCAGTGGTGCTTAATGGAGGTACCTGGTGGGCTAGTTGGACCCCAGGGACCCTCAGGATTCAAAGGGACTTAATCCCCCAACTTAAAACGTGCCACGGGGCGTGGTTCCACAGCGGTGAAGGGAGGGGTGGGGCCTGAGGTGATGTGTGCAAATACGCCCTGTGGCGCCTTTTAAGTTGGGGAATTTATTCCCCTTCGATCCTGATGACCCCTGGGGGCCAACTAGCCCACCAGGTACCTCCAGTAAGTGCCAGAGGCCTGCATTGCATAGAGGTGGTGCAGACCACGCCCCTTTTTACACCTCTGCAATGCAGCTCTGTGGCACTAACTGGAGGTACCTGGTTGGCTAGTTGGACCCCAGATATGGTCAGGATTCAAGGGGATTTAATCTCCCAACTTAAAATGGCCACACGGCGTGTTTGCACACATGTCACCTCAGGCCCCCCTTCCCTTCACCACTGTGCAAACCCGCCCCAAAGCGCATTTTAAGAGGTAGTTTTAATACCCCTGACCTATTACGTACTAGGGCCTTACAGAGGAGGTCATCTAATCACAGGGGTACCCCAACGCATAGTGTTCCCTAGTGTATGTAGGTGGTTTCACTGTATTCTAAGTGTCTTTTAGCATACCACTTGCTCTAGGCCTGGTTAGTCAGAGTCAGTTATCACCAGTCACCGTCTGAAAAAGTTGTGGGCACAGGATGATTTTGTAACAAGGCCTCTTTCTGCTCCTCTGTTAGTTCTTTCTGCACATGTCTTGCTTCTTCCTGCATTTTTCTTCGTCTTTGTGGACTTCTGTTGCTTCTTTCTGCATTTCTTTTGTTTCTTTCTGTGCGTTTTTCTTCTTTCTTCACATGTCCTACCTCTGTAGGCATCGTTAGAAACTAGCATTTGAAAAACCTTTGGAATTCACTGAAAAAACCTTAGGTTTCAGGCACGTTATAGTTAGAAATTAGCATTTAAAAAACCTTAGGAATTCACTGAAAAAACCATAGTTAGATGGACATATCACTCATACAAAACCATAGAAATTCCTCCAGTATAGTTAGTTCTGCTAACTATAACTCACTCCCCTGCAATGCACTGCTGATGACGTCACATATTACATCACTCATGACATGGTCAGTGACATCTCAAATGACATTACTGATGACATCACTGATGACATCATCCATGTGATAAAGTGATGCATCTTCTCACACCCTAATATAACCTTTGATACACCCACTCTAAATTACAGACTGCCATTCTCAAAACCATAGACACTCCAACAGCAATAACTACATACACACTCACTGATTCTTAGGTTTACACACACATCCACTCACTCACCTGTACAGTCACTTGTACTTATGACCATTCAGTACAGGACTATCATATGCACTCATACAGCTTATACACACTCACACACCACCACTCATCCATAGAGGTACTCACACACCTAGTCAGTCATGCAAATAATTAATCACACTGCCATTTACTCACTATACAGTTATACACACTCCAGCTCAAATACTCATACAAATACTAGCACATTCTTACGCTCTGATACAATCACTGATATAGGCACACACTCATCCATACAACCACTCTCAGAATGACACACTCTCACTTATAGCCATTTATATACTCCAACACACATATATACTGCCTTTCAAATATGTAGTTACTCACACATGAACCACTGAGATATACATTCACTCACTAACACGGCTATACACACAGTCACCCACCCATACAGTCCATCACAGATACACTCTTGAAACCAAGCACACAGTGAATCACCCACTCACACATCTATGGACAGTCACACACACCGCACCAACATAAACACTCAGGCACCCATACAGATACTCAGACAACCAATCAATAACACATATAGACACTCATGTAGCTATTCACAAACCCATGTAGCCGGTTATACACCAACAGACAGAGGGATACAGACATTCACACAGTTTAGTCACTAACCCATGCATTCAGTAAGATACATTTAATCACTCACCTATAGAGTCAGTCACGCACCTACTAAATCATCCATTCAGACACTTATACACCCACTCATTCTTCAATATGCCTTTCCCTATATATATTAAACATATTTTAACTTTACAGAAACACACAGTCACTGGATGATGTCATCAGTGATGTAATTTGAGATGTCATCAGTGATGTCATCAGTGATGTCATAGTTATAATTAGCAGAACTAACTATAAGTGAGGAATTTCTATGGTTTTGTATGAGTGGAATGTCCAGCTAACTATAACACACCTGAAACCTATGTTTTTTCAGTGAAAAAAATTATAAAAATAATAATAATAATAATATATATATATATATATTTATAGGGAGAGAGAGCGATAGAACTCAGTCTTCAGGATACCAAATCCCAAGGCAAAGACGAACACGGACCCGTTAAGTTGCGTGCATGAACTCATTTATTTCCAGTAACACCATGCACCGCCATGACACGTTTCGGCCCCAAGAAAGGCCTTGATCACATGACGCTCCTAGTGCAAGCCACCATTTAAAGTGCAAGTGCTCAAAGTCACATGACCTGTGGATCAAAGGATATAGAAAAAATACTGAGGTCGCAATATAATATGTCGATATGTTTGTAGCCACAACATCATTTTTACATTGTTAAACAAAATTTGATAGCAGCAATGGTTCAGGCAAGTCTGCAGAGATGTGCAAAACACAGTAACAGTGCAAATATAGTTGTCTGTGCAAAATTATGCAAAACACAATAGACCCCATAGTGGGGTAAGCAGCACAAAAAATACTAAATAAATATAAAGTGCAGTTGTTAATGCAAATGTTGGTCATCAATAACTGAGAATGTGCAAATTAAAACAAAGTTGTTGCTATTTCAGCCTAATGCAAAAAATTATCACCACTTATGCACATTAGTGCTGTTCCTTGCACTGTAATCTTAAGAAATGCTGCAGCAAATTGAAAGAATGGGATATCTTCAACCTACGCTGTGAGAAGCAGTGATGCTTGAACTCATTATGTACAGCTGACTCTGAGATGCAAAAAGTCATTTAAGATGTCATCAGTGATGTAATATGTGATGCCAACAGCAGTGCGTTGCGGGGCGCAAGTTATAGTTAGCTCAACTAACTATATCTGGCGAAATTCTATGGTTTTATATGAGTCAACTGTCCAACTAACTTGAATGTCCCTGAAACCTATTGTTTTTTCAGTGAATTCCCAAGGTTTTTAAAATGCTAATTCCTAACTATAACGTCTGTAAAACCTATGTTTTTTTCTGTGAATTTCAAAGGTTTTTTAAATGATATTTTGATATTTATAAAACCTATATTTTTTCTAATTGTTTTTTAATATTTTGCAACTCTATTGTCCTTTTTTTTACTTTAAAAATGATGTGATGGTTTATATCTTCCCCCAAAAATATGTACATAATTTTTTGGGGGAGAAACTACAGTCCCGTTCAGGTAGTCTACCAAGCTCGATCAGCACGCAAATCCTATCCACCACATTTAAATGATGCGCATTTCATATCCGACGGGTTTGTGGCACCACGTCCCACATAACATCATATACATATGAGGTTACGCCATCCACTACTTTGGTATGCGATGGGTAGGCACTACCAAGCAGCGTGTTGCAACATATATGTATGGGGTCACGCTCGCTGCGCGTTGCGTATGCCACGAGTGCCTGCTGCCACACCCTGTGTTACATCATAGATATACGGTGTCGCGCCGCACACGCCATTCCCTCATATTTTTTGTCTCAAAACTATATCTAAATAACTTTAAAGTGTACATGAGAGCAAGCGATAATAAAAAATATTTTAAACATTTACATATTTCTAAATGTAATAAACTTATATTATAGTAAATATATTTTCTCAAAATCACATCGAGTGCGGTCTCCTTGCGTGCTGGGTGCGTCATTGCCATGTGACCATAAAAAAAAGCATTTCATTCGTTCATAACATTTTCCATTGTAACAGTTGGAAAACGACACCCATTTTAGTCAATCTCTGTGCTGCATTTGATGAGACACACCTCTTGTGCTTAGAGAGCTTTTTTCGAAACTTTTTGCAATGTACACATATCTTACACTACACACAACATGAACAATCATCTTCATCAATATTCAAACTTCGTAAAGTAGCCTTCCACCTGTGATAGCCATACACTTAAATGTTACATAACCGAAGTTTTATCCTCTACCAGATGTAACATGGTTGCATACGCTGTCCACAGCACAATGTAATGTAGTACGGCCCAGAGGCAGTATCATGTAAAGGTAATGAACACACAGACACAGATAGATATTGGAAGGGTTTACAGGCAAGTGCGCTCAACACGTTTTAATTACCAGGGTCACATATCCAGTGACGTCTGTGCTGGATGCCTGTGGGGTGAGTGTAAAACAGCCCTGAGGGAATGGTTGCTGCTATCATCAACTACAACAGTAATCATTAGATCACACACAGAGTTTCAATATTAAAAGAATCAATAATTTGTGCTGCATTAAGGTAGGGACAGTAGATGTGAAATAATACAGAAAAAAATCTATCGTAAAACAACCACAACTTGTGGTATACTGAGACACAATCAATAGATCTGAAATAATACACAAAAAGATTATGTCATAAATGCTCCATCAATTCTAGTGCACTCACATAGCCACATCAAAAGCATTCAGCATGTGCACAGCCAGCGATGATGCGTGCTTGCGGCGGGCCACACTAGTAGCAACATCTGTTGCCATTAACATTGCATCATCTGCAATAGCGACTCAATCTTAATTGTGAACACTGCTGTATGCAGTGTAAGCCAGACAGAGCAGTCACCAAAGGCCCACAGCCACGTGGCATTGACTTGAGCTCCACAGTGTGCAGTACACGAAGCAACAAAAAAGCATGTGCGGACCCAGCCATGATGCGTATGAGCGGTGCAGACAGAGCGCACTGCAGCAATGTCTTTTCCTACAAGACTGTGTCATCTACAATAAAGGCTCAATCTCTAATGTGAACACTGCTGTCTGCAGTGTAGGCCAGAGAGAGTGTTCAGCAAGGGCCCACAGCCATGCGGCATTGACTTGAGCTGCCCAGTTTCTCATACGCAAACCAAAAAAAAAGTGTGTGCGAAGCCTGTAATGATATGTATGTATGGTGCTGACGAAGCGCACTGGAGCAATGTCTTTTCCTACAGGACTGCCTCATCTACAATGCCTACTTGACCTGAATTTTGAACACTGCTATCTGCTGTGTTAATTGAAGGCAGTACTCACACAGACAAGATAAATTGGGTAATTGCCCTAAACCTATATGTCATCTAAAAAAAATTCTTCAAGCAAGTATACTAAAAGGATAATGTGTATCTTTCAATAGACGCTGTAGTTACTTGACTACTGGATTCTGTAATTAAACAATTACCACTCAATCTGAATTGTGAACACTTCTGTCTGCAGTGTAGGCCAGAGAGAACGGTCAGCAAGGACCCACAGCTATGTAACGTGGACTTGAGCTCCCCAGCTTGTCATAAGCAAAGCAACAAAAAGCGTGTGCGGAGCCTGTAAGGATACAGATGCATGGTGCAGACAGAGCGTACTGGAGCAATGTCTTTTCCTACAGGACGGCGTCATCTCTAATAGCGACTCAATCTGAATTGTGAACACTGCTGTCTGCAGTGTTAATTGAAGGCAGTACTCACGCAGACAACCATGAATACTTTTTCTCACTTCCTCTTCACAAAATACAACAACATTAATTACAGAAAACTCTACAATAAATACATCAAAACAATTCGAATATTGATTTCTGCTGTCCACAGTGTAGACTAGTTAGCTTTCCTTTAAACTTGCAAGATGAATTTGGTGATTGTAGTAAACCTATAATTCATTTAAAAAAATTCTACAAGCAAGTATACTAAAAAGGATACTGTGTATATTTCAATAGACGTTCTAGTTACTTGATTACTGGATTCTGTAATTAAACAATCACCACTCGATCTAAATTGTGAGCCCTGCTGACCCCAGTGTAGGCCAGAGGCACTGTTCATTAACGCCTCACAGCCACGTACCGTTGAATTCGAAAGCCTGGAATTGGTTGCACCAGATCGGACGGGGTACACAGAAATAATCACAGACTTGAACTTCTCACATCCTCAATCATAGAATCAAGACCCGTTTCACTGTTCGGACCTGCTGTACCGTGGTGTACTCCACTGACTGGTGTCAACCAAGCACAATAATCATGTGCAACAGGTAGCTACGCAAGCATAGAGTCTAATGCTCCTCAACGGAGGGAGTTCTATGAAAACCAAGCAGCAGGTAATATTGGACATCGTTCATTGTGGGATCAAGACACCGTTCCACTGTTGTGACCTAGAGTAGGTTGCACCTCATCGAAGGGAGTACCTTCATCTCCACTCTCAAATGAAATTCTAACACCGTCCATTATGGGATCAAGACACCGTTCCACTGTTGGAACCTACAGTTGGGTGCACCTGGTCAGAGGGGGTATATAGAAATGATCACAGACTTTAACTTCTGGCATCATCAATCATAAAATCAAGACCCCGTTTCACTGTTCGGACCTGCTGTAGCCCAATAGTCATGTGCAGCAGTTGACTACCGAAGCACAGAGTGTGATGCACCTCAATAAAGGGAGTTCTGTGAAAAGCAAGCAGGAGGTAATATTGGACATCGTTCATTGTGGGATCAAGACACCGTTCCACTGTTGGGACCTAGAGTTGGTTGCATCTGGTCGAAGGGAGTATCTTCATCTCCACTCTCAGATACCGTTCTAACATCGTCCACTATGGTATCAAAACACCGTTCCACTGTTGTTACCTGTTGGACTACTGTGTTAGTAGTATACAGAGCTCTCCACAGTGCTGGGCCTCAGGCTGGGCTCTGTGTACCTGTGTCGCGGTAGCCAGAATTGATCTCAGGAACTTTCCGACCTCGCAGACCTCGGCCCAGGTGCTTCCGCCGGCACGTGGTGGGCCCTCTTTCACATAAAACTGTGGGGCATATGTGCGTCGCAGTGGCCATGACGATTTCTGGATACCAGCAGGCTGAGCGCATCGCTCAGAGCATCATTTAGGCACCCACTTTCGCTCACAGCTCCAACCTCATGGTGGTGTAAGCTGCGCAGACCTGACAACACGTTCGCCATTCCTGAGCAAAACTACACCCTACACTAGCCTTGTGTATGCCAAGCCAGCCCACTATGCTTAAGAATTGGGGAGGGCGGGGGCACGTACGCGCTATGTTTTTGTAATCTTCCTTACTGACTGTACTATCATGGTTGTGTCCACTGTCTACTTCACTCATAGACCATAACTGTATGTTCACACGTACATGTCTGTGCTCTGCATAATCAAATCTGTCCGCACATCCCCTCAACACTTTGCATTGTATACTTTTGTAACAGAGAATCACTTCTCACCTTTGCACATACTTTGCTCCCATCTCTCCCCGCATTCTGCATTTTGTGGCAAAGGTGCCATTACATGTTTGGTTTGTATACATGGCTAGCCACGGTTCCACGGTCTTCTAGGTGAACATGTTGTTTGTCATGTTGCATGTCATTATATATGGTACCGCGTTTATTCATGAGCAGTGGTTTCTCCCATTTACATTTCGCTTTCTTAAAGAGAATAGAGAACTTTTTCTCACAGGTGAAAAATACGACCACAATGGCACTCATTCATTACAATCCAAGAATGTCCAACTGCATGACGCTTCTAAGTTTACAGCCCCCAATCTTGTGTGCTTTCTCAAAATCACGCCAACTCCCACAATCAGCACAAAATTCACACTGCCTTCTAACAGCACTTATCTGCTTCTCAATAACATGCACTCCTACAGAATATGAGCTGGCATACCGTCTGTCCTTACTCTTTCAAACTGAGTAACTTCCTGTGGCAATGTCTATTCCCACCCACACAAAAACAGCTCCTAAACTACAACTTGACCTTCGAACCTTACTTTGAAAACAGATTTCATTAAACTAACCAAACTGAAACAGCTTTTGTTCAGTACAGAAGTGTCCCTCACTTCTGCAAAAGAAATGTATCGAATTGCAGATAACATGAACTTCAAGTAAAATACAGTCCCTTTTGAATACCAACCTCCCATTACACTTTGTAAATTGTTACATAATTTTCAACACATCTAACACTCAAGGTCTTGCACACTTTTTTTTTAACATGGTCTCCCCCGGCCTTCTCACACTCTTCCAAACCACTTTTGGTATAATACCAGACTTCATTTATTTGATCATCTATGGAATAACAGGAATAGTACCCTTAGTTCACACTCTCTTTGCAGCCATCCTACTACTATGTTTGCTTCTAAAGAATAGCTGCGATCCCTGTGCTAACAACAATGTCCGACAGAATATGCCTCTACACGAAGCTACATCAATACTATAAAAAAATGGAACAACTTTTCACCTGCCTGCCTCTCTCTAATATCTGAGCCAGCAACAACATGACATTTATGTACACATATGCAATTTGCGTACAACCATCTTTTTATTGCAAAACTTGCCCATTCGACTGGCGAATGGATCTATGCTTTGCCAACATCCCAACAATCGCTCCCGATATCCTTCAAGTAATCGAGTATCTGGAAAACCATGAATTTAATTGTTCAGGCAGTGGAGCAATGGCGAATGCAACGCAAAAAAGTAGTGTGGCGGAATACGATTTCTGCGCAGCCGTGAAAGATCTCCTGCAATGTGCGACCTTTGACAATATCGCAGATTGCCTACCAATTCAAATTGCTGCTCCAACATTCAAGGAACATTACTGTCCCTTCGAGGCTATGAATTGGATCGCTTCGTTTTTCTCACACAATGGCAAATCTTGGAACATTACGCATCTCAAGCTGCTGAAGAACTTCCGGTCTGCAATCTCCAAGACTTGTAAGAAATTCACCTTATTCTTGGATTGAATTTTTTCAACTTTTTTTACTTTTTCCCTTACATTTTTTTAATACACTTAAATGTAATTATTTTCATATAATAACTTTCTAAGTATGCTCACGCATTTGAACTCTGTTTTCATTATTGCCCCTTATGGCTCCACTCTAACCAGGGATAGGTGTTGTATGGCCTATGCAAATACGCGATTTACTTGCTAAATTAGTCTAAACCCGACATCCATTTTGAAACCATATCTATTCTTTGTGCATATGTTTCTCTCTGCCTGCCTGGTATCCACAAAGCCCTTACACACAAATGTACTCTTCTTCAGCCTGTGCTCACAAGCTGGAGATCCTGATAAAAAAACACAACATTGTTTAGGAACTGGTTGGCACAGTGTGGTAATCGCATCCTACCTTTATTTTCATTATACAATTTAGTCATTCTTGTCTAATAGCTATTATTCATGTCACATGGAACTGTAAAATGTAATGTGGAATTCACTGATGCAGGAGCTTTGCTTTCAATACAGCAGAAGTGGTTGGAGTTTGCCTCACCTCGATACCTTAGCTCTCTGCACAAGATTTTTAGACAATAATGTATGGTTTTACCAGAAGGGTACCAAATGTGATTCTCCGAAGCGCAATGTTTGTATGCCTCCTCTAAATTCCAATGTGGGTAGAACTATTATCAATTCTGACACGAATCAGATAGAATCTACTGTACAACAGTTTCCTGACTGTTCTTTTGTTGACAATTTTGTGTTACAAAAAAGCGGTACCAGGGTACCTAATAAGTGTGATGATTACATTTAACACATTTTTTTTTCTTAGTTTTCTTAAAGGATACATGTGGTAATCGTATCCTACCTTCATTTTCCTTATGGAATTTAGATTAATTCAACGCTAACAGGTATTGTTGATGTCACACGGAACTGTAACATGTAATGTGGAATTCACTGATACAGGAGCTTTTTTTAAATCCAGCAAAACAGCTTACAGTTTGCCTCAGCTGAATGCCTTAGCTATTGCACCAGGGGGTCCATTTATGGCACTTACATAATTTTCAAACTCCATCGCTTTATTACACAAGGGCACTTTCTTACACACACCTGATTTCACAATTTGTCTTCTGTGGCATTGCAACATTCTGCATCATATTCTTCACAATTATTTCTTTAATCCTACTTGCTAAAACACTGCATTCCAGTCTTCAGACCGGTAGAGGTGAGTAATTTGCTTCCCACTCCCTGTATTGTATAAACGCATACTAACACTACGGACACAGGTATAGTACTGCAGCCAGTATCATGAAGCACCCACCGCACATCACTTTACAGCAATCAGCTCACAAATTAGGCTCACGGTTTCATCCCAGAGTCTTCAGAGCGGTAACAATGAATAGTTTGCTTCCCAGTCCCTCTACAGTGTAAACGCATACTAACACCACCTGCACCGTGATGCTACAGCAGCCAGTATGCTACAGCGCCCAGAGCACATCAGTTTACAGCACTCAGCTCATGGTTTAGGTGCACGCTTTCATTTCCGAGTGTACCGGCCCCTCACATCAGCACCATCTTACAGTGGGCAAAACAGCACTTTCACACCGGTAGGGGTAAATACTTCAGGACATCAGTTTACAGCACTCAGCTCACGCTTTAGGAGCACGCTTTCATCCCCGAGTTTACCAGCACCTCACCTCACCACCATCCCACTCTGGGCAAAACACCATTTTCACACCGCTAAGGGTAAATAATTTGCTACACACTCCCTCTATAGCACACCCTAACCACCCTACAGAGCTTATAGCGCTCCTACCCCCCTCTTTCGTATTTTTTTGCCCTTTTTCCCCTTACTCGCTTTAACGGAATCACAAAATGCCAGTCAACACTTCCTAGTTGCAACCACTTGCACAACTCCTAGCCAATAAGCAGCAAGCGCGTGCTCGTAACGCCTCAGCCAATCGGATGGCTGAATTGCCAAATATCGATATCTGTAAATTTCAATATTTCTCCAGAACTACTGAACGAATTTACACCAAATGAACAAAAGCGTGTTTTCTAGACCAGGACCCGTCTCCCTGCCAAATGTGGGGTAATTCCGTTCACCCGTTCGACCTGTAGCCTTGTCTAAAGTTTCATATGGAAATTAACAGGGAGAAAACAGGTTTGGCACCCCCCTTTCTTCTCAGCTCCCCCTTAACAAATCACCCCCAAATGTCCAACATTGGAGCTGATATGAACAAAGAATTAGTTTGGAAAATTTCAAGACGATTCATCAAACAACGCCAAAGTTATAAGCCAAACAAAAAATTATCTTCCTAGGGAAACTAGGTTCTAACTATACCTACCTAGTAGGTAGGTAATATATATATATATATACACCTATTGTGGAGTAGCGTCCTCGATCGAAAGGCAAGGTAGATGTTTCACGTGGCCAGTCTTACCGTGGAGGATGCACCGTCCGTAAAAGGGTAAAGGATCCACACGGGAATGAACTGTGCAAGCCCGTGAAGGGCACAAAGGGTCTTTTATAATTCAACTGCGCATTGCCACTGCCTGTAGCCCACTGGAGGGCTGTTAAACACTATAAATTGGACTTATATCAAGCGGGACCCACTGGAGGGATATAAATTATTTTCCCAAGCACTACAACTCCCAGCATGCTATCGAGCAGGAAACTTACTGGGGAGGAGCTGAAAATTAGATCAAAAGGAAGTGCTTGTGAACCTCGCAAAATATTGGGAGCCCCCATGAAGAAGGAGTAAGGACTCCGAAACGCGTCGGGGACAATCGTTTGCAGAATGTGGCTTGCCAGTTTCCTTAAATACATTTTCAGCCTGAAATGACCTATTGTGGAGTAGTGTCCTCAATCGAAAGGCAACAAGGAGGAAGATATATATATATGGGATTTAACCCGGCATTGTGTCCAATGAAATATGATGAAATTATCAGTACATGAGGTTATTTATTCATTTGTACCTTGCACAACTATCTGGTGCCAAAATGTAATGTGATAAGTTAAAGTCTTTCTTCACTGTTGACTTAAATAATGACCCAATCAGTATTTAGCACTTGCACTTTAAATACTCACTATTAGCTCTGATGCGCTGTCATGTGATCAAGGTTTCGGCCAAAACGTTATGGCGACAGCTGAATAAACGAAAAGGCATCCTGATATTCTGGTCCGTATCTGCTTCCTGGTGCGTTGTCGTGAGAGGACGAGCGTGCGAGGGAAACGGAGGTTGATTATATATTTAGCCATCCTGATAACACACGGCTATACACGGGACCCTCTCTGCTACCCAGCTCGAGAAAAGGAGTTGAAAGGTCGATGCCAGAAGTGATATCCGGTCCAGGGGCACCTGGGCAGTTGGAACTTCCGTGAGGGAGAGTAGCGTCTGACCCCCCTGTTACTGGAAGAACACATCGGAAGTTGAACAAACCCCCGAGGAGACCGCGTCGGAGACTGGGCGCGTGGAACCGGGATAAGGTTTTGGACTCCGCGAAAGTATTATTCCAGGTATTCAGGGGAGGAGCGATTTAATGGATGCGCGTGGTTAACAGTGACTTATATGTAAAAGGCATATTAAGGTGAATAACCCACACTTATTCAATCAGCATATTAAAATGTCAGCCGACAGCGTTAAGGAGCGTGAGGCTAGGGCGAGCACCATGTTCTCGGACAGCCTTCCTGTACCAGCGGCTGTTCGTGATCAATTGGAAGCTGCTAGTAGCCCTAAGAATGGTTCACTGCAAGAAAAAATCAAAGTGCTGTAAAAGAAATCCCGGCAGGAGCAGAGTAAATGGTGGGAATCGAAGTCCCTTCAGAGGTATATCGATGTCAACAGGGTACCTCGGGGGCTTCGAATTCTCACCGCTCCCAGTTATGAAAACCCAAACCCGTACCTAATGAGGGAGTGGGCGGAGAGTAACCTAGAGGCGTCTAGGCGATTGATACTTATACTAATAAAGTATGCTGATATAGACCGCGCCAAACTCCTAGAGGAAATTTCAGCACTATATGAGGAGCTGTAAACCATGGGTCCAGTGGATGAGAAGGAGAGACTAATCAATGAAATGAAAATAAGAGTAAAAAAAGAGGAGGAAAAAATAATAGACCAGAAAACATACAAATTTCAAAGGGACCGAAAGGACTATGACCTCGGCCAGATTTTTACATTCTCAAAAAGATATGACTCACTGCGCACAGGAGCTGCGGATGGGGCACAACCCCTCACATGTGGCAGGTGGCGTCAAAATAAAGCCCATGGAGACCAAGTCGATTCAACACTGTCCGATTTCAGTTCAGGGGCAGGGAGTGAATTGGAGTAGGAATTAAGAGGAGCAGCATCTAATGTGGCAAAGAAAAAACCCTACCCTGGTGAGGAAATCAGTTTTTTATGTCAGGACCGATTTCAATCCCTGAGGCCCGGAACTCGAAAAAATTACAACGAAAATATAAGAACTACATCAGGAGGAAGAGGCAGAGGGCAAGGAAACGCAGGCCAGCCGAAACGACGAGGCCGGGGTCAATGGACCAAGAAATAGTAACCACAACAGGATTAACTATAGTCAATCTTACCCCCATGACATTAACTGACAGGGAGGAGGAAATATTGAAACTGGGACTTTCCTTTGCCCCTAAAACAAATTTGAACTATGTGGCAGCCCGAACTGACATCTACAGGGCCACAAGAAAATTGAAATTGAAAAAATTCCACATGATTAAAATGCGAGCACTAGATCTGAAAACATTGGTCTGAGTCATGAGGATCAAACAGCAACTCTGTCACAGGAAATGCTGGGTCTATGGGTGACTGAGGGAGCTGAGTCAATGCCATTGGTTGACAATAGTTCTATACCTGATATGAACAGCACAGGCAAGACGCCTGTGACACCATTTAACCGCCTTCAATGTTTTGTCCAATCATGCCACGCGATGGGATAGATGTGTTCCATGAGAATGTCTTTTTTTTTTTTTTTTTTTTCTTTATTGAAAGTTCACAGCTGCCAGATGTACATTAAGATCATAAATATGCATATATAAATCAATGTAAAATATAGACAAATATAGGTACATTTGATAATATGATAAATACGATATGAGCAACATTACACAATAGCAAAAAAGACAGGTATAATTAAATAACCGGGTAAGAACAAAACATGCAGAGAAATGTCCGGGGCATCTCTTATTATTAACAAATCTAGAGGGTCGCGCATCTTGCCTTCCTCCAACTGGCCACTGGTGCCCATACACGTAAACCCATTTCTCTGGCTTTGATTCCTTTAAGGGCATAAAGTTCCGATTCAATATTGTGAATCCCTAGCAGCCGACACATCCACATTTGGAAAGTTGGAGGGTCCACATCCTTCCATGCAGCAGCGATTAATATCCTAAGAACAGCTGTCGAGATAAAAACCAACGCCTCTATTTCTATACTCAAACCTAGTTTTACATCACAGCCAAATATTAGCAGTGTAGGGGATAGGTCAATTTTGACAGCTAGCAGCCCCTCTAAAAACTTTTCAATTTCATTTTTGATTGGTCCCAAGTTTAAACAATTACAAAACATATGTAATATGTCTGCCGGCCCCTTGCCACACCTAGGACAATTATGATCCATTCTCTTACCCCATTTAAACAGTTTAGCTGGTGTGTAGTATAGGTTAAAAAGAGTCTTGAAGTGCTGTGCTCTTAAATTTGATGATCTCAGAAACCTTTTGTCCATTACCAGTGCTCTGTCAAGATCGATTTCCGGATCCTGCAGATTGTGAGCCCAGCACTCCTCAACCTTGATCAAATCATCAGAAAGACTCTCCATAAGTAACCTGTACAAATCTTTGATTCTATGACCTCCACCTTTCAGATAATCCAGTAAAGCACATTCATTAGATATGTTCAAACCCGGTCTTTTTGACTTGATGGTATTAACCAGCTGCATATACTTAAATACTTGGACCCCTTGGAGTGAAAACCGTGTCCTAAGCAATTCTAGAGGTCTGCAGACATCTTTAACCATTACTTGGCCTAATGAATTAATCCCTTGCCTTTCCCAATGCTTCCATGGGCCATCATCGCTTAAATGCGGAAATAAATCTGAATTCCATAATAGGGTGTGCTGATTATACTTTGGGATGTCCTGATCTTTGCGGATTGATGACCATATCCCCCAGATATCTCCGATAGTCTTATAGCCTGAGGCTTTAAAGAAACGTTTGTCGTGTTTCCTTGACAATATTCCATATACTTCCCCCCCCAGTGCCAGGTGGTAAATAGTGGGGATAGCTCCCTGGCTGTATCTAGCATCATCTGGAAGGAGAAGCACAGACATCCCTGTAAGGAAACAAGCCCAATTGTAATACCTGAGATTGGGCATTCCCAGCCCCCCCTTTTCTTGAGGAAGAGACATGAGCTTACTGGATCTCCTAACCTTACCATATTGCCATACAAAATTCATGAATATCGACTCCATTTCCTTTATCAATAGATCTTCAATTTTGAAAGGGATAGACCTAAATTTATACAAAATTTTTGGGAACATAGACATTTTAATAACATTTGCTCTTCCTATGACTGATAGATGAAGTTTGTCTATTCTCCTTAAATCCTGTTTAATTTTAATAAGTAATGGCTCAAAATTATCTTTGATGATATCCTTTGGCTGGGCATTAATTGTAATTCCTAGATAGACAACTGAATCCAGATATCTATTATCCGTTTTGTTTATATTACCGGTACATAATACCTGCGTCTTAGCTGCGTTAAGACGGTATCCAGATAGTCTCCCGAATTCAGAAGTGATTTTAACAATTTCATTCAGGGCACTATCAGGATCCGTAGTTAAAATAGCGATGTCGTCCGCATAGGCGAGTACTTTGGTCTGGAATCCTTTGGTAACCACTGGCTTAATTTTACTATCCATTAACAGATTTATTAGAGGATCTATATACAGAGCGAAGAGAATGGGTGAGCACGGGCACCCTTGTCGCGTGCCCCTTGAGATGTAAATCCTACCTGACTGCTCACCCATAAGATGGATCCTGGCCGTTGGGTTGACATACATAGCACCAATTGCCTGTAGGAATTTAGGGCCAAAACCTCTGTCTTTCATTACCCGCCACAAGAACCTCCACCTGACGCGGTCGAAAGCTTTTTCTGCGTCTAGAAGGGTCATAGCAGCCCTCCCTCCTTCAGCAGCTTGTATATCAAATAGTGTAATGACCCTCCTTATATGATCGGTCGTGTCTCTACCAGGAATAAAACCGTGCTGCCAGGGAGAAACCAGGGTCCCAATGATCTTGGCCAGCCGGGTCGCCATGATTTTGGCATATAATTTGTTGTCACTATTTATCAATGATATAGGTCTGTATGACCCAGGACTCTCTTTCGGTTTCCCCTTCTTGTGGAAGACCACAATATTTGTTTCGGTCCAAGATTCCGGGATAACCCCGGTATTGATAACCCCATTAAATAAATCCAATAATAAGGGTGTTATTTCTTCCCTTAGACATTTGTATACTTCCAAAGGAATGGCATCAGGTCCTGCCGCCTTTCCTGATGATAGATCCTGTAATGCCTCGGATAATTCATCTATAGTAATACTTCCTTCCAATTTTTCTCTTTGGTTAGCACTGAGTTTGGTACCCATTTCTGGCCAGTTTATACCTGGATCATCAATTTCTGCCTCTTCCTTATAAAGTTCTTGGTAAAATCTCTTGAAAACATCCAGGATTTCATCTGACTTTTTATAAGTTTGATCTCCTTCTTTTATTTCGGTTATAATGTTCTTTGAGGCAACCTGCCTTATCCGCAGAGCCAGAGCCTTGCCGGCACTTTCCCCTGTTTCGTACATTCCAGATCTATATGAATGATATCCGGCTGCAGCTTTTTTTGCCAATTGTAGCTGGAGTTCAGCCTTGATACTATTCAGTCGCTCTAAGCTTAAGTTACCCTGGCACCCCTGACTTACATCTTTCCTATGCTGTTCCTCTGCATCTGCCAATTTGCCCAATAGCCGTTCCCTCACTATCTTGCCTTTCTTCCACATTCGCCCGACATAGCTAATTGTCTCACCTCTCAAACCAGCTTTAAAACTATCCCAGACAATGTTGCGGGGAGCACTATATCTATTTGCATCGAAAAATGACTGACACCAAGTTTTCAAATGCGAGATATAATTTGTATCCATTAAAAGCTTCCTATCGAGAGTCCACGGTCTACCTTTTTTCGCTTGTTGACTAACAGCAATTGTTAACACAAGGGGATTATGATCCGAGATTATCTTGGGCAACCTTACTATTTCCACATTTGGGAGATAGTTAGCTGTTATCATAAAATAATCCAGTTTGGTATATTTGTTGCAAGGGTGTGAAAAATATGTAAACCCTGGATTATCTCGCTTTAAGCTTCCCCACACATCTACCAAGCCATGCGATTTAATAACAGAAGATAGCGCCCTATATACCCGTGGCTTCCGACCTGTATATACACACCTATATGTAAAATCTGCTGAGATATTTAGATCTCCACAGATTATTGCCGGGGCTGGCCAATTTGTTAACTCTTGCTCTAAATAATCCATTACTGCCGGATCATCAAGGTTAGACCCGTATATTGTGCAAATTGTGAGACCTATGTTCATTTCACATATAGCCCAACGTCCAGACATATCTGACTTACACCTTTTGGCCCCCCCCAATCCTGTCTTTCCAATGATTGCTACCCCTTTTATCATAGATGTTTGTGAAGAACATGATAAAATATCATATCCCCTAAAATTCAACCAGTGTTTATTCTTCCAAGGCAAATGAGTTTCTTGAAGGCAAAGAATATCAGCCCCTATTATCTTGATATACTCCTCCAACCTCCTTCTTTTTTTCCAGTTATTGAGGCCACCTATGTTGAGGCTAACTACATTTAGCTTAGACATAACCCTGCAGGAATCGTATCCATTGGTCTCTCCGATCAATTATTCCCCTGAAAACTTTACATGAATAGAATACCCTTAGCAATGATGAACTAACGTCTTTAACAATATACATCTTAGCTATGAGAACTTTCTTTTTTTTTGCTTTCTCCCCCCCATGTCCCACCCTCCCACCCCGTGTCACAGCCCCCCCTGAAGCCACCCCTGACCCTGACCCCCTCCCAAAAGGAGCGCGCAGACTAAGTCTGTGCGTGTGATGGATGCAGCGTGCGATGCAGTGGGCTCTAAATTCAAAAAACAAAAAGAAAACATATAATTAGGAAACACCATTAACCTGAGATTTTTTCAGAACCCATAAAGTAAAACCCAATTGATTCCCCCCTTTTTTTTTTTTTTTTTTTTGCCATATTTGCCTATTTTGCCTATTTTTTTTTTTTACCAGCTTCGAGCTGTTTTAACTCCTGAAAACATATAATAACATATACTGACACCACACAGTCTCAAACTCAAACCTTTGAATTTTATGCTTAGCCCTTAGCCACACACCTTACCTCAGTTATACCACCCTAGAACAAGACTGAATTAGAAGTGCTGATTAAACATGAGCTCAATCTATACTGAGTCTAAAAAGTCCCGGGCTTTGATTTCTGATGGAAAATAAAGAGTCTTTCCCTGATGGATAACTTTAAGTTGTGCCGGGTTGATGAGATAGACCTGCATTTTTTTTTCCTGAAATGGCTTGATTAACTGTCTTAATCTCCATCGCCGTTCCACCGTAGTATGGCAAAAATCCGGCCTCACGAAGAAAGAGCCACCGTCAAAAGCCCTCTTAGAATCTGGTCTGGCTTTTTCTGCAATAGATTGGCGCAGCAAGAAATTTCCAATATATATCAGGATTGCTCTGGGCTTATCATCTGCTCTAGCATTCTGCCTCATCCTGAATGGTATGCGATGTGCTCTCTGGATTTCAGTAGTCCAGTTCCACCCTGCGACATCTGGAAATGCTTTCTCGAATATTTTTACAACAAATGCCTTGGCATCCTGCCCTTCACAACCTTCCGGAATCCCTAAGACTCTAAGGTTGTTTCTTCTTAGTCTGTTTTCCAAATCTTCTAGCTTCCACTGGACGTCCTGTGCCTGTGTATCTAGGGATTCCACTTTTCTTGTTGCGGTTGCCGCCTCTGCTTCAGTCGAGACAATTCTCTCTTCCAGATTTGAAACCCTATCTCCCATGTTCTCACAAGCTTTCGAGAGCTTCCTGACCACCCCTTTCATTTTCCTCATGGTAGCCTGGGCCTTGAGGCTGTCGGATCTGGTCTCCTCCCGATGTGCTGTGATACCCTGATGGATCGACTCCATCATTAACATCATTGAGTTCATTGTGGGTTGTGTGGTGTCCTGTGATGCTAATAGGGGCACCTGACCCTGCAAGGGATCTGCCGCCTGGTTTAGGTTACCCTGTAGCAGAGTCGTCGGGGAATGGTCCCATGTTAAATCACCTTGACCTTTTTGAGAGTGCAATGTTTTAACTGTCTGTGGTGGCTCTCCTTCTGGGTCGCTTCCTGATTCTAAATTGCTGCCATCGATGTCCGAGCTGTTGAGCTCCTCTTCCTCCTCATCATCAGCTGACCAGTCGGCCTCCTCAGTCACTGAGAAAAAACACTCGCTGGGGGTTTTCTCTTTCTCTTTTTCTTTCTCTTTCCCCCCATCCTTTTGGCCATTCCGGGTGACAAATTCGGCTCTCTGATCTTGGCCTTGGTCTTGACCTGAGGTTTGGCCTGGGGTATGACCCTCCATGGAGCTAGCCGCTGCACTCTCTGCACTCTCTGCTAATACGCCAACAATATCACCTGTGCCCTGGGAGTGATGCTGGCCTAGGTCTGCCTGACAGACACTTGCAATAATGTTGGCAGTTCGAGAGGAAATTTCATGATTAAGCACAGGCTCGATTAAACAGTCCGTTTCCTCTACTGAGGATTCTGTTGCCATCTCAGTGACTGTGATAGAATCGTTAACGAGCTCTTTGCCCACCATCTCACAGGTCCCAGATCTTTCGCCACCAGGAGCCCTGCTATCAGCATCAGAAACCGCTGAAGTCATGACAGCTACATCTTGTCCTGTTTCTTGCCCCGACCCGATGTTCCCATCAGTGAGTGGTGGTAGTGGTGTTAACCTGGCCACAGACGCCATCTCCGTGTTTTTATTTTTCAATTTTTTCCTCTCTTTCTCTTTCTCCTTACGATTCATGAGCTCCACTACACTCACTGATACTGTAGCGGCAGCTGTGGCAGCAGCTTGTCTTGTCCTAACAGCTGGGGGCCTCATTCCCTTGGGGGTGTGCACCGATGCCAGTTTACTCGCTGTAGCCCTGGAAGATATCCCTGCTTTGCTTTTTTCAGATTCTAAAACTTCCTCTGCAGCAGCGACTATTGGGCAGCTAATAGTCTCTGTGTCCTTTGATTCCCTTGAGGTTAGTCTGATCTCGGCGTTTCGCCTGCTCGATATCGGCTTACCTCCTGTGCTCAGGCCAGTGGTCACACACGTTGAAGGCTCCGCTTGTATCGTATGCGCCTTCTGGTATCTCCGATGCCTGCCTCTGCACCTTGCGGGCTCCGCGTTGCACTTCCCGCCCCCGCCGCTGTTGCTGTGGCTGGAGCCGCTCACCTGGTCGATGTGGACCCGCCCCCTGAGTCCGTGAGCTCTGTGCACTCTGCCGGCGTCCCAGCCGGCTAGCCTGATCCTGAAGAGAAGCGCCGCGGCAGCTCTCAGCACCTCACAAGGCAGCGCTTTCCGGTAAGGAAAAAAGAACGGCATCGGGTTTCAAAAAGTGAAAGTTCAAGAAAATCCTGATCGCTTCTTTATTTGTCCTCACATTTTATCTGTGCGTGTTAGTTAACGCTCGGTGGTATTCACTCTTCTCGAAGTAACCGCTACATAAGGGAAAAGAAAGTCCCTCTCACAGCCCAGAGCGGAGCAGAGTGGTGTGCCTAATTTGTCGGGGTGTTTCCTAGGATTCAGCCCGGTAGAGCCAACACTGCTACACGCTGCAGCTCAGCCGCGAGTCACGGCCGCCATCTTGCTCAAGGTTCCATGAGAATGTCAATACGGATTTAAAGGAACTGTACAGAAAAACTTGTAAAGGACACTATAAACATAACCAATTGACAATGGACTATGAACAACTGGTATCCAAACTCAATAAGGATAAAAATATTATTGTGCGCCCTAGCGATAAGGGGGGAAATGTTGTATTGTTAACTAATTCAAAAAGGGGGGTGGTGATGGACAGAGTATCTGAATTAAGCAGAACACTGCTACCCAGTCAAAAGATCAGGGCTTGATCCATCACCGTTTTTTAGCTCACTGCACCATCCCAGTTCAGAACCTGGCTACATGCAAATTAGTCTGTCCCTGGCCCAGTGCATCATGGGAACAGGGCAGACCAAACTACCAAGCCAATTCTTTCCTGGAAAGGAAACAAGCTTCCGGGGACCTGTTTCTGGCCTTACAGCCGTCTTCGGCCCGGCTTGCTTGAATCCTGATGGTGCATTGAGCAAGGGACTCACATCTGAGCAAACCCTTCCACACTTGTGGTGGCCAAAACGATTCAAAAAGGGTGGTGGTGATGGACAGAGTATCTGAATTAAGCAGAACACTCCTACCCAGTCAAAAGATCAGGGCTTGATCCATCACCTTTTTTTAGCTCACTGCACCATCCCAGTTCAGAACCTGGCTACATGCAAATTAGTCTGTCCCTGGCCCAGTGCATCATGGGAACAGGGCAGAGCAAACTACCAAGCCAATTCTTTACTGGAAAGGAAACAAGCTTCCGGGGACCGGTTTCTGGCATTACAGCCGTCTTCGGCCCGGCTTGCTTGAATCCTGATGGTGCAGTGAGCAAGGGACTCACATCTGAGCATACCCTTCCACACTTGTGGTGGCCAAAACGATTCAAAAAGGGGGGGTGGTGATGGACAGAGTATCTGAATTAAGCAGAACACTCCTACCCAGTCAAAAGATCAGGGCTTGATCCATCACCGTTTTTTAGCTCACTGCACCATCCCAGTTCAGAACCTGGCTACATGCAAATTAGTCTGTCCCTGGCCCAGTGCATCATGGGAACAGGGCAGACCAAACTACCAAGCCAATTCTTTACTGGAAAGGAAACAAGCTTCCGGGGACCGATTTCTGGCATTACAGCCGTCTTCGGCCCGGCTTGCTTGAATCCTGATGGTGCAGTGAGCAAGGGACTCACATCTGAGCATACCCTTCCACACTTGTGGTGGCCAAAACGATTCAAAAAGGGGGGTGGTGATGGACAGAGTATCTGAATTAAGCAGAACACTCCTACCCAGTCAAAAGATCAGGGCTTGATCCATCACCGTTTTTTAGCTCACTGCACCATCCCAGTTCAAAACCTGGCTACATGCAAATTAGTCTGTCCCTGGCCCAGTGCATCATGGGAACAGGGCAGACCAAACTACCAAGCCAATTCTTTACTGGAAAGGAAACAAGCTTCCGGGGACCGGTTTCTGGCATTACAGCCGTCTTCGGCCCGGCTTGCTTGAATCCTGATGGTGCAGTGAGCAAGGGACTCACATCTGAGCATACCCTTCCACACTTGTGGTGGCCAAAACGATTCAAAAAGGGGGGGTGGTGATGGACAGAGTATCTGAATTAAGCAGAACACTCCTACCCAGTCAAAAGATCAGGGCTTGATCCATCACCGTTTTTTAGCTCACTGCACCATCCCAGTTCAGAACCTGGCTACATGCAAATGAGTCTGTCCCTGGCCCAGTGCATCATGGGAACAGGGCAGACCAAACTACCAAGCCAATTCTTTACTGGAAAGGAAACAAGCTTCCGGGGACCGATTTCTGGCATTACAGCCGTCTTCGGCCCGGCTTGCTTGAATCCTGATGGTGCAGTGAGCAAGGGACTCACATCTGAGCATACCCTTCCACACTTGTGGTGGCCAAAACGATTCAAAAAGGGGGGTGGTGATGGACAGAGTATCTGAATTAAGCAGAACACTCCTACCCAGTCAAAAGATCAGGGCTTGATCCATCACCGTTTTTTAGCTCACTGCACCATCCCAGTTCAAAACCTGGCTACATGCAAGTTAGTCTGTCCCTGGCCCAGTGCATCATGGGAACAGGGCAGACCAAACTACCAAGCCAATTCTTTACTGGAAAGGAAACAAGCTTCCGGGGACCGGTTTCTGGCATTACAGCCGTCTTCGGCCCGGCTTGCTTGAATCCTGATGGTGCAGTGAGCAAGGGACTCACATCTGAGCAAACCCTTCCACACTTGTGGTGGCCAAAACGATTCAAAAAGGGGGGTGGTGATGGACAGAGTATCTGAATTAAGCAGAACACTCCTACCCAGTCAAAAGATCAGGGCTTGATCCATCACCGTTTTTTAGCTCACTGCACCATCCCAGTTCAGAACCTGGCTACATGCAAATTAGTCTGTCCCTGGCCCAGTGCATCATGGGAACAGGGCAGACCAAACTACCAAGCCAATTCTTTACTGGAAAGGAAACAAGCTTCCGGGGACCGATTTCTGGCATTACAGCCGTCTTCGGCCCGGCTTGCTTGAATCCTGATGGTGCAGTGAGCAAGGGACTCACATCTGAGCATACCCTTCCACACTTGTGGTGGCCAAAACGATTCAAAAAGGGGGGTGGTGATGGACAGAGTATCTGAATTAAGCAAACACTCCTACCCAGTCAAAAGATCAGGGCTTGATCCATCACCGTTTTTTAGCTCACTGCACCATCCCAGTTCAGAACCTGGCTACATGCAAATTAGTCTGTCCCTGGCCCAGTGCATCATGGGAACAGGGCAGACCAAACTACCAAGCCAATTCTTTACTGGAAAGGAAACAAGCTTCCGGGGACCGATTTCTGGCATTACAGCCGTCTTCGGCCCGGCTTGCTTGAATCCTGATGGTGTAGTGAGCAAGGGACTCACATCTGAGCATACCCTTCCACACTTGTGGTGGCCAAAACGATTCAAAAAGGGGGGTGGTGATGGACAGAGTATCTGAATTAAGCAGAACACTCCTACCCAGTCAAAAGATCAGGGCTTGATCCATCACCGTTTTTTAGCTCACTGCACCACCCAGTTCAGAACCTGGCTACATGCAAATTAGTCTGTCCCTGGCCCAGTGCATCATGGGAACAGGGCAGACCAAACTACCAAGCCAATTCTTTAATGGAAAGGAAACAAGCTTCCGGGGGCCGGTTTCTGGCATTACAGCCGTCTTTTGACTGGGTAGGAGTGTTCTGCTTAATTCAGATGCTCTGTCCATCACCACCCCCTTTTCTGAATCGTTTTGGCCACTATAGGAGTGGAAGGGTATGCTCAGACATGAGTCCCTTGCTCACTGCACCATCAGGATTCAAGCAAGCCGGGCCGAAGACGGCTGTAATGCCAGAAACCGGTCCCCGGAAGCTTGTTTCCTTTCCAGTATAGAATTGGCTTGGTAGTTGGGTCTGCCCTGTTCCCATGATGCACTTGGCTAAAAAACGGTGATGGATCAAGCCCTGATCTTTTGACTGGGTAGGAGTGTTCTGCTTAATTCAGATGCTTTTTCCATCACCACCCCCTTTTCTGAATCGTATTGTTAACTAAGGCACAGTATGATAAAGAGGCATATGCGCAACTTAACGATCGTAATCATTATGAAAGAGTGAATGCAGGTGTGGTAAAAGTGATGCAGAGTGAGTTTCATTTACTCTTGGGCAGATGGAGAGTAATGAAACTGCTTTCTGATTCTGAGTATGAATATCTTAAAACCGATTATCCTGTCATTCCAAGAGGGAAACGGAGGTTGATTATATATACATATATATAAATATATATATATGTATATATATCAAATGTGTGTGTGTTTTAATTATTGAAAATAAATATAATTGATATGTTTCTTTTAAAATCCATTAAATATATTTTATTTTTATCATATTAATGTCATTATTTAGAATATTTAGGGGATAATTTCAACTTTTATGGTCTTGGAGCAAGCCACCATGCCAGCACACTGCTGCAAGACTACAAAAGTCGACTGCAACCCACCTGCCAAATTATGAGTTATTTTATGGTCTGGTGGGTGGGTGGCATGGCGGTCCCTTAGCAGTGCAGTATATAAGCTCATATGTGAGCGTTAGAACTTCACCGCCACTGACCGCCAATGCAGGTTCCTGCATGCCATGAACTGTGCAGTCCATGCAGTGCAGAAACAAGGGTGCATGCACACAAGGAGACACAACATGTGACCCCCTGCATGCACCGCAATGCACAGGGTCAAGATGGGGCCTTTAGGGCCTCCTTTGTTTCCTCAACAACTGCAGTTTAGTGGTATGAGAGCCGCCGTGATACTACTGGCAGTAAGGAAACTTGGAATATGCTTGCTGGTGCCTCAGCGGCAGCACCAATCACGTTGTGGCCTCAATACCCTCGTGCCAACACCAGGGATCATGGATCTCTGTCAATTGCGGCAGTCCATTGGAGCTCTAACTGAAGTACTCGTGATACTGTGATCCGATCATTGGTGCAGTGGTCCCCGACTGCCACCACACCTCCACCAAGAGTTTGGCAGTCCTATGGACTGCCAAACTTGTAAATAGGCCCTAAATGTTTACTAATTAAATGCATTTATATTTAAAAAAATATATATTTTAGACAACAGTATTAAAGACAAAACATTTTTTCTGATATCTTTGTTATGGTATAAGATAACTATAGGATTATGATATTTTCGTCATCGATATTTATGTCACAATACTTTTGCATGACAATATTTTGAGGGTCGATATTCTGTCAGTGAACCTTTGCCTGTAGCAGACTGGCCACCATCAAACTCTTCAGCACAATGCAGCCTTTCTTCCTAATATACCTTCTGAGTCCTGACGACGAGATGAGGAGTACTTCAAAATGATCACTTTGAATGCTTTTTCAAGCATTTCCAAGCTCTAGCAAGGATTGAGTTTTTGCTCTACAGATGGGAGAAGTTTTCCCTCTAGGAGTCATGTGTATGGTAACCTTTTAGAAGGCCTGGAAGGACAAAAAATGTGTAATGCATTGTTTGAGTGGTTATACTGCAATGCTTTTTCACTCTGACATTTTTACTGTGATGCTCATTGGGCACTGTTCTGAACTTTACAGTCTAATGCTAAGTCTATGACAGAATACATAAACACAAATCTAATTCCTGATAAATGTTTAATTGGGTTTTCATGATGATTGCACATGTTTTGTTTATACATCCTAATTTCACTTATACCAATGATTCATGCCAAAGTAATTTGATTATTGTACAATGACTGTTGAAATTGATATGCTTGGGTGACAGTGATTACACAATGTCATCTATGGTATGTTCCATCTGCCAATGTACATCTGGAAATGTTTGCTTGGTATTTAGTAGTGTTTGCATAAGAAATGTACTTCCACTTTTTCTAAAGAAAAAGTACTGACTAGACAATCATTTATTGAGATTTATATTGCGTGCCAGTGATTAATGATAGCTAGCCCACACCACCTCCCTTGCTGCTCCACCTCGCTACCCTGTGAAAGTAAAGTGCTACAATGGGGGTTTGGTTCCCACTGAGGACAATTGAGGAACTATTACGTGTGTTGGCCATACAACTAAGAACCCATTTTCCAACAGTAGATATCGGGAAAAGTAGAAACTATTTACTTTACAGTGTGCAAGAGTACACTGCAATATAACTGTCTGTACAGCAGTGAGAATTTTCTCAGTAGGAGTAAATAGCTTGCTAGCAGAGGAAAACAAATGTGATCTATATTCTTTGGGAGTCATTTGATATTCCATTGCAAACTATACATGTTTAACATAAAATGCTGGCTACAACACTACCTACAGGTTTGTTTTATTGTTCCTGTGTATGTAAATGTTTTGGCCCTTGTTATGAGTTTGGCGGTCCATGGACGGATTACCTGGCAGTGGCGGTCTGCTGGCAAGGAGCAGTTCTTCGTGTTGACTGTGAATGAACCGCTGGCACCGCCAGCAGATGCTTGACTGCTGGATTTGTAGTTGTGGGAGCACATTCTCCATTGAACAGTAAAGAGGACAAAGTCCACTGTCCATCCGTATTACAAGTTTGATTTCCCACAAGCCGACCGCAGCTGTCCGACCGCCGGCTAAAGGTCAGCAGAGACAAAGGATTTAGGGTGCATACTCACTCCTTTCTTGTTCTTTGCAGCTGATTATGACATGGATCCCTTTCTCCAGGTCCCCCCTACACAGTAGTATCTTCACCTCGAGGAATACGACCCTGTCGGTGATGAAATACAGGTAGTGCATTGGTACCATATACCCATTGTTGTTGTGTTTATACATAATAGGTTTTTAGAGCTGTGTTATGGCTATATTCATTGTCTGAATTAGGGGTATTGATCTTTATGTACCCTACCATATCTTTTTATTTATATTTAATGAAGGGGCATGGGTATGATTAAACCGATGAACTATAATACGTGTTGGTATTATTGAACTGTTATGATGAATGAAATTTGTATGTAATTGTTTGTTTTGAATTGATTATGTGTATATATCACAATTTGCTCTGCGTGTTACAATGAGGTTTTGTAAAATGAAATGTATTTTTAACAATTTATTGTGATATATCTGTTTGGGTTTATTTTATATATTTTTTAATTGCAGATTCATGTTTTTATGGGATGGTTATATTGTTTTCCTGAAGAAGGTGCTGGCTATTGTATAAGTGCCCACCGAAACGCGTCGATGCTCAAGAAAAGGAGAACTACTTTAAGCATTTAGGGACAATAATTCTGGCGCAAAGCTGAATTGATCCTCTATTTTGTACCTCCTTGTTTACTAATAGGAATTATTTCTTCCTTACCACTGTCTGTCCCCATATATGTGTTTTGATAAATTCATTTAGATTGTTTTTAATATTGTGTATGTAGGAAAGGTCTGTTTATTACAAATCTTAATGTTTTTAAATGCACTGTTCTGAATAAATTGTTAAGTATATTTTTTCATATATGATTTTTACATTGCCTCTTTGTTTATTACATGTCAGTTTATAAGATCCTGTTTGTGAAAATTTGTGAGTGAATGCCTTAGATTGAAAGTGCCCAAGGGAGATCTCATTTACTGACATTTGTCTTTTGGTACCCTATCCCTTTGGCTATTGGGTCCTTCTTTTTTACTAGAGACCATATACCCATTACCAGGACTGCCCACATATGGGTTGGACTAGGGCAATGGTTAGGTGGTATGTTTCAACATACATCATGCATATTTGTGCATCTGACACATATGCAGTCGGAATGTACACACAGGTATCGATATACATTGAAATACATGCCCCACAAGACCAACATCTGCCAACAGCAGCAACTCCCTATGTAATAGTATTAACGAATGTCCCTACAGTGCCAGACAGATTAACAAAATCCTGGGATACCTTGAGAAATAAAGCTCTGCATTGTGTGGGGACCGAAACGGGGTTAACACAGGCTATTTTTCCGAAATTAAAATGGTCAGAAGAGTGAGTTGATTTGGGAGAGACTGCAAAACTCTACCATGCAACTGTGTTGTACTATCATTTAAAAACTCCTGTCTGGTAGAAACCATTATTAATACAGCCGGTACTTCTATTGTCTCCAGGTATAGTGTCAATGTATTGCAGTTAGGCTACTTATATGAGCCGACAAGCAACGCTGAGGCAACAATGAACAGAGGGGATATAATTGAGGGAGGTCGTCATAAGTATGCCTGGGCTCCATTCGTGGACTTTGCTTCGGTTCTCGAGCACGAGTGGGAAGTTAGAATTTCTACCCAAGCGGCAGGAAGACCAGCGCGAATGGCAGTTCGCACTGCACTCCGCACTTGGGCAACTCCGCTGAGATTTTGTTGTCACTCTGGGAAGTGCCGTGTAGCGAAACTCCGGGAACTACGCCCAGGTCTGGTCATAAGGTTCTGTATGATATTCTAGTTAGCAACAGTTTTGAAGGATTGCCAACGCTAGATGGTGTAGATTGATTCCCTGCAGAACATTTTATAAATATCGGACATAATGGGCAAAGAATACATATGGTCCATCACCTATGCAAAGGGATGATTTAGGGAAAAATTCAAGAAACGTATATACTACAACTTCTCTAACTATGCCACCCTAACCCCTCAAAATGCTAATGGTTCTAAAGACATAGACAATAGAAGAGAAGATCAGGGCCCTGCGTTATTTTAGAATGTTGCGGGCCTACAAGCTAAAGCCGCAATACCTGTATGGACGGCTTTTAAGAAACCTGGGCAGAGCATCCTATTCATAATAATGTATACAAGAACTTCCACACTTCTGCAGTATCATCTGTTCATGTGATATCTAAAGGAGGGTTGTGTACATATATCTAAAATATATGAATGTGACCAAGTTAAAGTTACTGGCCTCCGAAATTCATTATCAAATTATTACGATTGCAATAGACAAGTATTGTACCATAGCTGTGATAAATTATTATAACAATGCTTCACCTGAACAGATTTGTGTGACTCTTAGACAACTGTGCAAATGATCTTTGTACATACACAATGACATATTAAAAGATATGTTTGTACACAGGGGGGTTAATATTAGTTTGTGTCCATATTATGCAGGACAAACCTGTGGGTTAACTTTAGATGGTGTCACAAGCTACACTCATTTTCCTCACTCGCTCTATGGGGATAGTTTGAATGACATCTTGTTTAAGTTTGATTTAGGCTTTGCTGATGAATTATGCACTCCACCAGTCCCAATTGATTGCACATTTAATGGGAGAGGTGCCAACACGACTATAGATTATGCGCTATCAACAAATAGGCACTCACAAAGAATTAATGTTTTTAAAATACACAATAATCCCTTAAGTGATCACTTTCTGCAAAGCGTAAGTTTCAAACTTCCTAGTAAAGTAATAAAAAGAAAGGGAAAGTGTTCATATGTGGTCAATGAGATCTCTCTTAAGAAAACTAATGGCTATTCTTTACGAGGGTCCAACGTTGATCCTGGTGAGTACATCAAGACAACTGTCCAAAAAAACACCCGTAGAACTTATTGACATATACTAGGCTAAGTATGTAACTACTGCTATGTATGGTGCTGGGGTACGGGGCTATTATGATAGTCAGCTCTTACAATTGGAAAAGAACACCTTTTTAAGAATTGCTCTAGCTGTTCCACCTATGTATGTCACAATGAGATGGGGTTACCCTATTTATCAGACCTAATTAAAATACAGCCAATCCTCTTATGGCACAAGGTCTATTCTTTGGAGAAAACCACCCTTAATAGGGATACTATAAAGGATTGCCCTAAATTACAATTGGCACTCAGCATACCTTGGATGAAGTATATTAAAGACTTCGTGAGTGACTTAGGACACCCGGAATATTATGAACAGCCGGAATCCATAGAGCACATTAGTAGAAAAGACCTCAAAAGAGAGTGCATGACATTATTGGAGTCTTTAAGACTATCCTCGGAAACATTGAAGTGGACTGTAAGTAACAACCAAATGATATTGAATATTTATAATATACAGCCTTACTTACAACTCATGGAAGGGATGCAGTATAGATTTATTTTAACTCACTTTAGGTTAGGAATGTTTCATCACCTAACAAGCTTTCCTGTAGATACCAACTGGTCAGGCATGCCTTAAAATGCCCATGTGACAGTCTGTCACATCAGACAACAATTCATGTAGTGCTCTATTGTACATTTTATGAAAATCAAAGAACAGTCTGCATTTTACCAATTTTATGGACCCTTGGCCTCAGGTAATGTCACCTAGCTTTTTTATCCCTTCAGTTGGTAGCCAATAAGTACAATTTGCAGTCTATGGCAATGTTTTATAGGAAGGTAATTAGATGGAGAAAGGCCATCAAATTGTGATTTTCCAGTGATGTAAATATGATTGTATTTTATGACACATCTTTTAGCAGTAGTGATTGTTGCTGAAGGCTTTTTATTATTTTCAAATAAGACTGTTATGTACCCAATCAATTTGTATATGATTTTTTATCCTGTGAACAGTAATTCTATTTTATATATGTATTCTGCTTTCTTGGCTTCCACTGATGAAATCTAACAAAGCTTATTGAATTGAATTGAATAAGAAATCCATTTGATGTATATGACATCATTTTATACTTTTCAGCCCATGTGCGCATATGTGTATTTAAATTTCTGTAATCTAAAATAAACTATTCTAAATGAAATCCTATAGTTAGGGGAGTCCTAACAAACCTCTAGAGTTTGGGCTATCATAGCAAACAAAAAGAAGAAAACTCTAGCTGGACAAATCAAATTTATGGAATTTAGTCAGCAATAACACATGAATTATTATTGGGCATTTGACACATTCTTTTACATTACATTACTTTAATATTTACATAGAGATACATCCTATTGGGATCCATATAATGCCTAAACAGATATCTCAAGTAGATGCATGGCAAGTATAATTCCATAATCACTTTTTCTCTGCATAATATATGTTCATTATTTGTAGATAATCAAACAAAAGATGGTGTTTAGTATTTGTACTTGCCTTCTTTCCTTCCTTTGATTTTTGTATGTTTTTGTATTGTGAAAACTTTGAAAAGTAGAAACAAGTTGCGAAACATATGTTACCTATATTGAAGAAATAGGCGGCAAATAACTATGTTTATTTTGAAGAAATTCAATCTGATATTGCAATGAGATGATGTTATCTCCTTTCTTGTAATTTTATCAGTTATTTGAGTATCTTATGGTTTTACCTACGTTGAATACGAGGAATGTATATAATAGAGATTGAGGATTGTATTGTAAATATTATATTGAGATGATGTCATTCCTTTTTCTATAATCTCATCATTTAGTTGATTTATTGATTGTATATAAAAAATTATTTTCATTACATAAATAAATTGTAGAAATTTGGACTCAAAAGCAACTGTGTTCTGCATTTAATATAGAATGTTTTTGAGTGCACCCTATATTATATTTTTTTGTTATAATACATGATCACTGTTTCTTCCTTGGGGTAAAATCCATGCTTAAAACTTCAAGCGGCAAACATTCATTGATAAATATGATTTCATTTTAACAAGGATAGCTAACGAGGCAAATTTACTCTTAATTATTTTATACCTAGGCTCATTTGGGAATCTGATACAGTCACTGGAAAATGATCTTTAGGAGGCCAATATTGACCCCTCTGTTCAATGTACCTCTCTTTTCATCTGATGCCAGCGTTGTGAAGGAGCAAAAACACCGATGTTTTTATGACATGCATGAATGTAAAATGGGTGACCATCTTATAAGGATCATAATCAATGACTGATACACATCGATGGAACATGCTACCTAACAGTACATGCTGCAATTTTGGTAACAATCTTTGATGTACTTCTATTTTAAAGATGTGACCTAATTGAATTTCTGTCAACCCATTGATAACGGACTTTGTAGCTCTACTCATAGAAATGTTGTTTGACAGGAACTTACACATGTCAGTATGCTAAGTGATATCAATTTCTCTTCTGACAGTTTCAGTCACACTATTCAATTTTAGCTAACACTTCTTAGGGGCTAATTAAAAGTTTGGCGGTCCATGGACCGCCAGACTCACAGGGCGTGGTGGCGGTGGTCTTCTGACTCCCCTATTATAACTAGGGCAGTCGGCCGCACTGGCACTGCTGAAACCACCAGAAGAGATCCTTGGTGATTGGGCTGCTATCTTGAGGCCGCATGTGCTTGGCGAGACTGCTGCAGTCCTGCCATACATATTACGAGTTTCCTCTCCACTGCAGTTTTTATGGCAGTTCCACCTCCTTGAAAACAATGGCGGAGAGGAAACAAAGGTTCCCTACAGGGCCCCGTGTTGGCTCTGGGCCATGGGGTGCATGCAGGGGGCACATGTTATGACCCCCTCTGTGCATGCACTCCAGTACCTACATTGCATGGACTGCAACAGTGCATGCCGTGCAGGTACTGATTTCGATGTTACATTACGGTGCCTATTTTATTGGCACCGCCGTGGAAATGCCAAAGAACCGCTTGCTAGACAAGGTGAAAACTCCTAATCTGGTGGGAGGTTCAACCACAGTTTTGGCTGTGAGGGTGCGGGGCGATCCCGCACCACCAAACTCGTACTCAGACACTTAGTCTTAATCCTGACATATTTTTTTCACTGTTTATTTTGATAATGTTGCTCACTTCTTCCCACAGTATGAAACACAATCAGAATCTTTCTTTCACATGCTTAATAAAATAGCTCATCAGGAGGTCTCCATTGTGTATAGAGGATGTGTCCTTTGAGGTTTCTAAGTCAAGGCAGCATAGACCCTATACTAGCTACGTAACAGGAGATTGTTTCTACCTCTTTCAGCAACATGGTAGAATTTACATTGACCCAAACCCTTTGTGCGCACCAATCAGTGCTTAATTTGTGAACAAAGGAGTGCTGGTGCTGGTGGCAAATCTCTGTTTAGAAGCCTGCAGCATGTGCAAATAAACATTGGCACATCGGATACCAAGGCTAGTAGTCTTAGATCCACCTCATGCCTCTTAAGCTCACTTTTGCAGTGTTCTGATTTTTCTGTTTGTGACGGCGTTGCCTTCTTTCTCATCCCTGTCTCTCAGATCTGTGGGTTTCCCATCTCTTGCCATCTGTAAATGTCTTATGTGGGAAAATATGTGCTGGTCCCCATAAATAAATTCTGGTGGCCACCAGCAGCAACCACCAGCTCAAATTAAGCCACTATACACTGTCAAATGTGTGTCGGTGTGGCTAAATAAATGGGGTTGTGCTCAGTAGGTTGTACACAAATATCTACAACATATTTATGGGTGTAAAATTGTATTTAATTTATTGTAACTTTGTTGGACCTGGGGGGAACCCAGTCCAATGTGTGTAGCTTAGCACAGAGTGGATAAGACAAAACTCGGAGACAAATTGTGTTAAGCTTGCATCACACCCAGATACAGTAATTAAGTGCCCATCCACAAAAAGAATGATACTACACCAATTTGGAAAAATATAGATTGCTTTATAAAAATTCTCTAGTTTCTCTTTGTTTCTTAGCAGACTTTAGGTTCAGTACATTAAATAGCTTCACATGTAAGTATTAGCAACAGGTCAATTTCATAAAGCATTAATAACACTTGTCTCCCCTTCTTTCTAAAAGGAGTGTTCTGTACAACTCCTGCACCTTAAACAAGCAAAATATATTTCATAGTTTTAGTTTAGGTATTCAGCAAGTAAAGAACTTCCTTACAATTAGGCTAGGATGTTCATTAACCGTGAGATCTAAATGCAATTATAAGCCTGAAGGTACAGGTATCGGTTCCACTATTAGCTCAGTAGTACCAAGGTTCACGGGGCTGAAGCTCTAAATACCCACAGGCAGATTATCCTAATGTTCACTTACAGCCCTTTAGATCGCTCTGCCCAGAGAGTAATAGCAAGCTTTCACAGTTCCGTTCTTTGGCACTAAATGATTGGCATTACAGTGGTAACCCCGTCCTCCTTAAGCTGCAATTTACCCTTCAATCATCAGTATGCTTTCCTGCAGGCAGCCTTTTTAAGTAGGTAAAGTAGGTCAGTCACGGAGCCACACACTTTTGGAGACTGGTACCTTAAGCCGCCAAAACAGATGGAAGGGAAATTGCCCCAAGCCCGGTGATGATTTCCTGGCCCTTTCCGACGACTGTCAGGATGTGAATGCGGCCCATGAATTTGGGTTCGGCAGACTCTCCCCTCCCTCTACTACTCCGTAGTCAGTTGCGAGGCCCTCTCAGACCCTGGGGCCCTGCACTTCGCTTCCGGCCTTACCGCGTTGTTGAGGGACTCGTCCCAGCCTCTCACTCGGTCCTGCTAGTACCTCAATCCACAAGTACCCCGGCTCCATGGTGATTCCGACCCCAGCGCTGCAGGTTCTGAGCAGCTGACTGGGCCGGAGCTTCGCCGCGTCTTCCTCGGCGTTCCTCACAGCTCCGTGTCCCGCCCTCTCCTCGTTTGTCAGAGGGGGAGGGAGCTACGCAGGCCGGCCTCCTTCAGTTTCACGCCGCCCTTCTTCCGGGAACTCGCTCGCCTGCCCTCACTGTCCTCCGCAATGCTGGCTTCCAAGTTCACTGCCCTGCTGACCCCAGGCAGGCCCTCCCAGCTAATTTTCTGCCACAGGGGCCCAGGAATCAGCGGCAGTAGTCCGGTGACAGAGACGTCACTCGCCAATCGCTGCCAGGTAAGACTATTCTCCTATGGCCAAGAGGTCTCTCAGGAAAGGGGGCGAAGATGTATTTTAACTCCACACCTCCTAAGAGAGCAGTTCAGGCGGGGTCACTCAAAAGAAAAGGGGGAAAACTAAAGCTGAGCGATCTCCTTTTTAGTCAGGACCTTTCCGTGGTGACTTCCCCAACCAGTTATCTACGTCTATATGAAGGAGGTTTAATGGCTTCAGGGGCCTATAGTTGATGGAGTGCTGTCAGGGCTCAGTCAGTAGGTAGAGGGCCACGTCAGCAAGGTAGGGCAGCTGACCCAACGGACAGTCTATCTCCTAACAATGCGCTTGCCTCCCCACACTAACGCTTCACTCCTCACTAGGCTTCACTCAGGCTCTCTGGTCACTTCTCAAAATGGCCGCCCTGGTTCTGACCCTTATATAGGCTGGCCTCAGGCTACCAGAACCAGCTGGAAGGTTCTGGAGCGTTTCCCATACTCTCCTATGGGGCCAGTTCCTGAGGAGATCAGTTGTGGCAGTTACCAGCCACCATTTTGTGTGACTAAATTTTCACCATTATAAGGGACAGCTAGGCCTAAAAAATTATTGGGAAAAGGAAGCACCTAACCCTAGGACAACACCCAAAAATTTCCGGTGAACATAAAAATGAAAAATACTAGGAGGCAAAAAGGGACAAAATTAATAAATAATAGGAGGGACCACCCAAAGGGCTTTCAGGTCTAACAAACTTAAACATGCAATCCTAACAGACAGGTCATAGATACTGTTGGATCTAACTTTATTTATATCCTTCCATTTCTTCTTCCTATGGTGACATAAATACAAACAGTTGCTGTAGAGTTTACTGGGCCCTTATTTACTCTCCAATCATTTAGTCCTCCAATGGACCTTGCTCTCTGCTTAGAGCGGTTGGATATTCACGGAAAATCAACAATTATCCAATGAGTTACCGTATGGGTACCAGGAATAGGATAACCGTATCTCCAAACTCAAAATGAAACTTATATACATAAGTCTCAAGAAAATACTATAGATATAAAATATGATCACTACATACCCAAATCTCCAAAGAAAGTTAGGCGGGCAAGGATCGTACAGACCAAAAGTTCTGTTATAGCAATAAAGAGTTATAGCAACAGGATTTGAATATCAGAAAATGTACTCCTGCATTTCTGCTTAGTCATAGGATAACCCAGAATAAATGCACATTCACAAAGGACAATAAGTCTGGATCGCAAAGTCTGATCAAGTTTTGGTTTATCAGATTAAATGTAAAAGATTTACATATAATACATTTAGCATTCAGTTTGAATTCAGATTAGATTTGTTTAAGCAATACCAAAGCTCAGGATTCAGAACAATAAGTAGATTCAGAAAGGGGCAGTCTCTCTCAGCCGAGGTAGACCCCCATGCACACACAGCATGTGCTTCAGTATGGATACATCAGTATGGATAGGTAGCCAGGTAAGCGTTTGCAAAGCCTCGTTCAGGAAAGTTCAGCAAAGTTCCAAGTAACCAGTTAGGTCCAATAAGACAGAGACCTGTCTTAGTCCACCACTGTAACAGCAAAGGTTACAGCAGCACAAAAGAACTTCTCCACACGTGATAAAGCTACAGGAAAAGTAGTAGATGAAGCCCCAGAAGGATGATGAATGAGGACCCCCAAATTCCCTTAGGATAGGCAAATATACTCAGTCAGTTCTGAAGTGACAACTCCTGGAATCACTTCAATTAGTCAGACCACTAAGTCCATTGGTCAGTTCGAACAGGATGAGTGTGATGCAACAGTAAAGAAGACACAACATCCGGAAAATAGCTGGACCCCTTAAGGAGTTCCTTAAGTTATTCAATCAAGTGACACATTGAACAATGGCACAGAGAGCAAAGGACATAGCAAGTTGAAAAGGGCACTTTCCCAGGCAGCTGTTCTAAATTGTAGCAATGACTGTAACGAGTGTCCTGCACAGTACAGGAGAAGGCAATGGTAACAATTATTAATTCTATGCTAGTGGCAATAGTGTGGAATTTTCCCATGTGCTTTGGTCATACCAGACCACATTGTTACTGTAAGAATGAGGCCTACATGAATTTAAGCTAATATACGGCAAAGTAATATTAATTGTGAATCATGCATTAAAAATAAAATTAAAGCATATACTTTGAAATTCATCATTAATGCACTAATAATCATTTCAGTATGGTTGACTAAAAATGTTTCTAAACATTTTCGTTTATAATTTAAATCATTATTATATATATAATAGTAATTCTAGAGAAGTTTCGTGAAAGCACAGTTAATTATGATTGTGCAAAACCTACGTTTCTTTTGTCATTTTAGGTGTACTCGTCCTAACATGCAATGTTACTTTCATTAATTTTTCACATAAAAGCCAAGTTTATTTATATTGTTTTAGTTTAGTCTTATTAATGTTCATGCTCATATATGAATTTCAAGTTGATTAGCGATAAACTCCATAATGTGAGAATCTACCATTTTACATATTACTAGCACACGTTAATAAACATGATATATTTTCATTAATAAAAATCACAACTATGTTACCTGAATGAATAATATATACCTAATCTACCTTTCTTCTGCATGCTTTTATGATGCAGTAACTATATTTGGTATAATTGTGTCATTTTTAGGTTTCGGCTACCGTCCCACTGCGTGAGCAGTGGGTGGGCGGAGCCGAAATCTTATGTCTCTACATATGGGCTTTGGTCCCGCCTTGTCTTCCATTGGCTAGCTCCATAAATGGAGGCTAGCCATTGGAAGACACGGTTGTCCATCACTCTTTCCCGGTCAGAACGCGAATCGTGGGCGTTTCTGACTCTTTTTTTAAGTTCCGCCCTCTCCTCTTCCCATTGGCTGGAATTTTACCTTCCAGCCAATGGGAAGGGGAGAGCACGAAAAACACGTCCCCCAGCTCTTCGACTGCCGCCTCGGGTGAGTGCTTGTTTAATCGGCTCATCACCTGGGTGGGTTAGCAAAACTCTCCATGTTTATAATTATCCCGAGTTTCTGAGTTAGGATGATAGATGTGCATTCCTTGCCTCGAGGCTGTGGCAATAGAGTGGCTCAAACTCAGATGAGTGATCGAGCTGCGCGTTGCTTGAGTAGCCGAGGGCGCTCCGTAGTGCTGGTGGCCAGAGTACGCCTCGCATTGCCCAAAAAGCGTTAAATCAACTGAGCGCTTTTAGAATTGTACTCCACGTACTGGGCGTTTTGTTTCCTCCCACCTGCAGATTAATTGTAAGGTCCGCTGCGTACTCACCTGAACTGTACACTTCACATTGGGTGGACTGTGCGCCTTGCAAGATACGCTGCGTACCCCTCTGAACAGTACGCTTCGTTCCTTCAGTACGTCGCGTACCCGTACTCACGCGTGATGCGTGAGAGTTGGTAAGGCCGTAGGTACGCGACTCACGCGAGATGCGTGAGATTTGGTAGGGTGCCGCGATTTCTCCCGTTTAGAGCGCACAGAAGCGCTATGAAGCACCCAGAAGGCCTAAGACTGGCCTGAAGTCCTAGAAACCGCCCCAGAAGTATTTTTAGTGGACTTCCAACCTTGCCAACAAAGAACTGGGGCATTATCCTGTCTTTTTAATCCCTGTATTTATTAGGTCCTGGCATACGCTTGCTTTTTAAAGAAAACTATAGCTATAAACTAGCTCCAGATTTTGCATGGCAAAGTTTAAAGCAGCCCTGCACACACTGCCTGACAAATTAATCCTGTTATAAACCGTTTCCGCCAGGGGTGGAAGCGCGTGCGCTGTGCCACCAGCTGCCAAGCGCTCCGCTCCCTGATTCCCAAAGTTCGCCACAACGCTGAGAAAGAGTGAGGTGGGGACGGGGGAGGGGGGCGGAGGGCTGTCTGAAAGGGGTGCCTAATGGTCGCCACTTGCTCACAGTAACAATAAGCAAGGACTTGATCTAAAGTAGGGCACCAATACTGCAAAGTTAGAAGGGCCTGTCGAATGAACACAAAGGTCACCGTTCGTCACTCGGGTGGGCGAGTGTACGGTTGGAGTTCACCAATCTCTGGGTCAGAATCACCCTCTGCCAAAGGCGCGTGGTCGGTCCCACTAAGGCAGGGCAGCACAGTGGACACCCTATGCTGACCTCCGTGACTGCGAGAGACAGAGGGGGCGGAGAGTACCCCAGTAATCTGTAGGAGGGGTGACGTCCCTTGGGGAACACTGAGCAAAACCCAAGCGACGCCAAGAAAGAGTCCGGACACTAACGCGCACTAACCAGGAAAGGAGCCTCCGAGCCATGGCCAGAGTCGGACCAGTATCTATCTACATGTCACGAAGTGCCACACCGTTCCCCCAACAGCAGCTGGCACCAACGCCCACTGCACACCAGGCGCTTCTCTCCCTAATGGCCCGCCTATCTGACACGCATATTGACTCTTGCGCCAAGGCCGGGTTATCAGCGCGCAGGCAGGGTGGGAGCCGAAGGGAAGCAGGCGGAGCCCGTTTAAGAAATAGAGTGAACTCTCCAGCCACCTCAGCTCGAGGAACCGAAGCCGCGGCGGCTGCTCTGCGCCTGGAAGACGCGGGCACCGTCCAACGCCTGCATCAGAGGCAGCTGTGAGGCAACGTCCAATCCTCGCGGTGAGTACCACCGGATTTTCAAACTAGAAATTATATAATATTTGTGCTCGGCTCGTACTGCAGATGAACACCACAGATTTGGGGCATGAATGTCGCGTGTGAAAAAGTCCTTTCACATGGCTTTAGGTGGGCCGGGTCTCACCGGTGCTGAGCACCGGCAGTTTTTTTTTAAGAGGGCCTTGAAACGGGTCCTTATCAGGCTCTGTTTTGTGCCCTGGCACAGGCGGTCCGGTTTTTTGCCAGACTGTAGTGGCATCAGGCACATCATATCGCTGCTCACACTGCTCACTTGTGTGTGTGTGTGACTGCTCCTGGGTGTGTGTGTGTGTGTGTGTATGTGACTGCTCCAGTGTGTGTGTGTGTGTGTGTGTGTGACTGCTCCTGGGTGTGTGTGTGTGTGACTGCTCCAGGGTGTGTTTGTATGTGACTGCTCCAGTGTGTGTGTGACTGCTCCAGTGTGTGTGTGTGACTGCACCTGGGTGTGTGTGTGTGTATGTGACTGCTCCAGAGTGTGTGTGTGTGTATGTGACTGCTCCAGTGTGTGTGTGTGTGTGTGTGTGTGTGTGTGTGTGTGTGTGTGTGTGTGTGTGACTGCTCCAGTGTGTGTGTGTGTGTGTGTGTGTGTGTGTGTGTGACTGCTCCAGTGTGTGTGTGTGTGTGTGTGTGTGTGTGTGTGTGTGTGACTGCTCTGGTTGTGTGTGTGGCTGGCTCTGGGTGTGTGTGGCTGGCTCTGGGTGTGTGTGGCTGGCTCTGGGTGTGTGGGTGGGTGGTAGTAATTGCTGTCTGCTGAGCTCGTCCTTAGGGTACAATAGTTCTCACATTTGCGAGAGATTAAGCTATTGGCAATGTAAAAGACAATGCCATTTATTTATCTGTTTTCAAAACCAACACATACATACACATTTTGTCATTTACAATGCCAATAGCTCTAACTTCTCCAAAGGCGAAACCGTTGCATTGTAAATGCTTGTTTTATTACGTGTAGCTTGCACAACTTTGCTATTTTCTCGTAAAAAGCGGTCATAGATCATTTCTTTGTCATAAATCCTTTTGATGTCCTCTGCTATACTACAGTCAATGATACATCGATGTCGCACTCGGCATGTGCCCTGTGCTCCATAATGTTTCTCTCTTTACCGCAACAGTGTCATTTCAAATGACCCCTGAACCTCCTTTCCCTCTACTGACCTATTCCCCAGACTTTTCAAATAACCGCCTGTTTCTCCCCTGTATTGTATTGTGTTTTCCCTTTCATTCATTTCTCTCACCTCAACTCTGTGCAGGCACCTGTCTTTACAGGGGCAGGAAAATTCTAGTAAGCTTCCCGTAGTCTCACAAAACTTGGGATTCAAGGCAGCCATCTTGGGTGCATTCGTATAAAAAATGCACACATGCTATTCTGCATTTCTAGGCTTCAACGCTCACACAGTGAGAATATTTCCACCTTGAGGTCAGCATTTGGATTAGTGACCATTCCAAAATCAAATACGATGTTTGATGAAAAGGTTTACTACCGCTAGAGCCTTTAGATTTTGTTGTTTTGAAGCACGTTATAAAAGTCAACAAGAGAGCATGTCATTTGGTAACCCCCAGCACCAGTCCTAAGGTAATACCATGAGTAGAAGGGTGGTACAGGAAGCAAACCAAGGGGCATATTACCAAGGGCCTTATCGCCGCTTTAGTGGGAATTTTTCCCGCTAAAGCGGCGATAATTTAATCGCCCTATTACCTAGCTGTCGCTAACACCAGTTAGCGACAGCTAATAGGCGATAGCGGGCATTTAGGGGCACACTTTGCATGTCAGCGATAATTATCGCTATTGACATGCAAAGGGGGCGTGCCAAGATGTTAGCGACTGAAAACATTCGCTAACATCACTATCCCCTATTACCAACTTTTGGAAATAATCGCGCTAAGCGCGATTATCTCCAAAAGCTAACACCTGCCTAGAGCAGTTCTTAGCCATGTTATCCAATGGTAGGTGGATAACATGGCTAAGAGCATTTGCTCTGTATGCATGAATATCGCTGACTTTTCAGCGATATTCATGCATTTCGGCCGATTTTTATCGCTTAGGAGATAAACCTTGATAATATCAAGGCTCCTAAGCGATAAAAATAGCCGAAGCTCGGCGATATATTTTTGCCCGCTAACCAAGCTTAGCAATAATTATCGCTATAGCTTGGTAATATGCCCCCTAGTTTGTATTTCTCAGGAACATGTTCTGCTGTTGTCCCTAGATTTCCAGGATCACACACATCAGCACTTATGACGTTACTTGAAGAACAAGATAGCTCTTCTAGAAGTACCCAGTCCAGGCCAGATATCCAAGACAGACAGAAGCAATAGTACCATCGCACCCCAATTTCTAAAAAGCACTGAGTCTTTTTCTGTGTCCTTTGAGAATAGAATTGTTTGGTATAATGAAATTGTGATCAATGGGTTGGGTTGAATCTCTGTAAATGTTAAGAATCATGTGTCACAGGTAAACTGTTATAGTAATCATATGGGTTGGTTCAATCTAGCCTGCCAGAAAATAAAGAGCTTGGTGTTCGGGCAGCCAAACAAGCCAGGCTCCGTCCAGAAAGTGGTCATCCGCAGGAGTTGACCAGACTCAAGTACTAATATAAAAAGCTGATTAATAAGAAAAATACACTTTTTTCATAGTAAGTGGGATGAGACGCAGAAAATTATCCATCCTGGGGATCGATGTGAGTAAAAGAGTCGAGTAGCTTTAATGGGAGGACCTAACTTTGTATGATTCCTGAGAACACATGGGCTATCGTATTTGAAAGAGCTATATGGTAGTCCTCCCTCACTAGCTAGGTCTTTGCATTCTGCAGTCAAGAAGCCCCCTCTACCTCATTCTCAGTAAGAGAGAAGGGCCGTTTTTGATAGGTTAAAGCTTTCAAGAGCCACAAGCCCTGACAATATCCTGGGAGTGATTATTAAATCTGACAGGGATTACTGAGCAAGGGAGTACTCTCTTTTATTTGGTTGGATTGCCTCAACGGACCTTCACTCTCCATCCTCGAAAGGGTCAATAGTGAAACTCATTTTTAAAAAGGAGAATGGTTCTGATCCCTCCCATTATTGGCTGATTAGCCTTTTGAATATTTGGGTTAATGTGTTTTTTAAAATTTGTTCATCCAATTGGAGGACTGGGCCACTGAGCATAGGATTATCCCAATTGAGCAAAGGGGCTTTCGGGAGGGCTACTCAACCACAGACCATTGCTTCACTCCATCGGTCATCATTCCAAATGCTCTGTTATTGTATCATTGATTTCTGGACAGCTTTCGATTCAGTGGATTGGGAAATCCTGTGGATTACACTTGCCACTCGGGAACTCCCTTCAGACCTTTTTAGTGTATTGCACATTTGAAATTCAGACAACTGGGCCCAGGTCAAGTTTGATAAATCAGACAAACTATGCCCAAAATATTCTATCAAGAATATTCTTTGGCAGGGGTGTGTTCTGGGCCCCCTGATATTTAGTTTATTTTCAGACAACCTCGCAACATTAATTACTAAAGTGAAATCTTTTTCTCCCAAAGCTGGGAAACAGTATATTTCTTGTCTGCTTGTGCAGATGACCTGGTGCTGTTGGATTACACCCCAATTGGCCTACTGAGGAAATAACACTCCCTTGAAGCACATAGCAAGCAAAACCAGCTGAAAATTAATCTTGAGAAGACCAAGGTGTTGGTCTTTGAGAAAAGGTAAAAGATTTTTGTTGGTATCTATATGCCAAGGAGGTGGAAATGGTGAATTCCTATAAAAGTATCTGCGCTTGACTTTCAAGATGAATTTAAAATGGAACACACATATGGATAGTATTAAGCAGAGGTTCTAGCTACAAGCTAGCTGTCTGAGTAGATTTAATTGGCAATATGGAGGGTTGGACCTTATACTTTTAATGAAGGCCTATGAAGGGAAAATACCCCCCCCCCCCTTGGGACTGTATGGTACTGAGCTTCAAGCCCTTGACCCTTCCTGTGAGACTGTGAGTGGAATTGGTTGGAGGTGGTGGTTCTAAGAAGGCTTCTGTCGCTACCACCAGCATCATGGTCCAGGGTATAAGGAGGGAACTGAACCTAAAGTCCTGGAACCTGCTGGCAGTGTACTGGGCTTTAAGATTTTTTAATAAGCTCTCATTGGTCTGTGAAGTAGCACATTTCTCCAAACTTTGTTGGTATCAGATTCAAGGTAGTGAAAGGAGGTAGTTGTGGAAAGTAAAGAATAGACTAATTGACCTTACGAATCTATACTATATGGTACATCATAGCCTGGTACCCGCTTCCTAGCAAACAAGTTTTGATAGAAGGCTGCTGAGTCGCTTGATTTGGCCTACCTTCGAAAGAAATCATCTATCAATTTTTCACGAAGCACACTGGGTCTTGACACGGTCTTCCTCTACCTGGCACATGAACCCGATCCCAGGTTTCTGAATGAATTTTTAAGAGTGAGAGTGGGATGCAACCCGATTTGCTCTTCTCACATTCAATGTGCCAAAGTTGGGGTTACTAACGATCTTTGCCTTTGCCTCTAAATGTAGAATGTTCCTTGTTAAACATACGCATGGATTGTGCTTTTTAAATTTCTACGTTTTTAAGACCTCTGTATTTAAAATATAGAACAGTACAAAGGGTGGAGGCAAGAGAGTTACTGTCCGAAATGCGTTCCCAAGATGTTGCAGTAGGGACTGCCAATTTCATATGGCCTGTCAAACAAAGTACGGGTGGGCTACATGAGGGTGGATTGTTCATGGAAGAGTTAGGTGGGTTTTAAATCATTTTACAATGTTTTCAATGTTTTTACTGTTTCAGTATGTTTTATGGACAAATGTCCCTATAAGCTTATTTTCTACCTACCTACCAATTTCTAGAGGGAAGGTACATCACAGAGCTCAGTGCAGACAGCAGTTTGTGAGAACAGAGAAGAAGCCTTAGCTAGTAGGTCGCAGCACAAGTCGATGTTCTAACCTCTCCTTGTTTTCTCCTATAAAATTCTTACTACGCATGTCAATCTCACCTTGTGACATATATTAGGGTAAAGTCAGCACTCACCTTGCCTCCTCTGAGACAGCAATCAAAATGCAGTGTATTTAGCTTTCTCTTGTATTCTCAACCCTCCTTGCCCCTAGAGACTCTTACAGGTGCATGGAATGCTGACTCCTAGAGCACGCTTTAGTTCTAAGGGGGATTGAGGGCATACTCTTCCCTTTTGCAGACTCAAAGGATCTCAGTTAAGTGAAAACTGGTTTCTCACAAAATCCAAGTCACATGAAAAGCTACTTACTTGTCTTCACTTTAACCTGCAACAATAAATGCCTATTGTTTACCAGATCTTATCAATTTCAAATGTGTCCTGTAGAACACCATATTTACTTTGAGTCCCTTCTCCTCTTTCCACTACACTCATCCTGCATCAATCTTTCAGTCACACCTGTCAGGGGGCTGAAGCTTCTGCAGGCACACAAAAAAATTAATTCAAAGTCTCAATACTTTTTAATTGATGCAAACCTAGCAATTCATCTGAAACAAAATTCAGTACAAAGTCTCTGTCTCATCTACAGCACTCCAAACAAAGGGATATAGATTCAATGCAATGCATCTGGGGATTCACTGGTAAACCTAAAAGAGGATCCAGGTAATTCTAAAAATTAAGGTCCGGATTACAAGTACGGCGGTCCATTGGGCCGCCGTACTCGTGGTCCGACTGCCACCAAGTGTGTGGTGGTCTGACCGCCACAGGACCACTGCAAACATGGTGGATCCAGGATCCTGCAGTGATCTCCCAGTGGTCAGAGGCAGAAATATGCTAGGGGTGCAGCAATGGCATCGGCGAGCATATTTCAAGTTGTCTGTCCACCACCCTTTTCATGACGGTGAGACTGCAATGAAAAGGATGGCAGAGAGGCAACAAAGAGGGCCCCAACAGACCCCCTAGTGCATCTGGGCCTGGGGGTGCATGTGGGGGGCACATGTAGTGCCCCCCTCGATTTGCACCCTGACTTTCTGCATGGTGTGGCATGAATGTCATCGTTCCTTGAGGATCGGTCACAAGTAGTTAAGATGGGTCATTTCTCGTCTGCTCCCAAACAACTGTTCTGTGGTGTCCCGCAGGGATCATCATTGAGTCCCACTCTCATCAATCTATATATAGCCCCTCTCACCGCTGTGGTTAGGTCTTTTGGTTTAGAAGTCCTTTCCTGTGCTGATGACACTCAGATCCTTATTTCCATCACTGAGAGTGTTTCAGCCTCAGCAGCAAATTTAAGAACTGCATGCGAGCGGAGGCTGCATGGATGGTGGAGAATTATCTTCGACTCAATGGGGATAAAACGGAAGTTTTAATCTTCGGTGACAAGCTGGACATATGGTCAGAGGCCTGGTGGCCTGCTGGTCTAGGAACTTGCCCTGCACCTTGTCCCAGTGCCAAAAATCTGGGCATTATCGTTGATTCCTCTCTGTCCCTGAGAGCACAAATAAACAGAACAGTTTCAACATGTTTTGGGATGATACGGACCCTCAGGAAGATTTTCCATTATCTCTACCTTTCAGCTCGGAAACAGGCAGTGGTTTCTCTTGTGGTATCCAGGCTGGATTAATGCAATGCCCTTTATCTAGGATTAAACAAGGGACTCCTGCACCGGCTCCAATTGGTGCAAAATGCAGCCGCCAGGCTGGTAATGGGTCTTTCTAAGTTTCACTCGGTCACAGCCTCCATTAGGAGCCTTCATTGGCTCCCGCTTGGGAGGAGAATTGTGTTTAAGGCCCTATGTTTAGTGCACAAGGCCATTCACAATAGGGGGGCTGATGCCATTGACAAAATGTTCCATAGGTATGTTCCCACAAAGAATTTGAGATCGGCTAATAAGAATTGGGTAACAGTCCCCAGGTTTAGGAAAGTCAGGTGGGGGGGCATTCTGTGATAGGAGCTAACTTGTGGAACCTGTTTCCTCTCTCTATTTCAACTTTGGAAATACATTCTTCATTCCATAAATCCCTGAAAACCTGTCTCCTCACCTGTTCTGATGGTCAACTGCTGTAACTTTCTAGCATCGCATTTCATAATCCTTTGACACTATGATCTCTATCCGTAGCGCCTTGATGACCCTGGGCTAAGTTTGCGCTTTAAAAATGTTATATTCATTCATTCATTCAATGCCACACAGTGCAGGAAGGTGCAGTCAGGGGCCATAGAGCGGCATTCTGCATGTTAGGCTATACTATGAACCTAACAGACTGCTGCTGTCAGACCACTGCAGGACTGCCTGCCAGACTAGGATTGAACTCCTGATCTGGTAGGTAGTTGCACCACAGGTTTGGCAGTCCTACAGCAGCTATCTGTCAAAGTCTTCTTTTTGGAATATTATTTTAATTTTTGCCTTACGTCCACCCTTTCTTTGCTTCCTGTTCTGACTACTTTATTTTCAACCTCCCTCTCCCAACTAGTCGCTTCCCTTAACGTTTTATGAATGCCCACAAACATGTATTTTTCAACTTTTATAATTTTCTCTGTTGCTTTTCCACCCTGAAAATGTATAGAGATTTGTTCCTGCCTGCCAAGAGCATCAGTGATTCCCTTTCCATGGAACAGCCCTGAACCAGGGACATCTTAAGGATTTTGGGGGCCCTGGGCCATACGTATTTTGTGGGCCCCTGTTCAGAACAGCTTTGAATTTATGATCCAATTTCAACTCTTTCATGTCCTCTTTGCCAGGTCAATGTCAGTGCACAAGAACACTTGTCCAAGTTATAATTGTGTTTACATTTAATATTCAGGGATAGTGATGGATATTTTCAATATTGTAACTCAGCAGCAGCTAACCAACATTACTACAAATAATACCTATAACATCCTCCAATATCTTATATGTGTGGTCCTGTTTTGCTCTAAAAGAAACATGTTTATAGATGTTGCATGAAACATAAATACAACATTGTGTCTGCAATAGACTCACACACATTAAAATTAAAGGAAAATTGTATTTAACACAACCTGTTTAAAGATTATTCAAGGTCATTATGGAAAGGCACTCTACAGAACAGAGGTGGCTCCATCAGGGGTCCCCCTGTAAGTCTGGGGCCCTGGGCCAGAGCCCACTTTGCCCTTGTCTTAAACATTCTCTTCCCTGAACTCTGATGATGTAGGGGAAAGGTTTTTCCATGTGGCAAAATATTTCTCCCACTGAGAAAAAAAAGATACAAACAATGCTATTGTACAGGTATTTGAAAAATGTACGCTCGCACTTTTTCAAATAGCAGTCCATACGCAGAAAAAATATTTACAAAACTTTCCAATGATTATGCCTGGAAAGCTGCGACTAGCACTACTTTCCAAATCTACCTGTGGAGAGTGAATTGGACCAATTTCTAAATCTGCATTCATGCTGAGTTGTTACTCTATGAGGTCAAGTTTTAAAATCTTTTTGTGAATTCCACCCATATTTGCTCGAGTCTAGGTAGAGCATGCGCTGTCTCTTCGAGACTTGCTGTATTCTGTGGGCTTACAGACCACCCATTTCCTTTTTATTCATCCCTTCGATTTGCGTTCAAAACTTCTTGCTGGTTGTTAATCCTTTCTCTTTGTCCCTCCTTTTTGTGTTTGGTTTCCTTCCACAAAGCACTACTGAATTACCCGTGCCATTCTGGTTGTTATTGTGCCTCTCTGTTGTTTTGCCTTATTGTGCAGGGCTTAGTGGAGATTGGGGTTCAAGTCCCAGTTCAGAGTGTATGGTGCCATTTTTTTTTTAGGTAATTTGCTTGCATTACTGTGCCCCTCAATTCGACTGTTGTCTCTCTTTTTTAACCATATTGTGCCTTACTGTGCCATTCTGATTATTATTGTGCCTCTCTGTTCTTAGCCTTATTGTGCCATCTTGTTGTTGGGTTTTCATGCTCTCTGCCCCCACTGCTGCTGCCCCTCCACCCCTCTCCCTGCCAATTCCGCTCCCGCCTCCCATCTGTGTCTCCCCTCCCTATTTAATGGTGGCTGTGCCACTGGCGCGCCAAAGGCGCACCAAAGGTATCCCCATCTGCCCCAGTTGTGACCCGTCCGCAAACTGACTGCGACCAGCACCAGGGACTCTGGCTCACCGACCATCCACTGCTATGTCTCAGCCACCCTCATCGCACTCAACCCCGGAAGGAGCCACAACTGCCAGCGGTCCACACCGAGCACCACCCATGGACATTGCTCCTGCCGCCACTGCCACCAGACCTTCACCACCGCCCACACCCGCATGACCACCGCCCCCGCACCAAACGCCGTATATGCCCTGAAGTGCATCCTTCTCAGATGCGCTTCGTGCACAGACACACAGTAGAGATTTGGGACCTCCTCGACATCCTCTCACCAGACGTTGTCTTCTTTAAAGAAACCTGGACCATCACCTCCCCCGCCTCCAATATCACCATCCCTGATGGGTACAAAATCCAGAGGAAGGACCTCCCCAACCACCCGGGAGTTGAACTTTTCATCACACAAAAGAGCTCCCTCTGACTCTCCACCTCCATCATGAGCGACTCCTTCCCCACCACCGAACACCTTCACTTCCTGGTCCAGATCAGCAACAAAAACACACTCTGAAGCACCCTCTCCTACAGACACCCCCAGCCCTTCGCTCTGTTTGCCACTACCATCAGCAACCTCATTGCACCCCACGCCATTGGCTCCATGGACTACATACTCATCAGAGACCTGAACTTTCACCTTGACAACCCCAGAGACCCCAACTCCACCACCCTCCTGAACAACCTTGCCAACATCGGACTGAAACCCACAAGGCAGGACACACCCTCGACCTCATCTTCGCAGGAGGAAACAACTACAATTTCAGCTACACCACGCCACCTCCAAGGACGGACAACCACTGGGTACACTTCCACGTCGACAAACTCAAGCCACCCAAACCTGCAATGCGCCCTCCATGAAGGAACTGGAGCAAAGTCAGTGAGGAGCAGCTCAACTACACCCTCAACCGTGACACCCCCATCACCGTGACCAATGCCAATCTTGCAGCCAAGGAACTACACAAATGGCTCTCCAACTGCGCAGACAAGCTCGCACCCCTACGCAACCCCAACAGACAGCAGCCCAGGAAGGCCAACTGGTTCACAACTGACCTCCAAAAAACCAGGGTGCACCTGCAGACTTCTCAAGAAAAACTGGAGAAACAGCAAAGTGTTAGAAAACCGCATCATCTACAAGGACACCATGATGGAATACCACCATTGAATCAGAACCATCAAAAGGACCTTCATTCAAAACAAAATCCTCGCCAACTTCAGCAACTCCAAGGAGCACTTCAATATTATGCAGGAATTCACCAAGCCCGCCAGCAGAACCACAGACTTCACCCCTTCCAAGGACCTCTGCAACAAGCTTGGATCCTATTTCCATCTGAAAATCAAGAGCCTCTATGACAGTTTTAATGATCGTACACCTAACTCAGGGACTACTCCCGTCTCCAGCAACGACAGCCAGTCCAAAATCTCCTCCTGGACCCCAGTCACAACCGAAGACACCATTATGACCATGAAAGGCATCCACTCTGGGAACCCCACTGACCCCTGCTCACCGCATATCTATGACAGAGCCACCACTCCCATCGCTCCAGAACTACAACACACGGATGTATGTCAGTACAACACAATCTTTTAGATCGCTGTACTTGACATCGCAGGTTTTACACGCAAGTCGTTACAACGACTTGCGTTGGAGGGCGCGGATTTAGGAATTTTTTAATTTTATATTCCAACACCAGTCCCCGTAACAGTAGGGAAGGTGTTGTACTATAAAATTAAAACATTCCTTATCCCACAGCGCCATCCAGCGCAAGTCGTAGTAACGACTTGCGTTGTTATAGCTGCGGGGAAAAGGTCGTGCGGTGTAAACACCGCATTGTAAACGACGTTTCCCCAACACACTATCAATGCCACCTTCAAGACTGGCATTTTTCTGGACTGGAAACACGCAGAAATCAGACCCTGCTCAAGAAGCCCTCAGCAGATCCCACAGACCTCAAGAACTACTGACCGACCTCCCTCCTCCCCATCGCGGCAAAAGTCACTGAGAAGATCGTCAACGCAAAACTAACAAGATTCATCAAAGACTACTCCATCCTCGAACCCTCCCAATCCTGACTCTGCAGCAACCACAGCACCGAGACCGCCCTACTCACTGCCATAGATGACATCCGCACCCTCCTCGACCAAGGACACACCGTGGTCCTGATCCTACTCAACCTCTCAGCAGCGTTCAACACCATCTCCCACCGCACACTCACTGCCAGACTCCAAGAAGCCAGCATACAAGGAACCAGCCTCGACTGGATCTGCTCGTTCCTCACCGGCATAACCCAAAGAACCAGACTGCCACCTTTCCTCTCTGAACCCACAGAAATCATCTGCGGAGTACCCCAAGGATCATCGCTCAGCCCAGGCCCCCCTCGCCGCCATCGTCAAACAGCACGGACTCAGCATAGTATCCTACGCCAAAGACACCCAGCTCATCCTTTACTTCACCAAGGACCCCACCACTACCAAACTCAACTTCCAGGAAGTAATGTTGGACGAGCAACAGCTGCCTGAAACTCAGGTCTAGAGATCATCAGTTCAACAAGTACCTACTTGCACCCACTGGGGTGAACCACTCAAGAACTCCATGTACCAGAGTCCCTCGGGGCGATCCGGAGGAGGCGCTAGCGGTGTGCGGTCCATTGCGATTGTGTCTACAAATTGGCTCCCTTGAGCTTTGAGCCGACGGGCTCCTGGACGACGCACCTGCGTGCCGGTTCGGGCATCGAGGCCTTTGACGGTTGCTTGGCGGCCTTCTCTTCCACCCCTAACTATTTTCTCTACTGATGAGGGAAGTTATCCCGAAACCCGAGCCATGTCTCGGGCGATATCCAAAAACCCGGGACATGTATCGGGTCTAGAGATCATCAGTTCAACAAGTACCTACTTGCACCCACTGGGGTGAACCACTCAAGAACTCCATGTACCAGAGTCCCTAGGGGCGATCCGGAGGAGGGGCTAGCGGTGTGCGGTCCATTGCGATTGTGCCTGAAACTCAACTCAGAGAAGACAGAGGTCCTCATCTTTGGACCCTTACCCTCTGCATGAGACAACACCTGGTGGTCCACCTGGTGGCCCACCGCCCTCGTCAGCTCTCTGACCCCCATATACCACACGCAAACCTCTGCTTTGTTCTCAACTCCTCCCTCTCCATGAACCAACAGGTCAACACCGTTGCCTCCAGCTGCTTCAACACCCTACCCATCCTCCGAAAGACCTTCAAATGGATCCCCCCGAGTCAAGAAGGGCCGTCACCCACGCACTCATAACCAGCAGACTGGACTACGGAAACACCCTCTACAATGAGATCAACAAATCTCTGCCCCGCAAGCTCCAGACCATTCAGAACACTGCAGCCAGACTTGTCCTTGGCATCCCCCAACACGAACACATCACCCAACACCTACGGAACCTCCCCTGGCTCCCCATTGATAAGAGAGTTACTTTCAAGATAATCACCCCCACCTACACATGCCTCCACAGCACCGGTCCTCATTACCTCAATGAAAAAATATCTTTCCACATACCCAAGAGAAACCTCCGATCCACCAACCTCGCCCTCACTGAAATTCTGCGCATCTGCAGAGCCAGAACAGGCGGAAGAGCTTTCTCCTAAATTGTGGCCAAGACCTGGAACGAGCTCCCGATCAACATCAGAGGCGCCCCCTCACTGGATATCTTCAGGAGGACACTCAAGATCTGGCTCTTCGAATGAATGGAGCTGCTCCCCCCCACCCCCCACAACGTATTGAGACCATCACGGGTGAGTAGCATGCTGTACAATTCACCTGATTGATTGATTGATTGATTGATTGATTGATTGATTGTTTATGAGTTCATTAGGTGGACTAATTTTTCCTTTGATTCCTGCCCATGTCACTGTTTGCCCATCTTCGATGGTTCAGCTGCAGTGCCCATCACTTAATCTCCCCATCTCATTAAAATACGTAGATGAAATGTCAGACGCTTCAGACAGGTTTTTGAAATCACCTGTTTACTTTTCTCTAACTTCAAACTGCAAGGATTTCCCCGTAACCCTTCCCGCTTTGCTAGTTCTTGCTTTAGCGAACCTTGGTCACCAGACCTTCAGCAGCCAAAACTTGAAGCACAGTTAAGAGCAAGGCTTGGAAAAATCCGATCAAATTTTCTCGAACGCTTGTTTATATCATGTGAACTCAAGTGACTGGAAGTTGTTGGAGTGTTTTACATGAACGCTAGTTACATAACACAAGGTCAACTGACCGAAAGGTATTGGAGTGCTTTACAAAAGCAGCAGTTACATTGCACAAGGTCAGGTTAATTTCTTTGTTTTTAGGATCGCGGAGATTGTGATGACTTTGGCACCCCTCTTTATTCATTATTTACCCTCTATCTGGCAAATAGGAGCAGCATTCCTTCCTCCCATGTCCCTTCATACCCGCCCAGCTACCTCTACCTGTCATCTGCCTCCTCTCAGAGCTCTTATTTGAAAGCACATTCATGGCAGCTCCCAGGGACTGTGAGACATTTTTTAGTATATCATGTGAACTTGAGAGACCCGAAGGTGTTGGAGCACTTAACATGAGCGCTGGTTACACTACCCAAGGTCTGATTATGTTTTAGGGGGCGTTTTTATAGAGCTAAAACTTGACTGACCCAAAGGTAATGGAGCCTTTACGAAAGCGCCAGTTACATTACAGAAGTTCAGATTATTTTTTTTTGTTTTTAGGTGCGCAGAGATGAAGTGATGCGGACACTGTAATACGAAATGAACACTTGATATAATTGCCTACAGAGCACCATCACTTTTACCATAGGAAGTATTAGGAATGGAATAAACCATTTGTTAATCTGCTTTCCAAGACTGAATTACCCCTTGTCCTATTGACAGACGTTTGCTGAGAAATTCATAAAAAGAGATGAATAAATGAAAATCATATTAAAACCCCTAAAAGAAAAATACCAGGAGCAGGAAACAAAATGAAAATATATTTAAGGTGTCGAATTATGCAGTACACTGTATCATCAATATTAATAGCGGGTCATGTGCCTTCATTTTATTAGTATCGTCTTCAGCAATCAGCATAAGCAATTTCTCATCCACTTTGAAAGTGAAATCAGACGTCTTACCAACAAGTTCAAAAGAATCTTGACATCGCTGTTGTTTTGCCTAAGCAATCAGGAGCCACAGAGGCGCCCTGGAAGTTAAGGAACGCCTGCCTCATTTCAATGAGAAGTTACCCTTGGGCATTTGACATTTGTCAATACATGCATCCTGCTAGATTTGTTTTAAATTCATTCCTTTGATGTTTGCAACAAACACCGCATCTTATCTAACATTCAGTTTTAAATCTCAGCGGAAATCGTTTAAATATTCCAAAAAAGTGCATTCATTTGATTGTATGCTTTCGACATACGCTTTAGCTCGACAGGAATGACCTAGCAAGGTGGAATAGAATTTGTTATAATGTAGCCCCGAAATGGTCTTGCAAATAAATTGTTACCGAAGAGTTTGGTAAATAATTCTACAGCTGGCTGTTAAATGTATATTTGAGGCGCCGCCATGTTGTGTTAAGTCAGCTTTCGCTCCCCTCACTTGCCTGTGCCATCTTCATATTTGAAAAGCTAGTCCCCAATCTGTCTGTCTTCGGGGAAATAACCGAATTTTCTTCGAGGAGCCCCTTCTTTTTTTTGCATGAATTATTCCCTCTGTTCGTAAAGCTCGAATCCCTGACGTCCGCGCATCAACAATGAAGATCAAAACACTAAATATTTTATGACAGAAGAGTGCTCTTTTAAAACACGATTTTTAGTGAATTAACAGCCTTTCTATATACATTTCCAAAGTGTTTTGGTTGATCTGTGCCGCCAATATTTATCAGGCTTTCTTTTAAAAATATTTAAAATATATAGGAGGATATCTTACCCCTCCAATTCTAATACTGTTTTTCATGTTTTAGATGCTGCCTATATGTGCCAGCAAAAATGTGAACCTCAGTGGTACCTATGAGTTAATAAATGCCTGCATTATGTCAGGCACGATACGCAAACCATAAATCAAATCGTGGTCTGTTAATATTTGCAAACATATGAGAAATTAATTCTATTTCTCAGTAGTATATATTATTACATAGCTAATGCAGTTGTTTTTGAAGTCAGAGTGCATATATTTATTTCCATTATTATCACATAATGCATTTGTATCTTCTTTACCTTATTTGCTCATGTTATTTCATGCTCATTTTATCTGCCTTTTATGAATTTTTATTATAATAACTAATGTGATTTTCCTCCCTTTTTATGAGAATATTGAGATTTTATTGTAATATCCACTGTGCTTTTCCTTAAATTGTAATCATTACCATATCCTTCTTCCTGTTTCTTCTCCCTTCCCCTGCCCCTTTTCTCTCATTTTTCAATAAAATCAAACTTAAAAAAAAAGTGCATATAGGGTATGCCAGGGAGGCTTGAGAGATGAAGGGGGCTCTTTCAATATTAAGGATCCAAGGAAGAGTTGCTTAAAAGAAAGCAACAATTTTGGGACCTCAGAGGAGAAGACAAAGGGGTGAAAAGACCACCACCCACGACAGCTTATGAAACCATTTTTACAAGTGCGCATATTAAGAGTTTAGGGCTTGATTATGAGTGCCCTGGTATTGAATTGTTATTAAACACACCAAGTAAATGATAATACTAGGGGGATCCTTATATATCTAATGAGATAAATAACTCAAATTACACGTTGCATCTGGTTTTGCAGGGGGCATTTTATTAGCAACAAACGCAGAACTTTGAATAACCCTGGATCAAAAATTACAATTACAGGATAAGCATAACATAGAAAATTACAACAATGTAAACAGTAGGGAGAAATAAAGCAGTCGCACAATTATACATTGAGGGCGCTGTCCTGGCCTCTACTAATGGTCTCCACTTTAAGTGCGCGTGGTGCAGACCATTACCATGCTTTTTAATTTTAAACAGTGTGCAATCTCAGCTACAAACTCTGCGTTCCTGTCTGCATGTTCTTGGTTCACGCCGTGAATTAAAATAATGCGCTCTTTATTACCTTGTGCACATATTGTTTGTTCGAGTGGCCATTACACATGCACCAAAAAGCCTGAAAATTAATTATCTCTGCTTTTTTCGTCAATGTAACTGTTTGTAAAGCAATGTCAGGTATTAGTATTGCCATGTAGAAGAAGCCTATGACTTTTGGGCACAAATTTACAAAACATTCACACAATGCAATACGCCACCCAAAGTTGCTGTGTTCCACTGCGTTGCATGAAAAAGAGAGAGCAGGAAAGCTTCAGTCTATTTAAATATGGCACTACCCCGCTCTCCCCTAACGCAGGCGCACAATCAGCCCGCTGAGCGCCATGCACACACATTTGCACCTTAGTGCAGAGGTGGCTGCCTGAGTCTAGCAAAGGTTTTGTACTGGACATGTATCTTTCAAGCACAAAATACTATGCCTAGATGAACCTTAACATGTTTTCAACTTAAAATGTGTGCTGTACAGTGCAGCACACATGCAAAGTGGGAAAAGGTAGGCGAAATAAAAGCATTACTCTTTTTTAGCATCTGTTTCAAAGTGGAGTTACTTTTTGGCGAGAACCCTGTCTATTGATAGTAGATATGGTTTTGCATTAAAACCTTTGGATGGTTACATGGGAATGACCAAGCAACATCCCTGAACCGCCCCCTTTATGCAGAGTAATGCAAAGCAGGCCTTTCCACTGCTTTGCTTTACTTTGAGGCAACTTTCCATTGACGATTTATGATACCTTCACCATCGTCAGCCAGTTATTTTTGATTTCAGTGTTTTGAGCATGTCACAGTACACCAGTTGATACTGCTGGTAGTAGCCACAGATTAGTAGTAATTATTAAGTAAGTCATGTTACAAACTACAATACCATTAACAAAATGGGTGACCCAAAAAGTTGTGGACCTGGGTATAAGACGATATTGAAAACAATGTTCCGTGACCTTTTCTTTATAGAACTGAATCAATCAGTACATAATCAATATTTTATCACATTTCAGAGCGTGTCACTAAGATCAACTCTAATCAATAAATGTCCAAAGTGCACAAGAGGAAAAAGCAACAGCAGAGCTTACAAAAACCAGAGACAATTTTTGATTCATTGTATCTCGGTCAAATGCGAAAAAAATCACAATTATTAATTAGTAAATACATATAGGTTGCCCCAAAGGAGCGTGCAAAGAAGTGAATAAGAGCAAAGTGAAGTGATGAGGAAAGAAGAAATTCAGTTAGATAGTGACATAAAATCATTTACAATGAATACTATACAAAAGGATGGTTACACAGTACACTGTCCTCCGACAACCTGACCTAGAAACTCAATTATGAACACTTTTTTCAATAACTGGACATAACTTCCAATAACGTTTGCACAAAATAAAGTGTAATAAGGTCCAGGTTCAAAAATGAGAGCGTCGACGTTTCGACTCGTCTTAAAACCTATAGGTAAGTTGGACCTGGGCCATGCGAGTCTTCATCAGGACTAAAGGGCGAAAGGGGCAACCAAGGGTTCTAGATGACCCTGAAAGAGGAAGATAAAAGTACAAGCTGTTGCAATGAAATGCGACTAAAGTGAATCACGCATAGTAGAAAAAGAGGAAGGGTAAAAAAGATGCTTACCCTCCAAGGGGGGGGGGGGCACCAAGTGGAATGTCTTCACTAGGTATCCCACTGTTCAAATTACTACCTAAAAAATAATATGGTGTAATCAAAAAACAGGTCTTGTAAAAATCAAGGGCCCTAATAAAACTTATTTAGTCAACAATTACCTTGTCAATGTTATGCGAGTGAAATCACTCAGTTTCATAGAATGGCAGGTCTCAATCGCTGCACCTTCAATTCCTTTTTAAAAATAATGAACCTAAAAAATACAAGGTGTAATCAGACATGTCTTACAATTTGATGTCTGTAAAAGCTTGTTGTTTTACTAGAATCGAATAGAGTTTACCTCATGGGAATAGATAGTGGTAATTATCCTCTGATTTATCCGAGGCGTTCAAGAGGTATCACGAGACTGTGAGGTATTCAAATAAATATCCTCTGATTTGTGCAAGACGTTCAAGAGGTATCACGAGGCTGTAAAGGTATTCAAATAAATGGAATTCAGGCAATATCAAAAACCTCCTCGTGACAATCTTTTATATATACACAACATTTTTGGGCTTACCGAGTTTATGATTAATTCTTTAATCTATAAAGTTGGCAGTGGTAATCTCAGTCTGAAGAGTAAGAACCAGGGGTATCACAAGGTTGTTACTGCTATAGGATTCGGTAAGCAGACCAAATGAGTATGCGAGTATATATACAGAAGTCTGTTCCAAGAAGCGTTTTCAAATTAGGCTGATGATTTTTACATTTGTTACAGCCTCGTGATACCCCTGGTTCTTACTCTTCAACTGAGATTACCACTGCCAACTTTATAGATTAAATAATTATTCATAAACTTGGTAAGCCCAAAAATATTGTGTATATATAAAAGATTGTCACGAGGAGGTTCTTGATATTGGCTGAATTCCATTCATTTGAATACCTTTACAGCCTCGTGATACCTCTTGAACGTCTTGCACAAATCAGAGGATATTTATTTGAATACCTCACAGTCTAGTGATACCTCTTGAACGCCTCGGATAAATCAGAGGATAATTACCACTATCTATTCCCATGAGGTAAACTCTATTCGATTCTAGTAAAACGACAAGCTTTTACAGACATCAAATTGTAAGACATGTCTGATTACACCTTGTATTTTTTAGGTTCATTATTTTTAAAAAGGAATTGAAGGTGCAGCAATTGAGACCTGCCATTCTATGAAACTGCGTGATTTCACTCGCATAACATTGACAAGGTAATTGTTGACTAAATAAGTTTTATTAGGGCCCTTGATTTTTACAAGACCTGTTTTTTGATTACACCATATTATTTTGTAGGTGGTAATTTGAACAGTGGGATACCTAGTGAAGACATTCCACTTGGTGCCCCCCCCCCTCCTTGGAGGGTAAGCATCTTTTTTACCCCTCCTCTTTTTCTACTATGCGTGATTCACTTCAGTCGCATTTCATTGCAACAGCTTGAACTTTTATCTTCCTCTTTCAGGGTCATCTAGAACCCTTGGTTGCCCCTATCGCCCTTTAGTCCTGATGAAGACTCGCATGGCCCAGGTCCAACTTACCCATAGGCTTTAAGACAAGTCGAAACGTCGACGCTCTCATTTTTGAACCTGGACCTTATTACACTTTATTTTGTGCAAACATTAATGAAGTTATGTCCAGTTATTGAAAAAAGTGTTCATAATTGAGTTTCTAGGTCAGGTTGTCGGAGGACAGTGTACTGTGTAACTATTCTTTTGTATAGTATTCATTGTAAATGATTTTATGTCACAATCTAACTGAATTTCTTCTTTCCTAATCACTTCACTTTGCTCCTATTCACTTCTTTGCACGCTCCTTTGGGGCAACCTATATGTATTTACTAATTAATAATTGTGATTTTTTTCGCATTTGACCGAGATACAATGAATTAAAAATTGTCTCTGGTTTTTGTAAGCTCTGCTGTTGCTTTTTCCTCTTGTGCACTTTGAACATTTATTGATTAGAGTTGATCTTAGTGACACGCTCTGAAATGTGATAAAATATTGATTATGTACTGATTGATTCAGTTCTATAAAGAAAAGGTCACAAACTACAATACGTTCTATCGGGTCTTGCAAATACTTGCATGAAAAATAGGTGTTGAACTATCACACCTATATAAGAAAACCAATGTTCTTCAAAAAACTGGTGTGGGCCTATACTGACAATTATTCAACACCCCAAAGCACATCATCTAAATAAAAAATAACACTCAGCCACAATTGCAATTATTTAGTAGATTCAAATTCATATATCTAAAAAATATGCACACCTTTTTTTCTTTTTCATATAAGGCTGTCAAAAACACAAATATATATCAATTGGCATGACTTGGTGATAAAGTGGCACACAGTGAAAAAAATAAGTTTGACATTACATAATACAGACAAAGACTGACAAAGATGCCTGCTCTTTCTCCTATCCAAAGTTGAACAAACACCCTATATCACTTTTTGCAGTTCTGTAGGGTGGTTGACAGAGAACCCTGAAACAATAGGACTGCCTGTCAATGTTACGACCCTATGTGTATGTGTAAGTAGTTAGACATCATGGCGGATCTTTCTCAGGACTTGAGGAACAGCAACAATTAGTATTTTCTACCTGGTATTTGGCATTCACGAGCCATTGGGAAACTTTGTTTTTGATGCAAGAAGTTCTTACATCACTTGGGGACCAGGAAGAAAGTGCTGTCAGTTTCTGTATTTAATATGGACCCCGTTGGAAAGTGAACCCCACTGGGGGTCGCGCCATATTGGATTTTGGATATATGGTTAGGTATAATTGTGGATCCATGTTGTGAACTCCATCTGTGCTTGGAGGAGTTAGTTTTTCCTAGATTCATGCATCATTTAGACTGTGCACATCCATCTAGTCCTGAGGAAGGCCCGCTGTGATGTCTAACTAATAACGCATACACATTGGATCGAATTGTCAACAGCAGTCCTATTGTTTCATGTTCTCTGTACACCACTCTATAGAAGGTTTAATAGTGAAGTAGGGTGTGTGTTGAGCTGTGGATATGAGAAATAACAGCCACCGTTCTTCATGTATGTCATGTCAAGATCAGTCTTTGTCTGTATTATGTAATGTCAAACGTATTTTTTTCACAGTGTGTCAGTTTATCACCAGGTCACGTCATTTGATTTATTTTTGTTTTTGACACACATATGAAAAATAAAAACATTGTGCATATTATTTAGTGTATAACTTTGAACATATTAAATAAATATAATTGGCGTTATGTGTTGTTTATTTAGGTGATGTGCTTTGGAACTGTAGAATAATGGTCAGTATAGGCCCACACTCTCCCAGTTTTCTGAAGAACATTCATTGATCTTCTTTTATAGGTGCGACAATCCAGCACCTATTTTTCATGCAAAGAAATTGCGAAAACCGACAGAATGCCTTGTAGTTTGTAACATTAAGTTACCCGGGTTCTGAGGGTCACAGGGAAACTGTGTTGTTTTTTATATCAGTAAGTCAGTCCAGCATGTCCTGCCATACATACAGTTAAGTGGACCTGCTTTTCCAGCATATTGTTTTGCGCTTTGATAATTCTCTTTAACATTAAATTTTGCTTTGCATCATTACCTGTTAAATTCCTGGATTGTCCTTGAATGCTCATGTTGTTTGATTTTTTAAATGACTTAAGTAGTTTAGAAATGTATTTATTAATTTATTTTGCAGTGCTATATAACCCAACACTACCCAGTATAATTGGCAGCATTCTTTACAGGTAACGATGTAAATTGATGCTTTACATAGAAAAGGAGAACACTGAATACTAAGAGATATAATAAACTCAGCATGGAAAAAGCCATGCACAGGTTTCAAAAGTGGCAGTACTGAAAAAAAAGAGAGGAACAAAAAGAGAAGGGAAAACAGTGAAGTGGTGAATTAGTAGGGGAGGGGGATTAGTGTTAGAAGGAAAGGAAAGATTGAGCACTAAATCAATGGGAGCGAGAAAATATATTTTTCTGGAGCAGGGAGAAGGCAGCAAAATCGCAGAAAACCGAAGAAAATCGATCAAAAGGATGTGGTATACAAAGGAGAAATGTGTGGCTTTAGTATACCCACAAAGAGATGGTGGAGAGAAGAAATAATTTCCATTGTGAAATACATAAAATCTAAAAGCAGAGAGGGGAACATTGTCAAGAATCAGTATGAAACAAGCAATGGCATAGCCAATAGGTCTTGCCTTTGTGACCTTATAAGTCTTTAGCCATGCAATTGTTAATGTTGTTGCACCAAGGATATTATGCTCCATAACTAAATACTTATAAGGTCCCAAAAGCGAGACCTATTGGCTATGCCAATGCTTGTTATTCCTTTATACTTGTATTTGTATCTGTGTGATATAAGGAATAAGTCTCAAACTTTCTAGTATATGGCGTGATAATTATTGGTTTTAAGAGGTGAGCCTACAGAAGCAAATGAATACTTTTTTTTGGTAGGTGAGGGCGATTTCGTGGGCAAGTGAACCCACTGATGTCTCTGGGAGGAATTTTGTCAATCTGGAACAGGGAAAGGCGTTACTGTGTTTCAAACGCTAGGGAGCGGCCCATGAGAGTTGACAACGAGATGGGAAGACATCTAGAAAGTTTGACAACAATATTGAAAGGAGGCAAGAGGAAAGAAGTAAAAGGCTAGGCAGTGACAGAGATAAAAGAGAAGATGCAGTGACAGACATGGGAGAAGTTGCATTGAGAAAAGAATCACCTCCACTGCAAGGATTATTCTTATCAGCAAACGCCTGATGAGAGCAGTGTGATGGCTGGACATTGGATGCCTGCATGTCTATTCACTTATTTAGGGAACATTTATTACTTACTCAACAAACAACGTCATCCCAAAGAATGTCTATGGTCTTGCGGGGTATGTAAGCATTTCTAGGGGTCTCAGCACCCCCCTTGGGCTAAAGAAGTGGGGGCTGACATGTAAGGACATGTAAGGTGTAAGTGTAAGTGGTCGCAGAGTTGTGTGCAACGAACCGTGCAAGGGTGGGCACAACAGCACATGGGCGCTGGAGTGTTACATCCACTGGCAAAACTATTCTCCAGGTCTTGCTTGCTATTGGGCACCATCTACTGCTGATTCCATAAGGCAACGGCCTCATCTATCCTTATGGAAGCAATATCCCGGCGTGCATTGTCACTTGGCTGTGTGGAGTGGTATGACATAGAACTCTTGGATGGAGTCAGTGACGTGGAACAGAAACACCCAAGCACACACACACATACACACAGGCGCACACAAGCACATACAGGCACACACACAAGCACACACTCAGATACACCCACAAGCACACACAAGCAAGGCGGTGGCAGGTGCAGTTTAAAGGTGGAACTGCTAATCAGCACTTAGGAGCACTGAGTGTAACAGTGAGATACGGTGACTAAGGATGTCAAAGAGCAGCCTTGTCTGGCTGGCCTTGGGACTGTAGGTAACCTCAAGCAATGCCTGCAGCCCAGTCCCCACACCGGGTTTGACCACTCTGTAAGCTTCACCTGGATGCTCCTTCAGGATACCACAGGTGAGTCAAACGCACCTGATCACTCGACAAACTTGAGTGCTGCAATGGAGGCAGTACCAAGCCGGACTTGGGGGAAGAGGGTTGGGAGGGACAGGAAGTTAAAGACCTAACTGAAAGGACAATGTTTATTCAGTCAGTTTTGATTGCCCTCACCTTCAGGTAACAGCATATAAAATAACGGTGCACTGTATTTTTAAAATATAAGATAAATCCAAGTTAAGGTAATCAGTAGGACATGCATTTGTTTGCATTATGAACCCTGACTGATTATTTCAGTCACTGCAGATGTCTATGAGTTTAACCAGACAGTAAAGGAATCAGTGGCGGCTCAAGGTGGGAGTGATGTGGGGCGGTGGGGTGAGGCATGACGGGGAGGGGCGGGTTGGGGGGTAGTAGAGTCCAACATACGATGGACAGGAGTAAGGTAAGTAATTAAATAAATAAAACAATTGACCTTGCGTGCGCTGCATCACCAACTAAGCGCTGCAGCGCGCCCCAGGCAAATTGTTTTATTTATTTAATTACTTACCTTACCCCTGTCCGTCATATGTCAGACTCTACTACCCCCACCCTGCCCCACCACCCCACAGCGCTTCCTCCGCGAGCCACCACTGAAAGGAATAGATTCCTAGTTGGCAGGGGGGAAAGCAGTGGTGGTTAATTACTTCTGTATGTATAGTGCTACGAGGTCTCAGCCTAGGACCTAAAGCACAATGAATATGCAACCCATTATTTTAACACAGTATGACATGTTTTTCTAAGTGTCACATTTTGCTGTGGAATGTCACTCATAAGTCACTGCAAAAATGGAAATGTCACACGTTAGCAATCTGAATACGTGGCAGCTATGATATTGACCCTCTGGACTATCATACACAAGTCAAAACTATCACTAGACAAAACTGCCATCTCTCTCCAGCAGGTACATTAATCACTGGATTTAACTTCACACTTTATTTGTTGCCTGAAAACTGCTCAATATACAAGGGACTTAGTAGTGCTTTTAAAACAGCTATACTGCTACAAAACTCTGAAGGAAAAGTTCCAGCACGGAAGAGAATAATATTGGAAGTGCAGGCACATTTAAATCACTGTCTGTCCCCGTGTCCAAGGGCAAGGCCAGAACCTGCAACACACTCTGCCTCTACACATAACAGGGTCAGAACATCAATTAGGTGCTGTGTCCTCCTTTCCCAAACCTCACTCCCAGAGTCACACACATCTTTTACTTTTCTGAAGTGCCACCTCGAAAAACAGTGTACAAACTACAGATAAAATGTACTTGTTGTTGCCTCTCCCAACGATCAGCACGCACCACCACAAGGAGAGTCGAGAGTCAATATCTCACTCTCACACAACCTGCCCCGGCCCGATGCCTCAGGTCAAACTGACTCACTCAGTCTGAGTGACAAGTGAAGTAAGTCACTCACTCATGGACAAAGACTGGGAGTTAGTTTGGTTCCCGATCTTGCGTTGGCCTGTAGAAGTGGTCAGTTATTGGAGGCATGCAAATCACCATGTGCATTACTGCCGCAGGTGGGCTCTGGACGATAATGTTTGCAGGGTTGTCATTGGTAGCGCTTTCAAGTGCTACCAGATTGATGGCCCTGGGACCCAAACAAGCCAGGTACACATATTTCATCCACTCAGGTGGTGCGTGCAGTGTGGTTGCACTTACACACACCTGCCAACCAGGCCCAGTCATGCTGCGTGCTTAGTGTCCATTCACTCAGGGCTGGCTGCCAAAGATGATATAGTGTCGTGGTGATGCCAAGACTGCTGCGGCGCAGCCCCTGCTTAAAAAAATGCACACAATCGGCTAATAAATGGCCAAAAAGTAGCAGCCGCCCTTAGTTTTTTTCTTGCACAAATGGGAAAAATGTCTCCCATTTGTGCGGGAAATAGCCCAATCTGGCAACACTGGTTAGAAACATTGTTTGGTCCGGCAGCCAGCTTGGTTGGGATGTGTTAGCTGATTCAAGTCCAATTTTCCTTGGAAAGTACATTGTTGCTTGTGTATGGTGGCCATTTTTGTGCTTTTCAACGGTTGAAATTCAATAACATTGACATCAAGGCATAGAGGTTATTCGTGACAGCTCGTCTTCTTGGTGATGTTTGCAGTGACAGGAACACCTATGATTTTTACTTCTTCTTTTAGTGTCAGCAGCATCTCGTTTTCCACAGATTTAGGCATACTTTTCTATAAGCATGTGTGAATTATAGATTATAATTTTGGCCTGCACAGTTTGCATTCTGCAGTGGTGAACACTAGGACCAATCAATGAAATTTCACCTACGTCTACAAGTTGTTTGTCGTTAGTCACCAGGATTGTCAAGAAACTGGTCACTTCTATGGTGAAGCACTGAAACTGATCTCCATGGTGATACACACCTATTTGTAATGCCTTAGTGTCACTAGGACTCCACAGTGACACACACACCTCTGGTATCACATCTTAGTGAATACTTTATTTTACGGGGGTTATTGCATTGCAATTTAAATGTATTATAACTATGCAGTCTGTGAATCCTCTTTCTCCTTTTTTCAAAAGTCCTGGGTTACCTCCTATAGAATGGAAACAATGGTAAAATGCATTTGAGAAATATTGTGGGGCTATTGGTGCATCTCATTTTAGACCCAAAATAAAAATGTTTCTACAGTTGCATTCATTGGGAATTTAAGGCAGAGAAATCATTAAACATCTGCCAGTTCTCAAAGTGGTAAAAGGTTTGATGATCACCAATAATTTTCAAAGAATTTATAAGAGATTTGATGTCCAGCCTAGATTAGTTGTTTTGCAGCACAATTTTTTAAAAAGGACACAAGTAAAAGGTTAAAATGTATAATCGATTTGCATAGGCTCAGTTCACAATTAGGTAATTTTACCGTCTAGTTGAACAGTATTCAATTCATTGGTCATTGTTATAATATACACAATAAAAAGAAATTGCTCACCATGGGAAATTCAACATTGGATATTGTCATCTAAATTACTAAGAGCATAGAGCTGTCTCAGGTTTTCATAAAAAAACGACATGATACTCAGAAAGCAGTAGTTTGAGCTTTTACCACCAGTGTGTCTGTCAAGAAAGATTCTAAACCTAAGGACAAAAGGTTTTTCAAACTTTGCAACATTTACTTTAGATGTGGTAATGCCCCTAAAGCTAAGGGTGTCAGGCCTTGTCCTCCTAGAAATGTACCTTGTAAAGTGTGTTGAAAAGCTAGCCATTTCACAAAAGGTTTTCAGAGCAATCACCACCAAACTTCAAAGATTGCCAACAATGAGGATGATGAGGTTAAAACATCGCCCTTGGGGCAGGATATCCACAATTTGGAAAAGCTGGTTATGGTTGTCTTGGAGTAGAAGGATGTAATCAAAGGGAATCCTTTCAATTGTGTTGATCTTTATGTGGATATTGTTGTTGGGGACAAAACATTACACCTATTTGTTGATTCAGGAGGAAGATTTACAAAGATTACCTGGGAGCGCTTTTATGAAAAGTGGGGTTACAGAAAATGTTTTCCTCAGGGTAGATCTCAAAGTTTCTTATGCAGGAACATGGATCGTGTGGGAGAGGTATATAGAACTCTTTCTTGATTTCAAGGGTCAAAGGATTCAGGCTAAAATATATGTTGCCAGAAAAGGTCTTAAAATTCTAGGGTAGTTTCACCAAGGAATGTTGATATGGTACTCATGCCAGGGACTAGGTAACACGTTTGAGGGCCTGATTCTGATCTCACTAGGAAAGCCGTCCGTTCGAATCGGACCTGGAGGGCTTTCCTAGCGAGCCGCATTGTGCGAGTCCATCTGATTGAGTACGATGCAACCGCATGGTTACGGACTCGATTCGGCCAGACTCCCATAGCACTCTGTGGGAGCTTTTGACGGACGCATACACAGGCTCCCATAACAAAAAAGGGGTGGTTGAGGAAAAGCGAACACAACGTGGCGGGCACACCATTTTATCTGACACACTGTGCATGCTTGGATCGGGAGGACCCATGGGCAAACCCCCAGTGACAGATTCGGAGGGCCTTGGGTGAAGGTGGGCCTCCTCTGGCCCCCTGAAGTACAATTCGGACAGTCGTTTCATTTCGCTGAGATCGAGTCGATGCGGCTGTCTGAATCGTACAACGTACTCACTTGGTCAGAATCCAGCTCCATTGCACAGCAAGATTCGGCTACGAATGAGTTGTATGGACAGGATTGGGTTCAGAAATGATTCGGTCGGCGCATATGTGAACTTCGCATAGTACTTGGTTGTTCAGACCTGTGTACGATTCGGTCAGAAACAAGGGCTAGGAATTTGATCCGGGAAAGCAAATCCAATTCGGAGGCCTTCTGAATGACATTGGAATTGGACCCTTAGTTAGTAAGGAACAAAGAGCTGTAGATAACCTTTCACAGTAATTTCCCAATGCTTTTACTGAAACGCTCAGTAAAATTCTGGTATTTAAACAGAATATGAAGGTAAAAAATTGAGGTCTAGCTGTAAAACACAAAGTACGTGTGTGTCCCTTCAGCTTAAGGGATGCTTTAGAAAGGGATCTAAAACTTATCAACAATTGATTCTTCACTGTGGTTTTCTCTGTTGGTGGTAGCTTCTAAGGGCAATGTAGCATGAGAGTTTATATAGATTTGCATAGCATTAATAGAAACATTTGAGTCAATCCACATCTACTTACAAAAATGTATGAATTGTTGAAGAAACTGGGTGGTGCTGAATAATTTTCTGAGACAGATTAGGTATCCACTTAGAGAAGATAGATATTTCACTGCATGGAATTCACATATTGGTTCTTTTCAGTATTCTTGCATGCCTTTTGGATTTGCAACTTCAGTGTCAAGTTTTCAGAGAATTACATTTCAGCTTTTAGGTAATGTTCAAGGTATTGTACTATATCGGGATGGTGTGCTGGTATTTGTCAAGAATCTGGAAAAACATTACATAATCGTATGCAAGGTCCTTAAAGGTTTCTTTGAGAAAGGGATTGCAGGGAAGAGACAAAAATCTGAATTGTGGAAGGAAACCATTGACGTTTTAGGTCATGTCATCTTGGGAAAGTGGTCATGGTCTCAATCGAGTGAAAAGATTTATGACAGTAGGCTGGCCCAAAGAGACAGATGTTCAGACTAGGTTTCGAACTTTTGTTAAAGTTGCTGATAAGTTAACTATTGAAGTTGGAGTCATTTTGTGAGGTTAGTACCACTCTCAAGTATTTACATGGATTAGGTGCACATGGGCCATGAAGGGAACTTGGGCTCCATCAAGTTGAAAAAAAGAAATAGAGCATATTTTTGGTAGACTGCAATAGACCCTGACCTTGATACTGCTGTCAAGGAATGTGCAATAGTTGTTTAGGAAACAAGGGACCCCTATAATTACAGCTAGCTATAGCATAGGGAAATAAACTAATGTAAGGAAATTATAGCTAGAAAAGGATATCTACCACAACTTTAGATAAGAATACCTCTCTTATATGTAGAATATATAGGTCTCTTCCACGGGCACCCTATAACAACAATGTATACACTTGGAGATCATATAATGATATATTTAATGATTTATTTTTATGTATAAAGTTTATATTTCATATCTCATTACATAATTTAAGGATGCATATATAATTCACATTGATCATTTCATGAAATAAATTTTGACAGTCAGCATAAATATATACAAATCCAAATGATAGACGAGGCGTTGATTCAGGCAGTGCAGCATATTGTTGTTATAGGGTGCCCGTGGAAGAGACCTATATATTCTACATATAAGGGAGGTATTCTTATCTAAAGTTGTGGTAGATATCCTTTTCTAGCTATAATTTCCTTACATAAGGAATGTGCAAAATGCAGTAGTTCTGACAAGGGAAAATTTGTCTCAGATCCTTCTGCCTAAAAGCTAATAGAATGTTTGTGGGATATTTTCTCAAGAAAAGATGTTCCCAAGTACTTGATTTCTGATAATTGAGTGCAGTTTGCTGGTGCTGACATGAAGAGTTTTCTAGCTGATAAAGGTGTGGAGACGTTGAGTGTACCACCCTCACATCAATGGTCTGGTAGATACGATGAACAGGGTGTTGAAAGATTATAATAAATGGACTAAGAATATTCATTGTGCCGTTGAGGGGGGTTGTCTGTTCAATGGTCTGGTTCTATCATACCACTCTTCACTTGGTTGCAAAGGTTTAACGTTTTGAATTGCTGAGAGGTAGCAAACCGACTTCAATTTTTTTTCAAGCCTCGATGAATATCTGGCTTCATAAAGATAATGTAAAAGAAAAGCCGGATGTTGAAGTACATAAAAGAGCAATTGAAATACATGACAAACAAAACGTTCAGTATAACTCCAGAAGACATGATAAACAGGTGTTGCTGAAGGTAGTTGATGTGGTGTGTTTTAAAATCCTGGTTTCATAAGGAAATAAGAGCCATGTTTTAGTAAACCTGTTTTAGTTGAGAGAGTGTGTGATAATGCTATGAAAGATCAGGGTAGACTGTGATGGGATTTGGAGAGAGTTGGGAAAGTTTCTAAAGAACTATCACAGCCTAGGTGTTCAAGTTCAAGTTAAGTTGCTTGATTCATCTTCCTCTGAAAACATCCTTTGTAGATCAAACCTTTCTAAATGTTTGCCATGAAAGTATAGATAAGTGCTATTATGGTTTTGTTGAACTGTAATGATTGATGTCTTTATCCATTTTATGTGTTTCATGTTGTTTGATTTGTGCTGCTTGCTTTCAGTTTCTTGTTTTATTTTCTTGTTTATAGTTAGTTTATGTTTTATTATTGTGTTTAAAAAAGAAAACAAAATGTTTTTCTGTGCCTGCAGCTTGAATGTGTAATGATACCTCATGCTTATTATAAAATGCTTATTGTATCAACATTGGTTTAACATTTGGCTACTTAAAGAAATTGTCAGACTTTTGGATTTTATTTACTTAGAATACACCAAGAATTTCAAATAATGTGTATGGAAGGTGCCATCTCACATTGTCCAATAAATTAGGGGCCTCATTATAATGTCGGTCGGAGTTGCCTCTGACTGACTTCTCTGCGGTTGCGAAACCGACAACCTCTGGTCAGCGTTCTCAAAATCGCAATTACGATGAAATCCCTCATGGTGCAGTTGCAAACTCCCATTTCTCTATGAGAGCTTGGGTGGCAGTCGGAAACCGCCCGCAGCACAAGCTCCCATAGAGAAATGGGTGTTTCTGTGAATACCTGCACCATGGGGCAGGCACTTTGTTGTACCTGCCACATGGTGCAAGTATTTACAGGGGGCACCATAACCGAAGGCCCAGGAGTGAAAGGGGCCCTGCTAGGGGCCCCCAAAGTTACCTTCCAATAGGCTTTCCATTTCAGAAAGCCTGACATGGAAAGCCTGTCAGAAACTGATATCATAATCCCAGATGGCGGAAACACCATCTGTTAGCTATTATGTGGGCTTCTAACTGTCTGACGGGCTCCCTGAACCCATCAGAAGCCAGTTGGAGTAACCGGCTGGTTTAGACCCGACTACCATCTTTGTAATGAGGCGTTGTGTTTTAGCCTTAGATGTCAGTCATAAAGTCTCCGACATGTGGTCGGAGGCTTTCCAACCAACATTCAAATCAGGCCCTTGATGTGTAATCTGGTATTGTTCATGGTAAGTTTAGAGTCAATGTACCTTAATGTGTTGAGGGAGGGTGAAAGGTCTGAACATGAATCCTTTGATTGTTATCATTACTGCAGTCGTAAAAAAATGGTTAAGGATTATCGCAAGTGTTGGATGGAGTTCCATATATCGATATATATATTTTGGGGGGTATTTCTTTCTGTTGGATTTTATTACGAACTGTTTTGCACTGTGTTATATGCTCATTGGATTCTGGGATACTGACAATTTTTTTGTACTATATGTATTTTCTGACCCAATAAAACTTAGGGGTCCAGTAGGATGGTGGGCAGTGGCACCACGGCGGTGCTGGCGGTGAGGAAAAATGCCTTTTTCCGCCCACGAGCAGCAGTACTCACGTCAGCCATATTAGTATAGTAAAACATAGGTCAGTTCCCGGCCGCCGCAGAGCGACATACACCACCATCAAAGTGAGCCCGCCACCGCGGCGGTGGGAGCCAATGGAGACTCACCGCTGTGCGGAATGACGTCTGTCCCGCTCCACAAATTAGGACAAGCAGACGCACCGCAGCGGGAACACCGCCCAACCAGAGACGGCGGAAACTTGACAGCGGAGCGCGATAGCAGAGACCCGGTCCACACCACCCGATCACGACAGCCATGGACCCAGCTTTACATGTGCTTCTGGTGCTGTACCTGCTACAGCACTATCATCTAATGGGCCACCGCGGACGCTGCTGCAGGTACGGAAATTCACAAATGCAACACACAGGCTGACACAGGGTCCAAAACCATAACAGGCACCCTGCTGGGGGCAACAACACATCCACAAGGGCACCCACACATGACCCACCTGCCACCATGTCACCCCACTGCATCCTGGACACACATTGACCGCAAACTTGCAGCAACGTACCGGTCCTGTTCATGTCACCGCAGCGGTCAACACATGCGCACAATGCAGATGGCAGGGCCAGTCCAAGGCATGGGCAGGGCACAAAGACCCCAGGGACACACCTCCCCCAACCACACATCAACACACCCCATCAAGTCACAGGCCAGGTGCCCATCCTGTGCATCCCCATGCACAGCAACAAGCAACAAGCAAGCACAATACACACCCTGCACCACACAACAAACAACCAGGGAGACAGCCATTGCAAGAGTGGCTGACAAGGAACACACAACACCAGTGCCTCACACACTGAAGGCTGCCAATACTTGCCAGCACATACACACATAAACAAAACACACACCCTGGGTGTAGCCATAAACAGAACACACACATAGGGATGCCTGAACAGATTCCTGCCCAAAAACCAAACACTACAGGAACACACACAGAACCACATCAGAAACAGACATACCATGTCAGAGAACGGTTGAAAGGCAATGGGAGCACAGACACAACAGGAGTGCACAATCTCATCACACAGGAACAAAACATACACAACATTTTACAAATCACACAAGAAGAGCACCAGCACAGAACTACGCTGCCACATGAAACCAACCACAGATGCACATGAAATCAAAAATTAACAAACACCACAGGACATCAGGGGATGCACATCAGGCAATGCCAAGGCCACATACACACAGCAGTGTATGCACAACAAGCAGTGTGTGCACACCAAGCAGAACAGTCACACACAGACATGACTGACACAACTTAACACACACAACACAAATTAGCACAGCACAAACACAACAACACACCCAGGAAGTGAAGCAATACCACAGGCAACACACATACATCCAACACAACAACCGATGCACCACTCTGGGATACAAGAGCAGAACCATCTTGACCAGAGCACTGGGCAGCACACACAGCTGAAGTGCACATGAGCAATCCTCACTGATTAATAGCACAAGAACACCACACATAAAGCATTGGGGCAATGTCCAGAGTTGAACATTTGCCCTGGCCCAAGAACTGTACCACAAAGCACAGTGTCACAAATGAAGTGATGGGGAGGCACACACACATGTGAACCAAGGGTACAGCTGACATCAAAGTGAGTTCACTTGCTTGTCAGTAGTAGACATGGAAGGGGTGTACCATACACAAAAAGAGGGAGTGCAGACCACAATGGGTAGCCATAAGTGGCACACATAGGGGATGGCATCACACCACACAAACCATGCCACACAGGAGGAGAAAAGGCACCATGTGCATGCAAAGCATGAGAAACACAACCACAATGGCAGTGTAGAGCAACAGGGCCACACAGTCCACACAAAAACACTCAAGACACATTGATGATCAAATAAACACAACACTGATGTGCAAGTCACACACTTTGCACTCTCGTAAGTGACCAAAACAACAAGGAGGAGTCAGACAGAACAGCACAGACACACCAACACACTACACAGTGTACAACAGACAACTCACACATATGCATAAAACCATATCCACAGGGCACAACAATACAAACTACAGGCACATAACTCTTGGGTGACACAAGTGTGTCTTTCACAATCCAGGGGCACACACACATACGCACCCACTACAAAGTCACACCCTTCACACTGCACACCTCTTGACTACCCAAGACCACACATCTCATGTAGGCCATGGGACCAGGACTAAGGGCCAACTTAGGATGACCATATACATATGCAGCTGGGCACACATAACGGAATAACACACATACATGATGGCAGTGCCCAGCCTGCAGGCAAACCTGTGCACAGCATCACACCCTGTGCTGGCAGTGTACCCCAACCTGACATGTGAACAATGTACCCAACAATAGCAAACCACTAAAAAGAGAACTGCATGACAGGTAAAAGCCATCAAAGATAACACTAGTATCAGTGTCTGAATGGCCTGAAGACCCCGTCACCCCTGTATAAAAATGTGATGCGGGAAAAGATCTTGGCAATGTTGAAGTGACACATAGAGCAAGGGGCACAGGCAAACAAATGCACACACCAAAATAACTTTAATCAGCAAGGACACTGACAAAACAGACAACAGGAGTAACTGTCTGTATTCACATATTGCACAAATGTGGCAGTAGAACAACCGTAGACAAGAGCAAGGTACAAAATGCTGATCATATGCAAGATAATCTGCACAGGCAAACTCCAAACAGGAAGGCCAGTGTCCAGGGCAGGTGGCACAGCAGGTACATGAGAGGCTGCACAGGGTAGAGTACAAAACAGCAGAGCAGCAGGGCCAGTGTCCAGGGAAGGTGGCACAGCAGGTACATGAGAGGCTGCACAGGTGAGTGTACAACAGGGCCAGTGTCCATGGCACAAGGGAGAGAACAACACAGCAGAGCAACAGGGCCAGTGACCGTGGCACAGGTGAGAGTACAACACAGCAGAGCAACAGGGCCAGTGTCCATGGCACAGGGGAGAGTACAACACAGCAGAGCAACAGGGCCAGTGTCCATGGCACAGGGGATAGTACTACACAGCAGAGCAACAGGGCCAGTGTCCATGGCACAGGGGAGAGTACAACACAGCAGAGCAACAGGGCCAGTGTCCATGGCACAGGGGAGAGTACCACACAGCAGAGCAACAAGGCCAGTGTCCATGGCACAGGGGAGAGTACAACACAGCAGAGCAACAGGGCCAGTGTCCATGGCACAGGGGAGAGTCCAACACAGCAGAGCAACAGGGCCAGTGTCCAGGGCAGGTGGCCCAGCAGGTACATGAGAGGCTGCACAGTGGATAGTACAGCACATCAGAGCAAGAGGGCCAGTGTCCATGGCACAGGGGAGAGTACAACACAGCAGAGCAACAGGGTCAGTGTCCAGGGCAGGTGGCACAGCAGGTAAATGAGAGGCTACACAGGTGAGAGTACAACACAGCAGAGCAACAGGGTCAGTGTCCATGGCACAGGTGAGAGTACAACACAGCAGAGCAATAGGGCCAGTGTCCATGGCACAGGGAGAGTACAACACAGCAGAGCAATAGGGCCAGAAAGTGCAGAGTCAGGACATGAGAAGCTGCACAGGCAAGGCCAGAACAGCAGTGAATGACAAGGCCAGTGGGCATGACGAAGTGCAGAGTCAGGACATGAGAAGCTGCACAGGCAAGGCCAGAACAGCAGTAAATGACAAGGCCAGTGGCCAGGGAGAAGTGCAGAGTCAGGACATGAGAAGCTGCACAGTGAGTGTCTTTGACTGGACCCTTCCATGGCCAGCAACACACCCAGGTTGTAAACAATGGGCAGGACTAGCACACCTGTATGAGAGAAAGGTGTATGAGGGGGACTAACACTCACTCTTGGCCGTCAGGCGGACTTGGAGCTGGCTGTGTGTGCGTGACAGCAGGACCACTTGGCTGGGGAGACATAGACCCAGGTGATGTAGGTCTATCAGTGGCTTGGCAAGCTGGAGGTCTTTTTGGACCAGGTGGTGTAGTGGCACGTGGAAGCGGAGTCATACAGACCTGTGACACAGTGTGGGTGGGAGAGGTTGGAGGGGTGCCTTTCCACTTCTCGGGAATGTGAAATGTCTTTCCTGTACTGGGGTTAATGGGAACTGGTTATGACACAACAGGCACACACACCAACAGAGGCGCTTCAGGTGCAGACACTGGCACTCCCTTTGGTGACTTGCTGGATCCTGCGGGACGCTTTGGCTATTTGCCAGGTGTCCCCCCTACAGTGCCCTCCTTTGCCCTCCTTTGCCTGTTTGTCAGGGGTAGCCCCTACAGTGCCATCCTTCACCTGCATCATCACCTGCACCATCACCTGCTACAATCCCTTTTTGTATTAGGCACCAAGGCCTGGAATAAGCTTCCGCCCCTTTTACGTTCACTATCCCAGGAAACTTCTTTCAGGAAGGCATTAAAAACCTGGATCTTCTCTTTGCCCGATGCGGCATGCAGGGCGTTGGTGTAATTTGTGGTGTAGAGTGTAAGTCATCCTTTTCCCCTCCAACTCTTCCATCTGGGTTGGGTGAGCGCCAAGATACTCCTTGGAGTGAAAGTAGCGCTATAGAAATGTCTTTTACATTACATTACATCACTAGGCTTGGAATTGGAGTTGATATGGCGGAGGAATGTGGCCATGGGCCCTTCCTAGGTGGACCCTTGCCAGACAACACCCCCTCAGTGGACATGGACACTGCACGCCTAGCTCTGCGTGAAGTTTTAGGGCCTGGAGAGTCCTTCGTTGGTGATGCCTCTGAGGCATGGGAGCCTGATGCTTGCTTCCTTGCTTTTTCTGCCTTGCTCTTCACTGACGGGCTCTTGTCTTTGCATTCTGGGCTGGCTCCTACATCCTGAGGAACAGCATTGTGCCCAGGCTGATGGCTAATCTGCTTCCCGAGTGTGCTTGGATTGTGGGTGAGTATGCCTAGTGATATGGCGTGCTGTGTGTGTGACCTGCTGCCCTCTGCCTGTGCAACATTGCAATGTGTGTTTGTCATTCACAGGTGACTCTGAAAATCCCAGCCGTCCATGGCTGCTGAGCCCACTACGGAATCCCAGGACCCCGGCTGACATCAGGTACAATGAGGCCTATGGCAGGACCCGTCGTGTCATTGAGCGGACTTTTGGCCTGCTCAAGTCCAGATTCCGCTGCCTTGACAGGACTGGAGGTGCACTGTCATACTCGCCTGGGAAGGTCTGCAAGATCATTGTGGCTTGCTGTATGCTCCACAACATGGCCATTCACAAGGGGATTCCCCTGCTCCTGGTTGATAGTGAGGACCCATGGCCCCCGCCTGGTCAGTGACCTGAGGACAGTGATGAGGACAGTGGAGAGGAGGGAGGAGATGACATGCGTCAACAGCTCATCACCCGCTACTTCACTTGAAGGTGGGTGATGAGGTGCAAATTGTACATTGTCTGGTGTGATTGCTGTTGTCTTGAAGGGCTATGTGCGGATGGTACATATAGGCACATGTAGAGTCACCTGTGTGTGGAAATGTGGCAGTGACATTTCACCTGTGAACGTATACAGAACTCTGTTTGTTGACACTTGTTGCACATTGTGTTGTCTGCCTGTTGACTTATGTAGATGGTTGGTGTAGTGCTATGTCTGTGATGCTACACTCACGCCAGTGACTGTTGTGCTGTTGTGTCTACCTAGGAGCCTCAAAATTATCCAGGCCTACCTACTGTACATCTTTTGGATATATCATGGACATTTTGTACACTGTAAATATTGCACTAAAGACAAAGCTGCACCAATTGAAGTGTGTAAGGAATTTTATTTACAAAGTTGGCATGTGAGGGGTGCAGGCAGATTTACAAGAAGGTGGTGATGGAGCAGTGAGTTGACAGTCATGGTAAATCAGATGTGAGAATAGACACTACATGGATGTGGTGGCCCAGTCCAACAGACAGGTGCCATTGACAAGGCAGTGTGGGAAAGGACGGTCCAACCAGTCAATGCAGTGGGGAAGAGGTTTGCTATCAGGGCTGGCTCCGTGACTGGTGTTTGGCTGGTGCTTTTCCTCCAGAGACTCCCAGACTCTTCTTTGGATGCCCCATTGGTCGCTTTGCTGGGGGCAACCTGCTGCATGGCCACCGGCGTCCTAGGACTCACCCCTCTCTGCGGCCACAGGGGAGGATGGTGCACTGTCATCCTGCAGCACAACAGAGGGGGGCGGAGGTGTTGTTTGGGACGCAGGCCTGTCCCTCAGTAACGCCACTTGCTGGCCCATGAGGTCCACCATTTGTCCAATGCGTGTGTCGTTGCACCTCATCAGAAGGATGAGCTCACGTAATAATTCGTCAGACCGGCCACTTTGTCCCTGGACCTGTTCAGAGGCCCCGATAACTGTGTTGGAGTGGTCCAGGGATGGTGTACCAACCTCCTGGGGTCTGGGGGTGACCTTGGCCCTCCCCCTGCCCTGCTGCCACGGACCTGTTTCTTCGTCACTGTGGGTCCCTGCACACTCTCCCTGCCGTCCACAGTGGTTGGTGTGGGTTGGTCATCCCCTTGGACAGGGAGGGTTCTGCAGGTGGCATTGGTGGGGGTGGTGGTGGAGGTGGCAGCGGTGGAGGCACAGGCCGTGACTGCAGGGGTCTGCTGTGCAGTTGTGTTTGCAGCAGACGTGGTGGTGGGTAGGTTGGGGGCCTGGGACCTGTTGCTCCCTGGAACACCAGATGGGCTGGCCTGGAGCTCATTGTCCAAAGTATCCTGGGAGTCTACATCTGAGAGTCCATGGACCGGGGGTGGATACTGGCTCTGCTGGTCATTGTTTTTGTCCTCAGCAGTGAGTTCTTCGTCACCTGTGAATTAGATGGGGAATGGTCAGTGTTGGGCACTGTGCAAGTTAGCTGCGTGTCATCCACTGTCTGTACACTACACAATTGAGAGATCTTCACTATTTTTATTAAGTGCAATACTGTGCTTCATTACATGGTGCAGAGGTACATCAATTACTCATACACATCAGGTATTGATGCATTGCATGCAATTGGTGCTGTATTTAGTGATGCAGGTCTCCCAACCACAAACAGCCAGCCCAGTGAAGATGGCTACCTACCTGTAAGTTTGTTTGGGTAACAATGTAATGGCTTCCAAGTGCTCCTATGAGGGTGAGGGCTCTATCCTGCCCAGGCGTGGGACAGAGGGCATGGTGGGAATAGGAGTGCAGGCCTCCCTCCTACATACATGCCTCACAAGCAAGATGGCTACCTACCTGTAAAGTGAGGGTGGACAATGCAATGGCTTCCATGTGCTCCCGGGTGGTGTGGGGGGAGGGCTCCATCCTGCTGGGGTGTGGGGCAGGGGACATGGTGGAAGTATGAGTGCAGGCCTCCCTCCCACATACAAGCCTCCCAAGCAAGATGGCTACCTGCCTGTAAGTTTGATGAGGGTGATGCAATGGCTGCCAGCTGCTTGTGGATGGGAGGGAGGGCTCCATCCTGCTGGGGTATGGGACAGAGGGCATGGTGGGAGTATGAGTGCGGGCCTCCCTCCCCCAAACAGGCCTCCCAAGCAAGATGGCTACCTACCAGTGAGGTGAGGGTGGACAATGCAATGGCTTCCAGGGGGTCCTGGGAGGGAGGGGGTGCTCCATGCTGCAGGGGTGTGGGACAGGGGGCATGGTGGGAGTGGTAGTGCAGGCTGACTGTGCTCCAGCTCCCATGGTTATTTTGCAAAAGATGTTTAGGGTACATGGGAGTGGGTGTCTGTTGGATCTGTGGAACAGGTTTATTGGGGTGTGTGGTGCAGATGGATGAGATTTATCTGGTGTGGTGTGTGTTTTTGGATGTTCAAAACAGTACATATCAATGTGCTCTTTAACATTTGTTTGTACTTACCAGCCTCCACTCCCCCGGATACTCTTGTGAGACTCTTAGGATGCAGTATGGCAAGCACCTTCTCCTCCCATGGTGTGTATGTTCTTGGTGGAATGGGAGGGCCACCGCCAGTCCTGTCAGCCAGCTCCCGGTTCTTGCTTCTCCTCTCTTTGGCAACCCTCTTGAGATCATGCCACCGCTTCATGATTTCCTTCTTGGACCGCGGGGTGGTCCCTCCTGCATTGACCCTTTGTACTATCCTTTCCCACATTTGTGTCCTTGTGGCTAATGGTGTCTGTTGGACCAGGCTACCAAACAGTTGTGATTCCACTCTGACTATCTCATTGACCATGACTGTCAACTCACGCTCTGTGAATTTGGGCATTTTCTGTGATGCCATGGTGTGTGGTGTTTGGAGTGTGTGTGAGTGCAGTGGTGTGGGTGATGGGTGTGGTGTTTTTGTTGAGGTATGTTATGTGCTGGGGATTGTTGGTGCTGGTGTGATGGTGGTGGTGGTGGTGGTGGGTGTTCTGTGTTGTCTTGCCTCTCCTGTCAGGTCTGGTGTGTGTCCTTCTATTCTGGAGTGTTGCAAAGGATTGTGGTCAGTGAAGAGGCTGGTTTTATACTCAGCTGTGTGGGTGTGTCATAATGGGCTTTTGCTAACAGGTGTGTTGTTGGAGTTGTCCTAGAAAATGTATGTTTTTGTTTGGCATTCATTGATTTATTTCATTTGGAAGTGTTTTGTGTATTTGCGGGGCATGGCTAAATTTTTTGTGTGCAATGTTTGCCTTTCTTGTAGTGTTTTTGCATCGTCCGCCATGTTTTATGAGGATTGTCCTCTCCGGTGGCCATGCTGCAGCTCTCCCACTGGCTCTCCCATTCACTGCAGTGTGCGACCGCGGCGGTCGGAAACAGCGGTTCGTACCGCGGGACCATTGGAGATATACTAATTTCCCGTGCGGTGTCTCCGCTTTGCTTACTGCGGGTTGTAGGTTTTCCGCTGTGTTTCCGACCACGAGGTCGGTTTTTGGACATCACCGCCCGCGTACGGCGGTTTTTGTTAGCCCGCTACCGCCGTGGTCGTTTTTTTTTTACGGTTGTTCCTAATTTGAACGCCGGTTTATCCGCGGTCCCGGCGGGTGGCTGTTTCCCGCCTCCATAGCGGTCGGGATGATTTTCCGCCCGTCATCCTAATGGGGCCCATAGTGTGTTATATGTTGCTAAGGTTCAGTTGTGTCTGTCCATACACCTAATTGCAGTAGGTTATTATCTAGTTTAATCATTTTTGTAGTTGATTCAATGTTTTTAACTGGGTATATTTTTGGGAATTTGCAGGCCTGATGAAGCTCGAGATTTAAAAGTGTAACACAGTGGCTGCTTTGCTCAGTTTTATGCCACTCATCAGAAGAATAGGAAAGAATACATTCCTGTGTTCTCGGACTGAAAAGACTTTATTATTGTTTTTGCTGGCTCTCCATTTTGTATTGCTTGACTAATTACACTTAACTTACAGGAGAGAATAAATATCCTGTGTCATAAAAACAGATAATGTTTCTGTAAGCGGCACATCTCTTAAGCTTGTATGTTAGACTACTGAGTATAAAAGTATGGTCAGCCTAACTATCATTGCCTAAATATTGTTTGCATGAAAAGCTACCCCTCTAAGAAGGTTATTATGATGGTGGCTGGCGGTGGCGATCCACCTGCCATCACAACCACATTTACCCCTGCCATATTACCATGGTGGGGGGGGGTACCGACATCCATATTATGATGCCTGGCGGTTAATGCCCTTTCATGGGGGCAATGCCATAATGGAACAGCTGGCGGGAATTGCTTTTGGGGTGTGGGAGCTGCACTTGGGGGGTACATTGCCAAGCTCAAGGTGGCAGCACAGCGCGGTGCCTGTCACGTTATGCATGGCAATGCACAGCATGCCTCTTTGGCTTACAGCAGCACCCACGGCAATGATAAAGATGCGGGATGCGACCGCCAGGGTGGCGGTCGCATCCTAATTGGTGGTGAGGGACTGCCGCACCCCTGGCGGCCGGGCCCAGCACCGCTAGGGTGGCGGGCGGACTGAAGTCCACCCGCCATCCTAATGGGGCCCTGTGTTCTGTGGATGCCACTGCATAAAGGACTTCATCATTTGTGCTCCTGCAAAGGCCCCCAAAAAGATTCCCTCAGGTTAAAATTGTTACCTGAAGAAAAAGCTCACCACCTCCTACTTTCCGAGTCTGCCCAGATCCAGATTACACTTTTGCTTTGATAATATGTCAATGTGAGCAAACTGTCAAAAACCTTAGGACACCAATGATTTGAATTACTCTTTGTTCCCCTTGCTTTTCACTTCTATATGGGCTATATGGGCAAGAAACACATTTACTAGTCTGTGCATCTTCAACATTTTGAATTTAAAGGAACAGCTTTTACCTCCTGCAAGATCCTCTGTTGTCTTCCCACTCAATGGATCGGATTCCCCTTCCTTGCTTGTTTATGGGTTCAAAAATCACAGCTACTCACTTGCTGTCAAAAAGCTGAGGCACACATGTCCCATTTTCCTGCAGATCCTATGCTTAGTATTTCCAGCATCTCGAACAAATGGAGAAAGGTAATAAATGATCTGATCACAACATGAATGACCCTTTATAGTGGTATCCTGGGTACATTTGAAGGTACACACCATCACCACAAGCAGGGTGGAATGCAGTACATATCTTGCAGGTACCGAAAAGTGGCTGATCCACAGTACCCTCATCTCCTTGTAGTCATGGAAGTGGAACTTCTCTAATGGAACTGTGTTTGGAACGCCTCAACATAGTCTTGATTAGATTAATGCTAGGCAATTGTGATGCTTAGTTATTAGGTCAGTCATGATGTGATTTAACTGTGCACATCAATATTAAAGTACTGCTAACTGTGATGGACATGACAGTCAGGAAGCCTTTAAGACGTGATGGTCTCCTGACTACATTTGGGAGTATGGAGATTATGCAGAATAGGAAAATGCTAGCTAGGTCAATAGGTTAGTGGTAAAGTAAGTCAACACCTTCGTAAGAGTTTCCACGTCTCGGTAAGTGCTTGTCCATCATCACAAAACGCAGGGAATTCATTTGCTCATTGTCTGGCAACTGTGTGTTTTGCTGTAGTTTATTTTCCTTCCCAGCTTAAATTCATCACTGGCCTTCCCATCCTAATGGCTTGTTTGTTTTCTTATTTTCTATTCCTTAGTTACTTGTTCCTTCTGCTTGAGCTTAGGAAGGATTCGTTGCACAATGATGTCACTATCTTTTCCTTTTTTATATCTGTTACTTTTTCTGATTTTTGGGGCTATCTCATGGGCTTCCACAGTGATCATCACAGCATCATTGGCAGGGTGTTTGGACAATATATTGAATACAAAAACACTGGGAAAAAATATTGTGTCAAGAATATAATGATGTCAAAAACATCGTATACAGAAATATTGAAAGTAATAATGTCATTTAAGTGCTGTTTTTAATATCATTGTAAAAGAATGCTTTTCCTAATTATAGCTGTATATAATATTATCTTAATGGTTAATTATTTGTTTGTAGTATTTAATTAGTGTTGTAAGTCACTTTTCTGTCCATATTTATTTCTAATTTATTTAGAATAGCTTGTAAATATTAGAATTCATTATTTTAGTATTATTTAGAGTAGTTTTTAATTTTTATAATCTTTGTTATGGCATAGGAGCGCGCAGTTAGGTTCATGGTGGAGAAGGAAGGGGAGATTTTAAATTATGTTTGTGTTAGTTATTTTTTGTAAAACCTGCTCTTTGAGTGATAATATGTTGTATATATTTAATTTAATTTGCAATTATAAATATATGATTTTATATTTGGTGAGAAAATATCTTTTGATATTTTATGAAACATTGTATTTTTAATAATTTGTATTTTGTAATATTTTGATTGTTTTTCTATTTTTAATTTACCTAATTGTTGATGAATTTGATATATAATTTATTACAAATATTTTTTATTGTATTAATGCAATTTTAAAAGTTAAATTTTTTTACATGTTTATTTTTAGCATTATGTTTTATTATATATTTGTTGACATTTTGTATTTTTATTTTAAAGTTCAATTGTATTTATTTATTTTATTATGTAGTATTTATATTATTTATAATGATTCAAAAATTAATATTTCTTTTAAATTACGTAAAAAATATAATTATTAAATAAATTATTATTTATCATTATATATATTAAGTGAAGAAAAATTAGATTTTATTAATGAAATACATTAATTATAAATTGCGTTCTCATTTTGTTCAATGGTACATGATTATTTTTAATTCATGATTTTACAATTTTGTTTTTTAATTTAAATGGTTGTATATTGTATACATATTTAGTTATTTGTTGTTTTTAATGCATACTTTTTATTAAGTATGCAATCAAATGTAATAATTCTTGTTTGCTATTACATAATTTGATGGTGATATATGCTTTTTGTTTTTCAATAGAGTTTGCGCTTTTTGCGTATATAACATTTATATGATTATCATTTTTATATTTAATATTGTTTAATTAATAATCTTTTTTTAAGTGGTCAATATATATAGTGTTATCATTAATGTTAAACACCTTCAAAATATTAATTTAGATTGGCCTGGAAATAGGCAATGTGACCATTTTAGTATCCTAAACCTTCCCCATAATAGTTTAAATTGGAGTGGCAACAGTATATGTACATTATTTAGTGTTCAAAACTTTTCCCTAAATGGCTTAAATTGGAATGGGAATAGTAAATGTCACCCCTTTAGAGTCCAAGCCTCCTTCTAAGTGGTTTAGGTTGGAGTGGAAATAGTAAATGTCACCACTTGATTTTCCAACACCTTCCCATAAACGGGATAGACTGGAGTGGGAATAGTAAACCTGACCACTTTTATGTCCAAGACCTCTTAAATGGCTCAGATTGGAGTTGTAACAGTAAATGTCCCCCCTTTATAGCCAAACTTCCCCTAAATGGTTTAGGTTGGAGTGGGAATAGTAAATGTGACCACTTTCTTTTTAAGTGAGTCTCCAGGACCCACACAAATCTGAAGGGCAAGGGATCCTTTCCCTCGGTACCCCTAATTAGCTATCAGCACGTGGAAGGGATGGATCATGCCCAAAATCCATGCCAGTTGTGCCCAACAATGGCATTGCAGAGAAGCACAGTTCGAGCACCTAGGCCAAAGGAAACTCCCATCTGAATAGAGCATTACCCCTGCATGGTAAACTCTGAACATTATGGCAGGGGGAGATTGTATGTACAGAACTGCCAGACTGTAAGGGCAACACACTTGGGGCATGCAGCAGGCAGTGGAATGCACCATACTTCTGTCAACATCCAAATGGGTTAGACTGGAGTGGGAATAGTAAACGTGACCACTTTTATGTCCAAGACCTCCTAAATGATTTAGATTGGAGTTGTAACAGTAAATGTCACCCCTTTATAGCCAAACTTCCCCCTTAATGGTTTAGGTTGGAGTGGGAATAGTAGATGTGACCACTTTAGTGTCCAACACCTTCCCCTAAATTGCTTAGATTGGAGTGGAAAAAGTAAATGTCACCCTTTTAGTGCACAACACCTTCACCTCAATGGTTTAGATTGGAGTGGGAATAGTAAGTGTCACTGCTTTAGTCCAATACACTTGCCTAAAAAGATTAGAGTGGGAATACTAAGTGTCAACACTCTCACCTTAAATGCTTTGAGTGGAGTGGGATTAGTAAATGTGACCCCTTAAGTGTACCACACCTTCCCGTAAATCACTTAGATTTGGAGTGGGAATAGTAAATGTCACCTCTATAGTGTCCAGCCCCTAAATGACTTAGAATGCATTGGGAATAGTACATGTGACAACTTTAGGGCCTGATTTAGATAATGACAGAATTTCATCCTCCCGACACTGACTTGGTCCTCTGACCAACCACCACCCGGTCAGCGGTCCTGACCGCCTCATTAGGATGCGACCAAACATTTTTCAGTCACATTCCTATATTTCACTATGGAAGCATGCATTAGGGGGGGTCCGTTTGTCATGGCACTCCTCGTCGGTCACTGAATGTGTGTTTTCTCTGGGGTCTGCCATTCACCGTCTGGTCCATGCCTGGGATGTTGTCCTTGGGTCCTTCTGTTATTTGGCCTCATATGCAAGGGTTGCCTGGTTGGTCTCTTGTTCCAATGGCTTTTCTGGCTTTGAGGCTCAGCCTCACTCTGGAGCTGGTCTCCCTTGGTTCTGGGGCCTGGTTGGGTTCTGTACAGTTCGGGCCCTGTTGCTGTATCCGGCCCTTGAGGTTGGGCTTTGTCTGGTCTCGTTCTGGGGTCAGCTTCACTGGAATGCTTGCCAGCAGCAATTTATGCATTTTCCCAGTCCTTGGAGGTCTTCGCATCTTACTTTCTGGGCTAAGATGCCGTTCCTCAGGCTCCTGGGGTCACAGGGCTCTGCTGAGGATTTCCCTTCTGGTATGGTTTGCGGGCGTCTACTGGATTCCTTGGCAGCAACAGGGTTCTTTCTTTGGGTCCAGTTTTGCCTGTGTCCTGTGTGATTTATCTGTCTTTTGGAATCCTCCTTGTCAGAGTCTGGAACTGATAATCCTGGTGGCTCTGGCACTCATTGTTGATTTGTGCCCGGGGATGCCTTCGCAGCAGGTTCTTCCTGAGGGCTTTTATTTGTTGGTGATGGGCCATAACAGGTGGTATTTCATGTCAGGTCTTTGAGGGGGGGACCATTGCTCCAGGGTGAGGAGGTCCTCCCTTTCCGGTTTTGCCTCTCACTGACGTGGTCTTTTGTCAGATGTGCAGGACATTTGGTTTTGCTTTCTTGAACCTGTTTGCTTTCCCGCTCTGTCAGATTGTTCCCTGGTTTTATGCCTGTTGCAGGCTTGCAGGAGTATGGTTTTAATTTCCTTGGTCAGCCCTCCTGTAGTTTCTTAGGGGCCTCCTGGGTGGTAGTGGTGCTAGTCCCATTTTGGCCTGTCCCTCTTGCTCCCTGTCTTGGCTCATGTCAGGTTTGGGTCCCTGGTTGGTCCCCTGCCAACCCTCTCTTTTGCTGTCTGCTCCTACAGTCTATTCTGAGGCTTAATCTCTCAGTTTGGGTGTTGAACAGTGAGGGTAGTGGTGCATGAGGTTTCTAGTGACTTTTGGCAGTGATCCTCTGTTTGTTGTGTGTGTCTACCCTTCTGCGGTTCCTTGGGGGGCACAGGGGCCTTTCCGATGATTCCCTGGTGTGCTTCCTCCCAGATGTTTTTCGGTTTCTTTGGGGCAGTTTTGAGCACAGTGTCAGCGTTAAGGGCTCTGTGGGTTTCCTTCTTGGTGTTTCCCTGCCCCTGGTTGTATCTGGTTGTGGTGCCACCTGGTGGCACTGCGGGGGTGTTCTCTTTCTTGCCTCTCGGTGTGGCCTTTGCTTACTTTCTGGGTCTGGCCTTGGAGGTTGGGGGATTTGGTCATGCCCCCTTGGCACCTTGGGGATGGTGGCCATTTCTTTTGTCCTGTTTCCTGTTTTTGGTGGCGTTCTATTTGGCCAAGCAGATTGGTGCTTGGGGGGGGGGGGTCTATTGGATAGTGGACCCCTTTTTGTTCTGTTCTGCTGAACGTGCATTGTGCTGCATTTGGTTCTCCCTTTGTGCCCTTGGTGGTATTTTTGGTTCATAGTTTTCAGGGTGCTTTTCGGGTCACGTTGGGGGCTGATTCAGGGGAGTTTCAATCTGTTTGTTTCTGTTGTGCTTTTCGCCCGGAGGGCAGTGGCAGCTTCCTGTTTGTCCTTTAGTTGAAGGTTCGCCCGTTGTTTCGGTTGCCTGGCCCTTCTCTACTGCTTTAACAAGCATTATGGTCAACGGCATGTGTTGTGTGCTGGTTCCTATTTTGGATTTGGGGTTTTGCATGCTATTGACTCCTGCCTTTTGCTATTTCCTGTGTTGATGCATCATTTTTTGGATGTAGCTGTTTAGTGGTGTATCCTCTATTTCTTTTTATATTAATGGCTTGGGTGTTCTCCCTTTTAATGAAAGGGACAAGGACGAGGGACCTGGGGATAATGCTCTATTACTTACCAGTAATCTTCATTCCACGTGGTCGTGTTGTGCTTGTCCCATTCATTACACCCCTACCTCCCTTCCCAACAGCATGCCTTCACATATGGGGGATTGGTAAGTAAGCCTAATGTACTCTCAATGGGGGGTAGGATGCTGGGTGCCAGTATTTCATTTGCATTTTTTTCTGTCTGCAAGATGGATATATTTCACTGTTAATGAAATGTACTATTTTAAATTTCTATGAGTTGTATTTTCCTGATTCTATTTTGTGTTTATTTCTAATCTTATGCTGTTTGGTTGTTTATGAGCTGATTTTTAAGTACTCATTAAACATATTATTTTAATTTATAAGTAGACATTTCTATGTTATTTTTATGTTTTTTTTGATTGAAGTAAAAAAGTTAATTGTTTAATATTTAGCTAACAATCATTACGCTATGGTGGTGTGTACCTTTGTTTGTTGGTTTGTAAGTGGATAGCTAGGTGTTTTATGATAGAGATTTTGGTATTTATTTTAAGTAGTGTACTCCTTTGTTGATAATAAAGATTATAACTTTGAATTCTAGTATTTGGTACATTCAAATGATTTGTTTATTTACTTTAGGTTTAATGTGGGTTATTTATTGCTTGATTCCTAGGGCCTGATTAGGATGGAGGGTGGAATCACATCCACCTGCCACCCCAATGGAGATGGGGACTGCCCGACATCATGTCAGAGATCCCACAGGCCAAATTACAATGCGACCACCATGGTGGTGGTTACATTGTACAGGTTTTCCATTACGGCAGGTGCTTCTGGCTGCAGGACCCGCCACAATGGAAAAAAGAGATGTGTAACACATCCCTGTACTACGTGACACGCACCATGCGGTGCCTGTCACCTGGTAGAGGGATCTGTTGCGGGGTATCATAGGTTCATCCCCCACACCCATAGAAAAGGGCCCAGGTTGAAGGGGGGCCCGCTATGTGCCCCCAATGTCCATTCCTGTCAGCCTTTTCATGGCAGGTGAACCGCCATGGAAAGACTGATGGGGAGGAACCATCCTAATCCCTACCGCAGTGCCTGGTAGAAACCACCACCATTGAAGGGATTGGGAGGCCCTCTGCAGCACTGGGCGGCTCAAGGAGCCAGTCGGATGAGTGGTGGTCGGGCTTTCTGCCCGCCTGCACACCACCCGCCATCAAGATCTGGTAGACGGAAATGCTACTTAGGATGGCGGAGTGACTGCCACTGACTGCCTGTCGGTGACAGTCTCTCTGCCATCCTCCTCAGCCCCTAAGTTGTTGAAATCTTTGTTCTTTTTGTGGACATCTATGAATTTGTAGACTCCCTAGTGTGGCTTGGAAGGCAATGTACCACCCTTCTTCTGCATTTTTGGCTTTGGCTCCTTGAGCAATGATGCTGTTATAGACATTCCACCTTGGCATTAGGAATTTGGGTTGGTGTCTGTCTCCAGAGTGGTGTAGTCTGCCAACCCACATCTCTTTAAAGTAGTCCATTAAGGGGTTTAGTTTGTGTTTGCTTGTTGGTGAAACTGACTTTTAATAGGTAAATTGCAGCTTAACAACTCAGGTTAATTATCTCTCATGCAGGTGTATAGGCTGTGCACCTTTTTTCCCTAAAGGCAAACTACCTGTTTTTTAAAATTTTCTACATTTTGGGGCTGATTACGAGTATGGTGGTCTTAAGACTGCTGTACCATCGGTAGCGGTCCGACCACCGCCTCCTCAGCAGTCCGACCGCCCGATTACTAGTTGGGCAGTCTAACTACCACAAGACTGCTGCAATAGTCAGGATACTGAAGCCCCTGGAAGTCGGGAAAACAGAGGCCTACGGAGAAAGTGCTGATGCCGGCACCGCTGTGCCAATTATAGCCTGCATTTCCGCTGACCTTTTCAAGACTGGGACCACGCCATGAAAAGATCATCAGAAAGGCAGGGAAGAGGCCCCAAACACAGCCCAAGAGTGTGTTTGCCCATTGGGGAATGGGCATGTGGTCACATGTTGAGCCCCCTATGCTTGCACTGTAGTGGGTGCACTGGTACATGGTACACAGTGCACCCGATATGCAAGTGACACTGCACTGTGGCAGCATGTACTTCAGGCTCCTCTTATGAGCTGAAGCATGTGGCCACCATTCCACAGCCAACGTCACATCGCCAGTTCAGTGGTAGTGAAATAATACGGCAGTCAGGTTTTCACAGTGGCGACCTTGTAATCGCCTCCCATTGCAGATTGTTGGAGATGTCTCCAAATGCTCTGCTTAAAATGGTAGTATCAGCCTCAAGTGGCTGTGTGTGGTGTAGTTTAATTATTGTTTGTATCGTTTGATTGTTAATTTCTTTATTTGCCAATCAAAATATAGTCATAAAAGTACATCATAGTGAGAAAAAACGTTTATATAGGTACAATCAAATTAATAAAATCCTTTATTTCCTTATATTAAAACAGTAACATCCCAATTCATAATATTAGCCTCAAAATAACCTAAAAGTCAAATCTTAAAAATTACAAATAATTATCTAAAACTAGTCATTTAAATTCCATAGGTCATGTGATTTCCTTTTTGCTAGATACTCAAAGTTTTTCTCATGTTAATTGCTTTCAAGAAAAACAGGGCAACACTAAAACAAGTCAAGGGGTCACCCAAAGTCATCAAGAATTTCATTGCTACTTTATGTGACCTGATATGATGGGTGTTAAAAAGAGGCTTCAGATAAAAGCATCTAAAATTCTTATAAAAATTGCAAAATAGCAAGAAATGCATTGTACTCTGCTTACTCCAGTTGTCACATGGACATAGCATATCTTCAGATGGATGAAACCGCATTGTCGGGAAAGCTACAAGGTAATGAACAATGCAACATCTAAATCTAATTAACACATACAGATGATGGGCGTATGTAACATATGATAGGTAATGTTTAGTGCTTGCCTCTATACTATTTGATATATACTGTGCAACAATTGATTTGTCCTTTTCTGTCTTAGATCTCAGGTCCAGCCTAAGTTCTAGAAAGGTATTTTTGATCTCTTTCTTTGTGTGCATCAGTGTTTTAGAATTTTCTGACCATATTGTTTCCTTATACACGTCCTTCAATGTCCAACTAATATATGACAACCATGGTATATTTAGTACATCATGCAGTTTAAGACAATCTAAAATAGTTTCTTTTGTTTAAGCAGTTTCTTCCCTTTTTCATTCTGAGTCCCAGAATACTAATGGTTGTACTAATAGTAGGTCTACAAAAAAAACTGGAGGTCCACCTCATGATATGCAATGGTATTTGATGCAGATGGTGGTAAATAAAGCAGGCATGTCAAAAAGAGGTTTTCTTGTATTTGCAAGACCTTGTTATTTGTGTAACCCCATAGCCCTGTCCCATAAAGGGCTGAACTTACATCTTTGGCTTTGTATAAAGCAACCATCTCCTAAATCGGCTGGTTCCCTAGTTTGGTAGAAAATTTTAAAATACCCTGGATTGCCCTGTTCATTTTGGCTCTAATATTAATAACATGTTGAGACCAAGAGCCATTATCCGTGAAGTGGATACCTAAATAGCAAAAGAATGTGACTGTCTGGATAGTGCTTTTTTCAATGAAGAAAGTTTTGGGTGATTTAGGTTTGGGCCCACAGATCATGGTGTATGTTTTGGACCTATTTATAACCATTTTCTTCTGTACCATAAAGGTAGAGAATGTGTCCATCAGTCTCTGTAGGCCTATCCCAGTTCTTGCTAACAATACGGCATCGTCCGCATATAAAAAGACCTGCCACCATAGGGGCGTCGGCCTGTATGGTCGGTAAATGTTTATCTATTCCATTAATAATAACCTGTGGCTGGTAAATAACCCGTGGCTGGTAAATAACTCGTGGCTGGTAAATATAACCTGTGGCTGGTAAACAAAGAAACTAAATCAAAATGTCGGATCACAAAGGGTGTTGCAAGTGTAGGCTGGGTACAAAAGGGGATATAGTGCACATCCTGTTAGATTGCATAACTATATTAGAACAGTGTAAACTATGTCTGCACCCAATATTTTTAAAATATGACATAAGAACACGGGCACAGGCAGTCAATCTCCTCACGGAAATGCCCTCTATCAAAAACGCAATCACTCGAGGGAATTATATAAAGGTAGTACAAAGATTTCTAATATGAGTAAATTTTTTTAAATTTTATAATAAATGAATTATATAGCTTGTCTAAGAGAAAAGGTTGATTTTAATGTGATAATAATTCTTAAAGGGTAAGGACCATCCTTAGAAAGTGATGTTTTATTGGTACCTTCTTTTAAAACATGTATTCAGTGTACGGAATTTTTATAAACTTGCTGTAGAATATTTAAATCTATAATTATCTTGTTGTATGCTGGAGAATATTTTAAACCAGTAACTTTCCATTTGCACCTGTTTAAAGATTATGTTCTAAATAAACATATTTTTGACTGACTATCCCATTAATGAATAGAGAAAATAAAATTGGTGCAATAACACAGCCTTGTCTTATCCCACGTCCCACTTTAAATTTGGGTGTACATTCTCCTTGGGGGCCAAAACGGACCTGACTAAATATTTTCTCATATAGCGGGGAAAGAAACCCTACAATCGCCCTAGGTGCTCCCATTAAAATTAGGGTTGTCCAGAGCAAATTATGGTCCACCAAGTCAAAAGCACAGGTATAAAGAACCTGCCCCTGCCCGTGTATATTTGCCGATAAGCTGCGCAAAATTTGTACATTGCTAGATGGTCCCTATTCGTTTTCTGAACCCTTACTGCACCAGAGGTAACATTGATTGTTTGTATCATGGCTTGTTCAGAGTGGATTATTTTATGTGGGGAGTAGTTGTTAATTTTACTTTTAATCTGGTTTAGTAGTTTGCAGTGTGTGCTACTTTGCTTTTCAGGTAGCAAGGCATATATGAGGGCAATATTATTGTTTTGATATTCACCCGGTATGGTATATATGTGAGTGAATGATTTAGGGTACATTTTGATTATTCCGTCCATCATCCATGTTTGGCATTGGCTAGTTTTAATAGATCATGGGCCAGATGTAGGTAGGCTTTTACCGGTCGGTAACGGCCGATTTCGGCCGTTACAGACCGGTAAATGGATTTTGAGATGTAGGGGGCAGAATCGATAAATTTACCGATCGGTAAATTTACAGATTCTGTAAATTACCGAATCGGTATTTTTACCGAATCGGTAATTTTGAGATGTAGGTGGGACTCTTCTGAGTCCCACAAGCCTTTCCGAATCGGTATTTTACCATCAAATTCAATTTGATGGTAAAATACCGATTCCGGTGTGCATGCACATGTGTGCATGCACACCTGTGCCATATGACAGGCAGACCTGCCCTTAGGGCAGGTATGCCTGCCACATGGCACACAAACCAGTTTTGGGGGTGCTAGAGGGTGTCAAAGTGACACCCCCTGCACCCTTGTGAAATTCGGTATTTACCGATTCGGTAAATACCGAATCGGTAATGCCCATTCATTCCTATGGGCTTCAAAGCCCATAGGAATGAATGGGCATTACCGGTCGGTATTTACAGAATCGGTAAATACCGAATATTACCGATTCGGTAAATGCACATCTGTATTTACCTACATATCAGTACTTCTATTTTACCGATTCATAAATACCGAATCAGTAAAATTCGGTATTTATGAGTTGGTAAAATAGATTTACCTACATCTGGCCCCATGTGCTGTAGTAAATTTAATTATGTGTTTGTCATTATTAAGGTTGTCTTGTAGGAGGAAGAGTTCATCATTATGAGTGGTGTTTAAATGTTCAGGAATTTAAATGTCTTGGTATCTTCTAGGGGCAACATAAGTAGCACTGGTGGCTTTCTAAGTTTGTGCTATTAAGCGTTTAAAAGTGGGTATAGCTGGTAACTGACCTATGATGTGTTCAGGTATTTCAGGGAGTACATCTTTTAGATTTTAAGTAGTGGGCTCTTCTAAACTAGTGCTTGCTTCCTTTAAGTCTTGAAGAACATGCATAACTTTGATTTTGATGATGTTTGGAGGTGGTTGTTTAGTCTCACATGAACAACAGCATCATTTTTCATAGTAGCCCACATATAACTAACATTAGAGTAGTATTTTGTACATTTTCAATTAATATTCTTGATGCTTGTGCTTTCCCGGCCATAAGTGTTGCCAATGTGTGACAATAATTGCCTTTCTGTGATAATACTTTCTCTTTCTATCATTCTATCTGTAAATAATTTAATATACATTATAATAATTTTACTTTTGTTTTGCAAATGTAAATACAGATGTTTTGCATGGTATATTTACATGTGTTGTTGATTATAACTGCAGTTCTGTTTTTTCAGTATTCCATTAAAGGTGTTCCAATGTGGCTCAGAAGGTTTATTTTCTGTTGTGGTAAAAAAAGTTGTAATAGTTACATTTAAAATATTTATTTGTGAGGAGTTTGTAGGGGTTGAGGGCTTTGATTTTATTTTTTACATTTAAGGTTTAGCTGCAATTTAAAAAGGTTTTGATTTTACTTACTTTTTATGTGCCTTTCTCAAGGTTTTTGATTGTTTAATTGTATTGGTGGTTCTGTAGATAGTAGCTAAATAAAAATATAGAGTTTGCCTAGTTATTTGTATTTTTAATATTTTTAAATAAGTTACATTCGCCTATTTTAAAAATGACATTTTACTTACTTGTTAAGGTAGCTGTATGTTTTCTTCCAATCTTCTTTTTCTTTTTCGTTTGGGAATCATGTATGTTGTCATGCAGTTTTAGTGTTTTTGGTGTTGAACTATTTGGCTGATTTTATACTATATTTTCAAATAATTACAGATTGTTAGTGCTTAGTTTGATTACAGTTGTTTTTATTGGTTAGTGTTTTTAGTTAGAATTTTTGTATTGGTTATTAACTTTTATGTTGGATGCTAATTAGTATTTCTGTTTTAATACTTAATATATGTTTCTTGTTTTCTGTATTGTTTTCAATATATATTTCATGTTTAGTTTTATTTATGAATGTTTATTTTTTAGATTACAATAATTGTCATTAGTATTTTTTGCTTGTTAATTATTTCATGCTTTGAAAAGTTTTTTAAATTGTTTATGTGTTTAAGCCTATTTTATTAGATAAAAAAGGGGATGATGGGTGGAGCGTTTGAGCAAATCAAACACTCACCCTCAGTCAACTGATCTGGGTTTAATCCATCACCATTCTTTAGCTCACTCTGCCACCCCGGTTCAGACATGGCCATATGCAAATCAGTCTGACCCTGCACCTCATGGGAACAGTCCAGCCCGAACTGCCAAGCCATGTCTTCCCTGGACCGGAAACAAGCATCCTGGGACCGGTTTCGGATTCATAATCCTCATCAGCCAGGCTATCTTGAATCCAGTGGCAAAGTGAGCAAGGGACTCACGTCTGAGCATACCCTGCCAACTTAGGGCGAACAAAGCCATACAAAAGGGGATGATGGACGGAGCGTTTGAGCAAATCAAACACTCACCCCCACTCAACTGATCTGGGTTTAATCCATCACCATTCTTTAGCTCACTCTGCCACCCCAGTTCAGACATGGCCATATGCAAATCAGTCTGACCCTGTGCCTCATGGGAACAGTCCAGCCCGAACTGCCAAGCCATGTCTTCCCTGGACCGGAAACAAGCATCCTGGGACCAGTTTCAGATTCATAATCCTCATCAGCCAGGCTACCTTGAATCCAGTGGCAGAGTGAGGAAGGGACTCACGTCTGAGCATGGATGTATGACGTTATCCCGCAGACAAACAGCCCCCATACCATCAGTCCGCAAAAATAATCCCACATGTACTATTAGGCCGCAAATTAAAAGAACGAAAACTTTTAGAACGAATATGCCTTTAGCACGCATGCCTTTACAACGTAATGGCATGCATGTTAAAGGTATACTCGTTGTAAAAGTTGGAAAGGTAAGTAAAAGTACACTACCCTACCCTACACTACCCTACACTCTAATGTAGTACCCTTGCACCACCCACCCTTGACACACAGTCCTTTTTCTACATTTACACTACCCAGCACAACCCCCCAACACTACCATAAAGCACTTTACTTCCCTACACAAACACTACAACAGTAACTTAATACACTACCCCCAGATTGACCCTACACAAACACTACAATACTACACTAAACCACTACATCCCAGCATTAACCTACACTACACAAACACTACAACACTACCCTAAACCCTCAAACACTGCCCCCAGCATGACCCTACACTACAACACTACCCAAACCCTAAACCACTACACCCCAGCATGACCCTACACTACACAAACACTACAACACTACCCTAAACCCTAAAACACTACACCCCAGCATGACCCTACACTACACAAACACTACAACACTACCATAAGCCCTAAAACACTACCCCCAGCATGACCCTACACAAACACTACACTACCCTAAACCCTAAAACACTACCCCCAGCATGACCCTACACTACGCAAACACTACAACACTACCCTAAACCCTAAAACACTACCCCCAGCATGACCCTACACTACACAAACACTACAACACTACCCTAAACTCTAAAACACTACCCCCAGCATGACCCTACACTACGCAAACACTACAACACTACCCTAAACCCTAAAACACTACCCCCAGCATGACCCTACACTACGCAAACACTACAACACTACCCTAAACCCTAAAACACTACCCCCAGCATGACCCTACACTACGCAAACACTACAACACTACCCTAAACCCTAACACACTACCCCCAGCATGACCCTACACTACACAAACACTACAACACTACCCTAACCCCTATTACACTTCGTCCAGCACGACCCTACACTAAACAACCACCACAACTCTACACTACACTAACACAACACTACACTACACAATCACTACCCCAGCACGACCCCCACCCTTAAAATATAACCCAAACCCCCTTAGCTCTCTCGTCATCGTCATCGTTTACAACGCAAATGCATTCACCATACATGCCTTTACAACTTATTTCGTTGTAAAGGCATGCGTGATAAAAGCACATGCGTTGTAAAAAAATGCGGGATGATGGTATGACGGTATGACGGATGAATGACATTGCGGATTAATAGTATGCGGCCTGAAAGTCCGCGAGAAAAAAAATGCGGGATAAAGGTTGATTACCCTGAGCATACCCTGCCAATTTAGGGCGAACAAAGCAATACAAAAGGGGATGATGGATAGAGCGTTTGAGCAAATCAAACACTCACCCCAGTCAACAGATCTGGGTTTAATCCATCACCATTCTTTAGCTCACTCTGCCACCAAAGTTCAGACATGGCCATATATTCAAATCAGTCTGAACCTGTGCCTCATGGGAACAGTCCAGCCCGAACTGCCAAGCCATGTCTTCCCTGGACCGGAAACAAGCATCCTGGGACCGGTTTCGGATTCATAAGCGTCATCCGGTAGGCTATCTTGAATCCAGTGGCAAAGTGAGCAAGGGACTCACGTCTGAGCATACCCTGCCAACTTAGGACGTACAAAGCGATACAAAAGGGGATGATGGACGGAGCATTTGAGCAAATCAAACACTCACCCCCAATCGACTGATCTAGGTTTAATCCATCACCATTCTTTAGCTCACTCAGTTCAGACATGGCCATATGCAAATCAGTCTGACCCTGTGCCTCATGGGAACAGTCCAGCCCAAACTGCCAAGCCATGTCTTCCCTGGACCGGAAACAAGCCTATTTTATTGTTATAAAATTTAAATAATGAAGTTAGTTGAAATATTAATTTAAGTAGACTTCAATTGTATTTGTTTTTGGAAAAATAGATGTAATGTATAATTTTACAATATTTGTTTTGTGATATTAGTATAGCTGATAATGTGTGTTTCAATATTTTTCACATTTTACTTATTTATTTATAGGTAAGGAACGTTTTGTTTCCGATATTTGTGTTTTCAATATTAATAGAAATAGGTATCTTGTGATATTTGGTCATTGATTTGTATTGTTTGTGTTAATTGGGAATAAGAATGCTATATTTTACTAAACAATTTTTCAGTGCTATTTTTGTGAATTAATACAGTTTGAAATTATATTATGTCATTGACCCCATTGGCAGAATTACATGTATAAGCTTCTATTCAGTCCACACTTAAGTCTTGAACAGTTTCCTGATACCATCACACCATCAGCTGATACCCGAAGAGACACTAGAAGAGTTATGTTCTCTATTCCCCCCTAGTTTTCTCTTGCAACCCATTGTATGTTTAGCCATAGTTCAGAAATATTTGTGAAAGTGAAGGGAGGACTAGTTCACATTGTATTTGAAAAACATTTCACCTTGACAATCTCAGAACCAAGTACACATATCAGGTGTGTCAGGCCACAATTGCATTTCTACGGCACAATTCATTGATGTCTTATAGGACGTGTGAAACGTTTTGTATCGCAAATAAATATAAGATCACCTGATCAAATATCTTTAAAGGTTCCAATGATCTAGAAATAATACCTGTGCATTTTCATGCATCCACATGTCATAGTACTATTAGGTTACCTTGAAATAATCATTTTCCCTTGATTATTTCTCTCTTTGTAGGAGTATACCCATAAAAACCCATCCCCAGTCATAATACCCAATTCACAACATCGCCCTGGGGCCCTGTCTAGGGCCCCTTTCCCTGAATTTTGCTGACCTTTTCATGGCAGAGTCCCTGCCATGAAAATGTAGGTGGAAATGCAGGTCATAATCAGTGCTATGGTGCATGCATCAGCACTGTTGCCATGGAGCACCGCTTTCCCCATCGCTGCAACGGCGGGATTCAATATCCTTGTGGTTGCAGCGGTGTTGTGGAGGTCCTACCGCCGTCCTTGTAATCAGGCAGTCCGGCCAATGAGGAGCCGGGTGGTCAGATCGCCACCAATGGTAAGGCAGTCTCAAGACTGCCGTACTCGTAATCAGGACCTTAATCCTAATTCATCTGGTTGCCATTGCATAAACACTTGAAGCATAATAGGACATTGCACTCAAAAGTAGAAACAACACTTTGATGGTGGTATATTCTAAATTAATCCAAACATCTTTTGCTTGCCCATTTTGATGTACAAGTTTCTTAAGGGTCAACACTATTCACCAGCTGGTAATTAAATTTCCATGCAGATCTACATATAAATAATCCACCAAATTTCCTCAAACCATGCACCTGTTCACATATATTGCTCAAATGCTTTTCCAGTATTTGACGTGTAGTGATACACATCATTCCATTTAGACCCAGATACTTAAGGCCCATAAGCTATTTAAATGCTTAGTGCCCTGATACAGTCTCATTTGCCTTCATGGGGCACTCAAGACATAGGGCCTCATTACAGTGTGGTTCAGACCGCAACCAACAACTTGCCGGTTATGTTGTGAACCGCATCTACTGCTGTAGTCCAAGCAATGCATTAGGATGAGTGCAGTCGGAGAAAGCAATCATAGAGACTGACTGACGCCTTCCAGTGGACTTGTGGAGCCTGTTGGTCGGTTGGATGCCCCTCATAATCCCTGAAAGGATAGCATTTCCTCTGTCAGGATTATGATGTCAGTTTCTGACAGCCTCACCATGTCGGCTTTTGAGACTTGGAAAGGCTGTCATAAATCGGTATTAGGGGGCCCCTTGCAGGGCCTCTTTCGCTCCTTGACCTCTGCATCTGGGCCCGGAGGGCACCTATGGCACACCCCTGAAAATCCCTGCACCATGTGGCAGGCACCATGAGGAGCCTGCCACTTGGTGCAGGGGGTTTCACAAACTTCCATTTCTCAATGGGAGAGTGTGCTGGGGGTGGTTAACGCCCACCTCAAAAGCTACCATAGAGTAATGAAAGCTTGTGTTGTAGGCGGTTTCTGTCCACCTCACAAGCTCCCATAGAGAAATGGTAGTTTGTGAGCACAGCATGCTCGGTCGCATCCTAATCAGGCAACTTCGACCGACATCATAATCAGGGCCAAAGTGGGCCAGTATTTTTCCAGCACCCTGGTCCACCACAGGTTTTCCCACTTGTTGTGGAGGGCGCCGGCATAGATCACAGGTCAAGTAATAGAGCAGAGGGCAGAGGCTAATCAAATCCGCACCAAACAAATGAACAGTGTCCCCTGGTATATTCGAAGGTGCACGAAACCAAGGAGTACTTCCCCTATACTCCCCACAAGGTAGGAACTAATCCTACAAATTCAATACAGCAGCAAAAGAGGTTTCAGCACTCTATAGACAAATTAATACTTCTTATCATAGTCCACTTCAAGTAAATATTGTAAGAACAATTGCACATAAGGAAAGAAGGCTTCCAGATTTGATAGATGTCTTTCTTCTTCCAAAATTCTTTTATTATTCACATAACAGAAACTTCTTCCACAGATGAAATCATCCTAGCCAACGCGTTTCGTCTCATTAAGAGACTTCTTCAGGGCTTTGGATATAAGACATATGTTATGATCCTCAGGCAACGCGTAGTATTTCAAAGAGACAGTATAAATAAGACACCCGATACAGTTTTCTAACAGTCATAAAGCGGCATGGTAACCTCACGTAATCCAGTCAGTATAAGGGTCAGTTCTTGGTTGGTGGTGAAAGTCACGAGACGAGTTAACGGTCCAGTGCTTTCCCTACTTAATGCACATGGCAGGCTAGGCATGCAGCGGACGCGCCGCTGGTGCGCCAAAGGCAAGCCTGTCTGCGCCCAGGGGCCAGCGATGCTGCTTCGCCTGTCATTTATGCTCAAGTAAGGACTTGCTACTCGAGAAAGGCCCTGTTAGAGCTTAGACCTACAGCCAAGGTTTGCCATCACACTTGCGACCCTGGGGCCCTCCTAGATAGAAAGTAGCAAGGGTGTGTAAGTTGTGACACCAAAAAGAATCTCAAATTGAAGATCTTGACCCACCCTACTGTTATTAAGTCCGCCTCTAATCTGAATGTTGCGAAAGGATTTCTCATACATTCCAGATCTATGGTAAAAAATAATATCGCTTTTAGAGACTTTGTCTCAGCTAGAAATCCGACTTGGGTGTTTGTTACTGAAACTTGGGCTACTGATACATCTGGGCCTGACCTGGTTGATGCAATCCCTACTGACTATGCTCTGTCCAGGTTGGACAGAGTGGGCCGTCAAGGAGGAGGGCTGGGAATTTTGTACAAGGACTCTCTTATTTGTCGAACCCAAACCGTCTCTACTTCCTCTGATCCCTATCAGGCTGATTACTTTTCTATTAACTTCCTCCCATCAGAATGTTTCTCTGGTCTTTTGTTCTACAGGCAACCGGGCCTAGATCCTCTTTTAGTTAGGATATTAGTAAATTGATAGAGCCGTTCCTTGAGAGATCTAACATCACTCTTCTTGGGGACTTCAACTTTCGTTTGGAGAATATGGCATGCAGGGATACCCAAGTTCTTTTGGAAACATTGAGTTTGCTGCGGTCTGGCTCAGCTGGTGGAAGGCCCTACCCATCTGGCAGGGCACACCCTTGATGGGGTCTTCTCTAATGACCCCAGGCTGAAGGTGGGATATCCTGTCCCACTAGCCTGGTCTGCTCATTTTGCTGTACCGTTTGACCTGTATGTTCAGGCAGCAGTAGTCCCTACTTCTGGTCCTAGGAAGCAGGAGATGAGAAGGAACTTCAACCTTATTAATAATGAGGCACTCTCCCTGTTCCTGAATAAGCTGGAGCCCGTTGATCAGCCGGATGCTAATTCGGCTGCCCTGGAGCTCTCTCGTACCTTACTAGGAGCAATGGCCACTCTTGCCCCTCCTAAGAGGCATTATTCAGCGAGGAAAAGTCCATCGGCCCCTTGGTTCTCAGACAGGCTTAGATTGCTGAGACAAGGATGTCGAAAAAAGGAGAGGCTAAGGCGGGTTCATCTATAGCCTCTCGCGAAAGAATGACATAAGCAATGCTTAAAGGAATATAAATCAGCCTTAATGGAGGAAAAAAGAGCTTATTTCTCTAAAGTTACAGTTTCTCTCAATTCTTCTAGAAATCTTTTTAAGATCATTGATTCCCTAATATCTCCTCAGGTAGTAGATCTGATAGAGGGATACCAGGATCTGTGTGACAAAATATCTGCCTTTTTTCATGCTAAAATTTCTGATATCTACGCTGCATTCGGAATCTGCAAATTCTAAGGGCACGTGTATGCGCCACATGGCACTTAGAAAATGCAATTTTGTGCATTTTTCAAAGGAATTACAAATTACTCTTAACTTGAAGTTGATGGTAATTTGCGATTCCTTAATGCAAAGTTGCAGTCAGAAAATTCTTCTTGCATTGAATTTAGCAATTGCGATTCCCTAACTGCATTTGCAAAATAGGTACTCACAAATATTGTGGTTACCAATTTTGCAAATACATTTTGGGTTGAATCATCCCAAAAGGCTTTTTTACCAGTCTCAAATGGGCCGATTCTGCAAATTGGTCCATTTGTGACTGATAAAAAGCTTGATGCATGTGCCCCTAAATCAGACCCATAGTTATAATGCTGAAGTGTGCTTTTAAAGGTTCAAATGGTTTACATAATGTAGATGGGGCACAGAAAAGAAGTGTTAGTGAATTAATTCTGCATCTAGACCATTGATGTGTTAATTTTATCCATCACGCTCAAATCTGTCACCTTGATTCACATTCCAATAAAGGCAAGGCTTAGGAAGGATCAAATTTGGGTTTACTCAATATTAGTATTTTTAATTGGACTGAGGAAAATCCCAGAATGCATGACATTAATCAGAACCCTTTAATAATCAAAATAGTTCTAAATCTGAAAGAGGAAATTACTTGATTGGTGGAAGAGGGGTACATCTCTCATTTTATTGAGGTGCAAAAGGATATCCAGCAGAGGTAGAGAGAGATAGCTGAGACTACATCAACAATTAAACAGGATTACTCTTCAAACAGGATATGCATCTGAAACAGTTTTCCGTTTTCTACAAAAGAGAACAGTGCAATATCAGAAGTAGAAGGAATCCATAAATTATTCTGGTCCTTCCCACTCCCTTTCCTTTTGTACCCCGTGCATCAGGGATTTCTAAATATTGTATAGATACAGTGAAACTTTTATTGACTAAGACTAGTGGCAGTAGTTAAATTCCAGCCACGGTCAGCAGTGGGAGTACCTGCAGGGCGGTGACGTGGGGAGGGGGAGGGGCAGGACGGTGGGTAGTAATATATGGATTACGGAGTGTTACAGGTAAGTAAACATTTAAATAAATAAAACAAATTTCGTTGTGCGCACTGCATTGCATTTGGGGATGCAGTGCACTCAACGAAATTTGTTTTATTTATTTAAATGTTTACTTACCTGGGAAGCACTGTAATCCATACATTACTACCCCCCAGCCTGCCCCTCCCCCTCCCAAGGTCACCGCCCTGCAGGTACTCCCACTGCCGGCCGCGGCTGTTAAATTCTTTTGATTTGTGTATATTTCAGGAAACATTTCATACACCCTCAATGATGAGACTTGCCATTCTGCCACATTGAGAAGCTTCAATGAAATCAATGTTAGGGTAGAGCAATAAATTCCCTTTTAATCAGGGCTGTACAATATTATAAGTAGGGGTCATTTACCATCTCTACGGGGGGGGTGCAAAATGTGCTATGCCATCATCATTGGTGATGTTTTGTATTTAAAATGAATAAACATCACTTCCTTCATGTGACTTAGTGTTTTAGCATTCCAAGGTGCTGTGGAAGTTCCAATGAGGGCTTACTCATATTGGCTGTGAGGGGGAAGCCCCTGGCCTTCCATCGGTGCCTGCTGTGTCGCAAAGTGCCTGGGACAGGGCCAAAAGCCTGGGAAGGTTTTCCCGGCCTGCCCAGATTAAAAAGCTCCGAACAGGCCCTGGGTGGAAACTCTGGTGGACCCAGTGGGTAGAAGCTCCCAGCCAGGGGGTCTATTTCGTAGTCCTCTGTGTCCCAAATTGCCCAGGATGGGGTTCCACTAGTCATGGAATGTCTCCCTTGCCTGCCTGAATTTGGAAGCTCTGACCAGGCCCTAAATCTAAGCTCTAGCATGCCGGGAGGTAGAATCCCACAGCCCTGGGCTCCCTTCCCTGGTCCAATCTTATCCCAAAGTGCTAAGGATGGTATCCATCCCAGAATTTCACACCTGCCTGCCTAGTTTAAGAAGCTTTGACAGGGCCACCGGTCAGAGGCATTGCATGCCTGAAAGTGGGAGTCCTTGGCCCTGGGCTCTGCTCCCAGGCCCTCGATGGCACAAAGGCATTCCTGTAGTACAGGAAAGCCTCTTGCCTGCTCAGGTTAAAAAGATCGGACTTGGCATCAGATCAGAGCTCCAGCAGGTCCGGGGGTGGAAATCCCCACCCTGGACTCCGTTTCCTGGTCAACCCTTATCCCAAAAGCCCTGAGACGGTCTTCTGCCAGCTTAGGAAGGTGTCTCCTGCTGGTCTGGGTTAAGAAGCTCAAACCGGGCACCAGGTCAGAGATATGGCAGGCCTGAGGGTGGAATTTCCCTGGCCCTGAGCTCTCTTCCCCACCATGCCTAGTCCCAAAGTGCCCAGGACAGTGTCCCGCCTGGGATAGTTTCTCCTGTGTGCCTGGATTAAGATGTCTGTCTGGGCCATAGGTAAGAGGTCTGGTAGGCCATTACGTGGAAACCCCTTTCCCTGGAACCCCTTCCCTAAGCCACTGTGCCACAATGTGTCTAGGTTAGGGTCCCACCAGCCAGGGAAGATCTCCCCTGCCTGTTAAGAAGCTCTGAACAGGCCTCGGCTCAGAGCACCAGTGGGTCCTAGGGTGCAAACCCCCATCACTCGGTTCCCTTCCCCAGGCAGATTTGTGACATAGTGGTAGGATGGGGTCCAGTAAGCCCGGTAAAGTCTCCCCTCCCTGCCTGGGTTAAGAAGCTCTGACTGGGCACCAGGTCAGAGTTCCGGCTGGCTCTGCCAGAGTACCTCCCCGTCCTTCCCAGGTTAAGAAGTGTTTACTAGGACATCCGCCAGACCTGGGGTTGGAAGCCTTCAGCCCAATACATATTTCCCCAGCATGCCATGTGGCAAGGTACCACCATTCCCAAAAGTTGTTCTCTGTATGCCCGGATGAATAAGCCCTGCCTGGGCTATGGGTCAGAGCTCTAGGGGCCTGAGGGTAGAGGTCCCCAGCCCTGAGCTCCATTCCCCCTGTCTGCTGTGTCATGAAGTACCCCGCAGAGGGGTCCAGTAGAACAGATACAGGGCTCCCTTTCTTGACTGGGAGAAACAGCTCTGACCAGACCCTGGGTCAGAGCTCTGAGAGACCTCCCAACAGCCCAATACTTAAGGCCCAGCCAGTCCCTGAGAACATGGATCATGGATACCCTGGCCCCTCTTAGGGAAGCAAAATTCATTGGACATAGTGAGCCTCAATGGCTGTCCTTCAATTTCTGACATCTGGTCACTCTTAGCCAAGGCTGCCCTAGAAGCTCAGATGAGGGCTCTCTTGACTCTTTGAGCCTAGTCAGGGCTCCAAGAGGTCATACAAATTTTCTTAAGTGTCCTCCTTTGTCAGTCTTTGTGCATCGATTACAAGAAACGGCCTGCCTGGCCACTTTGGTGACTCTGGATGATGATTGCATGTCTGTGTGATGGCAATGATACATACTGGCATACGGATGTTTGCCCTATCAACTTTCAATAGTACTTTCTGTGCCTATCATGATGACCATGGGTATGACCAAGGTAATGGGCTATCAGTGTTTGATTCCAGAGAGGACGTCTGTGAATTGATTACCACATCCAAGGAAGGCAGAAGACACAAATATTTACGATTCCTAATTCGGGGAGATAGTGATAAAAAATAACAAACTCTTTACAGACCATATTACTGGAATATGTACACTTTAAATCCTTAATAAATCTTACCCTCACTGTGCACTGCTGGTGAAGAGATAGTGTGGCCAGAGTGCCTTATTCAAAGCTGGCTGCTTCTTACTTTCCATGCAACACACATCTGCAACACCAAGGACAGATCTTCTTGAAAGGAAACAGGATATTGGTTGCTGCTAGACCGAAATAAAGCTCTTTAAGCCTAACACCAGTAGTTGTGGGTGGGTAGCCCAGGCAGGCAGCTCGCCTAGATGAGTCTGCATGAGCAGAAAATGAACAAGATGCCGCTGTGGCAACAGAGTATTTCACTTTCATTCTCTGTTCAAAACCTTTGCGCAAAAAACAATCCGAACAAAGGCACCTAGTGTACTTCAGTGCCTTTGTGAGCGCTAAGTCCCAGCAGAGGTGGCAATGCACCTGACATAAAGGTTTTGAGTCACATTTGTTGGCATATCTATAGTAAACAACTGAACATAATGGAATAACAAATGCAAAGTAAATTAACATTATTGTAACACAAGAGGGTACATCACAACAAAACAATAAAAAAAACACATCAACTCCAGTTCAACAAAACAATATCAGATCATAATAATGGAAATGAAAACATAGAAGGCAAAAAACAACAGAACACATGTTCACAACAGTTCTTGTCACACATAACCACCTCCAGGTTCCTTTTGTCTAAGATGTTCATGGCAAACACTTCCTTATTACCAAGAGCGCAAGTCAAAAATGTTTTGTGATTTGTCGCGTGTTTTTAACGACTAATACAGGAATACCCTGTGTTTGCAGGGGAAAAGCACACAGAGCATCTATACTTGTGCAACATCTTGAGTGTGTGTATTAATCAAGCTTGAGAACATATTTCCAATATACTAAAGAGAACACGATAGCCCTTGCCGATGCTTGTTTTCCTAAGTCAGGTGTTTTTTTTCAGATATACATGTTCATATCAGAATTAATGGTAACATTTGCTGTTTGATTTGGGTGAAAATCTTTTCGCAGGTTTTTGTCTGCGTTTTTTTAAATAAAAGGTTTGCACATTGTTGTAGGTCTTTTGGTCACAAATTAACTCTTTATAGCCCTGCATTTTGTAGCCCCATTATACTTCAAAAACTGTACATATCACATATCCAGTAAATTGTTGCAACATGTATGGTTTTTTTTTAACAACAAATTTTATTGGTTTTCAATGATGCCAAAGGAGCAAAGCCAGCAAGCATTATACTTGTAACAGGCATATTGTAGAAATTTTCGGCACCCAATATTAACCCCAACGAGGTCTGCAAAACATCAGACCAGAGACCCCCCCAAACCCCGCACCAAACACCCTGTAGTCATCATATAGTAAGTAACATTGTGTAATCATGCTCCACGCACATGTGGCACCCTCAGCCGCGGCCGGTAGTGGGAGTACCGGCCGGGCGGTGACGTGGGGAGGGGGAGGGGCAGGGTGGGGGCTAGTAATGTATGGATTACAGACTTTAAAAGGTAAGTAAACATAAAAATAAATAAAATGAATTTTGTTGCACAAACTGCATCACCAAATGCGATGCAGTGTGTGCAACGAAATTCGTTTTATTTATTTTTATGTTTACTTACCTTTTAAAGTCCATAATCCATACATTACTAGCCCCCACCCTGCCCCTCCCCTTCCCCACGTCACCACCCGACCGGTACTCCCACTACCTGCAGTGGCTGGCCACCCTGTTGCATTAAACTGGTGAGTTGCTCATGACTGGTCTGTCAATCAGGTCAAGGGAAACTGGAGGCCCCCAAGAGCGATAGGGCAATGCCTCTGTACTTGGCCCAGCCCCATGAAGATCAACTATTTGTGATTCTTACTTCTTAGGTGCTGTCTAGAGTTTAAACTGTACTACTGAAATTAAGTGACATTGCTTCATCCTTAAACACAGCTTGCGTGGCTAAGATGTGAATAAGAGAGCTAAAGCATACACTTGAGAGGCTTTAGTCATACAGTATGACTAAAGGCTCTCAAGTATGACTCATACTCTCTTTTTGTATGGCTCTATTTGGCTTTAGGAATATCAGGCGGAAAAGCATGATTTCCAGTTTGTTTTTCGATTTTCCTTCTTACAGTGAAATGTACAGAATGTTACATGTCTAAGGCCAATAAAAGAATCCACCAACGTGTGTATGCAGTAGTTTTCATACTGTTATCAAATGAAGTAAACACATTAGGTTTTACTTGATGGAACAGCAAGGAAGAACAGTTCAAAGATTCAGTATAATAGTGGGCAGTTATAAAGTACGTGGATACCTGCAAAACTCTAATTGCGCTGCATACAGGGAACAAGTGTATTAAAGATGGGATGTCTACACACCTTCTTCCTTTGTGAAAACGTGGATGCAGCACACTTGATCTGTGACCTGAGTGCACTTAAAAATGAGGTAGAAGAAAATGTAAAGCTTAAAATGGAAGTTGTTGAGGCTCCCAGACCTTGGTAAAATGAGGGTATGTCACTTATATCAAAAGCAGAGTCTTGTGGAGTGGTAGGAGATGTAAGTGGTTTAAGACAGTGGGAGGCGTCTTTAGGACAACAGATTGCACAAACACAACCAATAAAATGATTTACATGTATGCACGTGGAAAAAAGAGGAATGTATAGTAGGTACGAAATGTAAGCAAGTTTTCCAACTATTTACAAGAGCCGTATTTTGCTCTTGCAGCTTGCTTTCCTTCCCCATGAATGCGTATCTAGTCACGAACGTATGTTTCCTATTGGTGCGCGTAATTGGGCTCTTTGGTAAGATGAAGACTAACTACTTCCTGAACAGACGGTCCCTTTTGTGAAGAAGAATGGTGAACCAATTCATTAGAATAATGAATTAACACAAGTTCTGCATAACATGTCCTAGGTGATTCCTGATTCTAAACATGAAAACAAATGATGTTAAGCTTCATAGACACAATAACTCCTCACTACCTTACAGAGAAATTGTGTGAGGATTTAAATTTGTGTAATAAATGAACTCTTCATTGCTTTGTTGGGCAATGACTGTAAAGCAAATCTCAGCATAAGAACTCCCCTCTGGACTCACGCTAGTATGAGTGAAGTGAATGAACAGCCTGTCCTTGTCTCAGCAAAATGGGCCAACAATGGGTTGCCAGGTTTTTGGAGTGCAAATTGGGCACAGTATGTGCCAATCCAAGGGATTTCTACTTGTGGGGTCCAACTACTAGGTGACACCAATCAGCATGGAGCGACTAATATCTGATGTTTTCTTCTCTAGCCGACTGGAGGTTCAAGATAGAGAGGCGTTCAACTGTACTGTGATCCAAAAAATCAATCCACAGTGGGGTGTTCTTGAAGTATGCAGTTGAGAACAATGCACCACTGCGGGACATCTCACTAGGGTGTGAAACCTTCCAATTTCCCTCTTGCCACCATCTGGATTTCAGTTCTTTTGCTAAAGCAGATAAGGGTAGGCAGCTTCTGAAGAACTCGAAAATTTGGCTCTCAGGGAATACTTACTAATATAACAAAGAACTTGGCACAGAAGCTGAAATATGAAAAAGACATCTTTATTAAATACAATTAAGTGAGGCTACGTCACCCAATTGCCTTAGCAATTGAATGAGGCAGTCTGCTGAATGTTCTCAGCACAGACCTTTTATACCATTTATTATGCCCTAGGCACACATTTTCTCTTTGAAGTACATTATTGTTAGTCACTCCCAGGACGTGCACACAAAGCACTGTATGATGACAAACCCACTTTTCAGTTTGTCCAGCCCAAAATTAATCATCAAACAAACCCATAATAAACATTCTTCTTTAGACAAGCTGGACAAGACCCATAATGAAAAGGCCCGCAGCTCACATCATAAATAGACCATAAAGAAGGAACAGAAACAGATAGGAGCAAGATAAAGGGGTGTGTGCGTGTACAATAAACATTGCAATGTCCTGCTCTTTGATCTCTATCTGACCAGCTGCCTAACAAGGAACTGGCTCAACGAGGTCAGCCTCGGGCAAGGGAGTCAGCTTTCGCCAGGTCATGCAGGAGTCAGCACAAACCCATGCTAAGGTTATGTCCTTAAATACTTGTTCTGCCACAGTGAGGGCCTACTGTAAGGGCAATCCAGAAAATGGCTGCCGTTCACAAAATGGAAGCCAAGGGTTCAGTACGAAAATGACGATTTCGAAGTGAAATCGTTACTGGAATATGACGAAAATGCTTGTACATAGTGTACTAGCCATTCTCGGTCTTTTGATATAAAAATTGTCATGCTACGACAAAGTTTATTACACGAGTCCAGAATTTTCAGTACCACAGACGCTCCTTTTGCCCTTACATAGGCAATAACCTATACTCATGCTAGTCTGAGTCCAGGTCTATATTTATCAAATCATCAAGATGTTGCTGAAGCATAATCCTATTACTTAGCGACTCTCTCGGGACAGGTCTCCTTACACACGCAGTAGCACAAAGGCCATATATGGCAGGACCAACAATTAGTGATGTTCACTACTAACTGGTGTTGATGCAGAAACTGTACAAAATGAATTATCAGTAAACTCTGACCTCCTAACTAGTCCATGTTCAGGTAAAATCTGGAAAGAATGCAAAGAAGTAGAAGTAGGAAGAGACATAGGTTGGGAGGTGGGTACAGATGTGAATTGGGCAGCAAAAACAATCCCACCCATAAAAGACAATGCCATGTTTAAAAAACACTAGAAAACACGTCATTAAGAACATATAGACAAAGTAGTGACCGCTATTACAAATGAAATCATAATTTTTCACAACCCTAAGCAAAAGGTAGATCCTAAAATTATCTAGTAACATTGTAGGTTTTCCTATGCATTTTCTGTAATTTATTATATGTTCAAGTGAAACAGTGGTGACCCTCATTAATGCTCTGAGGTGAAAAGGGGATACTCTACCACAGGAAATGGACTTTATTCTGTTTTTACTAAACAGAATACTACTTAAAAATAATGCCAGTTGAATAATAAAATCATTCTCCTAACACTTAGTCTATACAATCACACGGAAACCTCTTGTGAAACCAACTATGCCCAGAGTCTGTTCAAAAAGCCTCTCTGGCAGGCTGTCCAATCAAGTCTGCTCCCGTTGTTGCATGGGCCTTTGGATTCAGGCCTCCCATGCTCTGATGCTCAGTATCTGTTGGAGTGCCCTCCTGGCAAACACTCATAGCTCATTCAAAAAGTCTCAATGTCTCAAGGCAGTGCACGTATCTCTCCTCTGCGGCAGACACTACAGATATGGGCACAGATCATCTCGTGCAGACCCGGGACCATTCTCAGACTCCAACACTCATCATTCAGTGTCAGAGGACGCTCAGGCTGCTCTTTCATGGGCACCAGAATGGAGTGCCTTTTGCCACTCTTGGATCCTCCGGTGCACTGCACTTCCGTTGAAGCAAGGGAAAAAAAGGGTGCGTGGCCAAAACTCAGGCCAAGGGGCTCAAGGGACTGCACACTGTCAGAGGTTAACCAGCACATAACAGGCGCTCTTTTGCACTGAAATCTCAAGGGTCTGCACACTGTCAGAGGTTAACCAGCACATAACAGGCGCTCTTTTGTACTGAAATCTCAAGGGACTGTGGCAAAACCAGCTCCTTCTTCTTTTCTGATGTTGAACGCCTTCTGATGAAGCAAGTGCGATGCTTTAAACAGTTCATTGTACAACAAGGGGACTGCAAACAGGTGGCCTGCGATCTTCAAAGGGGTGGCCGCCATGGGACAAATCTGCGTTGAAATACACTGTCATTCTCAAAACCAGCTCCTTCTTCTTTTCTGATGTTGAACGCCTTCTGATGAAGCAAGTGCGATGCTTTAAACAGTTCATTGTACAACAAGGGGACTGCAAACAGGTGGCCTGCGATCTTCAAAGGGGTGGCCGCCATAGGACAAATCTGCGTTGAAATACACTGTCATTCTCAAAGGCAATACAAAAACAAAGGCAATATAGGCAAAACAGTGCCTCTGGGTTCTTCAATTGGGTTTCCGTGTGAGAGCATATCTTTCATCATCATAGCGACATGGGAATTCTATCTGAATGGATGTCCTCACACATAGTGGCATGTCTAATGGGGCAAACACATTTTATCTCAATGATACACATAGGTGTTCCTAAATTCCTCATCTAGAACATCTCGAAAGCGGGATAACATACATGTTATCATGATAATTGTCCATCAGGTGGGACTATGCAATGCAAAAGCTAATGATCAAGATGTGGGAACAAAAGACAAGAACTAGAGAGTCCTGGTATTTCCATTATTTATAATACATCTGGTCCATCAAAAATTTAAAGCAGTAAAAAAAGACTAAAAACCAATTTTAGAATAGGCATTGAATTTGTCATATTAAAACAACGTAATGTGTCTCCTATTGAGGTGGAAAGCTTATCTTACTATAGTATTGAGTCAGTTAATCAGTCCTAACAGTCTAACAGTCAGACTGGAAAAACATCAGAATAGGCCTAAAGAAAATTCTTAGAAACCAGTCTAGTTATGCAACAGGGAATTATACATAAAATGGGGGTCCATGGTACATTACTGCAATCTGAAAGTGCGAACCTGAACAATACACTGATAATAATAAAAGCTGACTGGTGAAAGGAATACGGAAAAGAGAATAGGACACAGCTAAAAATCTCCAATAACTAGGCCTGATGTGCTTGGGTGATAGTCAGGCATGTGACAAAAAATGAAACCTGGTTTCTTTTACGGTCCAGAGCCATAGGAAGGCCACTTAGGAAGCAGAATAAAACTGACTAATGTGATATAGAAATTAGGTCACTATGTACAAGAGTCACAAATCTATAATTTATCCTTACGTCCAATCAGGATATATAATTTTAGGGCTGCCTGTTCCTTACAGGAAAGGGCAGTATCGTGACTACAAATGACACAATTTGCTGTTTATTTTTCTTCAATACTTATAGCCAAATTTGACATACACTGGTGAAGTGTTGTCTGTCTGGTTCACAATATGAAAAAAGGAAAAATCATATCTGTGAATTTTAGTATCAGCGAAAATTTTACCCAACTGTTGACAGCGACACGTATCGTCATACATGTCACAACAACACGGGTGAATTTGTAATAATTTCTTAAGCAGCAACATACAACATAAAACATGCAAAAACGCACAAAACGGACGTCAAGCCATCAGATTAACTCGCTGTAAAACGTAGCATATATAAATGAGCGGTGATGCATAATACCGTGTAAGGATACCCTCCTGTTTGACAGTAGATCACCAATGGTGGGTATCTGCTGTCAAATACAACTTTCGGACACACAGAACCAGTAAGAACAATTCATGATAGAACAAAATACACAAACATGAAAAACGCATGGACATTTCTTTTTCAAAGGAGTTGCGTAAAAAAACCAAAAAAAAAACCATCTCATTTCAACCAACCAAACTCACGTGTCTTGGCATAAAATTCCCCAGAGCAATCCATGAATGATCTGTGAGCAGAAGCGAAAAGGAAAAAAATACACAGCACACAAAAGAGAGACATTTCTTATAATAAAACAGACATCAATTGTAACATTTAAGCAGAAGACAAAACATGATACACATTAACAAACACAAAAATAAATTTCCATTACTTAACTGTTACCATCTTGTCAGTCACCTTGCAACATTTTTAACTTTTAGATGTAAAATCCTTTCCCTGACACCTAGAATTAGCCTTGTGCCACAATCTCCATTATAAAAAAAACTTCTTAATTGGCAAATCGTTCTTACTTATTCATGTAGGCTTCAACATTTTAGTAAAAGGCTGCATCTTATTTTTGTTTTTGTCTAAGACGTAATGCAACACTTCGTTTTCTGTACTAGCAGACATTATTTTTTTAGAGCAGAAATACAAATGTCATGATGTTGGGATTTTTAAAGAAACCTTTCAAGAAACCTTTTATATTTCCCTTTGGAATTAAGTCTTTAACTTTGAACCAGAAATTCCACCTTTCAGAGGCCTGTTTAGCAATGTTATTCTGCATTTCACAGAGACAAGGATCGAATTTAAAAGGTCACAATGCCAACATGACAGAGACAGAAGGCCTACTACATTTACTGTGAAGAGTTCACACATACGAGTTTTTAGAACAAATGCTTGCTACCACCCTATACAATGGTACTCATTTTAACCACCTAACGTCTAAATGGGCCACGCTAAAGTTAGAACCTTCAACCCTGATATTAAACACAAACCTCTGCACCGGGCACATTGGCTCACCGAGCTATGAAAAACAACCTCAATAACAACCCGCAAGTTTGTATTATACCCAAATGTATGCATTTACTGAAGCCAGAGACACTTTTTCACTATGTTAAATGACAAGAATCTGTGTTAAAAACCCATTTACCTCAATTTCGACTTTTATATTTGGGGGCACTTAAAAATAAATATCCTATAATTGTTTTACATATTAATCATCCTCAGGATGTTCTACACGTTACAGATATTAGACATTAGTCATATCTCATGTAAATCCTTGGAAAAATGAGGGTTTTTTTTACGCCTGCGCCAAGTGAAAACCAACATGCAAATTACCTAATTACACCGTAACACATAATTTAAATCAAATTTTAATACTAGGAGGTCATAGTATGAGTATTAAGCTTTATAAATATCAAAATACGATTTTAAAAAGCACTTATTTTTTTTCAAAGAATTTTTCCATAATTAATAATTTTTCGTTCAGTGAAACCAATTATCTGTTTTTATGGTAACTCCACATATAAAGGTAAGCTGCATCCCTTTCCTATCATTTTTAGATGCATTCATTTATGCGCCTACGCACAAAAAGCCTAACTTAAAACATGACATTTTTTGCGCCATTTTTGAAGGGCAATCAGTATTTAGCAAAAAAAACAAAAATATACTTAAAAAAAATTTGCTTAAAGAGAGGAAAATCGCAATTGGAATGTCTTTCAGTGATACAAAGTGATGAACCTTATCTTTGTAACCCTCTAAAACACTATTCTGAAATGAAAAAGTCCAACTGTGATTAACTAACGGCTAAGTCCTGGGCTAAATAAACATTCCAATATTATTCATGGCCTTTGAAAAACAACATCTGCTGCCTTAACGGCAGGAAAGGCCCTGCACAGGGCTGAAACTTTCAGTCTTACTGAAAACAGACATTTCAAGTTTTTTTTAAAAAATGCGCGTGCAATAAGATGCATTTAAATCTAGCAAAAATTCACTTTTGCGGAAGTGTTTGCCTTTAAAAAAACGCTACAAATTCGTTTTGCTACCAAAGGCACAATTATTTTTGAGGCCCTTCATATTCCTAGTGAATGTGAATTTTAACTTATCTATTTTAAGCATTTAACAGTTTGCACATATGCTTTTTTGCTTGTCTGTAAATTAAATAGCAACACATAGCGATTTTTAGCATGTGACATAGAAAATTGCTGGAGTGTTATTTAATTTCTACTTAATATTAATTAATCTGACATTTTACTTAACAGACTGAAAACATCAAGAAACCTACAAACACATTGAGCTTATTGCAGACATAAAGAGAAAAGATTTAAACACTCAGGACACACAATACAGCGCTGTAAGCTATTACTGAAGTTACACTAATGAGAAAAACCACATAGACATTGAAACACACATTGAACCCACAAATCGACACTCAGGACGAAAACAAAGCCATTTGTAAATACTAGCTGTGAGTCATATTTACAAGAAGCACATCGCAATAGGGTTCCAAAAGACTGCAAAAAACATACCCCAACAGACTGCTATATGTGCACGAAGCCACAATACACTTAATTCACTAGCTTTGGCTGGCAGAACACCAAAAATCGTTCTGCATATCTCCATTCAATAAAACTGCGCAGAACAAAGGATCCTTGTTTTGTATTATGTCATATTTTAATTCCCTGGGGATACAAAATCACCAAGGAAGAAAAATGTTTTTTTTAAATCTAAACCTATTTAGATATCCCCTTTAGGGGAAGCCGGCTAATACAAACGTATACAAAGTTGGCCAACACAAAGCTCCAAATTTGTTCAGATCAGGCATCTTATAGCTCACTAATCTAGCTTCAAACTTCAAGGGGCAATCTCTATCGATACACTCGTAAATATACAAGACCCTCGGTCTTCGAAAATTGCAATCTTCAAATAAAACTAAGGACAATCAAACTAAGAACCAATCAAAATCCAAAAATCAAAGAACAAAGGACTGGGAGCGACCCACTTATACTTAACTCTTACTTTTACTAATAAAAATATTATCCAGATTCTAACTGTCAAGTTCTACATGACCTAATGATCTTTTTAAGAATACTCACGCAAAAAGGTTATCAGTCAGGAGTGACATCATGTGGAGGATAAAAAATCAGAAAGATCAGAAATATACTGGGCTGCAGAATCAAAGAATCTCCAGAATCCCCGTGCACAGAGTACCTTCTTAGTAGAATCTTGCTCTGCCCTCCTCAGTTCATTTCAGTCTCCTGGCATGATCACTCCCACAGAAAGTCACTTCTCTGATGAGCCCTACGCTGGGCGCCAACTGAAGAACTCGAAAATTTGGCTCTCAGGGAATACTTACTAATATAACAAAGAACTTGGCACAGAAGCTGAAATATGAAAAAGACATCTTTATTAAATACAATTAAGTGAGGCTACGTCACCCAACTGCCTTAGCAATTGAATGAGGCAGTCTGCTGAATGGTCTCAGCACAGACCTTTTATACCATTTATTATGCCCTAGGCACACATTTTCTCTTTGAAGTACATTATTGTTGGTCACTCCCATGACGTGCAAACAAAGCACTGTATGATGACAAACCCACTTTTCAGTTTTTCCAGCCCAAAATTATTCATCAAACAAACCCATAATAAACATTCTTCTTTAGACAAGCTGGACAAGACCCATAATAAAAAGGCCCGCAGCCCACATCATAAATAGACCATAGAGAAGGAACAGAAACAGATAGGAGCAAGATAAAGGGGTGTGTGCGTGTACAATAAACATTGCAATGTCCTGCTCTTTGATCTCTATCTGACCAGCTGCCTAACAAGGAACCGGCTCAACGAGGTCAGCCTCGGGCAAGGGAGTCAGCTTTCGCCAGGTCATGCAGGAGTCAGCACAAACCCATGCTAAGGTTATGTCCTTAAATACTTGTTCTGCCACAGTGAGGGCCTACTGTAAGGGCAATCCACAAAATGGCTGCCGTTCACAAAATGGAAGCCAAGGGTTCAGTACGAAAATGACGATTTCGAGGTGAAATCGTTACTGGAATATGACGAAAATGCTTGTACATAGTGTACTAGCCATTCTCGGTCTTTTGATATAAAAATCGTCATGCTACGACAAAGTTTATTACACGAGTCCAGAATTTTCAGTACCACACTTCCCCTCTCGTCCTGAAACATAGGGGAATCAAGACCCAGTAACCACAAAGGATCATGTATTTTAGAGAACTGGGGTGCAGCACCTGTACACCATGATCTCATATCAGCTCTCTGACATGATCAGCCAACTATCCCTTTAATCAGTCTGTAGAAATTAAACCCCAAATGTGAGTGGTCAGACCGCAGTGGAAATGAACTCAAAAAACCATATCAAGGTGTTAGGAATTTAATAAGAGGAGGAAAATTGATAGTTTATTTTGGCCCTATTAGGGAGTCGCCCCCTATATCAAGAGAGGGCTGCACCCAAACTTAATCCCTGTCAGGGCATGATTCCCTGTCCTTTGGGCTTCAATAAGTCTAAGGAACAATTCATGTCCTCATTATGAGTGCCACATGGTTATTGGTCCCATCCGGTGTTTCCCATGAGGCTGTTGAAACACAACGGGTGTATTATATTTCCCCCAGAGATTTTAGCTGCAGGAAAGTGTGGGGAAGAATGTGGAATTATTGAGAGACTCGAAACAAGAAATATCAATTTCCTCATTCCTCAGGAATTTTCCAGGATGTGACCTGCAATCCCCTTCAATTTCAGTTAATTGTGGGTGAGTGAAACAGAAACCTCCTGCGACATGGAACTCGTAACGAGGACCTTAGTGTTAGGTTGTAACTTAAATTCACATATTTGGGAAGCAAAGGGTATGTCTTGTGTTGGACGTGTATCAGCTGGTGCGAATTCCCATGCAGAATGAATGATGCTATGTGCATAATATGACATACGGCATAATTCATCCACAAGTTTTCCACAGGTGGACACTTCTCCAATGGTGTAGTTAACACTTTCTCTGAATATCTCGGATTACAGTTACCATTACACTCCAAGTCAGCCCATTCAAGCAGAAAACATAGGATGGCTTAACATGTATGACAATCTTTTCATAAACATTCAGATTTGCATGAAACCATGAAAATGAAACACAATCTGTGAGATTTGAAAGCAGAAAAGCAACAAAAAGGTTTTTTTCCGTGATTACCGTGGTCAGAATCTAGAGGTGTTATTGTGATAATACTAGTATCAGAACAATAAACTGTACAAATAATTCCTATTTATATGAGAAAGTGATACCACATAAATTCATTCAGAAGAATTGTTGTGGAAGTCAAAATAGGGAAAACACAATAACATTTTTTGCCTCCATGATTTCAATAGCAACTGTCTCACATTAGAATTATTGCTACCAAAGGTGGTCAAACATATTTGAGCTGTAAGAGGGTTTTTTCCAAGTAAAAATGAATAATCATTTGTTTAAAAAACTGTTTCTTTCACCAGCCCTTTTCATGCAGTTCACTCTACCTGCAAAAGTTAGGTGTGTTTTCTTAAAAAAAAAAAAAAAAGGATGAGGCCCGTTGTTCCTGAAAATCAAGACAGATATTTTAAGAGTATCCTGACAACTAATACGCTCAAAAATATGAATTGACACTCTCAAGAATTAGGAACGATGGGAAAAATGAGAAGGAAACATTTGTAAGGCATGCATGCATTTGGTTTTCAATATACACATTTCAAAAGTGTTAACTATCTGAAACAGCAGTCTAATAGGCCCAGGAGTAATTTTCACTTTGCAGGTGTCATCTCGCATACTTTACAACATTTATACATTATGGAAGTGAAGCATGATGCCTCAGATTATGTCATTATGTGATGCTGCATAAATTAGCACTTCCTTCCGTTACAAATCTTAATGCTGGAGCGTAGCAACACCCGGTTTGAAACATTGTTTGTTTATAGAGGATGTGCCTGCCATAAAGAGTGAGGCTACTCTACATTCAGTATCAACTTGCTCTTCATCTCTTGATGACTATGTCCTGTTCTTTGTTCAGCCCTTGGTCATTTGGAATCTAGAGGGAAACATCCTTCAACCTTTGACTACAATAATCATCACCCCCTTAGCACTTTTGTATTTCTTTGGGACTATCAAGTGCGCTCATTGTAGTGCTTAGCAAAATATTTGTTGTTGGAGGGAAGGCAAACAACACTATTTTTGTTCCGTTTTTCATTGTATTTTTGTTGCTGGTTGGCCTGTAGTTGGGAGTAGGGTGTGACTGCAGCCACACATGGGAAAGAAAACATGTCTAAGTACGATGGTACTTTTTGGGATGGTGGAGGCATGGGAAGTTGGAGGCTGTTTTATATATATTTGAATTTTTCCTTATGTTTTTATAATTTGTGACCGAATTCTTTCTTTGTACTGTGGTGCTTTCCTGTTTGGGGCCTCGTCTGCTGTAGGAAATTGGTGTGTGTTAATATATTTTTTCATGTTATCACTGCTACTGTGCTAGACCTATTTTTTAAAATTATTTTTGGGGCTTATCATTGGCTATTTTTGTCTGTGTGTTCCTGTTGCTGGCAAGAGTAGGAGTGGCTTTAGAAGTCCATGCCAATATAGGCAGACATTTTCCTTTTTTCTCATCTAATTATTCATGTGCTTTCCACAATTATTGCAGACCATCTAACAATTACTTCTTCAGCAGACGCTCTGCGGGACCGAGATGCTGTGTCAAATGCCCTTTTCTTGAATTTACCTGAAATTGATGAAGTGTCAAAAGGGCAAAATATAAACTCTAACTCTAATAACAATGTCAAGTCACTGCCTAAGAAACTGGAAAAATTATTAAGTATGGAGCTCACAAAATGGTGGGAGAAAAAATCCCTGGAGAAGTACAAAGAAGTGGGCAGAATCCTGCAAGGATTATGAGTAATGATAGCGCCATCTTTTGAGAACCCAAACCCACTTATGTTAAAGGAGTGGGCTACACTCCTGGAAGCTTCAATGAATATGGTGTCTATCCTGATCAAATATGCGGAAATAGACAAAAGGAAATCAATTAGATTAATCAATTGCTGGAAGCAGATGAGGAAAAAGACTTAATTTAAAAAGGCCGTGAGGAGATTGATGTACGGTTAAGTAAACATGAAGAGACAATCAAGGCATGGAAAATATTTAAATTCACCCGTGATAAAAAGTACTATGAAATGGGCTAAGTTTTTACGTTTGTGAAGAAATTTGACACTGTTAAGAGGCAAGCATTGGCTACAAAAACCTCTGCCACTGCCTCACCGGCACAATAAGGTTTGGAATCATCTTGCACTGATATTAGTTCTTGCGGTAGCAGCAGTGATTCAGACAGCAGTAGGGATAGTAGCTTGCAGGCACAACTGCCCCCAAATTTCATGCCAGGAGAAAAATTGAGGGGCATATTGTTAAGAATGCCGTTAAAAATGATCGCCGGTTTAGCGGCAGAAAACTGCCGCTAAAGCGGTGATAATGGGCTTGATAATATGCCCTTGAGAATTCCAATAGAAGTCCATGTTCTGGTGTGAACATGGGCTTCTATTGGAATTCTCCAGGGCATATTATCGCCATTATCGCCGCTTTAGCAGCAGTTTTCTGCCGCTAAACCGGAGATAATTTTAACGCCTTCCTTGATAATATGCTCCTGGGTTTTTTATAGGAAGACCGCCGTCAAACACTGAGGCCTTGCAATCCTGTGAAGAGAAAAGGAGAAACAAACGCAGAAAAAAGAGGCGCAAACTCAGGAGGCAGCAACAGAGGCAGAGGGGGCAGAGTCAAGAAGTGGTCTCAGAAACAACAATAATAAAAAATCCTGATAACACTGTCATCAACCTCTCAGACACAGATCTAACAACGGCAGAAATACAATTGCTCACACTTGGACTGTCTTTTTGCCCCACTAACAGTTTTAAACATGTGCAATCCAGAGTGGATGTATTTAAACTTACCTGCAAACTCATGCACCTCAAGCATTTCAAATTGAACAAAGCAACAGAGGCTGCCTCCCTTATCACACAACCCGGCATGTCTTGCTCCATCCTCCAGGTATCGGACATAAATGTACTTAGATCAATGCACTCTTTTGACCAGAAAGATGACAACACTATATGCACCATACAAGAGGAGTTACAAAAACGGGGTATCAGGTGCAACAGTCCATCCATCAGCCCCTGTCGTCTGCCTTCTACCTTCCTTCGGATCATACCTAAAGATGCAATCAACATATTCAGTGACTGTGTCATTGAGGACCTCGGGAAATGGAATAAAAGTGTCTTGCATACACAGAAGCGAAGAAGGCATTTGGATGTGCAATATTAGATTCGTATGCACAAAGTACAAAATAACTGCAATGTGATTATCAACAAGGGGGACAATGGGGGCAATATAGTGTTGTGGCCAAAAGTCCTGTACATGGAGGAAGCTTCACGTCACCTAAACGATGCTGCTTTTTAAAGAACGATCATCCGGCAACACCAGTACTATATTTCATTCCAAAAGTTCATAAAAACAGCACACCAGTACCAGGGAGACCAATACAATCGGCTCAGAAAAGTCTCTTAGAGCCCATGTCTAAAATATATTTTTTGAATGACTTTGTTACCCATCTTCCATCCTTCATTAAAGACATTGGCCATTTCCTTTCCAAAATGCAAACCGCCAAATGGAAGGAGGATTGTTTGTTTATTGTAATGGACATTTGCTCCTTGTACTCAAGTATTCACCATTCAGATGATCTTGAAGCAGTCAAGTATTTTGTTATCTAAACACAGTATTCATTTTTATCAACATAATGCTATGATTTTAAAAATGATAGAGACATGCCTCATTGACAACTATTTTCTAACAAAGAGATCTACCAACAGCTACGAGAGGTGGCGATGGGGGCATGCTTCTCTCCCAGCTATGCGTGTCTTCACGTTGCCTGGCGGTAAGAACATGTCCTCAGGAGTACTCATAAAGCAATGTATGATACACATATACTCCATTGGTGGAGATATGTAGACGATGACTGTGTAATTTGGAAAGGATCTATAAAGTTTGCTAATTATTTTGTTGAAACTATCAATACTAATTTGCTATCTTTGAATTTCACTGCCCACATCAGCGATAAATGTGTACAGTTTTTAGATGTGAAGATATATATTGAGCACAATACTATACACACTAAGCTCCACAGAAATAGTACAGCCGGAAACTCTGTACTTCATGCCAGCAGCTCCCACCCTTACCCTTTTGATCAGGAGCATTCCATGTGCCGCGTTTCTGAGAATTAGGAGAATCTGTAGTTCTGATGCTGATCTCCAACTTTATCAGTCGGAAACTCTACAACGTTTTAGTGCTCGGGCTATAAAATTAAATATTTGAAAGCATCCATGTCCATGGCCAACAGCCACATTAGAGAGGCATGTTTACAGAACACCATTCCCAATACCGTTTCGAACATTTCTGAGACTTCTAATAATCAATCTGAACCTATTGACTCTTTTAGATTGATAACCACCTATAGTAGCCAGAAAAAGAAAATAAGGAAGATTATTTATAAAAACTGGCCTTTAGTGTTGACAGACTTAACATTCTCTGACATTGTGCCAGATCTTCCTTCTCTAACCTTCAGGCGTGCACCCTCTCGAGGGACGCACTTGTGAAAACTAGTCCAGAGGTTAGTACTCCTAGCACTTGGTTATCCAATAGGACCGGTTTCTTTAAATGTAGCTCGTGCCATGCCTGCAAATTCGGTCAAAATTCTACACAATATAGTACAGCATTTGAGTCAAAACTAACCAAAATCAAGGGACAGTTCACGTGTAGAACGGATTTTGCAGTTTACATACTAGAACATAGATGCCATCTCCAATATATCGGCGGTACCAAATTGCAGGTTATCCTGTTACTCGTCATTTTAAATTAGTGCATACCAACAATTTTAATGATTTGAGCTATTTTGTGATAGGTTTGGTGCCCAAGTCAATCAGAGGTGGCAACAGAGAGAAGAAACTCCGTCAGTTAGAATCATATTGTATCCTGTTATTAGACACTAAGATGCCTAATGGCCTCAATACAGGGGAAGATCTGCACACCTTTTTATAGATTGTTGTCAATATGATTCATTAATATTAGTTGGTGTTCTGGATGTTCCTGTTCTGAACAGGTGCTGGCTTTTCAATCAATGTCTAAACTCATTTTTAACTGGGTTTCACCTGGTTTTAGAAGGGTTTTAAACTGTTCTTTTTAGGTCCTGTCTGATTTATGTACTGTATTTGTTAGTATTTTCCATGATAAGCAGCATTGCCATCTATTGATTTACACTAGTGATATGTTTCAGTATGGCACTTGCACTTTATTTATATACATATCATACTAGTTGCACTATCTAGTTAGGTATAAATCTAGTTGCCATGATTTTTGCACTCTGTCATATGTTTACAGTGCACTCACACTTTATTTACATATGAAATGGGCATGCCTTTGGCTATGGCTATTTTTAGATTGCCAACTATGATGGACAATAGTTGGTAACATTTGATGAATTGCATTATTTTGCACTTGCATATTACTTTATAGCACTTCCCTCACAAGCTAATAATTAACACATCGGCATGAGCATATGAACTATATATGTGTTTTATCATCTGAACATTAAGTTACCACAAAGTCCTATTAAGATGAAACCTCAATTACCATTCAGTTTGATATTGCATACATTGTTTTTGCAGGTATATATATATATATATATATATATATATATATATATATATATATATATATATATATATATATATATATATATATATATATATATATATATATATATATATATATATATATATTACCTACTGGCAGTCGCCCGTAGGTATATATAGTTAGGATTTTTTCTCTATGGGATTTTTGAAAATTCTATGTCTAATAACTTTGGCGTTTGTGGACGGAATTGGCTGAAATTTTCAGGAAAATGGCACATTTTGTTTCTGAGCAGCCCTTGAAAATTTGGGGGGGGTTCGTCAAGGGGGGGCCGAGAAAAAAGGGAGGTCCCAAAACGTGTTTTTAACATTGAGTTTTCCATAGGGCGGTTGGCCTCACTTTTAGCCCGAACGGCTGAATGGATTTGCACGAAACTTGGCAAAATTGTAGGGACTGGTAGCCCGATGTGCCTTTGCTAGGTCTCAATATATGTGCTTCAGTGGATTTTGAGAAATTAACGTTCAAAAAAAGATATATATCTGTAACAGCGGACCGGGCAGCGCTCTGGTTCGCGGACTTTACGCGGTACGGAGCTTTGTGAAGCGAAGCTGATTGGTTCTCCGGCGTCTGTGAACATTCCAAACAGTCCGTAGCGGCCGCCATCTTGTCTCTCGGTAGGATCGAGAGACAAGAGGAGGCCAAAGCGAAGGGGCAAATGACCATAAGGGGGCATAGTAGATCCTCGCTGACCCCCTAGGTTTGATGTGGAGGTTTTAAAAGGGCCCCGCGGGGCCAAAAAAAAAAATAATAATAATAATTGAACGGCTGAATGGATTTGCATGAAACTTGGTAAAATATTAGGGACTGGTAGCCCGATGTGCCTTTGCTAGGTCTCAATATATGTGCTCCAGTGGATTTTGAGAAATTAACGTTCAAAAAATGATATATATCTGTAACAGCGCTCCGCTTCGCGTAACGGAGGTTTGCGAAGCTGATTGGTTCTCCGGCGTCTGTAAACATTGCAAACAGTCCGTAGCGGCCGCCATCTTGTCTCTCGGTAGGATCGAGAGACAAGAGGAGGCCAAAGCGAAGGGGCAAATGACCATAAGGGGGCATAGTAGATCCTCCTTGACCTCTTAGGTTTGATGTGGAGGTTTTAAAAGGGCCCCGCGGGGCAAAAAAAAAAAGAATAATAATAATCGAACGGCTGAATGGATTTGCACGAAACTTGGCAAAATTGTAGGGACTGGTAGCTCGATGTGCCTTTGCTAGGTCTCAATATATGTGCTTCAGTGGATTTTGAGAAATTAACGTTCAAAAACAAGATATATATCTGTAACAGCGCTCCGCTTCGCGGAGATAAAATGATCTCTGTATTACCTAGCTGTTGCTAACACCAGTTAGCGACGGCTAGTAGGAGATAGCGACCATCTTGGGCCCCACTTTGCATGTGAGTGATATTTATCACTAATGACATGCAAAGTGGGCATGCCAAGATGTTAGCGACTGGAAACAGTCGCTAACATCGCTATCTCCTATTACCAACTTTTGGAAATATTCGCGATAAGCGCGAATATCTCCAAAAGCTACCACCTGCCCTGAGCAGTTTTTAGCCATGTTATCCAATGGGAGGTGGATAACATGGCTAAGAGCATTAGCTCGGTAATGCATGAATATCGCTGAGTTTTCAGCGATATTAATGCATTGCGGTCGTTTTTTATCGTATTTGCGATAAACCTTGATAATAGCAAGGTTTATCTGCGATAATTTCTGAAGATGCTTAGCGGTAAAAAATTCGTTGCTAAGCATCGTTAGGGATAAATATCGCTTAACTTTGGTAATATGCCCCAACGTCTGTTAACGTTCGATTCGAAGGAAATCAGGAAGTGTTGAAAAACATTGTCTGCGCCATCTTGCCTTTTTTCAAATGCCACACTTTTGTCGTGCACGGCAGTCATTTTAGATGCCTTGAGCAGACCCACTCTCTGCACGCTGTCGATCCTTAGCATGGCTCCCCACCCTCGCAAGCATCTCCCCCAGGCAGTGGTCACCCCCGCTCTCTGTCTTATGCATGGGTAATAAACCACCCCCCATCTGCGCTGCTCTTCACTGAGAATCACACCCTGTGCCCGCCCGACACCTCCCTTTCGCCCTATTCACTACCGCACCCTCTGACACTCCTTTTCCTCTGTGTCCGATTGTCCAGGCCGGTCCTAGGGTATCAGCTAGCCCTGCAGATGTAGTTTATGGCCCCAGCTGTAAAGAATCACCCCTCTTCAAAGGAGTTATAGTAGATCAAGGCCCACACTTGATGAGATCCGTCACAGCAGACGCGTTCCTATTATCTGAAAACCATCCTGTATTGTGATTGGGGAGGGGACCGAGCCTGAAGCGGAAGATTCCAGGGATGACTCTTTGTACATCAAAGTTTTTACAATTATGTGTCACATTAAAAATATATAGCACTCCAACAAAGTAGTAAGATTATAAAACTTTAATAACTTATAAATATATACAAGAAAACAAAAACAGTAATAACATATAAACATTTTTAGGGAAAAACAACGAAGTAGCGGTCGGCTGTGCGAATAGTCCCAACGCAGCACAACGTCCAGATTTCACTGATTTCGGCATCCGGCGTGGGGCGTCGCGGGGGGTGGGTCATCAGTAGCAAACTGTTGTGCGAATAGTTCCAAGGCAGCAGAACGATGGCACCAAGGTGATGTCCAGTAAGTTGCCGCACTGGTTTTGGTATCCTACAATGCTGCTCCGAATAACGGCGTGGGGCGCCCCGGGGGAGGCGGCGTGAACGGGCCTCTCCAGGTGGAGTCTCGTCTGTTGTAGTGGGGCGCCCCTTTACCGTTTCAGTTGCCATTCCGTCCGCTTTTGGTCCACTGTGTCAAAAGCCGCAATTCAGCTGAGTTGTGCCCACTCTTGCGGTGCAGCGATAGGCGGCTGTCACAGGACTCTCAAAATGGCGGCAGGCTGTTTCCTTTTTGGGCCTGGTCCACTGAAATGGCCCTGGGACACCTTGGAAATCGGACGCTTGTCTCCTAGGTCTTGGACCCCATTCTCGAAAGCGTCCCCTCCGCCTTGAGGATTCATCAAAAGTTTTGGGGGCCCCCGACTCCTGCAGGCTTCTGGTGGGGAGCGGCTGCCATGATTGCTCGCGGAATGACTACGACGGAGCCACGAGATGGTGGTGCTTTCATGGTGACGCCAGCTTCAGTCTGAAACATCCAGAAACAAGGTAGGGCTTTCATCGTTTGGGGAAAAAAAAAAGTTTTCATCCAATGAAAAGTGTTGTTTTTAGGTCATATGATCAAGCCTTCCATCATTAGGAAACAAAAAGTAAAATGAACCAATGAAAAGTTTTATAAACAAGTCACATGACCTGTTATGCGGCATAGGGTATAAAATGCGGAGAAAATACGTTGGCACGTGAGGCGGCGTCAGTAGCGGACCGATGTGCGAATAGGCCGAAGGCAACACAACGCGCCAAGATCCGGATGGCACCGAGGTGGTGTCCAGCAAGTTGCAGCACTGGTGTGGCCATCCTACAATGCTGAAAGTCGGCGTGGGGTGCCCTGTTGGCCTGTGAGTTCGCGTCAGTAGCGGACCGATGTGCGAATAGGCCGAAGGCAGCACAACGCGCCAAGATCCGGATGGCACCGAGGTGGTGTCTAGCAAGTTGTGGCACTGGTGTGGCCATCCTACAATGGTAAAAGTCGGCGTGGGGCGCCCTGTTGGCCTGTGAGATGGTGTCAGTAGCGGACCAATGTGCGAATGGGGCCAAAGGCAGCGCAACAATATTTTCTGTATGGAAGATACCACTAGGCGTTGAGATGCGAAGATCCGGATGGCACCGAGGTGATGTCTAGCAAGTTGCTGTACTGGTGTGGTCATCCTACAATGCTGAAACTCGGCGTGGGGCGCCCCATTAGCCTGTGAGATGGCGTCAGTAGCGGACCGATGTGTGAATAGGCCGGAACCAGCACAAGGCGCCAAGATCCGGATGGCACCGTGGTGGTTTCATAGTTGAGAGGCACTTCATCTGCAGTGGGGCGCCGAGATCCGGATGGCACCGAGGTGATGTCTAGCAAGTTGCTGTACTGGTGTGGCCATCCTGTCGTGTATTTCTATAGGTTCTGAATCGATCCCCCTATTCCTGACCCTATTCTGGTTAAACTACCTAGCTAGTTAACTAACAGTCAGCCCATGAGGCAAGAAAACCCCCATGATGCAGATACCGTTATCTGACGCAGTCACACTACGGCACAGGAACGTGTTATCTGATTAGGTCATAACGCTTGAGATCTAATTAGACAAGCGACATTCCTCCAGCCCCTGATAAGGCATACGACGTTCTCATAACAAATCAAACCTATGACAACCTGGATAATCCGTGCGGCCATTGTTTTGATTTCACAGAGAACTTTTGCAAAAGAATGTGCTAACGAGCAAGTCGTATGACATCTTTATTGACGTACCTATGTCCATCCTTACGTCAATCCCGGCACCTTTAAGGTATAAATATTGCCGACCTTGCCCTATGCAAAGACACGCGTGGTGACAAGACGGAGCAGCCCTACTTGCCGAAGCCGAGAGCAGAAGCAGACCCCGCAGGCAACAGCCCCGCCTTCCTGACGCGCTGAGAGACGCGCTGCTATCTCAAGCCGAGAGACCCAGCACCGGCGCTTCCTGGTAGCCCTCGCAGGCAGCCTGGAATATCGAGAGCAGAGAAAGAGATACCATTCCTCATTCATCCTAAATTCCAGGTACAGAACTGAATAACCTCTCACAGAGAATTCTTTAGTTATTCACTTGGCAAAAACAAACTTAACTTAAACTGTAACTTTCTATTCCCGCCCACGCATTAGACTTAGGTCAGGTACACGGGGTAGGCGTATTTAGAAACACCAGTTGAGTACGTTTAGTCAAATGTATATGTGTATGTAAATATATTTTAATCATTTTAAACATCATATGGCTCAGAAACCATATCAATGTTTTTACAGTATTATTTTATACTATTGCTTCTAATGTATGCACTTTACTTAACAATAAGTATTGCAATAATATCGATCCATTTCTCTTGTACGAGAAAAGAGACTGATCAATAAATAACATCTTTTATTGAACACGCCCGTCTCTTCCTTTTCTCTACATTCTGATGAGACTAAGAATGCACGTACTGACTGAGTAAAATAATTGCCTTGTGCTCACACGACTCTTGAGATTGACTCTTGATTAGGGGAGAGCAAAGTTGTCATGTTCTATGGTTGTCAGAAACTAAATCCCTTCTTGTCTAATCAGGGGAGTTAATCCTTCCTTGAACATTCGAGAAAGTTTCTAGCGAACTCTGAGCTTAGCTGGCAAACCCAAAAATTAAGTCTAGTATCGACAGTAGTAGACCTAGTTAACGTCTGGTCTAGGCCTTTACTGCTGTAGGTACTATTCCAATGCGCAGAGCCTATTGGGAAAATAGGAGCTACACTACATGGCGCCCAACGCGTTTGGAAAGGGCGATAAAACTAACGTAAGACATTTAGAGTAACTCAGTCGTGCTTTCTCACTCAGACCCCTTTTCCCAAATACTCCAAAGACGTCTGGAGTGGGTGAAAGGTTATTATATCCTCCAAAACCTCGCAGGAGGGAACTCCTATGTATGGTTCTTGGTCTAGTCAACGTTGAAGGATAAAACAGTTCCAGAATATTGTGCATCTAATCTCTGTTTCCATAAGAAACCTGATCTGCAAACAAAAATAATACCATCCTGTCAGTAAAATGGGAGACAGTGATGGAGAAAGAGAGGCAATTAGATTAGCCACTGAAATAGCAGATGCTGATGCTACCATGCAAGCAGCAGACGCGGATATAATACTCATTCCGGTCTTTAAAAGGAGATCTATAACCTTAAAACTTATAGAAAATGGACTGACACCTAGAGGTGGCACAGTCATATTCGTAATTGAGGCACACGAATATCGGCAGACAGAGGTATACTATACATGGATACATTTTCCAGCAGCAAATGCTGTAACAAAGTACTTCCACTATTACAAAGTAGAGGAACCTCCTAATGAGTACACTCCTTTCGAGGAGGTGGAAGTACCACTCAAATTCCAAGAGCATTTGCTCTTATTTGATGGCGCCCTAAAACATAACAATCACATTACAAGGCTCGGTCCTTTAGGAAGACCAGGAGCAACGTGGCCGGTCTTAGCCGGATACACACCACATCCAGACATCGAAAGAATGCCTGCAGCAGAGCTGTTAATACAGCTAAAACAACTACTAAAAATTCACAGACAATTAGTTCAGTATGTAATGCGGACTTCAACAATTCAGCCAGCGATTAAACTTCCACAGCTGACCCCTCACCAGGGGAACACAAATAAAATTACACCACAGAACATCCAATCCTGCCTAGGTAAAGTTCCAGCTAAACGGGAACAGATACCATTCTGGTTGGCACAGAAAATCACCCAAATAGAGGCGGTGTTTCCTGACACCACCCCATTAGAAAAACACAGGATTCTGACTATATGTCTCCCAATGGGAATCGCACCACACATTGAGGACTGTGACACTTGGGGTACAGTCTTTGCTTCCATCTATACAAAAACGCACGGTGTTCCATCCATTTCGGTAATACCAGATGTGCTAAAACAAATTCAAGATGAATACGGTCCAGAACCTGCTTTAACTCTTGGTATGAAATTACTGAAAGACTTCAAGCAGGTCTCGGCTATATTATTAGCCAACATAAAAGGTGAAGCAGCAAACGTGGCGATCCGCCAGAGGTTAAAAGAGACAGATATAGCAGACCAACCAGCTGAAATTGCCAGAATCATAGAAAAATCCTATGAAGAACTAGGCAGAGATAGTCTAGGTGGAATACCAGTAAAACCGCAACTGACTACAAGTCCAGAAAAAATGTTTTTTAATAATAATAATAATTCACCAAAAAAGAACTGGGATGGAAATAAACAATCCAATCCTAAAGAAAAGAAATTCCAGTCCAGAGGAAGGTCTCCTAGGCGAAGAGAGAAATCTCCAAACCCGAGACAAAGGTCACCCCAGAGTGACCCCTCTGGGAATAGATATAACCTTAGAAATAGGGATAATATTAAAAAACCTGATAGATATCAAGACATTGATACACGTCCCTCTCAATCTTTTCAGAATTCCTCGCAGAAATTGGAAAGAAGAGGACGATCAGAAGAGCACGCCAAGTCCAAAGACAAGGAACCTGCTCAACTGAAAAAGAAATCACAATTTCCAAAAAAGAAGGTAGCCAGTATCAAGGTAGTTAAAAATGCCGAGAATACTGAGGACACAACTGAAAAACGGAGAGTGGGCTCAGACAATGCTAGACAGCGCAGCAGAGGTGAGCATAGCTCGCAAAGTCCTTATGAATCATCTGGAGACAGTGGACACGAATGAATACCTTCAAGTGGAAACTGCAGATACCAGAGTTAGCAAGCCCCACAAAATATACGAGATAACATTACGTATAGAGGGAGATAAGACTAGGAAAATTAGGGGACTATTTTGGGATAACCTCTCCAAAGGCTATGACATCCTTCTAGCTGAAAAAGACTGGCCACCAGAGTTTGTCAGGGAGTGCCCTCATGGCGAAGAAGTAATTATGCCTGCCTTCTCGAATCAAATACCGATTCATAAAAAATATACACTTGCTAGAAAGTGGGCAGTGGCCTTAGCACCTGCTTTATATAAAAATCATGTAGGATGGGATGAGGATTCTCCTCCTCACAAAGTCCAGTTAAAATCACAACCAACTGCACAAAGGCAGTACCCAATTAAGCAAGAAGCTAAAAAACAAGTAAATGAAATACTAGATCAGCTAGAATACCAGGGGGTGATTGAAACTTGCACCTCACAAATGAACAATCCTTTGTTTCCGGTCGCCAAACCAGACAACTCATATCGTCTAGTTTTGGATTACCGACACCTTAACACATGTTGCAAAACCTTTGCAGTGCAAAACTCACACAGTGCTGCACTAATGAACAACATAGTGCGCAAAAAATACAAAACAACCTTGGACATCTCCAATGGATTCTTTTGTCAAAACATAGCACCAGAGAGCAGATATTTAACAGCTTTCTCAGTAAATGGCACTCAAAAACAATTCTGTCGGTTAGCCCAGGGGTACAAGAACAGCCCGGGGGTATTCTCAGCGAGAGTAACAGAATTACTACAACTATATGATGATGAAGCATTATCTTATGTCGATGACATTTACTTAACAGATGATGACTTGGAGACTCACTTGAAAAGAGTGAACACCATAATACTTGGTTTCGCTGCAGAGGGTTACAAATTCAACTTCAAAAAGTCCAGAATTGCCCATCTGACGGTCCTATTCTTAGGATATGAGTTATCAAGTGAAGGTAAAAGCCTGGCAGACAATTTCCTAGAGAAATGTGCCGTAATCCAAGCTCCTAAAACACTAAAAAACCTACAGTCAATTCTAGGCTTCCTAAATTTCGGAAGAACATATATTGCAAATTACGCAGAAAGGGTCAAACCCCTTTATGATCTAATTAAACCAGACTTTAAAAGATCCAGTTGGACTCAAGCACACACAGAAATTTTGAGATCCTTACAAACAGACATGCTAATTAAAACAAAATTAGAAACCCGTGATAATACACGCAACCTTGTGATCCGAGTCATCCCAGGGAGATGCGGATTCACATACCTAACCTCTAATGAGGGAGAAAAGGTACCAATTGCATTCAAAACACATTTGTACACAAAAGCTGAACAGAGATTCAACAACAAAGGAAAAATGGTTCAAGCAGTTCAAACCGCAATAGCTAGAGAAAAAGACATAGCTGATGGTAGACATATCACAGTCAGAACAGCTGAATTAGCCTTCGAGGCACTAACAACACCGTGTAATTTACCAACAACAACATTGGATCCAGAATGGTTACAATGGGTAAATTCAACCACAACGGACAAAGTATATTACTTCTTTGATCCAGAACTAGAAGAATTGGAAAATCTAAAATATGAAAAGACGTATCCTCTGCCAATCGACATTCTGCCTCTACGACATTACGCCTGTGTAATATATACAGACGGACATGCTCAACCCTCAGTTTGGGGAGAACATGCATACAATCCCACATGTGAGATTGCAAAAGAAGTGTGGCGCGGAGGTAAACTAAGACCTCTATTAACAAAGACACACTCAGTAGAAACCAATTCAGAACAACAAACTGAAATATTAGCTTTGAAAATGGCGCTAGATAATGCGGATCGCGAATTCCCGACACTTATAGTGTCAGATTCATATTACTGCGTCAAAGCATATAACAAGGATTTGCAGACATGGATTCAGAACGGTTACAAAGATGACACAGATGCACCAATAAAGCAGAGACTTCTCTGGGAACAAGTAGCTCTTTTGAAAAAAGAACTACCAAAGACTCACGTGACACACTCACTGAGTCACCAGCGTGATGGCGTTCACGTTGTAGGGAATTCATTGGCTGAAACAGCCGCAGCGGCAGCCAGTAAACCGGCTCCCGTAGATCGAAAAAAGCGTACATTAAAATACATTGACGGCGAAACAATGCTGGCGGTGAAAACGTCATCAAAAGGCGACTGCTCAGCGTTACCGATCAATTATCCACTCAATTATACATACATAATCGATGCAAACTCCGTCCCTTTTGCTCGAATCCCTGGAGTGGGGGATAGAGTGATTCCAAACATTGACAGGAGAAACTTGTTAATCGCAGACGCACACATGGGCAAGGGTCACAGACACCTTAAATTAAAAGATTCTCTGGAAGAATTACAATCACGGTACTGGTGGCCAGGCATGAGCCTGCACTACACCATGTTTGTAAAAAACTGCCCAAACTGCAACAGAGATCGCAGTGGGGAGAGAAGCAGTTTAATACCTCGTCGTATCAAGGCAGATAATATTACCAACAAAAAGAATGGCTTGCGATTAACATACACAGGCTAGTTCCACTTATGATGTAGATCCACAGCACTCGGCTGACGTCCGGACTGTTATACAAGATTTGCGAGTCTAAATGGCATATACGCTAAGAGCATGCTACGTTCGACCATTTCTTTCACTCAGGCAATCCAGCCTGGGGGGGAAACATGGCCAAATGAGCACAGCCCAGCGGGAATCTTCTCACTTCCTTCCTGAGGGTATGGGATGGTGTAAAGAAAAAACCAAGGCAGAAAGCAATCTATAATGGAAAGGATATTAGGTTCGGGAGCTGGGTGGGTCAAACATCTAATAAGTGTCCAACGTAGTCTAAATAACTTGCCAAGAAATTCTCTGAAGGGATTCAGTCCGTACGAATTATTATTCGGAACTAGGATGTTGATCTCTGACCTTGATAGTCAGACTTCAGTGGTAATAGAAAAAACCTTTGATGTCAAAGACCGTTTGGCTATTTTGCAGGACTTAAACAAAACAAGAAAAGACCTGAGCAACATAGAGTTGAAACAACAGCCAACGACCACTGAAGAATCACCACCTGTCCCAGCAAGACCTGTCTGGATTCCAAAAGTCGGGGATCTAGTCAGGGAGAAGATCGCGGTAAAGAAGGAATTTGGGCCTTCTTACAGAAAAGCAGTTCCTGTCTTGTCTGTCAACGGGACAAGATCAGTTGTACTACCGCCACTTGCTGGAAAAAAGGAGAACCGAGTTGTATCCATCGACCTGGTAAAACCACAACATGTGGCCGATAACAAACAGTAGGCCAAGTGGACTCCCAATAAGTAGCAGAACACCAAGGTTTGCTACCAGTACAGAGGTCCTATCAAAGAGGCTCATCACATTCGAAACGCCTACAGAAGAACAACAAGGACTATGCAACAATGCTATAGAACTAAGACCTCTGAAAACCCAAATAAAGACATTTAGCAGAGAGACACCAATCTATACTGAAGTACCAAGTGAAAATGCAAAAAACTAAAATCCTGAACCAATTGGAACAATTGATAGAACTGCATCTGGTTACTTCATCAACTTCGATGATTCCTCTGACGGTTTCAGCGAACAAAAGACACAGCCATCATCAAAATCCTTTAAAGACAAAGCAAAGGAACTTTTGAAACAACTAAAAGAAACATATCTGATTTCTCCATGGATTGAATTTTGGGTGGGTTTTGGTGCATTTATCCTCATACTTTGGCTCATCATGGTATTTACCTTGGGACGCTTCATTGAGGGAAAATATGCTAAAATGGACACAGCAAGTCAGAACATCAACTTGGTCCTCAAACCACACACATCTTCACACGTCAAGAAACGAGAACTTTCTTCAGAACTTTCTTCAGCCAACTTCACAGTAATTCCAATACCTGGTGGGGTAGCCTGGGACAACACTGACTATGAAATTTATGGTCCGGTCGAGATCCTGAAATATCCACACCAAATCAAGATCTCCTTGAGTGATTTTGCAAAACCAAACTCATTTGCTGATGATTGGGACTTTGAAAGTATAAATAATATGATGTCTGACTTAGTAATGTCTGCTAAATTTACAAAACATGATTATTTGCAGGGTTCTACAAATTATGATAGTATGTAGTGCTATAACCATTATGGTAACCATTTCTTGCATAAATCTGCACAACCTAGAAATGTTTTAAATTATAATCAATGGGAACATTGTGCTACACCTCCAAAAGGGAGCTCTAGAACCGTTTATGACAAATATTCATATTTTTCAGGTTTTAACATAACTAATGCTGAAACATTTTATTACAAATTGTCAAACAAGACAGGGATGAAAACCATGATAACCAACACAAAATTGATATATTCAGATTCATTCTTTGAAAAAATGAATACCTTTGGATTTGATTATTGGGACAATAATGTTGATTTGAAAAGTGTTTGGGGTACAAAAGAATGGCAAGTACAGGGTTTAGAAGCTTTGTTTAGAGCCTGCATGATCCCAGAACAAATGATATTTTTAAATGACACTGTTCAACAAACCACCTGTCTTGGCTTAGCCAAAATCAAAGATTTAAATAACCTGTCTATTCCAAAGCCAACAATGTTTAGCAATAGCTCTGAAACAGATGAAGAAATAGACATAAACCATATACTTAACCAAAACAGGACACATCCTGATTGGAAACAATGGTTGATCTGGCCCACAGATACAAATTACTGTCAAGATAGATTCCTGAATAAAACACAGGGTTTCAAAATGACCAGGCCAGACCCTAGATATCCCCAAAGACATCACCCAGGGATAATAACAACCTACAGTGTGGGCAAATTATGCCTTCAATGGCTACAAACTTCCACACTGCCTGAAATTAAGCAACACCTAACTTTACTTACTGATGGTGCTGACTTGCGTGATTTCATACTGGGACCACGCAAACAGCGTCATAAGCGTTTCATAGCAGCCTCTGTATATGCAGCATACAATGAGGCCTGGAAGGTTACTCAAATTGAGACAGCAGAAAGAATACGGGAAATTGACCGTATCAATTTGGAAAACTCACTTTCTGTAGTGGACAATGGGTTAATGACTCTGTCCTCCAGAATTTTTTCATTGGACAGCATTGTGTCTTCAGCAATCGATATATTATCGCAAGACTTACTGTTATTACAACATGGACAGTCACAATTGCGTTCTATTGTACAGCTTGGCTGGACGTTACAAAATCTGCGTTCAGGCTACGTGCCTTGGCGTTTAATCAACACAACGTCACTATTCCAAATCTTTAACCTTACTGATAGACAAATCGGTATGGCGCAGAAGGGTGCTGATTATACAATCTTGAGCATTGAAAAACTAGAAAGATTACCAATGACAATGTCAGAACGACCTGTCAGTGAATGGATAATCCACGGAATCATAAATATTCCAATCTCAACCTTCAGGTTTCGATACTGCCAAAAATATATACAGGCTGGCATGTACGAGAAATTGGGAAAGGGGTACCTTAAAACAACTTGGAACCTGCCCTATTCACATGCATGTGTCAGTAACAAAGGACAGAAAGTGTTTCTTAGTGGCAAAAATTGTGCTATGTCACTAAGCGGCACGCTTCTGTGTAACGGTATTAGTTTGCACGGAGCCTGTGAAGGGAATTCATACAACCTTTCATGTCACCAGCAAGGCGCACCTGCAACTGAAATAGAACCATTCTTTCAAAGACTCTATAATGGGAGTTACATTCTTATTGTAGACCGCAGATGTTGTAGTCTAATGCCCGGGACTCCTTATCTCGTCACTACGACGGCGAAGGTCAAGTGCTGTGGACGTTCTTGGTTCCCCAGCTCCTTTCCAGACAGGGAGGCAAGGGCATGGCCCGATTTGAAAATTACTTCTATTCGAATAGATACTTTAAGCAGAATGAAAACAGTGCTTCTTCAGACGCCTACAAGGCTCACGTCATCTAAAGAAACGTATGATCTACAAGTCGCAAGGACGACTGCAGAGATACATACATTATTATCAACTAATTCCCCCGTACATTTCGCAGAAATCCTGAGCGAAATCTTAAATATTTCTGATACCACTGGGGTCTCAAAGGTATTTAAGACAGTATTTTCGATGGCATTAACACCATTCAAAGCCATACTGGGTATTTTTCCAGATTTCGTCCATTCGATTTTTGGCGGACTTCCCCTGATCCTAGGACGAATTGCAGGAATCCTATTCCTAGTCCTTATTTTTCGTTATGGCAACCCATGTCACAGATCAAACTCTCGCGACAATGGAAGATACGATCCTAGCCATTGGATACCGGGACCGGATATCAAAAATCCTGGGACTCTCCCGGCTTAGAGACCTAAACATGACTTGGTTTCTATCATTTCGACCAATGTGGCAAAGGTGTGTTTTACCTGTACTAAGGTGTCTGCTATGCGGAGAAGAATGCGTGTTAGACACCTGTCTGACGCTACAATCGGATGCGCCGGTGGATGCAGATACACTGTTGGTTCCTACCAAGGTTCACGCACTGTGCTGCCCTCAAAGGCTGCCAATTCTGATGACGGCATTCCTGGAATCTTCACCACTGCGATTGAAGAGTAGTGAAGTTCAAGATGAAAGCAGCATCGAACAGGTACGACCTTCTGTCAGCAATGCAAATCAGAATGTCAATGGAGACAATCATGCGCACGAATGCATGGTTACCCCTATTTCCGACTTAGAGGAACTTTCCCATGAAGCTGTTGACAGTTTTTTCGAAAGCCTGAATGATATGATGTTCTCTCCGGAACAGAAATAGAGACTTTTGAGTAAACTCGCACACGGCGTTCCCTGAATTCGGCCTTCAACGTTAAAAATAAAGTCACATGAACAATTACAATCCAGTTCACGGACAGCAACCTTTTTCAGCAAGCCCTTAAAATATTTTTCTATATATTTTTTCCCCGGGACACTGATCTTCTGCTTAAAGTAAGAAACTATTCCTAGAGAACTAAGATTTCTATTTTTAGACACTTTATATAGACTTTAGCTGCCCGCTGGTATGTTCACAAAATATATTATGTGATGAAATGGTTTCGACTTTTCTTTCTGTATAGCCATATTAAGAGCCATTTCATGTGTATTTCTCATATACCAACAAGCAATAATGCATAAAATGCGTGCTTACTTTTGCATTTAATTCATAGCTTAAGTGCATACAATATATGACTGCAATTTTTCAGTATATTTGAAAATTTCAAAATGCATTTATGTATTTTGGGGTGGTAAGGTATACACTATACTCTATAGTATGTTGTACTATGTTATACTATGCATAGATTACTAGATATGACCATAGTTAGCGTGGAGTGGGTGTCGTGTATTTCTATAGGTTCTGAATCGATCCCCCTATTCCTGACCCTATTCTGGTTAAACTACCTAGCTAGTTAACTAACAGTCAGCCCATGAGGCAAGAAAACCCCCATGATGCAGATACCGTTATCTGACGCAGTCACACTACGGCACAGGAACGTGTTATCTGATTAGGTCATAACGCTTGAGATCTAATTAGACAAGCGACATTCCTCCAGCCCCTGATAAGGCATACGACGTTCTCATAACAAATCAAACCTATGACAACCTGGATAATCCGTGCGGCCATTGTTTTGATTTCACAGAGAACTTTTGCAAAAGAATGTGCTAACGAGCAAGTCGTATGACATCTTTATTGACGTACCTATGTCCATCCTTACGTCAATCCCGGCACCTTTAAGGTATAAATATTGCCGACCTTGCCCTATGCAAAGACACGCGTGGTGACAAGACGGAGCAGCCCTACTTGCCGAAGCCGAGAGCAGAAGCAGACCCCGCAGGCAACAGCCCCGCCTTCCTGACGCGCTGAGAGACGCGCTGCTATCTCAAGCCGAGAGACCCAGCACCGGCGCTTCCTGGTAGCCCTCGCAGGCAGCCTGGAATATCGAGAGCAGAGAAAGAGATACCATTCCTCATTCATCCTAAATTCCAGGTACAGAACTGAATAACCCCTCACAGAGAATTCTTTAGTTATTCACTTGGCAAAAACAAACTTAACTTAAACTGTAACTTTCTATTCCCGCCCACGCATTAGACTTAGGTCAGGTACACGGGGTAGGCGTATTTAGAAACACCAGTTGAGTACGTTTAGTCAAATGTATATGTGTATGTAAATATATTTTAATCATTTTAAACATCATATGGCTCAGAAACCATATCAATGTTTTTACAGTATTATTTTATACTATTGCTTCTAATGTATGCACTTTACTTAACAATAAGTATTGCAATAATATCGATCCATTTCTCTTGTACGAGAAAAGAGACTGATCAATAAATAACATCTTTTATTGAACACGCCCGTCTCTTCCTTTTCTCTACATTCTGATGAGACTAAGAATGCACGTACTGACTGAGTAAAATAATTGCCTTGTGCTCACACGACTCTTGAGATTGACTCTTGATTAGGGGAGAGCAAAGTTGTCATGTTCTATGGTTGTCAGAAACTAAATCCCTTCTTGTCTAATCAGGGGAGTTAATCCTTCCTTGAACATTCGAGAAAGTTTCTAGTGAACTCTGAGCTTAGCTGGCAAACCCAAAAATTAAGTCTAGTATCGACAGTAGTAGACCTAGTTAACGTCTGGTCTAGGCCTTTACTGCTGTAGGTACTATTCCAATGCGCAGAGCCTATTGGGAAAATAGGAGCTACACTACAATCCTACAATGCTGAAAGTCGGCGTGGGGCGCCCCATTAGCCTGTGAGATGGCGTCAGTAGCGGACCGATGTGCGAATGGGGCTAAAGGTAGCGCAACAATATTTTCTGACTAGAAGACACCACAAGGCGCTGAGATGCCAAGATCCGGATGGCACCGAGGTGGTGTCTAGCAAGTTGCCGCACTGGTGTGGCCATCCTACAATGTTGAAAGTCGGCGTGGGGCGCCCCGTTGGCCTGTGAGATGGCGTCAGTAGCGGACCGATGTGCGAATGGGGCCAAAGGCAGCGCAACAATATTTTCTGAATAGAAGACACCACAAGGCGCTGAGATGCCAAGATCCGGATGGCACCGAGGTGGTGTCTAGTAAGGTGCACTGGTGTGGCTATCCTACAATGCTGAAAGTCGGCGTGGGGCACCCTGTTGGCCTGTGAGATGGTGTCAGTAGCGGACCGATGTGCAAATGGGGCCAAAGGCAGCGCAACAATATTTTCTGCATGGAAGATACCACTAGGCGTTGAGATGCGAAGATCCGGATGGCACCGAGGTGATGTGTAGCAAGTTGCTGTACTGGTGTGGTCATCCTACAATGCTGAAACTCGGCGTGGGGCGCCCCATTAGCCTGTGAGATGGCGTCAGTAGCGGACCGATGTGCGAATGGGGCCAAAGGCAGCGCAACAATATTTTCTGAAGAGAAGACACCAAAAGGCGCTGAGATTCCAAGATCCGGATGGCACCGAGGTGGTGTCTAGCAAGCTATGCAGCTGAGTTGCGTGCGCACTTGCGGCGAATAGGTCGAAGGCAGCACAACAATGTTTTCTGAATAGAAGACACCACAAGGCGCTGAGATTCGGTTACCACCGAGGTGATGTCTAGCAAGTTGCCGCACTGGTGTGGCCATCCTACAATACTGCTCCGAATAACGGCGTGGGGTGCCCGAAGGGGGGGGGGGAGGCGGCGTGAACGGGCCTTCCTAGGTGGAGGCTCGTCTGCTGTAGTGGGGCGCCCCTTTACCGTTTCAGTTGCCATTCAGCTGAGTTTCGGCTGCTCTTGATGCTACAGCGACAGGCGGCTGCAACAGGACTCTCAAAATGGCGGCTTGTTCTTTGGATTTGGGCCTGGTCTACTAAAATGGCCCTGGGACACTTTAGAACTCGAACGCTCGATTTTTTTTTTCCTTTCCTGTACATGCAAAAAAAGGTAAATGCCCAGTACGTTACACGCTTCATCTGCCACGATGTACTCTCCAGAGGAACCGAAAAAAAATATAGTTATGGTAACTATACCATGCATCGTCATATGGAGAGGTGGCACCAATTAATTATAGTGCTGCATAAAAGAGAGATTTGGAGGAGAACCCCCGACCTGCCAGTACATTCATCAAAGAAGTGGCACTGACAGCATCAGAGGCAAGGGAAATGGTCCCAAATATTTAGAACTTTGGAAAGATTAAAATGACATGTTTAGATTGTGGCAAATTAATTTCATGTGGACAGATGAGTGTTACTCTAATAAATACAGCATATGAACATCATCATAGTCGATGGTTGGTAGAGACATTTTGACTATATCCTGGACCTGCCCGTCCTCGCCCAAAATGGCGCCGGAATAAATGGGACTCGTAACTCCTTGTTGTGTACTGGTTGCAGAACCTTGAAATCACGAGATACGTATGCAGTTTTGAAGCATATGGCGGGCGGGGACGAGAATTGATTGAATATTTCGACATCCCTATTGATATTAAGTTCTGATGTGTTATTGATTACTGTACTATTGAAAGTTCGAATTAACGTCACCCATGGTACTTGCCCGCAAATGTATATCTAGATAATTTTATTGTAACTGGCCCTGTCGTATTTTAATTATAAAATGTACGTCCACCGATTCCGCAACTGTTAGACACCTTAGTTCTTGCAACCTAATGGCCCGCCCGTTACGTTCCTCTACAGTGTAAATGTCTACTCATCATATACGATTACAGTTTGCTCTGTGGCCGGCCCACGTGGTTATAGGCTCGTATTTGTATAATGAAATTTTCACAATAAAGGTTTTTAAAAGAAAACATGGTAGTAGTATATACATTGGTAACGTTTTTAATAATAGTCACTGTTTTAGAATCATTAAAAGGCAAGTGAAATAAAGCAGACCAATTACATGAAGGGTAAAAGGTATAATACGCAGGAACGCAGTAAAGATAAATGGTCAAAGGCTGTTGTGTTTTCTACTCCTGCAACATAAAGTGATCGATAAGAATCTCATATTCAGGCGTATCGGCGACTAAGACAGCAGGTCGACCCTCTTTTGCTCAACGGCTCCGTCATGGGACGAAGAAACGCTCTTTTTCTCGAAAAAAGAATATATTTTACTTGCAGGACAGTTGTAAATTTTCCGGGAAAGTACATTAGCCTGGAACATTATAACATATATTTAAGAAAAAATAATGTTCGGAAGTAATAAAAAGCGTAATTTTTAGGTCATATGACCAAGCCTTTCATCATTAGAATAAGAAAAGTAAAATGAACCAATGAAAAGTTTTATTAACAAGTCACATGACTTGTTATGCTTACGTTACGCGCTGCGCGTCGCGCCCCGGATGACTTCCGGATGCGCTAACGCGGCGCGTCATATGACGCATTACGCGACAACGCAGGTCCAGAATATAGTCAAAATGTCTCCACCAACCAGCGGTCGGAACACAACCCCTTTCAGCAGGCTAAATAGTTCTGTTAAATGACAACAGAAGGGACAGGCAACAAGAACCATCAGTCAAAGAGGGGAGGGCTAGTTCTTCTCTACCGGGTTACATTGGGGCGCTACCGGAACTGATCGAATTGGTAGTCTACAGTGTTTCTGGATGTTTCAGACTGAAGCTGGGGTTAGCATGAGAGCAGTACCATTTCATAGCTCCGTCGTGGCCATTCCGCAACCAATCATTGCAGCCGCTCTTTATCGTTATTTTGGGCGGGGTGGGTGGCGGAGCCGAGCTGTTTTGCAGCCATCATTGTGTGGAGTTCAGTTCATCTCACTAGTTTTGTATTTGTCATGAGGGGTTGTTCCTAATGTTTCTATTTTAGCGAGGTCAAAAAGAGATCCCATTAGTGGCCTACTGATTTTGCTCGATTCCTTTTCTTTTTTTTTACACGACTTTTCGTTATCTGCAAAGACTAAACAGAGTATTGCGACTCTGTGTCTGTTTGTAAATAGAGAATGAACCAAAGAGAACCAATTCTAAAACAGTAAATGCTTGGATAACAATCAATCAAATGGAGAGAGAAGCAGGCACGACGTATTACAACGGGGGCAAAGGCCTGCGTTAACTACCTTTCACTATCTGCAAAGAGAGTACTCCTAATAGAAATGAGGGAGGGGGCACCATTCAAAGCAGATCAGTGTGCATAAAAACGAAAATGTTTTCACTTACCACGTACTTGACATTCGACAGCTTATGATATTTGCTATTAAAAAACCATTGAAATTCACTGAAAAAACCATAGGTTATAGACCATATATAGTTAGGAATTAGCATTTACAAAAACTTGAAAATTCACTGAAAAAAACATAGGTTATAGACCATATATAGTTAGGAATTAGCATTTAAAAAACCTTATTTTACTCACACAAAACCATTGAAATTCCATATATAGTTAGTTGCACTAACTATATATCGCGCACCCGCAATCCACTGCTGATGATGTCACATATTACATCATTCATGACATGGTCAGTGACATCACTGATGACATCACTGATGACATCTCAAATGACATCACTGATGACATCACTGATGACATCTCATTTGACATCAATGACCACATCACTGATGATATCATTCATGTGACAATACAATGCATCTCCTCACATTTTAATATAACCTCTGTTTCACCCAGTGTTAAATAGAGTATAATTTTTGAAACCATTGATACACCAATACTAGTTACTACATACGCACTCACTGATTGCTACGTCTACACACACCTTCACTCATTCACCCATACAATCATTCATACATACAATCACTCATCTTTACAACACTATCATATGCACTCATACACCTATACAGACACTCACAGTCTGCCACTCATCCATGGAGTTACTCACACACCTAGTCAGTCCTGTAAAGAATCAATGACACTTCCATTTTCTTGTCTATACAGTTAAACATAGAGCACCTTACATTTTCAAACATATACTAACACATACTTACCTTCTTATACAATCATTGATACAAGTACACATTGATCTGCACAGAGTCACACACCTCCCAGCTAGCCACACACACACTCAGTCTCCCATACAAATACTTGGGCAATCAATCAATAACCCATATAGTTAGTCATATAGCTACTGATCAACACATGCAGCAGTTTACAGAACAACAGACATAATGATGCACAAATTAAGACAGTTTAGTCACTAACCCATGCACTCAGTGAGACACATTTAATCACTCACTCATACAGTCAGTCATGCACCTACTAAATCCTTCGTCCAGACACTTACACATCCACTCATTCTTCAATATGTAAGACATATTTAAACTTTACAGAAACAAAAAATCACTGGATGTTGTTATCAGTGATGTCATCAGTGATGTCATTTGAGATGTCATCAGTGATGTCATCAGTGATGTCACTGACCATGTCATGAATGATGTAATATGTGACATCATCAGCAGTGGATTGCGGGTGCGCGATATATAGTTAGTGCAACTAACTATATATGGAATTTCAATGGTTTTGTGTGAGTAAAATAAGGTTTTTTAAATGCTAATTCCTAACTATATATGGTCTATAACCTATGGTTTTTTCAGTGAATATATATATATATATATATATATATATATACAGCCGCGTTAAATTGTTTGGGGGTTTCGGCAGAGGGAAATTTTTCTTCGTGAACTCCCAGGCTACCACGAATAATTCAACCAAGATCTGTGGTTAATAAGATTTATTAACAGCAAGCCAGCAGCATATCCTAACGCGTTTCAGTCTCACCAGAGACCTTGCTCACAGGACTGTTAGCGAACCAAAAACAATTTTTTTGTGTGATTTAAATAAAGTGCAGAAAAAAACACACAATATGACATTGTTTCCTGTTTCAGGCACAGGGATTGTGGGATATGTAATTTTTCATATTATAAAGCATGATAGTAACCTTACTATTTGCTTACATAAGTGATTGTGGGGGTATATTTGTACGATATGACTTAATCCCTTTTAGTGCAATATTCAAGTAATATACATTTTTTTTTAAACTGTAAAATTAATTTTTTATATATATATTATTTTTTATATGACCCTCAATTCACTAATCAGATTTGTTCCCTACCATTTATTTATATTTCCATAGCCAGAAATATCGCCATCCAGTGGGCCTATACCACATGACTACATGGTGTCTATGATCATTCTGATCAGTTTACCCTCAGAGTTATGGTATAATTGGACAAGTATCAAAGCCCCCTCTTTTTCTAATTTTCACTTTACCCACCCCGTGCGGTGTTGATCAATAACAAAACCTGAAAGGTGTAATGTGTGCACATTAAAATGTTGTGTAGTTAAAATAAATTTGAAGAGGAAGGAACATTTTAACAGCTTCCAAATGACAACCCATATTTTCCTTATTCCCGGAGCATCTCAGCCAGACAGTTCTCAGAGATGGTAATGCAATTCTTCATCCTGATTCAATCCATGCGGACTTAAAGTACGGAAATTCAAGATATGTTTAGATTCCTTTTGCTGCATAGTTTTTTCACGATCCCCTCCTCTTGGATGCGTACCCACATTTTCCACAGCATAGAATTTAAGTTTTTTCCAGTTGCCACCATGTTCCCTCTCCATATGTTTGGCAACCGCATTACTCCTGTCAGTATTGATCATCGCTCGAACATGCTCATGGATACGATTTTTCAATTCACATTTAGTGCTCCCTACATATTTCAGGGAGCACGGACATTCAATGATGTACATGACGAATTGGCTTTTACAATTGATTAGTTGTTTGATCCTCCACGTCGCCTTGTTGGCCATAGTTATCTCTCTGGTATTTTGCGCAATACAACACACATTACAATTGGTGCACTTGTAGAATCCTTTTGGTTTTAACCATGTATCAGGCTTCTTTTGAGGTTAGGAATGAATGGCAATTACCAAATCAGTAAATACCGATTTGGTAAATACCGAATCTACCGAAAATTTAACTACATCCCATTTACCTATTCTTAAATACCGAATCAGTAACATTTGGTATTTAAGAATAGGTAAATTGGGATTACCTACATCTGGCCCTATGTCTTTTAGCTCTATGATTCCTCAGGGGGGTGGGCTATTCATTTTCACTTTTGTTACTATTTAAGGGTTTCAATTGGTCCAGCGCTTCATGCTGGGCACTTGACGATACATTTGATTGATGCCAAGGATTTCTGCAATAAAGCACTGCACTTTGGAAAAACTACGCTGTGGTCCGTACCTGTGTATCGCCGTTAGTGAATCAGGATTGTGGCTTTTCATAAATATATACGTGCCTGAAACCTATGTTTTTTTCAGTGAATTTCTAAGGTTTTTTAAATGCTCATTTCTAACTATAACGTGCCTGAAACCTATGGTTTTTTCAGTGAATATATATATACATTTATTCTACTATGTATACATGTGAAATTGTCTCGGTCCGCCTGTTTGCCTCGGTGGCATGGAAAAAATGGGTGGAACTGATGTCAGCACGCCGAAGAGGTCCCCTTACGGCTCCGATGACGTCATACTGTGTCGCGAGTAGAGCTGTGCGTTTATGACATCCTCATTGACGTGGGAGAGCTAGGAAAGAATTTCCGTGGAAGGCTGGTGCAGGGGATATTCACCTAAGTGTTAAGGCTAGTCTGCCACTCCAGAAACCAAAACCAGTGATCCGAGGGCAGAGGCCCTGCAGATGGCACACGAGGTGGGGTTCTCAGTCGTGTGCACGGGTGGGGCAACGAAGTGACAAGCACCACAACCCACAAAAAAGGTAACGAGGGCACTGAAAAACACAGGATCTTCTCTTTGTATCTGGCAGGAACAAAAAAAGTTAAAATGTCGTAGTACCAAAATGTAGAATTAGTGCTACAACGGTCTTCTAGAGGACCTGTGATGCCGCTTCTGCCTCCCGTACCCTGGAGGTGGCACATGGGTCACGCGGTACGATCATACTGCGATGGGACGCACACTCGTTGACCTCTCATGACACTGCTCCACACTTCCGGGAGGACACTTTCCAATAGCTATGTTTTCTAATGATGTGTCACGCCGGCTTGTCCAACAATAGAACTCCTTTAGATCCAAACAGACTCTTCCACTCTCTCACCGAAAGTGAAACCAGGCCACACAGACACTTTCACAATACAACAGCTGGGAATGCACTTTTTGGTAAAAAAAACTCATTCCTTCCTCCTAATTAATCAAATAAAAGTCTCACTGAAGAACAGGGGCCAGCTTCGATCAGTAAACAGCCGTTACAACAACTTTTTTACTTTGCGATACCATTACAACACATGCATTACCACGCATGCGTTGTACACCGTGAAGTCATTACTACACATTTTTTTAGAACGCATGGTCATTTACCACGCATGCCTTTCCAACAAATTTTGTTGTAAAGGTATGTATGGTAAATGACCATGCGTTCTAAAAAACATGTAGACGATCCACGTCGTTGTAAGGAAACAGAGGCTGTTCCGTTTCCTCAAAATGACATGCACCGCCCCTCAGAGACGACGTGAAGCAGGCACCAAGAGGAGAGAGGAACCACAAGGAGTGAGAGGTAAGGGGGATAGGGCATGGGGTGGGGGTATCTTTTCTAGGGTTTAGTGTAGTGCAGTGGTGTTTGGGTAGTGTGGGGGTCGTGTTGGGGGTAGTGTTTTAGGGTTTAGGGTAGTGCAGTGGTGTTTGGGTAGTGTAGGGGGTCATACAGGGGGTAGTGTTTTAGGGTTTAGGGTAGTGCAGTAGTGTAGGGGTCATGCTGGGGTAGTGTTTTAGGGTTTAGGGTAGTGCAGTAGTGTATGGGTAGTATAGGGGGTCGTACTGGGGTAGTGTTTTAGGGTTTAGGGTAGTGTAGTGGTGTTTGAGTAGTGTAGGGGGTCATTCTGGTGGTAGTGTTTTAGGATTTAGGGTAGATCAGTGGTGTTTGTGTAGTGTAGGAGGTCGTGCTGAGGGTAGTTTTTTATGGTTTAGGGTAGTTCAGGGGTGTTTGGGTAGTATAGGGGGTTGTGCTGGGGGTAGATTTAGGGTTTAGGGTAGTGCAGTGGTGTTTGGGTAGTGTAGGGAGTCATGCTGGGGGTAGATTTAGGGTTAAAGGTATTGCAGTGGTGTTTGGGTAGTGTAGGGAGTCATGCTGGGGGTAGTGTTTTAGGGTTTTGGGTAGTGCAGTGGTCTTTGTATAGTGTATGGGGTTGTGCTGGGGTAGTGTTTTAGTCTTTATGTTAGGCAGTGGTGTTTGGGTAGTGTAGGGGGTAGTGCTGGGGTAGTGTTCTAGGGATTAGGGTAGTGCAGTGGTGTTAGTGTAGTGTAGGGGGTAGTGTTTTAGGGTTTAGGGTAGTGCAGTGGTGTTTGGGTAGTATAGGGGTTCATGCTGGGGGCAGTGTTGTAGGGTTTAGGGTATGGCAGTGGTGTTTGGGTAGTGTAGGGGGTCATGCTGGGGGTAGTGTTTTAGGGTTTAGGGCAGTGCAGTGGTGTTTTTGTAGTGTAAGGGTAGTGTTTTAGGGTTTAGGGTAGTGCAGTGGTGTTTGTGTACTGTAGGGGGTCATGATGGGTTCTAGTGTTTTAGGTTTTAGTGTAGTGCAGTGGTGTTTGTGTAGTGTAGGGGGTCGTGTTTTAGGGTTAAGGGTTGTGCATTGGTGTTTGGGTACTGTACGGGGTTGTGCTGCGGTAGTGTTTTTGGGTTTAGGGTAGTGCAGTTGTGTTTAGGTAGTGAAGGGGGATGTGCTGGGGTAGCGTTTTAGGTTAGTGCAGTGGTGTTTGTGTAGTGTAGGGGGTCATTTTGGGGGTAGATTTAGGGTTTAGGATAGTCAAGTGGTGTTTGTGTAGTGTAGGGGTCATGCTGGGAGTAGTGTTTTAGGGTTTAAGCCAGTGCAGTGGTGTTTGTGTAGTGAAGGGGGTTGTGTTGGGGTAGATTTAGGGCTTAGGGCAGTGCAGTGGTGTGTGAGTAGTGTAGGGATTCGTGCTGGTGGTAGTGTTTTAGGGTTTAGGTTAGTGCAGTTATGATTGGGTAGTGTGCGGTGTCGAGCTGGGGGTAGTGTTTTAGTGTTTAGGGTAGTGCAGTGGTTTTGGGTAGTGGAGGGGGTAGTGTTTTAGGGTTTAGGGTGGTGCGCCCTACCAGCCACAATATTTGTGGACAAAGGGGATCCTGACTCTTTTGAACGCACCGTCAATTGAATATTTTGGGTCAAGGGCCCTACCACATCCAAGACCTATCAATTCCTTTCTTGGGATCCCTCATACACTTGGAGAAAAAGGTACATAGTTTCTCATCAATTTCAGGCATGTGTGCCACCTTCCCCTTCAGTGAGGGCCTAAGTCATTCTCCCCTCATCCTATTCCTAACCTTCCTTTCAAGGGGTTAATGGATTTTCCCCACCACATACTCTTCCACTTTGGCATCAGGGGTCCACTCCGCCGACCTAGGATGGTAAATTTGGGTAGTCTCGAACATGTCCGAGTGGACCCCGTCCCCAACCGGGGTCTGAGAGCTCTGAGACCCTGGACGCCAGGGACGCCCCGAGTCCTTATCCTCATCTGAGGAGAAATCATCCTCCGATACACCCTCTCCCTCTAAGGGAAACCCTCTGTCGGGGTCTACAATAGTGGTGACAGCATCGCAATTTTCTTCGGCTCCTCCTCCTCCCGGCAGGGTGTATGTTTTAGCATCCGCGCACTCTTGAGGAAGGTCTCCGTAAGTTTATCAAATCCTTCCAAGTGCCCCGCGTTATGCTTAACGGCCCTTTTATTCCTCGTCTGGGAGCATCTGGGACCCACCACCCCCAGATCTGGTTCACTGAACACCCCAGGGATGCTTTTCACCAGCTTATCAACCTGATCCCTAAGAGGAGCAGCGCCCTAGAAATAACCATAGAGAGGGCTTGGTCCACTGCTAGAGGGAGAAGTTGGGGGGGGCATTCCTCCTCCACTTCCTGGTTGGAAGAGTAAAAGTGGTCTTCTGGAGAAGACATGATAGCAGAGAGTGTGAGCACAGAACAAATGCCCTGAAATTCCGTAAGGCTGTGCTTTCCCCGAAGCAGTTATAAGAATAGGATGAGGTGCAATACCAATTACCTCCACCAGGAGGTGCTGGTCACTAACGTGGCCGTGTGGGGAAATCACTGCGTAGCGGTGTCAAAATTAAGCGAGAGCTGGTCGGGAATCAAGCGGACACTAAAGGAGTGACTGGATTCCCAAACGCATGCAAAGACCAGCAGGAGCGCTCGACTGAGCTGCCTCGCTCGGACCAGACGCGCCTGACAGGATCTCACCATGCGTGCACAGTGGGAGAAACTGAGAGGGGGAGAATGTACTCGGACAAAGGAAAGGCAATATGAAACAATACCAAGGCAATAATGCTAATAACGTGCACAAGAAACTGCTATACAAATAGCAACAACGTCAGATTAAGCCAAGAATGTAAGGAATGCACTTAACTGACGAATAGTGAAGAAAGAGGAAGTGGAAGTTCTTATTGTGTTTTTTAATCCTGTTGCTGTGATGTAAAGTTTTCTAACCGACAACTTTTTTCCTAAAAAGACATTAATTACCGATACACGGCTATATGAACTAGAATGCAACTAGGAATTGATTGTATTTTAAAGCCAATATATAGCCTGATGTGCTGCCATAAAATATTGTTGACGGTGTGGTTTAGAAAACTTCGCTGACAGCGTGTAATGTAAATTGATACTTGTAAATTGATACTTGTATAGCACACATTAATGTGGTTCAAAGTGACGAACAAATGTAATCAATTGAAATGTATCGACTGTTATGTTTGTCAAAATGACGAGTTATACAAACTAAGATGGCGCTGTATTTTGACTATAACAAACATATCATAGGTCGGTCCATTTTTGATTGCTGTGTTGTGAAACATGTCACGTGACTCACAGTGTTGAAAAGATCGTGCTGGATGTGGCGCACGATTCAAACATTAGATTAAGGCGGATGCCGAAAGGCATCGTGTTTGCCCTGCTAAATAAATATAGATGGATTTTGTAAAAGGAACCCCTGTGAGTGCTTTTTTCTTCGATACGAACTTCAGGAGAAGTGAAGCTGCTATAATATATATATACATATATATATATATATATATATATATATATATATTCACTGAAAAAACCATAGGTTATAGACCATATATAGTTAGGAATTAGCATTTACAAAACCTTGAAAATTCACTGAAAAAACCATAGGTTATAGACCATATATAGTTAGGAATTAGCATTTAAAAAACCTTATTTTACTCACACAAAACCATTGAAATTCCATATATAGTTAGTTGCACTAACTATATATTGCGCACCCGCAATCCACTGCTGATCATGTCACATATTACATCATTCATGACATGGTCAGTGACATCACTGATGACATCACTGATGACATCTCAAATGACATCACTGATGACATCACTGATGACAACATCCAGTGACTATGTTTCTGTAAAGTTAAAATATGTCTTACATATTGAAGAATGAGTGGATGTATAAGTGTCTGGACGAAGGATTTAGTAGGTGCATGACTGAATGTATGAGTGAGTGATTAAATGTGTCTCACTGAGTGCATGGGTTAGTGACTAAACTGTCTTAATTTGTGCATCATTATGTCTGTTGTTCTGTAAACTGCTGCATGTGTTGATCAGTAGCTATATGAGTAACTATATGGGTTATTGATTGATTGCCCAAGTATTTGCATGGGAGACTGAGTGTGTGTGTGGCTGGATGGGAGGTGTGTGACTCTGTACAGATCAATGTGTACTTGTATCAATGATTGTATAAGAGAGTAAGTATGTGTTAGTATATGGTTGAAAACGTAAGGTGCTCTATGTTTAACTGTATAGAGTAGAAAATGGAAGTGTGATTGATTCTTTACAGGACTGACTAGGTGTGTGAGTAACTCCATGGATGAGTGGCAGAGTGTGAGTGTCTGTATAGGTGTATGAGTGCATATGATTGTGTTGTAAAGATGAGTGATTGTATGTATGAATGATTGTATGGGTGAATGAGTGAATGTGTGTGTAGACGTAGGAATCAGTGAGTACGTATGTAGTAACTAGTATTGGTGTGTCAATGGTTTCAAAAATTATACTCTGTTTTTAACACTGGGTGAAACAGAGGTTATATTAAAATGTGAAGAGATGCATTGTATTGTCACATGAATAATATCATCAGTGATGTGGTCATTGATGTCAAATGAGATGTCATCAGTGATGTCATCAGTGATGTCATTTGAGATGTCATCAGTGATGTCATCAGTGATGTCACTGACCATGTCATGAATGATGTAATATGTGACATGATCAGCAGTGGATTGCGGGTGCGCAATATATAGTTAGTGCAACTAACTATATATGGAATTTCAATGGTTTTGTGTGAGTAAAATAAGGTTTTTTAAATGCTAATTCCTAACTATATATGGTCTATAACCTATGGTTTTTTCAGTGAATTTTCAAGGTTTTGTAAATGCTAATTCCTAACTATATATGGTCTATAACCTATGGTTTTTTCAGTGAATTTCAATGGTTTTTTAATAGCAAATATCATAAGCTGTCGAATGTCAAGTACGTGGTAAGTGAAAACATTTTCGTGTTTATGCACACTGATCTGCTTTGAATGGTGCCCCCCCCCCCTCATTTCTATTAGGAGTACTCTCTCTTTGCAGATAGTGAAAGGTAGTTAACGCAGGCCTTTGCCCCCGTTGTAATCCGTCGTGCCTGCTTCCCTCTCCATTTGATTGATTGTTATCCAAGTATTTACTGTTTTAGAATTAGTTCTCTTTGGTTCATTCTCTATTTACAAACAAACACAGAGTCGCAATACTCTGTTTAGTCTTTGCAGATAACGAAAAATCGTGTAAAAAAAAGAAAAGGAATCGAGCAAAATCAGTAGGCCACTAATGGGATCTCTTTTTGACCTCGCTAAAATAGAAACATTAGAACCAACCCCTCATGACAAATACAAAACTAGTGAGATGAACTGAACTCCACACAATGATGGCTGCAAAACAGCTCGGCTCCGCCACCCACCCCGCCCAAAATAACGATAAAGAGCGGCTGCCATGATTGGTTGCGGAATGGCCACGACGGAGCTACGAAATGATGCTGCTCTCATGCTAACCCCAGCTTCAGTCTGAAACATCCAGAAACACTGTAGACTACCAATTCGATCAGTTCCGGTAGCGCCCCAATGTAACCCGGTAGAGAAGAACTAGCCCTCCCCTCTTTGACTGATGGTTCTTGTTGCCTGTCCCTTCTGTTGTCATTTAACAGAACTATTTAGCCTGCTGAAAGGGGTTGTGTTCCGACCGCTGGTTGGTGGAGACATTTTGACTATATTCTGGACCTGCGTTGTCGCGTAATGCGTCATATGACGCGCCGCGTTAGCGCATCCGGAAGTCATCCGGGGCGCGCAGCGCGTAACGTAAGCATAACAAGTCATGTGACTTGTTAATAAAACTTTTCATTGGTTCATTTTACTTTTCTTATTGTAATGATGAAAGGCTTGGTCATATGACCTAAAAATTACGCTTTTCATTACTTCCGAACATTATTTTTTCTTAAATATATGTTATAATGTTCTAGACTAATGTACTTTCCCGGAAATTTTACAACTGTCCTGCAAGTAAAATATATTCTTTTTTCGAGAAAAAGAGCGTTTCTTCGTCCCATGATGGAGCCGTTGAGCAAAAGAGGGTCGACCTGCTGTCTTAGTCGCCGATACGCCTGAATATGAGATTCTTATCGATCACTTTATGTTGCAGGAATAGAAAACACAACAGCCCTTGACCATTTATCTTTACTGCGTTCCTTCGTATTATACCTTTTACCCTTCATGTAATTGGTCTGCTTTATTTCACTTGCCTTTTAATGATTCTAAAACAGTGACTATTATTACAAACTTTACCAATGTATATACTACTACCATGTTTTCTTTTAAAAACCTTTATTGTGAAAATGTCATTATACAAATACGAGCCTATAACCACGTGGGCCGGCCACGGAGCAAACTGTAATCGTATGTGATGAGTAGACATTTACACTGTAGAGGAACGTAACGGGCGGGCCATTAGGTTGCAAGAACTAAGGTGTCTAACAGTTACGGAATCGGTGGACGTACATTTTATAATTAAAATACGACAGGGCCAGTTACAATAAAATTATCTAGATATACATTTGCGGGCAAGTACCATGGGTGACGTTAATTCGAACTTTCAACAGTACAGTAATCAATAACACATCAGAACTTAATATCAATAGGGATGTCGAAATATTCAATCAATTCTCGTCCCCGCCCGCCATGTGCTTCAAAACTGCATACGTATCTCGTGATTTCAAGGTTCTGCAACCAGTACACAACAAGGAGTTACGAGTCCCATTTATTCCGGCGCCATTTTGGGCGAGGACGGGCAGGTCCAGGATATAGTCAAAATGTCTCTACCAACCATCGACTATGATGATGTTCATATGCTGTATTTATTAGAGTAACACTCATCTGTCCACATGAAATTAATTTGCCACAATCTAAACATGTCATTTTAATCTTTCCAAAGTTCTTCTAAAAATTTGGGACCGTTTCCCTTGCCTCTGAAGCTCTCAGTGCCACTTCTTTGATGAATGTACTAGCAGGTCAGGGGTTCTCCTCCAAATCTCTCTTTTATGCAGCACTATAATTAATTGGTGCCACCTCTCCATATGACGATGCATGGTATAGTTACCACAACTATATTTTTTTTCGGTTCCTCTGGAGAGTTCATCGTGGCAGATGAAGCGTGTAACGTACCGGGCATTTACCTTTTTTTGCATGTACAGGAAAGGGAAAAAAAATCGAGCGTCCGAGTTCTAAGGTGTCCCAGGGCCATTTTAGTGGAGGACATGATACAGCGATAATGCCCTGGATAAGGACACTTCCTTCGGGCACCCCACGCCGTCTTTCGGCGCAGCATTGTAGGATGGCCACACCAGTGCAGCAACTTGCTAGACACCACCTCGGTGCCATCCGGATCTCGGCGCCCCACTGCAGATGAACTGCCTCCACATGGAGAAGCGGGAGAGGCTCGTTTGCGCCGCCTCCCCCCCCCCCTTCGGGCACCCCACGCCGACTTTCGGCGCAGCATTGTAGGATGGCCACACCAGTGCGGCAACTTGCTGGACACCACCTCGGTGCCAACCGAATCTCAGCGCCTTGTGTTGTCTTCCATTCCGAAAATATTGTTGGCAGCATTTTGAAAGGAAAGACAAACAGCCGTTTGTGGCCCTCACTACACCGTTCTCCTAGTGAGTCTCACATTGTTACATTTAGGAAGAATGTTGAAGAGTAGTATGTTGAAAATCTGAAGCCATTGTTATACAAACTCTCAACCAGCCTTGGATGGAAAAATCCTGAAGAATGTACAAACTGAAAACCAGTTTTTCTCTGTATAGCATCAGCAGCAACGCTTGAGTCAGCTTTGTGTGAAGCCGCCATTTTGATTCAATCAATAGCGTCCCCCTGCACACATTCAGGGACCTGGTCGTGTCTTCAGGTCAAACGGATTGTGGGACAAGATGCACAAAGGAAAAGGAAAAAAGTTCCGCCGGACCCCGGGAGGTAGCCGCCTATGTCATGGGCGATCTTAGGCCACACCAGGGCAATAGTGAAGCTGCAGCAGGTGCAAATAAGCTTCAGACAGTGTTACAAGCGCTGCTCAGAACTCTCAACTATGACACCACCTCGGTGCCATCCGGATCTTGGCGCCTTGTGCTGGTTCCGGCCTATTCACACATCGGTCCGCTACTGACGCCACCTCACAGGCCAACGGGGCACCCCACGCCGACTTTCGGCGCAGCATTGTAGGATGGCCACACCAGTGCGGCAAATTGCTGGACACCACCTCGGTGCCATCCAGATCTCGGCGCGTTGTGCTGCCTTCGGCCTATTCGCCACAAGTGCGCACGCAACTCAGCTGCATAGCGAGTGAAACACCAAGGGGCGCCCCACTGCAGCCGAGGAACCTCCATCTTGGGGGCGACGCACAGCATCACATTGCTTTCCAATGCAGTCAGATCCTCAAACAGCCCCCACTGACTGACGCGAACTCACAGGCCAACGGGGCGCCCCACGCCGACTTTCGGCGCAGCATTGTAGGATGGCCACACCAGTGCGGCAAGTTGCTGGACACCACCTCGGTGCCATCCGGATCTTGGCGCGTTGTGCTGCCTTTGGCCCCATTCGCACATCAGTCCGCTACTGACGCCATCTCACAGGCTAATGGGGCGCCCCACGCCGACTTTCAGCATTGTAGGATGACCACACCAGTACAGCAACTTGCTAGACATCACCTCGGTGCCATCCGGATCTCGGCGCCCCACTGCAGATGAAGTGCCTCTCAACTATGAAACCACCACTGTGACATCCGGATCTTGGCGCGTTGTGCTGCCTTCGGCCTATTCGCACATCGGTCCGCTACTGACGCCATCTCACAGGCTAATGGGGCGACCCACGCCGAGTTTCAGCATTGTAGGATGACCACACCAGTGCAGCAACTTGCTAGACATCACCTCGGTGCCATCCGAATCTTGGCATCTCAACGCCTAGTGGTATCTTCCATACAGAAAATATTGTTACGCTACCTTTGGCCCCATTCGCACATCAGTCCGCAACTTAGACATCACCTCGGTGCCATCCGGATCTTGGCATCTCAGCGCCTTGTGGTGTCAGTCAGAAAATATTGTTGCGCTGCCTTTGGCCCCATTCGCACATCAGTCCGCTACTGACACCATCTCACAGGCCAACAGGGCGCCCCACGCCGACTTTCAGCATTGTAGGATGGCCACACCAGTGCGGCAACTTACTAGACACCACCTCGGTGCCATCCGGATCTTGGCGCGTTGTGCTGCCTTCGGCCTATTCGCACATCGGTCCGCTACTGACGCAAACTCACAGGCCAACGGGGCGCCCCACGCCGACTTTCAACATTGTAGGATGGCCACACCAGTGCTGCAACTTGCTGGACACCACCTCGGTGCCATCCGGATCTTGGCGCGCTGTGTTGCCTTCGGCCTATTCGCACATCGGTCCGCTACTGACGCCGCCTCACGTGCCAACGTATTTTCTCCGCATTTTATACCCTATGCCGCATAACAGGTCATGTGACTTGTTTATAAAACTTTTCATTGGTTCATTTTACTTTTGGTTTCCTAATGATGGAAGGCTTGATCATATGACCTAAAAACAACACTTTTCATTGGATGAAAACTTTTTTTTTTTCCAAACGATGAAAGCCCCACCTTGTTTCTGGATGTTTCAGACTGAAGCTGGCGTCAGCATGAGAGCACCACCATCTCGTAGCTCCGTCGTAGTCATTCCGCGAGCAATCATGGCAGCCGCTCCCCACCAGAAGCCTGCAGGAGTCGGGGCCCCCAAAACTTTTGATGAATTCTCAAGGCGGAGGGGACGCTTTCGAGAATGGGGTCCAAGACCTAGCACACAAGCGTCCGATTTCCAAGGTGTCCCAGGGCCATTTCAGTGGACCAGGCCCAAAAAGGAAAGAGCCTGCCGCCATTTTGAGAGTCCTGTGACAGCCGCCTATCGCTGCACCGCAAGAGTGGGCGCAACTCAGCTGAATTGCGGCTTTTGACACAGTGGACCAAAAACGGACGGAATGGCAACTGAAATGGTAAAGGGGCGCCCCACTACAACAGATGACACTCCACCTGGAGAGGCCCGTTCACGCCGCCTCCCCCGGGGCGCCCCACGCCGTTATTCGGAGCAGCATTGTAGGATACCAAAACCAGTGCGGCAACTTACTGGACATCACCTTGGTGCCATCGTTCTGCTGCCTTGGAACTATTCGCACAACAGTTTGCTACTGAAGACCCACCCCCCGCGACGCCCCACGCCGTTATTTGCTGGGTGGCAACTTACTAGACATCACTTTCGTGTCATCTAGATTTCAGCGCGTTCTGCTGCCTTGGAACTATTCGCACAACAGTTTGCTACTGATGACCCGCCCCACGCCGGAAATCTGGACGTTGTGCTGCGTTGGGACTATTCGCACAGCCGACCGCTACTTCGTTGTTTTTCCCTAAAAATGTTTATATGTTATTACTATTTTTGTTTTCTTGTATATATTTATAAATTATTAAAGTTTTATAATCTTACTACTTTGTCGGAGTGCTATATATTTTTAATGTGACACATAATTGTAAAAACTTTGATATACAAAGAGTCATCCCTGGAATCTTCCGCTTCACGCTCGGTCCCCTCCCCAATCACAATACAGGATGGTTTTCAGATAATAGCAACGCTTCTGCTGTGACGGATCTCATCGAGTGTGGGCCTTGATCTACTATAACTCCTTTGAAGAGGGGTGAATCTTTACAGCTGTGGCCATAAACTACATCTGCAGGGCTAGCTGATACCCTAGGACCAGCCTGGACAATCGGACACAGAGGAAAAGGAGTGTCAGAGGGTGCAGTAGTGAATAGGGCGAAAGGGAGGTGTCGGGCGGGCACAGGGTGTGATTCTCAGGAAAGAGCAGCGCAGATGGGGGGAGGTTTATTACCCATGCATAAGACAGAGAGCGGGGGTGACCACTGGCTGGGGGAGATGCTTGCGAGGGTGGGGAGCCATGCTAAGGATCGACAGCGTGCACAGAGTGGGTCTGGTCAAGGCATCTAAAATGGCTGCCGTGCACGACAAAAGTGTGGCATTTGAAAAAAGACAAGATGGCGCAGACAATGTTTTTCAACACTTCCTGATTTCCTTCGAATCGAACGTTAACAGACATTGGGGCATATTACCAAAGTTAAGCGATATTTATCCCTAACGATGCATTGCAAAGATTTTTTTACCGTCAGAAATTATCGCAGATAAACCTTGCTATTATCAAAGTTTATCGCAAATACGATAAAAACCGACCGCAATGCATTAATATCGCTGAAAACTCAGCGATATTCATGCATTACCGAGCTAATCCTCTTAGCCATGTTATCCACCTCCCATAGGATAACATGGCTAAGAACTGCTCAGGGCAGCTGTTACTTTTTGGAGATATTCGCGCTTATCTCGAATATTTCCAAAAGTTGATAATAGGAGATAGCGATGTTAGCGACTGTTTCCAGTCGCTAACATCTTGGCATGCCCCCTTTGCATGTCATTAGTGATAAATATCACTCACATGCAAAGTGGGGCCCAAGATGGTCGCTATCTCCTACTAGCCGTCGCTAACTGGTGTTAGCAACAGCTAGGTAATACAGATATAATTTTATCTCCGCGAAGCGGAGCGCTGTTACAGATATATATCTTGTTTTTGAACGTTAATTTCTCAAAATGCACTGAAGCACATATATTGAGACCTAGCAAAGGCACATCGGGCTACCAGTCCCTAATATTTTACCAAGTTTCGTGCAAATCCATTCAGCCGTTCGATTATTATTATTATTTATTTTTTTTGCCCCGCGGGGCCCTTTTAAAACCTCCACATCAAACCTAGGGGATCAGCGAGGATCTACTATGCCCCCTTATGGTCATTTGCCCCTTCGCTTTGGCCTCCTCTTGTCTCTCGATCCTACCGAGAGACAAGATGGCGGCCGCTACGGACTGTTTGGAATGTTTACAGACACCGGAGAGCCAATCAGCTTCGCTTCGCAAAGCTCCGTAACGCGAAAAGTACGCGAAGCGGTGCGCTGTTACAGATATATATCTTTTTTTGAACGTTAATTTCTCAAAATCCACTGAAGCACATATATTGAGACCTAGCAAAGGCACATCGGGCTACCAGTCCCTAAAATTTTGCCAAGTTTCGTGCAAATCCATTCAGCCGTAAGATTATTATTATAATTTTTTTTTTTTGCCCCGCGGGGCCCTTTTAAAACCTCCACATCAAACCTAGGGGGTCAGCGAGGATCTACTATTCCCCCTTATGGTCATTTGCCCCTTCGCTTTGGCCTCCTCTTGTCTCTCGATCCTACCGAGAGACAAGATGGCGGCCACTACGGACTGTTTGCGGCCACTACGGACTGTTTGGAATGTTGACAGACGCCGGAGAACCAATCAGCTTCGCTTCACAAAGCTCCGTTGCGCGAAAAGTACGCGTCCTAGGCCGCTGCCCGGTCCGCGCTTACAGATATATATCTTTTTTTAAACGTTAATTTCTCAAAATCCACTGGAGCACATATATTGAGACCTACAAAAGGCACATCGGGCTACCAGTCCCTACAATTTTGCCAAGTTTCGTGCAAATCCATTCAGCCGTTCGGGCTAAAAATGAGGCCAACCGCCCTATGGAAATTAACATGGGAAAAACGCGTTTTGGGACCCCCCTTTTTTCTCGGCCCCCCCTTGACGAACCCCCCCCAAATTTTCAAAGGCTGCTCAGAAACAAAATGTGCCATTTTCCTGAAAATTTCAGCCAATTCCGTCCACAAACGGCAAAGTTATTAGACATAGAATTTTCAAAAATCCCATAGAGAAAAAATCCTAACTATATATACCTACTGGCGACCGCCAGTAGGTAATATATATATATATATATATATATATATATATATATATATATATATATATATATATATATATATATATATATATATATTCACTGAAAAAACCATAGGTTTTACACACGTTATAGTTAGGAATTAGCATTTAAAAAACCTAGCAAATTCATTGAAAAAAACATAGGTTTTATATCAGTTATAGTTAGCTGGACAATTTACTCATACAAAACCATTGAAATTCCCACGTTATAGTTAGTTGTACTCCCTATAACTGGCGCGCCCGCAAAGCACTGCTAATGACGTCACATATTAAATCACTCATGACATTGATTAAAATGCTAACCCCTAAATAAAATATGTGTAAAATTTTTATTATGAATTTAAATACAACATCAAAACACTGAAAGTAGTTTTTTTTCTCCTTTCTTTATTGCCCTTCCTTTAGTTTTTCAGTCCCCTTAACTCACTCCCGTACCCTTAGTCCCCTTCTTTCAGTTACTCTTCAACTCCTCTTTTGTCACTCACTATACTCCCCTTTTCTCACTCTTTCCCTCATTCCCTTCCTTCCCTCAGTCATTTCAATCACTCATTTATGCACTACGCTTTCATTCAAAAAAATGAACGACACAGTGTTTAAGAATATAACTCTTTTTAGACTTGTGCTTCGTGTGCACTTTTGGGAGGACGGGCTGCATTGCGGTCATAGTCTGCCTACCTGCTGATTACAGAGACCCGACCAGGACCCGGACCCACGCCTCGCGGCGCCCTCTTGGGTCACACCAGCAGCAGCTACAGCGAACTGAGGCCAGGAGCCATATTCCACCAAAGGCTCCTCTGCGGGACTGCGAGGACCAGCGGGAAGTGCGCTAACCTGCCACAGCTGGTCCTCTTCCCGCCGCCTCCTACCTGTATGTTGAAAGCGGGGGCCGGACTTGTGCTTCGTGTGCACTTTTGGGAGGACGGGCTGCATTGCGGTCATACTCTGCCTACCTGCTGATTACAGAGTCACGACCAGGACCCGGACCCACGCCTCGCGGCTCCCGCTTCGCGGGCGCCGCTCGCCCTCTTGGGTCACACCAGCAGCAGCTACAGCGAACTGAGGCCAGGAGCCATATTCCACCAAAGGCTCCTCTGCGGGACTGCGAGGACCAGCGGGCAGTGCGCTAACTTGCCACAGCTGGTCTTCTTCCCGCCGCCTCCTTCCTGTATGTTGAAAGCGGGGGCCGGACTTGTGCTTCGTGTGCACTTTTGGGAGGACGGGCTGCATTGTGGTCATACTCTGCCTACCTGCTGATTACAAAGACCCGACCAGGACCCGGACCCACGCCTCGCGGCTCCCGCTTCGCGGGCGCCGCTCGCCCTCTTGGGTCACACCAGCAGCAGCTACAGCGAACTGAGGCCAGGAGCCATATTCCACCAAAGGCTCCTCTGCGGGGCTGCGAGGACCAGCGGGCAGTGCGCTAACCTGCCACAGCTGGTCCTCTTCCCGCCGCCTCCTCTCTGCGGGGTGTGGTATTCTCTAAAGGAACTATATAGCTGGACCCTCATTCCCGGCCCGCGGGACGCGTGCGGACGAAGACCGGGCCAAGAGCGGGCCCGTTTGTGCCCGTTCGTGACCAGTAGTGACCGGACCGGGCTACACCCCCGACTGTTTTGCCTCTACTTGACACAGGATCTATGGCTGGGCGAGAAACTTGGAGTAAGTCCTTGATAGCGGGAGGATCCTCTTCTGCCGGAGGTATGGAAAAATTCCTTATCAGGGCAAATAATATTATTGATAAGGAAATTATTACCCTGGAGAAACGCATATCTAAAGAATTAACGACTCTAAAAAGATCTTCCTTGGGGACTCTGGCTTATGCCAAAACACCGGAAAAACTAATCAATATATCTATCTCAGTGTTGGATATTCTGCCTCCCTCGATAGCGGACTCAGATACCCTGCTCAATGCAACTGTAACTGTAGCCGAAATTAACCATACTTTTAACAGTAACTGTGTTTCCATCGTTTCTGTTCCTGAAGAGAGTTCTATTAATTCCAAAACCCGGGGGGAAAGAGAAGGAGCAATTAGGAAACGGAAAAGATCCTATAATAAAAAAGACAAAAAAGTTGGAAGGTTTTCTAAAGCAATTAAGTTACATAATGAACCGATACCTCCCAACATTTTAAAAGATCCAACTGCCCCCAGATGCGAGGTCTCCATAGAAAGGATTGCTGCCCTATTTAAATCTATTGTATCCCCGCTTGAGGCTAAACTAGATAGACTGGATCTTAGAATATTCAACATTGAGAAAACCGCCGCGACTATCTTAGCTAACACCACTAAGCCCAATAGCGCATGTATTCCATCTACTGTTCCCACCCCTCTAATTCCCAACCCCACAACTATGACCCAACTCCCTCTTTGTTCCCCGGCTGGTCCCTTACCTGCTCGCTCTATACCCAGTAAAGTCAATACTACACCTTTACCATTACAACAACCCCCGGGCCATCAACCCGTTATGACCAATCCACCTGGATCTATGGCTGAGGAGAAACGAGGGCCCCTCGTAAAAGAATACCAAACCCCCAGACCACGAGGGCCTGACCTCCCGCCGGAAGCTAATCGGTTTACGGTAGTTCTAGCTGGAGCCCCCGCCCTGGAAAAAGGGGAAACCGAAACCTTTAGTTCCCTGAAAAGCAAAATCATTAAATGGCTTGATTGGAACAGACCGTTGCCGGCCCACTTGCATAATGAAATTATTATGGTTAGGAGGGTTCCTTGGGTCGGTAAGACGCCGAAATCCATTAATGGTGATTGCATTACTGTCAGCTTTAGAGACCCCCGCACGGTATCCCATATCTGTGCGGGATTTAATAGGTCCCTTGATTCTACCATCCAAACCCTCCCAGTTTCCTTCTTTTTCCCTCCTAACAATTCTACTCACTATACAGGAAGAAATGACTGGATTAGAGTTGAACGTAGGGGCAGACAAAGACTTTATGATACGAGACCTGCTATACCATCTCCATATATGCCCCAGTATAACCCTTTTTCTGATTACAATCGGTTCAGTTGTTTAGAGGGTCTCGAGGGAGTTGACTGACTATCCCCAACTCCCACCCTTGAGGCCTCACCCATTGAGATGGCCAACGATAGTGCAGTTGAGGGAGCCCTGGCTAAAGTTGTATCTTCAAATGAATGTTTGGTTGTTTCATCAATACCTGACATGATACCCCTGAATTATGCCCCGCATGTTGAGCTGAGGGATGTTCATTCTGTACTTTATGCACCAGGTTCAGCAGATGTGGGAAGCGCTAGTACTGTCCCCTACCCAATAAATGTCCCTACAGAACAGGTAATGGTTCCTAGTCAATCAGGTTACTCAATGGTGAGCTGGAATATTGCAGGGTGGCGACAGAGAGTCTCAGCCCTGGGATGGAGGGAATTTATTCTAGGCTTTGACATCTTATGCCTACAGGAAACCTGGTCGACTATTGACATCCATTATGACGGTTTCGTTTCCTACAATTGTCCAGCCCAAGAATCTGTTATGGGGAGGGCTAAAGGTGGGCTGCTGATTCTATTGTCTGTTCACTTCCCAGTACTTGTAAGATCCTGCCTTACAGTTGGTTCCCACTCCCTAATACTAGAATTAGAAAATAAGAGGGGCCGGAATACCTTGTTGATCAATCATTATAACAACACCTTTGATCCCTCCAGCACTTCTGTTGTGGATGAACTTAAAGCAGCCCTGAACAAAATTTTTAATAATATATATAAACCTTTTGACATTATTTGGGGTGGAGACTTTAACATTAGAACTTGTCCGTATTCTTATACCAACGCTTGTGGGTTTGATGGGGATACTGGAGAGAACCTCGCACATTTTCTCCACTCCCCCTATGGTGTATCTCTTAATAATCTCTTGTTAAAATTTGACCTGGTTATTCTTCAACCTGCTCTTGTCAAAGATGGTAATATTGCTCCAACCTTCACAGGGAGGAACACTGCTTCTGTTATCGATTACCTGTTGATTTCAACCCTGATTGTTCCATTCTCCTCGGCCCCGATTATCATGGATTTAGGCATTAGTGACCATAACGCCCTAACTATGTCTATTCTTATGTGGGGGTCAAAAAGCGTTTTTACAGGCAGGATTGTAGATGAAATTACTCTGTGTAGGACTAACGGGATACGGATTAAATGGTGCGGAGCTAAATCTGATAACCTACACCGTAAAATTGTAAGAGATGGTACTAAAATGATATCCCGCTGTCTCGAGATTGAGGCTCCCTCTGCGAGCATTATAAATAATTTCGAAGAACTAGGTACTATAATCAAGAAAGCTCTTACCATCAACAAGGTCATAACTAAACGGGAAACGCTAGGTTGGTTTGATCAAGCATGTTCTTTGGCGCTTAAAGCCCTAAAGAAGGCCTTATCAAATCTCCCGAGAGACAGGGAAGTGTTTAAACATCTGAGGGCTAATTATAATATCGAACTAAAGCGTAGGAAACAAGAACTCAGAGAGCAAGCCTGGGATGACCTTAATAAAGCTGCGGCCCTCCGGGATAGTAAACTGTACTGGAGTACCATTAATAGCCCATTTCTCCAGAAAGAAGAATTCCCAGTTCTTACAGCCCAAGTAAGCGAGGACAGCTGGGTTCTATATTTTACTGGGATTTTCAACCCAAATAGGGAGACCCAGGATAATACTTGTAGTAACTCCCCCATGCCACCCCAGACTCTGGGATTCACCCTCTATGAAGTTGACACGGCAATTGCTAATAGTAAAGGGGGGAAGGCCCCAGGACCGGATGGAGTCCTAATCGATCTTTATAAATTTGATCCGGCCCTGTGGAGCCCGTTATTGACCCAAGTATTCAATGCCACTGCTGACGATAGTACCCCGTCAACCTGGAGTGAATCTGTAATTCTACCGATCTACAAGAAGGGAGATAGAGGAGAGGCCAAGAACTACCGCCCTATCTCCCTTCTGGATTCCTCACTAAAAATTATGAGCAGGGTCCTATTGTTACGTTTGGAAGATTGGGCTAAAGACAACAATATTCTCGCAGCCTCTCAAAATGGCTTCAGAAAGGGTCTTGGCACCATAGAACAGTGCATTAATTTAGATCTCCTAATTGGAAAATACACCAAGGCTAAACAGGGTACCCTGTTTCTATGTTTTGCGGACCTTTCAAGTGCTTTTGACTTGGTGGACCACACTCTGTTATGGTCAACCTTACTTGAGATGGGTGCACCTACTGCTATTATTCACTTTCTAGCGAGACTTTATTCCAATTTATCTGCCCAGATCCGCTACGGTCCTGAGGGGGAATGTTCTAGAAAGATCAAGATAAAGTCCGGTATAAGACAGGGCTGTGTGTTGGCCCCGTTGCTCTTTTCCCTTTTTATTAATTCGATTGAGCAGGAACTAAAAAAAGTCCAGGCAGACGCACCGCAAGGAGGAGGTCAATCTATCCTGGTGTTGCTTTATGCCGATGATACCGTTCTGCTCTCAAGAACCCCATTAGGCCTCCAGAAGCTTATGAATAGCTTTTACGATTTTATCCAGGGGAAGAAACTTAAAATCAACAACTCAAAAACATTCATTATGGCATGCGGCAAAAAGGTAAACCATCATAAATCCTTTTATTTTAAGGAAAATCGTATTGAGGTAGTGGATCATTTTTGCTACCTGGGGATTACTTTTAATAATGGAGGGTCCTGGACCCCAGAGCAACAGAATGTAAAATCTAGGATGGAGAAGGCTTCATTAGGTGTTTTCCGTTTTGCTACTAAACTGGGAAATCGTCGTATCCCAGATATGCTGAACATTTACAGACATAGATGTGCTTCAATAGCACTTTACGGCTCAGGGGTTTGGGGACACTGGACCCCAAGGGACTTGCAAATATTGGAAAATTTGTTTTTAAAACGATTACTTTGTCTTCCACCCTCGGCATTCACCGGCCTAACACATAAAGAACTAGGGCTGGACTATTTATCCGACCTAATTGGTTTGCGTCCCCTAATGGTGTGGAGATCTATTTGGATAAAGGATGAAACCAGCTTCACCAAGGAAATAATTAAAGACTGTTTGCACCTGGATAAAGTCCTTAAAATCCCATGGTTAAAGTATGTGATATCAACCCTTAATGTACTTTATGACCTAGATGTATGTAAAGACCCAACAAGTGTAATTGCTCTATCCAAAAAGGAGGTTAAAGGTGAATTTCTGAGAGTTCAATCTAATAAGCGTAAAATTGAAACTAGAGACTACTCAACTCACGTCTACTACCTTTCTAATAATGATGAAAGTCTTGGTTTACCCATGTACCTCAAAGTTATCAGAAGACAGTCCCATCAATTTGTCCTCACAAGATTAAGACTTGGCATTGTACATATCCTGGTGGCATTTCCACAGATGAAAATCCATTCTGCCACCCCTTGTCCCTGTGACGGACTAACTAAGCAAAGTAGTCTGCATTATTTGTTAATCTGTCCCTTGTACAAAACCTTACGTATTTTTTACCTTAAACCTTTATTTGTGAAATCCTCCCTGTCCAGTACTGGAAATGCTATGAAGCTCTTATTCTCACTTCTCTCCCCAGATGTATGTTTTTTTACTGCAACTTTTATTTTAAAATCTATTACTGCAAGAAAAAGTATGGTTTTTCATTAACAAACTTATTGTAAATACTGCTGCTAGTCTATGCTTTACTCATTAAGTAATGTTATGAGTTGTACTTCCCCTGTCGTAAACTTTGTGTGTCATGTTTTAATCTGTATACTGTTATGATGTTTTTATAACAATCGAATAAAGTTTATGAACCAAACCGAACTCTTTTTAGAGAATTGTATGAGTTCTGAAAAGAACTGTTTTTTTTTTCTTTTGTTGTTTTATATTTTTTTTCCTTTTTTTAAATTTTGAGTTTTTTTTTTTTTAAGAAAATTCAGGAACTGCAACAAGGAAACTGTTCAACCGGAACAAAATAAATGAAAAATAGAAAAAAAATGATCTCCTTTCAGAGCATTTATGATTCTGAATCATGCGTTCAATTAGATTCAGGGTCTGTTCTCCATAAACAATAATATCAAAACATTTGTTGCACCGCATATGCACATGTGCCAAATATGGCCTAACGTCCATTTCTGCTGTTGCTGGCGATGGAGGTGGAGCTATAGATGTGCTGGCCACAGCTGGTGGAATCTGCTGGGCCAGAGCTCTTGTGGCTGCTTGGGCATATTGCACAGGGTGCACGTTTTTTACTTGTCTTACCATGGTATGGATAGGAAAAGAGTATTTTTTAAGAGGGTTTCCCCTTGAAAGAACAGTACCACAAAGGGTACACAATACTTTAGGGGCATTTACCTTTTTTTGATGCTCAGGAAAAGTAAAAAATTCCAAAAAAAAGAAGATTTCCCTTTCTTAGCTGGCTGGCAATATTCCAAGTGGGAGTCAGATGAAGAAGATGATGTTTCTTGTCTTTCTGCCGTCCTGTTCTTTTTTCTGCTTCCAGCTCCAAAAAGGGTCCTTCTTCCAGGAGAATAAAGCAAATAGTGAGGGAAATGGGTGGGGAAACTACTATGAACCAATGAAAAATGTTGTTTTTGAGTCACATGACTTGACTTTTTTTTTAATTCAATTGTGAGGTGCGCGACCGGGTGCGCGCACCCCGCAATTTGTTTTTTTAAAAAAAAATGTTTTTTTGCTTGTCGGAGTTGTTTTGGGACCCCCTGAGAAACTCTAGGGGGCCAGGGACTGTCTATCTTTCCTCCTTTTCACGTTTTGAAACTTTTATGTAAATCGGGTAAAACGCCATTTTATTCCGACGTGCGCGACCGGGTGAGCGCACCCCGCAACTTTTTAGTAAAAAAATAAAGGATTTTTTGGGCCTTGGGGGTCCTTAATGGACCTCCTGAGAATACCTAGGGGGTCAGGGAGTGTTTACCAAGCCTCCTTCTCACGTTTTGAAACTTTTATGTAAATCGAGTTAAACGCCATTTTGAGACGGGTTGCGCACCCCGCTATTTTCAACCCGTCGAGATTCTTCTGGGACCCCTTGAGAAGGTCTAGGATGTCAGGGTGTCTCGACCTTGCCTCCTTTTTACGTTTTGAAACTTTTATGAAAATCGGACAGACCGCCATTTTAAAGTGACGTGCGCGACCGGGTGCGCGCACCCGAGCACGCACGTCAAGTCATGTGACTCAAAAACAACACTTTTCATTGGTTCATAGTAGTTTCAGTTCTAGAATCTTCAAAAACCCCACCCATTTCCCTCTTTATCTGTTTCAATCTCGTGGAAGAAGGACCCTCTCCAGCTTCTCTGAGAAATAACTGAAATGGCAGCCAGACAGGAATCATCATCTTCTGATTCTGATGAACAGTATCGACTTCATCAACGGCGAGTGAAGTAATCTTTTATTTGGCAATTTTTTCGATATCCTGAAGCACTAAAGAAGGTGAATGCACCTAAAGTCACGTGCACCATTTGTGACACTGTCCTTTCTAGGGGAAACCCTTCGAAAAAATATTCATTTTAAATTCACACGATGATGAGACATGTGAGGCAAGTGCACCCTGCGCAGTTTGCGAAGGCATCCACTAGAGCCCTGGCCACACAAATGCCACCAGCTGTGGCCAGCACTTCATCGGCAACACCTCCATCTCCTTCAACTCCCGAACTGGACCTGAGGCCATATTTAAAGAAGGTGCACAGGAGGTGCAACAAGTGCAGCGAAGTTCTTGTATACTCTGAACAAAGCCTTGTGCCAGTTGAAAAGCGCATCATGGAGCATGTGTGCACAAGAAGGCGATAATTTTTTTAAATTTCAGTTTTTTGTTGTTCCTGTTGAACACTTATGAAGTTCAGGATTTCAGTTTGCGTTTCAAAAAACCCCAAAAAAGTATAAAACTTTGTTAAAAAAAAAAATACAAAATCAAAAAAAAAGTTCTTTTCAGAACTAACTCATTTTTAAAAAAAGAGCTCTATTTCTTATGCACTGTGTCATCTTTCTTTTGAATGAATGTGTAGTGTATAAATGGCTAGCTGAAATGAATGACAAAAATGGAGTAAGAGACTGAGCAAATGAGTGAGGTAAAGGAAGTATAGTGACTGAAGATAGTGAAGTAAAAGAGTGACTGAAACAATGAGGCAGATGTACGTTACATGGTGCATCTCTGCAAATCAGCAGCGATGCGCCAAGTAACCTACGACAAGCAAAACCACCCAAGCGCCACCACTGATGTTCCACATTTATAATGTGGCACACCATGGGACAAACTTCAATTCAGAGGGGGACCCCACATCAATCTAAGGCAGGTAGACGGGGAAAGAAACATCAAATGCGGAACGGGTACCTGCCCTATGGATTTGGACAGAAAGGCCTAGGAGAGGTCCAATGTATTAATATAGAGACACCTAAGCCCAGGCAAATTACACCACAAAGACAGATTTATTCGTTTTATATCAAAATTTATTTTTCATGAGTAAATTTATTTTAAAGACTGCCTTTTATTGCAGATACATAAATATGATTCGTGGGTTAACCTACACCATAATAAATAGACACAATAATAAAAATAAGTATAAATAGTGGTACAGATTCCGCTCTAACATATCATCAACATTCATACAACATTCATTCTCAAATCATACAACACCAAGCGATGATGGTTGTGGATAACAGAGGGACCGATGGTTCGAGGTCCGGGTAGGTTCTGAGGGTTCCTAGATGGGAACAAGCGCCTACGCGCGTTTCGGTGTATAGCCCCGTCCGGGACTACACCTTCATCAGGGCACAGTGGGAGGGCGGAAGGGGAACCACAAACAGGTAAGGTTTCTGGTTTATCACGGGGGGTGCCGTCTAACTTGAAGAATTTATAAAAAGAGAAATGCTGGCCCTGCGATTTTTGATAGCTATATTTTGAGCAACAAACCAAATCCTTGTTATGATTTGTATGGTCGAATTTATTTAAACCATTTACTTTTTCATATAAATCTCATTAAGTTAAAGCATTGATTGCATGAGAAAAACACTACGTACATACAATTTATACAAAAACATTTGACAAAGAATTTTAACAAAAATACATAAATACATATGACAAAATGACATCCAATCATTTAGTGTACATAAATATACAAATACGGTCATACGAGAAGCATCAGTCGTTATGTAGTATTAAGCAATGAAGCTATTTGCAGTAAGGAAAAGAAAACAAAATGAATTGTAACAAATACAAATTTTCAATTGTCTGATAAATAAACTTGAATTCTTTCTGCTATTGCCAATTCCTTTCTGCTATTGCCGACGCGTTTCGAACTCGCTCTGGCATTTGGCAAGTTCTCATCAGGGCTTTCTCGTATTATTCTTCTGAAAATTATGTACAAAGAAAATGAGTGAGATTTTGCAATCCTCATTTTCGTCCCCTATATACATTGCCCCCTACCAAGACTTTCTAGAAAACGTGTACCTTTATTTTCAAGTTGGCAGCGGGTTTTCAATTTTCAAGAGATCTTATTCAATCAATGTAGATTCGGTTCTAGAAAATTACAACTTAATGAGATTTATATGAAAAAGTAAATGGTTTAAATAAATTCGACCATACAAATCATAACATGGATTTGGTTTGTTGCTCAAAATATAGCTATCAAAAATCGCAGGGCCAGCATTTTTCTTTTTATAAATTATTCTATGGTCCAGCTGACCCTGTGTCCTGGGACCTAACTCCTTATTTTCGTCTAACTTGAAGAGGCACTGTAGTTATCAGCTTGTAATAGGGATATGTCGAAATTCACCGGGAAGTTTCTGATGGACAGGGCAAAGTGTCTGCCCCCGGGAATATGCTCGGAAAAGGCAAGGCTGATAGGGTCCTAGGGCAGGTTCAAGGCACGGAGACCCAGTGATGGCAGGGGATGCTCTCCTCGGTGGATTCTCAGTGAAGGGGGAGCGCGCCGCCGACCAGTACAAGGTTAAATAGGCACCCAAATGGTGTCAGAGAGGGTAATGTGACCCCTCTGCTGTTAGGCAATTAAAGTCCGTCCTGGCATTCTCATGGCTACGGGGATCAGCAGCGACATTGAGGTCGCATCAAAGTCGAGTGTTCCGGTCGGCGGTCTCCACAGGTGTTGGAAGGGCTGGTCAAGGACACCATGGGACAAAAACGGCACAGATGCGTGACGCATCTGTGCCGTAAAGGTGTCGCATTGCTAGAGTTGCGTCGCATGCGCGATGCAGCTCCAGCAATGCTCCTGGGGGGCCCATTCAACTAATGCTGCGTCAAGCCTTACGCCTGCTTCAATCAGGCGCATGGTTTTGACATAGCATTGGCCTAAAAGTGATTGAGTGAACTCTTGTAGATTTCACTTAGCCATTTTTAGCAGGCGTTCCTGCGCAGGAACATCCCCCCCTGCACCATAACGCCTCCTTAAGGCACAGGGCTTTACAACGTGACGCATCTACCAGATGCGTCATGTTGTAAATAACATGCACCTTGGTGCATCTTTTGCACCGCCGCTGTGTCACAAAAGTAACCAACGCAGCCCCCTGGCACATTTGCAGAGGAGGAACTAATTCCCCTTGCATACTGGGGGTCCCTGGGGGCCAACTAGCCCACCAGGAACCTCCAGTATTTCCCAGGGGGCTGCATTGCAGAGAGGTGTAATGAGGCCACACCCTTTTTTACACCTCTCTGCAGCGCAGCCCACAGGTGCGTTTGCAGAGGGGGAACTAATTCCCTGGGAGGCAACTAGCCCACCAGGAGCCTCCAGTATGTGCCAGGGGGCTGCCTTGCTTTGCCCCGGAGGGCGGCGGTCCCCGGGGCAGTGTGGGAGGATTGGGCACCCCCCCACACTTCTTTATCACTATGCCCCCACAATTTGGTCCCCCTGGGGGGTAATTTTTAAATAAACATACCGGGATTTTTTTAAAAAACATTTTGGCCTTTGGGGTCCTTGTGGGACCCCATGAGCAGGCCTAGGTGGTCAGGGAGCTTCTACCCTGCCCCCTTTTTGTGTTCTACATGTTTGTTTTTCTGCTTTCCTCGATCTACCGAGCACAAGATGGCTGCCAACACTTCCTGGTTTGAAATGTTAAAAGCCAATGAGCATGCAGCTTGTGCTCGAGAAGTTTTAGAACTCAAAAAGGGGGCAGGGTAGAAGCACCCTGACCCCCTAGGCCTGCTCAGGGGTTCCCACAAGGACCCCCAAGGCAAAAAAAAAAATTTGGGGGGAAAATCACGGGGTGCACGCACCGTGCGTGCACCCCGCAATTTTTTTGATTTTTTTTTCGCCTTGTGAGCAGGCCTAGGGGGTCAGGGTGCTTCTACCCTGCCCGCTTTTTGAGTTCTACACTTTTTTCCTAACTATAACGTGTGTAAAACCTATGGTTTTTTCAGTGAATTTCATAGGTTTTTTAATTGCTACTTCCTAACTATAACGTGTGTAAAACCTATGGTTTTTTCAGTGAATTTCATAGGTTTTTTAAAGGCTACTTCCTAAGTATAAGCTGTTTATAACTTTTTTTTTCATTATATTTCATTGGTCTTTTTAATTGCGAAATATAAAATATTTTTTTAATGTGTTCTATAGTTTTATCATAGATTTTCGCGAAATTTTTTCATAGTATTACAAACTTTTCTTCACTGTCAGAATTGCTTGGGGACTCCTTGTAAGTCTCAAAAGGTTTACAAAATCTTTACCTTACCTTCATTTTACCGTTTTCAGACTTGTCACTAAATGTTCAAAAACGTACTGAGGTGCGCGACCGAGTGAGCGCACCCCGGTATTTTGAAAGAATAAAAAAGGTTTGAAACTTTATCGGCATTGTTCTTGTGACCCCATATGAAGGTATTTAACATTTGAGAATGTATACCTTTCCTCCTTTTCACATTTTAAAACTTCATTAAATTAGACCGATACTTCTAATTGACGTAGGTGTCCGGAATACGTCACCGCGTATACGTCCTAATACGCGCATGTCGAATCATGTGACTTGTAAAGAACACTTCCTATTGGTTCATAGTAGTTTCTATTCTGCAATTTTCCAGAAACCACCAACTTCCCTCACTATCTATTTGGCGCTGAAGAGAGAAACAACCTTTATCATCTTTCCTGAGACTTCGCTAAAATGGCTGCCGCACGCAATTCTTCTTCGGAATCTGAAGAAAATGTTCATCTTCCTTTAAAAAAAAAGAAGGAATCTTTCATTTGGCAATTCTTTACCTTTCCTCCGGACCAAAAAAAAGTAAATGCTCCGAAAGTAACTTGCACAATTTGTAGCTCAGTACTTTCAAGAGGAAATTCTTCCAAAAAATATTCCTTTTCAATTTATACCATGAAGAGACATATGAGCCAAGTCCACCCTGTGCAATATGCACAGGCAGCGACAAGAGCTCTGGCAACAGAACTACCACCAGCTGTGGCCAGTACTTCATCGACCAGACGACCTATATCTCCATCGATTGCAGACATGGAGTTGAAACCATTTTTAAAGAAAGTGCATATAAAATGCAACAAGTGTAAAGGATTGATTGTGTACGGGGAGCAGAGCCTCATTCTTGTTGAAAGAAGATATAATGACCATGTAAGATTCGAATGCAGCTAATTTTTCAACAACTTCCTATGTTCCTGTTTTACAGTTCAAAAATGTGGTTCCAGTTTTACAAATTATAAAGAATAAAAAACTTTTTGAAAACAAAAAACTACCTCATTATACCAAAAAGAGCTCTATTCATAAGCTAAAGTATCGCCGCATTTTCAGAACAATAATTAAAGAATGCGGCAATACTTGGGGCATATTATGAAGAAGACGTGATAATTTATCGTCGCGTTTATCGGCAGAACGCAGTAACAAAAGCGACGATAAGCGCCTTCATAATATGAGCCATATTATCAAGGACGGACGATACAATATTGCCGCTTCTATCGGCAGGAAACTACCGATAAAACAGCAATAATGGCCTTGATAATATGCTGTATGGAATTCCTATTGAAGCCCATATTAGATGTTTTCACATCTCACATGGGCTTCGATAAGATTTCCATACGGCATATTATCAAACCCATTATCGCCGCTTTATTGGCAATTTCCTGTCGATAAAAGCGGCGAAAATGTAACAACCGTCCTTGATAATATGCCCCTATGTTCTAAAAAATTCAAATTGAAACGTATGTTATAAGCCTTTATATCTAACATAACGTTCGACTGCAATTTATAAAGCATATAATGGACGCCGTTTTCGCTCCTATATCGGGAACTTCCTGCCGTTCAAAGCAGCGATAAAGTCTTCCGTATCCTTGTAAATGTTCCTGAACACCTTTGTTAGAACGTCATAACACCGCCTGCGGTAAAAGCACTTTGCATGTGTGCAGCACAGACAGTTAATGACATGCATAGTAGGCGTATGTTAAACTACAAGCAAAATCTCTTTGAAGGCGAAAATACTATCACGTACACGGCTATTGTTAGGAAAACAGTTTAAATAAACTTGTTTATCGTACGAGTTGCACGGGCAGCTTTGATAAAGCATTTGGCAGCGTTAACATGGAGGTGTGGAAAATAAAACTAAATCAACCCCCTCTCCTAATTACAAAGCACACATTAGTGCATAAAAACGCTTGTTTTCACGCGGTAATGTTAACATGCACTATCATCACTAGAAGTAAAATCATAGTCATAGTCTATTTTTATTAAATGTCCCGTTTTTTACGTTTAGAAATCTACTTACCGTAAACAACTAGCAATAATTATCACTATGCTGGCTTACTTCCAATAATTTTTCGTCAACCAACGGCGATTTTTAACGCTTAGGAGTGTTAAAATTATCAAACTTTATTTCTAAAACTACTGATTCCCAAACTGTGCACTGCGGCTCCACAGTCCGCCGTAATGAGGTGCCAAGGGCACGGCGCACACTAGGGTGACCAACCGTCCGTAAATTCCACAGACATCACTACCCTGTTATGTGTAACTGTATCCATCTCAGAGAGCTGCGCGCTCCTCCCATATGATAAGGCTCACAGCCCATGCTAGAACGGCCTTGGATTTTACTGCACCAGAAGCATCCCTCCCGCACATTGGAATTCTCAAAGGAGCTTCCTGCCTCAACGAACAGAAGGCATTGCCTTAGAAAAAAAAAGTAAAACCACCAGCATGCCATATTAGGAAACACTAAGGCATATTACCGAACAAAAGCGATAATTATCGCTATTGCGTGGTTAGAGACAAAATTTTACCGCAGAGCTGCGGCGATATTTATCGCAGATAAACATTGGTATTACCAAGGTTTATAGCAAATGCGATAAAAAACGGCCGCAATGCATGAATATCGCTGGAAAGTCAGCGATATTCATGCATTACCGAGCTAATGCTCTTAGCCATGTTATCCACCTCCAATTGGATAACATGGCTAAGAACTGCTCAGGGCAGGTGTTAGCTTTTGGAGATATTCACGCTTAGCGCGAATATCTCCAAAAGTTGGTAAAAGGAGATAGCGATGTTAGCGACTGTTTCCAGTCGCTAACATCTTGGCATGCCCACTTTGCATTTCATTAGTGATAAATATCACTGACATGCAAAGTGGGGCCCAAGATGGTCGCTATCTCCTACTAGCTGTCGCTAACTGGTGTTAGCGACAGCTAGGTAATAGGGAGATAATTTTATCTCTGCTATCTTGGCTTTTAAATTCAAAATTGAAGAATAAAACCCCATTGATAATATGCTGTAAAGTTCTTTAACACATATCATTTACCTGTAATGTTTTGACACATCAGCATTTGTGAACTAACTCACTGAAATGTTATTGATTTCTTAAATTAATTTTTAAGAGGCTCCTTGTGACCGTGCAGCCAATCCTCCTTGGAAGTGCTCACATAAAACACAACACTACTATGACCAGGATACTCAAAGAAATGACACAGTGTTGAAAAAGTATTTTTATTATTTATACTTACCTAAGAAATAGTAATAAAGAAAAACTTAAAATCTTTAAAAAACATGGTATCTGTGGAAGGAAAGTACAAATATGGTTATAGTGCTATTTTATAAAACAAAACAAAGTAGAAGTGAATGAAACAGAAAGTGAAAGAAAAGAAGACTGAGGGACAAAAAAAGACCGAGACAGAATAATTTGAAAGAAATAATAGCACTCAAAGAATGACTGTCTAAAGGAAAGTAAAGTGAGATACAAAATGAGAGTATGATCACTGATAATACACGAAACAAACAGTCTGTGAACTACACAGACTAAGAGTACCTAAATGTCTCAAAGACATAGATAAAATAAAGAAACAACACTAACAGAAAAAGAGTGAAAAAGGTTGAGTAACAGAAGATGAATGGAATACAAACAGACATAGAGTGTAAGAGAGACAGATAAAGAGAAAAGAAGTAGGGTGAGAGAACTAAACTATAGATTTTAGCTTGGAAATTGAGTATAATTAAAGAAATCAGAGTAAGGGAACAAATTGTAAGGTACAGTAAGACAAAGAAGTTAAGATTAAGGAAACAAAGGTGATAAAGGATCAATAAAGGTGACTCTCTTTAAAGCAACATAAGTAACAAACTGAAGAGTAAGAAAGACTGAATAGAATACTAATAGAAAATATGTAAGATAAAAAGCATGAGTTAAAGGGAATAACCAAATGTAAACACCACTAACAAAGGAAGAGGATGAAAAAAATACGGATAAGAGAGAGGTACACGAAACTCTCAGATATGATTAGTTGTTCTTACCTTAAAAATGTAATATCTGTGGAAGACAATAAAGAAATCTGTTATAATACATATTTCTAAATTCTATGTAACAAAATAACTTAGACAACATATTTACTGGTTTATTTTTGCTGTCCTCAGATAAATTGATTTTCACTATAAACAGTGATTTCAATAGTAATCATCATGTGACAGCGGGAAAAAAAAAACACAATCAAAATGATTGTATTTAAAAAAACCCATACAAGATCTCTATACATACCACAAATACCTAGAGAAAAACATGTCTTAAATGTTTTTCTCTAAATCGCAATTTCTTGAGTAAGCACAGCACATACTCCACAATTAAAAACTAATTAAAGTATACCAGTTACTTTTAAATACCTCTCCACAAATAACCGTGCAACTATGTTCTTAAAACATTTATCTCAAGTCAACATTTTGATATCTCATTTTGTTTTCCGCATGGCCAAATACTATGAGTAAAGTCCTTATTTTTTGAGTACCTCTCAACAAAGTTGCGAGTAAGTATGTTCTAGAAACATTTATCTCAAATCCAGATTTAGATATCTCATACTTTTCCACATGGCCAAATAGTATGAGCTAATTCGTTTCTTTTGAGTACCTCTCAACAAGCTTCCAAGTAAGTATACTCTAAAAACATTTATCTTAAGTCCACATTTTCATATCTCATTGTTTTCCGCGTGGCCAAATAGTATAAGTTAATTCCAACATGTCCTGTACCATCAACATTAAGAAAACCTTACCTTATGCTATCTCTTTGGCACATAAAAGTTTCATTTCTATATTTGAACACCCTTAAACACATGATATTTCTAAACAACACATTTTCATATCTTTACAGTATTACTCTGACTAGACCAAGTAATTTCACTGAAATTTTGGTTGCAAAAATATCAGATAAGAATTTCTTAACTCAGAAGGCAAACGATTCTTAAAACTTAATTGACTATCATTGTAGAGCGTACAACCAGTTGGACACTTCAAATAAGCTATGTAATGTCCTGATGATATTGATGGCCCTTCATGAAAAATAATTGCTACAGTTACAAATGTTCTTCTAGAAATAGATATTTGAGAAGCCACATAGTTTTTAATTAAAGTTGACAATTTACTTCCATCAGCTCTGCATCGTTGAAGCATTAAAATTACATACTGTCCATATCTATGGATAAATAAGGTTGATAACATTTCTGAATTACATTGAGAACAAACCATGTTCTGATACGCATCTTTAACTAGTTTATTAAAGGACACTGTTTTACAATCAGGTAATGTTAAATATATAAATCTTTCTGTGTGTATGTCAGTATTACTTGTAAATGAGCAATTATCGCAAATATGTTCCCATTTATAAGAAAGGCCAAAAAGACTATCAATACCTACACCTTCTTCTTCCAAAACTGTAAGCATATACATAATAAATTCCTGACAATCTTGCTGAATATTCTGAGAAAATTGATTTAGTCCTGCACATATGTCTAAAACATTCCTTACTTCTGAAACACTTCCTACTTCACTATTACCACTGGTACATTTTTCAAACACAGAATTTAAAGAACAACAAAATGTTTGCTCCTGATTTTCTCTAATCTGTTGCTGTAAACTTTTTAGAAAAAAAAACACATTAACCACTACATTTGCATAGCAGTTGACACCAGACCTATTTTCAAATTTAAATCCAACAATCTCTGTAGTACTAACCTTTTTCTTACTCCTACCAATGACAGTCTTATCTTTTTTTCTTCGTTTCTCTACTACTTCAGTACATTGTTCCTCATTTCTCCTTTTCTGACCAACTATACTCTTTTTAATTAAAGGATATTGAGGTAAACTTGGAGCATATTCTCTTCTTAACCAATTATACTCCTTCACACATTTTAAATCTGCACTGATCTTTTTCTCATCAAAATCAATTAGATAAAGGCCAGATAAAGTTCTAACTCGTGATAAAGCAACATATCCCATAACCTCTTTGAATACACTATTTCCAATATTGACCAAAGCACAATCTACACTTAAACCTTGTGATTTGTGAATAGTCACTGCATATGCCAAACAAATTGGAAATTGTTTCCGACGGACATACAAGTCTTTCACAAGTAAAAACGACTTGAGCAGCGACTGATTGGTTGAACTTCCTCAATTCCATCAAATTTTATTCGTAAAAATTCAATCCTCATCTCTATTTGGGTAATTTACAAAACCAACAACATTACCCATTGCTCCATTCACCAGACCTCTTTCTACAAGTAAATTTCTGCGTAAAATAATCCGACAATTTAAACATACATACAGATTCTTCTCTAAACCAGCAGTTTTAGATATAGATTTCTGTAGACTATCCAATTTTAACTTTAATTTATCAGACAAAACATTAGTACTTCCTTCATACTCTATTTTATCTTTTGCTTCCAGTTTCTTAATTCCTTCATTTTCCAACTTCAACATTTTCTCATTGAAAACTGAGCATTCTTTTAGAGTTGGCATCAAGCATATGACTGACTTATCTTTTACCTCTTTAGTATATATTTTCTCAGGTACATTATCTTCATTGGGAAACAACTTACAAAGTAATCGAGTTTGTAGAGTTTCTTTTGCATCTTCAGTTAGTCTTCCAATCCTTATATCTTGAAGAATATTTCCATATTTAGTATCCTTTGCATGTCGCATATTTTGTATCAGTTCAGTATATTTGAAATGTGACCATATATTAACATTTCCAATACTGCCAAGGCACTTTCTGGTGTCTTCATGTGTAACAGTTTCAAATACAGATTGTCCTTTCACAGGAGTTAGTTGCAGTAGATCTCCAAAAACTATGACATGTTTCCCTCTAAATAAAACATCATAGTCAGTTTTAAGTATCTGCTGCATTCTTAAATGTACAAAAGCAAGCATTAAATTGGATACCATGCTTACTTCATCAATAATAAGAAGTTTCATTTCTTTAAGAACTCTAGAAACTTCATAACAAGCGTCTCCAGATAGGTTGTGATATTGTAATTTATTTTCATGTTCAACTGGCAGCATCAGTAAACGATGTAAAGTAATACCTTTAATATTATGTGCTGCCAATCCAGTTGGTGCTGTTACAACACAAGACAATGGTGACTGAGTTCTTTGCTGTAGATATGTACTAATTCCTTTTATAAGAAAACTTTTCCCTGTTCCAGCTACTCGACTTACATATAGTCGAATAGGTTCAAATGACAAACATGCGCATTCTTTTTTGTCATGACGAAAACCATGCTCAATATGCTCTGTCACTTCGTCATATATCTGTCTTTGCTCAAGATTAAATTCCTTCTCCAATTCTTCTAAATTTATTATATCCTCTTGAGCTTGCTGCATTGCTCTTTCCACCTCATCCATGGCAGTGGCTGCTTCATTTCGGATAATTGGTTCTCCCAGTGGATCCTGACTCAACGATGCTGAACTTTGAGTGTCTTGTGAACTTTCTCTAGCAATCTCTGCTGCAATTGTTGCTTCTTGCTCTATTTCGTCGTTCAACATTTTAAGATAATTACTAAAAACAGGATATTCTATACTACTTTTAGATGCGTTAAAGGAATCTTCATAACTAACAAAGTCTCCAATTAGTTCCTCTTCAGTACGCCATGGTTTAAAGAGTTGCAAAAGAGCTAAATAGTAAAATTCTCTTTTGTCTGGATTTTCGCAACTCAGTTTTCGGTGATTAATCAAATGTCCTTTTGTTTGTTTCACCAGACATCCTTCCTGTCCAATTACAGCGTATATACCTTTTTCAACATTCTCTCTAATATTCCTTTTAAAAGTGTATTTTTCAAGTACTTCATACAGACAAATATTTTCAAGCAGAGTACTTCTATTTGGATAGTATGTATCCAACATATTTGTTTTCAGAATGTCTGTACTATCTGGTTCTTTCTGTGCTAAATATTCAATTTCTTGCACAGTTTTCAAAACACGGTTTCGTGTTCCTGCTAGACCTAAACTCACCCACAGGATACTTCGAGATTTCGCATAAAGACTTGCTGATGATAATCGATCACAACATTCATATGCTCCAATTTCTCGATGTGATAACATTTTCAAACTGTATGTATACAATTTCTTGCTTAGGCTCTTTTCATGAGAAATATCTTCCCACATCTCCTTCAGTTCCGTCTTTTCAGATTTCGTGATGTAAGACGTTACATATCGAGCCACAGCAATAGAGTTGTCCGCAACATATTGTATATCCATGTTAGCATTCCACATGGTCAAAATGACAGGGTTGTAGTCATTTATATATTTGGACTCTTCTCCTCTTCTTAAATTGTATGTATTTTTGGGTGATCTTCTTGTGATATTATGTCGCAAAGATGACATCAAATTGTTGACTCTTCCTTTTGAAAGCACCGGTCGTGCAAATCCAAAACGACATTTTGTATAGAACTTATCCTTTGATTTGAATTTTCGCAGACAATATTTTCCACAACGATGTCTTTGAAACCGTAACACTTTTCCTCTTAAGTCTTTATCAGTTGTACTGTTAGGTATGTCACAAGTGGCATATTGTTCAATAAAAGACAGTACAGTGTCATCGGAGTCTTTTCCAAGTTTGAGAGCATCCTTGATCCATAGTAACATATGAATATGAGGAGCACCTCTTGCTTGGTACTCTTTTCTCCAGAAGAAATCCAAAACTTCACCAAGCGGTGGATTTTCTTGTTTGTAATAAACGACATAATTGCTTCAAATCTATGATTAAAATATCTGCAAACATTAACCGGATCCAACGAGCACAATTCTCCTGGTGTCTTGTAGTTTATATTTTCAATATTTACATTCGCCTCTCGAAGATATTCAAGTAAATCTTCCCAGGCATACTCTGCACAGCTTAGAGTTAAAAACCATGTTGGTGCTCCCAAGTTTCTTAGCATGCATTTTAAATCTCCATGACGACGGTACCAATATTCATTAGTACCACACTGACATGCCATTAAATTAATTAGGTGAGAATCCAAAACACTATCTTTCTGTTGCACTTTATCCATAAAATCCTTTGCTGAAACATTTTGCAGATGCACTCCACTTTTTAAGATATGGTTTACTGCATAAGAAAGACCAGATAAGTCACTCTCAAACAGAAGATGAAACAAATATCGAATACATTGACGAAATCTGGGAACTTCTGCATATAATCTTGTAGTCCGGTACTCAGATGCAGGAATCTGCATAGGTCGATCATCATATCGCGCACCTTCACCTGTTGGGAATAACTGTGGGAAACAACGACCTTCCAAACTTTCTTCCCACACACTAATAGGACTACCTTCTGCTTTTTTCATCTGAAATAATTCAATAGCATTCCCCATTGCTTCTTTGGAATGCAGTGGATAAACACTGTAATGTTCATAAATTTCTTCAGTTCTGGACATATTGACTTTTTCAATTTGTCCAATAGACAAATCATTATCCTCTTCATCACTTACATCTTCTTCTTCTACATCCACATTTTTATAGTATTTATTATTTTTGACTAAATACAACGTTGCCTTTTTCACTTTCCTAACATCCACTAAATCTTGCCAGATTTTCTTACTCTTTGTAGGTACACCATTAACTAGAATAACAAGAGGTTCCTCTTCTACATTTTCAATACCAATTGTCTCCATATTTTTTTTTTAAATCAAGTGGCAAATATACAACTCTACCCTTTAATCCTCTTTGTAAATCTGTAGGATTTAATTTCCCAGTCTTAGGCTCCATACGAACAATAGCCTGAAAAGGATGTACACATTGAATCAAAATAGTCTCATAAGTATTTAAATCCTTCAGTTCCGATGGAATATTTATCAACTCAAGATTATTATGAACAGCTCTAGCAGGCATTTTATTTTCATTTAATTTATTATAACAATATTTACAAATACGTTGCTCAAAACCCAAATCAAAATACTTTTCTACCAGCAAATAAGTTGCAAACTCTCTCCACTGAGTATTATCTTCATCTTCACTTTTTACATATAAATCAACTAACCTAGTTTGACTTTTGTAATGAATGCGTCGACAACACACACAAGTTAAATTTGGTTTTTCACTTGCAATCACCTTAAATTTTGTTATTTCCTGTTCAAATTCTTCAGTATTAAAATGTCCAACATTTTCTAACACATTTCCTTCTATAACTATATCAGTTTCTATATTCTCTTCATTTCGACCAAAATAACTTACCTCAATTTCTGCACAAATATTCTTCACATCTAATGCACATCCATGCAAAAGAGCACTATTTAACTCTTTAAGTTTAAGTGCTGGACTTTTTGCATAATACATATTTCTGACTAATTTTCTCATTTTGGTATGATGCACCGCTAACATCCTAAAGTGATGAAAAACACTCTGGCATATTTTTTTTGACAGACAAGCCAGAGAATGGCCTTGCATACCAGTTTTTTCTCTCACTCTGCAACGATCTAATTCTTGCAACATTACAATTTTTTTTTGACTTTCCTTACTGTACCTACGTAAGAAATTGCGAAAGAAATCAATTGAATCCTGTCGTACACTGCAAATACTGCTACAATTCCAACAAATAAACAGGAGCATGAACACGTCCCTGTAAAACTTCTCCACCTATTTCCTCTTCTGTATTTCTGACCTCAATTTTCTCTTTCTCAATAGGACAGCCATCCTTCACTTCATACGCTCGACCACTGGTGTCAACTGCATGCAACAAATCGTTACTTTGAAAGTAACTCTCTTCATTAAAAAATGGCTCAGAATTTGAAGTATGCATCCATTTACCAGAACATTTTTTTACAAAAAATAGTTCTATTTATGTGTCTCTTCCATTTACTCTTAGCTTTTAAAACTCTGATTGCCTTATTTAGTGTATTTATTCTTTTAAGCACTAAAATAAACAATTTTTTTTTATCTCGAACGCATCATCCACAACTTCCTCTATATATTTCTTTTTCTTATAAAAAGCAGATTTCCTTTTAGAAACGTTTTCCTTTTGTAATAAATTTAAAACAACTCTCTTATGAAACATATGTTTCCTTATTTCCGCAAACTGATTCGTACGTCTTTTACTGTACATACTTTCCTCACCAGTTTTCAGACACCGTTTTCTTTTTTCTTCCATTTCTCCTTGTAGATACTGAAAACTGTTTTTCCTTTTCAACATTATCCAATTGACTTTTCCTTTGACACAATTTTTAAAAAAAATCCTTGCTGCTCTTACCAGGAGCACTCTTGTTTTTCTCCGTCCTTTGCTGATTAGGTAAATCTTGTGCCTCTTTTCTCTTCAAATGGTATGTCTTTTTAAACAGCTTTCTTTTTTCATTTCTCGTTGGCATAGTGATTGATGTTGCTGATATAAATGACAATCTGTTTGGAAAAAAGTAAAAAAATATTATAGACCCCTACTACCATATAACATACAAATTATAACCACTGATTGATTTTATAACTTGAATAAACACAAAGAAACAGTCTCTGGTCAGAGTAGAACATCCTATAGTGAATATTGTTTCTAAATTTATGACACTCCATATCTGTGTTATCATTACACATGTATTAAATGAATGTAATTTTTCAGGCATATAAGTACTATTATAACTTTCAAGCATTGTAGTTGTTCCTAATGATTTTTATTTCTATAACTTTAATCTTTTATGCACCTCATCACAACTTTTACTGTCATTCTCAAAAAAGAGAATACCGATTAATAGTACAACAATAATGTCATGAAGGTTTATTTTTTTAAACAAAATTAATTTTATTGATTTAATAATTCATATTCCAGAAGCACATGTAGCATCATTTCATCAGATACTTCATTATTGTTTTCCTCTTCCAAATTCTCTTCTTCTTCCACCATTTCTAAATATGCACTATCAAAAGTGCAGTCCAAAAACTCCTCATTTTCTGTTGCATTTTCCTCTTCAAATACTCCTTCTATTAATTCTTCAATCAGTTCAGTTGCCATTTCAAAATGGACATTCATATTTTCTGAGTAATCTTCCATTTTATTTTTTATTTTCTATCCTCTGTGTCCTTTTAAAAAAATATAAAGACTAAATTATATCTTTTTTATGATTAGTTAACCAAAAATTACCGTAACTAATCTTTGAACTACATACATTTTTATACTTTTTAAGACATTAACTACATTGATTAATATAGGACCTACCTCTTTATTTTAGAAAGAAACTGATACTATGATCCTACACATTGACACCATCCCTTTTAATTTCTTTAATTGAAATTATGCTGTAAAAACACATTTCAAAGTGAAATTTGTTTTCTGCATTTCTGTGCTGTAGAACTATGTATACACTTTCTAATTTAATTGTAGAGATCTATTTTCTAACTTCACCACTACAAACTGTGATTCAAACTATATGCAAACTGAAGAAGTGACTCACAATATACCAATTAAACATTCACTGAACAGATTGCTACTTCCCACAGAGGCAGTTGCTTTTACCTTTAACAGCATACTCAACATGTAAATTTCATCTAATGGAAAACATTTCATCATAACCATATGAAGCCATATTCAGCTGCAACTCATGGAAGGAATTATGGTGGGGCAGGCAGACGAGGAGGGGGAGGTCTACGGTGGAGGGACCTAAAAACCAGGATATAGATAATTTGTAGTAAGTACATAATTTAATTATTTAAATGAATTTTGCAGTGTGCACTGCATTCCAAAATGCGATGCTGTGTACACTAAAAAATGTATTCTATTAATTGAATTGTATACTTTCCTGAATTTATCTATAGGCCACATTTTAGATCTCTCCACCCTACACCTCCCCCTCCCTCCCTCCCTACCCCACCGTAAGTCCCTCCATGGCGTCCAACTGACCTCATCATAATACACCTGTGCAAATGCATATAATAGAGTGCAAATAGATAGTACAGTCACAAAAATGCTTCCGAAATGCCCATCACGCCAACAGCCATGTCATAATACACCTCTATAATTTCAGAAAAATGACTGTACACAAATGATACAGCATAAGTTAGAGACATAATGATGACTTAGCAAGAATAAATCCACGTAAACAGCAAACTCTTACAGTCAAAGAATAGATGAACCAAAACTGCATAGAAAATAACACATGGACCCCACCCATAAAAAGGTTGTAGCAATAAACAATGGAACCGTATTTCAAAATACATATCTACTACAAGCATGTACAGACATGTTTATAATAGAAATTAAAATCCTCCTGCAAAAGGGAAGCAGTGTAAATTTTCCTAAAAAACATGCATATTATGGTAATCTGCTCAAAAATGTAATTATCATTTAAAAATTATCAACTCACCTGTAAAAAAGGATTTTCTGTTTGTATACTCTCACGTTCACCTCAGGTTGTTGCTTTTCAGCACCAAACACTGTTTAAAAAAAATAAACAACTGAATTTTACTTAACATAATACAGACATATGTATTAGACAACATACACCCATTCTACCAAATATCATGCCTAACAGATACATTCCCTAATTTTCTATCCAATATATATCGTAAAGCCTAAGTTTCAGATTACCGAACAAACGGTGAGAACATGGAAAGAGAAAAAGGTACACATTATTTAACCGAGTACGTTTTCTCAGGGGGTGCAGTATAGACCCTGAACGCGAAAACAACATTTTTTTTTCTGAAAAAGTTACGGGATGCGCGCACTCGTTCGCGCATCCCTATTTACAAGACTGTGATTCACGTGGTTTAAAAATAAAATTTAATGGTGCAAAAGCAGACGACACTTGAAGATAGTTTCAGAACTTTAAGTTTAGTTATTTTGCCTATTGTTTAAAATTGCAAAAATATACAGTTTACAGAATTCTGATTTGCTGTTTAACGTCTGTCAACATTAGAATCGGAGGAAATCAGAAAGTGTTGCCCGCCATTTTGTAACTGCGAGTGAATGTATTCTACTGAACAAAGGGTTAGAACATTAAAAGGAGAGAAGGTACAGATTATCTAACCGAGTAGGTTTTCTCAGGGGGTCCAGTATAGACCCTGAACGAGAAAGAAACATGTTTTTTCGCTGTAAAAAGTTACGGGGTGGGCGCACTGGGTCGCGCACCCCTATTTACAAGACTGTAGACTATTGCCTTTTCTCACAGATTATTAGCTGCACATGTTAAATAAACCTTAATTTACTTATCTCACTAATGTTTATCAAACTTCAACTTACAGTCCCGCTGACACTATAGCAATATTCTCATACCTAAGTTTGTTAAAAAATAAAAAGTATTCCATACTAAATGTAACTCTCTTTAAAGGTTTTCCGTTCCGTAACCACACTACATTCACCTAACATCATTTCATTGCGTCACTTCTCCACTACTCATAAGTACACAGTGTCAAAAATATCAATGCTGCACATAATCGTTCACATCCAGGCACTACCAATTGCATAACTTAATTAACAGGAAGTGCTGTAATGTTGCATGTGTTTTCAAAGGTACACCGGTATCTCCTATAATGCCGAATTTTACCTTAACACTCAGCAGTAAATATTTATTTTCAAACAATGTCAATTACTATGACTTTTTAAACGACAAGCTTTAGTCTGTAATAGTCACTCTGCATATGCCTCTCTGTAAAACTAAACTTCATCCACCCACGCATGGGAACCTTGATATTTCCATCTGGCCGCAAAATACGGCCTTGAACTCAAAGTTCCATCCCAAGACTTGAACAACAGCCTTATTGTCCCTAAATGAAGCTACCCAAGCATCTGTTCACAAACAAATCTCATTCACTTAGCTAACACTCGCAGAAACTGCATACCTTATTAAATAGTGACCTTCCTTTATAATTTTCTGAGGTGACTCTCATAATCTTTAACGCTCCTCCACTTCCCAGCTGCACTATTTTTTTTGCAACTACTAACCAATGGTTTGGTGATTTTTTTGCACCAAATCATTTAAAGGCATTCTGCTACTCTCACTCCATACTCTCTGATCTACGTTTCTGAACTTCCTCATCTACTACCAGCAGCTGCAACTTTTGTATTCCTATTTTCGTTATTACAAAATGGATGTCCGTCCTGCCTTCGCAAACGAGCTGGAACACTTAGAACTATTTCTCCACAGGATGCTTGACCAGTATGGCATTCTGCCACTCGCGACTTTGAGTGCATCATATGGATTATCGTTTCGATTTTCCTATTTCACCTGTGTGCAGCCTGTATTTCATTGCCTGAGCTGTGATTTCATATGGGCCCTGGACTTATGTCTCTGCAAATCCGTACCTCCTGAAGTGAATTACAATCATCTCATGAATCCGTTACTTGATCATGAACAGCTTTGTTCCGACGGAGGGATTATGGCCTTTGCAGCGATACATGGAATTCTGGGTCATTGGAATATTTTCGCAGCGGCGCAAGATTTCTTGGCACACAGCTACATTGAACATTCACCGAGTTCTCCTCTGATGCTACTAGAGGCTCCGGTAATTAATGACCATGTATGTTCATTTCCTCTTTTCAATTGGATGGCTGACTTGTTTACGGATGATAACAATGACTTTCTTTTAGAAGCGGTTGCCACTTACTTTGCCTATTCAATGGAAGAATAACTGTTATGCAAGCCATTGATATCTTGACTGTTTTTTCCCTTCCTAATTTTTCTTATTATTTTTTTATTTTTATATTTTATATACACAGACCTATTGGCTTTACTGACATTGGACATTGCAATTTCCTGCTGGTGAGATTTTTTTATTTTTTGTGAAGTAAATTTTTTTTTCCACACCTACTCGATTTTCTTCAAAACATTTCATGATGCTCTAATTTCAACAAATCACTACCTTATGTTATCTTATCTGATTTGAAATATTCTCGAACCAAGGCTGCGTAAAATATGGTTAAATGTGCCCTGATAAATGTGTATAGTTACAATGACTTTTTAGATCGTTTATCACCATTTTCCCTTTCTACTCCAATTTTCGCCTTACACACATATGTGCTGTTTTTGTTTTATGCCTATTGAAAGATTTTTGATTCATAACTGAAAAGTATATGATTACACTGATGTTACCCATGCTTATCAACCTGTATGTTACATCGAGTACTGAAAACTTTAAAAAAATTATCTCAATACAGTAGTTGTTCTGAGTACTAATTTTCAAACGTACCGGCAGATGACATACATGCACCTCCAGCCAAGTTCTCGCTTTTGGCGCGTTTTTCATTTCCTTTCACAATACCATACAACAAGCTTGTTACTGCTTCGTATGCAGAAAACTAATTGTTAATGAGTTGATGTTTAACCACTAGCATTTTCATATATGATTACTGAACTTAAAATCAAAAGACACCTTCTTGCATGCAATATAATTTAATATATTTGATTGCGGAGCTGTACAATATGTTTTTTAAACGTTATTCATTTTGCTTCATACTACATTTCCATCATTTGTGTTGTATGGACTAGTAACTATGCCCACTACTTTCTTTATAATATGTTTACTTGTATTACATCAAAAACTTCGCTTCAAAGCACTGCATCAGTGAATAAAAATTTGAAATATATACGTTCCCTCTTTTATCCAATATTCACAACTGAAATAATGTATACTAAAACTGTATTCATGTGTTTGACGTAATCTCAGCTGTACTCAATTCATGTTTTCTTTTGTCAACCTGAATTATTCATAGTTCAACCCGCTGGCCTGCGACGGTCACTCAAGCCTTTCTTTGCGGGTTGTGAACCATAGCATCAATCGTACCTCTGGCAAAAAAATAATTTATTACTGTAACCAAGCACCGCCGCAGTTGTGGTTCACTCAGACTGTTAATCACTGCTCCCCCGCTTCCACAGAGCACACGCTATCTCGTATTTCAGTACTTATCACCCTTTCATCTCCACTATAACAAACACTTCTTTGCCAGCCATCAGACAACAAAGTGCGAAACCAAACGGACTAAGAAGAGAAACACAACAAACCCTCAGCTCTGTGGAGCCCACCGAGCGGTAATTCTGAAACTCAACATACACTGACTAACGCTTCCAAAAGCCATCTCAATTATATAAATAATATTTTCAAAACCTGCCAAGTACTTTGATGTGACTATCTGTGTCTGCCTGCAGAACAAACTTCCTCAGCCCAGACTGAACGCACACACACACACACATACACACACTAAGATAACACAAAGCAACTGATACGGAAAGCAGGAGTGAGATGAAAATACAGTCACACGGCGGAACACAGAAACCTCTATATATATTTGGTCTTCTACATCAATTTATTAAGGCATATACTCCACGAACCTGTGTACAACCTCATGGTCACAAAAATGTGTTTGCTTAGACACTGTAAGTCAAATAATCTAATATAGTGATCAAACCACATTTAACGCTACATCATCAAACAAACATTTATACACTCACCTTTACCAATGCTTTATCAGATGTAGAACAATGATAGTAGCAAAACGATAGCCGTTTGACGGAGCTCTCAATAATACTTCTATCACTGCAACCAAAGAATAATGGCATAGATTTCCTGTCAATACACACTCATATATGTCTCTCCAACCAATCATATTTGTTCCCGCACAATTTCATAATCAAATTAACATTTCATTTGGTTATCCTTTCAATATTTTCAAAGTCACATAACAGTCACCCTTCACCCTCTGCCTTTTCTGCCTGTTACCATGGTAACAGCTCATTCTGCACCTGGCTGAAGGCACAGGTCAAAAGTTCATATCTCAACGTTCTAAATCAAAGCAAAAAGGCCCAATTCCCTGCAAACACCCCTGCCTATCCACTATTTTTTTACATTTCTTTTTTTCCACAACCAATAGAACATTTCATTTTAAAAAAACAGTAACATACAACGTAGTCTTCAATCTTGAGGTATAACAATCAACCAATCATTTTCAGTTCTTCATCAACACGACACCTCATACACTTTTTTATCGTGACTTTCACCATCTACTTGCCATTCCACTTCCAGAACCCATCGGAGTACTACTGCATCTGCCTTGAAAATTAAGGTTTGGCTTGTAGGACACAGTTATATTCACTGGAGTGAAAAATATGCTGCAAACAGACAAATTTCTAACCTTGACTTACCAAATGTGCAAATTACGTGGATTGGCCAAAGAGGATTAAGATGTCACCAATTGATACCATTGGTGAAAACTTTTATGCATCTCCCTGAACCTAACCTGATAATTGTGCACTGTGGTGGGAATGATCTAGGCACATTAACAGGGGTAGGTCTGGAAATGCTTCTAAAAGATACCTTTCGTCAATTGATGTCACTTTTTCCTCGAACTGTCTTGGTGTTTTCAAATATATGCCAAAGACAAAAATGGAATTGGTCCAATCAACGTTGTCCACAAATTGAGAAAGAAAGGAAACATGTAAATAAATCTGTTTCTGCTTTCCTCAGAGAATATAACATGGGTTCTATATACAACAACAACCTGCGTTTCAACATGGAAGGCAATTATCGGACTGATGGTGTTCATTTCACGGATGAGGGAAATAGAATTTTCCTCTGTAACATGAGACTCTGCATCGGAACTTACTTATAAGTGCAGAAAAACTTAATTAACACAAGGGCTCTTTTAAGAGCCACCTTAGATCTAAACACTCAAACTTGTAATTTATCTCCATCTTTCTTTATGTTTTTTGTTCGCCATGCGCGACCGGGTGTGCGCACCAGGTAACTTTTTTGAAAAAAAAAGCTACTTTTAGACTTTGGGCATCCTTAATAAACCGCTCAAGAAACCTACGAAATCAAACAGTCTCCACCCTGCTCCCTTTGCATTCTCTCCACTATAGTTTTTCACAGTCTTGTAAATAGGGGTACGCGACCGAGTGCGCGCACCCCGCAACTTTTTTAACAAAAAAAATGTTCTTTTCGCGCTCAGGGTCCATACTGCACCCCCTGAGAAAACCTACCCGGCCAGACAATCTCTACCTTCTCCCCTTTCCATGTTCTAACCCTTTGTTCTGTACAATATATTCACTCGCACTAAGAAAATGGCGGACAACACTTCCTGATTTCCTCCGAATCGAATGTTGAAAGACGTTAAACAGCAAATCACAATGCCGCTCGCGCACACCCGCATAGGTGCGCGCACCCGTGCGCGCTTACAGATATATAACTGATTACAACTTTAATTTTCTCAGCAACTACTAAACGGATTTACACCATTTAAACAAAAGCGTGATCTGCGACCCACACTCTACCTTTCTACCAAATTTCTTATAAATCCATTCAGCCGTTCGAGCTGTAGCCGTGTCTAAACGTCCTATGGAAAATAACATGGGAAAAACACGTTTTGGGACGTTTTGACACCCCCCTTTTATCTCAGCCCCCACTTGACGAATCCCCCCAAAACTTTCACAGAAGGAGCACAGCGGACCGAGCCATCTTCTTTGAGAAATTCGCAAAGATTCGTCCACCGGGGCCAAAGTTAATCCAAATAGAATGTTGCGGATTTCCTATGGAAACTAGGTCCTAACTATATATATATATATATATATATATATTACCTACTGGCGATAGCCAGTAGGTATATATAGTTAGGATTTTTTTCCTATGGGATTTAAAATTCTATGTCGAATAACTTTGCCGTTTGAGGACAGAATTGGCTGACATTTTCAGGAAAATGGAACATTTTGTTTCTGAGCAGCCCCTGAAAATTTGGGGGGATTTCGTCAAGGGGGGGCCGAGAAAAAAGGGGGGTCCCAAAACGTGTTTTTCCCATGCAATTTTCCATAGGGCGGTTGGCCTCACTTTTAGCCTGAACGGCTGAATGGATTTACACCAAACTTGGCAAAATTGTAGGGACTGGTAGCCCGATGTGCCTTTGCTATGTCTCAAGATATAGGCTCCAGTGGTTTTTACGAAAATTAACTTTGAAAAATATAGATTGGGCTACATTGGGCTATATATATGTTGGAGCCCAAATGTAGCCCAATGTAGCCCAATGTAGCCCAAAGATGGCCACCAGAGACAAAAAAAAAACAAATGTAGCCCAAATATCAGCCAGATGTAGCCCAACTATAGCCCAATGACAGAATGTCCCAGAGTGTTCTAAAGAACAACTAGAGTGCTAACAGTCCTACTTATTACAAAGGTATGGCACACCTGAAGCCATCTTGATTGGAATAAAGTGGTAACTCTTAAAACATTTAATTTAAAAAGGAACAAAATGAGGGGGTTCATTTTGCCATAGAAAGTATGATTAGCGAATATATGACGAAATCCCGCATACCATCAGTCCGCAAAAAAAATCCCGCATGTACTATTAGGCCGCAAATTAAAATAACGAAAACTTTTAGAACGAATATGCCTTTAGCATACACTAAACAACTAAACTACCCTAAACCCTAAAACACTACCCCCAGCATGACCCTACACTACAAAAACAGTACAACACTACCCTAAACCCTAAAACACTACCCCCAGCATGACCCTACACTACGCAAACACTACAACACTACCCTAAACCCTAAAACACTACCCCCAGCATGACCCTACACTACGCAAACACAACACTACCCAAAACCCTAAAACACTACACCCCAGCATGACCCTACACTACGCAAACACTACAACACTACCCTAAATCCTAAAACACTACCCCCAGCATGACCCTACACTACGCAAACACTACAACACTACCCTAAACCCTAAAACACTACCCCCAGCATGACCCTACACTACGCAAACACTACAACACTACCCTAAACCCTAAAACACTACCCCCAGCATGACCCTACACTACGCAAACACTACAACACTACCCTAAACCCTAAAACACTACCCCTAGCATGACCCTACACTACGCAAACACTACAACACTACCCTAAACCCTAAAACACTACCCCCAGCATGACCCTACACTACGCAAACACTACAACACTACCCAAAACCCTAAAACACTACCCCCAGCATGACCCTACACTACGCAAACACTACAACACTACCCTAAACCCTAAAACACTAGCCCCAGCATGACCCTACACTACGCAAACACTACAACACAACCCTAAACCCTAAAACACTACCCCCAGCATGACCCTACACTACGCAAACACTTAACACTACCCTAAACCCTAAAACACTACCCCCAGCATGACCCTACACTACGCAAACACTACAACACAACCCTAAACCCTAAAACACTACCCCCAGCATGACCCTACAGTAAACAACCACCACAACTCTACACTACACTAACACAACACTACACTACACAACACTACACTACACTACACAATCACTAACCCACGAAAAAATTAAAACAAACCCACTTACCTCTCTCGTCATCGTGGTTTTCACAACGCAAATGTATTTACCATACATGCCTTTAAAACGTAATTCTTTGTAAAGGCATGCGCGATAAATGCACATGCGTTTTGAAAAAATGCGGGATAATGGTATGCGAGGTCAATGACCTTGCGGGATAATGGTATGCGGACTGAAAGTCTGCGGGATAAAAAATGCGGGAAAATGGCTGCAAACCATGATTAGCAGCAGACTTCCCACTAGCTTTACTACAGTGATCTAATGAGCAACTAGAGTGCTAACATTCAGAATTTATGGCAAATGTGTGACACATCTGAATGCCTTCTTGATAGAACCAAAGTAAACAAGCATTGAAAATGCAATAGATCTCGCCCTCGTTTAAGTTAAAGCCATTCTGTTTGTAATGAGGTGGCTTTTTAGCTTTGCTTTTATTAGTGTTTTTAAAACTTTCATGTAAATAACATGCATATGTATGCATATATGTATATGTATGCATGCATTTATATTTATATAGATATGCAGATTATATATGTTTATATATGTATATTACCTACTGGCGATAGCCAGTGGGTATATATAGTTAGGATTTTTTCTCTATGGGATTTCTGAAAATTCTATGTCTAATAACTTTGGCGTTTGCGGACGGAATTGGCTGAAATTTTCAGGAAAATGGCACATTTCGTTTCTGAGCAGCCCCTGAAAATTTGGGGGGTTTCGTCAAGGGGGGGCCGAGAAAAAAGGGGGGTCCCAAAACGCGTTTTTCCCATTCATTTTTCCATAGGGCGGTTGGACTCACTTTTAGCTCGAACGGCTGAATAGATTTACATGAAACTTGGCAAAATTGTAGATATGGTTTGCCCAACGTGCCTTTGCTATGTCTCAATATATGTGCTCCAGTGGATTTTGAGAAATGAACGTTTAAAAAAATATATATATCTGTGACAGCGCTCCGGTTAGCGCCCCGGTTCGCGTACCTGACGCGTAACGGAACTTCGCGAAGCGAAGCTGATTGGCTCTCCGGTGTCTGTCAACATTCTAAACAGTCCGGAGCGGCCGCCATCTTGTCTCTCGGTACGATCGAGAGACAAGATGTGGTGAAAAACGAAGGGGGAAATGAAGGAAAGGGGGCAAGGTAGACCACTCCTGACCCCCTAGGATTGATGAGGGGGATATTAAAGTCCCCCGCGATTTTTTGCGGTAGAGGCGCTTCCCGGTACGCGAACCGGGCAGCTAACCGGCAGCGTAACGGGAGTCCGCCATCTTGTGTTTTTGGAGCGTCCGGTTCGCGTACCGGGTAGCGTCCCGGTAAGCGTAACAAGGGGAAAACCAAGAGAAACAGTAAAAAAAAAATTAAGGGAATAGATTTCCAGCAAACTTGGCAAAATTGTAGGGACTGTTTGTTTGATGTGCCTTTGCAAGGCCTCAAGATATGTGCACGGGTGGATTTTGTCTAATTAAGGTTAAAAAAAATATATATATCTGTAAGCGTGCTCCGGCACGCTTACGTTACGGGTTTTGTTTGCGCTGCAGAGCCGATACGTCACGGTTATGACGTCACGTAATAAAGAATATATTTTACAGCTATAGATATTAGCTTTTAAAAAACCAATGAAATTCACTGAAAAAACCATAGGTTATAGACCATATATAGTTAGGAATTTGCATTTACAAAACCTTGAAAATTCACTGAAAAAACCATAGGTTAGAGACCATATATAGTTAGCTGGACATTTTATTGACATAAATCAGTGATGTCATTTGAGATGTCATCAGTGATGTCATCAGTGATGTCACTGACCATGTCATGAATGATGTAATATGTGACATCATCAGCAGTGGATTGCGGGTGCGCGATATATAGTTAGTGCAACTAACTATATATGGAATTTCATTGGTTTTATGTCAATAAAATGTCCAGCTAACTATATATGGTCTCTAACCTATGGTTTTTTCCGTGTATATATATATATATATATATATATATATATATATATATATATAATATATATATATATATATATATAATATATATATATATATATATATACATACATTTGAGGGCAGTTAAAAACATAAGGTGGGCGTGTCCACTCCACGAATCTCCTGTTGAGCCTCTGATGAGGGCATTAGCCCAGAAACGCGTCAGGCTTCATTATTCGGCACGAGGACTGAAATCACAGAAGGAAGGAGTGTAGCTTTTACCCTTACAATTGCTGCGAGGAATATGCTTGTGACAAGCTGCTGGAGTGTGCTGCCTTGCCTGCGGGCAACTTTGGAGCTTTAAATATATACATACATATATATATATACATACATAAATATAAATCTACATATAAAAAATTAAAATTGGCTAAAATACATGCACGGCAACCAAAACAATCAGAAAATATGGAAGCCTCAAGAATCCCCGAGGACGAATCACCGTGGCAGATCCAAGAGGTCCCAGACTTACAAAATATCTTTGGGCTATTATATGATGAAGATACAGCACAAACATCAGGATCACAACTGATGGAAGAACTAGACATAAGAACTGATCGGAGGATCAACAGCGGAGTGAAAAATAAATCAAAGTTTTGCCCCACACTATCACCTGGCAACAGAATTGACATGTTTTCTGAAGCAGTAATAGAAGAAATAGACAAAATCTCAAACACTCGTAAGAAAAACAACAGAGAGAATCTGACCAGCAAGGAAAGAGATGCTATAAAAACATTGAATGATGACCCATGTCTTACAATAAAACCGGCAGACAAAGGCGGCAATATTGTCTTAATGGAAACCAAAAAATACATCAAAGAGGCAAATAGACAATTAAACAACCCAGCCAATTATAGCAAATTGGAAAAAAGTCCCATAAATGAGATGGTGTTACATCTAAATAGACTACTAGAAAACTGGCAAAAAGAGGGATTGTTGTCTGAAGATGAGAAAAAATTTCTTACCAATGAATTTCCAATAATTCCAACAATCTACTTTTTGCCGAAAGTGCACAAGACATTGATTGATCCACCAGGGAGACCCATTGTCTCATCATGCTCTAGTCTATATGAAAATATCTCACAATATGTAGACCTATTTCTAGCCCCAATTGCGAAAAGTCAAAGCTCGTACATTAAAGATACTGGGGACTTTCTACGAATATTAGAGAATATCTCCTGGAATGAGAATTACTTGATGGTGACAATTGATGCAGTCTCCCTCTATAAAACATGAAGTAGGTTTAAACGTGTGTCATTACTTCCTAAAACAAAGAAATATCAGCAATCTTAAACACACTGAAATGCTAATGGCAATGATCAAACTATGTCTTACCAACAATGTATTCTTGTTTAATCAGCAACTTTTTAGGCAAGAATGTGGAACTTCTATGGGCATCTCTTTTTCACCCAACTATGCCAACACCACCATGGGCTGGTGGGAAAAAACCATAGCATGGGACCCATCAAATCAAGCAGACCTAGAGAAACTGATCTTATGGGTTCGTTACAGCGACGATTTGTTTTTAATTTGGAATGGTACTCAAACTGAATTTGACTCTTACTATGCCAAACTGTGTGATAACAACATTGGACTGGAGTTCACATACAAAACCAGCAGAAAATAAATCGATTTCCTAGATTTGAAAGTCTATGTAGAAGAAGAGCAAATACATATGACTCTATTCCGTAAGGAAACTGCAACCAATAGTATCCTACATGGAACTAGCTTTCACCCTCAACCACTGCTAGCAAGCATCCCATACGGCAAATTTATTCGCATGAAAAGAAACTGTTTAAAAAAGGAAGATGCAGAAATCAAAATAGAGGAAACAGCTGAAAGATTGGGAACACGAGGATACAGCCAACAAACTTTGGAAAAGTGCAAAAAGAAAGCTGCAAAGCAAAACAGAACAACAATACTCATTCCAAAATTGAAAACCGATGATCTTAAAGGACCACCACGCTTTGTAACAACTTACAACAAAGAAAGCGGAATCATAAAAAGCAAAATTAAAAAATATTGCCACCTGATATCAGGGGACCCTGATATTGGAAAGATAGTAGGAACTGAACCAACGATAACCTACAAAAAAACTTCCTCACTCAAGGACAAATTGGTACATAGCCATTTCAAAGAGGAAAAGATTAAAAAACAAAGTGACTGGCTAACAGACCAAAGAAAAGGGTTTAAAAAATGTAATGCTTGCAAAGCTTGCAAAATTGGCCTGAATAAAACTACTTTTGAAGAAACTGATGGAAAAAGTTTCCCGATCACCGAAAAAATAAATTGTTCATCCACACATGTGATATACATCATACAATGCAAATGCGGATCCAAATACATAGGAAGCACGACCTGTGCCCTAAAAAATCGAATTTTGGAGCACATTAGAGCAGTCAAAAACAAAGACATGTCTTATGCTACTGCTAAACACATGGCTACCTGTCAAAAAAGTGACTGGAGGGCCATGTCATATTATGGTATACATATGATTGAGATGAATGAGCGTGGAGGCAACAGAAAAAGTAAATTACGACAAACTGAATCAAAGTTCATCATTAGACTTAAAACGAAAATGCCTAGAGGGATGAACTTTGACGAGGAACTTTACGTACACTTAGAATAACATCAGTGACTGACCTAATGAACTGCGATGGTTACATATGAGAAAAAATATGAACTTCCCAAGTGGGTACTATACCCAGTGAAATGATATAAACATTTGATGGAATATTGTTAATCTATGGTACTATACCATAAATGAAACCATTAGTTGTACACTGTGACCTTGAGAAATCAGTTAAAACTGTGATTATCTCTATAACAGTGAACTCACTAGTAACACAATGCTATAGTACCTAATGTCAATAATTAAGTGCTGAAATTGCTAATGTCATAATCATGTTAAACAATCTCTTTTTTTATTACATGAACTACATATCCCATAATGCACCATAGTAGCCAGGTTGGATAAATAGTAAATAATACCTTTCTGTACAATTTATACAACATTTCAGGGATGATGCTTATTCCATCAAAAAAAAAATGTTTTCCCCAAAAATTTCCCCCAATTAATCAGGGTGTTGGGTATTTGCCCTCTGGTGGGCACAGTTATTTTACCAACCATTCTTTTTGGGAAAAAATTTTTGGGGAAAATTTTTTTTTTTTGATGGAATAAGCATCATCCCTGAAATGTTGTATAAATTGTACAGAAAGGTATTATTTAAGTAATTATGTTTAAACATCCGCTGAGAATACAAACTGTGTTAACCCCAATGTTAGAACTACAACACTCGTTTTTTTTTTATATAAAAAACTACAATTCCCAAGCTACTTCCTGTTGTTGGACAGGAAGTGAGATCAGATTGACGGGTCTCAGGCGGTTTTTTTGAAAAATATAAGAAAGAACTGCAACATTGTATCCTTACCGTGATCAACCAACAGTACGTTGCGAAACGCGTTGGTGCTGTGCGATGAATGCTGCATCTTTGAAAAATAAATGGTAAACCTTGGGAAACATATCCTTTGTTGAGTGCTGACTTATGCTATCAGTGGATAGCTTTTGGAGATTATACGAAAGCGGGGCTCTGCTTTGTAGTCAGCACCGGTGATAAGAGCGCCATTGGACTACGTGTTTGGAGCCTGTGGATATATATATATATATAGATATATATATATATTCACTGAAAAAACCATAGGTTATAGACCATATATAGTTAGGAATTAGCATTAACAAAACCTTGAAAATTCACTGAAAAAACCATAGGTTATACACCATATATAGTTAGGAATTAGCATTTAAAAAACCTTATTTTACTCACACAAAACCAATGAAATTCCATATATAGTTAGTTGTACTAACTATATATCGCGCACCCGCAATCCACTGCTGATCATGTCACATATTACATCATTCATGACATGGTCAGTGACATCACTGATGACATCACTGATGACATCTCAAATGACATCACTGATGACATCACTGATGACATCTCAAATGACATCACTGATGACATCACTGATGACATCTCATTTGACATTACTGATCACATCACTGATGACATCATTCATGTGATAATACGATGAACCTCTTCAGACTCTAATATAACCTTAGATACACTCAGTGTAAACAGACACTCACAGACTGTCACTCATCCATGGAGTTACTTACACACCTAGTCAGTCATGCAAAGAATCAATCACACCTCCATTTTCCCAACTATACAGTTATACACACCTTACTTATTCAAACATATACTAAAACATATTTACTCACTTATACAATCCTGGATACAAGTTCACAATGATCCATACAGCCACTCACACATTCACTGGCTCTTATGCACAGTTATTTATATATGTCAACTCTCACATGTACTGTATTTTACATATGTACTTACTTTGACATGTAGCACTGAGATATCCATTCACTCACCAATACACTCATGCACACAGTCAACCACCCATCCAGCTGTTTCCACATGCACTTTTGAACCCATACATCTATGCACAGAGTCATACACCTCCCAGCCACCCACACACACACTCAGTCTCCCATACAAATGCTTGGGCAACCAATCAATAACCCATATAGTTACTCATATAGCTACTGATCAACACATGCAGCAGTTTACAGAAGAACAGACATAATGATGCACAAATTAAGACAGTTTAGTCACTAACCCATGCACTCAGTGAGACACATTTAACCACTCACTCATACAGTCAGTCATGCACCTACTAAATCCTTCATCCAGACACTTATACATCCACTCATTCTTAAATATGTAAGACATATTTTAACTTTACAGAAAAATACAGTCACTGGATGTTGTCATCAGTGATGTCATTTGAGATGTCATCAGTGATGTCATCAGTGATGTCATTTGAGATGTCATCAGTGATGTCATCAGTGATGTCACTGACCATGTCATGAATGATGTAATATGTGACATGATCAGCAGTGGATTGCGGGTGCGCGATATATAGTTAGTACAACTAACTATATATGGAATTTCATTGGTTTTGTGTGAGTAAAATAAGGTTTTTTAAATGCTAATTCCTAACTATATATGGTGTATAACCTATGGTTTTTTCAGTGAATTTTCAAGGTTTTGTAAATGCTAATTCCTAACTATATATGGTCTATAACCTATGGTTTTTTCAGTGAATTTCAATGGTTTTTTAATAGCAAATATCAAAACCTTTACAATGTATTCTTCTTTAAATCGAAAAATATTTTTTACATGTTTTTAATACAATTTTTTTTTATTATTTTTATTGTTTCGCTCCCGGTACGCGAACCGGTTAGCTTCCCGTTAGCTCAATTCGGAGCCGCGACCCGGTCCGCGAACCGGTAAACGTTCCGTTTGCGCAACTGTCGCGTTAGAAAACAACATCGTGACGCGTCGCGTCAGCATGACATTTCGCGTTCTCGCGTGATACGTCATATGACGTGCTACGTTAGCGTACCCGGAAGCGCAGCGGTACGCGAACCGGAAGCGATCCGCGGCGCGGCGCCGACCGCGTAACGTAAACACAGCAGGTCATGTGACTCGGTAATAACACTTTTCATTGGTTCATTTCACTTTTGGTTTCCTAATGATGTAATACTAGGTCATGTGATCTAAAATGAACACTTTTCATTGGTTTAGAACTTTTGCTTTTCCCAAATGATGAAAACCCCTCCTTCTTTCCTCACTCTGACTTTCATCTTGGTGAGAGAAAGACCCTTTATTTACATTGTGACATGGCTTCATTAGTAGCTTCAGCTGGTTCTAACCCACCACCTCCACCAAATCCAAAGAAGAGAGGACCACCTGCTGAAGTAATTTTACAACAAGAAGAGGAAGAACAGGAAGAGGAGGAAGAGGAGGAAGAGCCAAGGTTTTTGCCAGAGGAGCCCAGGAGGTATAATCGAAAAGAGAACTACATTTGGCAATTCTATAAATTTCCTGAGGGGCAAAAAAAAGTAAATGCACGCTACGTGTTTTGCCGTATATGCGGTGATAGACTGTCAAGGGGAACTGAAAAAAAATACAGTTACGGCAATCACACTATGCATCGGCATATGAGTAGGTGGCATCCTAATAATTATAGTGCTGCCCAGCTACGTGATGAGCAACAAAATCCCCTTCCGATGGCAAGAAGATCGGTTGTTCCAGAGGTGTCGGGACCAGAGGCGAGGGAGATGATCCCAAACATTCAAATGTTGTTTGGGCACGTGAAGCAAGTGTGCGTGCACTGCGGCGATTTCATTTGCTACAGGGAAAGTAGCATCATTTTGATTATGAGAGCTATTCAGAATCATGTTAATGTTTGTCCGAAACGCCCCAAAAAATAAATTCTTTTTTTTTTGTTGCTCCTGTTGAGCCCTTTACAATCGATCGTTTTTGTTTCCCCCCCCCAAAAAAAAAACAAAAAAAATATAAAAACGTTCAGAAAATACAAAAAAAGTAAAAAAATGTTCAAAAAATACTAAAAAAAATATAAAACAACAAAAACATTAAAAAAAAAGTTCTTTTCAGAACTACCTCCCCGTTATAAAAAAATTGGTAGAATATTTGGAACTCTGCCAACCTCTATTTCTCTTAGTTCGCTCCCCGGAGCGCTACCCGGTACGCGAACCGGAAGCTAACCAAAAAAAACATTTTTTTAAAAAAAGAACAGTAAGTATAAGGGAAGGAAACAGACAGTTATGTGAAAAGAAAGACAGCTCTAGGGAGTAAACAAGAGATACTGTTACCCACAATCCACTGCTGATGATGTCACATATTACATCATTCATGACATGGTCAGTAACATCATCAGCAGTGGATTGCGGGTAACAGTATCCTTAGTTTACTCCCTATAGCTGTCTTTCTTTTAACATAACTGTCTGTTTCCTTCCCTTATAGTTACTGTTCTTTTTTTAAAAAAATTTTTTTGATCAGTCAGAAACAGTGACATTAATAGAAACAGAGAGAGTGAACAAGAGTGAAGAACTATGGTCCTCCTCAGCCACCCTCAGAAAACCAAGGGGGTCAAGATACATCTACCGTGCCCCCTTCTACCTATTCTGAACATTATTTGCCCTCCATCTTGTATCTTGATTCGACCGAAACACAAAATGGTGGACTCCCGTAACGCTGCTGGTTTGCGAACCGGGCCACTTCCCGGGAAGCGGTCAAAAAAAAAGGTGGGAAAGTAATTCACAGACACTAAGAGTAATAGAGACGGAGTGAGTGAACAAGACTGAGGAACTATGAGAAGAGAGGGACTGAGAAAAAGAGTGGAAGGAGTTGAGTAAGTAGGTAATAGAGAAAGGAATGAGGAAAGTAGCAAAGGCAGGAAACTGATGGTTAAAGAAGTGAAGCAGTGGAACTAATAGTAGGTGAATGTGATAGAAATGTAACGAAAAGAGCACAAAATATTTACCTTATAATTGCCGTTAAATTACTCACTTTTTGTTTTTATACTTTCAATCTGTGAAAGAGAGAACCAACATTTGAAAAATATTAAAACATGTATTTAAAAATTACAAAAGACAAGGGAAAAGATTGAAGGACAAATAGTTTTTCAACAACTTTGACACTGACAGAAGCTTCTGCTTCTCCAGGCCCCTTACACAGTCCTAAAGATATACATTTTAAACTAACAGTATCTTGATGCAGATGAAGTGAGGCCTATCTTAAAACATGGTGCATCTTTTGCATTGCTCTTGTTTCAGAAAAGTGTCGCTTCAGGATGCCAATAACATGTCTCCTATCCAGAGGTTTGTTTGAGGTGAGGCCTACTCAGAGTTCAAGATGAGATTTACACTTGTTGAAGTGTACAGAGGAGATAATATCTGTGAAAGTCTACCAATGAAGTGAGTCATGTCCACTGCACTCTTCAACAAAGTACAAACCTCCTATGTTTCCCTGGACAGACCTAAACTTGATCTGCACAATGTGATTCGTAATGATAGGAAACACAGGTGATGTAATTGAAATACGTGCAATTTATTTTGCTCATTTCTCAATCACATCACTTGCGTTTCCTTTGCTTAGGTATCTCATTGTGCAGATGTAGTCTAGCATATGAAAGAATACGCAGAAGTGCAGCACTGTATGCAACACCTTTGACACTTACAGAAGCCTCACCTTCTCCATGCCTCCTACACAGTTCTACATGTACATCATAAATGCAAACAGTACAGAATTAATTATACATGTTAAATGGTTTATTTTTGCTGTTCTCAGAATGTATCAAATTTCACTAAAAACAGTGACTTGAAGGTATTCATCATGTAACAGCGGGGAAAAAAAAACACAATCAAAATGATTGTGTTTAAAAAACCCATACAACATCAGAAATCAAAATTCAGAACTCCTTAAAGTTAACTTACTTTCCATGACGTCCAAGGATGTCCTATGAACAGCTTACACTCTTTTGTGCTGTTATTACTTTCAGCCCGCCACTTTCTGAAAGAAAATCTCCATCGTTTTTAAAAACACGTTACATCGAATAAATGACTTCTTGCTCTCTACCACAAGTTTCCTCAAGGCCAAATCTGGTCAGAGCCATTTATAACTCTTGGTTTTCTTGTAAGCCAATCCCGTCATTTGGCATTTCCGCAACTTTCAGAATTAAAATGTTGAAGATCATTTTCACAATCCTGGAATAGTAATATCTTCCCCTTCTTGCTCAGTCATGTTCTACATTTCCTATGACACTGATACTGCTTACTATGAAGCAGACTTACACTACCTCTATGACTACTACAATTATTTAATTCTCTACATCACTTTTAATCACAAAGCAATGTAAAACAGTAGACAGCATTGCAGACTTACATTCCCTCTACTCCATGTTTTGATTGGCTGCTTCAATTAGCCTATAAAAAGAAACCGTTTTTCTGAACTCATTCAAAGTGCACATATTTCTCCATGATGTCCAGTCCTATGGTTAGAAGTTATGTCTCTGAAATACACTTATCCTCAAGGCCAAATTGTGTAGGAGCCATTAGAACTTCTTGAAATTCCACAGAGCACATCCCGAGATTATTTCCCTAAAATTTTGGTTTTAAAAACACCAGGTAAGAGATTTTAAGGTCATACGGCAATTTTTTTTTGAAAATTAAAACAGAATCATTGCAGAATGACCAGCCATTTCTACACTTTAAATAAGCTGTGTAATGTCCTGATGTTATTGAAGGGCCATCATGATATATAATTGCTGCAGTTACAAAAGTCCTTCCTGATATTGACAACTGCGAAGCTACAAAATTTTTAATTAAACTTCAATTATGCTGAACTGCATGAAAATATGCGTCAGGCGAAGGATGAAGTTTACAAGACTATTCTACAAGATGTTAGAATTGGAAAAGTGACCGAGCATTCAGAGTCTTTTCAAAACCTGCAGTTTTAGATATACTCTTCTCTAATGAATCCAATTTTGTTTTCAGATTCTCAGACAAAATAATTGTTGATCCCATATGCTCTACTCTATCAATAGCTTCCAGTTTCACAATCTCTTGCTTTTCTAAATGCAACATTTTGTTGTTAAATTTGGCACATTCTGCAAGAGTTGGCATCAAACATATTCCAGATTTCTTCTCAGTAATTTTCTGAAAAATATTCTCAGGCACAACATCTTGTTCTGGATATAAATTTGACAGTAATCGTGCATGTAAAGCTTCTTTCCCATGCTCGGTCACTTTTCCAATTCTAACATCTTGTAGAATAGTCTTGTAAACTTCATCCTTCGCCTGACGCATATTTTCATGCAGTTCAGCATAATTGAAGTTTAACCATATATTGACGTTGCCAATGCTGCCTAGGCACTTCCTGGTATCTTCATGCGTGAGCATTTTGAACACAGGTTGCCCTTTCACTGGTGTCAGCTGCAAAAGATCTCCGAAAACAATGATGTGTTTGCCACCAAATAACACATCATACTCTGTTTTGAGAACTTCTTGCATCCTCAAATGCACAAAGGCAAGCATGACATTGGAAACCATGCTTACTTCGTCAATGATAAGAAGTTTCATTTTCCTCAAGATTCTTGAAACTTCAAAACAAGCATCTCCAGATAGCTTGTGATATTGTAATTTGTTGTCATGCTCCACTGGCAGCATCAGTAAACGATGTAAAGTAATCCCTTTAATATTATGTGCTGCCAGTCCAGTTGGAGCAGTGACAACACAAGACAGCGATGACTCTGTCCTTTCCTGCAAATAGCATGATATTGCTTTAATGAGGAAACTTTTTCCAGTTCCCGCTTCTCCACTCACGTACAGTCGGACAGGCTTCAACGACGTACATGAGCACTCTTTCTTATCATGACTTAATCCATGATCAATTTTCATGGTAACTTCGTCATATATTTTCCTCTGCTCAACGTTGAGTTGTCTTTCCAACTCTTCTAAGTTAACCGCATCCTCCTGAGCATGTGCCATGGCTCTTTCCACTTCATTCATAGCAGTGGCAGCTTCATTTTCGATAACAGGTCCTCCTAGTGGATCCTGACTCAATGAAGCAGAACTCTGACTGTCCTGAGAACTGTCTCTGGCAATCTCGGCTGCAATTGTTGCTTCCTGCTCAATTTCCGCATTCAACATTTCTACATATTTGGGAAAAGCAGGACATTCTATGGTCTCCTTGGCGGCATTGAAAGAGTCTTCGTAACAGAGGAAATCTCCAAGCAGTTCCTCTTCTGCATGCCAAGGCTTGAAAAGTTGCAAAAGTGCTAAATAGAAAAACTCCTTTTTTTCAGGAGATTCGCCACTCAATTTTCGATGGTTTACCAAGTGGCATTTTCTTTGCTTGACCAGACATCCCTCACTTCCTATTACAGCATACACTCCTTTCTCAGTATCTTCTTTGATGTTCCTCTTGAATATGTAATTTTGCAGAACCTCATACAGACAAACATTCTCGAGGTGACTGCTTCGATTTGGATACTATGTATCCAACATGTTTGTCTTCAAAATGTCGGTACTGTTTGGCTCCTTTTCCGCCAAATACTCAATTTCCCGCACAGGTTTGAGAACTCGATTACGCGTTGCAGCAAGACCAAGACTCGCCCAAACGATACTCCTGGACTTGGCATAGAGACTTGCTGAAGACAACCGGTCAGAACATTCGTACGCTCCGATTTCTCGATGCGACAACATCTTCAGACTGAAACTGTACAACTTCTTGCTGAGGCTCTTTTCATGGGAAATGTCCTCCCACATATCCTTCAATTCTGTCTTCTCTTTTTTGGTGATGTAAGACGTCACATACCGAGCCACAGCCATACAGTTATCAGCCACAAACTGTATATCCATGTTAGCATTCCACATGGACAAAATCACCGGGTTGTAGTCGTTGATGTACTTGGACTCTTCGTTCCTCTTCAAATTGTAAGTGTTTTTAGGTGATTTCTTCATGACATTGTGTCGCAGCGAAGACATCAAACTGTTTACTCTTCCTTCAGAAATCACCGGTCGTGGAAAGCCGAAACGACATTTAGTGTAGAACTTGTCTTTGTTTCGGAATTTACGACGGCAGTACTTTCCACATTGATGGCTTTGGAAACGCAGAACTTTTTCTCTTAGGCTTTTCTTCTCCTTTGCGTTTGGAACAGCACACGTAGAATACTGTTGGATGAAACTCATCACTGAGTCTTCTGGATCCGTTCCAAATTTAGGTGCATCCTTGATCCACAGCAACATATGTATATGAGGAGCACCTCTTGCTTGGTACTCTTTTCTCCAGAAGAAATCCAACACCTCTCCAAGAGGTGGATTCTTCTTATTCATGATGAAAGACATCATAGCTTCAAATCTATGATTGAAGTACCTACATACATTGACTGGATCCAAAGAGCACAGTTCTCCGGGTGTCTTGAATTCGATGTTATCTACGTTAGCATTTGCCTCTCGTAGAAATTCAAGTAAGTCTTCCCAGCCATACTCGGCACAGCTCAGAGTGAGGAACCATGTGGGAGTACCTAAGTTCCTCAGCATACATTTTAAATCACCATGACGACGGTACCAGTACTCATTAGTACCACGCTGACACGCCATGAGATTAATCAGGTGAGAATCCAAAATACTATCTTGGACATTGACTTTATCCATAAAGTCACTTGCCGAGATGTTTTGCATGTGTATACCACTTTTCAAGATGTGGTTCACTGCATATGACAGTCCAGACAGATCGCTTTCAAACAGGAGATGAAACAAATAAGGAATGCATTGTCGAAACCTAGCATCTCCTGCATACAATCGCAAAGTCCGGTATTCAGAAGCAGGAATTTGATGAGGTCGCTCATCATATCTTCCTCCCTGACCTGTTGGAAAAAGCTGTGGGAAACACCGAGCTTCCAAACTTTCCTCCCAAACACTAATGGGACTCCCTTTGGCTTGTTTCATTTGAAACAACTCAATAGCATTCCCCATGACTTCCTTGGAATGCAAAGGATGAACACTATAATGTTCATATATTTCTTCACTAGTAGAGGGTTCTACTTTCTCAATTTGACCAGCACACAAATCGCTATCCTCTTCCTCACTTACTTCCTCTTCTGCAACATATACATTCTTATAGTATTTATTATTTTTTTTCAAATACAATGTTGCCTTTTTAACTTTCCTAACATCTACTAAATCTTGCCATATTTTCTTATTCTTTGTCGGAACCCCATTAACTAAGATAACCAGAGGTTCCTCTTCCACTTTTTCTACTCCAATTGTGTTAATGTTTTTCTTCAAATCTAGAGGCAAATAAACAACTCTTCCCTTTAATCCTCTCTGTAAATCTGATGGAGGCAATTTCCCTGTCTTTGGTTCCATTCTTACAATAGCCTGAAAGGGATGGATACTTTGAATCAAAATAGATTCATAAGTATTTAAATCCTTCAATTCAGAAGGAATCTCAACCAATTCCAGATTATTATGAACTGCTCTAGCAGGCATCTGGTTTTGATTTAATTTGCAAGAACAATAAGTACACACACGTTGATCCAATCCCAAATCAAAACAATTTTCTACCATCAAGTATGTTGCAAAATCCTTCCATTCACTATTATTTTCCCTTTCACTTTTTGCATATAAATCCACTAACTTAGTCTGATTCTTATAATAAGTGCGTCGACAACACACACAAGTGAAATTAGGCCTCTCACTTGATTTCACCTCAAACGTCGCAATTTCCCTCTGGAAATTATCTGTACTGGAAACCTGTACACTATCTTCCACATGACCCTCTTCTTCTTGCTCAATTTCAACATTCTCCTCTTTACTTCCAAAGTAACAAAACTCAATTTCTTCACATATATTCTTCACATCTATTTCAGAACCATGCAAAAGAGCAGCGCATAATTGTTTAAGCATAATTGCTGGACTCTTAGCATAATACAACATTCTAACTAATTTCCTCACTTTGTTATGATGCACTGCTAGCATCCTGAAATGATGAAAAACACTCTGGCATACTCTCCTGGAAAGACAAGCCAGTGAATGTCCATGCAAACCTGTCACTTCTCTTACTCTGCAAGGATCTAATTCTTGCAACAACATCATTTTCTGCTTCAAACTTTTCTTATTAAATGACCGTACAAAATCACAAAGCAAATTGATGGAATCCTGTCGCACACTGCAAATACTACTACACTTCCAGGTGTACACAGGACCCTTAGCACGTCTTCCTAAAACCTCATTACCTAACACCTCTTCTGCCTCTGTTGTCACAAGTTTTTCTTTTTCAACTGGACAACCATCTTTCACTTCATAAGCACGACCACTGGTGTCAACTGCATGCACCAAATCATTATCCTGGAAATAACTCTCCTCATTAAAAAATGCCTCACAGCTTGAACTATGCATCCATTCTCCAGAAAAAACTTCACAAAAATTACTACGATTAACTATTCTCTTCCATCTACTATTTCTTTTGAAATCAAAAATTGCCTTGTTTAGCTTCCTAATTCTATTGATTATCAAAATAAATAACTTACGTTTAATTTCAAATGCCTGATCAATAACTTTCTCAACTTTTTTTTTTGTCTTATAAAAAACCAGTTTCTGTTGACCTTTCTTAATATTTTTTAACAAATTGCCAATTATCCTGTTCCGGAACATTCGTTTACGAATCTCCCTAAACTGTTGTTTCCTTCTACTATCATTCACAGAGTTATCTCTTGCTCTAGCAGTAACATTTTTCATTGGCCTTTCCTTTCCATTTGATTTCCTTCTCGTTTTATGGACTGAAACATTTTCTGTAGTAATATTTTTTTTACTACACATATTTCTTATAAATTGTTTTGTGCTCTTACCCGGTGCTTTCTTCGTGACTTGACAAATCTCTTTGTTAGAGGACTGCTGCGTATTTTTTTTCACCTGCTGTCTTTGACGTTTTGCAGCCTTTCTCTGTCTTTCTATTGTAGGCATGGTGAAATCTTGAAATGATCTGCAGTTGAATCTGTGGAAAAATATAATAAATAATGTTATTAACCATTATTACCAAACAGTAAATCAGTAACAGTGATCAAAAACTTAACACACTACTTGACATTTTAATTAGAAGATTTTTTAGTCGTTGGCAAATTTACAATACAGAAATACCAGAAAAGAAATGACATTTATATTTATGTTACCTATGCTATTTTATATGTGAATCTGATCTAATTTTATGAGCATATTTTAATATTTTATTGAAGACACTACACATAACCTGCTTTTGAAGGTGTCTTTATTTTTAAATTAAACGGTTTACCTTTTTACTTTTTATTAATTATAAATTTTAAAAATAAATGTTTATATTTCCAAAGGCTCAAGCAGGTCAGCTTCCCATCCTATATCATATAATTCGGACAAATCTGCATCCTCATCACGCTCTTCTTCATCCTCAGGATTTAAATCATCCAAGGGATCAACATCCACTGATGTTTCAATTACAAGTTCAATGATGAGGTCAAAATCAACTGATTGCAGATTGTCGCTCATGTTGAGGTTGTCTTTATCTTTAAAGAAAGATAACAACAATGAGATGTTGCAGAGTAAGAGACAAATCTCACAGATTATAATAGTAAAATTGTTTAACAAGAGTAACATTTTGCAGCTATTATTTAGCCATGTCCAGCGATGCTGAGCAGGTGAAGCCTATGTCTAATTTTTCACTGAACAGGACTCATCTCTTCTTAACCTTGGATAAGCCTCACCGACTCTGTGTCCCCTGCACATACTTAAATGTAAAGGGGCAGATTTATGTTAAATGGCACATCCCCAGGCATGCACCAGTTAACGTGCACCACTGCTCTGCCACCCATGGTGTGCCGCATTTACAATCAGATAGGAGAAACCTGCGTCAAAACCCTGCGCCTGCTTGAAGCAGGCATAGGTCTTGACGCAACATTGTGGAGATGGTGCACCCCTCAGCCTTGCTGGAGCTGCATCGCACTTGCGATACAACTCCAGCAATGCGCCACCTTAACGGCACAGATGCGTCAAGCATCTGTGCCGTTTTTGCCCCATGCTGCGCCGCATTGTAAATGCAGCACACCATGGGTGGCGGAACAGCGGCGCAAGATGACTGGCACATCCCTGGTGATGCGCCAGTCATCATAAATCTATCCCTAAGCTTCTTATCTTGTTAGAGATGAACTGCCATATGTATCATCAAAATATTTTGCATTTCCTAAATAGCGAATTTTAAGGAATAAATAGCGATTCTTTACCATTCCTAATTTGCGATGAGCAAATTGCTAATTGCAAGTTACCCATTCATTTCCATGGGCTAGGAGGCTCATAGGAATGAAGGTTTAATTTGCGATTAGCAATTTGCTCATCACAAATTAGGAATTTTTTCAAGCGTGCAGGGGTATCTCAAGAACACCCTGCTGCACCCCTGAAAAATAAATTTGGGGGCATATGGCACACCTACATGCCCTAAGGGCATGTGTTGGCGTCATATGGGACCTTTTGTTTTTTTAAAAAAAAGCTTTTTGAAAAGAATTCGCAAATTACCACAAACTAGAAGTTGGTGGTAGTTTCCAAATCCTTAATATCATTTTTTACATATTTTTTGTTTGATACATTGCATTTAAGGAATCGTAAAATTTGCAAATCCTTCAGTGCAATCGCAAAATAAGGAATAGCAAATTTTGAATTAAGGACATTTTAAGTCATTTCCATATGTGCAGTGTTTTGAAATTATGATTTGAAAATCGTTTTTGGGGAAAAGTAATGGTTTGCAAATTTATGACAAGGACATAATGGTGTATGCTTCTCTATAAGGCATTTCAGTGTCTCTGATGTCATTTTTCCCATATTACATTATAAGGCCTTTCCCCATGGAGCACATTCCTTGTAAATATGCTCCCACCTGAGCATGGCGAATTTAGATTTTGACTGTTTGAGTCACATAACCATGTTAAAAGTGACCCAAAAAAATTGCAAACGTTTTAAAAAAACACATTCATGTGTCTTAAGGACATTTTAAGTCATTTCCCCATGGACAGTGTTTTCTAAGTGGCGCAAAAGAGGCATACACCTATCATAAATCTGTCCCTAGCATTTTAAATGATTAATTCAGGATGACAATAAGATGTGGCCTATCCAGAGGTTTGTTTAAGGTGAGGCCTACTCAGGATTGCAGATTAAAGTTACGCTTGATGAAGAATACAGAGGACATAATACATGTAAAGCTCTACCAATGAAGTAAGTGATGTCAACTTCATTGCGCCAGTCATCATAAATGTATCCCTAAGCTTCTTATCTTTTTAGACATCAACCGCCATATGTATCATATAACTATTTTGCATTTCCAAAATAGCCAATTTTAAGGAATAAATAGCGATTCTTTACCATTCCAAATTTGCGATGAGCAAATTGCTAATTGCAAATTACCCATTCATTTCCATGGGCTAGGAGGCTCATATAAATGAAGGTGCAATTTGCGATTAACAATTTGCTCATCGCAAATTAGGAATTTTTCCAAAGCTGCAGGGGTGTCTCAATAACACCCTGCTGCACCCCTGAAAAAGAAATTTGGGGGCATATGGCGCACATAAATTTTAACAACATTCCTTTACCTCAAAAACGATTTTCAAATCATAATTTCAAAACACTGCACATGGGAAAATTACTTAAAATTTCCTTAAGACACACAAAAGCGTTTTTTGATTGCCTTTGCAGCATGTTTGTATCACTTTTAACATGGCTATGTAACACAAACATTCAAAATCTAAATTTGCCATGCACAGGTGGGAGCATATTTACAAGCAATTTGCGCCACAGGCAAAGGTCTTACACTAAAATGGGAAAAATAACATCAGGGACAGTCAATTGCCTTATAAAGAAGCATACACCATTATGTCCTTGTCATAAATTTAAAAACAATTCCTTTTCCCCAAAAACGATTTTCAAATCATAATTTCAAAACACTGCACATGGGAAAATGACTTAAAATGTCCTTAAGACACATGAAAGCGTTTTTTGATTGCCTTTCCAGCATGGTTGGGTCACTTTTAACATGGCTATGTAACACAAACATTTAAAATCTAAATTTACCATGCACAGGTGGGAGCATATTTACAAGCAATTTGCGCCACAGAGAAAAGTCAGGGACAGTCAATTGCCTTATAAAGAAGCATACACCATTATGTCCTTGTCATAAATTTAAAAACAATTCCTTTACCTCAAAAACGATTTTCAAATCATAATTTCAAAACACTGCACATGGGAAAATTACTTAAAATGTCCTTAAGACACATAAAAGCGTTTTTTGATTGCCTTTCCTGCATGGTTGGGTCACTTTTAACATGGCTATGTAACACAAACATTCAAAATCTAAATTTTCCATGCACAGGTGGGAGCATATTTACAAGCAATTTGCGCCACATAATTCATAATTTTCTCCTTAAAGCACACTATTCTCTAAATTAAAGAAATATTTTCTCACCTTAGCAAATACTTTGAGTTTGAAAACAGTCTCAGAAACACACCAATTTGTCTTCAGCAGAGCAAAAGGTATGCACTCCAGAGTCTGCAGCTATCAAAAGCACAGAAATGCTGTAATTCTTCCCACATATTTCTCATGTCACCCAATCAAAACTCTTCCCTCACTTTTTTTCAAATGAAAACCCTTCCCCCCTCTGCCCTTTCTGTCTTTTCTGCATGGCAACCACCTCTTGGAAGACTTCTGGTGTTTGCAAGTTCACACAACTTTGTTGCAATTGAACTCTGAACTCTCAGTGCACCTGCATATCCAGTGCATTCTTTCATTTAATGATTTTTTATTGACCATTCAAAATACATCTTTCAAAGAACACATCCGTGCACCCTAACTTTCTGTTTTCAGCAATCAAAATCCACCAATCACTGTTACTGCTTCATGAACACAGAAACTCCACAGTTTTTTTCATTTTAAACTCTCATTTTTTCAACTGCCATTTCATTGCCACACTTCATCTGACTGCAGGAGAACCTTCTCTCACCATGTTTTCTGTCTGGATTGTTGGACATAGTTATATTCACTGGGCTCAAAGGTACGTTGAAAACAGGAAATCACCTAACCTCAATTTACAAGATGTGGAAATTAAGTGGTTTGGCCACAGAGGATTAAAGTGTCACCAATTGATACCATTGGTGAAAACCTTTATGCATTTGCCCAAACCTGACCTGTTAATTGTGCACTGTGGAGGTAATGACTTGGGCACTTTGACTGGTGTAGGTCTGGAAATGCTTTTAAAGGACACCTTTGAGCAATTAATGGCACTTTTTCCTCAGACTGCCTTGGTATATTCAAATATATGCCAAAGACAGAAATGGAGGTGGTCAAACCAATTTTGTCCACAAATTGAGAAGTCGAGGAAGCATGTAAACAAATCTGTTTCAGCTTACATGAGAGACCATGGAATGGGCTCCCTGTACAACAATAACTTGCGTTACTACATGCAAGATATCTACAGAGGAGATGGAGTTCACTTCTCAGATGAGGGCAACAGAGTTTTCACTCTGAATTTAAGAATGTGCATTGGTACCTACTTATAAGTACCTAAATGTACCATAAACCCAAAAGCTCTTCTCAGAGCTACCCTACATCTGATCACTCACAATTATTATTTTACTCTAACATTTTTCACTAATTTCCAACAAAGTACGCTCCCTGGGGCGCTACCCGGTACGCGAACCGGGAGCTAACCTCGCGAAATTTTTTTTTAAAATGTTTTTTTTTCGCACATATAAGCCTCCTCAGCCACCCTCAGAAAACCTAGGGGGTCAAGATAACTCTACCGTGCCCCCTTCTACCCAATCTGAACATTATTTGCCCTCCATCTTGTATCTTAATTCGACCGAAACACAAAATGGTGGACTCCCGGAACGCTTAAGGTTCGCGAACCGGGGCGCTCAACGGTTCGCGTACCGGGTCGCTCTCTGGGAAGCGCACCATCAAAAAAGGTGGGAAAGTAGTTCACAGAAAAGCCACTGGATACAATTTCACCAAATATAGATTAGCTCATACTACATACCAATCCCTACCATTTTCACAAATTTGATTGGAATTCCATTTAGTCATTTAGCCTGTAGACCTCTTTAAATACCCTGAGGTAAATTACTTCACAAAACACATCTGAAGTGTTGGAATTGACAACCAATGAAAATGTTACTTTCATTTTCTATTTTTTTTACCTGACATTTCATTGGTTATATACCTGAATATATATAAAGGAAGAGAAGAAAACACAGCCATTTTGACTACTACTTCTTGCTGTACATTTCAATAGTATTTTCACTAATTCCTTCAACTTCTTTCTAAAGGTAAGTTTTTATTTTTAAAACTGAAGTATATTGTGCACTATAAGTTAATATGGTAAACTTTTTCTGATAGATATATACTATCCCTCTGTAGTAGTTATAGATTTAGAGAGACTTCTCTGTTATAGTTATGGATGTAGTTAGGCTTCTCTTGTATAATTATGAATTTACTTACATTAAATCACATACACTTTTTTATATTCCTACTTCCACTCTGATACTATACACTGCCCAAAGATAAATTCACTGATAAAAAATGCCTATCTAAAATTATTCCCAACATTGCCCTATCTCTACTAATATATATTTTTTTAATCCAAATTTCAGGCAAAATGGAAGGCGAAAACCAAGTTTCTTTTGAAATGGACCTGCAAGAGAGCAGCCAAGAATTGATTGATACAATTGATCAAATTGACATGGAATTTTTCGATGAAACTTGGGACAATGAACTACTGCAATGTGTACAAGCAGTAGATAACCTCCTTGCAAATGAGGACATTTTACACCCTCAGAGACTACAATGTATATTCCATGATAATTATGAAATTTCTGACAATGAAATGTTAGAAAGTTTAATAAATTATGAAACACAATCACATTAAAAAAAAATGCATAAAAAATAAAGAAAATAAAAAATAATCAACAAAAACAACAATCAATTAACATACAGCATTTGAAAAGTCTATCATTCATTTTTCATTGCAGTACGCTGCCCAGAACGCTTCCCGGTTCGCGGACCGGGCGCTCCCCACGCAAAAAAAACAAAAACATTTTTTTGTTTTTTTTGCCCCGCGGGGCCCTTTTAAAACCTCCACATTAAACCTAGGGGGTCAGGGAGGATCTAGTATGCCCCCTTATGGTCATTTTCGCCTTTGTTTTGGCCTCCTCTTGTCTCTCAATCCTACCGAGAGACAAGATGGCGGCCGCTCCGGACTGTTTAGAATGTTGACAGACACCGGAGAGCCAATCAGCTTAGCTACGCGAAGTTCCGGTACGCTTAAGGTCCGCGGACCGGAGCGCTGCCCGGAGCGCGCTTACAGATATATATCTTTTTTTAAACGTTAATTTCTCAAAATCCACTGGAGCACATATATTGAGACCTACAAAAGGCACATCGGGCTACCAGTCCCTACAATTTTGCCAAGTTTCATGCAAATCCATTCAGCCGTTCGGGCTAAAAGTGAGGCCAACCGCCCTATGGAAAACTCAATGTTAAAAACACGTTTTGGGACCCCCCTTTTTTCTCAGCCCCCCCTTGACGAACCCCCCCAAATTTCCAGGGGCTGCTCAGAAACAAAATGTTCCATTTTCCTGAAAATTTCAGCCAATTCCGTCCACAAACGCCAAAGTTATTAGACATAGAATTTTCAAAAATCCCATAGAGAAAAAATCCTAACTATATATACCTACTGGCGACCGCCAGTAGGTAATATATATATATATATATATATATATATATATATATATATATATATATATATATATATATATATATATATATATATATATATGTTGAAAACCAAACGAACTATGAAAGCACGCTCTCAGGACAAATGAAGAAGTAAACACCGGAAGGTCTGAAAGTGCTGTTTATTCCACAACGCGTTTCACCGTAAAACGGCTTGATCACGTGGAAAGCTGAATGAGAGGCATAGTTTTAAAGTGGTAAAACAGTAAACACAAACATAGGACTGGTATTCGATAATCACACGTAAGTTAAATTGCCCAACTGTACATAAACTCGCATGTTAAATTCACAAGCGGGCATGTATTAGAGGTGCTGCATTGTTGAACCTTAAAACACATATGAATAACTGGTAATATCGAAAATTATCGCAAACCAAAATTAAACATATAATATGAATCCCAACACTGTGGGGAAGTCTGTGAATCTGCGCATATGATATGCAGGTAAAATAACCCCCAAATTGTTGCATATATTTGCACTGAATAGTGCCGATCGTGTGGCAGTAGAGTCCCGCCGGACCCCGCCCCCTGTACCGCCCATGGCGTACAGAACGGCAAATGCCTTCACAGTCCAAGAATGTTATTGTAACAGAGCGCCTCCTCTGTAAATCAAAAACAAACAGCACATACCTCATGCTCTACAAGGGCCCGATCAAGTATTCGCAAGTGCTCGAATACACAGTGGAAATATTATACCGTCCTATAGATAATCTGTCTCTCAAACAGTCAAGTGCCCATAAAGTGCCGACGCTGGAGAAGAGAAGGGAGGATTCCCGTGAAGTGAAGTGATGATGAAAAAGGGGCCCCTCTCTTGCTCCTGCAACAAAATAAATAAGTACATGATTAAAATTGTAATGCAACATGAAACAGCTAGACATGTTAGCATACAAGTAAATGATATCTCTAGAGCTACTAATATCTTAAGGTATGGAAGACAACAAAGGACGTGCAATATAAATACATTTTACAGATCACATACTCATATGTATAAATGTTCATTCCTTCAAATGCACAGCCAGTTCCTCATCCTGGTTAAGACCCCCCGGAGTCTTACTCTGGAAATCTATGATCAATCTAGATTCCCTCTGTCGGAGTTTTAGAACCCTATTGCCTCCTCTAGGATTCAATGGTATCTGTTCTAGAATGATAAAACTGAGATTCTTGACATTGGAGTAATGGTGCTCCTTAAAATGTCTTGCCACAGGGTATTTGGGGTCAAAGTTGGTAATGGCTCTCGTATGTTCCAAAATGCGCTTTTTGGCCATGCATGTGGTGCTGCCTATATACCATTTGTGGCATGTGCAAATGATTGCATATACCACAAATGTAGAGCTGCATGTTAGAAATGGGGTAATTTTCTTGGTGATCCCATTGTAGGACACTTCCTTGCAAGATTTGCTGTTGGCGCAGGCCTTGCAATGGCCACAGGGAAAGAAACCATCTAAACCTTGAACATTAGCTGGGGAATAAGTGGTAATGTCACTGTGGACTAACATGTCCCTGATACTCCTGCCTCGTCTGTACGTGATACTGGGTCTCTTGGGTAACTCTTTCCCAATCACGTTATCGTTTTTTAGGACTTCCCAGTTCTTGGATATTATTTTTCTAACAGCCTGGAAATCTGTGCTGTAGGTCAAGATAAGTCTAGTCACATTGTCCTCATCACTCTCATCGTTAGGTTTGTCACAAATGGTGTCAACCCTTTTTATGGAGTCCGCTCTCGTCTTGGCTCTCTTGAGGACCCAGTTAGGATAGCCCCTGCTCTTAAATCTGTCCAATATGACCATGCTTTCCTCTCTGTAAGCCTTATCATTGTTGCAATTGCGTCTTGCCCGCAACAGTTCGCCGAATCAAAAAAATGTACCAGCAAATATTGGACAAGTGTGAGCTGCCATTGAATGGCAGCTCACACTTGTCCAATGCCATTGAATGGCAGCTCACACTTGTCCAATATTTGCTGGTACATTTTTTTGATAACTGTGTACTACAACTTAATTATTATTGGCAAGCCCTAGTATATGCTGAGGGGCGCGCTGGCACGCATTGCCAACATGTGCTAATTTTCTTCAGGCAGACACACTGAGGTGGGGTTATGTCAAAACTATCGACGCCGTGATCACGCATGGTTGCCATGACAACGCGCAGTCCCGTGTGGTCGCTTAAACTACAAACATGGTGGGGGAAGCTACCATTTCCTGCAATTACATTGGAGTAAGTTTGTCCATTCAGATGTACACAGTATTTCATTTTATTTTCATTTCATGTATATCTGTGATGTTAACAGAAGTCTGAGATGGCGTCATGTATATTTTGTTGATTGATCACAAATAATTGCGCACGATGCAAGATTGCATTAATTCCGCTCTAAATGAGTGTTGGACATTTACAGACAGAATTTACTATGTCATAAATGCTTAAATGTACGCCAGACACATGTATATTCGGATGAACGCTGTGTTTAACCAAGTCCAGTTTCTATGGCCATGATTACTGCCGTTATCTACCGGAAACTGTTTACTAGCAAACTAATGTGATCAAGGCTGTCCGCAGCCGAAACATGTTGTTAGTGTAAATAAACACCCTTGGAGACTTCTGTGGCGGTGTGTTATTTTGCGGACTGAGAGCACCTACATTGTGGAACTTTGGAATTTGCTTGTGCTACCGGCGTGCTCGGCCGGCATTGGTGCCACTTCCCGAGGGGCCGCCGCCAGCGTTTCTTGAGCGGATTTTGAAACATATATATATGTATATATACCAGATGACGAAAAGTATTGTAGGCAAGCGTCAGGGGACCCAAGGAAGATCATTTTTTACAAGGACAATACCTAGGCGACACAACTTACCTCGAAAATGGCACGAACAGCAAAATATGCCTAAGAGCCCCACAGAAGACAATTTCCAACCTAATGGCTTCTGGGAGTGGTATTCTCCTATACCAGATCACGTAACAGAGACTTTATTGTATTAATAGGGGCCAGCTGTACTCCATTGACATAGGAGGAGCCAAGCAGGTTTAAATCGAGGTGTTTCCTTTTTCCTGTTTGCAAAGGCATCTGAAAAAGAGTTATGTCGAAATGCATTATGCCACATCATCCAGCAATAAACGAGCTTCCTGTCCAAAACCCCGTTGTGTCCTTTTGGTGTCTCGGAAAGGAGTTGCCGATTCGGTTTTGATTTTAGCACGTAAACCAGTTCCGTGCAGAAGGACCCGCTTTGAACAGTCCGAGGAAAGTCTGGTGTTTTTTTGTGTTTCCCTACGAAGTTGGTTGTTACGTCGGAATGCCTTACAGACGACCCCAGCATGTGGTTTTTGCCAGGAAGCAGCCCGGATCTGATGGGGGAACACAGACACTGAGCTGTTTGTTCCGTGACCCTGCTGGGAAAAGTATTGTAGGCAAGGGTCAGGGGACCCAAGGAAGATCGTTTTTCATAATGGCAATGCCTAGGCGACACAACTTACCTTGAAAATGGCACGAACAGCAAAATATGCCTAAGAGCCCCGCAGAAGACAATTTCCAACCTGATGGCTTCTGGGAGTGGTAGTCTCCTATACCAGATCACGTAACAGAGACTTTATTGTATTAATAGGAGCCAGCTGTACTCCATTGACATAGGAGGAGCCAAGCAGGTTTAAATCGAGGTGTTTCCTTTTTCCTGTTTGCAAGGCATCTGAAAAAGACTTATGTCGAAATGCATTATGCCACATCATCCAGCAATAAACAAGCTTCCTGTCCAAATCCCCATTGTGTCCTTTTTCTGTCTCGGAAAGGAGTTGCCGTTTTGGTTCTGATTTTAGCACGTACACCAGTCACGTGCAGAAGGACTCGCTTTGAAGAGTCCGAGGAAAGTCTGGTGTTTTTTGTGTTTCCCAACGAAGTTGGTTCTTACCACGGACCACCTTACAGACGACCCCAGCATGTGTTTTTTTTGCCAGGAAGCAGCCCGGATCCGACGGGGGAACACAGACACTGAGCTGTTTGTTCCATGACCCTGCTGGGAAAAGTATTGTAGGCAAGCGTCAGGGGACCCAAGGAAGATCATTTTTCATAAGGACAATACCTAGGCGACACAACTTACCTCGAAAATGGCACGAACAGCAAACTATGCCTAAGAGCCCCACAGAAGACAATTTCCAACCTAATGGCTTCTGGGAGTGGTATTCTCCTATACCAGATCACGTAACAGAGACTTTATTGTATTAATAGGGGCCAGCTGTACTCCATTGACATAGGAGGAGCCAAGCAGGTTTAAATCGAGGTGTTTTCTTTTTCCTGTTTGCAAAGGCATCTGAAGACTTATGTCGAAATGCATTATGCCACATCATCCAGCAATAAACGAGCTTCCTGTCCAAATCCCCGTTGTGTTCTTTTGGTGTCTCGGAAAGGAGTTGCCATTTCGGTTTTGATTTTAGCACGTAAACCAGTCGCGTGCAGAAGGACCCGCTTTGAACAGTCCGAGGAAAGTCTGGTTTTTTTTGTGTTTCCCAACGAAGTTGGTTGTTATGTCGGAATGCCTTACAGACGACCCCAGCATGTGGTTATTGCCAGGAAGCAGCCCGGATCTGATGGGGGAACACAGACACTGAGCTGTTTGTTCCGTGACCCTGCTGGGAAAAGTATTGTAGGCAAGCGTCAGGGGACCCAAGGAAGATCGTTTTTCATAATGGCAATACCTAGGCGACACAACTTACCTTGAAAATGGCACGAACAGCAAAATATGCCTAAGAGCCCCACAGAAGACAATTTCCAACCTGATGGCTTCTGGGAGTGGTAGTCTCCTATACCAGATCACTTAACAGAGACTTTATTGTATTAATAGGGGCCAGCTGTACTCCATTGACATAGGAGGAGCCAAGCAGGTTTAAATCGAGGTGTTTCCTTTTTCCTGTTTGCAAAGGCATCTGAAAAAGAGTTATGTCGAAATGCATTATGCCACATCATCCAGCAATAAACGAGCTTCCTGTCCAAAACCCCGTTGTGTCCTTTTGGTGTCTCGGAAAGGAGTTGCCGTTTCGGTTTTGATTTTAGCACGTAAACCAGTTCCGTGCAGAAGGACCCGCTTTGAACAGTCCGAGGAAAGTCTGGTGTTTTTTTGTGTTTCCCTACGAAGTTGGTTGTTACGTCGGAATGCCTTACAGACGACCCCAGCATGTGGTTTTTGCCAGGAAGCAGCCCGGATCTGATGGGGGAACACAGACACTGAGCTGTTTGTTCCGTGACCCTGCTGGGAAAAGTATTGTAGGCAAGGGTCAGGGGACCCAAGGAAGATCGTTTTTCATAATGGCAATGCCTAGGCGACACAACTTACCTTGAAAATGGCACGAACAGCAAAATATGCCTAAGAGCCCCGCAGAAGACAATTTCCAACCTGATGGCTTCTGGGAGTGGTAGTCTCCTATACCAGATCACGTAACAGAGACTTTATTGTATTAATAGGAGCCAGCTGTACTCCATTGACATAGGAGGAGCCAAGCAGGTTTAAATCGAGGTGTTTCCTTTTTCCTGTTTGCAAGGCATCTGAAAAAGACTTATGTCGAAATGCATTATGCCACATCATCCAGCAATAAACAAGCTTCCTGTCCAAATCCCCATTGTGTCCTTTTTGTGTCTCGGAAAGGAGTTGCCGTTTTGGTTCTGATTTTAGCACGTACACCAGTCACGTGCAGAAGGACTCGCTTTGAAGAGTCCGAGGAAAGTCTGGTGTTTTTTGTGTTTCCCAACGAAGTTGGTTCTTACCACGGACCACCTTACAGATGACCCCAGCATGTGTTTTTTTTGCCAGGAAGCAGCCCGGATCCGACGGGGGAACACAGACACTGAGCTGTTTGTTCCATGACCCTGCTGGGAAAAGTATTGTAGGCAAGCGTCAGGGGACCCAAGGAAGATCATTTTTCATAAGGACAATACCTAGGCGACACAACTTACCTCGAAAATGGCACGAACAGCAAACTATGCCTAAGAGCCCCACAGAAGACAATTTCCAACCTAATGGCTTCTGGGAGTGGTATTCTCCTATACCAGATCACGTAACAGAGACTTTATTGTATTAATAGGGGCCAGCTGTACTCCATTGACATAGGAGGAGCCAAGCAGGTTTAAATCGAGGTGTTTTCTTTTTCCTGTTTGCAAAGGCATCTGAAGACTTATGTCGAAATGCATTATGCCACATCATCCAGCAATAAACGAGCTTCCTGTCCAAATCCCCGTTGTGTTCTTTTGGTGTCTCGGAAAGGAGTTGCCGTTTCGGTTTTGATTTTAGCACGTAAACCAGTCGCGTGCAGAAGGACCCGCTTTGAACAGTCCGAGGAAAGTCTGGTTTTTTTTGTGTTTCCCAACGAAGTTGGTTGTTATGTCGGAATGCCTTACAGACGACCCCAGCATGTGGTTATTGCCAGGAAGCAGCCCGGATCTGATGGGGGAACACAGACACTGAGCTGTTTGTTCCGTGACCCTGCTGGGAAAAGTATTGTAGGCAAGCGTCAGGGGACCCAAGGAAGATCGTTTTTCATAATGGCAATACCTAGGCGACACAACTTACCTTGAAAATGGCACGAACAGCAAAATATGCCTAAGAGCCCCACAGAAGACAATTTCCAACCTGATGGCTTCTGGGAGTGGTAGTCTCCTATACCAGATCACTTAACAGAGACTTTATTGTATTAATAGGGGCCAGCTGTACGCCATTGACATAGGAGGAGCCAAGCAGGTTTAAATCGAGGTGTTTGCGAAGGCATCTGAAGAAGACTTATGTCGAAATGCATTATGCCACATCATCCAGCAATAAACGAGCTTCCTGTCCAAATCCCCGTTGTGTCCTATTGGTGTCTCGGAAAGGAGTTGCCATTTTGGTTTTGATATATATATATATATATGTATACATATATATATTCACTGAAAAAACCATAGGTTATAGACCATATATAGTTAGGAATTAGCATTTACAAAACCTTATTTTACTCACACAAAACCATTGAAATTCGCATATATAGTTAGTTGCACTAACTATATATCGCGCACCCGCAATCCACTGCTGATCATGTTACATATTAGATCATTCATGACATGGTCAGTGACATCACTGATGACATCACTGATGACATCTCAAATGACATCACTGATGACATCACTGATGACATCTCAAATGACATCACTGATGACATCACTGATGACATCTCATTTGACATTACTGATCACATCACTGATGACATCATTCGTGTGATAATACGATGAACCTCTTCAGACTCTAATATAACCTTATATACACTCAGTGTAAACAGACACTCACAGACTGTCACTCATCCATGGAGTTACTCACACACCTAGTCAGTCATGCAAAGAATCAATCACACCTCCATTTCCTCAACTATACAGTTATACACACCTTACTTATTCAAACATATACTAACACATATTTACTCTCTTATACAATCCCTGATACAAGTTCACAATGATCCATACAGCCACTCACACATTCACTGGCTCTTATGCATAGTTATTTATATATGTCAACTCTCACATGTACTGTGTTTTACATATGTACTTACTTTGACATGTAGCACTTAGATATCCATTCACTCACCAATACACTCATGCACACAGTCAACCGCCCATACAGGTGTTTCCACATGCACTTTTGAACCCATACATCTAATGAATCAACTGCTCACACATCTATGCACAGAGTTATACACCTCCCAGTCACCCACACACACACTCAGTCTCCCATACAAATACTTAGGCAATCAACCAATAACCCATATAGTTACTCATATAGCTACTGATCAACACATGCAGCAGTTTACAGAACAACAGACATAATGATGCACAAATTAAGACAGTTTAGTCACTAACCCATGCACTCAGTGAGACACATTTAATCAGTCACTCATACAGTCAGTCATGCACCTAATAAATCCTTCATCCAGACACTTATAAATCCACTCATTCTTCAATATGTAAGACATATTTTTACTTTACAGAAACATACAGTCACTGGATGTTGTCATCAGTGATGTCATCAGTGATGTCATTTGAGATGTCATCAGTGATGTCATCAGTGATGTCACTGACCATGTCATGAATGATGTAATATGTGACATGATCAGCAGTGGATTGCGGGTGCGCGATATATAGTTAGTACAACTAACTATATATGGAATTTCAATGGTTTTGTGTCAGTAAAAAAGGTTTTTTAAATGCTAATTCCTAACTATATATGGTCTATAACCTATGGTTTTTTCAGTGAATTTTCAAGGTTTTGTAAATGCTAATTCCTAACTATATATGGTCTATAACCTATGGTTTTTTCAGTGAATTTCATTGGTTTTTTAAAAGCTAATATCTATAGCTGTAAAATGTATTCTTCTTTAAATCAAAAAAATTATTTTATATGTTTAATATTTTTTTTTTATTATTATGTTTTGGTTCGCTCCCGGTTCTCACTCAATGTGGTGCCACGACCCGGTCCGCGAACCAGTAAATGTTCCGTTTGCGCAACTGCCGCGTTAGAAATCAACATTGTGACGCGTCGCGGAAGCGCGACGTATCGCGTTGTCGCGTAATGCGTCTTATGACGCACCGCGTTAACGCACCCGGAAGTGCTCCGGTACGCGAACCGCGGCGCGAAGTGCAGCTCCCCGGAAGCGATCCGGGGCGCGTCGCGAAAGCGCGACGTATCGCGTTGCCGTGTAATGCGTCTTATGACGCGCCGCGTTAGCGCACCCGGAAGTGCTCCGGAGCGCGAACCGAGGCGCGAAGCGCAGCTCCCCGGAAGCAATCCGGGGCGCGTTCCGCTGCACGTAACATAAGCGTAACAGGTCATGTGACTTGTTAATAAAACTTTTCATTGGTTCATTTCACTTTTGGTTTCCTAATGATGTAAGGCTAGGTCCTGTGACCTAAAAATAACACTTTTCATGGGTTTAGACCTATTTTTTTTCCAAAATGATGAAAACCCCTCCTTCTTTCTTCACTCTGACTTTCATCTTTGTGAGAGGAAGACCCTTTGTGATCACTGAGCAATGGCTTCATTAGTAGCTTCAGCTGCACCCCCACCACCACCACCACCTCCTCATAGGAAGAGAGGACCACCTCCACAGTTCATTAACAACACAGAGGAGGAAGAGGATGAAGAAGAGGAACAGGAGATACAGGAAACACAGTTTTTACAAGAGGAGCCCCGGGTATCTCATCATAAAACTAGTTTCATTTGGCAGTTTTTTTCATTTCCTGAAGGACAGAAAAAAGTTAATGCTCGATATGTGACGTGCCTGATATGTAAAGAGTACTTATCTAGAGGCACAGAAAAGAAGTATAGTTACGGCAACTATACTATGCACCGTCACATGCTGAGGTGGCATCCACTAAACTACAGCCGGGCAGAGATGCGTGACCTTCAGGACAATCCACCAACTCCTGTGGCCAGGACATCGTCACAGGTATCTCTGTCGGGGCCAGAGGCACGGGAAACCGTGCCAAACATTCAGGACAACTTTGTCCATATGAAGATTATCTGTTTATATTGTGGTACATTGCTCTCATGTGCCAATATGAGCATTAACTTAATAAACAGAGCATTTGAAAACCACAAGTGCTCTAAACGCCCCAAAAAGTATATTTTTTTTTTGCTCCTGTTGAGCCCTTTCCAATGCCTGTTTTTTGTTGTTTCCCCCCCCAAAAAACCAAAAAAAACATAAAACTGTTCAAAAAATAGAAACAAAAAAATGTTCAGAAAAAAAAAAATATATATAAAACAAGAAAAACATTAAAAAAAAAGTTCTTTTCAGAACTACCTCCCCTTTATAAAAAAATTGCTAGAATGTTTAGCACTCTGGCAAGCTCTATTTCTTTTGGTTCGCTTCCCGGTTCGCGAACCGGGAGCGAACCAAAAAAAAAAAAAAAAAAAAAAGAAGAGTAAGTATAAGGGAAGTAAACAGAGAGTAATGTTAAAACAAAGACAGCTATAGGGACTAAACCAGAGATACTGTTTAATAGATTTATTTACCGAAGAAAAGATGGAAGAGGGTATAATTGTGAAAAACAAAATAGATAAGGAAGTGAAAGAAAAAAAGGAGAGTAGAAGAATATCAAAGAAGAGTTTCTTAGAGAATGTGAGTGAATGTTCAAAATAAGATTAAAACATGTGGAATAACAGAGAGAAAAAACAGAAAGCAGAAAAGAAGAAGTAACAGAAAAGGAATAATTGAAACAGCAAAGAAATGTAAATAACATAGGGGCATATTATCAACATAGGCAATAAAAGTTTCGCAGCTTTTATTGGCAGAAATGTGTCGCTAAAGCCGCTTTTGCAGCAGAAAACTGCCGCTACAGCCGCTTTTGCAGCAGTTTTCTGCCGATAAAAGCAGCAATAATTTTATTGGCTGTGTTCATAATATGCCCCTTAGTGTGCTTCAACTACACAGAGAAAGCATAATGAACAAGTAGTGAAAGAGTGATCAGTCAGAGACACTAAGAGTAATAGAGACGGAGTGAGTGAACAAGAGTGAGGAACTATGAGGAGAGGGACTGAGAAAACGAGTGGAAGGAGTAGAGTAAGTAAGTAAGTAATAGAGAAAGGAATGAGGGAAGTAGCAAAGGCAGGAAAGTTAGGGTTAAAGAAATGAAGCAGTGGAACTAATAGTAGTTAAATGTGATAGAAATGTAACGAAAAGAGTACAAAACATTTACCTTATAATTGTCGTTAACTTAGTCACTTGTTATTTTTATACTTTCAATCTGTGAAATAGAGAACAAACATTTGAAAAATATTAAAACATGTATTTAAAAATTAGAAAAGACAAGGGAAAAGATTGAAGGACAAACAGTTTTTCAACAACGTTGACACTTACAGAAGCTTCTGCTTCTCCAGGCCCCCTACACAGGCCTAAAGATATACATTTTAAAGTAACAGTATCTTGATGCAGATGAACTGAGGCCTATCTTGGAACATGGTGCATCTTTTGCACTGCTGTTGTCTCACAAAAGTGACGCAATGGCAGCGCAAAAGAGGTGCACAATCATCATAAAACTGTTCCTAACATTTTAAATGATTGTTTCAGGATGGCAATAAGGTGTGTCCTATCCAGACGTTTGTTTCAGGTGAGGCCTATTCAGGGTTGCAGATCAAATTTAGCCTTGTTGAAGAGTACAGAGGAGATGATACATGTGCAGGGCAACCAATAAAGTTCAGACTTCCTCTGTTTCCCTGGAGAGGCCTAAACTTCATCTGCACAATTTGATTCGGAATGTTACGAAACACAGGTAATGTATTTGAAAAATATGCAATTTCTTTTGCTCATTTCACAATCACATCACTTGAGTTTCCTTTGGTTAGGTATCTCATTGTGCAGATGTAGTCCAGCATATGAAAGAGTACGCACTGAATGCAACAACTTTGACACTTACAGAAGCCTCACCTTCTCCATGCCTCCTACACAGTTCTAAATGTACATCATAAATACAAACAGTACAGAATTAACTATACATGTTAAATGGTTTATTTTTGCTGTTCTCAGAATGTATCAAATTTCACTAAAAACAGTGACTTGAAGGTATTCATCATATAACAGCGGGGAAAAAAAACACAATCAAAATGATTGTGTTTAAAAAACCCATATAACATAACCAATCAGAAATCAAAACTCCTCAAAAGTAACTTACTTTCCATGACGTCGAAGGATGTCCTATGAACAGCTTACACTCGGTTGTGCTGTTTTTTCAGCCCGCCACTTTCTGAAAGAAAAGCTCCATCGTTTTGAAAAATATGTTACATACAATAAATGACTTCTCGCTCTCTACCACACGTTTCCTCAAGGCCAAATCGTGTAAGAGCCATTTATAACTCTTGGAATTCTTGTAAGCAAATCCCGTCATTTTGTATTTCCGCAACTTTCAGAAAGAAAACGTTCAAGATCACTTTCACAATCCTAGACTAGTAATATCTTACCCTTTTTGCTCACTCATGTTCTACATTTCCTATGACACTGATACTGCTTACTATGAAGCAGACTTACACTACCTCTATGACTACTACAATTATTTAATTCTCTACATCACTTTTAATCACAAAGCAATATAAAACAGTAGATAAAATTATATCAACCCCTAGAATCATTATACGCCAGTTATCCACCCTAAATTCTCTTTTCTGAAAACAGAAAGTAAGAATATTTTTTAGTAAAAAGGCAACATTGTATCGTAGTCAAATGGCAATAATTTCCGAAACAGCAAATTTTTTTACATTTTCAATAACCTGTGTAATAAGCGGATCTTGTCAAATGACCATCATGCAATATAATAGCTGCAGTTACAAATCTTCTTCCTAAAATCAACGACTGTGTAGCCACAACATTTGTAATTAAAGTTGAAGACTTACTTTCATCAGGTTTATATAATTGGATTTTTAAAATGACATTATAATCAAAAGTTTGGACCAATAATCTAGACAGCATTGCAGACTTACATTCCCTCTACTCCATGTTTTGATTGGCTGCTTGAATTAGCTTATAAAAAGAAACAGTTTTTCTGAACTCATTCAAAGTGCAGTTATTTTTCCATGACGTCAAGTGTTATGGTAAGAAGACCGTTTGCTTTGGGAAATACTCTGTTGTCCTTCAACTAATCTGTGCCCACCACTTTCTGTAAGAAAATCTTCTTTTTTTCCAGGAACTATTGTCTCTGTACTACACTTATCCTCAAGGCCAAATCGTCTAGGAGCCATTAGAACCTCTTGAAATTCCTCAGAGCACATCCCGAGATTCTTTCCCTAAAATTTTGGTTTTAAAAACACCAGGTAAGAATTTTTAAGGTCATACGGCAATTTTTTTTTTTAAAGTTAAAACAGAATCGTTGCAGAATGACCAGCCATTTCTAGACTTTAAATAAGCTGTGTAATGTCCTGATGTTATTGAAGGACCGTCATGATATATAATTGCTGCAGTTACAAAAGTCCTTCCTGATATTGACAACTGCGAAGCTACAAAATTTTTAATTAAAGTTGTCAATTTTGTTCCATCAGCCCTACATCGTTGGAACATTAAAATGACATACTGGCCATATGTTCGTATAAATAATGTTGACATCATTTCAGATTTACATTGGCTACACTCCATGTTGTGATCAGCTGCTTTTACTAGCTTATTAAAGGACACTGATTTACTGTCTGGCAAAGTTAAATATATAAATCTTTCTGAGTCTACACTAGTAGTACTTGATACCCTACAGTTCTCGCAGTCATGCTGCCATTGATAAGAAAGCCCAAACAGGTGATCTACATCTACACCTTCAGCATGCAATACATCAAGCATATACATTAAAAACTCCTGACAATCTTGCTGAATATTTTGAGAGAATTGTGTTTGACCTGAACATCTGTCTAACAGATTTCAAATTTCAGACACACTTTCTATTTTTGTTCTATCAGTGCTACATTTCTCTAACCCAGAATTTAACAAACTGCAAAATCTGTGATCCGAATTGACCACAATCTCTTCTTTTACATTTTCTAGAGAAAACAAAACATTAACCACTACATTAGCATAGCAGTTGACACCAGAACTGTTTTCAAATTGAAAACCAACAACATCTTCAACAGAATCCTTTTTCTTTCTGCTTATAATTTCAGGTTCATCAACTTTTCGTCTTTTTGGTACAACCTCCCTAGTATTGGTCACATTTCTTCGTTTCCGGCCTACCACATGTTTCTCAAACAAAGGATATTGAGGCAAATGTGGCGCATACTCTCTTCTTAACCTATTGTATTCCTTAACACAATCTAGATCCGCACAAATGTTTGTGACATCACACTCAATCAAGTACAATCCCGATAAAGTTCTAACTCGTGACAATGCCACATATGCCATACCCTCCTTGAACACAGAACTGCCAATATTCACCAATGCACGGTCTACACTTAAACCTTGTGATTTATGGATTGTCACCGCATATGCCAAGAAAACAGGAAACTGCTTACGGCGAACATATAAGTCTTTTACAAGCAAAAATCTAGCAGAACAACGACCAATTAGCTGTACTTCCTCAATGCCATCAAATTTAATTTTTAAAAATTCAATTCCATCTCTATTTCTGTATTTCACAAAATCAACAACATTACCCATTGATCCATTTACCAGACCTCTTTCAACATGTAAATTCCTTCTTAAAATTATACGGCAATTTAAGCACACATTCAGAGTCTTTTCAATACCTGCAGTTTTAGATATAGTCTTCTCTAATGAATCCAATTTTGTTTTCAAATTCTCAGACAAAATAATTGTTGATCCCATATGCTCTACTCTGTCAATAGCTTCCAGTTTCACAATCTCTTGGTTTTCTAAATACAACATTTTGTTGTTGAAGATGGCACATTCTGCAAGAGTTGGCATCAAACATATTCCAGATTTCTTCTCAGTAATTTTCTGAAAAATATTCTCAGGCACAACGTCTTGTTCTGGATATAAATTTGACAGTAATCGTGCATGTAAAGCTTGTTTCCCATGCTCGGTCACTTTTCCAATTCTAACATCTTGTAGAATATTCTTGTAAACTTCATCCTTCGCCTGACGCATATTTTCATGCAGTTCAGCATAATTGAAGTTTAACCATATATTGACGTTGCCAATGCTCCCTAGGCACTTCCTGGTATCTTCATGCGTGAGCATTTTGAACACAGGTTGTCCTTTCGCTGGTGTCAGCTGCAGAAGATCTCCGAAAACAATGATGTGTTTGCCACCAAATAACACATCATACTCTGTTTTAAGAACTTCTTGCATTCTCAAATGCACAAAGGCAAGCATGACATTGGAAACCATGCTTACTTAGTCAATGATAAGAAGTTTCATTTTCCTCAAGACTCTTGAAACTTCACAACAAGCATCTCCAGATAACTTGTGGTATTGTAATTTGTTATCATGCTCCACTGGCAGCATCAGTAGACGATGCAAAGTAATACCTTTAATGTTATGTGCTGCCAGTCCAGTTGGAGCGGTGACAACACAAGACAGCGATGACTCAGTCCTTTCCTTCAAATAACATGAAATTGCTTTAATGAGGAAACTCTTTCCAGTTCCCGCTTCTCCACTCACGTACAGTCGGACAGGCTTCAACGACGTACATGAGCACTCTTTCTTCTCATGACTTAATCCATGATCAATTTGCTTGGTAACTTCGTCATATATTTTCCTCTGCTCAACGTTGAGTTGTATTTCCAAGTCTTCTAAGTTAACCGCATCCTCCTGAGCATGTGCCATGGCTTTTTCCACTTCATTGATGGCAGTGGCAGCTTCATTTTCGATAACAGGTCCTCCTAGTGGATCCTGACTCAATGAAACAGAACTCTGACTGTCCTGAGAACTGTCTCTGGCAATCTCGGCTGCAATCGTTGCTTCCTGCTCGATTTCCGCATTCAACATTTGTACATATTTGGGAAAAGCAGGACATTCTATGGTCTCCTTGGCGGCAGTGAAAGAGTCTTCATAACAGAGGAAATCTCCAAGCAGTTCCTCTTCTGCACGCCAAGGCTTGAAAAGTTGCAAAAGTGCTAAATAGAAAAACTCCTTTTTTTCAGGAGATTCGCCACTCAATTTTCGATGGTTTACCAAGTGGCATTTTCTTTGCTTGACCAGACATCCCTCACTTCCAATTACAGCATACACTCCTTTATCAATATCTTCTTTGATGTTCCTCTTGAATATGTAATTTTGTAGAACCTCATACAGACAAACATTCTCGAGGTGACTGCTTCGATTTGGATAATATGTATCCAACATGTTGGTCTTCAAAATGTCGGTACTGTTTGGCTCCTTTTCCGCCAAATACTCAATTTCCCGCACAGGTTTCAGAACTCGATTACGCGTTGCAGCAAGACCAAGACTCGCCCAAACGATACTCCTAGATTTGGCATAGAGACTTGCTGAAGACAACCGGTCAGAACATTCGTAAGCTCCGATTTCTCGATGCGACAACATCTTCATACTGAAACTGTACAACTTCTTACTGAGGCTCTTTTCATGGGAAATGTCCTCCCACATATCCTTCAATTCTGTCTTTTCTTTTTTGGTGATGTAAGATGTCACATACCGAGCCACAGCCATACAGTTATCAGCCACAAACTGTATATCCATGTTAGCATTCCACATGGACAAAATCACTGGGTTGTAGTCGTTGATGTACTTGGACTCTTCGTTCCTCTTCAAATTGTATGTGTTTTTAGGTGATTTCTTCATCACATTATGTCGCAGCGAAGACATCAAACTGTTCACTCTTCCTTTAGAAATCACCGGTCGTGGAAAGGCGAAACGACATTTGGTGTAGAACTTGTCCTTGTTTCTGAATTTACGACGACAGTACTTTCCGCAACGATGGCTTTGGAAGCGTAGAACTTGTTCTCTTAGGCTTTTGTCCTCCTTTGCGTTTGGAACAGCACATGTAGAATACTGTTCTATGAAACTCATCACTAAGTCTTCTGGATCTGTTCCAAATTTAGGTGCATCCTTGATCCACAGCAGCATATGTATATGAGGAGCACCTCTTGCTTGGTACTCCTTTCTCCAGAAGAAATCCAACACCTCTCCAAGAAGTGGATTCTTCTTATTCATGATGAAAGACATCATAGCTTCAAATCTATGATTGAAGTACCTGCATACATTCACTGGATCCAAAGACACAGTTCTCCGGGTGTCTTGAATTCGATGTTTTCGATGTTTCCATTTGCCTTTCGTAGAAATTCAAGTAAGTCTTCCCAGCCATACTCGGCACAGCTCAGAGTGAGGAACCATGTGGGAGTTCCTAAGTTCCTCAGCATACATTTTAAATCACCATGACGACGGTACCAGTACTCATTAGTACCACGCTGACACGCCATGAGATTAATCAGGTGACAATCCAAAATACTGTCTTGGACATTGACTTTATCCATAAAGTCACTTGCCGAGATGTTTTGCATCTGTATACCACTTTTCAAGATGTGGTTCACTGCATATGACAGTCCAGACAGATCACTTTCAAACAGGAGATGAAACAAATAGGGAATGCATTGTCGAAACCTAGCATCTTCTGCATACAATCGTAAAGTCCGGTATTCAGAAGCAGGAATTTGATAAGGTCGCTCATCATATCTTCCTCCTTGACCTGTTGGAAATAGCTGTGGGAAACACCGAGCTTCCAAACTTTCCTCCCAGACACTAATGGGACTCCCTTTGGCTTGTTTCATTTGAAACAACTCAATAGCATTCCCCATGACTTCCTTGGCATGCAAAGGATGAACACTATAATGTTCATATATTTCTTCACTTTTAGAGGGTTCTACTTTCTCAATTTGACCAGCACACAAATCGCTATCCTCTTCCTCACTTACTTCCTCTTCTGCAACATATACATTCTTATAGTACTTATTATTTTTTTTCAAATACAATGTTGCCTTTTTTACTTTCCTAACATCCACTAAATCTTGCCATATTTTTTTATTCTTTGTCGGAACCCCATTAACTAAGATAACCAGAGGTTCCTCTTCCACTTTTTCTACTCCAATTGTGTTAATGTTTTTCTTCAAATCTAGAGGCAAATAAACAACTCTTCCCTTTAATCCTCTCTGTAAATCTGATGGAGGCAATTTCCCTGTCTTTGGCTCCATTCTTACAATAGCCTGAAAGGGATGGATACTTTGAATCAAAATAGATTCATAAGTATTTAAATCCTTCAATTCAGAAGGAATCTCAACCAATTCCAGATTATTATGAACCGCTCTAGCAGGCATCTGGTTTTGATTTAATTTGTTACAACAATAAGTACACACACGTTGATCCGATCCCAAATCAAAACAATTTTCTACCATCAAGTATGTAGCGAAATTCTTCCATTCACTATTATTTTCCCTTTCACTTCTTGCATATAAATCCACTAACTTAGTCTGATTCTTATAATAAGTGCGTCGACAACACACACAAGTGAAATTAGGCCTCTCACTTGATTTCACCTGAAACGTCGCAATTTCCTTCTGAAAATTATCTGTACTGGAAACCTGTACACTATCTTCCACATTACCCTCTTCTTCTGGGTCAATTTCAACATTCTCCTCTTTACTTCCAAAGTAACAAAACTCAATTTCTTCACACATATTCTTCACATCTATTTCAGAACCATGCAAAAGAGCAGCGCATAATTGTTTAAGCATAACTGCTGGACTCTTAGCATAATACAACATTCTAACTAATTTCCTCACTTTATTATGATGCACTGCTAGCATCCTGAAATGATGAAAAACACTATGGCATACTCTCCTGGAAAGACAAGCCAGTGAATTACCATGCAAACCTGTCACTTCTCTCACTCTGCAAGGATCTAATTCTTGCAACAACTTCATTTTCTGCTTCAAACTTTTCTTATTAAATGTCCGTACAAAATCACAAAGCAAAGTGATGGAATCCTGTCGCATACTGCAAATACTACTACACTTCCAGGTGTACACAGGTCCCTTAGGACGTCTTCCTAAAACCTCATTACCTAACATCTCTTCTGCCTCTGTTGTCACAAGTTTTTCTTTTTCAACTGGACAACCATCTTTCACCTCATAAGCTCGACCGCTGGTGTCAACTGCATGCACCAAATAATTATCCTGGAAATAACTCTCCTCATTGAAAAATGCCTCATAACTTGAACTATGCATCCATTCTCCCGAAACAACTTCACAAAAATTACTACGATTAACTATTCTCTTCCATCTACTATTTCTTTTGAAATCATAAATTGCCTTGTTTAGCTTCCTAATTCTATTGATTATCAAAATAAATAACTTTCGTTTAATTTCAAATGCCTGATCAATAACTTTCTCAACTTTTTTTTTCTCTTATAAAAAACCACTTTCTGTTGACCTTTCTTAATATTTTTTAACAAATTGCCAATTATCCTGTTGCGGAACATTCGTTTACGAATGTCCCTAAACTGTTGTTTCCTTCTACTATCATGCACAGAGTTATCTCTTGCTCTAGCAGTAACATTTTTGATTGGCCTTTCCTTTCCGTTTAAATTGCTTCTCTTTTTCTGGACAAAAACATTTTCTGTAGTACTACTTTTTTTTCTAGAAATGTTTCTTATGAATGTTTTCGTGGTCTTACCCGGTGCTTTCTTGGTGACTTGACGATTTTTTATTGTAGATGACTGCTGCAGTAAATGATGGACCTGCTGTCTTTGACGTTTTGTAGCCTTTCTCATTCTCTCCTTAGTTGGCATTCTCAAAATTTGAAATGATCTGCAGTTGAATCTGTGGTAAAATATAATAAAAAATGTTATTAACCACTATTACCAAACAGTAAATCAATAACAGTCATCAAAAACTTAACACACTACTTAACATTTTTACATATAATATTTTTTAGTGCTTTGGCAAATTTAGAATACAGAAATAGCAGAAAAGAAATGGAATTCTTCTTCATTTTACCTGTCCTGTTTTATATGTGAATCTGATCTAATTTTATGAGCATATTTTAATATTTTATTGAAGACACTACACATAACCTGTTTTTGAAGGTGTGTTTAATTTAAAATTAAACAGTTTACATTTTTACTTTTCATTTATTGTAAATTTCAAAAATAAATGTTTATAGTTCCATAGGCTCAAGCAGGTCAGCTTCCCACCCTATGTCATACAATTCTGACAAATCGGCATCCTCATCATGTTCTTCATCATCCTCAGGATTTAAATCATCCAAGGGATCTACTTCCACTGACGTTTCAATTACAAGTTCAATGATGAGGTCGAGATCAACTGATTGCTGATTATCACTCATGTTGATGTTGTCGTTATCTTTAAAGAAAGAGAACAACAATGAGATGTTGCAGAGTAAGAGACAAATCTCAGAGATTATAATACTAAATTTGTTTAACAAGAGTAACATTTTGCAGCTATTATTTAGCCATGTCCAGCGATGCTGAGGAGGTGAGGCCTATGTCCAAGTTTACAGTGAACAGGACTCATCTCTTCTTAACCTTGGATAAGCCTCACCGACTCTGTGTCCCCTGCTCATACTTAAATGTACAGGGGCAGATTTATGCTAAGTGGCGCATCCCCACGGATGCAACAGTTAATGTGCACCGCTGCTCTGCCACCCATAGTGTGCCGCATTTACAATGTGGAGCACCATTGAGCAAAAACAGCACAGATGCGTCACACATCTGTGCCGCAAAAGCAGCACATTGCAGGAATCTTGCATAAGCGCGACATGTCTACTGCAATGCACAGGAGGAAGCCTCACATTGCATGGTGCATCACTTCTTATGCCTGTTTCAAACAGGCGTAAGGATTTGATTCAGCAATGCTATAAAGCTGAGTCAGTGAAATCTTCTAAATTTCACTGTGTTAGTTTTACAGGGCTGTCATGCAAATTAATGCATACCTTGCAACAAAACACCTATATGAAAACTGACGCAGGTTTCATGTGGCACAGGACTTTACAGCATGACACATCTGCCTAGATGCATCAAGTTATAAATATGTCGCCACATAGCAAATCTTTTGCACCGCCGCGTCACAAAAGTGACGCGAAAGAGACATACACCTATCATAAATCTGTCCCTAACATTTTAAATGATTGATTCAAGATAAAGTGTGGCCTATCCAGAGATTTGTTTGAGGTGAGGCCTACTCAGGGTTGCAGATGAAATTTACGCTTGTTGAAGAGTACAGAGGAGATAATACATGTGAAGGCCTACCAATGAAGTAAGTCATATCCACTTCACTCTTGAACAAAGGCGAGATCTCTTCTGTGTCCGTGGACAGGCCTAAACCTCAACTGCACAATTTCATTCGTAAACTTAGGAAACACAGGTGATGTAATTGAAAAATGTGGAGTTTCTTTTCCTCATTTCACAATCACATCAACTGTGTTTCCTTTGCTTAGGTATCTCATAGTGCAGATGGAGTCTAGCATATCAAAGAGTACACATAAGTTGAGCAGTGTATACAACAATTTTGACATTTAAAGAAAATTCAGCTTCTTATCTTGTTGGAGATGAAATGAGGCCTGTCTTGCAACATGGTGCATCTTTTGCATCACTGCTGCATCGGTTTCATGTGTCACGGGACTTTACAGCATGACACATCTGCCTAAATGCATCAAGTTGTAAATATGTCACCACATAGCAAATCTTTTGCACCGCCGCTGCATCACAAAAGTGACGCACAGTGACGCAAAAGAGGCATACACCTATCATAAATCGTTTTTTTAAGCCCTTTCTCCATTTTTAGATCACTTTTAACATGGCTATGTAAGTCAAATAATCAAGATCTAAATTTGCCAAGCACAGATGGGGGCGTATTTACAAGGACCTTGCACCACAGGGAAAGGTCTTAAATTAAAATGGGGAAAATAACATCAGAGAGACTCAAAGGCCTTATAAATATGCCCCAAGCAACCTATGAACCTCTAGCATTACATATCAACAAACCTAATTGATTTCAAAAAACGTTTTTAAACACAACTTGAAAAGCAATTATATTCATACATTCATGGGGAAGTTACTTAAAATACCCTAAGACACATGAAACCGTTTTTTTTAAGCCCTTGCTCCATTTTTAGATCACTTTTAACATGGCTATGTAAGTCAAATAATCAAGATCTAAATTTGCCAAGCACAGATGGGGGCGTATTTACAAGGACCTTGCACCACAGGGAAAGGTCTTAAATTAAAATGGGAAAAATAACATCAGAGAGACACAAAGGCCTTATAAATTTGCCCCAAACAACCTATGAAGCTCTAGCAGTACATATCAAGAAACCTAATTTTTTTCATAAATCGTTTTTAAACACATCAACTAAATCAATTAGATGCCTACATTCAAGGGGAAATGACTTAAAATGGCCTAAGACACATGAAAGCGATTTTTTAAGTCCCTTGCAACATTTTGGGTCACTTTTAACATGGCTATGTTAGTCAAAGAATTAAAATCTAAATTTGCCAAGCACAGATGGGGGCATATTTACAAGGACCTTGCACCACGGGGAAAGGTCTTAAATTAAAATGGGAAAAATTACATCAAAGGAAGTCAAAAGCCTTGAAAATATGCCCCAAGCAACCTATGAAACTCTAGCAGTACATATCAAGAAACCTAATTGATTTCAAAAAACGTTTTTAAACACATCTTGTAAATCAATTATAGTCATACATACATGGGGAAGTGAGTTAAAATACCCCAAGACACATGAAAGCATTTTTGTAAGACCCTTGCACTTTTTTTGCATCACTTTTAACATGGCTATGTAACACAAAGAAACAAAATCTATTTGTAAAACACTTGACACAAAGCAACATTTTAAATACACAACTTTCTTCATAATTTTCTCCCTAAACCATACTATTCTCTACCTAAATTAAATGAATCTTTTCTCACCTTAGCAAATACTTTATGAGTTTCAAAACAGTCTCAGAAACACACCAAATTGTCTTTAGCAGAGCAAAAGGTATGCACTCCAGAGTCTGCAGCTATGAAAAGCACAGAAATGCTGTAACTCATCACACATATCTCTCATGTCACCCAATCAAAACTCTTCCTTCACTTTTTTAAAATCAACACCCTTCCCCCCTCTGGCCTTTCTGCCTTTTTTGCATAGCAACCACCTCCTGAAAGACCTCTCATGTTTGCAAGTTCACACAACAATGTTTCAATTGAACTCTGAACTCTCAGTGCACCTGCGTATCCAGTGCAATCTTTCATTAAATGATTTTTTCTTGACCATTCAAATTACATCTTTCAAACAACACATCCATGCACCCTAACTTTCTGTTTTCAGCAATCAAAATCCACCAATCACTGCTACTGCTTCCTTAACACAGAAACTCCACAGTTTTTTTCATTTTAAACTCTTATTTTTTCAACTCCCATTTCATTGCCACACTTCATCTGACTGCAGCAGAACCTCCTCTCACCATGTTTTCTGTCTGGATTGTTGGACATAGTTACATCTACTGGGCTCAAAGGTATGCTGAGAACAGAAATTTACCTAACCTCAATTTACAAGATGTGGAAATTAAGTGGTTTGGCCACAGAGGATTAAAATGTCACCAATTGATACCATTGGTGAAAACCTTTATGCATTTGCCAAAACCTGACCTGGTAATTGTGCACTGTGGAGGAAATGACTTGGGCACTTTGACTGGTGTAGGTCTGGAAATACTTTTAAAGGACACCTTTGAGCAATTGATGGCACTTTTTCCTCAAACTGCCTTGGTATATTCAAATATATGCCAAAGACAGAAATGGAGGTGGTCGAACCAATTTTGTCCACAAATTGAGAAGTCGAGGAAGCATGTAAACAAATCTGTTTCAGCTTACATGAGAGACCATGGAATGAAATGTTGCTTTGTGTCAAGTGTTTTAGAAATAGATTTTGTTTCTTTGAGTTACATAGCCATGTTAAAAGTGACGCAAAAATAGTGCAAGGGTCTTACAAAAATGCTTTCATGTGTCTTAGGGCATTTTAACTCACTTCTCCATGAATGTAGGAATATAATTGCTTTACAATATGTGTTTAAAAATGTTTTTTGAAATCAATTAGGTTTCTTGATATGTACTGGTAGAGTTTCATAGGTTAATTGGGGCATATTTACAAGGCTTTTGAGTTCATTTGATGTAATTTTTCCCATTTTATTTTAAGACATTTCCTTGTGGTGCAAGGTCCTTGTAAATACGCCCCTATGTGTGCTTGGCAAATTTAGATTTTGATTCTTTGAGTCACATAGCCATGTTAAAAATGACCCAAAAATGGTGCAAGGGACTTAAAAAAACGCTTTCATGTGTCTTAGAGCATTTTAAGTCATTTCCCCTTGAATGTAGGTATATAATTGATTTAGATGATGTGTTTAAAAACGATTTTTGAAATCAATTAGGTTTCTTGATATGTAGTGCTAGAGTTTCATAGGTTGCTTGGGGCATATTTATAAGGCCTTTGAGTCTCTCTGATGTTATTTTTTCCATTTTAATTTAAGACCTTTCCCTGTGGTGTAAGGTCCTTGTAAATACGACCCCATGTGTGCTTGGCTAATTTAAGTACAGATAGGATGTGCTTCTACATAGGACCTGTGTTGTGTTTTCAAATTATGACCAGAAAATCTTTTTTTTTTTTTAAACTCTTTTCACATTTATGAGAAGGTCATATTTTGTGTGCTTCTGTAAATAAATATTGAACTGAGAAATATTAAACTGAGGCTTCTGTAAGTGTCAAAGGAGGTGAGTAATGTACATTTCTCTGTTGGATACAGTCCTCATCCTCTGCGTACTCTTGGATATGCTAGACTAAATCTGCTCAATGAGATAACTAAGCTGAGGAAACACAGGTTATGTGATTCTGAAATGAGGAAAAGAAATTCCACATTTTTCAATTACATCACCTGTGTTTCCTAACTTTACAAATCACATTGTGCAGATGAGGTTTAGGCCTGTCCACAGACACAGAAGAGGTCTGGCCTTTGTTCAAGAGTGAAGTGGACATGACTCACTTCATTGGTAGGCCTGCACATGTATTATCTCCTCTGTACTCTTCAACAAGCGTAAATTTCATCTGCAACCCTGAGTAGGCCTCACCTCAAACAAACCTCTGGATAGGGCACACCTTATCGTCATCCTGAATCAATCATTTAAAATGTTAGGGACAGATTTATGATAGGTGTGTGCCTCTTTTGCGCCACTGTGCGTCACTTTTGTGACGCAGCGGCGGTGCAAAAGATTTGCTATGTGGCAACATATTTACAACTTGATGCATCTAGGCAGATGTGTCATGCTGTAAAGTTCCGTGCCACATGAAACCGATGCAGCAGTGATGCAAAAGATGCACCATGTTGCAAGACAGGCCTCACTTCATCTCCAACAAGATAAGAAGCTGAATCTTCTGTAAATGTCAAAATTGTTGTATACAGTGCCCAACTTCTGTGTACTCTTTGATATGCTAGACTCCATCTGCACTATGAGATACCTAAGCAAAGGAAAGACAGGTGATGTGATTGTGAAATGAGGAAAAGAAATTCCACATTTTTCAATTACATCACCTGTGTTTCCTAACTTTACGAATGACATTGTGCAGATGAGGTTTAGGCCTGTCCATGGACACAGAAGAGGTCTGGCCTTTGTTCAAGAGTGAAGTGGACATGACTCACTTCATTGGTAGGCCTGCACATGTATTATCTCCTCTGTACTCTTCAACACGCGTAAATTTCATCTGCAACCCTGAGTAGGCCTCACCTCAAACAAACCTCTGGATAGGGCACACCTTATCGTCATCCTGAATCAATCATTTAAAATGTTAGGGACAGATTTATGATAGGTGTGTGCCTCTTTTGCGCCACTGTGCATCACTTTTGTGACGCAGCGGCTGTGCAAAAGATTTGCTATGTGGCAACATATTTACAACTTGATGCATCTAGGCAGATGTGTCATGCTGTAAAGTCCCGTGCCACATGAAACCGATGCAGCAGTGATGCAAAAGATGCACCATGTTGCAAGACAGGACTCACTTCATCTCCAACAAGATAAGAAGCTGAATCTTCTGTAAATGTCAAAATTGTTGTATACAGTGCTCAACTTCTGTGTACTCTTTGATATGCTAGACTCCATCTGCACTATGAGATACCTAAGCAAAGGAAACACAGGTGATGTGATTGTGAAATGAGGAAAAGAAATTTCACATTTTTCTATTACATCACCTGTGTTTCCTAACTTTACGAATGACATTGTGCAGATGAGGTTTAGACCTGTCCACGAACACAGAAGAGGTCTGGCCTTTGTTCAAGAGTGAAGTGGACATGACTCACTACATTGGTAGGCCTGCACATGTATTATCTCCTCTGTACTCTTCAACAAGCGTAAATTTCATCTGCAACCCTGAGTAGGCCTCACCTCAAACAAACCTCTGGATAGGGTACACCTTATCGTCATCCTGAATCAATCATTTAAAATGTTAGGGACAGATTTATGATAGGTGTGTGCCTCTTTTGCGCCGCTGTGCGTCACTTTTGTGACGCAGCGGCGGTGCAAAAGATTTGCTATGTTGCGACATATTTACAACTTGATGCATCTAGGCAGATGTGTCATGCTGTAAAGTCCTGTGCCACATGAAACCAATGCAGCAGTGATGCAAAAGATGCACCATGTTGCAAGACAGGCCTCACTTCATCTCCAACAACATACCGTCCGTTTAAACTGTAAACATTTAGGAATGTGTAGGGGGCATGGAGAAGCTGAATCTTCTGTAAAATGTCAAAATTGTTGTATACAGTGCTCAACTTCTGTGTACTCTTTGATATGCTAGACTCCATCTGCACAATGAGATACCTAAGCAAAGGAAACACAGGTGATGTGATTGTGAAATGAGGAAAAGAAATTCCACATTTTTCAATTACATCACCTGTGTTTCCTAACTTTACGAATCACATTGTGCAGATGAGGTTTAGGCCTGTTCACGGACACAGAAGAGGTCTGACCTTTGTTCAAGAGTGCAGTGGACATGACTCACTTCATTGGTAGGCCTGCACATGTATTATCTCCTCTGTATTCTTCAACAAGCGTAAATTTCATCTGCAACCCTGAGTAGGCCTCACCTCAAACAAACCTCTGGATAGGGCACACCTTATCGTCATCCTGAATCAATCATTTAAAATGTTAGGGGCAGTTTTATGATAGGTGTGTGCTTCTTTTGCGCCGCTGTGCGTCACTTTTGTGACTCAGCGGCGGTGCAAAAGATTTGCTATGTTGCGACATATTTACAACTTGATGCATCTAGGCAGATGTGTCATGCTGTAAAGTCCTGTGCCACATGAAACCAATGCAGCAGTGATGCAAAAGATGCACCATGTTGCAAGACAGGCCTCACTTCATCTCCAACAACATACCGTCTGTTTAAACTGTAAACATTTAGGAATGTGTAGGGGGCATGGAGAAGCTGAATCTTCTGTAAATGTCAAAATTGTTGTATAGAGTGCTGAACTTCTGTGTACTCTTTGATATGCTAGACTCCATCTGCACAATGAGATACCTAAGCAAAGGAAACACAGGTGATGTGATTGTGAAATGAGGAAAAGAAATTCCAAATTTTTCAATTACATCACCTGTGTTTCCTAACTTTACGAATCACATTGTGCAGATGAGGTTTAGGCCTGTTCACGGACACAGAAGAGGTCTGACCTTTGTTCAAGAGTGCAGTGGACATGACTCACTTCATTGGTAGGTCTGCACATGTATTATCTCCTCTGTATTCTTCAACAAGCCTAAATTTCATCTTCAACCCTGAGTAGGCCTCACCTCAAACAAACCTCTGGATAGGCCACACCTTATCGTCATCCTGAATCAATCATTTAAAAGGTTAGGGACAGATTTATGATAGCTGTGTGCCTCTTTTGCGCCGCTGTGCGTCACTTTTGTGACGTAGCGGCAGCGCAAAAGATGCGCTATGTTGCGACATATTTACAACTTGATGCATCTAGGCAGATGTGTCATGCTGTAAAGTCCTGTGCCACATGAAACCTGCGTCAGGTTTCATATAGGCGTTTTGTTGCAGGGTGGGCATTCATTTGCATGAAAGCCCTGTAAAACTAACACAGTGAAATTTAGAAGATTTCACTGAGTCAGCTTTATAGCATTGCTGAATCAAATCCTTACGCCTGTTTGAAACAGGCATAAGGAGTGATGCACCATGCAATGTGTGGCTTGCTCCTGTGCATTGCAGTAGACATGTCGCGTTTACGACGTGATTCCTGCAATGTGCTGCTTTTGCGGCACAGATGCGTGACGCATCTGTGCTGTTTTTGCTCAATGGTGCTCCACATTGTAAATGCTGCACATCATGGGTGGCAGAGCAGCGGTGCACGTTAACTGGTGCATCCCTGGGGATGCGCCAGTTAACATAAATCTGCCCCTTTACATTTAAGTATGAGCAGGGTACACAGAGTCGGTGAGGCTTATCCAAGGTTAAGAACAGATGAGTCCTGTTCACTGAAAACTTGGACATAGGCCTCACCTCCTCAGCATCGCTGGACATGGCTAAATAATAATTGCAAAATGTTACTCTTGTTAAACAATTTTAATATTATAGTCTCTGAGATTTGTCTCTTACTCTGCAACATCTCATTGTTGTTCTCTTTCTTTAAAGATAACGACAACATCAACCATGAGTGATAATGAGCAATCAGTTGATCTCGATCTTATCATTGAACTTGTCATTGAAACGTCAGTGGAAGTAGATCCCTTGGATGATTTAAATCCTGAGGATGATGAAGAACATGATGAGGATGCCGATTTGTCAGAATTGTATGACATAGGGTGGGAAGCTGACCTGCTTGAGCCTATGGAACTATAAACATTTATTTTTAAAAGTTACTGGAAATAAAAAGTAAAAATGTAAACCATTTCATTTAAAATTAAACAAAAGTTCAAAAACAGGTTGTGTGTAGTGTCTTTAATAAAATAGTCAAATATGCTCATAAAATTAGTTCAGATTCACATATAAAACAGCACAGGTCAAATGTAGAAGCATTCCATTTCTTTACTACTATTTGTGAATACTAAATTTGCCAATGCACTAAAAATTATTCTATGTAAAAATGACAAGTAGTGTGTTAAATTTTTGACGACTGTTATTGATTTACTGTTTGCTAATAGTGGTTAATAACATTTTTAATTATATTTTACCACAGATTCAACTGCAGATCATTTCAAAAGGAGAGAATGCCATCTAAACAACGAAACCGAAAGGCTACAAAACGTCAAAGACAGCAGCTTAATAAAATCTTGCAGCAGTCCTCTTCAATAAAAACTCGTCAAGTCACCAAGAAAGCTCCGGGTAAGACAACGAAATCATTCATAAGAAAAATTTGTAGAAAAAAAAGTAGTACTACAGAAAATGTTTTAGTCCAGAAAAAGAGAAGCAATTTAAACGGAAAGGGAAGGCCAATCAAAAATGTTACTGCTAGAGCAGGAGATAACTCTGTGCATGGTAGTAGAAGGAAAAATCAGTTTAGGGACATTCGCAGACGAATGTTCCACAACAGGATAATTGGCAATTTGTTAAAAAATATTAAGAAAGGTCAGCAGAAAGTGGTTTTTTATAAGAGAAAAAACAAAATTGAGAAAGTTATTGATCAGGCATTTGAAATTAAGCGAAAGTTATATTTTTTGATAATCAATAGAATTAGGAAGCTAAACAAGGCAATTTATGATTTCAAAAGAAATAGTAGATGAAGAGAACAGTTAATCGTAGTAAATTTTGTGAAGTTTTTTCAGGAGAATGGATGCATAGTTCAAGTTGTGAGGCATTTTTTAATGAGGAGAGTTATTTCCAGGATAATGATTTGGTGCATGCAGTTGACATCAGTGTTCGAGCTTATGAGGTAAAAGATGGTTGTCCAGTTGAAAAAGAAAAAATTGTGACAACAGAGGCAGAAGAGGTGTTAGGTAATGAGGTTTTAGGAAGACGTCCTAAGGGACCTGTGTACACCTGGAAGTGTAGTAGTATTTACAGTGTGCGACAGGATTCCATCAATTTGCTTTGTGATTTTGTACGGACATTTAATAAGAAAAGTTTGAAGCAGAAAATGATGTTGTTGCAAGAATTAGATCCTTGCAGAGTGAGAGAAGTGACAGGTTTGCATGGTCATTCACTGGCTTGTCTTTCCAGGAGAGTATGCCAGAGTGTTTTTCATCATTTCAGGCTGCTAGCAGTGCATCATAATAAAGTGAGGAAATTAGTTAGAATGTTGTATTACGCTAAGAGTCCAGCAGTTATGCTTAAACAATTATGCACTGCTCTTTTGCATGGTTCTGAAATAGATGTGAAGAATATTTGTGAAGAAATTGAGTTTTGTTACTTTGGAAGTAAAGAGGTGAATGTTGAAATTGACCCAGAAGAAGAGGGTAATGTGGAAGATAGTGTACAGGTTTCCAGTACAGATAATTTTCTGAAGGAAATTGCCACGTTTCAGGTGAAATCAAGTGAGAGGCCTAATTTCACTTGTGTGTGTTGTCGACGTACTTATTATAAGAATCAGACTAAGTTAGTGGATTTATATGCGAAAAGTGAAAGGGAAAATAATACTGAATGGAAGGATTTCGCAACATACTTGATGGTAGAAAATTGTTTTGATTTGGGATTGGATCAACGTGTGTGTACTTATTGTTGTAACAAATTAAATCAAAACCGGATGCCTGCTAGAGCGGTTCATAATAATCTGGAATTGGTTGAGATTCCTTCTGAATTGAAGGATTTAAATACTTATGAATCTATTTTGATTCAAAGTATCCATCCCTTTCAGGCTATTGTAAGAATGGAGCCAAAGACAGGGAAATTGCCTCCATCAGATTTACAGAGAGGATTAAAGGGAAGAGTTGTTTATTTGCCTCTAGATTTGAAGAAAAACATTAATACAATTGGAGTAGAAAAAGTGGAAGAGGAACCTCTGGTTATCTTAGTTAATGGGGTTCCGACAAAGAGTAAGAAAATATGGCAAGATTTAGTGGATGTTAGGAAAGTCAAAAAGGCAACATTGTATTTGAAAAAAAGCAATAAGTACTATAAGAATGTATATGTTGCAGAAGAGGAAGTAAGTGAAGAAGAGGATAGTGATTTGTGTGGTGGTCAAATTGAGAAAGTAGAACCCTCTAAAAGTGAAGAAATATATGAACATTATAGTGTTCATCCTTTGCATTCCAAGGAAGTCATGGGGAATGCTATTGAGTTGTTTCAAATGAAACAAGCCAAAGGGAGTCCCATTAGTGTTTGGGAGGAAAGTTTGGAAGCTCGGTGTTTCCCACAGCTATTTCCAACAGGTCAAGGAGGAAGATATGATGAGCGACCTCATCAAATTCCTGCTTCTGAATACCGGACTTTACGATTGTATGCAGAAGATCCTAGGTTTCGACAATGCATTCCGTATTTGTTTCATCTCCTGTTTGAAGGCGATCTGTCTGGACTGTCATATGCAGTGAACCACATCTTGAAAAGTGGTATACAGATGCAAAACATCTCGGCAAGTGACTTTATGGATAAAGTAAATGTGCAAGACAGTATTTTGGATTCTCACCTGATTAATCTCATGGCGTGTCAGCGTGGTACTAATGAGTACTGGTACCGTCGTCATGGTGATTTAAAATGTATGCTGAGGAACTTAGGAACTCCCACATGGTTCCTCACTCTCAGCTGTGCCGAGTATGGCTGGGAAGACTTACTTGAATTTCTACGAGAGGCAAATGGAAACATTGAAAATATCGAATTCAAGACACCCGGAGAACTGTGCTCTTTGGATCCAGTGAATGTATGCAGGTACTTCAATCATAGATTTGAAGCTATGATGTCTTTCATCATGAACAAGAAAAATCCACCTCTTGGAGAGGTGATGGATTTCTTCTGGAGAAAGGAGTACCAAGCAAGAGGTGCTCCTCATATACATATGCTGCTGTGGATCAAGGATGCACCTAAATTTGGAACAGATCCAGAAGACTTAGTGATGAGTTTCATAGAACAGTATTCTACATGTGCTGTTCCAAACGCAAAGGAAGACAAAAGCCTAAGAGAACAAGTTTTACGCTTCCAAAGCCATCGTTGTGGAAAGTACTGTCGTCGTAAATTCAGAAACAAGGACAAGTTCTACACCAAATGTTGTTTCGCCTTTCCACGACCGGTGATTTCTAAAGGAAGAGTGAACAGTTTGATGTCTTCGCTGCGACATAATGTGATGAAGAAATCACCTAAAAACACATACAATTTGAAAAGGAACGAAGAGTCCAAGTACATCAACGACTACAACCCAGTGATTTTGTCCATGTGGAATGCTAACATGGATATACAGTTTGTGGCTGATAACTGTCTGGATGTGGCTCGGTATGTGACATATTACATCACCAAAAAAGAAAAGACAGAATTGAAGGATATGTGGGAGGACATTTCCCATGAAAAGAGCCTCAGTAAGAAGTTGTACAGTTTCAGTCTGAAGATGTTGTCACATCGAGAAATCGGAGCTTACGAATGTTCTGACCGGTTGTCTTCAGCAAGTCTCTATGCCAAATCCAGGAGTATCGTTTGGGCGAGTCTTGGTCTTGCTGCAATGCGTAATCGAGTTCTGAAACCTGTGCGGGAAATTGAGTATTTGGCGGAAAAGGAGCCAAACAGTACAGATATTTTGAAGACCAACATGTTGGATACATATTATCCAAATCGAAGCAGTCACCTCGAGAATGTTTGTCTGTATGAGGTTCTACAAAATTACATATTCAAGAGGAACATCAAAGAAGATATTGATAAAGGAGTGTATGCTGTAATTGGAAGTGAGGGATGTCTGGTCAAGCAAAGAAAATGCCACTTGGTAAACCATCGAGTTTTTCTATTTAGCACTTTTGCAACTTTTCAAGCCTTGGCGTGCAGAAGAGGAACTGCTTGGAGATTTCCTCTGTTACAAAGACTCTTTCAATGCCGCCAAGGAGACCATAGAATGTCCTGTTTTTCCCAAATATCTAGAAATGTTGAATGCGGAAATCGAGCAGGAAGCAACGATTGCAGCCGAGATTGCTAGAGACAGTTCTCAGGACAGTCAGAGTTCTGTTTCATTGAGTTAGGATCCACTAGGAGGACCAGTTATCGAAAATGAAGCTGCCACTGCCATGATTGAAGTGGAAAGAGCCATGGCACATGCTCAGGAGGATGCGGTTAACTTAGAAGACTTGGAAAGACAACTCAGCGTTGAGCAGAGGAAAATATATGACGAAGTTACCAACCAAATTGATCATGGATTAAGTCATGAGAAGAAAGAGTGCTCATGTACGTCGTTGAAGCCTGTCCCACTGTACGTGAGTGGAGAAGCGGGAACTGGAAAAAGTTTCCTCATTAAAGCAATTTCATGTTATTTGCAGAAAAGGACTGAGTCATCGCTGTCTTGTGTTGTCACCGCTCCTACTGGACTGGCAGCACATAACATTAAAGGTATTACTTTGCATCGTCTACTGATGCTGCCAGTGGAGCATGATAACAAATTACAATACCACAAGTTATCTGGAGATGCTTGTTGTGAAGTTTCAAGAGTCTTGAAGAAAATGAAACTTCTTATCATTGACGAAGTAAGCATGGTTTCCAATGTCATGCTTGCCTTTGTGCATTTGAGAATGCAAGAAGTTCTCAAAACAGAGTATGATGTGTTATTTGGTGGCAAACACATCATTGTTTTCGGTGATCTTCTGCAGCTGACACCAGTGAAAGGACAACCTGTGTTTAAAATACTCACGCATGAAGATACCAGGAAGTGCCTAGGGAGCATTGGCAACGTTAATATATGGTTACACTTCAATTATGCTGAACTGCGTGAAAATATGCGTCAGGCGAAGGATGAAGATTACAAGAATATTCTACAAGATGTTAGAATCGGAAAAGTGACCGAGCATGGGAAAGAAGCTTTACATGCACGATTACTGTCAAATTTGTATCCAGAACAAGACGTGGTGCCTGAGAATATTTTTCAGAAAATTACTGAGAAGAAATCTGGAATATGTTTGATGCCAACTCTTGCAGAATGTGCCATCTTCAACAACAAAATGTTGTATTTAGAAAACCAAGAGATTGTGAAACTGGAAGCTATTGACAGAGTAGAGCATATGGGATCAACAATTATTTTGTCTGAGAATTTGAAATCAAAATTGGATTCATTAGAGAAGACTATATCTAAAACTGCAGGTTTTGAAAAGACTCTGAATGTGTGCTTAAATTGTCGTATAATTTTAAGAAGGAATTTACATGTTGAAAGAGGTCTGGTAAATGGATCAATGGGTAATGTTGTTGATTTTGTGAAATACAGAAATAGAGATGGAATTGAATTTTTAAAAATTAAATTTGATGGCATTGAGGAAGTACAGCTAATTGGTCGTTGCTCTGCTAGGTTTTTGCTTGTGAAAGACTTATATGTTCGCCGTAAGCAGTTTCCTGTTTGCTTGGCATATGCGGTGACAATCCATGAATCGCAAGGTTTAGGTGTAGACAGTGCATTGGTGAATATTGGCAGTTCTGTGTTCAAGGAGGGTATGGCATATGTGGCATTGTCACGAGTTAGAACTTTATCGGGATTGTACTTGATTGAGTGTGATGTCACAAACATTTGTGCGGATCTAGATTGTGTTAAGGAATACAATAGGTTAAGAAGAGAGTATGCGCCACATTTGCCTCAATATCCTTTGTTTGAGAAACGTGTGGTAGGCCGGAAACGAAGAAATGTGACCAATAGTAGGGAGGTTGTAGCAAAAAGACGAAAAGTCGATGAACCAGAAATTATAAGCAGAAAGAAAAAGGATTTTGTTGAAGATGTTGTTGGTTTTCAATTTGAAAACAGTTCTGGTGTCAACTGCTATGCTAATGTAGTGGTTAATGTTTTGTTTTCTCTAGAAAATGTAAAACAAGAGATTGTGGTCAATTCGGATCAAAGATTTTGCAGTTTGTTGAATTCTGTGTTAGAGAAATGTAGCACAGATAGAACAAAAATAGAAAGTGTGTCTGAAATTCGAAATGTGTTATACAGATGTTCAGGTCAAACACAATTCTCTCAAAATATTCAGCAAGATTGTCAGGAGTTTTTAATGTATATGCTTGATGTATTGCATGATGAAGGTGTAGATGTAGATCACCTGTTTGGGCTTTCTTATCAATGGCAGCATGACTGCGAGAACTGTAGGGTATCAAGTACTACTAGTGTAGACTCAGAAAAATTTATATATTTAACTTTGCCAGACAGTAAATCAGTGTCCTTTAATAAGCTAGTAAAAGCAGCTGATCACAACATGGAGTGTAGCCAATGTAAGTCTGAAATGTTGTCAACATTATTTATACGAACATATGGCCAGTATGTCATTTTAATGTTCCAACGATGTAGGCCTGATGGAACAAAATTGACAACTTTAATTAAAAATTTTGTGGCTTCGCAGTTGTCAATATCAGGAAAGACTTTTGTAACTGCAGCAATTATATATCATGACGGTCCTTCAACAACATCAGGACATTACACAGCTTATTTAAAGTCTAGAAACGGCTGGTCATTCTGCAATGATTCTGTTTTAACTTAAAAAAAAAAATTGCCTTTTGACCTTAAAAATTCTTACCTGGTGTTTTTAAAACCAAAATTTTAGGGAAGGAATCTCGGGATTTGCTCTGAGGAATTTCAAGAGGTTCTAATGGCTCCTACACTATTTGGCCTTGAGGATAAGTGTAGTACAGAGTCAAAAGTTAATTTTTAAGTTTTAAATAGTTCCTGGAAAAAAAGAAAGTTTTCTTACAGAAAGTGGTGGGCACGGATTAGTTAAAGGACAACAGAGTATTTCCCAAAGCAAACGGTGTTCTTACCATAACACTTAACGTCATGGAAAAATAACTGCACTTTGAATGAGTTCAGAAAAACTGTTTCTTTTTATAAGCTAATTCAAGCAGCCAATCAAAACATGGAGTAGAGGTAATGTAAGTCTGCAATGCTGTCTAGATTATTTGACCAAACTTTTGGTTATAATGTCATTTTAAAATTCCAACTATATAAACCTGATGAAAGTAAGTCTTCAACTTTAATTACAAATGTTGTGGCTACACAGTCGTTTATTTTAGGAAGAACATTTTTAACTGCAGCTATTATATGACATGATGGTCCTTTGACAAGATCCGCTTATTACACAGCTTATTGAAAATGTAAAAAAAGCTGCTGTTTCGTAAATGATTCCTATTTGACTACGATACAATGTTGCCTTTTTACTTAAAAATATTCTTACTTTCTGTTTTCAGAAAAGAGAATTTAGGGTAGGTAACTGGCCTATAATGATTCTAGGGGTTGATATAATTTTATCTACTGTTTTAAATTGCTTTGTGATTAAAAGTGATGTAGAGAATTAAATAATTGTAGTAGTCATAGAGGTAGTGTAAGTCTGCTTCATAGTAAGCAGTATCAGTGTCATAGGAAATGTGGAACATGAGTGAGCAAGAAGGGTGAGATATTACTAGTACAGGATTGTGAAAGTGATCTTGAACGTTTTCTTTCTGAAAGTTGCGGAAATACAAAATGACGGGAATTGCTAAGAAGAATTACAAGAGTTATAAATGGCTCTTACACGATTTGGCCTTGTGGAAAAGTGCGGTAGAGAGCAAGAAGTCATTTATTGTATGTAACATATTTGTCAAAACGATGGAGCTTTTCTTTCAGAAAGTGGCGGGCTGAAAATAATAACAGCACAACAGAGTGTAAGCTGTTCATAGGATATCCTTGGACGTCATGGAAAGTAAGTTACTTTTCAGGAGTTCTGATTTCTGATTGGTTATGTTATATGGGTTTTTTAAACACAATCATTTTGATTGTGTTTTTTTTCCCCCGCTGTTATATGATGAATACCTTCAAGTCACTGTTTTTAGTGAAATTTGATACATTCTGAGAACAGCAAAAATTAAACATTTAACATGTATAATTAATTCTGTACTTTTTGTATTTATGATATACATTTAGAACTGTGTAGTAGGCATGGAGAAGCTGAGGCTTCTGTAAGTGTCAAAGTTGTTGCATACAGTGCTCACATTCTACGTAGACTTTCATATGATAGACTACATCTGCACAATGAGATACCTAAGCAAAGGAAACACAGGTGATGTGATTGTGGAATGAGCAAAAGAAATTGCACGTTTTTCTATTAAATTACCTGTGTTTCCTAACATTACACATCACATTGTGTAGATGTGGTTTAGGCCTGTTCCAGGAGACAAAGGAGGTCTGACATTTGTTCAAGAGTGTAGTGGACATGACTCACTTTGTTGGTAGGCCTGCACATGTATTATCTCCTCTGTACTCTTCAACAAGCCTAAATTTCATCTGCAACCCTGAGTAGGACTTACCTGAAACAAATCTGTGGATAGGCCACACCTTATCAGCATCTAGAAACAATCATTTAAAATGTTAAGGGCAGATTTATGATGGCTGTGCGCCTCTTTTGCGCCGCTGTTCCGTCACTTTTGTGACGCAGCAGCAGTGTAAAAGATGCACCATGTTGCAAGATACGCCTCAGTTCATCTCCAGCAAGATACCGTCAGTTTAAAATGTATATAATTAGGACTGTGTAGGGGGCATGCAGAAGCTGAGGCTTCAGTAAGTGTCAAAGTTGTTGCATGCAGTGCTGCACTTCTGCGTACTCTTTCATATGCTGGACTACATCTGCACAATGAGATACCTAAGCAAAGGAAACACAAGTGATGTGATTGTGAAATGAGCAAAAGAAATTGCACGTTTTTCAATTACATCACCTGTGTTTCCTAATATTATGAATCACATTGTGCAGATCAAGGCCTGTCCAGGGAAACAGAGGAGGTCTGGCCTTTGTTCAAGAGTAAAGTGGACATGACTCACTTCATTGGTAGGCATGGACATGTATTATCTCCTCTGTACTCTTCAACAACTCTAAATTTCATCTGCAACCCTGAGTAGGCCTCACCTCAAACAAACCTCTGGATAGGACACACCTTATTGGCATCCTGAAACAATCATTTAAAATGTTAGGGACAGTTTTATGATGGCTGTGCACCTCTTTTGCGCTACCGTTGCGTCACTTTTGTGAGACAGCAGCAGTGCAAAAGATGCACCATGTTGCAAGATAGGCCTCACTTCATCTGCATCAAGATACTGTTAGTTTAAAATGTATATTTTTAGGACTGTGTAGGGGCATGGAGAAGCAGAGGCTTCTGTAAGTGTCAAAGTTGTTGAAAAACTGTTTGTCCTTCAATCTTTTCCCTTGTCTTTTCTAATTTTTAAATACATGTTTTAATATTTTTCAAATGTTTGTTCTCTCTTTCACAGATTGAAAGTATAAAAATAACAAGTGACTAAGTTAACGACAATTATAAGGTAAATGTTTTGTACTCTTTTCGTTACATTTCTATCACATTTAACTTCTATTAGTTTCACTACTTCATTTCTTTAACCCTCACTTTCCTGCCTTTGCTACTTCCCTCATTCCTTTCTCTATTACTTACTTACTCTACTCCTTCCACTCTTTTTCTCAGTCCCTCTCTTCTCATACTTCCTCACTCTTGTTCACTCACTCCGTCTCTATTACTCTCACTGTCTCTGACTGACCACTCTTTCACTACTTGTTCATTATGCTTTCTCTCTGTAGTTCAAGCACACTAAGGGGCATATTATCAACACAGGCAATAAAATTATCGCTGCTTTTATCGGCAGAAAACTGCCGCAAAAGTGGCTTTAGCGGCAGTTTTCTTCCGCAAAAGCGGCTTTAGCGGCAGTTTTCTGCCGATAAAAGCAGTCATTATCGGCAGAAAACTGCCGCAAAAGCGGCTTTAGTGGCAGATTTCTGCCGATAAAAGCAGCGATAATTTTATCACCTATGTTGATAATATGCCCCTATGTTATTTATATTTCTTTTCTGTTACTTCTTCTTTTCTGCTTTCTGTTTTTTCTCTCTGTTATTCCACATGTTTTAATCTTATTTTGAACATTCACTCACATTCTCTAAGAAACTCTTGTTTATTATTCTTCTACTCTCCTTTTTTTCTTCCACTTCCTTATCTATTTTGTTTTTCACAATTATACCCTCTTCCATCTTTTCTTCAGTAAATAGATCTATTAAACAGTATCTCTGTGTTACTCCCTATAGCTGTCTTTCTTTTAACATTACTCTCTGTTTCCTTCCCTTATACTTACTCTTCATTTTTTTTTTTGGTTCGCTCCCGGTTCGCGTACCGGCGAGCGAACCGGGAAGCGAACCAAAAGAAATAGAGGTTGCCAGAGTGCTAAACATTCTAGCAATTTTTTTATAAAGGGGAGGTAGGTCTGAAAAGAACATTTTTTTAATTATTTTTGTTGTTTTATATTTTTTTATTATTTTTCTGAACATTTTTTTACTTTTTTGGTATTTTTTGAACGGTTTTATATTTTTTTGGTTTTTTTGGGGGGGGGGAAACGAAAACGATTCATTGTAAAGAGCTCAACAGGAGCAACAAAAAAAAAAGATAATTTATTTTCTGGGGCGTTTTCGACAATCATGATTGTCGATAGCTTTGTTGATTAGAGTGATGCTACTTTCTCTGTAGCAAATCAACTGATTGCAACGCACGCACACTTGTTTGACTTCCCCGAACCTCATCTGTATATTTGGGACCGTCTCCCTCGCCTCTGGTCCCGTCACTTCCTCTACAACTGATCTTCTGGCCACAGAAGGAGGATTATCTTGCTGGTCATGTAACTGCGCAGCACTGTAGTTGATAGGGTGCCACCTCTCCATATGGCGATGCATTGTATAATTGCCATAACTATATTTTGTATCGGTCCCTCTAGACAAATCTTTCTTACAGATAAGGCAAGTTACGTACCGGGCATTGACTTTTTTTTGGCCCCGGTGATATTTAAAAAATTGCCAAATAAAGTTTTCTTTGACATGAGACCTCCTGGGCTCCTCAGCCAAAAACTCCCTCTGTTGCTGCTCTTCCTCTGCTTCCTCTTCTTCCTCCTCTTGCTGAATGATAACTTCAGCAGGTGGTCCTCTCTTCCTAGGAGGTGGTGGTGGTGGTGGGGATGCACCAGCTGAAGCTACTAATGAAGCCATTGCTCAGTGATGACAAAGGGTCTTCCTCTCACAAAGATGAAAGTCAGAGTGAGGAAACAAGGAGGGGTTTTCATCATTTGGGAAAAACAAAAGTTCTAAACCAATGAAAAGTGTTACTTTTAGGTCACATGACCTAGTCTTACATCATTAGGAAACCAAAAGTGAAATGAACCAATGAAAAGTGTTATTAACAAGTCACATGACCTGTTGTGTTTACGTTACGCGCTCCGCGCCGCGCCCCGGATCGCTTCCAGGAAGCTGCGCTTTGCGCCTCGTGTACCGGTTCACTTCCGGGTACGCTAACGCGGCGCGCCATATGACGTTTCACGCGACAACGCGATACGTCACGCTGACGCGACGCGTCACGATGTTGTTTTCTAACGCGGCAGTTGTGCTAACGGAACGTTTACCGGTTCGCGGACCGGGTCGCGGCACCAAACTGAGCTAACGGGAAGCTGCCCGGTTCGCGGACCGGGAGCGAATCAAAAAAAATTATTTAAAAAAAATACATAAAAAAATTGTATTAAAAACATATAAAATTTATTTTTCGATTTAAAGAAGAATACATTTTAAAGCTTTTGATATTTGCTATTAAAAAACCATTGAAATTCACTGAAAAAACCATAGGTTATAGACCATATATAGTTAGGAATTAGCATTTAAAAAACCTTATTTTACTCACACAAAACCAATGAAATTCCATATATAGTTAGTTGCACTAACTATATATCGCGCACCCGCAATCCACTGCTGATGATGTCACATATTACATCATTCATGACATGGTCAGTGACATCACTGATGACATCACTGATGACATCTCAAATGACATCACTGATGACATCACTGATGACAACATCCAGTGACTGTATGTTTCTGTCAAGTTAAAATATGTCTTACATATTGAAGAATGAGTGGATGTATAAGTGTCTGGATGAAGGATTTAGTAGGTGCATGACTGACTGTATGAGTGAGTGATTAAATGTGTCTCACTGAGTGCATGGGTTAGTGACTAAACTGTCTTAATTTGAGCATCATTATGTCTGTTGTTTTGTAAACTGCTGCATGTGTTGATCAGTAGCTATATGAGTAACTATATGGGTTATTGATTGATTGCCCAAGTATTTGTATGGGAGACTGAGTTTGTGTGTGGCTGGCTGGGAGGTGTGTGACTCTGTGCAGATCAATGTGTACTTGTATCAATGATTGTATAAGAGAGTAAGTATGTGTTAGTATATGTTTGAAAATGTAAGGTGCTCTATGTTTAACTGTATAGATTAGAAAATGGAAGTGTGATTGATTCTTTAAAGGACTGACTAGGTGTGTGAGTAACTCCATGGATGAGTGGCAGAGTGTGAGTGTCTGTATAGCTGTATGAGTGCATTTGATAGTGTTGTAAAGAAGAGTGATTGTATGTATGAATGATTGTATGGGTGAATGAGTGAATGTGTGTGTAGACGTAGGAATCAGTGAGTGCGTATGTAGTAACTAGTATTGGTGTGTCAATGGTTTCAAAAATTATACTCTGTATTTAACACTGGGTGTAACAGAGGTTATATTAAAATGTGAGGAGATGCATTGTATTGTCACATGAATGATATCATCAGTGATGTGGTCATTGATGTCAAATGAGATGTCATCAGTGATGTCATTTGAGATGTCATCAGTGATGTCATCAGTGATGTCACTGACCATGTCATGAATGATGTAATATGTGACATCATCAGCAGTGGATTGCGGGTGCGCGATATATAGTTAGTGCAACTAACTATATATGGAATTTCATTGGTTTTGTGTGAGTAAAATAAGGTTTTTTAAATGCTAATTCCTAACTATATATATTGTCTATAACCTATGGTTTTTTCAGTGAATATATATATATATATATATATAACATTTCTATGGCAAAATGAAACCCCTCATTTTGTTCCTTTGCAAATTAAATGTTTTAAGTGTTAACACTTTATTCCAATCAAGATGACTTCAGGTGTGCCATACTTTTGTCATAAGTAAGACTGTTAGCGCTCTAGTTGTTCTTTAGAACACTCTGGGACATTCTGTCACTGGGCTATAGTTGGGCTACATCTGGCTGATATTTGGGCTACATTTGTTTTTTTTTGTCTCTGGTGGCCATCTTTGGGCTACATTGGGCTACGTTGGGCTACATTGGGCTACATTTGGGCTCTAACATATATATATAGCCCAATGTAGCCCAATATATATTTTTCAAAGTTAATTTTCATAAAAACCACTGGAGCATATATCTTGAGACATAGCAAAGGCACATCGGGCTACCAGTCCCTACAATTTTGCCAAGTTTTGTGGAAATCCATTCAGCCATTCGAGCTAAAAGTGAGTCCAACCGCCCTATGGAAAACTCAATGTTAAAAACACGTTTTGGGACCCCCCTTTTTTCTCGGCCCCCTCTTGACGAAACCCCTCCAAACTGTCAGGGGACGCTCAGAAACAAAATGTGCCATTTTCCTGACAATTTCAGCCAATTCCGTCCATCAACGCCAAAGTTATTCAACATATAATTTTCAGAAATCCCTATTCAAAAAAATCGTAACTATATATACCTACTGGCGACCGCCAGTAGGTAATATATATATATATATATAAAGGTTCATTTTGAATGGCGCTTTATACTGTAAAGAAGGCGACTCGCCGCCGAAATGCGTCAAGGTTTGTTGTTGTGGCAGCATTACAACTGCAGTGTCATACTTCCACGGAGTCAGTGCCTGGCATTTGTTACTGTTTACTCATGAATGGTCGCATATATATATATATATATTAACTGAAAAAACCATAGGTTTTACAGACGTTATAGTTAGGAATTAGCATTTAAAAAACCTTTGAAATTCACTAAAAACCATAGGTTTCCGGGATGTTATAGTTAGTTGGACATTTGACTCATATAAAACCAGAGACATTTGCTTGTTATAGTTAGTTGAGCTAACTATAACAAGCGCCCGCAATGCACTGCTGATGACATCACATATTACATCACTCATGACATGGTAAGCGACATCACTGATGACATCACTGATGACATCTCAAATGACATCACTGATGACATCATCTAGTGATTGTGTGTTTCTGTAAAGTTTAAATATTTTTCATATATATCTATGCCAAGCTGTGTTGAAGAATGAGTGGATTTACTAGTGCCTGAATGGATTATTTAGTAGGTGCGTGACTGACTGTATAACTAAGTAATTGAACGTGTTTTACTGAATGCATGTCTTAGTGACTAAACTGTGTGAAAGTCTGTATTAGTCTCTCAGTTGGTAAGTACGCTGCTGCATGGGTTGGTGAGTAGCTACATGAGTGTCTATATGGGTTATTGATTTGTTGTCTGACTATCTGTATGGGTGTCTGAGTGTTTGTGTGGGTGGGTGGGGGGTGTGACTCTGTGCATAGACGTCTGAGTGGGTGATTCACTGGTTGTATGGATTCAAAAGTGCATCTGGGAAGGGCTGTTTGGGTGAGTTAGTGTGTGTATGGGTGTGTTGGTGAGTGAATGAATGTGTCAGTGGTATATGTGTGAGTATCTACATGTGTTTCAAGGCAGTATATGTGAGTGTTGGAGTATATAAATGACTATACGTGAGAGTAAGTTATTTGAAGAATGGGTGTATAAATGAGAGTCCACTTGTATCAGTGATTGTATAAGACAGTAAGTATTTGTTAGTATCTGCATAAATAAGTGATGTGGTGTGTGTATAAATAACTGAGTTAGTGTGTATAACTGTATACATGAGTAAATGAGTATGTGATTCACTCTTTGCATGACTGACTAGGTGTGTGAGTATCTCTAGGGATGAGTGGTGGAGTGTAACTGTATGTATAGGTGTATGAGTGCATATTATAGTACTGTATTGATGAGTAACTGTATGTATAAGTGACTGGATGTGTGTATAGACCTAGGAAATAGTCGGTGATATGTCGTATCTGGCATTGTTATATGTATGGTTTCAAAAATAGTGGTCTGTATTTTAGAGTGGGTGTATCAGAGTTTATATTAGCGCATCAGTATGTGCATCAGATTATCATGTGGGTGATGTCATCAGTGATGTCATAAGTGATGTCATTTGAGATGTCATCAGTGATTTCATGAGTGATGTCACTGACCATGTCATGAGGGATGTAACATGTGACGTCATCAGCAGTGCATTGCGTGCGCACGAGTTGTAGTTAGCTCAACTAACTATAGCAGGCGAATTTCTCTGGTTTTATATGAGTCAAATACCCAACTAACTATAACATCCCTGAAAACTATGGTTTTTAGTGAATTTGAAAGGTTTTTTAAATGCTAATTCCTACCTATAACGTCTGTAAAACCTATGGCTTGTTCAGTGAATTTTGAAGCTTTTTTAAATGTTTGTTTCTTATTTTAATATTTATAAAACCTATATTTTTTCTAATTTTTTTAGTAATATTTTGGAACTCTATTATGCTTTTTTTAACTTTAAAAATGATGTAATCTTTTATATCTTCAAAAAAAAATATGTATATAATTTTTTTTTAGAAAACTTGAGTCCCGTACCGGTAGTCTTCCAAGCTCCATCAGCACCCGAATCCGATCCGCCATATTGCTAAACTCGTAAATAATGCGCATTTCGTATCCAACGGGTTTGTGGCACCGCATAACAACATATGTGTATGAGGTGGTGCCAGCTGCTACTTTGGTATACTTTGGGTACGCAGCACCAACCCTTGCGTTACGTCATGTACGTATAGGGTCGTGCCCGCTGCGCTTTGCGTATGCAACGAGTGCACGCTGCCAGATCGTGTGTTACATCATAGAAGTATAGCGTCGAGCCGGGTATGCCATTCCCTCATTATTTTTTATGTTTCAAAATTATATCTAAATAACTTTCAATTGTATATGAGAGCAAGCGATAATCTAAACATTTTTAAACATATATATATTTCTAACTGTAATAAACCCTCTATTACAGTAAATATATTTTCTCAAAATCGTGTCGTGTGCAGTCTCCTTGCGCGCTGGCTGCACAATTGCCATGTCACCTTAAAAAAACGCATTTGATTACCTCATAACATTTTCATTGATGCAGTTGGAAAACGCCACCCATTTGTTTTTATTTTATTTTTTTATATTTAAAGACCTTTATTTGTCAAGACATCTTTGCACACAGCACTCAGCCTACAACCCGCAGGGGGCCGGCAGCAGTAGATGGTGATCTGAGGAGATATTGGCAAGTTGACACAGCCATTCAGCCGACAACCCTGGGGTCCGGCAGCGTAGTATATGAAGAACAGGGAGTCATTTCATAATACACAGCACAGTAAACAGGTAGGTCTGTGGATTTTGTATTTTTTGTTAAACTAGAAATATCAATATCAATGCATCTCTGGCATCTGCCCCTCATGAGCAACTGTCCATATCCACACTGGGAATCAAGTGGTAGTTAATTCTATCAGGTACTCTGTGGACAGGTAGTGGAGGAAGCGAAGATTTCGTACGTGAGATGTCACTATGTCGTAAGCAGGTGTGTGATTGGATAGCTCACTAAGGCAGTGGGATAAACTCGTGTGGTTGGCGGTGCCAGGCCGTAACTGTTGTTGCCAAGACCGAGGTGTCTTGTGACCTGCAGTGTGCGTAACCCCCTGACGACAGTGATGTAGATGTGATCGTCTGAGGTGAGAGGTAGTGCCCAGGTTCGGCCGTCTGGTGCTGGTAGGCGCCTGTCCCAGCCGTGGCCTTCGGCTCAAGTGTGCAAAAGGGTGTGGCATGTCGCCACAGCAGGGGTGCGCCGTGGCAACAGGCGCATGACGGTCTACAGCTCCTTCACGGCGTATATAGTGTCGTCTTCACCAGCAATAAAAGGCCTGGTCGGGGAACGTGACCAACTAATCGGACAAACTCATGAACAAATGCAATGGAGGGATAACAAAATAAGAGAGGAATAAAGGAGCAATGGCGCCTATCAGCGCAGTGAGGGCAATGGGGCGTTATTGCAGTCGCAGTGGGGGGGGCAGTGGTCCTGGGGCGGGATGTGACAGGTCAGTCGGATGGGCGTGAGTGGGGTCCAGACCGGGTCGTCGGGTGCTAGCCCCAAAGGGCAGCCAGGGCTGTGGTTACCCTCTAAGGGGGCATCAACAGGGTCAGGCTTGTGGAAAATGTGCCAAGGCGGACAGGAAAAGTCCGTCCGCCGTCAGCGGCGGAGCATGTGGCGCAAGGAAGCATGAGCTAGAACACGAATACAGGTATAGCGCGGCACAGGCATGCGTGATGTCGTGAAAAGGCAGAGGCACTAGCAGTGGCGTGGGCGTGGTGCTGACTGGGGGGGGAAAGAGTGAGTGTGTCGGCATGCCATAGTGTCCCTCGTCTCGGTGGCGGTAGTGGGTTAAGGCAACTCAGGTTATCCCCTGCTCTTGACAGGCTTGCTGAAGGGACTTAAGGAGAACATCCCAGAGCTGCGCGATAAGGAATTTCCGGAGTCCCGCTGTTTCCTCCCGGAGAAGCACCGTGCTTTCCACCCGTGCCCAGTTGATAAAGGATGTGTACCAGTGTCGGGTGTGTTGGGGGGTCCTGGCCTTCCAGCGCTTAGTAAGTAAGCATTTGGCTGTGATGAGACCCATATCCCAGAACCTTGCCTGCACTCTGTTCAGTTTCGTGCGTTTGTAGAGTCCTAGGACACAGACTTCCCATGTTCGCGGCACGTGTTCTTCGGTGCATTGCGCGAGTAGCTGTGTGACCTCGTCCCAATACGTCTGAACATTAGGGCATTGCCAGAGCATGTGCAGGAGGTCCGCTCCCACCAGTGAACATCTCTGGCAGGCAGTATCAGTGACCGCACAGTATTTGTTGATTTTGCCGGGCGTAAGATAGGCGCGATGTAAGATATAAAATTGGATGAGCTTAAATCTGGGGTTGCGCGGTATGTTGATTGGCCCAACTAATACCATCGCCCACTCCTTGTCAGTCCAGCCCCTCCCTCTATCAGCTGCCCATTTCTCCCGCAGTGGCGAGGTGGAAGGCTGCGTGTGGGTCAGCAGAGCCTGCGCCAACCAATGTAAGACATGGGAGCCGTTACCCATGACATGCAGATACTGCATGAAATGATGCATCGGTAATTCCTCCGTCATATAGCCCCAGGTGGCGGTGAGCGTGCGTATAAGGGAAGCGTGTAAGAAAAACTGTCCAGCTGGGAGGTCCGTGCTTGCAGCGAGGTCCACAAAAGAAAGCAGCACGCCTTCAGCATATAGATCACCCAGCGTTTCTACCCCCGCCCGTGTCCAGATGGCTAGCTGGGCCTCTGTCAATGCACCTGCTACTCCGGGGGTACCCAGAAGAGGGAGTATCGGGGCATACGGCTTCGTTGCCCGGGTGAGTCACAGGCATCGGAGGAAGCACTTGCGTGCCACTGCTAAGTGCAATTGGGAAGGACAAGGGGACCGTGTTAGGGGATGGAACAATGTATCAACCTGTGTCTGGGTCTAGGCAACAGCGTCCGAAACGGTGTCACCCAGGTTTTTACCGCATAGCCATCCCGACCCCCTTTGCAGCTGCGCTGCCAGGTAATACAGCTCCATGTTGGGAACCGCCAGGCCACCCGAGTCATGGTCAGTACAGTTTTGTCAGTGCCACGCGGGGCCAGCCCGCGTTCCAGACAAGGCTGCGAGTCAGGACCTCCAGGTCCCGAAACACCCTGTTAGGGACATATGTTGGAATATTGGCGAAGTAGTACAAGAGCCGTGGTAGGACTATCATCTTGGCCAGCGCCACACGACTAGGCATATTCAGGGGTAGGGTTCTCCAAAAGCCGATTTGGGCACGGATGGAGGCAATCGCCCGCATCAGGTTCCTCTCCAGGATGTCCGCTGGGCTTCGGTAGACGTGGATTCCCAGATAGCGGAATGTGGTGGATTATCATTGCAGCCCCTCGCCGCCCAGGAGGATGTCGCTTTCGGGCGTATCTGGGCCGAAAGAATAGGCTCCCGATTTGGACCAGTTGACCCGCAGTCCCGACACGTCTTCGAAGTTCCGGAAAATGTTGGTGAGAGTGTCTGGGATACTGGTCAGATCTTTGACATATAATAGCAGGTCGTCTGCGTATAGCGAGACCACATGTAGTCCGTCCGCCATTGGGATGCCCCACTCCTCACCTTGTGTTCGGAGAATCGTGGCCAGGGGCTCCATGGCCAAGGAGAACAGCAGGGGTGACAGGGGGCAACCCTGCCTAGTACCCCTTCGCACTCGGATGGCATCCGTGAGCAATTTGCCGCTGCGGACCCGAACCGTGGGTCTATGATAGAGTAGATCAACCATGGTCCCATAACCGCCTCCCAACTGGTATTTCTCTATTACCGCCCTCAGGTACGGCCACTCAACAGAGTCAAACGCTTTTTCGAGGTCCAACACTAGGCACCCTGCTCGAGGCCAGCGCCGGACGGCGTACTCTTGAATGCGGAATAGGCGTCGGATGTTATAAGAGGTGTGGCGTGCTGGGACTAAGCCGTTCTGGTCATGGTGCACCAAGAGGGGAACCAGGGGGGCCAGTCTCCGGGCTAGGGAGGAGGCAAGTATTTTATAGTCCATGTTCAGGAGGGCCAGGGGGCGATAAGAGCCCACCCGTGTACTATCCCTGCCGGGTTTAAGTAGGGAGATTAGGGTGGCGTCATTTAGCATGGGAGGAAGAGAGGAATCCTCCGCGGCCGCTGTGTACATCTTTAGGAGCTCGGAATAAGGATGTCCGAGCCAGCCTTATAAAATTCGTCCAGTAGCCCATCAGGGCCGGGGGATTTACCATTGGATAGATTGAAGATGGCCTCTCGGAGCTCCTCAGGTGTGAGCGAAGCCCCGAGTTCGTCTTGTTGCGCGACAGTCAGGTGTGGTATTGGAAGGGGGGAGAGATACTCTAATATATCGGGGTAGGGGTCACGGAGATGGGAACGATATAGGGCATCATAATGGTTTGTGAACGCTTCATGAATTTGGCATTGTGAATACCGCAAGCCAACTCCATCCACGTGTATCGCCGCTACCGGGGCTGCTCGATCTTCCTGCGAGGTCAGCCAGGCCAGTAATTTGCCAGGTCTATCGCTTTGATGGTGTGTTCGTGCCGAGTGGGCAGCATAATTGAGATTGTGCAGCCTCTCCAGGAGGCGTGCATGTTCTGCATGTGCCTCCGTCAGCGGGTCGATAGTACCCCCGACCGCGTCCTGTTCTCGGTCAAGCAGACCGGTGTCCAGTCGGGTCAAGTCGTTTTCTAGTTGCCGCCGCATGTGTCCCTGCGTACCCAAAAAGTGGCCACGAATCACGACCTTGAAGGCATCCCATTCAATCTGGGGAGAGGACGCCGTGCCATAGTTCTCCTCGAAATACTGTGCTGTTTGCGCAAGGAGGGAGTCACTGAAGGCCGTATCTAGCAGCAGCGCCGGCTGGAGTCGCCAAGTGGGAATGGGGGGGTGCGGGTGTTCCCAAGTGATGGTCAGGAAGTGTGGGTTGTGGTCCGAGTGAGTGCGTCCCATGTATCGCGCGTCAGTGACAAGCGGAAGTAGCTCAGCGGACACCATGAATCTGTCCAGGCGCACATGTAAATTGTGCACGCCGGAGTAGTAGGAATATGCTTGAGTTACGGGGTTGTGAGCACGCCAAACATCATGAAGGTCCAACCATGCAGCCCAGCCAAGTAATGCCTTTGTGGCACCATGGGTCTGCGGACTAGCTAGGGGCGGGGAGGAGCGGTCCAGTGTCACGTCCAATACGCAATTATAGTCACCCCCTAGTATCCACGGGGCTGCATGCCAGGTTGCCATTGTCGTAGAAAGGCGCGCTAGGAAACCGTCCTGGTCAGTGTTTGGGGAATATAAGGAGACTAGCACCACCTGTTGTCCATCCAGCCTACCCTGGGCCGCTACGTATCTGCCTTCGGGATCGATATGTGTGTCCGTGACCGCCCAAGCGGTCCCAGGACGGACCCACATCAGGGCACCCCGTGCATATGAGGAGTAGTCCGTGGCATAGAGCTGTCCATGCCACCTACGGTGTAGTGCTCGTACCTCCGCTTTGTTCAAGTGTGTTTCTTGGAGCAGGGCTATATTTATCTTATGACGCTTCAGGTATGAGTAGATCTGATATCGCCTTGCCGGTGTATGCATGCCCCTGACATTCCAAGTACAAATCTTGATTTAAACCATAATCACCGCTCATGTAAAACCCACGCTTGTCAACCAGATCCAACCCTCCAGGCGTGGCCCCCCGTAGGCCCCCCAGTTTCATCTCCGCCCCCAGAACACATCCAGCTGCTAACTCAGTATGCATTGACCCCCACTGATGTTCAGGGACAGGGGAGAGGGAGAAAGTGGAGAACCAAAAAAAGGCAACTATATAGATAATGCCAAAAGGTCGGCTGCACAACATGTCGCCGTCCAAACACTCTAGTGAGCTTAAAGAAACTATACATCAAATGAGCTAAAGTAAACTATGCAGTTCTAGGGGGAGTAAGTGGCTGATGCAAGAGGAGTTCGAATGCCAATGTTGTACATAAGGGGAGCGTCGCCCTTCCCGGGCCGGAGAGAAGTGGCCGTGACTCTCCGGCAGGCCCATGGGTCCACCCGCCCAGTTTGCAGCAAAGCAGTCCATCCAATGTCAAGGAGCAGGGGAAGAGCTCACGAGGGGTCCTCGACCCCGAACAGACCAGAGCAGCAATCCCTGGCAGGAGCGTGCGTACGGCCGTGATGTTGGCACTGCCAAGATAGAGGACAGGGCCGTGTATGCATAACAAAATAGTACTCACTGTGTCCTGGTAACGCCACCCATTTTACTCATTTTCTCTACAGCATTTGATGAGACACACCTCTTCTGCTTATAGAGCTTTTTTGAAAACCTTTTGCTATGTACACATACCTTACACTACACACAACATGCTAACCATCATCTCCTTCAATATTCATGGTCTGTAAAGTAGCTTTCCACCTGTGATAGCCATGCACCTAAAAGTTACATAACCAAACTTTTCCCCACTGCCAGAGGTAACATGGTTGCATACGCTGTCCGCAGCACAATCTAATGTGGTACGGCCCAGGTGCAGTATCATGCATAGATAATGAACACAATGACACAGACAGATAGTGGAAGTGGGTACGGGCATGTGCGCTCGATACCTTTTTTATTACCAGGGTCACATATCCAGTGACGTCACTGCTGGATGCGTGTGGGGTGAGTGTAAACCAGCCATCAGGGAATGATTGCTGCTAGCATCAACTACAACAGTAACCATTGAATCACACACAGAGATCCAATAATAAAAGGGTCAATAATTTGTGCTGCAGTAAGGTACGGACAGTAGATGTGAAATAATACAGAAAAAATTATATCGTAAAAGAACCACAACTTGTGGTATACTGAGACACAGGCAATAGATCTGAAATAATGCACCAAAAGATTGTATCATAAAGGGTCTATCAGTTCTAGTGCACACAGATAGCCACATCAAAAGCATTCAGCATGTGTGCAGCCAACGATGATGCGTTCTGTGGGCGGACCGTACTAGGAGCAATGTCTGTTGCCATCAACAGTGCATCATCTGCAATAGTGACTCAATCTGAACTGTGAACACTGCTGTCTGCCGTGTAGGCCAGAGAGAGCGGTCAGCAAGGGCCCACAGCCACGTGGCGTTGACTTCAGCTGCCCAGTTTGCAATACACGAAGCAAGAAAAAGCGTGTGCGGAGCATACCATGATGCGTATACATGGTGCGGACAGAGCATACTGGAGTAATGTCTTTTGCCTACAGGACTGCGTCATCTACAATAGCGACTAGATCTGAATTGTGAACACTGCTGTCTGCAGTGTAAATTGAACGCAGTAGTCACACAGACATCCATGAATACTTTTTTCTCATTTCCTCTTCACAAAACAACATGAATTACAGAAAACTTGGCAATGAATAAATCAAAGCAATTTGATTTACGATCTCCATCAGCCGATGTTTTATCTCTATAGAACTGCTTATGCTGATTTATGATTGTCTTTATTATTACTGCTGATTGCACCGATGGCGGCCAGCCTCCGGGTTGTAGGCCTTACGCTGTGTACCCTTGACAGTACTCAGTAAACGTCTTGAACTAAAAAAAAAATAAAAAAAATTAAAAAAAAATGATTTACGATCTCTGCTGTCCACAATGTAGATTGTTATTCGGTGTTCTTTTCCATTACCAAGAAGAATTTGTAGTTACTTGACTACGGTAGTCTCTAATTAAACAATCACCACTCGATCTGAATTGTGAGCCCTGCTGACCGCAGTGTAGGACAGATGCAGTGGTCATTAACGCCTCACAGCCACGTGCCATTGGATTCGGAAGCATGGAGTTGGTTGCACCTGATCGGAGGGGATACACAGAAATGATCACACACTTTAACTTCTGACATCCTCAACCATAGAATCAAGACCCCATTTCACTGTTCGGACCTGCTGTATCGTGGTGTACTGCACCGACAGGTGTCAACCAAGCACAAGAATCATGTGCAGCAGTTAGCTACGGAAGCACAGAGTCTGATGCACCTCAATGGAGGGCGTTGTGTAAAACCAAGCAGCAGGTAATATCGGACATCGTCCATTGTGGCATCAAGACACGGTTCCACTGTTGGGACCTAGAGTAGGTTGCACCTGGTCGAAAGGAGTACCTTCATCTCCACTCTCAGATGCAGTTCCAACATCGTCTATTGTGGGATCAAGACACTGTTCGACTGTTGGTACCTGTTGGACTACTGTATTAGTAGTATACAGAGCACTCCATGCTGCTGGACCTCAGACTGGGCGCTGTGTGCCTGTGTCGCGGTAGCCAGCGTTGATCTCAGGAACCTTCTGACTTCACCGACCTCGGCCCAGGAGCTTCCACCGCCACGTGGTGGGCCCTCTTTCACATAATGCGGTAGCAGAAGTTGAACTGTGGGGCATATGTGCGTCACAGCGGCCATGACGGTTTCTGAGTACCAGCAAGCTGAGAGTATCGTTCACGCAGCCACCTTCGCTCACGGGGTCAACCTTGTGGCAGTGTAAGCTGCGCAGACCTGGCAGACACATTTGCCATTTCTGAACAAAATCACACCCACAGAAATGTGCCTTTTATTCATACCCCTATGCTAGCCTTGCGTATGCCAAGCCAGCCCACTACGCTAAAGATTTGAGGGGGAGGGGGCACATATACGATATGTTTTTGTAATCTTCCCTACTGACTGTACTATAATGGTTGCGTCTACTTCACTCAATAGACCATCAGTGTATGTTCACATGTACATGTCTGTGCTCTGCATACTTAAGTCTGTCCGGCACATTCCCTCAACACTTTGCATTGTATACTTTTATAACTGAAAACCACTTGCCACCTTCGCACATAATTTGCTCCCATCTCTCCCCGCATTCTGCATTGTGTGGCAGAGGTGCCATGCTTGGTTTGTGTACATGGCTAACCACGGTTCCCACAGTACGTAGTGTCGTTGTGTCTGCTAGGTGTCCATGTTTTTTGTCATGTTGTATGTGATTATACAAGGTAGCACGTTTATTCATGAGCAGTGGTTTGTCCTATTTACATATCACTGTCTTAAAGAGGATACAGAATTTTTTCTCACAGGTGAAAAGTGCGACCACAATGGCAGCCGTTCATTACTATCCAAGAATGTCCAACTACACGGCACTTCTAAGCTTACAGCCCCCAATCTTGTGTCCTTTCTTAAAAGGACGCTAACTCTCACAATCAGAACAACATTCACACAGCTTTCTAACTGCAGTTATCTGCTTCTCAATAACATGCTCTCCTACGGAATGTGAGCTGGCATACCGTATGTCCTTACTGTTTCAAAGAGAGAAATTTCATGTGGCAATGTCTATTCCCAACCCACAAAACAACTCCCAAACTTCAACTTGACCTTCAATACCTACTTTGAAAGCAGATTTCATTAAACTAACGAAACTGAAAGCGCTTTTGTTCAGAACAGAAGTGTCCCTCACTTCTGCAAAAGAGATGTATCGACTTCAGATAGCACGAACTTCAAGTAAAATACAGTCCCTTTTAAATAAAAACCTCCCATTACACTTTGTGAATTTCCTACACAATTTTCATCACATCTCACACTTAAGGTCTACAACACATTTTTAACACGGTCTCCTCTGGCCTTCTCACAGTCTTTCAAACTGTTTTTGGTATAATATCAGACTTTATTTATTCGATCATCTATAGAATAACAAGATCAGGGCCACAATTCTCGCTCTCTTTGCGGCCATCCTACTACTATTTTGGCTTGTAAAATATGGCTGCGCTCCCTGTGGTAACAACTATGGGTCCCATTAGGATGGCGAGCGGATCGCCCCCGCCATCTGTGCCGGAATGACCCTCCGTCATATTATTTTGGCTGTGGGGTCCGCGGCAGACGGAAAGACCGTCCGCCGCTTTTCCGCCCTGGTCGCCTTGAGACCGGGGCAGAAAAGGGTGCATATGGTGGCGGTGTCTATCAGACACCACCAGCCATATTACAATGGGCTTTGACAGATGCCTCATTGCCGCCACGGAAAGGCATGGACTTCGGGGGTGGGGGTACACATGGTGGGTACCTATGGTACCCCCCAGCAGTTCCATGCACAGCATGGCAGGCACTGCGCGGTGCCTGCCATGCTGTGCATGGAAGTGCACAGCATGCCTTCCTGCCAATGTGGTGGGCGGTGCTGAGTGCACCGCCCGCCACAATGGTAGGAATGCTGGATGCTCCCGCCACTGTGGCAGGCGCATCCTAATGCTGGTCACGGAACCCCCGCCCTTATGGCGGGTGGCCTTTCACTGATAGGATGACGGGCGGACTTTGTCTGCCCGTCATCCTAATGGGATCCTATGTCATACAGAATATACCTCAACGCAAAGCTACATCAATACTGTCAAAAAATAGAACAACTTTTTGGCTGCCTGCCTCTATATATTTTCGGAACCAAGTACAACATGACATTTATTTACACACATGCAATCTGCGTGCAACCATCTTTTTATAGCAAAACTTGCCCATTCGACTAGCAAATGGATATATGCCTTGCCAACATCCCAACAATCGCTCCCGATATCCAGCAGGTAATGGAGTATCTTGAAAACCATGAACTTGATTGTTCAGTAAGTGGAGAAATGGCGAATGCTACACAAAAAGGTATAGTGGCGGAATGGGATTTCTGCGCAGCCGCGAAAGATCTCCTGCAACGTGCGACCTTTGACAACATTGCCTGCCAATTCAAACTGCTGCTCCAACATTCGAGGAACATTACTGTCCCTTTGAGTAATGTCCCTTGCTTTTCTCACACAATGGCAACAATGACCTCTTGGAACATTACGCATCTCAAGATGCTGAAGAACTTCCCTGCTGCAATCTCCAAGACTTGTAAGAAATTCACGTTATTCTTGGATTGATTTTTCCAACTTTATTGACATTTTTCTTTAAATTTTTTTAATACATTTCAATTGAACTATTTTCATATACTAACTTTCTAAGTATGCTCCGGCATTTGAACTCTGTTTTCATTATTGTCCCTTACCTCTCCAATCTAACCAGGGTTTTATGATATATGGCCTATGCAAATACGCAATTTACTTGCTAAATTAGCCTAAACCCGACATCCATTTTGAAACCATGTCTATTCTTTGTGCACACGTCTCTCTGCCGGCCTGTTATCCACAAAGTCCTTTCACACAAATTAGCGCAGTCTCTGCTCACGAGCTGGTGATAAAGATAAATAAACACAACATTGTTTAGGAACTGGTTGGCACAGTGTGGTAATCGTATCCTACCTTCATTTTCATTATAGAATTTAGTCATTCATGTCTAATAGCTATTCTTTATGTCACATTGAACTGTAACATGTAATGTGAATTCACTGATGCAGGAGCATCAATTTGAATACAACAGAAGCGATTGGAGTTTGCCTCAGCTCAGTGCCTTCACTCTTTGCACAATAATTTTGTTTTAAAGAGGTGAAGACAACAATGTATGGTTTAATGAGAATGGTGCCGAATGTGCTTCTCAGAAGCGCAATTTTGTGATACTCCTCACAGTTCCAAAGTGGGTAGAATTATTACCAATTCCGACATGCAACAGATTGAATCTACTGTGAGATTGCTGACTGTTCTGCTGTTGATAATTTTGTGTTACAAGAAAGGAGTACCAGGGTACCTAAGAAGTTTGATGATTGCATTTTGCAATTTTTTCATTTGTTTTCCTAAAGGATACATGTGGTAATCGTATCCTACCTTTATTTTCATTATAGAATTTCAAGTCATTCAAGTCTAATAGGTATTGTTTATGTCACGTGGAACTGTAACATGTAATGTGGAATTCACTGATGCAGGAGCTTACGTTTGAAAACAGCAGAAGCGGTTGGAGTTTGCCTCAGCTGGATGCCTTAGCTCTTACATCAGTAGGTCCATTTATGGCACTTAAATAAAGACACTTTATATAGGACTTGCAGACTCCATCGCTTTGTCCCACACAGCCCTTGTCTTAGACACACCTGATTTCACCATTTCTCTTCTATGGCATTGCAACATTCTGCATGATTTTCTTCACAATTATTTCTTTATTCCTGCTTGCTAAAACAATGCATTTGAGTCTTCAGAAAGTAGAGGTGAGTAGTTCAGTTCACACTCCCTCTATAGTATAAACGCATACTAACACTACTTACACAGGTATGCTACAGCAGCCAGTATCCTACAGCGCCCAAAGCACGTCACTTTACAGCAATCAGCTCACGGCTTAGGCTCACGGTTGCATCCCCGAATCTTCAGACCAGTACCATGAGTAGTTTGCTTCCCACTCCCGCTATAGTCTAAACGCATACTAACAACTCCTACAGCAGCCAGTATGCTACAGCGTCCAGAGCACATCAGTTTATAGCACTAAGTTCACGCTTTATGCACACGCTTTCATCCCTGAGTGTACCAGCACCTCAACTCAGCACCATCTCACTCTGGGCAAAACAGCACTTTCACACCGGTAGGGATAAATACTTCAGCACATCAGTTTACAGCACTCAGCTCATGGTTTAGGCGCACGCTTTCATCCCCGAGTGTACCGGCACCTCACCTCAGCACCATCTCATTCTCCGCAAAACAGCACTTTCACACCGGTAGGGGTAAAAACTTTGCTTCACACTCCCAGTATTGCACACTCTAACCACCCCACAGAGCTCACAGCGATCCTACCCTCCTCTTTCCTACTTTTTATACCCTTTTTTCCCCTCACTCGCTTCAACGGAATCACAAAATGGCTGCCAACACTTCCTAGTTGCAACCGCTCACAGCACTCACAGCCAATAAGCAGCAAGCTTGTGCTCGTAACGTCTCAGCCATGGCAGAATTCCCAAATATCGATATCTGTAAATTTTGATATTTCTCCAAAACTACTGAATGGATGTTCACCAAATAAACAAAAGCATGCTTTCTTGACCAAGACCCTTATCCCTGCCAAATTTGAGGTAATTCCGTTCACCCGTTCGACCTGTAGCCTTGTCTAAATTTCTTATGGAAATTAAAATGGAGAAAACACGTTTTGGGACCCCCCATTTTTCTCGGCCCCCCTTGATGAATCACCCCCAAACTTTCAACATAGGAGCTGATATGGACAAGTAATTAGTTTGGAAAATTTCATGAAGATTCATCATCGTTCATAATGCGCTTCGTTCAATGTAGTGGCCTTGATCACATGAGCGCCTGTCGGGTGAGTAAACACATTTGTATGGTCCCAGAGTACCATGTGGTACGCTGTCAGCTGACATAATAAACATAGTAAAAATACTTGGTGTGCATGAATGGAAGGCACTGGCGACAATGATTTTAGATGTGAACAAATGAATACAATAACCGCTCCAATGCTTAAACCAGGTCAGTTTTCAAATACATGTAACATCAGGATGTTTGTCAAATTAAAATGAGACAAATCGATCAAGTCATGGGTATTAGGTATAAAATCAATCACCCAGTCAGACTTTAAATCTAAAATGCACAAATGCATAAAAAATCCAATAATAGTAAGATACATGTGAAAATTACTACAGAATTTAAAAACAAGTCATGTTAAACAATTCTGAGTCCACCTGGAATAAATATGTGTAAATAATGAAAGTATGAATACTACATGCAATTAAGCAGCAAACATGAAATGTCAAAAAAATCATTTGCATTCCAATTAAAGTGCTCCAATGATAAACATTGCTGTAAAAGCCCTTGTTGCAATACATGTCGCTGACAGCATCGACGTGAAAAGTGCTTAGTGCATAAAAGTGCAAAGATACATTCTGGTGACAGAATAAAAAATTAAAATACATTTTTAATGAAGAAACAGCTTCAAATGACCAATGCACACCAACTTAATGAATACTCAAATGCAACTGTCTACTATCTGTCATTTCTGTGCTCTGTGCTTGACTTTGAGGAAATGCTCCTCCCACCAGCCTACATGTAAACATATATATATATTTTTACCTACTGGCGGTCGCCTGTAGGTAGTTATAGTTACAACCTAGTTTCCATAGAAAAAATATTTTTGGATTAGCTAATAACTTTGGCGTAGTTTGACGAATCTTTGCGAAATTCTCCACACAAAAAGTCTATCCAGGTCAGCTCCTATCCTGAAAGTTTGGGCGTGATTCGTCAAGCGGGGGCTGAGACAAAAAGGGGGTCCCAACATGCGTTTTCCCCATGTTAATTTCCATAGGAAAATTTGCGACAAGCTACAGCCCGGACTGTTGAACGGAACTTCAACACATTTGGCAGAAAGGTAGAGCTTAGTTCAGAAAGAGACCTATTTTTAAATGGTGTAAATCCGTTCAGTGGTTTTTGAGAAATTCAAAAAATAGGAGTCAAAAAATCAATTTCCCATAGGAAACTTTGTGCAAGGCTACAGCCCAAACTACTGAAAGGAATTACCTCAGATTTGGTGCAAATGTATTGCTTGGATCAGAAAGCAACCTTTTTTTTTTAAATGGTGTAAATCCGTTCTGTAGTTGCTGAGAAATTTGATAAATAAAAGTTTTGATATCTGGGCAGAGTTTAAGTCCTGTGCACGAGCTTCACTGTGATTGGCTGCCAACACTCCAAACCAGGAAGTGTTGACAGCCATCTTGTGGCTAGGTAGAAGCGAGTCGCTAGAAAACAGAGAAACAAAGGTATAAAACAAGAGAAGGGAGCAGGATAGAAACACCCTGACCCCTATGCCTGCTCAGAGGACCCAGAAGGAAGCCCAGGGCCCAAAAAAGATTATTATTTTTTTAACTTTGGCACGTTTGCACAGTGGTGCAGGAAGGGGGCGGGGCCTGACAAAGCAAGTGTGCAAACACACCCCTTGCACATTGTAAATTAGGGGATTAAGTCCCCTTCAATCATGAGGGTACCTGGAGGTGAACTAGCCTACCAGGTACCTCCCGTATGCGCCAGGGAGCTGCATTGCAGAGAGGTGTTGAGAGGTCACGCCCCTTTTTTATACTTCTCTGAACACAGCTCTGTGGCTCTTACTGGAGGTAGCTGGTGGGCTAGTTGGCCCCCAGGGACCCTCAGGACTCAAGGAGATGTAATCCCCCAATTTACAATGCTCCAGGGGGCGCGTTTACACAGTGGAGCAGGGAGGGGGCGTGGCCTGATGTGACAAGCGTGCAAACACACCCTGTGGCGCGTTTTAAGTTGGGGGATTAAGTCCCCTTGAATCCTGGTGTCCCCTAGGGGCCAATTTGCCCTCCAGGTACCTCCAGTAAGCGCCAGGGAGATGCCTTACAGAGAGGTGGTCCAAGGCCATGCCCCCTTTTTACACCACTCTGCAACGCAGCTCTGTGGCGCTTACTGGAGGTACCTGGTGGGCTAGGTGGACCCCAGGGAGCCTCAGCATTCAAGGGGACCTAATCCCCCAACTTAAAATGCACCACAGGCGCGTTTGCCCAGTGGTGAAGGGAGGGGGCGGGGCCTGAGGTGACATGTGTGCAAACACGCCGAGTGATGTGTGTTAAGTTGGAGAATTAATTCTGCTTCAATCCTGAGGGTCCCTGAGGGCCAACAACCCCACCATGTATCTCCAGTAAGCACCACTGCGCTGCGCTGCGCTGCGTTGCAGAGAAGTGGGCCAGACCACGCCCCTTTTTACACTTCTCTGCAACACAGCTCTGTGGTACTTACTGGAGGTACCTGGAAGGCTACTTTGCCTCCAGGGGCCCTCAGGATTGAAGGAGACTTTATCCCTCAACTCAAAACGTGCCACAGGGCGCGTTTGCACAGTGGTGAAGGGAGAGGGCGAGGTCTGAGGTGCCATGTTTGCAAACACAACCTGTGGCACATTTAAAGTTGGGGAATTAATTCCCTTTCAAAACTGATGGCCCCTGGGGGCCAACTAGCCCAACAGGTGCCTCCAGTAAGCGCCACTGCACTGGGTTGCAGAGAGATGGTCTAGGTCATTCCCCTTTTTACACCTCTCTGCAACGCAGCTCTGTGGCACTTACTGGAGGTAACTGATTGGCTTGTTAGACCTCAGGGACCGACAGGATTCGAGGGGACTTAATCTCCTAACTTAAAGTGCCACTGCACTGTGTTGCAGAGAGGTGGTCCAGGCCTCGCCGCTTTTTACACCTCTCTGCAATGTAGCCCTGTGGTTCTTACTGGAGGTACCCCATGGGCTAGTTGGACCCCAGGGACCCTCAGCATTCAAGGGTCCCTGAGGGCCAACAACCCCACCATGTACCTCCAGTAAGCACCACTGCGCTGCGCTGCGCTGCGCTGCGTTGCAGAGAAGTGGGCCAGACCACGCCCCTTTTTACACCTCTCTGCAACACAGCTCTGTGGTACTTACTGGAGGTACCTGGTAGGCTACTTTGCCCCCAGTGATGTCACTGACCATGTCATGAGTGATGTCATATGTGATGTCATCAGCAGTGCATTGCGGGGGCATGAGTTAAAGTTAGCTAAACTAACTGTAACAGGGGGGATATATATATATATATATATATATTTATATTTATTACCTACTGGCGGTCGCCAGTAGGTATATATAGTTAGGACCTAGTTTCCATAGGAAATCCGCAACATTCTATTGGGAATAACTTTGGCGCTGTTTGATGAATCTCCGCGAATTTCTCAAAGAAGATGGCCCGCTCCACTCCGCTTCTTCCCTGAAAGTTTTGGGGGGATTTGTCAAGTGGGGGCTGAGAAAAAAGGGGGATCCCAAAATGTGTTTTCCCCATGTTATTTTCCATAGGACGATTAGACACGGCTACAGCCCGAACCGCTGAACGTAATTACACCAAACTTGGCAAAATAGTAGGGACTGGTACGCAGTAGGGCCTTTTGTTTAAATGGTGTAAATCCCTCCAGTAGTTGTTGAGAAAATTGAATTTGAAAAAATGTATATATCTATATAAGCTTACTGTAAGCTTACTGTACTCTGTACCTTCCCGAGTACGAGCTGCAATCTGATTGGCTGCCAATGTCTGTCAACACTCCAAAACAGAAATTTTTCACAGCCATCTTGTACCTCGGTAGACTGAGGCACAGGATAGCAGAAAAACAAACGTGTAGAACTCAAAAAGGGGGCAGGGTAGATACACCCTGACCCCCTAGGCCTGCCCAGGTAGTCCCTCAAGGACAAAAAAGGCCCACATTTTTTTTTTTAAAACCTGGTCTGTTTTATTAAAAATTACCCCCCCCCGGGGGGACCAAATCGCGGCGGCATAGTGATAAAGAAGTGTGGGGGGTCCACAATCCCCCCCACGCTGCCCTGGGGACCGCCGCCCCCGGGGCAAAGCAACGCAGCCCCTTGGTGCATACTGGAGGCTCCTGGTGGGCTACTTGGCCCCCGGATTCCCCCAGTATGCAAGGGGAATTAGTTCCAATTCTGCAAAAACGCCAGGGGTTGCGCTGCAGAGAGGTGTACAAAAGGGTGTGGCCTCATTACACCTCTCTGCAATGCAACCCCCTGGTGCATAATGCAGGTCCAAGGTGGGCTAGTTGGCCCCCAGGGACCCCCAGTATGCAAGGGGAATTAATTCCCCCTCAGCAAACACGCCAGGGGGCTGCATTGCAGAGAGGTGTAAAAAAGGGTGTGGCCTCATTACACCTCTCTGCAATGCAACCCCCTGGTGCATACTGCAGGTTCCAGGTGGGCTAGTTGGCCCCCAGGGACCCCCAGTATGCAAGGGGAATTAATTCCCCCTCAGCAAACACGCCAGGGGGCTGCATTGCAGAGAGGTGTAATAAAGGGTGTGGCCTCATTACACCTATCTGTAATGCAGCTCCCTGGCCTATACTGGAGGCTCCTGGCGGGCTAGTTGCCCCCCAGGGACCCCCAGTATGCAAGGGGAATTAGTTCCTCCTCTGCAAACGCGCCAGGGGTTGCGCTGCAGAGTGTTGTAAAAAGGGGGCGTGCCCTCTGAACACCTGCCTGCAAAAAACAATTAATAGATTTAAAAATTGTCATTTAAAAAACCTTCGAAATTCAATGAAAAACCATAGGTTTCAGGCCTTATATAGTTAGAAATTAGCATTTAAAAAACCTTGCAAATTCGCTGAAAAAACCATAGGTTTCAGGCCTTGTATAGTTAGGAATTAGCACTAAAAAAAAAAACCTTTCAAATTCAATGAAAAAACCATAGATTTCAGGCCTTATATAGTTAGGTATTAGCATTTAAAAAACCTTGCAAATTCACTGAAAAAACCATAGGTGTCAGGCCTTATATAGTTAGGAATTAGCTTTTAAAAACCTTTGAAATTCACTGAAAAAACCATAGGTTTCAGGCCTTATATAGTTAGGAATTAGCTTTTAAAAAACCTTTGAAATTCACTCAAAAAAATATTTTAAAAAAAAGGTGGTTTGAATGATGTAGTATGTGACATCATCAGCAGTGGATTGCGGGCGCGCGAGTTATAGTTAGTGCAACTAACTATAACGGAGGAATTTCAATGGTTTTGTACGAGTGAAATGTTCAGCTAACTATAACACCCCTAAAACCTATGGTTTTTCAGTGAATATCTAAGGTTTTTTTAAATGCTAAACCCTAACTGTAACATGTCTGAAACCTATGGTTTTTTCAGTGAATTTCAAAGGTTTTTTACATGCTAATTTCTAACTATAATGTCTAAAATCTATTTTTTTCAGTGAATTTAAAAGGTTTTTTCAATTTCAATTTTTAAATGTATTTAATCTTATATTTATTTTCTGATACTGATTTACTAAATTTTTTCAACTATTAATTTTTAGATATTTTTGGGGAAAAAATTACATACTATATATTTTACCATTATTTGAAAAAAAATGTTTTTCAAAATATTGAAATTCCATATATTTGTTTGGTATTTTATATTTTTTTAAATATATTTATTATATTTTCTTTATTGTTTGTTTTTTAACATATTTTTGAAGTCGCGCACCCAAAGCGCACCTTCCTCGACTACTGTGCGGAACCTAGCCACCATTTTAGGATTGTTGTGTAGGATCCGTGTAGGGTGTGCGATGGGTGCGTATTTCCCTTTGCGATTGCTATGCAACCGGTAGGCGACTCCAGGCGCATACGCAACATATACGTATTAGGCTGCGCAAAGCTTGCACATTTCCACGTGATGTCATATACGTATTTGACGTGGTGGGTGCGCGACTCCCGCAAAAAAAAATTATATCTAAAAAGAATATATATATGTATTTAATATAAATATTAAGGCAATACATTATCTGAGCTATTAATAAAAATAATAATATTTTAGTTTTAATAAACTTATATTACTTTTGAATGCAATTCCGCGAAGTCGCGCTGGGTGCGAGCTGCATGTGCGCACCCTACGCGGATCCCATGTGACCAGAAAAAAAGAGATTTGATTGGTTCATAACACTTCCTATTCTAACTATTGAAGGACCCCACCCATTTTAATCACTCTTCTTAGACCTTCCCTAGGAGAACAACTCTGCTAAGAAGACCATCATTTTTCTTGATTGGACACCTGGATTTCCTTTCTACAAGGAAAAATGGCTACACCAGTGCAAGAATCCTCTGATTCTGAACATTCAGATGCAGAGGGATTTGTACCGGAACCTCCCCGTCCAGAAAAAGACACTTCTATTGTTTGGAAATTTTTCACTTTTCCAGCGGGACAAAAAAAAGTTAATGCCACCAAAGTGACATGTAAAATTTGCAAAGCTGTGTTGTCAAGAGGAGATCCAAATAAAAAATATTCATGTGGCACTGCTAGTATATGGAAGCATCTACAATCTCTGCATCCAGTAAATTTTGCGCATAAATAATGAAGAATACTTTTTCAAAAACCACCTCCACCAACGGCAATTGCAAGTACTTCAGGGCCGTCTCCTTCAACCTCACAACCGGACATACGTCCACAATTTGGAAAAGTAAAAATGCCATGTGTAAAGTGCAATCGGTTGTTCTGCAACGGAGAAGCAGTCATCAATGCTAGTTTTTTTTCCCTGTAATGTTCACTGTTTTCTTCGTCCAGTTAACTTTTTTTTCGTTTAAAAAAAAAAAAATAACAAAAAATAATTCAAAAAATATTTTTTTTTATAAAACTACAAACAAAACAGTTATTTCAGAACTAACTTCTCTGGTTAAAAAATAGAGCTATATTTGTATGATAGTGTGTGAAAGTTTAGATGAATGTATGTGTAGTGCATAATCGACTGAAAGAATGCATCCCCCAGGCACGAACGACTCCTTCACTGACCACCTCATGGAACTTATTACTGCTAAGTTCTCCTCCAATACCAAAGATATCCTCCTGGGTGATTTCAACCTGCATTGGAATGACTCCAAGGACCCTCATGTCAATGCCATCAAAGACCTCCTGTCCGATCAAGCCGTGACCAAAGCCTGCTCTCTCTCAACACATTCAAAAGGGGCCAGCCTTAACTGGATCATTTCCAAGGAAGCAACAGTCAAGCTTATCTCTATAGACCCATGCGACTGGTCTGACCGCCACACCATCGCATTCCGTTTACAGGGCACCCACAAGATAATGGCCCCTCAACCAGTGATTCCCAAACACTGGATTAGAGATACTAGAAACCTGGACCACAATGAACAAGAGGCTCGCTGCAAATCTGACCCCCCCCACATTGCTGAACGGTCAATGACCTCAACAACCACTACTCCGCAACTATCTCAAACATTATGGATGACCTAGCCCCACTAAAGCTAAAAAGAACCCAAACTAAAGATAGGAACCCCTGGTTCACTGGACCCCTCAACAATGAGAGAATCTGGAGACAGGACCACCCCACCGCTCATCTAAAACTTCTCCGCCAGGCCAGAATTGCCTGCAACAAAACGTCCTGAAATCAAAGAAAGAATTTTTCAGATCCGAACTTGAGAACGTCAAGATCAGACCTTGTAAGCTCTTTGAACTGGTCAAACACCAATCCGACAAACTGGTCAAAACCTCGAAAGAAGCCCTCAAGGCTTTAATATCATCCGAGGAATTCTCCTCCTTCTTTGCGGACAAAGTCGCAACCTTAGAAAATGAACTTAGTGCCGCCACATACTCCCTATCCCTGCCTGGCCTGCCTCCTAAGATACCCCCCCAATCTTTACCTAGAAATCAAGCACTCTGGACTGACTTCAATCTCTATGACGAAGACTCCGTTTCTAAAATCTTATCATCCCTAAACCCGAATAACCATTTCAACGACGACCCGCTCCCCTCCAACTGGCTAGCGGCTGTCGCCCAATCCATTATCCCTAGCTGGACCGCAATAATTAACGCCTCTCTCCAGCAAGGTACCATTCCTGACTCCCTAAAAGCTGGCCAAGTCCTCCATATTTTGAAAAAAACATCGCTTCATCCATCCATCCCCGAAAACTTCTGACCTATCTCCAACTTCCCCCTCCTAGCCAAAGTGTTGGAGAAATGTGCACAACACCAACTAAGTCAGCACATCAACAACTTTCACCTTCTCGATGATTTCCAATCTGGTTTCCGACCTGGGCACAGCACTGAAACGACCATCCTCCACATAATTGACAATGCCCTCCAAGCCCTGGACCAAGGGGAAACATGCCTTTTAATCCCCCTAGATCTATCCTCAGCCTTCGACACGGTCAAAATTTATCGAATGCCTCAAACTGAGGATGGGTTTGGACGGCTCTGTCCTAGAATGGTTTAAATCCATCCTCCAAAACCGATCGCAGTGATTCCTAATCAACGGCAAACTATCAGCTCCCTCGCCGGTCAAGGTCGGAGTCCCTCAAGGATCAACCCTATCCCCTACCCTCTTCAACCTTTATCTTGAACCTCTCACCGAAGTTCTACGCACAGCAAATATCTCCTACCATATGTATGCTGATGACACTCAGCTCTACATCAAAGCCTACTCTCTTGAGGACATTCTCTCCCTCACTGAGGCCCTGAAATCAACCGTCCACTGGCTCACCTCCAATCAACTTAAACTTAACGCCAAGAAAACAGAATTCCTCCTAATCTCCCTCCAAAAACTAATCACGAGATGCAACTATGGGTCAAGGCTATCACAGCCTTAGATTGCCCACCAATCATTGTGAACTCAGCTAAATCTTTGGGAATAACTCTGGACTGTAATTTGAACATGAGAGACCACATCAACTCGATGGCCAAATCAGCCAGGTTCCACCTGAGCTACCTCTGGAAACTGGATCCCTTCCTTGGCTCTACCGACCTAAAAAGTGCAGACCAAGCGCTAGTAATCTCTAGACTGGAATACGGTTGTTCCACTCTCTCAGGCTTACCCAAGATCTCACTGGCACCCCTAAAAGCCTGCCTTAATGCCGGTGCCAGACTTCTTACAAGCTCAAAAAAATGTATCATATCTCCCCACACCTGAAAGCTTTGAACTGGCTCCCGCTTGAGGCCAGAATCCAACTCAAACTGGCTTGCATCACACACAAAGCTTTATACTCCTACTCCACTGCCTACCTTGCACAGAAACGTGTGGTATCCGGCTGAAGCAGAAACTCCCGTTACGCCAGAGACCTTGTACTCCAACCTGCATGGTTCAAGAAAACTAAAACTTATAACCGGGCTTTCTCTGGATCTGCTCCAAGAATATGGAGCTCTCTCCCGCCCGCCATCAGAAGAATCCCTTATGTGGCACGCTTCAAAGAGGAGGTCAAAACCTTCCTTATGGGTAAATTCCTCCCCTAAATGCTGCCTCGTGCCGATTCTCAGTCCTTGACCAATACACAGACCTTGACCTAATACAGACTAGAGCCTCCCTACGGAATACCGTCCTACCTCTTCAAGAAATCGGGGGCCTTATCTGGAGTTAATTAGATGTAAACTGTTTTTATACGTGTCCGCTTATTATTGTGATTCCCTTCTATTGTACACTGCTATGTTTCCCTTGTAAAGCGCTCTGATACCCTAGGGTCAAGTTTGCGCTCTATAAAACAATAAAATAATAATAATAATAAATAATTTGTGGTGAATGGTGAATGTATAAGTGCAGAACTATAAGGAAGTGCTGCAGCATGACACTGTAAGCTCTTTTGCTGCAGTGTGCTGTGGTACTTCCGAAGCACAGGCATGCAACACATGTACATAAATATGTTGCAAGTCTGTGCTTCCCTCTGCACTGCTGCTTAAACTGCAGCCATGTGGTGACACAGGCACCCTTGCACCATGGTGCAAGGATATCTGTGTCGTGTGGAGTTTATTTTTGTGCAGGAAGACACACATTCCTGCACAAAAACAATCAGTGAAGGCATTTTTCTCTTTCAATGTATACTGTGCATTGTAGCATATTCTGAAAGTGAAAACATTAGAAGAAATGAAAACAATTCTTGTTGTGCCTTGCTACATCAATTGGAGGATGGTGCAGCATTGACACACATGTCCAGATTTATGATGTATGATAAATCTGGAGATGTGTCTTGTTCTATGAGTGTTGTGTGGAAACACCCACAGCAACACTTTTGTAATGCCCTTTCAATGCAAAGTGGTGTGTATGAAGAGGTCGTATTTACAAGGAGAAGAAAAGCTACACAGGTTGCCTTTTTCTCTCCTTGTAAATATGAAGGAGTGTCTGGTGCCATCACTATGTTACAAAATGTGACATATTGTTGGTACACGATGGTTCTAAATCTGCCCCATAAGAGCTTATGTATTGGCAGAATGTTACAATAAGAACATATTGGTAGTTGGTTGATTGAAGAATTGCATGAGAGTGACAGGAGGTAAGCACAGAGATATCTCTCCAAAGATGCTCAAAGAAGAAAGATTGAAATGGTTGCGGTCCTTCAATGAGTACAATGGGAAATATTATGAACCAATCAAATCTTTTTTTCAGGTCACATGGGATCTTATGACAGAGGGATTCCAACACTACATAGGTTTTACCTGGGTATTTTGAAGCTTGTATTAATACGTTGTAGCATCTTGCAGATCTGTTGGCATAGTATATAAAGAAATTAACTGGTACTAAGGTTAATGGCTAGGCCAATCCTTAACTATATGAGTAATACGTTGAGTAATTTCAGTACTGCAAAGAGAGAACAAGGTATATTTATAAGTAATTAGGTTTTGGCAAAGTCATAGGACATATTTATAGAGTTGTGAAAGGAAGGGATGTGGCCTGATGTAACATGTGCAAACACACTCTGTGACATGTTTTAAGTTAAACAATTTAGTCTCTTTTAATCCTGAGACTTCCTAGACCCTAGTAGCCCACTATGTCTCTCTATTGAACACCATATAGCTGTGTTGCAGAGAAGTGCTCTGAAGCCATATCCCATTTTATACCTCTCTGCAATGCAACTCTCTGGCACTTTCTGCACATATCTGGTTGGTGTGTTGGCCCCCAGTGACACTCAGTATTCATGTTACCTTTATCCTGTAACTTAAAACGCCCACAGAGCATCTTTTCACACATATCTACTCCATCCATCTCCGAAATTCTTCACCTGTTTGCAAACACAGGCCATTGTGCATTTTAATACTTAGTTAAACTTACCTTCGCAGTAATAGAAATAAAAAATGCTACACACTGTTTTTATGTTGTTATTTATAATCTAAATTTAAAATAATGTGATATTTTAGAATTAGGATCTGTGAAAGAGAAAAAAAATACAGTTATAATATATACAATTATATTTTTTACAATACAGCATAATTTTAACATTTTACAAATAATTTTCTTTGCCTTTTTTGCTGTTCTCAGAATATATTGAATTGTAGGCCTAAAAGACAAGTGAAACCGTGGTTCCAGCACTACATGCATAGTGCATAGGAGTTTAAAACAGTCCATGTCCTAAGCCCTAGCTCGCTGCATGAGTACATGGATACTGATTGAATGATTACAGTAGTATAAGGCGAAACACTGAGTAAATTTATAATTGGTTACGTTTTCCTTCAGTGAATGGATTAATACATGGTGCTGAAAGGGTCAGTGGAGGAGTGCAAAGGGAATAACATGGTGTTTGCTGTACTCTATAGATACAGACTGGAGAAATGTAGGCCTGAAACACAAGTGTGAAGGTGGTTACAACACTACATGCATAGTCCATAGGAGTTGAAGCATTACATGTGCTAAGGTCCTGAATCGCTGAATGAGTACTTGGATAATGACTGAATGATTACAGCAGTACAAGCACACATGAAGTTACCAAATGCTTCTCTCACAATGCTTTACAAATGCACACACACTCACACTGTGATTCTAGTCAAGCAACACTATTCACTAGTCTACAAGAGTTAAGTTGACTGTACACATTCCACATATTTCATTACTGCACTTCAGAGTAGAAGCCTGACTCATTTTGCAAATACAGTTATATATCACAGTTATATATCTGCAAACACATGAAGTACCCAAAGGCTTCTCGCACAACAGTTCCCAAATGTACATAGACTAACAGTGAGATTCTAGACAAGCAAGACTATCCCTTGGACTTTATCAAAACACATTTACTGATCTAGAAAAACTAAGGTGACTGCACACATTCCACATATTTCAGTACTGCATTTTAGTGTTAAAGTCTAACTCATTTTGCAAATACATAAGCAATTACTATTTTCTTTTTTTAAATATTTTTTATTGACATCACATTAGGATATTATTTGCATAAATTCGTATCATAAAATTACAGTGAATAATATTAGCTATCATCATTAAAGTACATTCAATAAATATAATCAGAATCAACATCTGGTATAATTGATCAGCAAAATTTCAACAAAAATAATTACAATACACCATAAATATTCGTTCTTACTACAAGCCATCAATCCTAAATACATAAAGACCGAGTAATAGATTTCTTTATCTAAATTAATCTATATCGCTACAATAGGACCCCAAATTTTCTCAATCTTAACCATAGATCCTAATCCTTTGGTCTTTGCCAGAGCAGTTTCCAGGCCATAGGTTTCTTTAATTATAGACCACAAATCACAAATAGTTGGCGGTAGTGGTGAAATCCACCTCTGAGCAATAGCTAGCCTAGCTGCCCCCATCATTATTGAAAAAAGACTGTGCGACAGCTGGTTTATCAGCTTTATATCCTAGCATAATTTCTACATCAGCTAGCATAGGGCCCACACCAAGCTTACAAAAAAACACTTGACCAAACTTCTGCCAATATGTCCGCAATTCAGAGCATTCTATAAACATGTGAGTAAGATTTGCAGCTTGAGTCCCACATTTAGGGCACTTGGTCTTCTCGCTGCCATTATTAGGTCCTGCCCATTTGACATTCCTCTCTGGTGTATAATACAACATGCCAACTGTGCAAAATTGTTGTGGTCGTAAACTAACAGAATGGACAGAGTCACTTATGTTACCCAGAGCCTGAATAAACATAGCGGGTGTTATGGCTGTATTCAGCACTTGACTCCAGTGTGTCGCTAATTTTACAGAACCATCTACCTTGAAACTGGCCAACTGTTTGTACAAATTGCCTATGAGAAATGTGGTTTTCTCCTAATATATAAGATCCCAGATAGGAGATTTAATAATCTCACTTGGATCCATGTTCTTTCCCAGATAATCCATCATCTGAAGATACTTAAATGGAGAGGTAGTAGGTAATTTATATTGTAATTGTAAAGCTTCAAATGATTTGATTCCTCTTACCGTGAACAAATCCCCCAAGCATAAAATCCCATGTTTAGACCACGATCTACAAATATAATGTTGAAATACTTCATGAAACATTGGATTACCCCAGAGTGGAAGCTTAGGCCCTCATTAGGATGACGGGCGGACTTTGTCCGCCCGCCATCCCATCGGAAAAAGGGACTGCCCGCCATAAGGGCTGGGGTCCCGATGGTGGCATTAGGATGCGCCCGCCACAGTGGCGGATGCATCCTGTATTTTTACCATTGCGGCGGGCGGTGCTGAAAGAGCCGTCCGCCGCAATGGTAAAAATGCACAACGTACATTTCAAAGCACAACATGACAAGTGCCACGCGGTGCCTGCCATGTTGCACTTTGAAATGCGGGGGGGGTACCATGTGCAACCCCCACCCCCCGTAGTCCCGCAACGGGCCCCTGCAGGGATTCTCCGCATGCCTTTCCATGGCAGCATTGCCACCACGGAAAGGCATTCACATTGGCTCATCATAATATGGCTGGCGGTGTCTCATAGACACCGCCACCATATAAAGCGGCGGGGGGTTTTCGGAGCAAGGATGGCTGGCGGATCGCCCCCGCTAGGCCGGCGGTGGCTACCGCCAGCCTGGCGGGGGCCTCTTAGTATGCATTAACGATAAGTTGCTTCTGACAGCCATAGCCCGCCATATGAAGACATTGTCTCTAACTGTCTTAAATTTAACATGTTTAAAATTATTTAGGGTCATTAACGCAATATAAGAAAAATAAACTATCATCCCCTAGAATTAGTTTGTATAAAGAATTTTGCTGATCAACCCCGAGGAGGCTACGGAAGCGCCTGGCAAACGATGCCCAAAAGTAAGTTCTGAAGTCGCATAAGCCCAAGCCACCTTGTTTATAAGGTGATTTAAGCAGATCAACGGTGCATCGAGCCTTCTTAAAGCCCCAAATAAAACTACTTAGCACTCCATCTAATTAAAAAATATATATATATTAGAAAGATGTAGAGGGATAGATCTAAACAGATATAAAAATGTTGTAAGTATTTTCATCTATATTAGATTACAACTGCCCAGAAGCCCTATAGGAAGTTGGGGCCATTTTGTTTAGATTTTTTGTAATTTTGTCTAGTAAAGGAGTATAATTTAAGGATATTATTTGGCCCACTTCTGCAGAGATCTTAAACCCCAAGTACGTAGCTGTTGAACATCTCCCCGGGATTGGAAGGCTAGATTTAAAATTAATAAGGACTTGGGTTTTACTGATATATAATTCATACCCCGATACTAATCCAAATTTGGTTGCAGCTCTCTCGATAACTGGGACAGCTTCTGCTGGGTTAGTGGAGAAAATTGTCAGATCATCAGCGTATGCTGTTACCTTCAGCTGGTTAAAGGTGGTCCTTAATGGTTTAATCTGCATATTAGTTTGCAAAGCATGTATAACTGGCTCAATATAGAGGGCAAATAATAACGGGGATAGGGTGCACCCCTGCATTGTCCCACAAGAGATGTCGAATGGGTTAGAATATGAATCAAAGTATGAAATCTTAGCTGTAGGTTTATAATATAGAGCGCACCCACTGCGAATCTACCCCTGCAGCTTTGCCTGAAGGTAAAGCAGAGATGGCTAATCTTATTTCATCCAATGATATTGTGTTATCTAAAGATACTACCTTGTCATCACTAAATATCGGAAGATTACTCTCAGTAATATACTGTGTAATATCTTCCTTATCAATCATAGAAGAAGATGAGTAGAGGTTCTGATAAAATAGTGAGAACTGCTCCAGAATAGCTGAAGTATGATTACGTAAAACACCATTCGGGCTCTTTATAGCATTAATTTTAGTTTGGACCTTCGTTTCTGCTGTTTGAAAAGCTAGAACTTTACCAATATGTTCACCATATTGGTATTGTGCCAGACCGTACTTATTGTACCCCACTGCTATTTTTTCCCTGACAAATGTTTTCACTGCTGTTCTAGCATCCAATAGAGTAAGAAACGGTGGATCCTGATCTAATTGACCTCATGTTACTGCCTCTACATGAGGTTTTTCCTTATTTTGTAAATCCCTAATCAGGTTCTCCATATTGTTTTTTCTTAATTTATTCTGCCGCCAAATGTATTGTTGGGTCATACTTCTGACATACGCTTTCAGGGTATCCCAGACGATTAATGTCCCTAGGTTTTTCTAAAAAAAAGTCTCTAATTGTTGCTTCATACTAGAGACATATTCCACATCAGTAAATAAATATCTAGGAAAAGAGAATGGTCTGACATTTTTTCCTTCAGGGGTAACCATGAAAGATAGCAGAATAGTGTTATGGTCAGATGTCACCCGAGGGCATATGACAATATCTAAGCCTAAAATTAAACTGTCAGAGACCCAAGCCATATCAATCCTAGTGTAAGATTTATGCGGAGCCGAATAATAAGTATCCATCGGGATAAGTGGATATATATGTCTCCAAGCATCCTGCATGGATTGTAATCTATCCATTTCTAGTATTGCTGCCCTGACCTTTCGCATTCTGCTAATACCCCCTTTATTGTTGAGTCAATATTATAGTCCATTACACAGTTAAAATCAACCATTATCGGACATTCCCCATTCCAGTTCAACAATTCCAAGTTAAGAAAATCAAATATTCCTGGATCATCGGTATTTGATCCATAAATTGAACCAAACACATATTTCTCACCCTGAATCTCAATTTGGGCCAATACCCATCGACCTCTTGGATCAGCCAATGTCTTGACTATTTTACAGAAAAGCCTTTTATCTTTTAATGTAGCAGTCCCTTTCATAGATATAGTTCGGGAAGTACTAACAATTGTTTGATACCCTAAGTGTTTTAACAAATGACGATCCTTGTAGGCCAAGTGGGTTTCAGTAATTAAAACTAGATGCGGTTGATGCAATTTTAGCTCCTCCTGTACCAATTGACGTTTATTAGCACTATTATGTCCGGCCAAATTCCATGCCATACATTTTATCTTAGCCATAATAAATTATATTCCTTGAAAACCGTCAAGCGTGCCGGTTCTTGTAAATACACTTGTGCCCCAAGCGCCTTAAGGGGGTCAATAAACTGGCGAAGCTGCCAACGTCAGTCCATAGTAGTATTACAAAGGTCTGATCTAACAAAGAAAGTAACAGATTCCACAGTAACAGGTGTATTGGGTCAAGTCTTAAGGGCAACTGCCTGCTTTAACAAAAAGTTTCCCAAAAAATCCAAGAGTGGACGGGGGTATTTATCTTCCTGATTACGATTACCAGTAGGAGCCTATGTACTCTTTGCAACTGAGAATCCCAGTCCCAATCCGATAAATCGGGGAAAGCCTTTTGGAATAACTGTACAAGATAGGCCCTGGGATCTGCTCCTTCGGCCCCTTCTGGAATGCCAAATAATCGCAGGTTATGGCGGCGTTGACGATTCTCTAAGTCCTCGAGTTTAAGATCGATAGTTGAAATGTGGGTAACCTGCTGCTGGACTACAGTATCTGTTAGGCTTGGAGTTTGCTATGTCTCTCCTACTCTCTGTTGTAGATCTGATATATCACTAGCAAGGCCCCCCACTTTGACTGATATGTCCTGTAACATCTGCGACATCTTGTCTGTATCCGACTTGGCTTGCATATATTGTTCTTGTGTCTCACTTCTTTGGTCTTTTAAAAACTGCATTATTAAGGCAAGTGGTGGTTCAGTATCCACCAGGATATCAGCTGACTGAGTCAATGTCCTTCGAAACGATACTGCTGAAGTAGATACTTGTTGGGAGCAATCTCCCCTCTCTTTCCGTTCTTCTGCCAAACTGGCCCCTTTCTCTGCTCGTTTTACCGCAGGAGTATTGCTCGCCCTGTTATCCGCTGTAATGATTTCAATGGGGCTATTACCAGTGATCCGGGAGACCATACTCTTCACTCCACCCTTAGCTTGAACCCATTTAAGAAAAGAACTGTTCTCCGAATTATATTTGCCACATATGCTGATTTGTGGCGAATTTTGTTGTAAATGGTCCGGCCTCTGGGGAGTTTTCTTATTCTCGACTTTGGCCTTGATTTTCATTCCAGGCGGTGTCTTATTAGATCTAGTACTTACTCCCACTCCCGCTATTAAGGCTATTGAAGCATCATCGCTGTTGGAAGCCACCTCTTCTCATTCCTTCAAGGCATTCTCTCCAATGCCAGTGCCCCCACTGCTATCTACATGTGCCGGTAGACTGATTTCTGATAATCCGCCCCTTAGCTCCATTAAAGACTGGCTCATTAGCTCACCCATTTCTGGTGAGTTCGCTGGCGTAGAAATATCTTGATTGTTTTCAGTAAAGACTTCTGTCTCTGGTTCTTTTTGAGTCCCTTTACTCCCCCCAGCACCATCACCAGCCTCAATATTACATTGTATCTCTGAGTGTGAGGAGTCTTTAGATTTATTTATTCAAGCAAGTCGGTACCGCCTCCAGCAGTGCCTCCGAAAGTTTGTTCCCTGACATTGTCTGACTAACAGACATGGCTGCGAGCAGCTCGGCATCCTTCCAAGTCTGAAACAGGCGAAGTATTGGCTTGCCAACAGTCAAAGCTCTGATCTTATTTTCAGTGACAACAGTAGCAGTGTTATTTTCAGTAGCAGCAGCAGCTTCACTCACATCACCCCCTACATCGCCTCCATTAGCGTGAGCAAGGGCACAACCAGCCCGTGATCCTCGCGGGGGGTTCTTCACCAGTGCCATATCCTGCCTTTTTATCAGCGTTGCCGTCGGAAAACCCAGCAAAAACAACCCTGGCCAGTGGAGTACCGAGCAGCAGCCGGATACCCAACGTGTCAGCCTGGAGGCCCGCAGCCCGCGTCCAATTTGCTCAGAACCGATTGCCTGCATGCGTGCTCAAGTCTGCTCGCAATCCTTCACCAGCAGTATAATGTTAAAGCTACATTCCAATCTCCCCCAACTCCTCTGACCGTTAGTTCTTGACCATTAGCTCTTGATCAGGTCTGGTCCCACTCCATAGCTCCACAATTCTACTCCACTCTACTTGAGCTATGGACTACACAGCAGACCAGGGGAAAGTGAAAATACTCCACCTCCAACTCAATATCCTCTCCCCAGTTCACAGTGAGTGGTGTTTTGTTGTTTATTAATTTAACAGCTGAAAACTTTTTTTTTTAATAAACCAAAGGCAGCTTCAAGTTCAAGCAACAGATTGGACAGATTTTTGCACTCGCTGTGAGGCAGTTCCCTTAGGTCCCCGGGGCACCAGTTTGTGTCCTGCGACCCCTACCCCTGCCCCTGCTGCAAACTGCAACCCGGTGGGCTCACTCGCAACTTGGCTTGACTGACTGGCTGGTGCCCTGGCTATCTCAGCATGTCACAGTGTATCAAAGCGCATCACTGGCCCTTCGCAGCTCACTCGCATCTCAACTCTCCCCTGCTGGGTTCGCACACGGAGGCTTGAAGCTGAACCTGAGGATCATACACAATTTGCACGTTCCTTCGCCGCTGCAGAGGTACTCATCGCGGCTCGGCGCAGCTCAAGATGCCGATCGCAACTTCCCCCGTGCCCCGCCTTGGACCCTGGGCCATGCTCTTCTCTCATTACACTGGCCCGGCATGGCAGTGGTAGTCAGCATTCTGGTCCGCGTTCTGGTCTCCTGGCACAGTGAAAACACAGACAATCTTGCCGCTAGAAGCTTTCCGAACATCCAGGTGTGGTTAGACTTCTCCGTGTGATGTGCTCTGTGGCGGTGTCAGTCCGCCATCTTGCTCCTCCCGCAATGACTATTTCTAATTCTACCAAAACTTGACAACAAGGAAGGTTTTTATGCACTTATGTGTCTGCAAACACATGAAGCACCCAAATACTTCTCTCGCAATTTTCCCAAATACACACTGACTCACACTGTGATTCTAGACAAATAACAGTATCCCTTGCAGTTTACCAAAAAACATGAACTAATCTGGAACAGGTGAGATGATTGCACATATTCCACATATTTTAGAACTGCACTGTACTGTGGAAGCCTTACTCATTTCGCAAATACATAAGCAATGACTGCTTTCAAATTCTACCAAAACTTGGCAACAGGATAGGTTTTTAACCAGTTATATATCTGCAAACACAGACTTCTCTCACAACAGTTCCCAAATGTACACAGACTCACAGTGTGATTCTAGACAAGCAAGACTATCCCGTGAACTTTATAAAAACACATTTACTGTTCTAGAAAAACTAAGGTGACTCCACACATTCCACATATTTCCATACTGCATTTTAGTGTTAAAGCCTAACTCATTTTGCAAATACATAAGCAATGACTATTTTCTAATTCTACTCAAACTTGACAACAAGAAAGGTTTTTATTCACTTGTGTATCTGTAAACACATGAAGCACCCAAATGCTCTCTCACAACTTTCCCAAATGCACACTGACTCAACGTGTGATTCTAGACAAGATGGTGTACATTTTACAGATGAGGGTAACAGAGTCTTCCTCGTCAACTTTAGACTCTGCATAGGTACTTACTTGTAGGTACCAAAATCTCTCAATAAACACAACAGCTCTTTTTAGAGCCACCCAAGATCTAAACACATAAGCTTGATGTATATCTGAAAAATATTACCTTTTTTTTGCATGGAGTCGCGCACTCAACGAGTTGGAATCGTGCACCCAAAGCGCTGTAGTTGCTCAACCTACAGGTTAGGGTGCTGGGTGCGCGACTCCTAATTTTACCATAAAAAAACCCACACCTATTACTAATTTCTATGATCCCCGGGGACCCCACCCCCGAGGCCTATATGGAACGTTGGGGACCGTGGGGGGAGCCCCAATGCCCCCACGGTCCCATCCGGCTCCCCTCGTCCTTCGGGAGCAAGCATTGCTTTTCCACATGGGTAGCTGATAACATGCAGCTCCCCGTGTGGAAAAGCAATATGGTTTGGATTTTGAAAGAGAGAGCAGGTTTCCCTGCTCTCTCTTTCAAAATCCAAACCCCTTTGCTATGATAGGGCGGGAGCCTCGGCTCCCACCCTGCCAGAGCAAACAGCAGTGTCCCGGGGTGGGCACCCCGAGACACTGCAGGAGCCTGCGCTGGAGGGTGTTGGTCCCCAGGGCCCTCGACGGCTCCAGGAGTGGGGCCACGCTGCCCCCCTCCCACAATACAAAAAGCCCCAGGGGGTGGTGGTCCCCAGGGCTTGGGGGGCCTTTAAGCTGGGAGGAGGAAGACACAACGGGCAGCATCACCAGGAGCAAGTCGGCAGCGAACAACGCAGGCCCCAGCAATGTGAGGAGTTAGTGACTAACTTATCCTCACGTACACTAACCACCACAGAAACTGAGGTCCTTAACAAGGGACTAGGATTTGTGCCTACGGCAGCTCTTGACAAGTTCAAGTTACATTGTGAACTAGCAGGCTTCTTCCGCAAACTCAAACTCAAAGCTTTCTTTGAGAGAAACACCCCGGTTGAACCTAATGAAATCATCAACGAGACTGGTCTTAGACCGAGATCAACCTTCATACCACCCCCACACTGTATCCCGGTGGAAATCAGCACCTTTGAACAGGCTGTGTTCAATGACATTGAAGCTCTCACACAAAATGCTCAATTTAAGAACAACAGTAGGGCTGAGAACCAAGCACTATCAAATTTGACGAACGATAACAACATCGTTATCAAACCAGCTGACAAAGGCGGAGGCCTAGTGGTCATGAACGCAAATGACTATGATACAGAGTGTAAACGCCTACTAAGTGACATCAGCAATTATCAAATCCTACCAGTGGACCCGACTGAGGATCTACGCATCGAAATTACCAATATGGTAGAAACAGCAGAGACCGCTGGAGACATCTCGAAACAAGAAGCCGACTACCTGACCACGACTGAGGGCAAGATCCCATATTTCTATGTGGTGCCCAAGATGCACAAAGGCAAACTCCCACCACCAGGAAGGCCGATCGTATCAGGAATAGGATCGTTGCTAGAACCACTGTCCAGATACTGCGATTTCTTTTTGAAAACAATCGTACAAGGCACTAGTACATACCTAAGGGACACCAAAAGCCTATTGACCCTTTTAGAAAACATCAAAGTCGAAGAAGACTACATTTTGGTTAGCCTTGACATAGAAAGTCTCTATACTAACATTCCACAAGATGCAACAATTGAGGTACTGAGACAAACACTTGACAACTGTGAGTGGAACTATCGCACTCCCAGGGAATTCATTGTCAACTGCGCAACCCTGGCCCTAAAAAGGAACTTTTTCGAATACCAGGGCACCTGTACCTCCAAACAGGGGGGACTTCCATGGGCAGTGTTTTTGCCCCCAGCGTAGCGGGGCTCTACGTCTACGATTTCGAGAAGAAATTCGTCCTGTCAGTGAACAATCCCTTCGGTTCTCACATAAAATTCTGGCGGCGATACATAGACGACGTCTTCACCATATGGCAAGGGCCACGAGAGACACTAATGTCATTCATCACTTGGCTGACCACCTGTGATCCAAACTTACGATTCACACACAGTATAGACACTAACAAGATGGTCTTCCTGGACATCGTAATCCAAAAAGAAAATGAGAGCTTGATAACCAAAACACATTTCAAGCCAACTGCGAAAAATAACCTCCTGAGATTTGACAGTTTCCATCCTCGCCCACTCAGGGAAAACTTACCCTATGGACAGTACTTGCGACTAAGAAGGAACTGCAGCAAAATATCTGATTACAAGAAACAGGTGCAAGATCTCACTATCAAACTCGCCAATCGAGGCTACCCCCAGACAATCATCAACAAATGTCAGAAACGAGCCAGGAACCAACCGCGAGAAGCTCTACTCGAGGACACACCCAGAAATATGGAAAACATTCCACTCACATGTGTCACAACATATAATGCAGCATCAAATCAAGTGAGTAAAAGCATACGAAAACACTGGTCTATACTCTGCACTGGCAAATTCAATTGGGAAAAAACCTTGTTTTCGTACAAAAAGGCACGCAGCCTGAAAGACAGCTTGGTCAACACCCGGCCAAGAACCACAGCCAACGACACGAACCCTACTATCACTGCAATATGGGGCCTCCCACCAGTTACCGGACATTCCAGATGCGGGGACTGTAGCGTCTGCCACCTTACTGTCAACACAAAAACCCTGGATCTCGAACCAGGAAAAACATGGGTACAGAGATCACACACAAACTGTAACAGTACAAATGTTAAATACTTGATCAGATGCACCTGTGGGATTCCTTACATAGGAATGACAACCCGGAAAGTGAAACTGCGCATATCAGAACATCGAAGCACAGTGAGATGCAAGAAGAATAACACCAGATTAACGGACCATTTTCTGACGGCACACCATACCCCTAATGACATGCGATGGACTGTCATCGAACAAATCCAACCAGGTCCCAATGTGCAAGCACGACTGTTTGAGAAGGAACAGCGTTGGATCTACAGACTTTCTAGCCACAAGACGGGCCTTAACGATAATATTCCGTGGGCCACCGTCCTGAAATAACTAATCACCTGTTACGAGCTCCCAGTGCTCCAAAGTACGCATAATTCTTCCCACCTGTTAACCTACTACGACCCTGAGATAGGCTCCAAACCCCAAGACTCTGAGTCTGCCAAGCTGAGACACACTCTCTCTCCCTTGTAATATGGGCCAAGACACTGCCCCAATTCCATAGCGGCACTACCTGCCAGCCCTTTCTTTTCCCTGATAGAACTGGGCGAAAACTTTATTTTAACATCCCTAGTGCAACATGCACCAACTTGAAAACTTTATTTTAACATCCCTAGTGCTACATGCACCGATTTGGTAATTTTCTATGCCCTCAGACCTTCGCGCCATCTCCCTAACGGGCACTGCCTGTCAGCCAGTTCTTCTCTTCACCCCTGCCCTTAGAGGGCAGCTACTCCTTTGTTCCAACACCCCATTTGCGCCTTCACCTACGCTCACACGAGTGATTGTTTACCTCCTGAAGGGGTGTGTCAGGACCCAAGCAAACAGCAGCGTCATCACGCGTGCTCACGTGACCACGCCCCCAGACGTGCGCTCGGCCGCGCCCACCCCGGAAGCGGCCGACGCCTACAATTACAACTTGCAGCGAACGGCTCTACTAGCCGGGCAGGGAACCATGGCAGTAGGTCTCTAGCTAATCGCTACGCCGGAAAAATGTAAGTAATCCATACCCCTCCTAGCGGACGCGCTGAACCATCCGAGACTCCCACTCGGAACGGCTTCTCCCTTGCGCCTCTCTTTCCGCTACCCGGGCCACACGCTCAAACCTTTTTCCTATATATTCCGCAATTGCAGAATGTGTTCATCTGTTGCGAAGAGCCTACGCCCTGCCCGATGAAGCACATCAGAGCTCTCAATTAAGTAAGCCTGAACTCACGCCACCATGCCCATGTGTACTTCTAAATGTTAAATGTATGTCAGTCATGTATGTTCATTGTTACGGTCAATTTCACGAAACAGAACGATTAAATATGATTAAAGCGCACGCTACCATAGCACCATTTTCTCATAGCCACTGTTTACTACGCGCACCAAGGTGTTTAGTCTGACCAAAGCACAGCCCCATCACCCCGATTGCTGTGTTAATTACCAGCGGATAAGCACGCCGCCTAGGTGGCATATAACCACGACAAGCATAACGCATGCAGCGATGCACGCACATATTGATCATTCGATTATGCTCAGCATCTCTGGATGCCACTTTATCTCACCCGGAGGGTTAACATGATATCTATATGGCATGATATTTCACTAAATAGAGACACTCCACGACGTAACAGGAGAGTAAATATGTTCACAATTGAAACCTGCTTTTATCCCTTTTTCTCCACAGGTCTCTTTTTTCTCTTGCCTGCTCACTTATTTAGTTGAGCACACACACCCCGAGCAATTTGCCGGTGGGTTCAACAGGGGATCAGGGTAGGGTGAGCCTTTTAGGGGGCCCACACCTCCCGTCCACCTGTTTTTTGGTCCTGAAGAAACCGGGCACTGTCCCTTTGGTAGAAACATGTCGACCAATGCACACCAACACATATAGAGATGAGTCGGTCGTAACTTGCCTACTACCATCTCACTATTATTGTTAACATTGTTCAGTTACTCTATAATAAAGTCATTTTTGAGTTAAACCAGGACAATTTTGAACATAATTTCTTTTTGCACCTACAGTCACAACCCGCTCCACTGTAGTTCAGGTGTTGTAGCACACCCTGGTGACGCTAGGCCACCAGGGTGGACCCCGATGATGAAGCATGTCACCGCCAGGCTGGTGAGTGAGGGGTTTTAAAGAAAAGGAAATGTTTTCCTTTTATGCCATTAAATCTACCCTCCAGACTATTGACCCTATAATCTGCAGGGGATACTCCTCTATTTGTTTCAAAAATAAGGGCCTTTAAGCCACCCAACCGCTTTTTGGAAAGCCCCAGGGGGTAGCGGTCCCAAGGGCTGGGGGGCCATTGAGCTCCCCCCACCCATGTATTTTGCTGGGGGGGCTTTTGAGCCCCTAACCATTTTATTTTGTATCCCCAAGGGGTTGCAGTCCCCAGGGCAGGGGGGCCCCTCTGGGCCCTCCATAAATTTAATATTTTTCCCCTGTGATTTGGCCCCCCGGGGGCTAAATACTAAGTCTGCGCTTCGTTTTATTATTTTTTACAGCATGATCCGTTATCCCTGCGTGCAGTTTGCCGTTTAAAAAAAAAAAAAAAAAGTTTTTTGGGGCCTGTGGGAGCCCCAAAGCAGGTCTAGAGTGTCAGGGTATTTCTCCCCTGCCCCCTTTATATGTTTTTCACACTTGTTCCACTGACTTATTCAGCTTCGCTTCTACCGAGGCAGGAAATGGCTGCCAACACTTCCTGGTTTTGAATGTTGACAACCATTTGACAGGCAATTAGCATTTAGCGTGTGATCGGGATGGTGCGCTTAGGGTGCGCTCAGAATGCGCGGAACCTGTGCGGCCATAGATATATATGTGATTTTAATTGTCATTTTCTCAGCAACTACTGAACAGATTTACACCATTTAAGCAAAAGGCGCGAGTCTAATGCAAGGGCTACCTCTGCCAAATTTGTTGTAATTCCGTTCAGCAGTTCAGGTTGTAGCCACAATGAACGGTTCCTATGGAAAATTGCATGGGGAAAACACTTTTTTGGACCCCCTTTTTCTCAGCTCTCACTTGATGAAACACCCTGAGACTTTCAGGATAAGAGTGGACCGGAACACCCCACCAGTTTTGTAAATTTTGCAAAGATCCATCAACCGGCGGCAAAGTTATTCCAAATAGAATGTTGCCGATTTCCCATGGATAATAGGTCCTAACTATAACTGCCTATGGGCGACCGCCAGTAGGTAATAATATATATATATATATATATATATATATATATATATATATATATATATATATATATATATATATATATATATTCACTGAAAAAACCATAGGTTATAGACCATATATAGTTAGGAATTAGCATTTAAAAAACCTTATTTTACTCACACAAAACCATTGAAATTCCATATATAGTTAGTTGCACTAACTATATATTGCGCACCCGCAATCCACTGCTGATGATGTCACATATTACATCATTCATGACATGGTCAGTGACATCACTGATGACATCACTGATGACATCTCAAATGACATCACTGATGACATCTCACTTGACATCAATGATCACATCACTGATGATATCATTCATGTGACAATACAATGCATCTCCTCACATTTTAATATAACCTCTGTTTCACCCAGTGTTAAAAACAGAGTATAATTTTTGAAACCATTGACACACCAATACTAGTTACTACATACGTACTCACTGATTCCTACGTCTACACACACATTCACTCATTCACCCATACAATCATTCATACATACAATCACTCATGTTTACAACACAATCATATGCACTCATACACCTATACAGACACTCACACTCTGCCACTCATCCATGGAGTTACTCACACACCTAGTCAGTCCTGTAAAGAATCAATCACACTTCCATTTTCTACTCTATACAGTTAAACATAGAGCACCTTACGTTTTCAACCATATACTAACACATACTTACTCTCTTATACAATCATTGATACAAGTACACATTGATCTGTACAGAGTCACACACCTCCCATCCAGCCACACACACACTCAGTCTCCCATGCAAATACTTGGGCAATCAATCAATAACCCATATAGTTACTCATATAGCTACTGATCAACACATGCAGCAGTTTACAGAACAACAGACATAATGATGCACAAATTAAGACAGTTTAGTCACTAACCCATGCACTCAGTGAGACACATTTAATCACTCACTCATACATTCAGTCATGCACCTACTAAATCCTTCGTCCACACACTTATACATCCACTCATTCTTCAATATGTAAGACATATTTTAACTTTACAGAAACATAGTCACTGGATGTTGTCATCAGTGATGTCATCAGTGATGTCATTTGAGATGTCATCAGTGATGTCATCAGTGATGTCACTGACCATGTCATGAATGATGTAATATGTGACATCATCAGCAGTGGATTGCGGGTGCGCAATATATAGTTAGTGCAACTAACTATATATGGAATTTCAATGGTTTTGTGTGAGTAAAATAAGGTTTTTTAAATGCTAATTCCTAACTATATATGGTCTATAACCTATGGTTTTTTCAGTGAATTTTCAAGGTTTTGTAAATGCTAATTCCTAACTATATATGGTCTATAACCTATGGTTTTTTCAGTGAATTTCAATGGTTTTTTAATAGCAAATATCATAAGCTGTCGAATGTCAAGTACGTGGTAAGAATTTTTTTTTTCGTGTTTATGCACACTGATCTGCTTTGATTGCTGCCCCCCACCCCTCATTTCTATTAGGAGTACTCTCTCTTTGCAGATAGTGAAGGGTAGTTAACGCAGCCCTTTCCCCCTTTGTAATCCGTCGTGCCTGCTTCTCTCTCCATTTGATTGATTGTTCTCTTTGGTTCATTCTCTATTTACAAACAAGCACAGAGTCGCAATACTCTGTTTAGTCTTTGCAGATAGCGAAAAATCGTGTAAAAAAACAAAAGGAATCGAGCAAAATCAGTAGGCCACTAATGGGATCTCTTTTGACCTCGCTAAAATAGAAACATTAGGAACAACCTGTTGAAAATAGCAATGCGTATGTATATAAGCGGCGTTCATTTGTGTTCACAGTACCCCTTGTTGATTGTTTCAATCGAGCATTGAATTGTTCGAAGTTAATTCTCTTAACGATCTTCTCTACCTGCAAACGAGGAAGAATAGGAATATTCTATCTCCCTTTGCAGATAGTGAAGGGTAGGTAACGCAAGCCTTTAACACGTCGTACCTATTTCATTCCTCATTGATTGATTGATTGTCCGAACATTGACTGTTTGGGAATTAGTTCTTTTTGGAGGTATTCCCTGTTTGCAAATAAACGTAGGAAAATCTTTGCAAGTAGTGAAAGGGTACGTAATGCGGACCGTTCTCCCCCGTTGTAATCTGTCATGCCTATCTACTCCCCACTGATTGATGCACCTTTTTCACCCGGACCATTTACTAGAGATACGTCATCTGGCCCGACCAGAGAGCACCCCTAGTGAAAAGGACATATGCAATAATAACGAAGTGATCACTGTATCCTGTTAACAGAAACTTTACCATGAAACAACCTGGAAAGAAAAAAATAGGAAAACGAAAATCAGTAGGCCACTGATGAACATGAACTTTTATTAAACAACGAACAAAGAAACGATAACATAACGTAATGATAAAACCTATTAATGTCCTAGAAACAAGAAAACGTTAAAATATGCCAGTGGTGAGAGACCAGAAAAACAGTAAAAGAAACCAAATCACCCCTCGCTGTCCCACCGCCTGCCACGCCAAAAAAATCGATAGACTAGGGAAAATGCAAGTCAGTAGAACATCCACCCCCACTCTGGAAACTTCCAAGGTGGGGCAGGGTTCCGGCTACGCCCAGCCGGGAGCAGCCCATATAAGGCAGGTCCTGCTGCCACGCCTCGGCCAGGAGATCCTAACGTAGGGTGTAGCCGGAGGAGAGGCCGAGACCAGCGGGACCCGGCCAGGGGATTGCCTTTACAACGCTGAACAGTTGCAGGGGGGGGGAATGTCTCCTCGACCCTCCCCTCTCTCTCCCAGTCCGGCCGCGGTGGCCCTTGAGAGTTGCAGGTAGTCCCGCCACATGCTCTTCCGGTCCGACCACCAACGGTCGGGGGGCCGAGGCCGACGGGATCCGGCTGCAGCCGATAAACCAAGAAACCCGTTCATGGGGCCAGAGCCAGGGGCGTCCGGCCGACATCCACCGGAAGCCCGGCCCGAAGACGGACGGGACACTTCTTTCTTTTATAATGGCTGCGACAACACTGGAGGGGGATGTCTTGCACATGCCTCCGACCCCCCCCTCGTCCTCATCGCCTGGTCCGGCCATAACAAATCTCAAGCGAGACGCCGTGGGGTGCACTGGGAGGGAGAGACGGTGCGAACAGGCCTCTCCCGCCTCCCCAGGTGGAGGCTTCCCAGCTGCACCCTCAGCGCTCCAGGCGGTGGCATCCTAACAACTACAGTGCTGCACAGTTTCGGAACGACCTAGATAACGGTTCTTCCACTGTGGCCATGCTGCAACGTCTCGCCCGGCAGGGTGGAGCCCGTCCGCTCATGTGACCCCGCGATCGCCGGTAGCTGCCGAACTCTCAAAATGGCGGTCGACCTGGCAAGAGCGGGCCCAACATAAAGAAATGGCCCGGTCACTGGTTGACTCCACCACCGTAGTCCTCCACGACCTTGAAGATTCTAGAGGAGCCGCGGGAGTCTCCGACCCCCGATGGGGAATGACTGCCATGATCGCCCGTGGAGTGACGAAACTGTATCCGCGGGACGTCGGCGCTCCCATGCTGGCGCCAGCCTCACTTTGAATTACTACAATCCTGCAGACCTTACTTCCGGTGAAAGCACAGTGTGACCCGGTAGGAAAAATTATTGCACCCCCTCCCCTTTTTGACTGATAGTTCAAACCACCGATCCTTTCCTTTGCCCTTTTAACGGAACTTTGGACTGCCTCCCCCTCTTTTACATTTTCTAGAGAAAACAAAACATTAACCACTACATTAGCATAGCAGTTGACACCAGAACTGTTTTCAAATTGAAAACCAACAACATCTTCAACAGAATCCTTTTTGTTTCTGCTGTGACCCTGCTACAGCACAGGCATTGTCCCCAGCAGTAATTCTGCAATGCCGGTAAGAATAGCTGTGGTGCCTACTGGACTCACTCACCCCCGCGGCGCCCCACGCCGTTTTTTGCTGGGCGGCAACTTACTAGACATCACTTTCGTGCCATCTAGATTTCAGCGCGTTCTGCTGCCTTGGAACTATTCGCACAACAGACCGCTACTGACAAGAATATTTCATTATTGGTGCTGTCAATTTCAATAAATCTATTGGATAATTAAAAAGAAATTGCCACGGTCTCTTCGTTGTTTAAATGTTTTTACTGTTTTTGTTTTGTTGTATATATTTATATGTTATTAAAGTTTTATATTCCTACTACTTTGTTGGAGTGCTATATATTTTTAATGTGACACATAATTGTAAAAACTTTGATGTACAAAGAGTCATTCCTGGAATCTTCCGCTTCAGGCTCGGTCCCCTCCCCAATCACAATACAGGATGGTTTTCAGATAGTAGGAACGCGTGTGCTGTGACGGATCACATCGGGTGTGGGCCTTGATCTACTATAACTCCTTTGAAGAGGGGTGATTCTTTACAGCTGGGGCCATAAACTACATCTGCAGGGCTAGCTGATAGCCTAGGACCGGCCTGGACATTCGGACACAGAGGAAGAGGAGTGTCAGAGGGTGCGGTAGTGAATAAGGCGAAAGGGAGGTGTCGGGCGGGCACAGAGTGTGATTCTCAGGGAAGAGCAGCGCAGATGGGGGAAGGTTTATTGCCCATGCATAAGACAGAGAGCGGTGGTGACCAGTGCCTGGGGGAGATGCTTACGAGGGTGAGGAGCCATGCTACGAATCGACAGCGTGCAGAGAGTGGGTCTGGTCAAGACATCTAAAATGGCTGCCGTGCACGACAAAAGTGTGGCATTTCAAAAAAGGCAAGATGGCGCAAACAATGTTTTTCAACACTTCCTCATTTCCTTCGAATCGAACGTTAACAGACGTTGGGGCATATTACCAAAGTTAAGCGATATTTATCGCTAACGATGCTTACCAACCAATTTTTTACCACTAAGCATCGTCAGAAATTATCGAAGATAAACCTTACTATTATCAAGGTTTATCGCAAATGCGATAATAAACGGCCGCAATGCATGAATATCGCTAAAAAGTCAGCGATATTCATGCATTACCGAGCTAATACTCTTAGCCATGTTATCCACCTCCCATTGGATAACATGGCTAAGAACTGCTCAGGGCAGGTGTTACTTTTTGGAGATATTCGCGCTTAGCGCGAATATCTCCAAAAGTTGGTAATAGGAGATAGATATCTTGCATGTTGTAATGCAAGTTATTGTGGTATATGGAACTCATACCATAATCTCTCAGGAAAGCAGAAACTGATCCTTTTGGGACCGCCTAAAAAGGCCTAGGGGGTGAGGAGTACTCTACTTTGCCCCCTTTTCACGTTCCGAACTATTTTATTTTACTCTCTTCTGTAATTACACAAAATACCAGCGATAAGATGCATCGGAGACACACAGTGAGAGAAAGGAGGCCGGAGATGAAGAAGACATGTCAAATACACATTGGAGATAATATAGTGGCAGAAGGGAAGTAAATATGAGTAAACTTACCATGTAACATAAAAATGTTGCACTCTATACTATAAGTCTCATTTTATACTACAATCACTTCGCTACAACCTCATAAATTAAAAATAAAAATAAATAATGTCTCAAACAATTTTTGATTTCTAAATATAAATTTATTCTTCAGAATTTTCTAAATTTGAAACAACTAGTAACATGTCCTCATCAGTAATTTCCTCTTCAATCATCTCATCTGGAATCTCCTCATTAAAAGTCTGCAATGATGATTCTTGTAACTCTATGGTCTCCAAACACTCGATAAATTCGCCATCAAGAGATTGATCAAAAAAATCATTCAAGTCATCTCCTCCTTCTGACAATATTTCATTATTGGTGCTGTCCATTTCAATCAATGTAGTGGAATCATTCAAGTCATCTCCTCGTGACAATATTTCATTATTGGTGCTCTCAATTTCAATCAATGTAGTGGAATCATTCAAGTCATCTCCTCCTTGTGACAATATTTCATTATTGGTGCTGTCCATTTCAATCAATCTAATGGAATCATACAAGCCATCTCCTCCTTGTGACAATATTTCATTATTGGTGCTCTCAATTTCAATCAATGTAGTGGAATCATTCAAGTCATCTCCTTGTGACAATATTTCATTCTTGGTGCTGTCCATTTCAATCAATCTAATGGAATCATACAAGTCATGTCCTCCTTGTGACAATATTTCATTATTGGTGCTCTCAATTTCAATCAATGTAGTGGACAATTCAAAAGAAATTGCCACGGTCTCTTCATTGTGAGCCATTTTATTTTGAAATTGCTTGCTGTAAATTGCAGAAAAAAATAATCACTTTCATTTATCGTTTTTAGTAATACATAATATAAAACTAACTTCATCAAGTATTTAGTATAACAGAAGGACTGCAAATAAATAACAGAAAACATTTTTCAAATTATCTTCAAGTGTACAACATAGTTCCCCTTACAAATTAACAACTCACCTTTTTAAAAGTAGCAGAAGTGTTAGTACTGTGTAAATCAAACACCAGAAATTCACCACCAAAAATTCCTCACAAATGTACCTCAGACAGTAGTATCACAAAATGGCTGTGGTTTCCTCTCATTTGACATATATACATAACCAATTAACTTTCATCACACACAAATACAAAACCAAAGTAACATTTTAATTGGTTCTAAATTTCAACACTTTCAAATGTGTTTTCCCCATGCAATTTTCCATAGGACATTTACATACGTCTACAGCCTGAATGGCTGAACGGAATTACACCAAACTTGGCAAAATGGTACATCAAACCTAAGAGGTCAGGAATGATCTACTATGCCCCCTTATGGTCATTTCCCCCTTCGCTTTGGCCTCCTCTTGTCTCTCAATCCTACCGAGGGACAAGATGGCGGCCGCTACGGACTGTTTGGAATGTTGACAGACGCCGGAGAACCAATCAGCTTCGCAAAGCTCCGTAACGCGAAAAGTACGCGAAGCGGAGCGCTGTTACAGATATATATCTTTTTTTCAACGTTAATTTCTCAAAATCCACTGGAGCACATATATTGAGACCTAGCAAAGGCACATCGGGCTACCAGTCCCTAATATTTTGCCAAGTTTCGTGCAAATCCATTCAGCCGTTCGATTATTATTATTTTGTTTTTTTTTTGCCCCGCGGGGCCCTTTTAAAACCTCCACATCAAACCTAGGGGGTCAGCGAGGATCTACTATGCCCCCTTATAGTTATTTCCCCCTTTGTTTTGACCTCCTCTTGTCTCTCGATCCTACCGAGAGACAAGATGGCGGCCGCTACGGACTGTTTGGAATGTTGACAGACGCCGGAGAACCAATCAGCTTCGCTTCACAAAGCTCCGTTGCGCGAAAAGTCCGCGAACCAGAGCGCTAACCGGTCCGCTGTTACAGATATATATCTTTTTTTAAACGTTAATTTCTCAAAATCCACTGGAGCACATATATTGAGACCTACAAAAGGCACATCGGGCTACCAGTCCCTACAATTTTGCCAAGTTTCGTGCAAATCCATTCAGCCGTTCGGGCTAAAAGTGAGGCCAACCGCCCTATGGAAAACTCAATGTTAAAAACACGTTTTGGGACCCCCCTTTTTTCTCGGCCCCCACTGGACGAACCCCCCCCAAATTTTCAAGGGCTGCTCAGAAACAAAATGTGCCATTTTCCTGAAAATTTCAGCCGATTCCGTCCACAAACGCCAAAGTTATTAGACATAGAATTTTCAAAAAACCCATAGAGAAAAAATCCTAACTATATATACCTACTGGCGACCGCCAGTAGGTAATATATATATATATATATATTATACACACACACACATATATGTATATAAGTGTGTGTGTGTGTGTGTGTCTGCAGTTCCACTGATGTACAGCCCAGTATTGCTGGTGCTTCGGACGGTAGACGACCTCCATCTAATATGCAAACAAAACTGCTGTCTCACTAATCACTTAGAAAACAGGCAGAGGCACAGCAATTCAGGTTTTCACTTTCTAATTGTATTCAGGGTGACACATTTTGACATCACAAAACGCTTTCTCAAAGTCATTTTAAAAGAGTTCAGTTTGATCCAGCTATGCATGCCATAGTTCATGAAAAGTGACAACATACTGTTGAAATCATGCTATACTTAAATAATATGTGATAGTGAAATAAGATTTTCAGAAATGTAACATTACTCAATAGATGCCATCAATATATGCTGATATATATCAATTACACCGATTAAATCAATGTATTGCCATGATACACAGCTAACTGAGCATGAGAAATGAAGAGTACATCATTCAAAATATTTTTCATACCATCCATTTATAAATATTTCTAAAGTGCAGACATGTAAGAGAAAGTTACAAAGTGCAAATAGTGCAGTAATCACATCACCAAATCAATAATTCAGTGATTCTTTTCCACTTGTTCATCCTCATATCCTGAATGTAATGCGTGAAAGAGTTATCAAGATCAGGTATTAAAATGAATGCAATGGCAAGTGTCCACACAATATTCAAATGCATGACTGCTCAATAATCACATATATATGCCATAATGATTTCCAGCAAATATAGGAGTAGTGTAATGTCAATCTAAGATGTATGTATGAGAATCACCATATTTGCTTTATATGATTCTAATGGCATTATCAAACTGCAATATTAACATATCTAGGTTACTTAATATATAAGGGATATGTATAACAATCCCAATATTTGCTTTCTATGCATGATTACAATAATCAAAAGTAAGTATAGATAGCCGAGCCAATAGATCTATCCTGGGCAAATGCCCTCACATGTCAGAATAGTATCCAATCATCTTTAATGCCAAAAGAGATCAATCATCAATAGTATATGGAATGCATTTATTCATAAGAGCTTCACATTACACTGGATTAGATATGCATGTCAAAAATGTTTCAATCAAAATTAGGGAAAATATGAAGACTACCACCATTTACCCACATGCATAAATCTGGAGGTATAAATGACAAGAAAAAAGAAAATAAATCTAAATCATAACTGATATATCAATGTTGGTCAAGTCCATCACAAACTGAGATTGTCATGCCTTCCAATCAACAATAGTGTGATAAAATGCCCAATTAGAGGATCAGCTATGGCAATGTGCATATATATATATATATATATATATATATATATATATATATATATATATATTCACTGAAAAAACCATAGGTTTTACACACGCTATAGTTAGGAAGTAGCATTTACAAAACCTATGAAATTCACTGAAAAAACCATAGGTTTGACACCAGTTATAGTTAGCTGGAAATTTTACTGATATAAAACCAATGAAATTCCACGTTATAGTTAGTTGGACTCAATATAACTTGCGCGTGTAATGCACTGCTGATGACGTCACATATTACATCACTCATGACATCACTGATGACACCATCCAGTGAATGTGTGTCTTTCTGAAAAATAAATATGTGTTATATATGTATATATTATTGAATATCTTAGTGAATACATATATTACTGAGTAATGCTTAAATTTTTAAACATATGTATTATTGTTTCACTTTGTGTATAAGTGGCTCCATGGGTTGATGAGTAGATACATGTGTATGTATATAGGTTATTAGATGTTTTTCTTAGTATCAGTATGAGTGTTTGCATGGTTTGGTGGGGGTATTACTTAGTACATAGATGCAAGAATGACTGAGTCTCTGTTTGTATGTGTTTTGAAGACAGCATATGTGCAGGACTGTATGTGTGGATGAGTGTGTATATGTCTGTGTTAGTGAGTGAATGACTCTCTTATTAGTGTCTTTATCAGTAACTACATATGTTTTAATGTAGTATATGTGAATATTGATGTATATAAGTGAGTATATGTGAGAGTGAGGTATTGTAAGAGTTCCTGTTTAAATTAGTATGTGTTTCTATAAGTGATTTTTTAAGAGAGTATGTGTAAGTTTCCTTAGAAGTAAAGTGGTAGTGTGTGTATAGCTGTTCATGCAAATAAATGGATGTTCAATAGTTTATTTGCATGTGTGAGTATGTGTGTGAATAACTTTTGGATGACTGTCGGTGTGTAACAGGATGTGTAGGTGTATCACTACATATGATTAGTGAATATATGTATGAGTGACTATATAGAACTGTTGGTGAATTAGTGCATGTGTATATAGATGGTGGAATTATTGAATTGGTTGTTGTAACTGGTATGGGTATCTCCATTTTTTTGAAAACTTTAGTTTCTATTATTGAATATGCGTTTCAAGGGTTAGATTACAGTTAAAAGAGGTCTGTCACTGTGTCACAAGGATGGTGTCATCAGTGATGTCATGAGTGATGTAATATGTGACGTCATCAGCAGTGCATTACACGCGCAAGTTATAGTGAGTCCAACTAACTATAACGTGGAATTTCATTGGTTTTATATCAGTAAAATTTCCAGCTAACTATAACTGGTGTCAAACCTATGGTTTTTTCAGTGAATTTCATAGGTTTTGTAAATGCTACTTCCTAACTATAACGTGTGTAAAACCTATGGTTTTTTCTGTGAATTTCATTGGTTTTTAAAATGCTAATTCAGAAATATCTCGTGTATACAACCTATACTTTTGTCAATAAAGTTTTGGCAATATTTTTTTCGGAAACAAGCCGTTTTCTTCACTGTTCAAGTTGCATAGAGACTCCTTGTAAAGCGATACAGAATTAGAAAGTCTGTACCTTGCCTTTTTTTCAACGCATTAAAATTTGTTTGTAAATAAAAATAGCCTTTCTAAACTTTCGTGCACGACCCGGTGTGCGCACTCTCGGCAACAGTTCTCAATAAAATGGATAGCGCATTTCCAGGCTTTCGTGCGCGACCGTGTGCGCGCACCCACCTACATATTTCGTGAAAACTTTGCAATCTGAACTTATTGAATTTCTTCATAGACCCATCAAAGAACTTATACTACGTCAAAGACACTAAACCTAGGCTTCTTTTTTATTATTATGAAAATTTTCATTAAATGGAGCCGAATGTCTTTTTAAACTTTCGTGTGTGACCGAATGTACACACCTTGCTATTTTGAAAAAAAATATATAAAAGGTTTTATACTTTAACAATTGTATGCTTGAATCGAGCTCAAAAGATATATTAAATCCGGATATGTTTGAATTTACTCCTTTTCACGTTTTGAAACTTCGCTGAATTAGACCGCTACTTCCAAATGGCGTACGTGACTAGATACTATCACCGCGTACACGTCCTGAGACGCGCATGTAAAGTCATGTGACTTAAAAACAACACTTCCAATTGGTTCTTAGTAGTTTCTATGCTGCGTCAATACCTACGCCTGCTTCAAGCACATTCACAGTTTTGAAACAGCATGGGCCTGAAGGGAAACGACCACTACAACGAGGCCGTTTCAACAAAAACTTTAACCACGCATGCATTACAACGCATGCGTGGTTACAACGACAGCCTTTACCACGCATACTTTTACTACGAGGTACGTAGTAAAGGCATGTATGGTAAAGGGTACATATAAAAAAGGGGGGTTTGGGGGGGGGCTTCCCCCCCCCCAAAAAAACACTCACCATTAGACGTGATGTGCAGGCAATCGACATCTGAGAGGAAGGAAAAGGCCAGTTTTTTTTTTACTAATGACGTCACCACACTAAAATATGTGGAAAAAGATAGGCGTGTAAATAGCATTCCGTTGTAACGCATGCGTGGTAAAGGCATGCGTTACAACGGACTTCGTTGAAAAAACATACAACCTGGGCCTGAAAGTCACTGAGTGAAATATCATACATTACAGTCAGCCACTTTCAAGACGCATTCCTTCAGAGGAACACTTACCGTTTATTAGAGGTAGATCGTCCGACTCCACCGGAGGACACCCCTAATAAAAAAGACATATATATAAAATGCGGACTAGCCGCTGTATCGTACTAGCAAACTTTAACTTAAAAATCGTTAGAGAAAACAAAAAGAATAGAGCAAAATCAGTAGGCCACTGATAGGATCTCTTTTTGACCTCGCTAAAATAGAAACATTTGGAACAACCCCTCATGAGAAATATGAAACTAGTGAGAGAAACCGAGCTCGACGCCATGATAGCTGCAACATAGCTCGGCGCCGCCGCCCACCCCGCCCAAAATAACGACAAACCCTATGCAAATATTATAAATAAATACATACAACACACCAGCAAAGTAACAGAGTAAAACGTTTTATTAAATAACTATTTACATGCCAGCCTGCTGCAACATGAAAACAACACTTCCAAAATGATCGACTACCTTTAAGAAGAAAAAAAGAATCTTTCATCTGGCAATTTTTCACTTATCCTGAAGATCAAAAGAAAGTAAATGCACCAAAAGTAACCTGCACGATATGTGACTCGTTTCTCTCAAGAGGAAATCCAACAAAAAAATATTCCTTTTCCATACATACCATGGTGCGGCATGTCAAACAAGTGCACCCTGTGCAATTTGCAGAGGCATCGACAAAAGCCCTGGCCACGCTATTACCATTAGAGGTGGCCAGCACATTTTCTGATCGACGACCTGTATCGCCATCGAGTGCACAGAAGGACTTGAGATATTTAACTATATATGGTCTATAACCTATGGTTTTTTCAGTGAATTTGCTCCGCCGCCCACCCCGCCCAAAATAACGAGAAACCCTATGCAAATATTATAAATATATACAACACACCAACAAAGTAACATGGTAAAACGTTTAATTAAATAACTATTTACATGGCAGCCTGCTGCAACATCTCCGCCAGGAGACGGCGTGGGGTGCACTGGAAGGGAGAGGCGGCGCAAACGAGCCTCCCCCACCTCCCCAGGTGGAGGTTTCTCAGCTACACCCCAGCGCTTCACTGATCTCCTTGTCCTCAGTCAAGCATCAATAGTAAGATTTTCATAGGTGAGTGTAGGTTCATAGTTTGCCATCCACAGACTAAAAGCCTGGAGTGGCAGTGAAAAAACCATAACTAGGTAAGAAGGAACGCAGAGGCTGTAGAAAGGACTCTGCATATGCTTGGTCCCTGAGATGCTTCGATGTCACAGCCTTCCACAAATGTCATAAGTCCTGGATGTTGGGTGCCATAGTTGAGGGTTTGACCTAAAGACACGTCCTGCGGTGCCCTGGTCCAACCATCACATATACCTGCGCCAGGAGACGGCGTGGGGTGCACTGGAAGGGAGAGGCGGCGCGAACGAGCCTCCCCCACCTCCCCAGGTGGAGGTTTCTCAGCTACACCCCTAAAGACACGTCCTGCGGTGCCCTGGTCCAACCATCACATATACCTGCGCCAGGAGACGGCGTGGGGTGCACTGGAAGGGAGAGGCGGCGCGAACGAACCTCCCCCACCTCCCCAGGTGGAGGTTTCTCAGCTGCACCCCAGCACTTCACTCGACATAGGCGGCCGGCTCCCGGGGTCCGGCGGAACTTTTAGCCTTTTGGTGACTTTTCCATTCTGGACCTTGTCCCACAATCCGTTTGACCTGAAGACACGTCCTGCGGTGCCCTGGTTCAACCATCACATATACCTGCACCAGGAGACGGCGTGGGGTGCACTGGAAGGGAGAGGCGGCGCGAACGAGCCTCCCCCACCTCCCCAGGTGGAGGTTTCTCAGCTGCACCCCAGCGCTTCACTCGACAAGCTGAGTTGCGCCCGCTCCTGCGGCACATTGCCTCGCTCGGCCAGCTCAATTACGCCTGCTCTTGCTATTACAGCGTCTCACCCGCCATCCGGCTGAATTGCACCCACTCTTGCGGTACAGCGACAGGCGGCTGCCACGGAGCTCAGGAAATGGCGGTCGGCTCCACAGACGTGGGCCTGGCCTGCAAGGATGGCTCTGGACAACCATGGAACTCGAACGCTTCACTGCTACGGCATGGGCCCCATTCCCAAAAGCGTCCCATCAGCCTTGAAGATTCTACAAGAGTCACCGGGGCCCCCGACTCCCTCAGAGTTCCGGTGGGAAGCTTCTGCCATGATTGCTCGCAGAATGGCCACGACGTAGCCACGGGGTGCTCTCATGCTAACGCCAGCTTCAGTCTGAAACATCCAGAAACACTGTAGACTACCAATTCAATCAGTTCCGGTGGAGCCCCAACGACGTATCGCGTTGTTGCATAATGCGTCATATGACACGCCGCGTTAGCGCACCCGGAAGTCCTCCGGTGCGCGAGGCGCGAAGCGCAGCTTCCCGGAAGCAATCCGGAGCGCGTAACGTAAGCATAACAGGTCATGTGACTTGTTAATAAAGCTTTTCATTGGTTTAGAAATATTTTTTATGAGCATATTTGACTATTTTATTAAAGACACTACACATAACCTGTTTTTCAAGTTATGTTTAATTTTAAATTAAACGGTTTACATTTTCACTTTTTATTTCCAATAAATTTGAAAAATAAATGTTTATAGTTCCATATGCTGAAGCACGTCAGCTTCCCACCCTATGTCATACAATTCTGACAAATCGGCATCCTCATCATGTTCTTCATCATCCTCAGGATTTAAATCATCTAAGGGATCCACTTCCACTGACGTTTCAATGACAAGTTCAACGATAAGATCGAGATCAACGGATTGCTCATTATCACTCATGGTTAATGTTGTCGTTATCTTTAAAGAAAGAGAACAACAATGAGATGTTGCAGAGTAAGAGACAAATCTCAGAGACTATAATAGTAAACAGGACTCATCTCTTTTTAACCTTGGATAAGCCTCACCAACTCTGTGTCCCCTGCTCATACTTAAATGTAAAGGGGCAGATTTATGTTAACTGGCGCATCCCCAGAGATGCACCAGTTAATGTGCACCGCTGCTCTGCCACCCATGGTGTGCCGCATTTACAATGTGGAGCACCATTGAGCAAAAACAACACAGATGCGTAACGCATCTGTGCCGCAAAAGCAGCACATTGCAGGAATCACGTCGTAAGCGCGACATGTCTACTGCAATGCACAGGGGCAAGCCACACATTGCATGGTGCATCACTCCTTATGCCTGTTTCAAACAGGCGTAAGGATTTGATTCAGCAATGCCATAAAGCTGACTCAGTGAAATTTTCTAAATTTCACCGTGTTACTTTTACAGGGCTTTCATGCAAATTAATGCATACCTTGCAACAAAACACCTATATGAAAACTGACGCAGGTTTCATGTGGCACAGGACTTTACAGCATGACACATCTGCCTAGATGCATCAAGTTGTAAATATGTCGCCACATAGCAAATCTTTTGCACCGCCACTTCTGTGAATTTACAAAAAACTAAATAATTTAATGGGAAGATTGGTGCTGCATCCCAGTGACAAACCTTTACATGGCTGGTTTTATTTTGCTGTTTGAGGCTCCTGCTCCTGCAAGGGCCAGTCTGGAAACCAAAAGCATCCCTAGAAAATGTTTTCAGACCAGTCCCCATACGGTGCATACCAAGTGCAATGAGTGAGCCTGACCACTACAGAGGGTGCTTTGGAATGCTCTCCCCCAAAGGTTTTTGGGAAACAATGGTGCAGTCTACAACACAGTTATCATTACAGATTGAATTTTATTAGCTTTCAAAGAATAGTAAATGAAGACCTTATTATGCACAAGGATACGACAATCTGGGAAGAAAAATAAGTTACTTACAAAAGCAGTAAGTAACCCACTGACCTATGCATATAACATTTTTTTAAATTAAATACATGGTACATATTCTTTGCAGTAACCCTCTGTGCTACATTAGATAAGTTGAAGTTGCCACTGGACAAAACTCTCCTCTCTCCAGCAGGTACATTAATCACTGGTGTTATCTTGACACTTTTATTGTTGCTCCAAAACTGATAATTCTGCAAGGAACTTTGAAGTGCTTTTAAAACTGCTGCCTGCGGACCCCCTGAGAATGGGTCAAGGACCCCTGGGGGTCCCCGGACCACAGTTTGGGAAACACTGGTCTAACCACTAGCACTTTCATGTATCGTTCCTAAACTGAAAAGCCAGAGACCTTCATCCATTTATTAACATATAATGAGCCTTATTTATGTTAAAAGTAACGCACCGGCGGCGCAAGGCCTTCATAAATCTGCCCCAATATACTTCCTCATAAGAGTGTATAATTAATTTTGCTAAACCATATTCATTTTTCATCAACTATACCGTTTGTATTTTATGTACTAGTGGCTATACCGATTACTTTGTTTTTTACAATGTCTGCACTCGTATTAGATAAGAATCTTGCCTTGAAAACAGTGCATTTCTGAATAAACATTTCAAATATACACGTTCTCTCTTTTAATCCATAATCTCAACTAAAATGATTGTATATTGAAACAGTATTCATGAGTTCCACGTAACTTCAGCTGTACTAACTTAATATTTTCTTTTGTCAACCTGATTTACTCATACTAGAACCCACAGGCCTATAACAGCCCGTGAACCCTTTCTTTTACAGTACATGACAAAACAAACAGTTACAGACTTACCTTTACCAATGCTTTGTACGATGTACAACAGTGACAGTCACAAAATAGATATTCGTTTGACGGAAGTCTCAATTATGCTGCTATCACTGCAACCAAAATTCAATGGCACAGATATCCAGTCAATACAGACTCATATATGTCTCTTCAGCCAATCATATTTCCTCCCGCAAATTTTTTTATTCAAATTCACATTTCAGTTGGTTGTCCCTCACAATATTTTCAATGTCACATAAAAGTCACCCATCACCCACTGCCATCTCTGGCTGTTTCCATGGTAACACCTCATTCTGCACCTGGCTGAAGGCACAGGTCAAAAGTTCATATCTCAACGTTCTACAGCAAACTAACAACACTGTTTTCCCTCCAGAAACACCTGCCTATCCACAGCTCTGTTACATGTCATTTTTTTCACACCCAATACTACTTTTTCTTTTACATAACATTAACATGCAACGTAGTCTTCAATCTTCACGTATTAGAATCAACCAATCATCTTTTGTTTTTCAACCACACCAAGCCTCATCCATTTTTTTTATCCTGAATTTCAGCTTCTAACTGCCATTCCACTACCACAACCCATCGGAGCACGACTGCATCTGCCTTGAAAATGAAGGTTTGGCTTTTAGGACACAGCTATATTCACTGGAGTGGAAAATATGCAGCAAGCAGACGAATTTCCAACCTTGATTTACCAAATGTGCAGATAACGTGGATTGGGCAAAGAGGATTAAGATGTCACCAATTAATACCATTGGTGAAAACTTTTATGCATCTCCCAGAACCAGACCTTATAATTGTGCACTGTGGTGGGAACGATCTAGGCACATTGACTGGGGTAGGTCTGGAAATGCTTCTAAAAGACACCTTTAGACAATTAATGACACGTTTTCCTCGAACTGCCTTGGTATATTCCAATATATGCCAAAGACAGAAATGGAATTGGTCCAATCAACATTGTGCACAAATTGAGAAAGCAAGGAGACATGTTAATAAATCTGTTTCTGCTTTCCTCAGAGATTATAGCATGGGTTCTATTTACCACAACAACTTGCGTTACCACATGCAAGACATCTATAGGACAGATGGTGTTCATTTCACGGATGAGGGAAACAGAATCTTCCTCTGCAACATCAGACTCTGCATCGGTACTTACTTATAAATGCAGAAACAACTCAATAAACACAAGGGCTCTTTTCAGAGCCACCTTATATCAAAGCACTCAAACTTCTGATTTATCTCCATTTTCACACTCTTGTAAATAGGTGTGCGCGCACCCCGCAATTTTTTCAAAATTTTTTTTTATATATTTTCGCCTTTAAGGACCTTACTGCACACCCTGAGAAAACCTACGCAGCAAAACAACCTCTACCTTCTCCCCTTTCCATGTTCCAACGCTTTGAAATGACAATATATTTACTCGCAGTGACAAAATGGCGGTCAACACTTCCTGATTTCCTTCGAATCGAACGATAACAGACGTCACGCAGCAACAAAAAAAATTCTGCTTGCGCGCAGCCGCTTGAGTACGCGCACCCGTCCGCGCTTATAGATATATAATTGACTTTAACTTTCATTTTCTCAGCAACTACTGAACGGATTTACACCATTCCACAAAAAGCGTAATCTGCGAGCCGGACTCTACAGTTTTGCCAAATTTCTTATAAATCCATTCAGCCGTTCGACCTGTAGCCGTGTCTAAACGTCCTATGGAAAATAACATGGAGAAAACACGTTTTGGGACCCCCCTTTTATCTCAGCCCCCACTTCACCAATCCCCCCAAATTTTCAGGGAAGGAGCGCAGTGGACCGAGCCATCTTCTTTGAGAAATTCGCAAAGATTCATCCACCAGGGCCAAAGTTAATCCAAATAGAATGTTGACGATTTCCTATGGAAACTAGGTCCTAACTATAGCTACCTACTGGCGACCACCAGTAGGTAATATATATATATATATATATATATATATATATATATATATATATATATATATATATATATATATATATATATTTCAAAATATGTTTAAGCAAGGACAATATAAAAAATTCATGGAAAAAACAAAACTGTATGCAAAATAATGCATTTACAAAAAAACTAAACTACTGGTCTGGGGGTATAGCTTGTCTATTAGTGTCCAATATGTATTGCAAACTCCTCATCACTGTCAATGCCAAAGGGCTATTTTGTGTTGAGCTCATCTATATATTGCTATTCTAGGATTCTTAAATGTCTTTCCCTTTCTCCCGCTCTGATTTATTTTATCACCTTGTCTGTGCCAAAGAAAGTGAGTAGTTTATTATCACTTATATATATGTGTGTTTCTCAGTACATTTCTAGGAGGTTCTTAAATTAAGGTCAAGTGCTACTATGTTACATGCATATGATTGCACTTTAATCTTTTTTTTAGTGAATGTCTACAATTTTTTAACATACAGTAGAATCGTATTACTTAACATCTCGAGTTCCAAAGAACTGTAATGGTGACTGCAACATTTCTTTTCCTGAAAGATATGCACCAAATTAGAAAAAGCCCACTTTGTGAGTGAAGGTCCAGTTTTCTGCCAAATTTGGGGTAATTATGCAGTTTTTATGTTACATTGTCTAAAACGACCTATGGAAATCGCATGGTGGGGGCAAAAAAAAGTGTTTTGGTACCCCTCCTTTTTTCTTGCACCCACTTGTCAGATCACCCTGAAAATTTACAGGAAAGAAATGTGGTGTATGAAACTTTTTGGGGGATGAACTTTCTTTTTGGATAGTTGCATGAAGATTCAGAAAAAGACACCAATGGTATTAGCAAAATAAAAAACATTCTCCCTATAGAAACTGACTCATATATAACTCAGTGGTGTAACGAAACGTGAGGGGGCCCCCCTGAAAAGTACATGAAGGGGACCTCCATGCTCTGGAACCAGGCAGGACTGTGAACTCAAAGCAGCTCTAGCAAATGTTGGAGTTCTCCCCCAAGAATACATTTTTTTTAATGGCAAAAACTGTGCATTTTACAACATATTCGTCAGTATATATTTAAATGTATTAACTTTTAAAACATAGTAAACAATGACCTTACAATGCACCAGGATAACCAGTCATACCCACATTCTTACAGAGGACGTACAAAGTAGGCCTGAGGAGCATATTTACCATTAAAGGTAACTGATTTGTATGCAGTGCTTGGCACCTGAGGGTAGAGTATGGGTGGCAGACAGAAGCCACATGGAAGTCTGGCTCATTTTGGTCGATAGGACCTGACCAAGAGGAGCTGAGGCAGAGCAACCGTATGCACTGAGGGTCTGATCTAGCTGCTGTGCCACCGCTGGTCAAGCCCAAACACAAATCAGAAAACAAGATACCAGGAGAGAGGAAAAATGCCAGGCTGAATTACCTCCCATCAAGCCTCATTTGGAAATCAGCCTGCGCAACCGGGGGCTGGCATGCACTGAGCACATCCCAATAGAAGCAACACTTCCCCACCACCTCTCCCTGAGAAGAGGAACACAGAACCCACAAACAGGAAGAATCGGAAAAGATTCTGGGACCACTTCCTGCTCAGGTGGAACTCTGCCTCAGAGGAGCTGGCACTGCCCAAAAAGATTGAGGAGATGCAGCTGGAAAACTGATGGATGGTGCCCTTCTCCCAAGCAAGGGAGCTGGCTGTATAAACCTTCTTTTGCCCACCCCCTTACCTGGTGTGTCTTAGGACACTTAAGGAGAACTCTGACTGCCTGAGGTAGTATGTAAATTAGGAATGGTATGCGGTATCACAGAACAGTCACATAACACAATATAAAAGCATAACAACAAAACACATACAAAAACTTGGCACACAATACCATAGAGCATCATAACATAGCATACAATTTCATTATACTATACCCCAATATACATGACATGCAGCTTTTATAAGGTGGTCAGTTTATCACAATGTTGCACTCATAGTTTTATGTTTAATATAACCTTTTATTTAAAACAGCAGGATCACAGATTTGTTACTTTTTCAAGATCATCTTTACCATCACACTTTTTCCAAACAATATACTACACTCTGTCTCATGCTAAAACAGCAATGGTGCAACCTCAAAACAGGGCTAGTGTGAGGCATGCACACAAATATTAAATCCTGCCCTTATAGGGTCATCCAAGGAATCAGGCATCCGAAAGCCCTGCCAAGCCAACTAACACATAAGACTGCCTCACCTATGGAACCCAAGGCATTACAGTCAGGGTTGCGAAAAAAACAGCTTTTCTGAAAATTGGTCTCTTTTCACAGAAAATCTAATTTAATGTTTAGGAAATTCATCTTACTAATATGCTTCTTTCTATTATGACCACATTATCAATATAGTTTTCCGCCACTATAAAACTATAGCATAAAAATGCCCAACCACACTTCCTGTCACTGGCATGGGCTGCACGGCTAATGTGGTGTCAAGAACACACACATGCTGGAGAAAGAATCTCTAACAAACATTACCGTCAATAGTGGCCAGCATAATTGAACTGACATATCACCAGCTTTATTTGGTAGCAAACCATAGTATCCTAAGTCAGTTGTTCTTATAATAGCTACATTGTGTTTTTTTATACTTTATGCCTTTGTAAGGACAAGAACCACTTCTAGAATGCATTATGATGAAAAGGCAGAGATTTCGCTTTAGAAAATAGGTTGGCGTAGCGTTCTCCAAGATAGGTCCAGGAGGGCCGGATGCTTGCCAAATATTTAGGATATCCAAATAAAAAACATCCACATGAAATGACTCTAAATTGCATTTTTTTAGATAGTCTGTGAATAGCTGAATATCGTGGAAGGATACGGTTCTCTTTGACCTATGTTGGACATTCTGAGAGACTCTTAACATTTGCATTTCTTTAAGATGAAACAGAAAGAAAAAGAAGCAAGAGATGTTGTGTATTTCTAGTGGCTGCTGAATTTTAAAAACGGTTGATTTTAGAGATGACAGTTGTATTAGCACATCGGCCATGGTGCTAAATGACCAACCATGGACGGACGCACAGACCACCCAGGCAGGAAAGAAGATGCAAGAACATATGTAAACCATCCTGCACCAGGGGAGAGCAGCCGAAACCATTAAAAAATTAGTGGAGTTAGCAGTCTACACAAAAGTTAGCGGAAAGTGCTGGGTGCACATTTTAGCCTGCAGATTCATTCCCTTTATATAATCCAAGTATATGTGTTCATTTTAGAGTCGAAGTGGAAAGCGGCGATCTATCTGGAAGAATGTGTCAAAGTTTTTTTTTTTATTTCATCAAAACAGTTTCCATAGTTTTGTTAACTGTCCTGCACTGTTAATGACAACCTTGAATTTTCTCAGGTTGAAAGGTGATGGCCTCCTACAAAGTAAAGTTTGGTTTAAATGTCTTTTGCTTGCGGTTTTCATTTGAAGTGTGTGCACTACTGGGCAGTCTGACGAAAACAGATCGCAAAGAGCAAAGGTGCAGAGGGCGTGTGCCATGGACAGGCAGGAGATCAGAGTCGCACAGACTCCTGGACAGGAAGACTGGCTCCCAGGAGTCAGCTCCTTAACACTGAGCAGTCAACGCAGGAGTAGCACTTGGTTATAGTGTGGTAGTGTCTCCGATGAAGGCTCATACTAGACTGAAGAGAGGCGGAGGTGCGGAAGCAGGGGCCTCCACCCCAGGTTCATCCTCCACCTTAGCTATAGAAAATATAGTGAGAGGATCCAGCCAGTGTCAGTTCAGTGAAGGAGGCAGTAGATAGGCTATCACCAGTAAAGACATACATCACTGGCTGGAAAAGCAAACAAATCCAACTCATAACGTGCCCACTGCACTCATTGAAAAGAAGTTTTCACCTCAATTTGCATTCAGCTTAATGTTACGGCCTGTGGCACAGTAATTTATATATATTTTTTTAAAACACAGCAGGTGATTAAGCTGCATCTGAGTTCTCTCCTGGCCTCACAAGTGTACTTGTAATGCTTAGCCTGGCTAACTCGGTGCGGAAACGGGCTAAACTCCGCCATCTAAGAAAGTGTGACTGATGACTTTGCTGTTAAGACACAACACAGGGCTCGGACGTCCTGGCGCTTGTCCTTGCCTTGTTGTGCGTTCCGTTCACTAAGCCCAACTCAAGAACTTCTATTGAGTCAGCCCACTGAACACATTTCAACCTGCAAAACCAACAAGTGCAATTACCATGTTTAGGGTGAGACCTGAGGCTTCACTCCACTACGGGTTGTGCCTTCTGCTTAAGTGTGAGTGATCGCAGAGCGACCTTGTCTTTCTTTTATTTCCGTGAAGACTGATTTGGAAATAAAAGAGGGACAAGGTCTTTATTTTAACCCCAGTGCCAGCTACTACTAAAACTGAAACTAAAGTCAGCATTTAAACTGCGGCCAAACACCTTTGGTAGGCTGGAAATGAGTGATGAGTCAGGTGCCCTGATGTAAAATAGATCCCCAATAACTAAATTGCCCCCGTAACAAAACTGACCCCCACCCTTCTAGCTGCCTTGAAACACCCGGTAGTGCCATTCTGGGCCTGAATCATGCCAGGGACCTGCAGCCCATGCACAGTGCAAGAGGGGGCCCCCTGGAGCTTGGGGTCCTCCGCACAGTGGGGGCTGTGGGGCTATTGGTATGCCACTGATATAACTACACAGTGGCAACACATCCAATGTAATATATCCGTGCGGGACCCCTGCTGGAGTTGAGGATGGCTCTCTGGCTTCCACAGGATACCTGCGGGATTGTGAACCCCCCAAAGTTTTGTTTACATTTTTTACATTTGAGCCTAGGGGTGGGTTCCCTCTGGGACCCCCACCTTACATGGTCCAGGGGGTGAGGGTACCCATGCCATGCCCCCTAATATTTTTTTTAAATATTTGGTTGAAATGATGGCTGTAACATTTCAGTCAGCCCATCAGAATGTTAGATCTCGAGGGACTTGTGAGTGGCACTTGCTCCTGCAGGGGCGCAACAGCTGATTGGGAAAAAAGCCCTCTCAACCAATCAGATGGCATCATTTTTTAATTTGCTCGACCACATCCTATGTTCATGCAAACTGCTTTCAAATTATACTTGTATAAAATTCCCTGGAACACGCTGTTGTTTACTGTAGTAAGGCATCAATGCAGTCTAATTTAATAACTGGTGAGAAACAGCAGCAGATTACAGTCAATGTCACAGTGCAGCTTCCCCCATATTACGTCTCAGGTACAACTGTTGTTTAGCAGTAGCTTATTTATATCACATCTGGAATACTGATTTCACACGTAGCTACAGGCCCTGGTTAGAATCTCTCTCACTGGGGTCTGATAGCCATAACATAACTAAAGTATTATCTGACAGAAAACCATATCCATAACATCGTATACAAATACTTTTAAGAAATTTGTACCCATTTAAACTACCTTTCCGAAACAATATTTAGGTTTTCTTTTCTGGTACAGAGCACTTTTACTTCTTCTAAGGAGTTGTGATTTTGGTTTCCTTTTTTTCTACTAATTTTAAATTCTCTACATATTTGTATTTATGCATATAGGTTTTGCTTATTGTAATGAATATATATGCAGCCATGCACAGTCTTGTCATCTATTAAGTAATTTCAAATGTTGCAGTAATGTTATCAATTATGTTATAGAACATGTCATGAGTGATGTAATACGTGGGGTAGTAAGCTGTGTATGACAAGGCTCCGAAGTATTGTTACCTTAGGGCACAAGTTATAAATACTAGAAATAACTATGTTGTGTGGCGTTTTAACCCCTTCGGTGCTGATGACGTCTCCCGGCCGTCATGAGTCACGGTTGGCATGTGCTGATGACGGCCGGGAGCCGTCATAACCATGCCCGCGATCGGAATGTCCAGCACCGGTGCCAAATTCCAGCTGCGGCCAAGGTGTGAAGCTCCGAGTGAATTTCCCCGATTCATGCCCTTATATAGGTACAATTCACATTGCCCTTATATAGGCATAGAAATCACACCCTTATTTAGGCATAGCCCATGCTACCCAAATACAGGCATGGCTACTTCCACCCGTACCAAACGTCACAACGACATCTTGGAAAACCAGCTTAAGCAGTCAGGGACTTCCCCTTGCTTGAAAATGGATTTATCCAAGAACTCAGTTACTTTACGAAGAACAACTATTCCCTAGGGGTTCTTTCCTGACGTTCATATGCCCGACTTTATGTCAAACTATGGCATTCCTAAACACCTTCAAGGTATAAATATACCTTCACTTGCTCTAGCAGGATACGGTGGTTCGGAGCAGTTTGAAGACCTACTTGCCCGACGCAGCTCGCTACAGCAAGTGCAGAAGGAAGCCGACTCTCCATCTGACGCAAAGATCAGGAGCTGCCCTTCTCCTGCCGAGAATCCAGCTCCAGTGTTTCCGGCTCCCCTTGCAAAGTGTTGGGAAATCGAGTCCCGAGACAGAAATGCCAGACCTCCTTCATTCTAACAAGGTATGGAGCTGTTTAGAACCTAAAGAAACCTTTGGAAGATTCTTGGCAAAAACTAAACCTATGCTACACAATACTTACTTCTTCACTCGTACTAGATTTAAGTTAGGTACATTGGGGTAGGCGTATTTTAGAGGCACCAGTTGAGTATTTTAGTCAATGTTACTTATGTACGTATTTTTATATGGCTTAGAAACCATACAATGCTCCTACAGAATTATTTCATATTACTGTTTACGTTGTGCGCATTATACTTTTCACTCTGCATAACGATTGTAGCAGTTCACCTCTCTTGCATGAGAAAGAAGACTGTTCAATAAACCCTTTTTATTGAAAACACCTGTCTCACTATTTCTCTGCAACTCTGTAGAAACGTAGCATGCACTATTGACTGAGTGAAATACTTATCTATTGTTTCCGCGACTCTGAGAGATATATTCTAATTCTTGGGAAACAAAGTTTTCATGTTTATGCGGTTGTCAGAAACTAATCCCTTCTTGTGTATTCAAGAACGTTTCTAGTGACCTCTGAGTTAGCTGGCATACAGACAATTAAGTTTAGTATATTCGATAGAGACCTAGTTGACCTCAGTCCTACGTCAAATCTATAGGATATATTATTCCAATGTGCAAAGCCTAATGGGAATATAGGAACTACTCTACAGCTATGCCTAGTGGATTTCAGTGATCTTTTTGAGTTTAAAACATTATGGTGTCACTGACATTTTTACCTAACTATAACAACAGTTTAACCTTTTGTTGTGTGGTCAGGATAGGCCTTGTAAGAAACACCTCATTTACATAGTCACATTTCTTAAGTTGCCTCTCTTTTTCACATGATGACTTTTGACATACATTTGCATGTGTGACAATGCAGGATAACAATCTCTGATTTGGCATTGCTTACATTTCTACTTCGCATACTCACTATCACGACACCTTGAACATTTAATACTAGGGATAAAGTTCACTGCAAAATATCATCATTGGCATTGTCCAGTAGGCAACAACGCTATACAACTAGAATAGAAAACTGTGGCCTGAAAGGGTTTGCAATGTGGACACATGGGTGCTATTTATTATATATACAGAACCACGTTCCTGTTTGGGGAGAGAAGCACTTAGCTGACACTGCGAGGTCCCTGCATGCTAGATTTCCAGCTCAGCTGATTCCTGAACACAAAGGATATACAGCTCTACACCAAGACAGACAGCCTGATGACACTTACCCACAGGTAATTGAGAGTTACGACACCCGGGCAGGGATTTGGCAGATCACCCAACCTAGGCAAGACTAGGTTAGGGAGCGCTAGGTAGGAGTACGCTATAGCACAGTACTCATATGCCCACATATATTCACTGCCTTATCACAATGGTGGAAATTGTAATATTTTTTACTATTCTTGTAATGCTAATTATGCTAATCTGCTTCATTCTATTGATTATCACAGCACACATATTTTATACAAGAATCAACATGCTTCATAAATATTGAAACACCTTGATGAAACCGTCTTGTGTGCTTCTTTGGGTCTGATCAAAAGGGTTCTAGATTTGTTACCATGATTTCTGTGGGGGATCAGGGTTATCATGTTCTAAGGTTGCACACACATTTGTTAGCCTATAAGGTTAGGGTTCCAGAAGGTGCACAGTGGGCTAGCTGGTATATAGTACAATATATCTTGAGGGTGTGCACGGAATCAGTCTGTCACAATCCTGATGTTTATGTTGTCCAACAAACACACATTTTTACCAGAGAGGTACAAGCCTTATGACACTTTGGTTTTTTCCAGTGATGTTTTTTTTTTTACATAAAGTAATATCATATTACCATATGTAAACCCAGCCCCCAACACTCCCATAGGCAGTCACCCCCTGCTGGGCAGCCACAGAGCATGACGGAAAGCCTGCAGTTTTAAAAAAAATATTAGGGAGGGGGCCCCTCCCCATGCCTTTAGGGCCTCAGGAACCTCATTTCCCAGGCAGTGTTATTTAATAAAGGGGAGAGAGAATGCAGCCCCTCTCCCCGAACCTCTACTGGCCCTTGAGAACCCATCCCCATTTCCCCCCATTTTTAAGTAGAGGGGGCACACAGTCCACCTCCTAAAGGCAATATTATCTCTGGGGACCCAATTCCCTAGGTGAAAAACATATATTTCAGATGGGTGGGGGGCTAAATCCCAAGTCACTGTGGGGGCAGGGTCCCCAGGGCCTTTATGTATTTTAAAGGGAAATGTCTGTGTGGCTCCCCTCCTCGAGCCAATAATGGCCTAAAGGACCCATCCTCTTGGGTCAAAAACATATATTTTAGGAGTCAGGTGCTTATGGCCCCTTCCCGAGCCACTTTGTGCCCCGGGAACAGTGGGGGCTCGCAGAAATAACGCTGTGGGGTGGTGAGGCGGGCTGGGGCTGGTTGGGGGGTAGAGGAGTCTGAAATACGACGGCAGATATTTATTCACTTTCACCTTTGCTGTTGTGTGTCAGACTCCACTAACCCCCCAGCCCAGCCCTGCCCCTGCCCCACCTCACCGCTGCACAGCATTACCTCTGCGAGCCGCCCCAGCCTGGGAACCCATGTCCTGTGACCTTTTTTCCTTAGAAGGAAGTGGTGGAGCACAGCCCCTCTCCCCAAGACTATAGTGTTCCCAGGGACCACATCACCTGGGGCCTTTGTTGTTCCTGGGTGGGTATCTTTGTGCCCACCCAGGGCACCCAAACAGTACATTTGGGGCTGTGGGAGGACCCACAGTGCCTCTGCAGCCCCACCATCTCCCTGCATGCACCGATTCTGGGTGCTCTGGGACTAGGCAATGGTCCTGCTTGGCGGGAGCAGCTATTTTTGCTTGCTTCCACACTTTGCTTCCACACAGCAATCCGAGTTTTTCTGCCAGCAAGAGCCCAGGCAGGTAAACAAAGTTTTGATCCCACCCAGCGGGAGCATTTTCAAAGTTCCCGGCAGGAGGGAGCATGCTTGCATTCCCTGCCCATGCTCCTTCCAGCAGGGAAACTACTAGGTTGCGAGGGTTGACTCTCTGGGACACAGAGTTTGAGCCAACCTAGGGAATGCGGTCCCCAGGACCTTTAAAGGCTCAGGAAGGAGGGGCCTCATCCCTCTCCCTTATACTTATGTTTTGGCCTTGGAATATGGGAGCCATTGGTAACTAGGGGAAGGGTAGCCAAGTGACCCACCCTCCCCTAATAAGTATTTCTGCCCAAGAGGATGAGGTCCCCAGGGCCTATACTGAGGTTGGGGAAAAGGATCACTCGCCCCTACCCCTCTTTTTTGAAGAAGTGGGCAAGTGCTGTAGTACCCAGGCCATAATCATCTTAACGATGGGCGTTACATTCTCCCCTCCCTTATGTCTAAACTTTGGCCTCTGGGGATGGGTTCCCCGGGTCTTCAATGAGGCTTGGGTAATGTGCCGTCCCCCTTTTTTTTAATGGCAACCTTCAGCCACCATTTCATTTTTTTATTAAATAATTCACAATGCTGCATGAAAAACATCAAAAAGCAAAAAATGCTTATAAATTTGTTGTAGTTTAATGAATCTACACAAAACTTTCCTCAAGAAAAATCCAGCCACCTCAGCCTATTTTTCTAAAGTTTTGAGATGTACTAAGTGGGCATTGAGGGAGTACCAGGGTACTAAACAGCAAATCAAATACACTTATTGGCTCGATCTGCAGGACCAAGACAGGCCCCACAAAACCGAGGTCTGTGATTGGCTGGTGGCAACATGAAGAGAAATGTTGCAGCCACCATGTTAGGACTCTGTGACTTGGTCGCCATGTCCGGAAAATAAAAACAAATAAAATATATAAGGGGGCATAATAGTGGTACCCTAATCCCTTGGCCCTTGTGGGGGATCCCTCAGGGATCTCAGGGTCAAAGTGAAAAATAAAACAATTTCCACTGCCATGGAATTGCGGTAATCTTGTGCTACTCAGTGCATACTTTCTTAGGAGTATTGCAAAATTACAGCAAATTTACTGTGGGACAAAAAAAAAGCCAAAAATTGGGTTAATGTCAATGGGTTTTTGTGTGACCATGGAGGGTTGGCCAGCATGGCGTGGTATACCACCTGCAGCGGTTTGAGGGCATGGCACAGGATTGGCCACCTATAACGGATCAGGGACCCCCCACTCCACAAAGAGACACACGGTGTGGGGTAGGTCTACTTGGGTATAGTAATAACATATCCGCTTAAAAAAAAAAAGAAATTCACTGAAAAAAACAAATGTTAATGTCATGTTATAGTTAGGTGAAAATGTCAGTTAAAACTGCACTGATTATGACTACGCATATTATATCAATCTAATTGGCATGTTCTATCACATCATTGATAACATCAGTGATGAGATTTGAAATAACATTATTGATAACAACACTGGGTATGGCGGAGGTGCGAGTTACATTTCCTTGAGTTAACTATAATTGGTGATTTTCAGTGCTTTTCAGAGTTTAAAAAGTAACATTTTGACTGACATTTTCACCGAATTATAAAATTACTTTAATCTTTGTTTTTTTCTGTGACTATGTATCTAAATAAATATATCAATGTAGGTGTATAGATGTTTTGGTTATGAATTATATATGTGGATGTGTATAAACACAATTAGATATACACTTGTGTTTGTACGATTGTGTGTTTATAGAGGTTTTTTAATTAACCTCATCCCCTCTTGTTTTCCCTCCAAATACATTTTTGATAGTTTCATTGTGCCATACAGTTTGGGGTGAAATATTATTCTTGCTTAATTGTTCACTAAATATTCATATGTAAACTATTAATTAGACAGGATATATTTTGTGACCTTCCACAAATTGCTGCAAACGAGGGATTGAGACCTGCAAAAAAAAAGCCGTCTGTCTACCCTGTTTATTTCCTTAGATTTAAAAAAATAAAACAAGAAGTCTTTGTCCGTCAAAGGGACAGATGAAACTTTTAGAATTTTTTTTTTCACATCCAGGTTTTTTGGGGCAGTGAACCTGCGGACCACCTCCTGCAAAACACATTAAAGAGGGACCATAATCGCAGGGGCAATAATGACACAGACACTCATGCGGACCGGAAGTCTTGAGCGACCCCAGCCCCTTTATTTAAGCTCTCTGGCCAGGCGTGGCCAGAGAGTTATACATTGTGTGGTTCTCTTTCCGGGTCTTCACCAAGCCGGGTAAAGAACTAGACGGCTACATCCCTTCCCAAATTGGTATATGAAACAAAATATTGTCAACAGATTATTAACAAACAAAATCTGCTAGTCTTTGGTTTGGCCAGGGATTCGGCCTGAGGTTATATTGGTGCCGGAGTTCACAGTGTTAGTGTCGTGGACTTGAAGGCCCTGTGCTGCTGGCCTGAGTTCCAGGACTGTGGGCTTCGGACAGTGGTGACTTAGCAGGACTTGACAGTGGAATTTCATCCACATTGCTTTCGGCCTCATCAATTTGCAGCTCAGCAGGTTTTGACTGATCTACTACGTGGTGCGTTCTGGCTGCGGCCGGAACTTTCTTGAACCACGAGATATTCCTCATTATCGTCTCGCCGTTTCGTTCCGCAGTGACTGCTGTTCCCTTGGTTGATTTCACGACCCACAGTCCGGGTTCATAGGGAGTTCGAAACTTCCCTGCACTCCACCGATTCCGTAGCAGCACGGAGCATCCAGGCAATACAATACAGGTTTGTGCTTTGCATCGACGGCTTGCTCTGTCATTGGTCTTCTGTCTTTTTGCTTGGGTACTCGTTGGGTCGTATGGTTCCTGGCTTGCGTATGATTTTTGACGGGGTAAGAGGTAGCCTCGGGTTCAGTCGTTTGTAGTGTTGCGACCCCATCACGTTAACCGTCGCTCCGGTGTCAATTAGGCCGGTCACTGGGGACACAACAATCTCGATGTTGCGCTTGGGTTGTGGTTGTCGTCTATTATTGAGGTCGCTTGCAAACGACACTAAATAACACTCTTCGTCCTCTTCTGTGGAAGAATCATCCAGGCGCTGCGGGTGGCGAGTGTAGGTCCTTGTCGACCTTGAAGTTGTTGGTTCTTCCAGTGATAGATTCCTCAGGGCTTCAGTTGGCGGCTTCCTCCCTGTGTTGCCTCTCCCTCGCGAGCCTCCTCGACATACACTAGCGAAGTGATTAGGGATTCCGCACTTTGAGCACGTCTTTCCTCTTGCCGGGCAGCTGTCTGGAGGATGTTCTTCTCTTCCACTCCATCCACACGAGGTTCGTCGCGTTGGCTCTGTGGGTCACTTTCCTCTTCCTCCTTGAGATGGTGTTCGAATGGCATCAACACGCTCCGCCTTGAAACTGACCGCTTGCTCGGTGTGCGAGTTAAGCGCGGCTTCCATTGTCATCACACAGACATCAGACAGTTCATGTGAGCGAGCGAGAATCAGAATTTCCTCTAGGGTAATCCGGGGTTGTCGAAGTATGAGCGTATGCAGAGTCTTGTTGCGACAGCCTTGGATGAGCTGTGCTGTCACTTCTTTGGTTTGATCATCCTCTGTGCATGTGCTTGCTAACTCGCTGAGGCGTGCATGATAAGTGTCCATTGACTCTCCTTCTCTTTGTCTGGCTTGCCTGAGCTTGAATCGTTCATAATGAGGATTGAGCTTGGGGTCAAAATGAGCATTTAAGGCACTGACTGCCGCATCATTGTCAGTGGGTGCACCAGTGTTCGGGAGATGCTCGAACAACTTGTATATTTCGTCTCCTGCAAAGTGTAAGAGCAGCAATATTTTGACGGCTCTGTCTGTCTCTCTTGTGGCCACGAAATAATTATCAAGGTGACCAACCCATACCTTCCATCTTGGTAACGCAGTGGCCGTGTCAACAAGTTCGCTTAACGGGGGAAGTGCTGTCATTTGTGAGTGTACCGGATGCGGTACCACCGGCAGGGCCACTAGCTGTTGGGCTGCCTGTCCTGCAGCTGCCTGTCCTTCTGGGTCCGACATGATGCCCCTTCCTTTGTTGACTGCACACGCGTTTCACTAGTCGTATTAGGTGTCTTTAGTCGCGACTCACTTCCGTTCTGCACCTTTTCTTGGGATTGTTGTCTCCCTAAGTGCCCTGGGGTGCTTGGGTTTGCCAGTGTTTGTTGTATTCTTATGTGTCTTGGGGTGCCTGACTTTCCCTTGTGTAGTGCTGTGACCCAGCTGTGCTGTTCTGCCTCTTCTTTTTTTTTCTTTGATACTTATTGGTCTTTTAGCAGCCTCAGTCCCACTGCCCCCATTGCATTTGCCACTGCTTGTATGGTTGTGGCTCCTCTCTGCCTGGTCAGCTCTGTTGCTGAGCGTTATGACGCTCACACGGCGTGTCCTGCCTTGGGGATGGCTGCCTTGTCCCCTCGTAGCTGTCTTGTGCCTTCGCGTGCCTTCTCTCCCGTTCAATTGGGCTTTGCTTGGGTTCTTCCTGCTTCTGCGCATGCGCGCGTTGGGCCAACTGAGCACGGGGTTTCCCGGTAGCACTGGGATACCCCCGGGTGGTGCGCATGAGCTCTTTTCCCTTCTCAGATTGGGGCACCCACGAGCGCAGGCTGTGTCGCGCTCTGCTCACCGCGCGACCTCCGGACGGGGCTGCTCTTCCTCCTCGCCAAGTCTCCTCGCTGCTGGGCCCGGCTGGGCTTCTCGCATGTCGGCGCTGCCTCGGGCTGTACAGTGCGTGTCTTTTTTTTTTCCAGCAGGACCAGAATTGCGCGTATCCCATCCTCGTCGCCAGTGTAACGTTTGGGGGGCGCTATTTTCAAAACACATTAAAGAGGGACCATAATCGCAGGGGCGATAATGGCACAGACACTCATGACTACTGGTGCGGACCGTAAGTCCAGAGCGACCCAGGCCCCTTTATTTAAGCTCTCTGGCCACGCCTGGCCACAGAGTGATACATTGTGTGGTTCTCTTTCCGGGTCTTTACCCAGCCGGGTGAAGAACTAGACTGCTACAGGATTGAGACCTGCAATGAAAAGAAGCCCTCTGTCTACCCTGTTTATTTCCTTAGATTTAATAAATAAAAAAAAGAAGTCTTTGTCCCTCAAAGGGACAGATGCAACTTTTATAAAAACACATTTTCATATCCAGGTTCAACATCGGGGTTTTTTGGGGCAGTAATCCTGCGGACCACCTCCTGCTCCCCACGGCGCCACCTAGCTTGTTGCCCAAAGTGAAAGCTGCGAGACGGTGACAGATTCCTCTTTACATATCAGTTACCACCTTTAACTCACACATCGGTAACTCCTCAATGGTTATTGACTAAAATTGTGATTTAAAACTAATGGTACACACCTTTCCGACTGCCCAAAATGAGGGAATGCCTCTTTAATGCCCTCTCCTATTTGTGATTCGGAAAGGATACACAGTCCCTTTATTACGTTGGAAAGACCTTTTGACTCATAAAAAAGTTTTTACATTGTATAAAGTCGTGTTGACGACACAAACCATTTGATTTTTGCACAATGGAGGCTTTGCAACAGCAAAATATCTTTGTGCATCACGCCAAATATTATGATCTGCGGTCTTCTTGAGGAGGTTGCCTTACAACTCATTTGCCATCATATTGTGTGAATGATATAAATCAATCCGTTCAAAATCTGAGTGATGCACGGACGCTCCATATTGCATTCTTAAATGCCTTTACTGTCACAATGATTTTATAACACACCAGTAGTCTTTCATTCACTACACGTATCTTTTCTATATTACTTTCTACATAAAAAGAAAATCTCTTCCATTTGTCTCTAATTCATGATAGTTTTTTGGATGGTGGTGGAGTGGGAATTATTAAAAAAAGGCATGCTTGAACAATCAAAAATTCTTTGTCAATGTTGCTATAGAAACGTCTGCAAAGGTAAATGAGTACTTTTCACTGATCAATAAATTTTTCTTTTCTTAGACATAGATGGATGTAATATCCTGTCACTTGACATTGTGTTAATAATGATGCGAGGAACACAGATAGCTTTAGTAGCAGGCGAGCAGAATGTGATGAATTAAATGAAAGATGGAGATAGAGATTGCACTGTCTACACCAAAGAGGAAATAAAGTAGATTCAACCCTAAAAGTCATTTATCATTAAGTAATGCACTCATATCCAGCAAGCACACATCTTCAAAGAGCCCGACTTTAACATACTGCTTTCATGAAGACTCATTTCCTTTGTTTTCATTACATGGACAAATGAGTTTCGGTTAACATTTTACCAATTGCTATAAAGGCAATATACTAAGTCGCATCAAGCAGCAAAAAACTTCTGTAGCTTTGTGGATCTAGTTAATTTATTTCATAACACAAACAACATACCAGAGATTGTGTGTTTTCAGGCACTGGGTCGGATTCATTATCTTAAATGTATACATGTACTCAAATCCACATGTACTAATACACTTAAGTGTAACTCTATACTTTTTTGCTATTCGTCATTTACTAACGTACTAGTATTAACTTTACACGTATGTGAAGATCTCCTTGTGAAAATGAATAGCAAAAATGATAAACATTACATATTATTCTTTAATAAACATAAACATATAGCAATTATTTTAATGTTTAATAACAATGTAAATTAATTCAAGTATTATTAACCTAATATGAACTCATCAAATTCAATCGGTCTTAAATAATTAATTGAAATATTTAAATTTTAATTATAAATATAGTTTTTAACAATGTTTAGAAACAAAATAAAACCACCCTCATAAACCTTTTTTAAGATGTGGTAAAATTGTGTTAAAAGTTATGTGATGGGGGCATGACCAAGATGGCACCTGAGTAGGACGTGCCTGCTCGCCGCTCCCGCCTTTCACCCGGGCCCTGGCCTCATAGCCTTGTTTAGTTGACCCCAATTAGCTCTGGAGACCGCTACAATTTCCCCTGATCCTGATCAGCGTTCCCCGGTAGCGAAACGGAGAGCAGTTACACAGGCGAAGGTTGAGGAGCAGCACTCGCCAGTTCAACGCCACCTGTACACTGGGTCGGCATGGAGCGGCTACCGTGTTGAGCCCAGCCAGCATGGGGACACTCTTAGGCACTGGAACGTGGTGTAAGCAGCACTAGGCCTGTGCGCTTGCCGGGTTATTTACTGCCAGAGGGAGCACTCAGTGGGCCTGGCTCCCCGAGGTGAGCCCTGCGGCACGAGTGGATAAAGCCTTCCCCCTCCTGACATCCCGACCCCCCTGCAGCTGTGAAATGCTGCGGGCAGCGGCCAGCAAAGCACGTTCAGTGGGCGAGTGGCGAGCGGCTGAGGACTGCTGCGGTGTTGGACCCATACTGCGTGGAGGCCAATTTGAACCATTCTGTCACAATGGGAGGGGCACTGGGCCTGTGTACTCTCCAGGATTGCCTGCTAACTGCTTGCAAACTGTGGTGGCACTGGGCCAGATCAGCACTTGAAGATGTGCCGGGCGTCAGGCCTTGCCCTCCTGAAATCCTGACCCCTTCCCGCAGCTGTGAACTGCCGGTGGTAGAGGTCTGCCAAGTATGTCCAGCAGGCGAGTGGGTGAGCATACACAGCAAAGTAGCAACACATATTAAGGCAGGCGAACGGAGGTAGGGAGCATGCCAGGCCACGGGTACATCAGATGAGCTGTGGTGGTGACTCACCCTCCCCCGGCGGTGATGAAGTAAGCGCTGGCCTGAGCAGAGGGTTGGGTGGTCCGTAAAGAAGTACTACACAAACAGGGAAGCCGCACCCCCCAGGGTATCGCTCACTGCTGAGAACTTTAGTGCACCCGGGATAGCATTGGAGGTAATTTGCTGACACAACCAGTGTTTGTGGGGCAAGCGGCTGGTGGCTACGGTTCCGTCGTGCGGAAGGCTGAACCTTGAGAGACGGCCGGGTCAGGCTGCGGGAGTGCCAAGTAGTGCCACACTTCTCTAGCCTTATGGTCCCTTGAGCAGCGAGGAGTGCCTGGGGTCGTCCATGGCCCTCCTCATAACAAGCAGCGTCCGACACCCCTGTGTCTGCTTTGAACTGTCGGTTGAGCCCAGGTGCTGCAGAGCAGTGAGGACCTCTGCCTCACATGCCCTTGTCTGCTTTTCTGGGCCTAGAACTTTAGTGCCTCAGCTGGCTGGGGTTGGTCATTGACTGTCGAGGGCACTCATTCACCTCCCCTCCCTCACCAGGACGCCCAGGCCAGCCTACATGGGCTTTGAATGCCTTACCTATAGCAGCTATGCGGGGTGTTGGAACTCCTTATTCATGGCGGCCTCCAAAATGAAGAAGAAGCGTCCTGTTAAGGACCTTCTCATTAAAGCTGGCGCCGGAGGGGCGTAAGCGGCGCCACAGCCTGGGGGACATTTGGCAGACCGCGAGCAAGGAGATGCAGACGGGCAAGTCACTCACGGTTTCCTTGAGTTTCTCTTTGCCTCACTGTCCGGAGAAGAAAGAGATCTCTCTCGAACTCTGAGAGATGTGTAGAGATATAGATTCAGTCGGCGAGAGAGTAGATTCCCTGGAAACTCAAACACAGTCAAGAGATAAAAACGTCAACCAGCTCCAGCAGGAGGTCCTCCGCCTTCGGGATCAGCAACTGGACCTCCAGGCCCACGCGGAGGACGTCGAAAACCGATCAGCTGGAACAATATTCGGATTAGGGCAGTCCCTCAAGGCCTTGAGGGGCAGGACATTGAAGCTATCGTGGTGGGCCTCTTCCGTCATATCCTAGATGTAACCCCAGAACAACAGATTAAATTGGACTGGACCCACCGCGTAGGACCTAAGAGAACATTGACAGCCCCCCTACCGGACATATTAACTTGCGAACATGACTTCCAACTCAAGGAACGGATCCTTCGGGAAGCACACATAAAACATCCTCTCGACTTCCAATCTTCCAGGCCCATCTTATTTCAGGACTTGGCTGCCTCCACCCTGCAAAAATGACATGAGTTTAAATCCATCGCATAATTCCTCCATTCTAAAGACATTTTGTACTCCTCTGGTCACCCATTCACAATCGTTTTCAAATGGGAGGGCAAGCTTATCCAAATCCACTCCTTGTGGGAAGCCATGCTCCTACTTAAGCTGCCAGATGAGGAGGAGAGTGCTCCGACGCGGGGCTAAATAGGGAGTTGCCATGATGGCACTGACAAATGGCACAGGGTAAGGAGGTACTCGACACACCTACGCCCTGACACCGAGACTATGGCCAAGGAACGTCAGGCCGTTATTGCATCCTTGGCTGAAGATTCTGCCTCTGCGGATTGAGGAACACACAGTTCTGGTCCCTTTGGGGCAGTTTGATTAAGGGGTCCTTTTAGGTTTCTGGGTCTGGGCCTGGGGGTAGGTAAGGTGGTGGGAGATTCCTGCTTTACTTCTCACACCACACCATAGGGTTCACACTCCAGGACACTTATGGACTTTTCCAGTTCCAGTTTTGCCTTGATTGTTTCGTGTTTGGGGTAATGGGTTCCTCTACTCCACCTTGGGCACTTTGTTCAAGATACTGGTTGTGTTGATCACTTGAGTCGTCTGGCAGGTCCTTATATGATGTGCAACAGACTGGGGGTAGACCTGGGAGGCAGCTGTGGCCCGTGGAGGGAGTTACGGTGGGGCAGGGAGGTGGGGATGGGGAGGGGCAGGATGGAGGGTGCTAAAATTCAGCATATGGACAATTGCAGGTAAGTACACAATTTAATTAATAAAACAAATTTCGTAGCTTGCACTGCATCGCATTTTACGATGCAGGGAGCGCTACGAAATTCGTTTTATTAATTAAATTGTGTACTTACCTGCAATTATCCATATTCCGGTTTTTAGCACCCTCTACCCTGACCCTCCCCCTCCCCGCCTCCCTGCCCAACCATAACTCCCTCCACGGGCTGCGGCTGCTGGGAGCCCAGGAACCCCATGAGCTGCTATATACTTAATTCAATGATGGCTGATATTAGAATCCTGTCACTCAACGTCAAGGGCCTTAATAGCCCTATTAAGAGGGGAGCTGTGCTTTCCTTCCTAGAAAACTCCACCGCCCTCATTTGTCTTCTACTGGAAACACACCTCCTACCACAGGACACGTAGCTTGCAATCTAATGCCTTCCCCCATCAGTTGTTCTCATCATGGCCCACCAAAACAGCAGGGGTGGCAATACTGGCTGCTGCAGGGTTCCAGGGCAATATAGGACACAAGCAGGCCAAGATCAAGAGTCGAATTTTAGCCTACACCTTCACGCTAGGTCATCATGCCTTTACAGTGGCCTCAGTTTGCGACCCTAGCGATGGGCAAGAAGGGTTCATCAAGGAGGCATTTCAGGAGCCTCCCTGACAGATCAATACTTACAGGGAGAGATTTTAACTCAGTTCTTGATAACGACATGGATAGGTCCTCCCAGCGATGCGGGCAGACTGGGGCTATCATCGGCAAGGGAAGACGCTTGTTGACTGAAGCTGGGTTCACAAATATTTGGAGGTCACATCACCCGAAGTCTAGGGAATACACTTTCTACTTGCATCCCTACAAATCCTAGGCCAGAATCTACTATAACTTGACCCCAGATACCCTCACACAACTGATGCATGATATAGAGATCCTCCCTTGCCTCTGTCTGACCACTCGGCAGTATGGTTCTCACTGACTATGACTCACTGCCAATTCCCTCGTCGTCTATGGCACCTTAGAGAACCCATGCAGTAGCGCCCCTCTTAGGTCCAACAGGTCACTTAAACTATAACAGATTACTTGGCTATCAATAATACACCTGAAGTCTCGGTAGGGACCCTGTGGGATGCCTTAAAGGCGGTTGTTAGAGGGGTGTTCCTTGGGATTTCCGAAGCGGATAATAGACTAATGAGGGAGAAAAGGGAGCAGCTTTCAAATGCAGTGATTGAGCTAGAGCGTATCCACCAGAGAGCGGGGGCTCCTAGGATTTGGAAACAACTCAAAGCTACAAGAGCACAGCTAGCAGATTTAGATACTGATAGGACTGAATACGCTGCACTCTGGCTTAGGCATGCCATCTACGTGGGAGGGGATAGATGTGGGAGGCTTTGGCCAACAGTGTGCATGCACAGCGACAGGTTTCACACATCACGGGGGTCATAGATCACTATGGCCAGGAACAGTCCACAGATCACCTTCTGGCAATTTTATGCAACACTATACGGGGCCCAGAACCTCCCAGAAGATGGTCCAGTCCAATATCTAGCTGGGGTAGCCACAGCCAAGTTATCTCCGAGTCAGGCTCAGGAGCTAGGAGCCCCTATACAGATGGAGGAGGTCATCTCGGCAATAGCTAAACTAAAGCCTCATAAATCCCGAGGCCTGGACGGCTTTTCTTCGGCCTTTTTTAAAACCGTTTGCACAACTCTGGCACCGCTCCTGATGAGGGTATATAACTCCATTGGGACCACTAGCCCTCTCTCACCCTCGATATTGAAAGCGCTCCCCTCAGTGATGCCCAAACCGGGCAAGGATAAACAGCTGTGTGCTTCTTACTGCCCAATTTCCCTCCTGAATGTTGATGAAACATTTTTTACGGGGATCTTGGCTCAGCGTTTCTCCTCTCACCTTCCCGGACTCATAGACCCAGACAAATCCGGCTTCGTCTCCGGGCGCCAATGCCCTGATAACACGAAGTGCTTGCTTCACCTTATAGATAGATCTGAACGCTTTCCGGCCGAACGGATGCTTCTCTCCATTGACGCTGAGAAGTTGTTCGATAGAGTGCATTGGCCCTATCTCGCAGAGACCCTAGCCCATTTTGGCTTGCCGCAGCATTTCATTACATGGGTGCTAAGCAGCTACTATAACCCTGCGGCCTTGGTGCAGGTAAATGGGCTCCTCTTGAAGACCTTTTTCATCCAGTGGGGAACACGACAGGGGTGCCCATTGTCACCCCTTTTGTTCGCCTTACATATGGAGCCTATGGCCCAATGGGTCAGGGACGAACCCCTCATCACTGGGGTGCAATTTTGGGGAGAGAGGCATAAGATCTGTCTGTGTGCCGAGGATGTGGTGGCAATGTTAGAGATTTTCTTCCTGCTTTGCTGGCGGAATTTGACGAGTTCGCTCTGGTGTCTGGTTTCAAAATCAACGTGCATAAGTCACAAGCTCTCAATTTTTCTCTCCACCCTGACACCGTGGTCCTTCTGCAGCAGTCCTATAGTATCCAATGGCCACAGGTAGGATTCCTTATCTAGGCTCGTACAAGGCATAGTTAGCCTTGGTTAACGTTCCTATAGGACACCAAACACATCTTGACATTACAAAAGAAGAAGTTTGGCCCGTTTTGTAATTCTGATGTGCTGTTAGAGAATTGCCATGGATTTCTTTTGTTAGCATGGGAGTCTTTCCTGTATGAATGATGAAATCCTAATTCCTCCCAACACATTGCATATGAAGCACCATAAAAAAACCTCTTATCTTTTTGAGCATGGATGCAGACCACTCAGGGGTTGTGTACAATTTAGTATGGGTACAGAAGAGTCTAATGGACGTCTGCAGTTGAAGGTACAGTGCAGTTGCAAAGACAGCTGGGAATACTTGCCATCCTCTTGGATCTTTGACTTTGCAATGGGGGGAGCTGAGAGTGCCCATAGTTGGGGCGCAGTCTGTGATGACTCCTAATCAGAATGGCAGTTATCCGAAGCACTGATGATGATACACCTGCTCAAATTGATAAAAGGGGCTCGTGACCAACCCTTAAAGAGACTCCATTGGCTCCATGAGTGGGCAAGTGTATATACTGGAAGGTGAGCTAGACCATCTCTACTAAAAAAACATTAATACTTATGGAATTCCGACCATTTATTGCGCTTTCAAAGGGATATTGGCATTGGACAAAGCGAGATTTTTCAGAAGTTCCATATTCAAGCATCAGACACCACCAGTAAGCGCCGACTACCACCAACAACAAAACCTCGCCTGGAAGCTTCACCACAATGCATCATCAGAATATAACATAACTCTTTTTCCCAGAAAAATTCTTCCTTTTCTCCAAACAGACCAGCAGTGTGTCTGACTATAGCCATGAATGTCTACAAGGCTACATAAGTCAATCACCAACTGTTTTTTTTTTAACAGACATTCAGAAATTGTTTCTGTATCCAAAAGTAGGGCCACATACAATCAGCTGTTAAACCACTCCATTGGCTTGCTGTGAATGCAAGCAACACATTGATGTACTCTGTGCCATGCGAAAAAAAATTGGGTAAAGGATACCATAAGATATTCATTCCACTCTAGCTGTGATCTAGAACTCTTACCACTCGGTCAAACCTTACATGCACAGGTTTCTCAACCATAATGGATCTAAGGCTTGTGTTCAAACAGCCTATCTTCTGAGACTTCCTAGCCAAGACTTCTGAACTCATGTCTCCTGTCTGCAGGGTTATAAGGCACCATGTGTACCCATCGCCATGTACGGTGCTGAGGTTTGGGGCTTTTCGAATTGCAGGCTATACAGAGCGAGAAAAAATTATTTTGTAGAAAACTTTTGTCTGTTCCTATTTCTGCTTCATGCAATATTTGCCATAAATAGCTTAGTCTTCTTTATCTAGATGACTGTAGTAAGGTTTGTCTCATATTGTGTGTCTTGCAATCCGGAGAAATGCTGAAGCCGGGCTAACACAAGACATAATTTTGGATTGTCTCTCTCTGGAAGAGGGTTCCCTTATTCCCTAGTTGGCCTATGTGAAAGATGAATATCGTAAAATTGGAATGGAAACTGTTTTCACTGAACCATCATTGTGTAATGATATTGATAAAAAGATAGTAGCACATGCACTTTAAGATTATGAACAATCACAGCATCTGAGGGATACCTGAAGTCAAATGTGTCTGCGTATATCGGATTATGTGAATCTGATTGTTCTTCTGAATACATTTGGCATGCACGAAATAGATGGGAGTGGTCTACGCTATTTAGTTTTAGACCAGACACAATGAAATACCTGTTGTGCTTTCCTCAGGGATTTGTCCAACATTTAGAGGCTTTACCATGTCCCTGTGATAATGTTTCAGGCCAATCAATGCTCCTTTTTATCTTCTTTTGTAAATTTGATGTTAGGTATATAAGATTGTTTTTAATTCCGGTTCTAAAAAGGTTTTTGTAGAGCACTGGACAAGGCAGGCCTTAAACTTTTAATGACCCTACCTAATGATGAAATTGTTTTGCATGTTGGGGCCGTCTCAAAATATACTGTGCGAGCTTGTAGGTCTATGTTGTCCTAAAATTGTATAAGAATACATGTATTTATAAAATACCACATACCCACAGCTATATGCCATCAAGGAGACTGAGTCATCTGCAGTGTGCATTGTTGTGTATCGATTTAGATTCCCTATGAATTTCCCGTTTCATGCCCTTATATAGGTACATTTAATGTTGCCCTTATATAGGCATAGAAATCCAGTCCTTATTTAGGCATAGTCCATGCTACCCAAATACAGGCATGGCTACTTACATCCGTTCATCTACGTCTCAACGATTTCTTGGAAAACCAGACTCTTAAGCTTTAGAGACTTCCCCTTGCCTGGATATTGATTTCTCCAAGAACTCATTTATTATGCATGAACATCTATTCTTTAGGGGTTCATTCATCACGATCATATGCCCGACCTTTACACCAATACTGGCATTCCTAAACACCTTCAAGGTATAAATATACCTTCACTTACTATGGCAAAGCACGGTGTGGTTCAGTGCTGTCGACTACCTACTTGCACGACGCAGCTCGCCACAGCAAGTACAGAAGGAAGTCAACTCCCCAGCTGACGCACTGACTAGATGCTGTCATCCTCCTGCTGAGAATCCAGCTCCAGTGTTTCTGACTCCCCTTGTGGGGTGTTGGGAAATCGAGTCCCGGGAAAGAGATACCAACGTCTCTCATTCTAAGGTATGGAGCTGATTAGAACCTAGAGAAACCTTTGGCAATTCTTGGCAAAACTAAACCTATGCTAAACCAGCACCAACTTCTTCCCTTGTACTAGACCTAGGTTAGGTACACTCAGGTAGGCGTATTTTAGAAGCACCAGTTGAGTATTTTAGCCTGTGTTATTTATGTATGTATTTTTATATATGTCATAGCAACAGACAATATTATTACAGTATTATTTTATATTATTGTTTATGCTGTACGCATTATACTTCGCACTTTGTCTAACGATTGTAGCAGTACATATCTCTTGCATTTGAAATAAGACTGTTCAATAAACCTTTTTATTGAAACGCCTGTCTCTATATTTTTTTAAAGGTACCACAGAAAGGAGCAAAGTACTGGGGAATCACACACCCAATTTGGGTGGTATAGAAGGCCCTCACACACCGACCTGGTCAGTGTCATGCTTCATCATCGGGCCCCACAAAAGAGGCCGAGTGCCTCTTTCGTGTGCTGCGACACCAGGAGACTGCGGAGCTGGTTGTGTGTAAGGGGCGTGCAGTGAGTTATATAGATAAGAAGTGCCTAAAGGGTATCAAAAAATTAATTTTAATGTGTGATCCCTAAGACACGGATAAAAAGAAATATGTGTCTGAATAGGTTGCCAAAGGTAATGGTTTGGTTAATTCAGATTTCTATTTAAGTCAGTCAACATGTTTCTGCCGTTAAATGGTTTTAGTTTACCTAGGCATTCGTCAGGACTAGTTAAACCCCGGCGGTATGGACTCTCTAATCATCCACCCTGACCTGGGGACGTGAAAGTGAAAAAGTCAAAAAGGTGATAAAGTGCATAAAAAGGTGGGGAAGAGCAAATGGCTCATTTCAAAAACACTCCAGGTTCAGGAGTATATCTGTACTTTATAGAATGGCGCTAATTGCACCATGGGTCTCGGGAGGGGGGTTGAAGCGTACCTGGCACATCGCCCTCAACGCATTCAGCCCGCTTCTGCCACCTAGCATACCCTCTGGACCGGACCCCGGGTCGGGGTCCGGTGATGAAGCATGACACTGACCAGGTCGGTGTGTGAGGGCCTTCTATACCACCCACATTGGGTGTGTGATTCCCCAGTACTTTGCTCCTTTCTGTGGTTCTTTTGAAACTTATATGAACCTCTCTTTTGTTGTTTATTCGTATAAAACCGGGGACTAAGAGAGAGTTCCTTATATCTCCCTGCCTCTCCTATTGTTGTTTTGTTCTATATTTTTTTATGCAACTCTGCAGAAACGAAGCATGCACAATTGACTGAGTGAAATAGTTATCTATTGTTTCCACGACTCTGAAGATATTGTTCCGACTCTAAGGGAAACAAAGTTGTCATGTTTATACGGTTGTCAGAGACTAATCCCTTCTTGTTCATTCTGTAGTGTGTTTATCTAGGGACCTGAATCGATATTTCTATTTTATGCCCATGTCCGGTTATAAATCGATAATATCCATACAACGGCATAAAAACCCTATTCATAATTCAGTCGTAGCACATGCTGTCACATTAAGCAAGCCTACTCCTCCAGCCCCCTAGAAAGCACACCGAGTTCTCTAAACAAACCAAGCCTTCAGCAACCTGGGAAATCCCCATTGCCTTTGTTTTGATTTTGTCCGAGAACTACTGTAAAGCACTGTAAGAACGACCAGTTCTTAGTGACATCTTTATTGACGTCTTATGTCCAGCCTTACGTCAAACCCGGCACCTTTCAGGTATAAATATACCAACGCTGCCTTAAGCAAACACACGGTGGTGATTCTGGAGCAGCTATCTACTTGCCCGAGAGCCCAGCTGATGCGAGAGCCCACGGACGCTGCCCCTCCCTTTTGACGCGCTGAGAAAGACGCTGTCTTTTCTCCTGCCGAGAAAATCCAGCTCCGGCATTTCCAGCCTACCCTTGCGGGTGACTGGGATATCGAGTCCTGAGAGAGAGATACCAGACCTCCTGCTTTCTATTACCCAGGTACTGAACTGACTAAACCCTTACAGAGAATTCTTGAGTCAGATTCTTGGCAAAACAAACTTAACTTACACTGCTACTTACTTACTCCTTCCCACGTATTAGGCTTAGGTCAGGTACACCGGGGTAGGCGTAGTTAGAAGCACCAGTTGAGTATGATTAGTCAATGTATATATGTATGTATTTATTTTATCTATTTTAAAGTATCATATGGCTAAGAAACCATATCAATGCTTTTACAGTATTATTTTATAATCCTGCTTTTACTGTTCGCACTTTACTTTACTATAAGTATTGCAATTGTAGCAATTCATTTCTCTTGCATGAGGAAGAAGACTGCTCAATAAATAACACCTTTTATTGAAAACGCCCGTCTCTCTTTTCTCTGCAATCTGGTGAAACTAAGTACGCACCTTTGACTGAGTGAAATAGCTGTCTTTTGTTTTCACACGACTCTAGAGATATACTCTTAATCAGGGAGAGCAAAGTTGTCATGTTTTATGGTTGTCAGAAACTAAATGCATAATTTGTGGTCCTCTGTTTAGTACCAACACAAATAAACTTCTTTGACTTTGACTTTGAAAATCCCTTCTTGTCTATCCAGGGAGGTTAAACTCCTCCTCGCTTATTCGAGAAAGTTTCTAGTGACCTCTGAGCTAGCTGGCAAAAACTTAAGTCTAATATAGTCAGTAGAGACCTAGTTAACCTCAGTCCTACGTCTATACTGCTGAATATATTATTCCAATGCGCAGAACCTATGGGGACTATAGGAACTACACTACATGGCGCCCAACGTTTGGTAAGGCGATAAATCTAACGCAAGACGTTAGAGTAACTCAGTCGTGCTTTTTCACACAGACCCTTTCTCCCGTAAATACTCCAAAGAAGTCTGGAGTGGGTCAAAGGTTAAAATCCGCCAGAACTTAGTAGGAAGATATTTCTATGTATAGTTTTTGGTTTATTCAACGTTGAAGGATACAGTGTTCCAAAATATTGTGCACATAAATCTTTGTTTCCTTGAAACTTGATCTGCAAACAAAAACCTTTCTGCCAGTAAAATGGGGGAAAGTGAAGAAGAAAGGGAGGCAGCTAGAATAGCAGCTCGACTCCTAGAGGATGACACAAGTCTCCTACAGAGTGACCCGGATGCAATACTCATTCCGGTCAACATAAGAAAAACTATAACTCTTAAACTTATAGAAAATGGACTCCTTTCGAGGAGGTGGAAATCCCATTAAAATACCAAGAGCACCTGCTCTGGTTTAAAGGCGCCCTAAAACATAATAATCACATAACCAGGCTCGGTCCACTAGGTAGACCAGGAGCAACGTGGCCGGTTCTAGCCAGCAACACACCACATCCAGACATTGAAAAAATGTCAATACCAGAACTTTTAGCACAGCTAAAACAACTGATTAAAATTCATAGACAATTAGTCCAATATGTAATGCGGACTTCAACAGTCAAACCAGCTATTAACATTCCACAGCTGACCCCTCATCAGGGGAATACAAATAAAATAACACCACAGAACATACAATCATGTCTGGGTAAAGTACCCATAAAACGGAAACAAATTCCATTCTGGTTAGCACAAAAAATCACTCAAATAGAGGCAGTATTTCCGGATACTACCCCTACTGAGAAACACAGAATTCTGACTATCTGCCTTCCAAGGGGGATCGCACCACATATGGAGGACTGTGACACTTGGGGCACAGTCTTTGCTTCCATTTACACAAAAACACATGGTGTTCCGTCCATGGCGGTTATACCTGATGTGCTAAGATGCTAAGACAGATTCAAAATGAATACAGTCCAGAACCTGCTTTAACTCTAGGTATGAAATTACTGAAAGACTTCAAGCAGGTCTCAGCTTTATTATTATCCAACATAATAGGAGAAGCAGCATCTGTGGCGATCCGCCAAAAATTGAAAGAAACAGATATAGCAGAACAACCATTTGAACTTGCCAGAATCATAGAAAAATCCTATGAAGAACTAGGAAGAGATAGTTTGGGTGGGAAACTCGTAAAACCCCAACTAACTGAAAATCCTGAACAAATATTTATTAAAAATAATCTAAATACTCCAAAAAAAAGCTGGGATGGAAATAAGCAATCCACTCCCAAAGAAAAAAGATTCCAGTCCAGAGGAAGGTCTCCTCGGCGGAGAGAAAGATCTCCGGACCAAGGACACAAGTCTCCCCAGAGGGAGCCCTGTGAGAAAAGATACAACCTTAGAAATAGGGACAATTTAAAAAAACCTGATAGATATCAAGATATTGATACACGTCCCTCTCGATCTTTTCAGACTTCCTCGCAGAAATCGGAAAGAAGAGGACGGTCAGAACAAAGGGAAGAGCACGTCAAGTCCAAAGACAAGGAACCTGCTTATCAAAGTAAAAAATTACAATTTCCAAAAAAGAAGGTAGCCAGTATTAATGTAATCAAACATGCCGAGGATACTGAGGACACAGCTGAAAAACGGAGAGTGGGCTCAGACAATGCTAGACAGCGCAGCAGAAGTGAGCATAGCTCGCAAGATCCTGATGAATCATCTGGAGACAGTGGACACGAATGAATACATTCAGGTGGAAACTGCAGATACCAGAGTTAGCAAACCTCATAAATATACGAAATAACATTACGTATAGAGGGAGATACGACTAGGAAAATAAGGGGTCTATTTTGGGATAACCTTTCCAAAGGCTATGACATCCTTTTAGCTGAAAAAGACTGGCCTCCAGAGTTTATCAGGGAGTGCACTCATGGCGAAGAAATGATTATGCCTGCCTTCTCAAATCATATTCCAATTTATAAAAAATATACACTTGCAAGAAAGTGGGCAGTAGCCCAAGCTTCTGCATTATATAAAAAACCATGTAGGATGGGATGAGGACTCTCCTCCTCACAAAATCCAGTTAAAATGTCAACCAACTGCACAGAGGCAGTACGCAATTAAGCAAGAAGCTAAAAAACAGGTCAGGGAGATCTTAGATCAACTTGAATACCAGGGGGTGATTGAAACTTGCACCCCACAAATGAACAATCCTTTGCTTCCTGTCTCCAAGCCAGACGATTCATATCGACTAGTTTTGGACTACAGACACCTAAACTCATGTTGCAAAACTTTTGCAGTACAAAACTCACACAGTGCAGCACTAATGAATAACATCGTGCGCAAAAAATACAAAACAACATTAGACATCTCTAATGGATTCTTTTGTCAAAACATAGCACCTGAAAGCAGGTATTTGACCGCTTTCTCAATAATGGGCTCGCAGAAAAAAATTCTGTCGACTCCCACAGGGGTTCAAGAATAGCCCAGGATTATTCTCAGCAAGAGTAACAGAGTTACTACAAATGTATGATGATGAGGCATGATCTTATGTCGATGACATCTATCTAACAGATGATTACTTGGATACTCACTTGAAAAGAGTGAACACCATAATACTTGGGTTCGCAGCAGAGGGTTACAAATTCAACTTTAAAAAGTCACGAATTGCCCATCTAACTGTCCTGTTTTTAGGATATGAATTATCAAGTGAAGGCAAAAGCCTGGCAGACAATTTCTTAGAGAAGTGTGCTGTACTCCAAGCACCAAAAACGCTGAGGAACTTACAATCAATACTAGGTTTCCTGAATTTCGGAAGAACTTACATTCTAAATTATGCAGAGAGGGTTAAACCTCTCTATGAATTAATAAAACCTGATTTTAAACCAATCAATTGGACTCAAAAACACACAGAAATTTTGAGATCATTACAAACAGACATGTTAGCAAAAACAAAATTGCAAACTCGCGATAATACACGCAACCTTGTAATCCGAGTCATCCCAGGAAGATGCGGATTCACGTACCTGACCTCTAATGAGGGGGAAAAGGTACCAATAGCGTACAAATCACACTTGTACTCACAAGCTGAAAAATCATTCAGTCTTGCGAAAAATGTTGTAAATGCGGTTCAAACAAGTGTAGCAAAAGAAAGTGCCCAAGCCCAAGGCAGACGGATTACTGTTTTAACAGCAGATTCAGCCTTCGAGGCATTAACAAGCCCATGTAATTTAACTACAGTGGCATTAGATCCAAAATGGATACAATGGGAAAATTCTCTTGCTACAGAAAAAGTGAAATACTATTTTGACCCGGAAATGAAAACACTGAACTTTCTAAGCTTATAACGCTACGTGCGAGGTTGTCAAATGCCGGTGGCGCGGACGTAAATTAATGCCACTGGTAACAATATCACAATCTGTAAAAGACAATTCAGGTCAACAAACTGAATTAATAGCTTTAAAAATGGCGCTCGATATTGCCGATCGCGAATTCCCGACACTTTTAGGGGTCGATTAGGATGGCGGATGGAAACGGGTACTGTCCGCCATGTTCGGGCAAGTTTAACTCCCGGCAGCGCCGCGGAGAATCCACGTTTGCGATTAGGATATTCATGTCAAGAAACTCCGACCGCGGCGGACGGATCACATCAAACACCGTCCGCGGTGGACGGAACACATCTAACACCGTCCGCGGTGGACGGAACACATCTAACACCGTCCGCGGTGGACGGACATGACCGCGGACACAGCCACATATACCGCCATACCTGTGAACACTCCGTGTCCGCAATTAGGATAACGCCGCCTGTACCACGGAACGCTCAGCCATCCACGTCCGCGGCGGAAAGAATGCAACGAGAAACAGTGCATCACTGCGGAAGGCCAACACGAACAACATCCCTATCATCAAACCAATGTCAAAAAGTGTGCCGCCAGTAAATAGCAAACACACGAAAAAGGACAACCCCCCCACCTGAAACACCAACACCAATCACAAGCCACTATGACACCCCCCCCAAGTACCCAATAATGCACACTAGTCAACACACCCACCTACCACCTGACAGCCAACAACCATTGAGACACGACTATAAAATGACACCCACCCACTACCACAATCCTTTGCATCACAGCATTGCTGCTAGCAAGAGGCTCTATACGATCAAAAGCATACTCAAATTTAAGGCACACAACCACCACCCTACCACACCCACCACACAAACACCCACCACACCATTCCTACACACCACACACCTGCACCCCCCAACTCACTCAACCCACACACTGAGCACCACACACCATGGCACCCAAAAAAACCCCTAAATTCACGGAGACCGAGTTGAGGGTAATGGTCGATGAAATTATCCGTGTTGAGCCCCACATATTCGGGGCACTAGTCCAGCAGACCCCCGTGGCGCAAAAGAATCACATGTGGGACAGAATCGTCAGTCGGGTGAATGCGTCAGGGACCGTGCCAAGGACAAAGCACAAAATACAGAGGCGTTGGCATGACCTGAAAACCAGGGTGAAAGGCATCTGCGCCAAAAACTATGCGAGAGCCAATCACACTGGCGGCGGAACACCCCCGGAGCCCATACCCTACACCGATTGGGAGGAGAAGGTGCTGGTTATACTTCACCCCGAGAGCCTAGACGGACTTGAGGAAGGAGAAGAGGCTGGTAAGTACAAACCAAGCACCACGATCATCACGACATGGTCGGCCTCACACAACTGAGAAGACACATCTCCCAGGCCCCAACCCATTCACGTCGGACACATACTCAACAAAATGTAAATGGCTAGCAACATGCCCCCATGTCCACAGGGTGGGCGGTGGAGGGTGGTGGAGGGTGTGAGAGGTCAATACTACAACGCCCAACAGGCCCCCATGTCTACAGGGAGGGCGGTGGAGGGTGGTGGAGGGTGTGAGAGGTCACTACTACAACTCCCAACAGGCCCCCATGTCCACAGGGAGGGCGGTTGTGGTGGGTGTGCTGTGTGAGAGGTCACTACTACAACTCCCAACAGGCCCCCATGTCTACAGGGAGGGCGGTGGAGGGTGGTGGAGGGTGTGAGAGATCACAACTACAACTCCCAACAGGCCCCCATGTCTACAGGGAGGGCAGTGGAGGGTGGTGGAGGGTCTGAGAGGTCACAACTACAACTCCCAACAGGCCCCCATGTCTACAGGGAGGGCGGTGGAGGGTGGTGGAGGGTGTGAGAGGTCACTACTACAACTCCCAACAGGCCCCCATGTCCACAGGGAGGGCGGTGGTGATGGGTGTGCTGTGTGAGAGGTCACTACTACAACTCCCAACAGGCCCCCATGTCTACAGGGAGGGCAGGGGAGGGTGGTGGAGGGTGTGAGAGGTCACTACTACAACTCCCAACAGGCCCCCATGTCCACAGGGAGGGCGGTGGTGGTGGGTGTGCTGTGTGAGAGGTCACTACTACAACTCCCAACAGGCCCCCATGTCTACAGGGAGGGCGGTGGAGGGTGGTGGAGGGTGTGAGAGGTCACAACTACAACTCCCAACAGGCCCCCATGTCTACAGGGAGGGCGGTGGAGGGTGGTGGAGGGTGTGAGAGGTCACAACTACAACTCCCAACAGGCCCCCATGTCTACAGGGAGGGCGGTGGAGGGTGGTGGAGGGTGTGAGAGGTCACTACTACAACTCCCAACAGGCCCCCATGTCCACAGGGAGGGCGGTGGTGGTGGGTGTGCTGTGTGAGAGGTCACTACTACAACTCCCAACAGGCCCCCATGTCTACAGGGAGGGTGGTGGAGGGTGGTGGAGGGTGTGAGAGGTCACAACTACAACTCCCAACAGACCCCATGTCTACAGGGAGGGCGGTGGAGGGTGGTGGAGGGTGTGAGAGGTCACAACTACAACTCCCAACAGGCCCCCATGTCTACAGGGAGGGCGGTGGAGGGTGGTGGAGGGTGTGAGAGGTCACTACTACAACTCCCAACAGGCCCCCATGTCTACAGGGAGGGCGGTGGAGGGTGGTGGAGGGCGGTGGAGGGTAGGGTGGGTGGGGTGTTTGCGACAGGACACAGAAATGTATACAAATTGTAATGAACATGTAATGTCCACATTACTGACCTGCACAATCTTGTCCCTCAGGTGATCGTAATCTGACTGGGGAAACCAGCACCCGACCGCAAGACTCGCCTCACACACATACCGGACTCTCTGGGGACGATGACACAGGCAGCTCCGGTGCGGAGGATGGTGCGGGCCCAAGCAGACAGCCAGGGCCATCTGGCTCACAGGGACTCCCTGCCGCGACAACCGTCGCATGTGTAATTCCAGCGACACCGGCCTCAGTGATCTGCAGAGTGACCACCACCACCATCACCACCACCACCAGTACCACCACTCCTGCCTGTGCCACCCAGCCTAACCCACCGCACAACGCAGGTCCATCGGCCTCCCACCCAAGCAGGGTGAGTGGGCCACAAAGGAGAGAGGCGAGGCCACAGCAGGCAATCAGGAGACCCACACTCCGCCGCACAGAGGAAGGACACCCACCCCATCCTGTGGCAGAGTCCCTTGAAGCCCTAGCCAGGTGCCAGGCTTCATACGACCGTGGCCAGGAACAGGCAGATCGTGCCCACCAGGACTCGGTGGACAACACGAACATGTTGCGTGAAATTTCGGGATACCTTGGCCAGAAAGTGGACATCATGGGCCAGCAGACAATAATGTGGAGGGAATGGATTGCCCGGAACAACCCCACCCCCCCTCCACCAATTGTCCTGGCGCCACGGCCAGCAACGCCACCGCCACCACCACCACCACCACCTGTGCCCCTGGCGACGGATGTGGCCCCTGATCAACCTGCCCCCCCAGCTGACTCTGTTCCACCTCAAAGACGGAGGGGCCGTCCGAGGCTGGAAGTGGGTGAGAGCAGTGTTGGAGCGCCAATGACACAGACACTGCCTGAGCCAGCCATTCACCCTGCCAAGTATCCTGTCCCACATAGCCAATCATTGCCACAGGTCTGCTGGACTAGCCTGACACCACCCAATGTGGTGTCAGCACGGACATTTCATCGGCCATTACCTTCAACTCCCACTCCCCCACCCCACACTTACATGTAAATATTCACCTGCACAAATGCACAACTTGTAAATAAATGCCACTTACACACTCAATGATGTGTTGCCTCCATGTTTAATCACATGATTGCCTCAGAAACAGACGTAAACAGGTGCAGGGATTCAAGTCGTACATAATCATGCCGCTGCGGGAGTGACCTAGGGAAATTCAGAGACAGCAAACACACATCAGGAAACAGATTCACACACATCACAACACACTGCACAGCAACATTACACAAACTACACTCATCACTAAAGCAGTGGATGAGAGGACACACATCATGGAGACTTGCATGTCCTAATAAATGAACACACACATATGCAAACATCACATACCAGAACACACAGCTGATGCACTCCACATCCACACAACACCAGCAAACATGCATAAGGCATTGTCAACCGGCACAAGATGTAGTTACTCACATTCAAGGGAAGTAGCGAGCAATGAGCTGGCGCCTCTGGTCCGCACCTTCCTCCTCACCACTATCCTCATCAGTCGACATGGGTGGGATGGGAGGCCGAGGAACTTCTTCGTCTTCAGGGTCCAAGAGCAGTTCAATGTCATTGCGCACGGCCAGGTTGTGGAGCATGCAGCAGGCAATCACGATCCTGCATACTTTGCCTGGTGAGTAAGGCAGGGCCCCTCCCGTCTTATCCAGGCACCGAAACCTAGACTTTAGCAGTCCAAAGGTACGTTCAACCACTCTACGTGTCCTTCCATGTGCATCATTGTAGCGCATTTCACCCGCAGTTGTAGGATTACGTACGGGACTTAGGAGCCAGGGCCTGTTTGGGTACGCCGAGTCGCCTATGTAGGGGGATGACAGACACAAATATCACAACCAGATTTGGTGGGTACCCCATGCCACACAGAAATCACAAAAGTCCCCACAGCATACTCACCAACAAGCCACGCCTGACCGGGACGCAGATTTGCCATCAGTTGGGGGACAATGCTGCTCCGCATGATGTGGGCGTCATGTGCGGAGCCTGGAAATCTTGCGCACACATGGGAGATGATGTTGTTGGCCAGGCACACCACCTGCACGCTCAGCGAATGGAAGTGCTTCCGATTCCTAAAAACCTGCTCACGTGCCCGTGGTGGAATGATAGCGATATGTGTGCCATCAATGGAACCCACTATGTGTGGTATCTGGCCCAGTGCATAGAAGTCTGCTTTGACTGCTGGCAACTCTTCCGGCCGTGGGAAATGGATATAGTCATCCTTGTACAGCATCATAGCTTTTAAAACATCCCGAAGTACCATGCTGAACATGGCCTGTGACATCCCCCCGGCATGTCCAACTGTGTGCTGAAAGGTTCCAGTAGCAAAAAAGTGTAGGACCGCCATCACCTTTGCTGTGGGTGTAATGGAACCAGGATAAGTCCTTCGTGGCTGCAGATGAGGAGACAATTGGGCAACAAGCTCCATCAACCGACGTCGATCAAGCCGGAATTTCCTAATCACCTCCTCGTCAATCATATCCTCCAGCACAGTGTATGGCCGATGCACATTTGGAGCCCTCCTGTGTGGGAGAGAGATGTAACTTGAGTCAACTTGAAAACGACGCATACGTGTGCAACTACATCACATGTAAGCGAACATTAGCAAGAAGAAAAATGCATCGGAGAATGGTCATATGTGTGACATCTCAGATAGTTACTACAATACGGAGTGGCACTTTAACAATGTGCAGCCACTTGCAACAGGAAGTGTGTCAACACGTACAACGCTACTTAGTCACATGTCAACATTACTGGCAATACGTGTGTCATGGCCCTAATGTGTAGAAGCCACATCACAGACACACATGCAAGTGCATGCACACAAACGATAATGATACACACACACCATGTCATCATGCACCAATGCCAACACCAACAATGGTGAGCATACAGTCATGACACGCATGGTGACACAACAGCCAACACACATACACTGAATGCATGTGTACCCCCACCATTGTAGTCACCTCGCCTGTACCACACACTGACAACAGATTCAGAATGTGGCCATACAGCCGTGATGTCATGTGTAGATGTGAAGATGTAATAACGTCTGTAGGGTCACACCCGACGTCAACACGTCGACATGCACATCTGTTGCACATTGTGTGCCCACCGATGGGCATAGTATGGACACACATGGAATAGTGCATGACATATGAAGTTTCCCTATCACGCTCACAACCCTCATGACGCAACTACAGACAAAACATCACGCTGCAGCGTTTGACAATATAAAATCCTTTGCGCCGCCATGGCGGTGCACTGCTTCCGCTATCTTCCAATGGCCATACGCGGGCAGCCTTCCCTCTTCCCATTGGCTGCATGTGCACGGACCGTCACGCTCACACATCGGCAACCGCACGTGCAAGCTTCCGGCACGGATGCTTCAGTTGCAACAATGTTCTATCACTGGCGCCACCATGGCGGTGCATGTACTCTGCGGGGGAGGTGCAGGCCTACACACACTTTGGATGTAGTCAATAGACATGGCAGTTCATGTCCCCTCTTACAGTCACATTGCATCATCCACCGTCCACCGGCCGGACCATCCCGGCCTAGGACCGGCGTGCCGGCCATGTCAGCCACCGCCGTGCCAGGCCTGGCCTAGGACCGGCGTGCCGGCCATGTCAGCCACCGCCGTGCCAGGCCTGGCCTAGGACCGGCCTGCCGGCCATGTCAGCCACCGCCGTGCCAGGCCTGGCCTAGGACCGGCCTGCCGGCCATGTCAGCCACCGCCGTGCCAGGCCTGGCCTAGGACCGGCGCGCCGGCCATGTCAGCCACAGCCGTGCCAGGCCTGGCCTAGGACCGGCCTGCCAGCCATGTCAGCCACCGCCGTGCCAGGCCTGGCCTAGGACCGGCCTGCCGGCCATGTCAGCCACCGCCGTGCCAGGCCTGGCCTAGGACCGGCCTGCCGGCCATGTCAGCCACCGCCGTGCCAGGCCTGGCCTAGGACCGGCCTGCCGGCCATGTCAGCCACCGCCGTGCCAGGCCTGGCCTAGGACCGGCGTGCCGGCCATGTCAGCCACCGCCGTGCCAGGCCTGGCCTAGGACCGGCCTGCCGGCCATGTTAGGCACGGCGGTGGCTGACATGGCCGGCACGCCGGTCCTAGGCCGGGATGGTCCGGCCGGTGGACGGTGGATGATGCAATGTGACTGTAAGAGGGGACATGAACTGCCATGTCTATTGACTACATCCAAAGGGTGTGTAGGCCTGCACCTCCCTGCAGAGTACGTGCACCGCCATGGTGGCGTCAGTGATAGAACATTGTTGCAACTGAAGCATCCGTGCCGGAAGCTTGCACGTGCGGTTGCCGATGTGTGAGCGTGACGGTCCGTGCACATGCAGCCAATGGGAAGAGGGAAGGCTGCCCGCGTATGGCCAATCGAAAGTAGCGGAAGCAGTGCACCGCAACACCAGGGCCAGTCATTGGCCCTTTTACGAACACGCTTCCAGGGCTGACCAATTGCTGGCGACGTATGCCACTGACACGTGCAGAGGGCCCTATATATGTGTGATGGGAAAAATCACACATCTTACCCTGGGAACCAGTGCTGCCTGTTCACCTCTACCTGCTGCTGCTGAGCTGACCACCGACTGCTGCCTGTGACCATCACCTCTACCTGCTGCTGCTGAGCTGACCACCGACTGCTGCCTGTGACCATCACCTCTACCTGCTGCTGCTGACCTGACCACCGACTGCTGCCTGTGACCATCACCTCTACCTGCTGATGCTGAGCTGACCACCGACTGCTGCCTGTGACCATCACCTCTACCTGCTGCTGCTGAGCTGACCACCGACTGCTGCCTGTGACCATCACCTCTACCTGCTGCTGCTGAGCTGACCACCGACTGCTGCCTGTGACCATCACCTCTACCTGCTTCTGCTGATCTTACCACCGACTGCTGCCTGTGACCATCACCTCTACCTGCTGCTGCTGAGCTGACCACCGACTGCTGCCTGTGACCATCACCTCTACCTGCTGCTGCTGAACTGACCACCGACTGCTGCCTGTGACCATCACCTCTACCTGCTGCTGCTGAGCTGACCAACGACTGCTGCTCCAGTGCCATACTCCGTGATCTTGCCATGTCGAGAGTAAAAGAGATCCGGTCTCGTCCCTTCACCGCCGCGGAACTTGATGTCCTCGTGGACGGTGTGCTCCGCAACTTTGAAAGGCTCTACGGCACACCCGGACAAGTGGTAAGTGCAGTGTGGGACATGTTGGTGTGCATGAGGTGGGCAATGACTCCAGGCTTCTGCAATCTTAGCTGTGTACTGTTGCCTGGACATATTTTTCGGATTGTGCATGGGGGATGACACATACGTGTTGGCCCTATCTGTGTGACAGGCCAACTGTCCACTGACTTGCACCCTTTTGTCTCCCATCATGGTAGGTCAAGCTGCACCTCCGCAAGGACGTGTGGAGGAGCATTGCACGGGATGTACGGGCATTGGGGGTGTGCAACAGACGACATACACACTGCCACAAACGCTGGGACGACATTTCCAGGCTGAGCAAGAATGTAGCGGAAGTGACACTGGGGATGATCCCAAGGACGCCACGTCTGGCCCGACGCTCCATGACCCCTCTCATGCACCGTATCATTGCTGTGACGCATCCTGACCTGTCCGAACGGCTGAGTGTGGATCAACAGCAAACTAGCGGTGAGCATACTGTCTGTGTAGGATACTTGGGAGTGCAATGCATGTATTGGTGCCCAGACACAGTATTGAGTTCCGTGGTGCGTATGTATCTCTGCGATGCCATGTTGGTGCCATTGGGGGTGTGTAATTTGATATCCAGGTCCGGCTTGTTGACACGCCACTTGCTTAGTAGTTGAGTGTTTAAGCACATGCCGTAGTGGTCCGTGGACCCATGGCAACACATGTGTGCTGATGTACGTGCTCCTGCCCTGTCCGCATGCTGTACATGTGTCACGGCCACCAACGCTTATGTAATGTGAGGATGACTGTTAGAGGTGGGCTGTGTGCAGGATGGGGGCTAGAAGAACTTTGTTAGCTATGGAATTAGGGATTCCTTGGCCTTCTGTACGTGAGTGTGCCCATGACTTACACCTCTTTTCTGTGCATTTCAGCTTCGTCAGAGGGCATTCAGCCACAGACGGCGGAGATGAGTGTAGGCAATGCATCCGGATCAGACTTTGCGCACACGCAGACTGACACAGAGGAGGGCAGCGCCGGAGAGGGGGACAGGACCGTCCCTGAGGACTCGCATGTGGAGACACCATCGTCCTCATCTTCTGATAATATTGGTGAGCCAGCACTGTTGTCACAGACTGGGAGTGGGCAATCAACACCTTCTGTCGGGACACAGCCCACAGGGCCCACACTTCCGCCAACTGCACCATGTACTGTTCGTGCACGCAGGAGTAGGGGGAGCAGAGTGGCGTTCGGTGCAGGCACCGCAGTCCCTGCCACGGTGAGCCAAAATGCACTGTGTGCTGAGGCTGTTGATCTGCTGCGACAGCTGTGTGTGGGGCAGACCAATATGACAAATGCTTTCCAAGACCATGATAGGAAGTTAGGGCAGGTGGTGGCATTCATGGTAGGGATGCATGGCGATCTTGCTGGTCTACACAGGACAGTTCAGTCATTGGCAAGCAGTGTGTCGTCTGCCATTGTACAGTCGCATGGACAGGGTGCTACTTCTGTTTCCCCATCTACACCACTGGATGTCTCAGGGGGTAGTGAATATTCTGAGCAGGACTCTAACACAGGTTATTGCACTAGAAGCAGCGTCAGACAGCACGTCAGGGCACGGAGGGCACAGACACCATCCCCTAGGTCAGCAAAATCTGTTCACAAAGACAACGTCAGATACACTGGAGTACACACACAGGATCCACAAGTGGTGTTGGGGGACATGCCTTCACATGCTACACAGGCATTCCACACAAAAGGTACTCCCAAGGCAAGGGATACTCCCAGGTCCATATACAGTCCCTTGGACATGGACAGTCAAAAGACAAAGGCACCTCCTAAGAGCAGGGAGAGTCCCAAGGGCAGGCCCACAACAGAGGAAAGGGCCACTCACAAGGACATGGACAGTCAAAAGACAAAGGCACCTCCTAAGAGCAGGGAGAGTCCCAAGGGCAGGCCCACAACAGAGGAAAGGGCCACTCCCAAGGACAGGGACAGGGACAGTCAAAAGACAAAGGCACCTCCTAAGAGCAGGGAGAGTCCCAAGGGCAGGCCCACAACAGAGGAAAGGGCCACTCCCAAGGACATGGACAGTCAAAAGACAAAGGCACCTCCTAAGAGCAGGGAGAGTCCCAAGGGCAGGCCCACAACAGAGGAAAGGGCCACTCCCAAGGACAGGGACAGGGACAGTCAAAAGACAAAGGCACCTTCTAAGAGCAGGGAGAGTCCCAAGGGCAGGCCCACAACAGAGGAAAGGGCCACTCCCAAGGACAGGGACAGTCAAAAGACAAAGGCACCTCCTAAGAGCAGGAAGTGTCCAAAGGGCAGGCACACAACAGAGCAAGGGCCATCTCCCAAGGGCAGGAACACACACAGTGAGCAGGTGTCTCCTGGAGACAGGTACACCACAGAGGACAAGTCTGCTGGCAGGAACAGGGCACCGTCCAGGGCACAGGCAAAGTCCAGAGACAACACTCCACCTACGGATAAGGCACATCCTAGGGACAAGGATTCTCCCATGGACAATGGCGCAGTCAAGGACAGGCATACGTCACCCCTGGCTGCACTGCGGCTGATGTTTTCGAATGAACGGTAAACAGATGTCTCCGCCATACCTCCACTCCCATCCAGGCCAGTCAGAAGCAGAGGAGGGAGTCCCCTGTTGTTGCATCCCCCATTACACATGATTCTGAGTCCAGGCGGCAGGCACACAGCAAACGACAAGCAGGCTCCAGCACGTCCCCAGAAAGCCGATCCCTGGCAGCAGATGCTCCACCTATGGTGGGTGATATTTGTTTTGAGTCACCACCACTTGCCAGTCCTGTCCTGTCCAGGGTGCACTCACATATCCCTAAGAAACGCAGACACACACCATTGACACCTGCCCACCCCGATGTCGCTCAAGTACAGCTATCCCCAGGTCCCAGTGCCACCCTGCCTCCAGGCCCATACAGCCCTGTGGCTCATCATTTAAGTGGTCCCAGTGGCGCAGGTGCATTTGACTCTCATGTATCGGATAGTGGCACTGTGTCTGTTGTTTGCTGTCATGCATCATGTAGTAGCAAAGTCTCAGTTGTGCCCTCTCCTGTTTCAGGTGCTGGCAGTGTATCTGGGTCTATGGCTCATCTGTCAGTGAGTAGATCTGTGGCTGTGTCTCACACTCCTGTTTCTGGTGCTGGCAGTGTGTCTGGGTCTGGGGCCCATGTGTGTGTCACTCGGGCTGTGGCTGTGTCTCACACTCCTGTTTCTGGTGCTGGCAGTGTGTCTGGGTCTGTGGCCCATGTGTGTGTGACTCGGGCTGTGGCTGTGTCTCACACTTCTGTTTCTGGTGCTGGCAGTGTGTCCGAGGCAGGTAGTTCACGCAGTCCACATGATTCAGTGATGTGAGGTGGTGTTCACTTCACTCACCTGTTATTTCACATGGTGTTTGCATTGTCCATTGAGAACAGCCTTGCACTGTTGTGGTCCCTGGGACGGGTTGGTTGGAACACGTACTTGTGCTGCCTCTGATGTACCTGCTCTGTTGGGCACAATGCCCTGTTGATGCTGTGATACTGCATTCCTCCCTCTCACGTGCTGCCTCTGATGTACCTGCTCTGTTGGGCACAATGCCCTGTTGATGCTGTGATACTGCATTCCTCTCTCTCACGTGCTGCCTCTGATGTACCTGCTATGTTGGGCACAATACCCTGTTGCTGTTCTGATACTGCATTCTGCCCTCTCATTTACTGCCTCTGATGTACCTGCTGTGTTGTCCACAATGCCCTGTTGCTGTTAGGATACTGCATTCTGCCCTCTCACGTGCTGCCTCTAATGGACATGTTCAGTGCTATGGACTGTTGATGCACTTATACCCTCTCACGTGCTGCCTCTGATGTACCTGCTATGTTGGGCACAATGCCCTGTTGCTGTTCTGATACTGCATTCTGCCCTCTCACGTGCTGCCTCTAATGGACATGTTCAGTGCTATGGACTGTTGATGCACTTAGCCCCTCTCACGTGCTGCCTCTGATGTACCTGCTATGTTGGGCACAATGCCCTGTTGCTGTTCTGATACTGCATTCCTCCCTCTCACGTGCTGCCTCTGAAGTACCTGCTCTGTTGGGCACAATGCCCTGTTGATGCTGTGATACTGCATTCCTCCCTCTCACGTGCTGCCTCTGATGTACCTGCTCTGGTGGGCACAATGCCCTGTTGATGCTGTGATACTGCATTCCTCCCTCTCACGTGCTGCCTCTGATGTACCTGCTCTGTTGGGCACAATGCCCTGTTGAAGATGTGATACTGCATTCCTCCCTCTCACGTGCTGCCTCTGATGTACCTGCTATGTTGGGCACAATGCCCTGTTGCTGTTCTGATACTGCATTCCTCCCTCTCACGTGCTGCCTCTGATGTGCCTGCTCTGTTGGGCACAATGCCCTGTTGATGCTGTGATACTGCATTCCTCTCTCTCACGTGCTGCCTCTGATGTACCTGCTCTGTTGGGCACAATGCCCTGTTGATGCTGTGATACTGCATTCCTCCCTCTCACGTGCTGCCTCTGATGTACCTGCTCTGTTGGGCACAATGCCCTGTTGATGCTGTGATACTGCATTCCTCCCTCTCATGTGCTGCCTCTGATGTACCTGCTCTGTTGGGCACAATGCCCTGTTGATGCTGTGATACTGCATTCCTCCCTCTCACGTGCTGCCTCTGATGTACCTGCTATGTTGGGCACAATGCCCTGTTGCTGTTCTGATATTGCATTCCTCCCTCTCACGTGCTGCCTCTGATGTACCTGCTCTGTTGGGCACAATGCCCTGTTGATGCTGTGATACTGCATTCCTCCCTCTCATGTGCTGCCTCTGATGTACCTGCTGTGTTGTCCACAATGCCCTGTTGCTGTTATGATACTGCATTCTGCCCTCTCATTTACTGCCTCTGATGTACCTGCTGTGTTGTCCACAATGCCCTGTTGCTGTTATGATACTGCATTCTGCCCTCTCACGTGCTGCCTCTGATGTACCTGCTCTGTTGGGCACAATGCCCTGTTGATGCTGTGATACTGCATTCCTCCCTCTCATGTGCTGCCTCTGATGGACCTGCTCTGTTGGGCACAATGCTCTGTTGATGCTGTGATACTGCATTCCTCCCTCTCACGTGCTGCCTCTGATGTTCATGCTCTGGTGACCACTTTGCCCATGCTCACTCATACACTGTGATTATACCCCTATTATGTGTAATAAAGGTAGTCAATCATGTCTCGTGGTTTGTCGTTGTCATTCCTGCTTGCGTACTACAAATGTGTATTTCTACTTGCTTCTAATCAGTGGTTTGGGTAACATGACACTCCCCCTCCCTACGTCACAACCCTTGCAGGTATTCCCCTCCAGACAGCCAATGGTTTGTGCCTTACCTGCGTCTGCGTCGATGGTGGGCCAAGACTAGGACGTGGTGGAACGCGAAGAGCATCGGGAATGCGTGTAGCGCTGGGTCCATGGTGGCAAACAGCTTGTGGTGGGTATCTCTGCTATGTATCTTATCTTCGCTGTGGGGAATCCGCCGTGTTCAGACAGGTTGTTTTTCCGCTGCGGTTTTATGTGTATTTTCCGCCATCTTGATTTGGGGGACGGTCTTAGACGTCAGTACGTACGGCGGAGTCTCAGGATTCGTTCCGTCCGCCGCGTGGTCGGGTGTAGTTGGGCGGCGGTCCGTGATTTTCCGTCGCGGATGGAATTTTGACACTCTTTCCTATCCTGATATGGCGGATGGAGTGTCCGCTGCTGGCTGATACGGAAAATGCATATTCCGCTTACTCCAGGGCTGCGGTCGCTTTTCCGTCCGCCATCCTAATGAGCCCCATAGTGTGCGATTCGCATTCCTGCGTCAAATCATACAATAATGACTTGCAGAAAGGTGTTCAAAACGGTCACAAAGATGACACAGGTGCCACAATCAAGCAAAAATCGCATTGGGAACAAGTAGTTCTTGTAAAGAAAGAACTACAAAAGACTCACATGATACATACACTGAGTCATCAGCATGATGGCGTTCACGCTGCAGGGAATTCATTGGCTGAGACAGCCACAGCGGAAGCAACTAATCCGGCTTCCGTAGCCACAAAAAAGCGTTCAGAAAAATACATAGACGGGGAAACCATGCTGGCGGTAAAAACCTCTTCAAAAGGCGACTGTGCAGCACTACCCGTGACTTTTCCACTCAATTATACATACATAATCGATGCAAACTCCGTTCCTTTTGCTCGAATCCCTGGAGTGGGGGATAGAGTGATTCCAAACACAAACAGGAGAATCTTCTTAATACAAGAAGCACACATGGGATTAGGTCTAAGGCATCAGATGATCAAAGAATCTCTGACAGAATTACAATCAGAATACATGTGGCCGGGAATGAGCGTGGATAATCACAAATTTGCAAAAAATGGTGAAAATTGCAACAGAGATGGCAGTGGCGAACCGGCCGACGTAGTACCAGACCGCCTAATAGAAAGCATAAGGCAATCTATACGCATGATTAAACAGGAAACATGCGTCCCATTAATATTATTTAAGACTAGATTTACTTAAAATGTAGACACCAGCGCTCAGCTGACGCCAGAACTGTTATAAAAGATTTGCGAGTCTATATCGGCACATACGCAATTGGCATGCTACATTCTGACCATGGTCCTGCTTTTTAGCTCTCGAGCTTATAAGGAGGCCATGACCAGCATGGGCATTGCATTGCGGTACTCTTGTCACTTCCTTCCTGAGGGAAATGGGATTGTGGAAAGAAAAAAACAAGACATAAAGCAATCTATAACGGCAAAGGTATTAGGTTCGGGGGATGGGTGGGTTAAACATTTAACAAGTGTCCAACGTAGTCTTAACAATCTGCCAAGAAATTCTCTAAAAGGTTTCAGTCCGTACGAACTATTGTTTGAGACTAGAATGCATATCCAGGACCTTGATAGTCAGACTTCAGTGCTAGAAGGAAAATGCTTTGATATCAAAGATCGTTTGGCTATTTTACAGGACTTAAATGAAACAAGAAAAGACCTGAGCAACATAAAGTTGAAACAGCAGCCAACAGCCACTGAAGAGAAACCACCTGTCCCAGCAAGGCCTGTCTGGATTCCAAAGATTGGGGATCTGGTCAGAGAAAAAAATCGCGGTGAAGAAGGAATTTGGGCCTTCTTACAGAAAAGCAGTACCTGTCTTAGCTGTCAACGGAACAAGATCAGTTGTACCACCGCTCCTTGCTGGTAAAAAGGAGAACCGAGTTGTATCCATCGACCTGGTAAAACCACAATCATGTGGCCAATAATAAGTAGTAAGCCCAGTGGACTCCCAAGAAATAGCAGAACACCAAAGTTTGCTACAAAACAAGAGGTTCAAACTGAGAGACTAATCACATTTGATAAACCTACAGTGAATCAACAAGGACTATGCAACAAAGCCATGGAACTTATGCCTCTTAAAACCCAAATTGCAACAGCTCGTCAAGAAACACCTGTCTACAACGATGTAGCCAGAAACTATGCTAATGAAACAAAGAAAATTCCAAAAGCAAATGAAAATCCGGAAGCAATTCTGACAATTGACAGAACTGCATCAGGCTACTTCATCAATTTTGATGACTTTTCTGAGGATCCAAGCGAACCTGAAGAACAGCCAACTACAAAGACTTTTAAAGACAAAGCAAAAGAACGCTTTCATCAACTCAAAGAAACCTATCTGATTTCTCCATGGATTGAATTTTGGTTTGTGCTAGTTGTACTTTTCCTCCTGCTTTGGCTCATCATGGTACTGTGCTTGGGACATTTCATTGAGGGAAAATATAGTACAATGGACACAGCAAGTCAGAACATCAACTTGGTCCTAAAGCCACACAAGTCATCCCACATCGAGAAAAGAGAACTATCATCAGTAAATTTCGCAGCCAATCCAATACCCGGTGTAGTAGCATGGGACAAAACAGATTACGAAATTTATGGCCCGGTCGAGCTCTTGAAGTATCCACATCAATTCAAGGTTTCATTAAGTGACTTTGTAAAACCGAGCACATTCTCTGATGATTGGGACTTTGAACGTATTAATGATATGATGTCAGATTTGGTTATGTCAGCAAAATTTACAGAACATGATTATTTACAGGGTTCATCAAATTATGAACAGACGTACTGCTACATTCACTATGCTAACCATTATTTGCATAAATCTGCTCAACCTAGAAATGTTTTTAATTATAATCAATGGGAACATTGTGCAACTCCACCAAAAGGCAGTTCAAAAACATTTTATGATAAATTCCCATACTTCTCAGGGTTTAACACAAGTGATGCAGAAACATTTTATTTCAAACTGTTAAATAGGACAGGAATGAAAACCATGCTGACAAACACTAAATTAATCTATTCAGAAACATTTTTTGAAAAAATGAATACATTTGGTTTTGATTTTTGGAAAAATAACATTGAAACAAAAACCATCTGGGGTACCAGAGATTGGCAGGTCCAAGGTATAGAATCATTATTTATTGCCTGCATGATCCCAGAACAAATTATATTCTTGAATGACACAATTCAACAGACAACCTGTCTTGGCCTAGCCAAAATTAAAGACCTAAATAAACCGTTTATTCCAAAGCCAACATCTGACAGTAATAGCACTACAGATGTTGAGATAGACGTATCCCATATTTTTAACCAAAACAGAACACATCCTGATTGAAAAAAATGGTTGATCTGGCCCACAGACACAAATAACTGTCAAGATAGATTCCTGAACAAAATACAGGGGTTCAAATTGACCAGGCCAGACCCTAGATACTCCCAGAGACAACATCCAGGGATAATTACAACATACAGTGTAGGAAAACTCTGCCTCGAATGGCTACAGACATCCCCACTGGCAGAAATTAAGCAACACTTGACTTTACTTAAAGAAGGTTCTGACTTGCGGGATTTCATAATGGGACCACGCAAACAGCGTCAAAAACGTTTCATAGCGGCCAGTATATATGCGGCATACAACGAAGCTTGGAAAGAAACACAAATTGAAACAGCAGAAAAAATACGGGAAATTGACCGTATTAATTTGGAAAAATCACTTTCTGTTGTGGACAATGGATTAATGACTCTGTCTTCCAGAATATATTCACTGGACAGTATTGTATCATCTGCAATTGATATAATAGAACAGGACTTACTAATGTTACAACACGGTCAGTCCCAACTACGTTCTATTGTACAGCTTGGCTGGACGTTACAAAATCTGCGTTCAGGCTACGTGCCCTGGCGTTTAATCAACACAACGTCATTATTCTCTATCGTTAACCTTACTGATACACAAATCAGCTTGGCCCAAAAGGAGCGGAATATACAATTCTGAGCATTGAAAAACTTGAGAGATTACCATTGACAATGTCAGAACGACCTGTCATTGAATGGATAATACATGGAATCATAACTATTCCGATAACAACTTTCCAATTTAAATACTGCCAAGAGTATATACGAGCAGGCCAGTATGAAAGGTTGGGTAATACACACACACATGTTATAGTGAAAAAGGACAGAATGTATTTCTTAGTGGTGATAATTGTAAAAGGTCACTAAGTGGTATACTTCAGTGTCAGGGTATAAACCTACATGGGGCCTGTGAGGGGACTTCAAATAACCTTTCATGCCACCAGCATTGCACACCTGCAACTCGAATAGAGCCATTTTTTAGACGGCTTTCTAACGGGAGCTACATTCTAATAGTGGACCACAGATGTTGTGGCTTGGTGCAAGGAAAAGCTTATCTAGTAAGCGTTTCTTCCATGGTCACTTGTTGTATGCAAGTATTGTATCCGAACAACACTCCAGACAGGGAGGGAAAAATTTGGCCCATTTTGAATATCTCTTCTATTCGAATTGATACTTTAAGCAGAATGAAGTCTGTTCTTCTACAGACGACTGTGCCCTTGACGTCATCAAAAGAAACATATGATCTTCAAGTTGAAAGGACAACGGCAGAGATACATAAACTTTTATCAACAAATTGCCCCTTACATTTCGCGGAAATGTTAAGCCAAATCCTAAACATGTCCGATACGAATGGTATCCCACATGTATTAAAGACAATTTTTTCGGGACTGTTAACACCCTTCAAAGCAGTCCTGGGCATCTTTCCTAATTTTGTCCATTCGGTCTTTGGCGGCCTTCCACTCCTGTTGGGACTCGTAGCAGGCATTTTATATTTGATTCTCCTGCTTCGTTATGACAAGCCATGTCACAGACAAGACTCCAGCAACAATGGAAGAAACGATCCTAGCTATACGCTATCGGGACCGCATAACTAAAGTCCTTGGATTAGCTCGGCTAAGAGATCTGAATATGACCTGGTTTCTTTTATTCAGACCCATCTGGCAGAATTGTATCTTACCTGTGTTAAGATGTATGCTATGCGGAGAAGAATGCATGTTGGACGTCTGTCTCACACTACAATCAGAAGTACCATTGGATACAGATACTTTGCTAAGTCCTGTAACGGCTCATGCATCGTGTTGTCCCCAGCGGTTACCTATCCTGATGACGGCATTCGTGGAAACTTCACCACTGCGATTAAAGGGTAGTGAAGTGCAAGATGAGAGCAGCATCAACCAGGTACGACCTTCTGTGAGCAATGCTGAACAATACATCGATGATAGCAATCATTCTCACGACTGCACAGTTGCGGCATTTTCCAACTTGGTCGAACTTTCACCTGAAGCGGTAAACTGCTTTTTTGAAAGTCTGTCTGAAATGATGTTCTCCCCTGAACAGAAAGAATAACTCTAAAGCAAACAAGCACACAGCATTCCCTGAACTCTGAATTCGGCCTTCAGCTTTGAAAAACAAAAGCTACTAAAAATATTTGGAACTATTTTTTTCTTCTTCCCCTGAAAAATGAAATTTTTTTTTTCCCGATTCCAAAATATTTATTTTTTGGCACTTGCACTCTGCTTAAAGTAGAATTATTCTTAGAGAACAGAGCTTCTATTTTTAGGAACTCTAGAGACAATATATGTTCTTAGCCTCTAGCATATCTACAAAAACTGTATTTATATGTGATGAAATGGTCTCGCACTTCTTTTCTGTATTAAGAGCCATTTCATGTGTCATTTTCGCAAAATCATTCAGCTGATATATATACGCATCCTATTTTATTGAATGATTACACTGCTTGAAAAGCGTACAGTACCTATAATCATTTTCATGTATTTCGCATACACCATTTCAAATGCAAAAATGTATTTTGGGGTGGGTTGGTATACACATGCACCTTTAAAAATGTTTACTATTGCTTAGTTTTAGTAATGATGGACATTAATTCGTGGAGTGGGTGTAGTGTGTTTATCTAGGGACCTGAATCGATATTTCTATTTTATGCCCTTGTCCGGTTATAAATCAATAATATCCATACAACGGCATTAAAAACCCTATTCATAATTCAGTCGTAGCACATGCTGTCACATTAAGCAAGCCTACTCCTCCAGCCCCCTAGAAAGCACACCGAGTTCTCTAAACAAACCAAGCCTTCAGCAACCTGGGAAATCCCCATTGCCTTTGTTTTGATTTCGTCCGAGAACTCCTGTAAAGCACTGTAAGAACAACCAGTTCTTAGTGACATCTTTATTGACGTCTTATGTCCAGCCTTACGTCAAACCCGGCACCTTTCAGGTATAAATATACCAACGCTGCCTTAAGCAAACACACGGTGGTGATTCTGGAGCAGCCCGAGAGCCCAGCTGATGCGAGAGCCCACGGACGCTGCCCCTCCCTTTTGACGCGCTGAGAAAGACGCTGTCTTTTCTCCTGCCGAGAAAATCCAGCTCCGGCGTTTCCAGCCTACCCTTGCGGGTGACTGGGATATCGAGTCCTGAGAGAGAGATACCAGACCTCCTGCTTTCTATTACCCAGGTACTGAACTGACTAAACCCTTACAGAGAATTCTTGAGTCAGATTCTTGGCAAAACAAACTTAACTTAAACTGCTACTTACTTACTCCTTCCCACGTATTAGGCTTAGGTCAGGTACACCAGGGTAGGCGTAGTTAGAAGCACCAGTTGAGTACGATTAGTCAATGTATATATGTATGTATATATTTTATCTATTTTAAAGTATCATATGGCTAAGAAACCATATCAATGCTTTTACAGTATTAATTTATAATCCTGCTTTTACTGTACGCACTTTACTTTACTATAAGTATTGCAATTGTAGCAATTCATTTCTCTTGCATGAGGAAGAAGACTGCTCAATAAATAACACCTTTTATTGAAAACGCCCATCTCTCTTTTCTCTTCAATTTGGTGAAACTAAGTACGCACCTTTGACTGAGTGAAATAGCTGTCTTTTGTTTTCACACGACTCTAGAGATGTACTCTTAATCAGGGAGAGCAAAGTTGTCATGTTTTATGGTTGTCAGAAACTAAATCCCTTCTTGTCTATCCAGGGTGGTTAAACTCCTCCTCGCGTATTCGAGAAAGTTTCTAGTGACCTCTCAGCTAGCTGGCAAAAACTTAAGTCTAATATAGTCAGTAGAGACCTAGTTAACCTCAGTCCTACGTCTACACTGCTGAATATATTATTCCAATGCGCAGAGCCTATTGGGACTATAGGAACTACACTACAATTCGAGAAAGTTTCTAGTGACCTCTGAGTTAGCTGGCAAACACAATTAAGTTTAATGTACTCAATAGAGACATACTGACCTCATTCCTATGTCAAATCTATAGTGTATATTATTCCAATGTGCAGAGCCTATTAGGGACTACACTACAGCATGTCCCTGAGCAACCTTTATGACTATGATTGGCGGCCATCACAGGGATGGTGATCTGTTGTGGGTCAGTAGGCCACGGTGTTTGTGATTGTCTTTAAATTAAGTGTTTGACACTGTTTAACAAAACAAGTGCGAATTGTGCGCCACTTTATGAATAATCACACAAAAGTCATAAGATCTATGTCCAAGGTTGTTCTTCAAATCTTCCTTTATTTATTCTTAATTAGTTTTAAACATATCAAGTTGAGATGAACAGCCAACGTGTTTCGTCCAAAGAGATGGACTTCTTAAGGGCATGTGCACGGCACTCCAAACGTGTTACATCAGGCTATCTGTGATAGATCAATACAACCAGCAATTAGAGATGGGACACTCCGTATCCACTCAATTTGTTATGGATAAACGAGTACTACATGTTAATAGTGAAAAAACTGACCCAAATGTGTCCAGGCGAAATAGTTCAATCAGTCACACACATATGGAGCGGACTAAAGCAGGAGCAATCACAAATTCCACACCATGATACGTGTGGAGAACTGCAGTACAGTCTTGCCTCCTTCTGTGGTGTTGTCGACGGAAGGAGGCGAGACTGCATTGCGGTTCTCCAGATGTATCATGGTGTGGAATTTGTGATTGCTTCTGCTTTGGTCCACTCCATATGTGTGTGACTGATTGTACTCGGACATTAGGAGTTACGTTCAATTCAACTATTTTGTGACAGACTTGTGGCTGTGCTTATTCATGGCAGGAAATTGTGGGAGAGAGTCGAATTCTCACATAACATCAGTATTTCTTATCTTGACTATTATATTGTAATGTTTATACCCCAAGGGGGGTGCTGATGCGCATGCTGGAAATTACTCATTTTATTGTGTATGGTCATCTTAGCCTACTCCTCGTGAAGTAACCGTAAATGTTATAGTACTCAGGATTATCCGCTGCATGACTAAACACCCATAAGCTCCGAAAAGCTAGATCTATTGGCTATGCCAATGCTTGTTACTCTTATAATCACAAACATTGTCTGCCGCAAACTCAAATGTATGCAGTTGCCCATACCTTGCAAAATACCCATACGGTGTGTTACAAGTTCAAAACTGGCCTGATCTGGTTTGCAAATGGTGGCCAATTTTATTTTGTTTCCTCTCCCTATTTTCAGTCTCAGTCCGACCAAGAATATATGCCACTGTGATGAGACTCACCTTAGCTTCTGTTTGGGGAAAGACCCATCATTTTTCCTGCTAGATTTTATTTTCATTGCATGGCTGTCTGATTTACAATACAAATGAAAGCAGTGTCACAAACACAGTTTCACAAATACTGACAATCACTTTAATACACATATAGCCATAAACTTACACATAGAAGCAGACCCTTGTGCTCATGAATATGCATATCTCTCACACAGTTTCACACAAAACATCTACAGTCACACTCAGGTGGAAGGCTTTAGAAAGGACATAGTCCCGGATAAAGTTGAAAAGGGAGCAAGAGGAATTACAAATAAATACTGTTGGGTAGGGCACTCACTGAATGGAGTCACGAAGACCCTTAGGGGCAAAATGTTCACCATTTTTGGCTAATCTCTTTGTTAGCTGTTGAACCTGTGTCTTGCACTTTCGGGAAGGTAACACACCTGTATTCTTGGGGCTAAGTCTATCAGTTTCAGAGCTGCCCAAAGCATATATGTGATAAAGAGAATGGCGCCCTAAAGATTTCATGAGTAGCACCTGAAGGGAATTCCCACATAACCTCAGAAATTGTAAGAATAGTACAAGACTTATGTTTAGTGACTCTATAAAGGCAGGTCTGGGCATCAATGCTGCAATGAAAAGGGAACTGCAAAGCAAAATCTTTGAAAAGAGTGGTCTCCAGGTGGCAGGTAAAGTTAATCCCTTGGTCAAGTCCATCTTGGGGGTAAGCATCGATATGACTTTAGGGCAATCCTGATCCATCTTCCCTTGAAAGACCACAACGTTATACACTGGCTTGAGAAGAGTGTTTCAGCTCTCTTATGTCTTCCAATGCAATTGTTAATTCGTCCCAGAACCAACCCAGTAACTCAAGCTGAAATTGAGTTTAGGGTTTGTTGCTTAATTTAAGGAAGTTAAAACATCAATTAGTAATTCTCCTTTCTATTTGACAATAGGACGTAGGAGAAGGGAATGTAGAATGCTGTTGCAGAATATACACATCTTCTGAGTATAGAGCATTGGATCACATATTATCAGACTGAGCTGTATAGTGCGGCAGCTGGAATTTGGGTTTCTTTAGCAGGTTTGAGAGATCAAATGTAGAGACTCAAATAATAAATTTGGGTAGTCAATTCAATGCAAATAAATCGCAATAATATTTAGCGTGGCTAGAAAATGACAGTTCGTTGGTACTTCAAAATAGAATAATTAAAACCCTCAAATTTTTTCCAGACTACAACCCTGAAATAATCTGGAATTTCAGCAATCACATCGTAAAACCATTCCAATCTACACAACACATCATAAAAAACAATTATGTTAAATAAAACAGCTAAAATAAAAATGTTCTTTTTAGAGATCGCACGTTTTTAAAAGAGGCAAATATTTATACTTTCATAGAAAGAGTTTAACTGTTGCAAAAAGAGCAAGGCAGCACCACATCTTCTAATTCCGCTCTCCTTTAAAACTGGTATTAAAGACCTTTAAGAAAAGGCCGAATAATACAGATAAAAAAAGGTAAAATGCAACTGGCTCTTTCGGAGAGGATTCATTGCATGGGCATAATAAAACCTTTGATGAATCAAATTGGCCTGAGGGGGAAAACAAGATGCCATCTAATGAAATCCTTTTGCTATAAAGTGGCACCAGTAACTAAGGACAAACTAAAGTTTATGAATTCCAAAATATGAAATTATAACAGATGAATCTACAACAATTTTTAAAGGGAATGTTATTTAATCACATTACCACAAAAGGATCATTTGTCGTAGTTTAGTCATCATATTTTTAAACATACAGTGCCCTACAGGAAAGAGAAGGATGGAAGGTAGGTGAATTGGGGGTGAGGATCGTGATCATGTGAAAAGCATGGAAAAAAGAAGTGAACTCATACATCATTTTGCAGAATATCATTGAGCTCATTAATTATGGGCAAATGCTCCATGATTTCATTTATACATTCTTAAAAACACTATGCCCTAATGTTGGAACACAATAGAAATGTTTGTTGAAGCAAGGGCTAGTTGTAGAAAAAAGAAAAGTCGACATTTCGACCCCGTAGACACAACGTAGGTTGGTAAACACCTTACACTGGGGTCTTCATCAGGACAAAGATGTGTGTAGGAGGGCACCTGATATACAAAATATAAGAATCAAAATCGATACTGTGTGATCCACTACTTAATCCACGGAAAAAGCCAAATGTGCAGAGGGGATATTTACCGATGCAGGTCCTACAATTGGACACAGTGCAGAAAATGGGCCAAACAGCTCCTTGAAAATGGAGGGCGACATCGACCCCTACAAAAAATAGAGGGGTGATTAGAGCGCATTAGTAGCTCCAAGACAAATTAAGTAAATTGGCAGACAACGAGATAGAAACTCACTCGAGTCCGTGGGACAGAACAGCGTGTCCCCGTTAAACTAGAGTCGCTCAATTGTAATTACTGCATGAACTTTTGACTGAATCACATGAATCTAAAAAACAAGGGAGGACAAACAGGAGGAAGGAATTAATAAATCCACACATTACATATACAAGTCGTTAAAATCCAATAACACGGTATGTGAAATACCTGTCCAAAATCTGGAGTATAGATCTCAATAAATGAATGTGCTGAAAAACACAAAAAATAGAGTCACAAGACTCACCACATAATTGTTACCAGGATTTAGTTAGCAAAATAGGTGGTTTCAGAAAGGGTTAATAGACTCACCGATCTTCGGTGTACAGAAACCAAATACTCAGGTGGTGCAACGCCGCGAGAAAAACAAACATAAAACCGAGCGTCATTAACTAGTTTGCCGAAGGAGAATGAACATCTCCAAATATTAAGACAATGTTAAGAGACCGCATGGGTATCTACAGACCAAGGGAGTAGCCACGGGGGTGGCCTTTGCCCCGGATTTAGTGATTATTTTTATGGATGATTTTAAATGTTCTTTGATCCTACATCCCAATAACCCACACCTGGCTAAAATAACAGAATGGCGGAGATACATCGATGACGTCCTTATGATATGGACAGGAACACCCGATGATCTACAAGTGTTTCATACGTGGCTAAACAATCAGAGCAAGGACATCCAGTTTACGATGCATTCGGATAACCAGCGCATTGACTTTCTTGATATTACAATCTACCATGAGGATAGAAATCTCTACACCACCCTACATCGCAAACCAGCAGAACGCAATTCACTATTACGTTATAGCAGTCACCATCCGCGAAGCCTGAGGGGTAATTTACCGGTGAGGCACTTTTTCAGGATTCGCCAGAATTGCTCGAAGAAGAGCGACTACAAACTGAAGCTGACATCTTGAGCCAGCGTCTCCTGGAGAGAGGATACCCACACTGCCTGATCAAAAGAGCCTCCAAGAGAGGATGGTACAGCCCTAGAGAGGCATTACTAATGACCAAGAACAAGAGTTCTGTCCCACGGACTCAAGTGAGTTTCTATCTCGTTGTCTGCCAATTTACTTAATTTGTCTTGGAGCTACTAATGCGTTCTAATCACCCCTCTATTTTTTGTAGGGGTCGATGTCGCCCTCCATTTTCTAGGAGCTGTTTGGCCCGTTTTCTGCACTGCGTCCAATTGTAGGACCTGCATCGGTAAATATCCCCTCTGCACATTTGGCTTTTTCTGTGGATTAAGTAGTGGATCATACAGTATCGATTTTGAGTCTTATATTTTTTATATCAGGTGCCCTCCTACACACATCTTTGTCCTGATGAAGACCCAGTGTAAGGTGTTTACCAACCTACGTTGTGTTTACTGGGTCGAAACGTCGACTTTTCTTTTGTCTACAACAAACAATTCTATTGTGTTCCAACATTAGGGCATAGTGTTTTTAAGAATGTTTTAAGTATGTATACATGAAATCATGGAGCATTTGCCCATAATTAATGAGCTCAATGATATTCTGCAAAATGATGTATGAGTTAACTTTTTTTCCATGCTTTTCACATGATCACGATCCTGACCCCCAATTCACCTACCTTCCTTCCTTCTCTGTCCTGTAGGGCACTGTATGTTTAAAAATATGATGACTGAACTATGACAAATGATCCGTTTGTGATAATGTGATTCAATAACATTCCCTTTAAAAATTGTTGTAGATTCATCTGTTATAATTTCATGTTTTGCAATTCATAAACTTTAGTTTGTCCTTAGTTACTGGGGCCACTTTATATCATACCAGTTCTTACCCAGGTCCCAGTACCATTGGGTTTACCCCCTTATATGTAAAACTATCTAATGAAACCCAGCCTAAATCTTGTCTAGACCAATCTGTCCCAGGTGTTATCCACCCATTCAAGGCTCTAGGGCTGGTGTGGTTTGGAGCTCTGGCCTACCCAAGGTCAGTATTTATGACTTATTGTACTTGAACCAGTGGATTTTCATTTCATTCCAGGTTCACACACACGGCACCCTGAGATGATCTCCCTATTGAATGAGGCCTGCAGATTTGTCCAGAACACGCGCCACAGGACAATAATTTTGGGAATCTGGTGAGTCATATTACAGTGTCAAAATGAACCCCTATGCCACACGTTCAAAAGGAGCAGATATGGAGCTAGGAGTGAACAAAATGTGGGCTGGAATGATTTTGGGGTGCTCTGGGAAAAGGTTAACTAATTGTACGAGTGAGCCGTTGAGTGAGGATTAGGCAGAACATGGCCAATAGATAACATATGTTAGGCATTTAGTTGATGATACGAACACAGTTACGTAATCATTCTCTCTCTCTAATGCAACACATTTGGCTATCTTGTTCCCTTTCTCTCTTACTCTCTCTTTGTCACATGCACATCAACACACACAAATACACGCACATATACACACATACTAAGTGAAAGGTGAAGATGAGCATTGGGTTAGCTAATGATGGGAATTTTAGACTTGAGACATGCATGGCAGATTCAGAGACCATTTGTGAACAAATGAAGTATGTCTATTGTCTCTAGAACTCTGGCTCATGTTTGTTGATAAAGCTATTCATCAGGTGACTGCAGAAATGTGAAATGAAAACATGGTGGTGCCATCGCCATTGTGTAGTTATGATTAGGTCAAAGTTTCCATAAGAAATGCATTTATTGTTTTGCTAGTAACTTTGAGGCTGTTTGACAAACGTTCACAAAACTTTTTTAAAAAGTGATCTCTTTTGCTTAATTTGCGCATAGAAACTTTTGAGGTGATCTGTCAATCGGGCGGAAAATAAAAGGCGAGGTCCAGAAACATAGAATTCCAATCCATTTTCAATGTAATTTTTTGAGAAGCACTACCGCAAAAACTGCTGAATGGAATTCCGCGTGATTTAGCTGTAAGCTAGAACTTGGTCCAGAAAACATGCTTTTTGTTATTTGATGTATATCCATTCAGTTATTTTTGCATATATTCAGTCTCAAAAATACTTGTATGTATGGACGGTAGGTTCAAGAGACTATTGTGAGTGTCCCTCAAACCCACTTAAAAAAAATTAGTAATTCTGATTGGCCCAGGTTTTTACTTCTCTTGGGCCAATTTGCACCTACAGAAGACACGCTTCTGCTGAAGTGAGTGCTCTGATTATCTGCCTGCAACATGAAAAAAAACGTTGCAGTTGCCATTACAGGTCTTGGAAACTAGGCCCTGTGGAAGGTTCCCAGAGGCATGCCGCCCCACCTGGCTAAAATTATTTGTTTTTAATAAGATGCCAAATGCACGCCTCCAAAAACCAGTGCCCAGGGTTCTCTGTGAATTATAAATGGGTGGTGGGTATGTGGCCCTATCATGGAGCTATATTGAGACCCCAGGGAATCCATCCCTAGGGCCAAAGTATAAATGGAAGGGAGGGGTCATGCTGCCCCTCCCTAGGGCATTAAGGCCTAGGGCAGCATACCCCTGGGTCACTACTTTATTATTCCCACTTGGCGGCAGCAGATATGGCTTCCCGGCTCGCTGGCAAGTGTAATGCGACAGGCAATTATACATTATGAGGTTGTGTATTGACCATTGACTCCATTTTAGTTTAACTACATTTTAGTAGCACAGTTTCATCTTGTGTCTGTCTGACCCTGTCTTTCAGATGCAAACGTAGGCAGGCTGGGGTTACTTGTGCCAGCAGATTGTTCATGTTTCTCACTTCACAGAGTGAGAGAGATAAGCTGCTCGAATAAACGGTATGGGATGCGTTCCCGGTCCAAGGATGAGAATGTGAAGAATTCTGCCTCAGCTCTCATCGGAACCTGGCCATCTCCTTTGTGAGACCTCGATGAAGAGAGTGGAGCCAGCACCTACAGTGCAGATGAATGGATAGGGAGCTTCTAGAAATCTCTCTCTGTGTTAGTAAAGAGTATAAAGACAGAAACCTCTTGGGGTTTTGATAGGAACTCCCCTGGGAGCGGACACACAGACCAAAGCTTTTGTGCCCGGTTCCGACCTCCCACCTTAGACGGTCAACAGGTTCCCCAGTTGTGCTGGCAAGGGTCCCTCTAAACAGACAGCCAGTGAAGTATTTCAGGTTCTAATTACTTATTTTTGTGTAAATACAGTTACTTTTCTATAGATTTATTTGTGTGTATTATTGCCATTTGATATATGGTAACCAGTAGCAGCCGCTATAAAGTACGGGTGGTGCGGCCGGCGGGAGGAGAGAGGGGAATAAAAAAGTAAAATAAATAAACGTACTTACCTGAATGCCACCTGGTGCCACCAGCTCTGCTCTGCCTTCTCCGCAACGCAGCAAGAAGCTCACAGCCTCGCAGAAGTCCCTGTCCAATCATAACGCTGCCTTAAGCAGCGTAGTGATTGGTCAGAGCGCTGTGGTTTGGAGCTCAGACAGGGACTTGGAGGCTTTTCATGTTCCTACCCAGGCTGTGTAATGCTGCCTAGTGGAGAAGATGCAAAGTGCGCATGACTGTTTGACTGGCCCTCTTGGGTCGGTCAAACCATCATGCTCCCTTTTGAGTGTGCTTTACACTCACCCCCTGCACTGGCCAGCCAGTCCACCCACCCTGCTTCGCATCCAAGGAAGAAGGAAAACGAAAATGATAATTTTTACTTATTTTCATTTAAGTTTTCCTTTTTACACTGCTCGCAGAGCAACAGGACGACGCTTCTCTGCCATAGGGGAGAAGCCGCCATTGATGTGAACTTGCGGCAATAAATATCCCCCTTTACTTGGCAAATGAGTATTGAGCTTTGTTCACATAATATTTTGGTATTCTAAAGTGTGTAGAGTCCTACTTTGAAGAGTGTTCAAGATGTGCCCCGGTATTTTGAGGTCTTGCTTGTCCACATTCCTGCAGTCAGGGAAAATACTGTGTCATGTGGGTGGGCTCCCTGGGACACAGTGTGTGAGCCAATCCTAGCAATGGGGTCGCTGGGGCCTTTTGAGGTTTGGGGAGGGGGCTAAAGTGCCAACATCCCCTATAGTTACATGTCAGCCCTCCCCTATAAATGCATTTTTTGTCCTAGGCCATGCAGTACCTGGGGCCTACATTGACTCGGGAAGGGGGGGCCAGGCAACCCCTCCCGTTTTTGTAAAATAGTAGCCCCTGGGGATGGGGTCCCAGCGGGATGTAATCAGCCTAGGGAGAGTGACATGTGCTGTTTCACTTATTTTTTCATTTTTGCAGAAGAGTATGGGATCCTCGAGGCTTCGATAAGGCTTAGAGAGAAGGGGGCATTGTGCCCCAAACTACTTTCATTTTCACTGAGGCCCCCGGCCACCATTCCATTTGTTTTTTAAATGTTATGATCCCATGGGAAATATGCAGAATTGCAGCATTTTTTAAAAACAAAAATATTATCTTGGCCCGGTGGGTTCTGGGACCTCCCCCGACAATGTGCGACATTCATGGGAGTGAATTGGCCCAAAGGAAAAAGCTCCATTGGTCACTCAGTACACCGTGTTTTTTTTAAACTGGATTCAACAGACTCTTGCAAGAGTCCCTTGAACCCAACCTTCTGGTTATACAAATATGTTTCTGACTCAATAACTCAAAAACTACTGGACGGATTTACTCTAAATCAAACAGTCAAAATGATCTTTATTTATTTCTTGAATTAAAAAAAACTTAAAAGCACATCACCATAAAATAGTACATCAGTTAAAATCCATCATCGATCAATACAGATAAAAATTTACAAACAAAGTAAAACATAAAAACAATTAAAGATAATCGAACACAGATAAAACAGTACATCTTAAGAAAAATGACTGATCCAAGTCTCAAGGGGTGACTTAACACAACTGTTTCCCAGCCTTACAACAACTTTTAGAAAAGTAAGTACATTAAAAATGATGTCTCCTGGAAGCATCTGCAGGAACATAAGGGCTGGTTGGACTTAAGAAAAAGTTGCCCTTTTTAAAATGAGGATAATATTCGCCTTCCTGGGCATCGCACGCACAAGAATGACAGAACATAGTAAATTACAGGGTGTCCTGCAGATACCTATTTTCGCAGCCGCAGGATGTAGGTTTGTGACCACAATTCCTCTCACGAGGGTAAGCTAACGAATAGAGCAATAAGTCCAGCCAGAACCTAGTTAACAAAAAAACATTCATACCAACTTTTAGAAGACAGGAGGAATGGCTCTGCAGTTGACACAGATTTCAGCATGATATGTCATCAAACACAAGTCTTCATTAGGGCATTTTCTTCTCTAGCCAAAAACCTATGCCTCATGAAATGTTCTTTCACCCATTTGTGATCAAAGTTACATATCCGGTCTGGGGAACAAAATAGGTCTCCCCTGCCTAGAATCTGACAGAAGTCTCTGACATACTTGAACCATGGAATGTGATGTGAATAGTCAAGGGACAAACAGTCCTTTAGAATCTCCTTACTTAGAACTTAGGTCTTAACCTTATGTCCAACCAGAGAGAATGAAGGCCACAATTTGAGATATATAAGCCACATCAAGTTCTTCATTGTACCAAAAATGTGGGGGCACTTTGTGGGACACACAAGAGACATCTCAGAGAGGAATTTTCCACTGTCTATAACTCAGCCTGCTAAACATCATCCCACTTTTGGAAATATATATTGGAGCTGTAAACCTGTAATGAGGCTCAGGCGGGTCTGCTACCCAGCCTTGAGGCAAACCTAAAAACTGCAGCATTTGCCCAGATAAAGTCCTCCTTCATCCTACTCAGAAGTTGCCAGCTCATTGCAGAATCAAACAGTGGGCCAAAACATCAGAACTCTCTAGCCTTCGGGAGGGTACAGGATAGTGTGAACCTAGAAGATTGTGTGGAGCACGGACCAACAACCATCACAAAGTATGTTTTTACATTGACTGTGAGGCCCAGTTCCTCCATGAAATGAATAAAGGAGTTCAACAGGGGCTGCAACCCCCTCAGGGTTTTGGCTATGAGAACCGCGTTGCCCGTGTTTATAATACCGGTAAACAATGAGACCCTATTTGCTGAAAGTCTGCTTTTGTGTCAATCAGGACCTGCTTCAAATTATTAATGTACCGATTAAACAAACAAGTGGCCAGGATAAGCCCTGCTGAACTCCTATTTTGATGTGGAAACAACGCATCCACTTTAGATCTTTAGAGAAGCATACCCAGGCTATGGTGGCACTGTGAAGATCTCTTAACCTCTTCGACGCTGATGACTGAAGCGCTCCGTCATCAGCCGTGGTGGCGCTGTGCTGATGACGGAGCGGTTCCGTCATGGCCCGGCCGACGCGCCTGCGCGCGCGTTCTTTTGAGCGGGCGGGGCCATGACGGAACCGCTCCGTCATGAGCACAGCTCAACTGAGGCTGGTGATGGAGCAGTTCCGTCACCAGCGTGTGAGCGCCGCACGGCCCCCCGGCCTCCTTAGCGCTGCGGCGGAATAGCCGCCGCAGCGAAGGTGTTAAGAACAGAACAATGTGATGTGATGGAATCTGGTTGTGACATCTAGAATTCTTCCATTATCGCTAGGTTAAATTTAGCTGACCTGGTAAAGTAGTTCCTTCCTCTCTGTGGCAACCTCTGAAGAAGCATCATGCTCAGGTGAGAGAATCACTGTTGCAGTACTGGAGTGCTTCTCATTGGGAATAGACTATAGCTTTCTGGATCAATATCTACCAAATTTGGTGTAATTCCATTCAGCAGTGTTTACTGTAATAAAGTTCAATAGAGTCCATGGAAAATGCAGGGGTATTTTGTGTTTTGGACTCACCCTTTTTTCTTGGCCCCTGCTTGACGAATCACCCTGCAACTTTCCATGCTCTAACTAGGCAAAGAAGATAAACCTTTTGTAAAGTTTTGTGGAGATTCATCAAACAGTGCCAATGGTATTAGCAAAATAAAATGCATTTCCTAGAAGAACACTGACTTAATTGTAACTATCCATATGTAATTAGATTGCATTGCACCACTATAAAGGCATCAACAACATCAGGACATCAGTGATATTTCTAAAATGGCAACACATAAACCCAACAATTGAAAGGAACATAGTAAAAAACAATAATTGGAGTACATCTTCCTACATAAACTGAACTGCTTATTTTCAGGCAATAGACATTTAACCCTAAAGTTAACCGAAGGGTATCTTGTCAGGTCTTAGCAGAACCAGACAAGGATTCATGAGCAAGTAGGTTGATATCTCGTGACAGCTTTAAGCAAATTGTTCTTGAATCTTGGTAAAGTCAAGTTTGCAAAATACATTGTGCTAAAGGATACCTGTACTTCAGAAAATGTGTGCAAAATCTAAAAGTGGAGGTCAAACAAGCGGATCTTAGAGGGTATACTGAAGTGCCTTCTTGTAGGAGGGCCTAGTTCTGGATTTCACTTGTGAACAAACTTTTATTTGTTTTCTGATCTGTACAACGTATTTTTGATTTGCTTACTCGATGTACACAGCGGCGGCCGCTCCATTGGAGCAGAGGAGCACCACCCCCTGCCACCACCAGCAAAAAACCCAATAATAAAATGTTTTTTATACCCATTTTATTATCATTTCATTTTAATCCACTGGACCTGCCCCCAGGACTCTGACGAGTCTCGGAGGTGGGTCCAAGGGATGACACTGCTAATGCACTCCTTTTACTGTGCATGAGGTGTTTGGTGGGCCGTCTCAGGCCTCATGCACAGTGAAGCTCTCTCACGCCCAGCTGTGTTGCTTGAGCTGGAGAGAGAAGGCACAGGCTCCCAGTCTGCCTGGGAGAGCAAGTTGCTGACGCTGTCCTGCAGCATCAGGATTGGCCGCAGTGCATTCTGGGTGCCTGTCCCCAGAACCAGGAGGAGAGCGATGTGGCGTGAAGTTGAATGTTCTTTTTTTTGTCCTCCGACTCCCCCCTCCCTACCTGCCTTTACCTTTCTTCGGCCCAGTCCGCCCACCCCTTTAGCAGGGGATGGTCTGCTACTGGATGTACATCTCTAAACTTTCGCCATTTCATTTTTTTCCCAGTACAAAATGCAATAAAAATGAGAATAGAGAGAGGGAGAAAATCAAAGAGGAGCACCAGGCTGTATCAGCCACTGCTGGCTGGCTTGAGGCTTCGTCTTTTGATCATGCAAATCACAAAATAGCCTTGTTTAAATGCAATGTATTTGATACATTTACTCGCTGTTCTGAACCTGCTGGAGAAGTTTCCTATAAAGTGAATATGATAAATTGTGAACTCTTGTATGAGCATTGTGGAAAAAGCACTTTCTAAAAAATATTTAGAATATTTCTTTAAATCTCTTTAAGGGGTTTCTTTTATCAAAACGGTGAGAACGGTGAGAATTTGCCCCATGTTCCCTTTCTATGCATAGTTTTCGTGATTGCTGGTATTTTTTTTCTATTAAAATATGTCACACGATGTTTACTTTGCTACTTCCTCTGGGATACATAGAAGGTAATGTTCTCTCTATTATTTGAATTCTGTTGAATATAATTCAAGCTTTATTTTAACCATTCTGCCGGCCCTAGTCATAGTTTCCCATCACATTACTCATCAACTGTCAGATCCCAGTGTTCTTTAGTTAGGGAAAACACATCAATGATATTTTCTCTGTGGCGCAAAATGACTCCTAATGGTGATTACAAAGCGAGATACTGTACCTTGGAGGGAACAATAATAACTTGTTTGTTGCAGAGTTTACTACCACAGTCTGTTGTTTCAAAGCACTGGAAATACTCCAGTGTAACCGATGCTAAGCACTGTGTAGAGGCTTTTTTCTGTTCTCCAGTTTAATGTCTCTGTTCACACCAATCTGGAAAATATGAAAGATTGATTTGGCTCTAACAAAATTCGAAATCTTCTGGCAATAATGCCAAACATCGGCAGAAAGTGGTTAACTCACGGATCCATCTTGGATTTTCTCTAATTGGATATGTCCTATTACTTACCGGTAATCTTCATTTCTATAACGTGGTCCTCGCCGCAAGGGGATTGAAACACATTACAATACCCGAAGAAGGAAAAACACAATTTAGTAATAATGGAAAACAGAACGAGAGGTGGAAGGTGAAGAGGAGGGAGTTGGGGGAGAGGGGAAATTAAGCGACTGATCTCGAGTGCCTTGTGAAAGGCAACAAGAGCAGGAGCCAGGCGAAGGTCTTCGGGCAGAAAGTACCTTGTTTTCAGCACTTTTGCATATTCTCCAGTAGTTCCAATTTAATAGGAGTGCCAGACCAGTAAAGCACAGAAGTGTTCATCAACCCTACGTTCTTTTGAATACTACGCTCTTTTATTCTACTATGAATTCTGGACATCATGTTCCAAAATGCGTAGAACTAGCTTGCCTTGATGAGATGCCCACACATGCTATAGAAAACCCAAGAGATATGGGCCGACCAGAGTAAATGTTAGTGTACATTTGGTGATAAACGCAGATTAAAATGGTGAAGGCCAGAGCAAAACGAAAGCCCCCCTCCCTCCTCCCCCCCCCCAGTTGCTTCAGTCCGGACTGCTTTGCTATGTATTGTACCGGATGAAATACGACTTTGCTGAGTAGACAGTTATTGGGTGGGCTAAACACCACCCAATTCTGAGCCCTTGAGGAATAACGTGCAGATTTTGTTGGAAACTGTACCAAAAAGATTCACATGCTGCAGTTACTACCAGCCCCACACTGCTCGCAGTGAACCAGGCCACTCGTATTGAGGGCCGAAATGTAATGGTACCACAAAGTGCAAGCCACAATGAGTCCGTAGTGTGAACATGAAGCAAAGCAAACATGAAACATACTGTCATGCTTCCGGTTGCAAATCGTAGCATACCATTTGACTGTATTACAGGGAAAATAAATGAAGAGAGTGAGATGCAATTATGCCATCATACACTAAGTACTGCTTACATTCTACGCCGAATACTGGGTTCAGCTCTAGGACATTTATAGGAACATAAATGATGAAGAACTGAACAAATCTGTACATCCAATCATCCATCAACCTGATTAAACTCAAGGGAGATTCAGATTTTGCATTTGAGTTTCACCTACTTGCTGTTGTTTTTTGGCTGGAACGAAAATTTGGAAAGCTTTTGATGCCCAACTATTTCTACATTAATGAAACTTCTGATAATTCACAAATACTTTTTAAAGAAATAAAATGGCACACCTCATACATATTGTTAGAAACTCGGTCACTGGTTGAATGGGTATGAGCTCTGGTCAAGGAGCAAACACAGTCCTAAGCATAAGGCATAAGGCATAAGCAAACCTCAAAGTAACCTGAGCTCACTTCCTGGTATCTTCGCACAGAGCAGCCAGGCTTAATTTAGAGGCAATACTTAAGATATTTGTGCAACACTTCAAACAGTAAAATTGTGACAACATCACACAAAAGGTCCCACACCAGGTAGACAAACAAATAAAACAAGACCAAAATGACACAAATCCAATAAGTACAACCGAAGTTCTGAATTTTTAAAGAATAAATTATAATGGAGTAACTGAAAGCATAAAGCATTAACAGCGGTTATCTGATCATGGTGGACTGGGTCAAAGTCTAAAGTTCAGGCCGACTGTGATGGACCACGGGTCGGATTCAGTCCCAGTGTTTTGTGCCAAGAGTCCTGTTCACGTTGAAGAGGGTCACAGGGAGCAAGGAGAGTATCGTAGGTAGTAGTCGACGTGGTACAAAGAGCAGGCCAGGTGTCCTGAACGGGCTGGCTGGAGCTTAGGGCTGGCGGTCCTCCGCGGGAGATCAATGCTTGCTGTGAAGAAATGGGCTGGTGACAGCTTGCGCTGATTTTTGGTCTGAGAGGCGAGGATGCATTCACAGTTTGCGAAGAGCCCAACAGCTTGATTACAATAGCTTGTGTGGCACACTAAGGGACCGTGGCTGGAGAGGAAACATTTGGGTGTCTTGAACTCGCTGAAGATGGGTCCAGGAACTGTTGTGGAGCATTTTATGTCCCTGAGGCACACATCAGGAGGCCAGCAGACTAGCCCTTTGGGTACTGGACTCAGGATGAAGTTGCAGGTCCGTTTCTTCTTCTCCAGGCAAAAGGACGGCAAGTCAGCACAGCACGACCGCAGTCCTTTTAGAGCTGTAGTCCAGCACAGTGGCAGTCCTTGTAGCAGCATATCAGTCCTTTTTCCTGGCAGAGTTTCCACAGGTCCAGAAGTGTAATGAAGAGTTGGTGGCTGAGTTCCTTCTTTTATACACACAGGGAGTTTGATTGTAGAATTCATCTAATCCCAGGGGTCAATTTACCACGTAGTCCCATTTACGCCCTATCCGAAAATAAGACTTAGCATCAGAAGCAATATCTGGATGAATTGTTAGCCTTAGGCTTCTTTCTTCATTCCACCTCTCCGGTTTACCCTCCTCTCTTCTTTATCCCAAACAACAGTGGTGATCTAATGCTTGCATAGACTATAGGGGACTCAATAAGGTAACAGTGAAGAACAGATATCCCTTGTCAGTAATCCCTGTTCTCTTGAATCAGGTGCAAAAGTCCATCGAATATACAAAATTGGAACTGTGATGGGCCAATGACCTTAGAGTAAAAGAAGGTGACAAAACAAATACAGCTTTCCAAACTAACTTCAGACTCCTCTTTGAAAATACAGTCATGCCCAAGGGCCTTTGAAACATCGCCGCAGCATTCCTGTTTTTTGTAAGTCATTTTTGTGTGACTTTTTTGATGTCTTTGGCATAGTACATATAGATGACATCCTTACTTACTCTCAAAACATGACAGAGCATGTTACATATGTGTGATCAGTGTTACAATGTCTAACAGACGCTATTTTTTTTTGTAAAATTAAAAAATGCACCTTTCGCACTCAGTCAATGGAATTCCTGGGATATATGTTATCTCCAGAAGGAATCACTATGGACAAAAGGAAGGTTCAGGTGATCTTAGAATGGCTTGCACCTACCTCAATTAAAGAAGTACAACGTTTGTTGGGGTTCACTAACTTTTATAGGAGATTTATCATTCATTTCTCAGACATTGTTAGCTCTATCACCAAAATGCTAAGAAAAAAGGTGCCTTTCGTGTGGTCTAAAGAAGGCAATTATGCATTTTGTTTATTAAAGGACAAGTTCACCTGGGCCCCAATTCTACAACACACTGATCTGACACTACTGTACTTTGTAGAGGTCGATGCCTCACAGGTGGCAGTGGGAGGCATCCTCTCCCAACCAGATCACACCATAGGTCATATGCATCCCATTGCATATTACTACAAGAAACTGCTGCCTGTGAGCAAAATTATACTTTAACAGAAATGGAATTGCTCACCATAAAACTATGCTTCCAAAAGTGACGTCACTATTTATTGGGTGCAGTACATACAGTCACAGTCTACACAGACCATAACAATTTACAATTCCTTTGATCCCTAAAAGCCTTGACACCCAGACAGATTAGATGGCTCTTGTTCTTTAGTGAGTATGATTTTGTGATTACATATCATCCAGGAACACAATATACCAAGGCAGACATGGTATCACGTTGGGGTCATGATCCACCTGAATTAACATGCACCCACCACAAAACATACTATGCAATGAACAGGTGATAGGTACTTGTACTAAACAACAGTTTTTGGACGTGGATAAACAATATGTGCAACAGATGAATTCAGATGAATGGTTAAAAGAGGAAGATATTATGATGAAAGATGGACTTCTCTATCATAGGTAACAATTTGTATGTACCCACTGAAGAACTTAGACACTAGGTTTTAAATTGGTGCCACGATAAACCACTTGCTGGGCATGCAGAAATTCAAAAAACTATTGGTAATTGTAAAATATGGTTTTGGTGGCCCAATCTATCCAAGAATGTGCACAGTTATGTGCAAGCCTGTCCGATATACGCTCAGAACAAGGGGGTCTGTACTCCACCAGTTGGTTTGTTGCACTCTTTGCCATACCCCTGGCATGCCGTCAGTATTGACTTTGTAACCGATTTACCAAATTTTAATCGTTATACTACCATATGGATCATAGTAGATTCATTCTCTAAAATGGTGCATTTAATACCAATAAATGGTATCCCTACCACCAAGACATTTGCAGTCCTATTCACCCATCACATTTTGCAGTTTACATGTCCTCCCTTCCATCATTATATCAGATAGAGACCCCAATTTTATAAAAGTTTTAGCAAAACCTGTGTGAATCCTTGGATATTGCTGCTCATCTCTCGTCTGCTTACAATCCACTAACAGATTGTCAGACGGAATGAGTAAATCAAGCACTGGATCAAATCCCACACTCTCTGTTAACCTCTTATTCATCAGAATGGGAACGTTTGTTACCTTTCGTGGAGTTCACATACAATAAAAGCATAACAGTCCTCTACTAAGGTGCCTCATTTTTACTACATGACTGGCATTAATCCATGTATGTTGCCAGAAAACGTGCCCAAAATAAAACAAATCAGTTCTTTCATTGCAGACCATTTTGAATTAGTTATCTTAAACCTAAAAAGCTGCACACATACAACTTCAACAAAGATAAGTATGACAAGGCAGGCAAACAAGCACCACATAAACAAACAAGATTACAACGTTAGTGATGAAGTATGGTTGGCCACTAATCACCTACGAATTCAGGGGCCACACAAATTGCAACCACGATATTTAGGACCCTATACAATTTACACAAATATTCAACAAGGGCTTTGTCAAGTTGTAGTTACCAGATGACATGCCCTGTCACTTAGTATTTCATGTCTCCCTGCTCTGACCTTACAATTCCAAGACGCGACCCTTACCACCTCCTCCCCCAATAAAAAAAGATGGTCATCCAGACTTCAAAGTACAGAGGATCATAGGTTCAAAGAGAATACATTGTTGTTTACTCTATTTAATAGATTGGAAGGGCTATACCAAGATGATGGATCTTGGGAACCTGCTGGGAATGTGCATGTTCCACAAATGGTAGGACTCTTCTGTGCAAGAAACTCCCATAAACTGCTCCCTGTGGGCCACCCGTTGCGGGGAGGAACTGTTATGATCACTTATTCCTGCGCCCCAGCATGTACCATATGTTCAACAACCCATCACTTTATAAATCATGTAGTCACTCCTCAATCTCACACATTTTAGGCTAAGTGTGGTATCACTGTTGCCTATACCAAACCTTTAGGTTATCTTTGTGTTTACAATGTTCCATGTGCTTGTAATTATCCCTAGGTTTGACTAAAAGGCCTCATGTTTTTGCTCCAGGTTTGAACAAGCCTATTATTTCACTGTGCTTGATAATTATCCATGTGCCTGCAGTGAGGTGCGTTCCAGTCAGGTACTTTCCAGAGTGATTCATCTACCACCAATACATGGGCTTTCCAGACAAGTACTTTCCAGAGTGATTCATGTGCCACCAAATAAACAGCTGTTGGTAATTATCTGTGTGCCCCAGTCAGGGACTTTCCAGAACCATTGAATAATAAATAACCACATGCACTTACAGAAAGGAGAGCCCACCTATAAATACTCAGCCAAATCCCAGTCAGGCATTTGTCTTAATTTCTTGAAAAGAGAGTCCGTCTCCTCCCTCCCACTCTCCTGGAACATCAAACCCTCTTCTCCCCCACCCAAGCTTCTGTGCCTGGCCCCATGAAATCTGCACTCCTGCAGACATACCTGAGCGGATTATTGGATTTCTCTGATTCCTGCATTTCAGAAACTTGGTACCCATGAATGACAAATTATTTACGCGGCTGCAGCTGTTCAGGAGCCGGCCCGCTGGTCATCCTGGCACTGTGATGTCATAACCTGCAATTAGAGAACCGACAAAGTAAAAGAAAAGAAAACAAGGATGCTGCACTATTCTATGTTTTTTTTCTAAAACTCCCCCGCTACAATTCTACAAACTAAAAACGTAAAGACTTGTGAATCCTCTCAACATAATGACCCCACACTATCTGCTGGAAGTTCAAGAGACAATTTGCATACCTTCAAAAAAAGGAGAACTCAAAAAAGGAAGAACAGTCACATAACAAAAGCATATGACATAACATGCTGACATGGCGAAACCTGCGAACTGTTATTTAAAGCTAATGAAGGGAGTGGGTAAGTCTATCCCACAAGAACCTAAAGAATATGCATTTTCTGTGCTGTTATAAACATCCTTGAGTGTAAGTACTCCCATTGCTCAAATGTTATGTGAACTAACTATGTCAATGTGTATCAATGCTAATATGGTGTGTGTGTTCCTTCTCCTTAGTTACTCTCCTCTACACCCTTAGAAGGTGCACCCCACAACAGGAAGACACTTGGGGCGTTCCCGAGCAGGATAGCGAGCCAGATACCACTCAGAGGGTGCAAGTGTTTGTCTCTTTTATTATTTTGTCTCAACCCCCTTCCCTACTAGGACAGCGCCTTATTTGAGGTTATCATTCCTTGGTCGGGCGTTGTGCTGGGAGTGCATAGAGTCCAACATTGTCTCTGCGGACAAGTTCCCCAGGTGAGTGGCCTGACAGCCTGTGTCACATTGGCTGGTTTCAGCCAGGACACTCCAGGCAGTGCTCTCCTTTCTGTTAACTTTCTGTTGAATCATTTGGCGATGTGTAACTGGATGGTTGGTCTGTCATTGACCGGGGCAGATTTAAATTTTGTTTACCCAGCACAGCCAAATAGGAGCACTGAAGGTGACTCAAAGTACATATATAACTTATCCAGTCATGTTTTGTTCACTGAATTCCAGTATTTGTTGATGCTTACCATTATCCGCGCTAGTCTATAAATACAAACAGTCAAAGGAAAAACAGCAGTGAACAAGATACACACACCAGAGTTAGAAAATTCATAAAATACCCATCTCTTCATAAATGTTAATAAATGCTTGTGCCTTAAATGGCCGACCGTGAAGGAGCTCTCTCCGGAGGCTCCCAGGGTAAGGGATCGCTATCTGCCTAAAGGCCAGGGATTCCCATCACATTGAGCCCTCCATCGCCCTGCTGTGTTACAAAATGTAATACAGATGACAATCAGCTAATTATAACAGTGAAATTACAGGGATTCAGCATAGATCTCATCCTCTGCCACAATTGACGGCCCCAAAACAGATGTTCGTGCTCAGACATGCTACTAGGGGACCATTCAAAGTCCAGTCATCGGTTGATGCCCGCCACCCAGACCTGGAGAACAGAAGAGACAACGTCCATGCATGGAGGTGAGGTAGAAGGTGAAGCGCCATGCAGAGGATTCTACCACCTCTACCGCAGGCTTCAGATTTGGCCACCTGAGTCCCCACCTTGTTGCTCCTCTTCAATCTACTGCAGGGTACTCACCAGTACGGGGTCCCCCTGGTGGTAAGTTGCCCATGACCGGCCTTCACTCCTGGATCTCGTCAACCATTCGGGAGGCCGTCAGGCTGATCTTGGAGTCTGGTCGCAACCTCAGACGTGATGCAGTGGGTCTGCTGCTTGAGCACCTCATGTAGGGGCTCAGCGTGGTGGTGTGGCTCACCGGATAGCACGCCCAGCCGCGTTGCCTTGCTCTGCATTTGGTGTAGTGGATTGCTTGCTCGCACTAGACCCATTAGCCTTGCTATGCTGTGGCCTGTCCTTGTGGAGTTCGCCTGGCTGGTGCTTTGGCCATGGCCTTGTACTCTCTGAGCATGGGGGTCTGGCAGCCCTATCAGCAGTGCAGGGAGCCTTTGCACCAGACAAGGTGCCTCATCAAAGCAGAGCCAACCACCGTTCCACTGAGGGGATCTTTGGGGTCTTCCTGCACAGGCCGGGATTTTGCTTGCCCAACTGCTGAGGATCCCATGCAGACCTCCTATGGCTCTCTCCCCCAGGGAATTCACCTGGGCCCCGGAGCCCTCATTGTCAGTGACCAGCACCCAGTGACATCAACTGGGAGGACCTGGCTCTGGTCGAATATACTGCGGTGGCTGGAAGAACGGTCGTGGACTGGAGTCCATTTTGCCTTTCCTTTCCATTTGTGTGCGATAAGTTCTGAATCAAGATGGCGATTATTCCCTGCTCATAGGGAACACATTACAGGAGGATTGGCACAACCTGCCATAGAAATCAAAAGAGGACTAGGACTATTCTAGTCTATATGAAATCTAACACTTCTATGAGGAAAACTTGTAGATCTTTTCATCAGGCTCATCCTTTGGATTGACCATACTATAAAGGGGAATCTGTCTCTATTATATATGAAATCTAACACATCTATGAGGAAAATTTGTAGCTCTTACCATCTGGTTCTTCCCAAGGATAGTCCATACTATAATGGGGCTTTTCCGGCCTGGTTGATTTTCTCTGTCCACTTTCAGATTAGTTTTGGCAACTCAATCCATCACTAACTAGTCTAATCTATATATAATAATTGTTTTAAAAAAAATCTAGTATCCCGAAAACTTGCTGCCTCCCACGCAAGGATTCACCTTGGCCTCTCTCATATGCATTAGTCTTATCCCCACAGGACCCAACTCTTTCACTGGTATTTACCCACCTAACCTCTCAAAAAATGCAGCCAAAAAACACAAACACAAATTACTCAAATTCTGACCCAAAAACGTAATCTTAGATTTTTACTTTTGTGTTAATACGGGTAAACTATCGAATGACTTCATCTTCTACTCCAGAAAACGGGCATGTTGGAGGTCGGTCTTCTATTCCATGCTTTGTATATCGGATACCAGGAAAACCCCACATGGCCTCAAACTATCAACCTCACCCTCACCCTTCTTCAATAAGAATGCCACCATCACCCTCTACAACAATGGCATTATTCTAATTAAAGCCTCTGATGACAATTTAGCTAAGGTGCATAATATCTTTCCTACCTTCAAAAGAGCAGTGATCTCCAACTCCAATCACCCCTGCCTTAACCATACTACTAAACACAACATCACCCTCACTTCCACCACTGCACAAGGGATGTCTCCAACCCCTCATAACCCTCCTCACCCATCAAATGCTATCAGAACCACTCAATCTCCTGTTTTTGTCCCGCCAGACCCTCCTCGTTCAACTCGACAACCAACTCTGATGGCTAGTGGTGAAACATCACCATTTCTTTCTGATTTCTAAGCAGTTACAACACGATTCCCATGGCAGGTTATTCTCTCAAGCTCCACCACCTTATCTCTCTCATGGTTAACTCCTTTGCACAATGTCACCTAACATGCCACAATCTCTAGGCTAGCCTAGTCAGGAGCCTAGTCTAGGCTCCTGCCCTCCACGGATTCTATCCAACCCATCCCATTCCACCTCCCCCTATCCGATACACATATGTCACCACACAACCCCCCATCCCCGGTGCCTAACTCCATGTGAATTGGTACTACACAAGACACCATTGATTCACGTGCTCCCCCTGAACTCCTCAGTGCCGCCTTAGACCCACCAGATTTCCCTCAAGACACCACCTCTCTGTCTGAAGTTTCCACACAACCATTATCCTTTACCCAACACTCAGACCTGGCTGCTCACCTTGATGAGATGCCCACCTGTGCCTACTCACGGATGAATTTCATGAACTGAAAGCCCTCTCTATTGATCATCTCCCTCTGCTCAGACGTTATGCACACTAGAGAACCCGCCCATTAATACCAATACGAGGGGTAATAGTAGGTGACCACAGCAGATACCACACTTATCAGTAATTGGCAGCAACAAACAAACTAATACCAAAAGTGAGGCTTTAATGCTTTCCCTAGAAGTAGATGTTTCTGAAAAATATCCAGGGAATTCTACAGTATGATGCCCTGGATATTAAAAGCTAAACCGTCCCAGCAAGAAAGCCGGAACTTGGTATAGGGTAAGAGATGCTTGGCAGTACAGCGAAAGCTGCACTTAGGGCAGTAAAACTGCATTTTAATGGCCAATAAACTAGAAGTGGAGGCTCCACAGATGTGGTGTATAATGCACACAGATTAAAAATAAATACCTTCCTAACGGAAGGCCAGTGCTTCAGGCTGATGTGATGGGCGACGGAATCCAATTTATTTAGGTGAAACGGAGCTGTGAAAGCTCCAATTTGAAAGTTTGATGTCTGTCTCAAGATTTACCTCTTAGCCCCAAATAAAAAGAATTGGAAAAAGCTAGGTAGGAGTGCAGAGATGCACGAAACACCAAGACTAAAGGTAGGAAAAGAAAGGAACTTGCCCCACATTCTGAAGACACAGAAGCAGGTCTGTAAGACTGCTGAAAACAGATTTGCTTTAGAAAGTTTGCAGTAAATCATAACTCCTTGATTCCACACTACCTTTGGAGGTGTAAAAGACATTCCCATAGAGCGAGGCCATATGTTAATTTACCAGGGCCCTTATTACACATAGGGGGATATTCTCAAGAACGTGCGATAATCATCGCCAAAATAGGTTAATGCAAATTTTTATATCCCCGTCTATCGCAGGAAAATAACTCAGTTTTAACATCGTATTCACAACACGGCGGTAACATGCGATAGTTTCCCGATAACGCGTCAAATGTCTGCGACAAAATCACCGGGATGGCGATAAAAATCTAAACCCGAACGTGAAAAAAGTTGCGGTGGGCCCAACTGCGATAAAAAATTCTGCGATAAGAAGCGCCAAGCCTGCAAGTCCCACAAGTCAGGCAGGAAAAATCACTATAAAAGCGGCAACAAAAAACACAAACAACTGCAAAGCACCATGGAGGTAGCCGGAGCAATAAAGAGGACGACCAGAACCCCACAAGCCCCACTAAGGACTAGCCTGGGACCATCATTGGCTAGACGGTGGCAGGAGTTGGGGGACCAGACACTGCACAACATGACCTGAGCCAACAGCAACAGGGTGAGTAACAACCAGTGACTGGGGGGAAGGGGGGAGATGGGCACAATGGAACGCATGCACAATTAAGTATAGCACATCTGCGGACAAACCATGCCCAAGAGTCACAACTCCGACCAAGAGCCCAATTTACCCAAGTATGCAACATCTCAGCCCTGTTTAAGCACAGAGGTGAAAGGCACACCACCTGAAAGGGATAAGTGCCAGCCAAATTAGAGCTGAAGGGGCAACTCACCCACAATGCAGCACACATAGATAAGAATCAGAGCACCTCAACATTGACAACAATGTCGTACAAACTGCAACACTTTCACTACAGAACAAAGGGAACAACTGCTGCCACTTGTGTGCAGAAAATGGCCATTCACATTTGGCATAGCAGGAAACTGTGAGATGACAGTGTACAAGTACAACCTCACATCTGTGATGGTGTAGAAATGTTAACTGTCCCGCATCAAATAGGCATCTCCTCACAAACAGTCACAATGTACATTGTCATGCAGTCTGTTAGCAAACTTGTACAATGCATGAACATACATGTGAACACAATGTAAATCTGCATCTCCTATTCACATTGCAGAGGGAGAATCAACACCTTCTGCAGAGCAGACCCAACAACACGGCACTGATGATGAAGAGGACCTCCCCAACACCGACACCGACCCCCTCCAACAGCTAATGGACAGCTCCTGCACCCCACCTCCAGGAGCAGGGCAGCCCAGCTGCATCGAAGAGACCCCACCCCCTGCACAGAATACACAGCAGGAAGAACCAACCACAGCGGCTGTCTCCCAGGACAGGAACGACCAACATATGCCATTCCAACGCTGTGAGTTAGGGTGCCAGGAGAAGATGGTTGATCAGCTGCGGTTGGGGTTGGATCTCATGGCAGCCAAATTAGATGCCATACGTGGGTGTCTAAGTCCCATCAGGGACCACTTACAGTCCCTAACAGACACTCACTGTCTGCTCCATGCTCTCCAACAATCCATGGCTGGCATCGCTGGAGCCATGACTCTGAGCCAAGAACAACTGTCTATTCAGAATGGCTCCACCGATGTCAGCTGGGAGTTGGGACACTTAAGGAGTATGATGGAGAGCTTGGAGCGGATGCAAGTGGAAAGAATGTTTGCTACGGCTGCACACCAGCGAGATGTAGCTGTGATCTTCCATGCCCTGCAGATCTTCTTCATGGCATTGCCACCACAAGGCCTGGCGCGGATGAATGCTGCTGCTTCCACTCCATCCATATCTCCGCCCCCTGAAGTGTCAGTGCTACACAGTGTGGCAGACATTCCACCTCCGGCCCCTGATGTGTCACTGACACACAGTGATGCAGACAAAACACCACCACCCACATGTGAGGCACCTCACACATCAGAGGACAAAGATGATGATGAATCTGGCTTTGTGGTAAGAATGAAGGCATAGCATTCATCTCTGCCATATGGCCGGTTTCAGCTTGGTTCTGCCCTCTGCATCATGCCCTGGAATAACACCTTCACCTGTCCCATGATACACTCAGCTACACTCACCTTGGACCTCGACATGGACTGCTATATTTTGTCTGGTTACCAATGACACAGCAATCACACTGCCTTCTTCCACTCCCGATGAACTTGTCAATCCCTAAAGGACTCTGGCTGGCCGTCCATGGGGCAACAATGTAAAGTGGGGTTTGCATGGCCCTGTAGTGGTCCAGATTCAACACACCACTGAATGTGAATAAAACATTCTAATTCACACAGATGTGTCATGGCTATGATCAATCAAGTATGTAAGTATGGATGAATGTAGGGACAGTGATTCAACAAAAAGGTACTCCCTGGGTAATGCTATCAATGCACATGTATGGCCGTGACCTAGATAGGCAGTGATACACACATTGTTATTCAAATCAACACTCATTACAGTTGAATACAAGTGAAGGTGCGTAGACTTTATTAGCATATGCGTGCCAGTACAGGTAAGATAACTGCCACAACTTGCAGACCAATGCAGCAGTATGTCAGAATGAGGAATGTTGCAAAGCGCCGCTGTCCACTTCGGGGGAGTGCCTCACCTTTCACAGGTGTGTGTTAACCTGCGTTGTTGTCTGCTCATGTATTCGGAGTCCAGGCAAATGCAACCATGTCCACTGTTGTCTTGGGATATGTGACCAAATCTCCAAGATGCAACAAGGTGTTGGAAAATGTGCAACAGGTTCCAATCAGGTGTGGCTGAAGGTACGTTGTTACTCGTCCATTAATGCGATTGCAGCTTCGTAGGCCATCATTTCCAACATGAGGTCATTGTCGACTTCATCACCCAGGTCGGCCAGCCGTTCCCTTAGCAGGTCCGGGCAGATGTGCTGCATCCACTCCCTTTCACCAATTAGCACTACAGCCCAATAGGGGAGCGGTTCAATGTGGTCACTGCACACTAGAATTCATGCAATCTCCCAGGTCCAGCTGCCAGCATGTATGCCAAGTATCGAGGCATCTCATAAATGGCTGTCACGGTGACACTCCTGGTCGTGTGCCAACAGGGGGCACACACACTTGTCAAAATCCAGTTCAGCTACTGAATAGACAGACATCCATGGACCACTCGAATATGCACGATCGACAATGCAACACAGGCTAAACACAGGTGACGTTGTCAAGGCAGAAGCTTAGCTGGTAACTGATCCGCAGCACTGCCAATGGCAGTGCCCCACTAAATTCAGCATACGTGCACGGTACAGTTCCACGTGACAGGGGTTGTGCATGTGTCTAGAATGTTCTGCCATTGCGTCAGTCGCTCTGGTTGAAGCGGTACTGTTCTGACCTGATGAAGGTCTGTGGATGAAATGCCACAGCTCGGATAAATTAGTTGTTTTAGTGTGCAACGGTTGTTCGCCTGGGATGGTGTTGGAGTAAGTATGAAGGCCATTTTTTTGCAAGATAACTTTGAGCAAGGACTTCTGTATGTGGGGTGTGCATACGTTGGTCTTTCGTCAGGCTGTGCTTAGTGTGGGAGTCATCATCAGCTGCTATAGTATCTGTCAGGAGGTGCCGGGCACATGCAATTCCGAGGTTGGAGGTGCAGATGTGTTCCCGCCTGATATTTCAGACAAAGGAGCTTTCATCCCTAATGTTAGTTTGTCATCTGCTTGCAATCACGAAATGTGAAGTGGCTTGTTGGGAGTGGGATGGGATGTGTGCGACTTTGGGATTCATGTTTGACATGTCATGCAATGTGCAGCATCACTGTGTGTTACGTTGCCTCACAGCTGCTCCTCCCTCCCCCGAGCCTATTTACTAGTGTGCGATGCGTGGTTGCGTCACTTGCACTCCTATGGCACACCATTGCCATGCCTGTCCGTGCATGTTCACAAGCCTGTCAATGACACAGTGATGTTGGCCTTTGAAGGTGGGTGGCCAGGTGAGTGTAGGCCTATGGTAAGGATAGGGCAGACCAAGATGTAGAGTTCATGCCTGGCTGAACTCGCACTGGGAGTAGGGCTAGGCATTTGGCTCATGCTGCGGCAATACAGATACACACAACACTTGGCATGTATGAGCCAAGACCCCGAGTGGTCTTGCTCTCCTTAATTTCTCTGTTCGTGCCAGCCCGCCCTCCGGGTGCATGCTACATTGCATCATTGTCAATTGCGGACCAGGTGGCGCAGACACTACAACAGAGGCACGTACATTAGTTACTTCCCTGTCCAGACCAGAACGGAACCACGCCCAGAGCCCCAGACAAATTCATCACACCCCTATGTTGGATTGGCGTACGCCGGCCCAGCCCACTCTGCCTATGCTTACAGGGGGGGGACAACAAAGCTGCATGTCCAAGGTCCTAGCCACTGCCTGAGGTGACATGGTTGCGTCTGCTGTCCACAGCACAATGCAATGTGGTGGGGCCCGGGGCCATCATGCATACATAATGACCACACAGACACACTTATATAGATAGTGGAACTGGCTATAGGCATGTGCGCCCGTCTCCTTTTTATTACCAGGGTTGCATGTCCAGTGCCGCCTGTGCTCGTTGGGTGAGTGTATGCCAGCCTTCAGGGAGTGGTTGGTGGTGGCAACAATTAGAACAGTGATCATCGGAGTACACACACAGATTCAATCATAAACGGTCCATGACTTGTGGTGCACCAAGGTAGGGGAACCAGTACTGAAATCACACACAAAAGATTCAATCCTAAAGGGTCCATGACTTGTGGTGCACTGAGATAGGGGCACCAGATCTGAAATCACACAAAGGTTTCAATCATAAAGAGTCCATGACTTGTGGTGAACTGAGGAATGGGCACCAGATCTGAAATCACACACACAAGATTCAATCATAAAGGGTCCATGACTTGTGGAGCACTGAGGTAGGGGCACCAGATCTGAAATCACACACAAGAGATTCAATCACAGAGGGTCCATGACTAGAGCTGCACTGAGGTAGGGGCACCAGAGATAAGCGTGCTCATGTGAAGAAATGGTTAATGATTGTGTCCCTTCAGCCTTCAGGATATTCCTGCTGCAGCTGCAGTGGGGTGTTGTACACCTGCCTCATCTTCATCGTCATCGTCCCAGGTCTTGCCCACTGCCTGAGTAATAGGTCACACTATAGGTTTTACACTCCAGCAGTCAGTTTGCAATAGTAGACCTGAAGCCATGTTTTGTAGCTCCATTCTGTGGATGATACAATATGCGCTGCATCGGTCCACACAAACCGCACTGGAGGAGACGCCATGAGGAATTTAGCTTTCCAATATGGAAAGCAAGCGCTAAAATAAGCAAACCGGAGGGCAGAGGCGACCTTCACTGTAGTTCCCGCAATGGTAATATACACACCCTGTGAAGTTATTCTTTTGAACGCTTTGTACTGGTGATTCACAAGGCATACATCACCCAGCATTAACCTGACAAGAAGGGTGCCCACAGCTTTCACGACATTAAGTAGGCCAGCGCTACTTTGGCAACACGAAGTCTCCTATGGAAATGATTAATCCTGCCCTGAAGAGAGCCCTGTAATTGAAATACCAGGACTCGAAACGTGTCGGCAATGGCATTCATTCCCAAAAAGGCATTCAATTCCTTACCTAATTAGAGACATTAAATTATTGGGGTTCAAAGTTAAGCCTTGTAAGGATCTGCTCACCCCTGAATGAACTGAATAGGAATGATTAATCATGTATATATTAATGGTTTTCATTGCAATCATCTCTGTTTGTAAATGCATTCAATTGTTGAACACTTGGATATATGTATAGTATAATCTATGTTTGTGCTTACACTATATGATTTATGTTTGTGTTCACACTGTATTAAAATAATTTGGCATACTGTCTAGTTGATAATGGCCTCTTTTTTTGCAAATTCACGATCAAAAAAACTTTATTTAAATTGAATAAATAAAAGGCATAAGTAATTGCCAGGATAAACCTATAAGGTTCTGTTTATCTTGTTTCACATCAATAATGTGTTGAAATAATTCAAGACATAGGTAAATTTTCTCTATTTTCATAGTTTATAGCCCTACCTACCCTCTAACCCTCAGGGCCAAACCCCTTCCTTTGTACAGCATTCCACAGGCAGCATTTATCTTCCAGTGTCTGGGTGCACGTTCTAATCCATGTACTAGTGACATATAGAAAAGATAAATATGGCAATTATGGCAATTAGGAATAAACCAATATGTCAATATTTAAAGGGGGGGACCTGCACTTTCTTCTTAGTTAGCAGGGGCAAAGTGTATGGATTTCTAAAGTCAGCTATAGAGATAGGTCAGAAATTGGGGTAAACACACACACACGTTGGTCCTTTCCTACAAGATGGCTTTTGTGTTGCCGGGAAGAAGGTGTTGAACTATATGGACAAAGACTTCAGGGAATAAAATGTCTACCACACCAAAAAGCACTCTGTAGACTCTAAAGATTTGTTGAAATCCTTTATTGCTGATGTGTAAGGTAACTATAATGCCACAGCTGGGAGAGAGAGAAGGGTATTAAAGGGGAGGGTATATATGGAGTAGGAGAACACATTATATTATGAATGTAATGTTTTGAACAAGCCTCTTTTGAGCAATTATTTGTATTTATTATTTGTTAGAAAATAATTTTCCTCTACAATCAATCAGTCAAATTCTGTAGTGCAGCCAATCACCCAGGAGGGTATCCAGGCGCTTGCAGGGCCCAAGGAGCTCGGTCAAACATCCAGGTCTTGAGTAATTTTTAGAATTCCAAAAGAGAGGCAGAGGTCTGTAGCTGCCGGAGATCTCTCCATGTCTTTGTTGTAAGGTAGGAGAATGAGTGTCCTCTGATTCTGCTTCGGTGGATTCAGGGGTGTGGGTGAGCGAGATGGATGCAGAGCGTAGCTTTCTGTATGGTTGGGGGAGGCTCAAGCCACGGTTGATGTACTCAGGTCCTTGGTTGTGTAGTCCGTTGTACAAATGTATTATTAGCTTGAATTGGTATCTCTCCTGTACAGGGACCTTGGGGTGTTTTCTGAGGTGAGGGATGATGTGGGTTCATCGAGGGAGGTCAAGAATGAGTCTGGCTGTGCCGTTCTGTATGATTTGAAGTCTCTGTAGGAGGCGTTTGGTGATCCCTGGTAGATAGTATTACCATAGTCTAGTCGGCTGGAGATTAGGGCCTGTGTGATGGTATATTTTTTGTCCGGGGGGAGCCATTTGAAGAATTTTCATAGCATGCACAATGTGAGGAAGCAGGCGGAGGAGACTGCATTGATCTGGTTATTTAAGGTCAGCTTGCTGTCCAGAATGATGCCGTAGTTTCTAGCGTAGTCTGTCAGTGTTGGTGATGGTCCTATTTCCGAGGTTCTCCAGGAGTCATTCCAGGGAGTGGCATTGTTGCTGAAAATCACTACTTCTGTTTTGTTCATGTTGAGCTTCAGGCAGTTGTCCCTCATCCAGTTGGTGACATTCATCATACAACTGTGGGAGTTGGTTCTGGTGGTGGTAGGGTCTCCCAGGTTGTATGTTGGAACCAAGCAGGCATTTCCCATGCCTGCCTTAACAACCTGGTCGAAACCACAAATGCTTCTTTACAATGCATTCCTTTGCCAGACAAGTCGTTACAACGACTCGCCTTATGGAAAGGGCTGGACTTTGAAATAGTATAATTTACTATTCCAACACCAGTCTGCACAACAGTAGGGAAAGGGTTGGACCTCAAGTTCAACATCAGTCCATCAATGTTCTCCTTAAGGCAAGTTGGGGGGTGGTGAGCTCCAATTGGAGCGCAGAGTTAGGCAAAGCTACACTACACCGGGTAGCAGAGTTTGCCAGCCCTCAACCCTGCCCTACCATTGTTGGCACATGCTCAAGTAATGCGAGAGCAAGTCCTACCATACCTCTGCATGCTCTAACCCATCATCACTGTTGGAAAGAATTTCACGGCATAGACAGGGTGCCAAAAGCAGTGATTTACCTTGTACACCTGTATGAAAGCGCTGCAAGCTACCTTGGTCCATTTTGGCTCAAATTCATCCCGGCTAAACAGAAGTAGATTGCCCAGACATTGGCCCTCCTCCATGTTCATGGCTCGCAGCCTCATGAGCCAGGGCTCCCACTACTTCCTGGTGCATCAAGAGTGAACAAGTTGTGGCAGAGGCATGGTTCTCACTGTGACCCGGTTTACCAGCTAGAAGTGTGTGGGAAGAGGTTACGTCAAGCTGACCCTCAGTCAAGGCTCCTTGACACTCCACCAAACTACCGGGACTCCGCCAGGGACCGTGCCAATCCAGGAGAAAACTGGAAGGAGAAAGTGTGGGATGGGGAGTTCCCAGGCAAGCAAATAAACAATCTCCATTTATTTCAGATGCTCTAAGCACTCTCAAATATTCAACATTTTAGCACACTAAACTTTCCACTGTGACACCCTCATACTTCATTCCCATAATTGGCGAATGTTTCCCATAGTCGGTTCAGCCTAGTTAATGCCTGTGAATATTTGCTTTTTCTTTCTTTTTTAAAGTCTTACAGCCCTCATTACTTGCCTAAATAAGATTGAGATAATCCTCCGCTTTCCCTTTTGCGTTCACCCTTACTTGGTAATTGTTTACATAAATTCTAACATTTTCACTTATAATTATGCAAGGACAGAAGTAACATGTGTAAGTGTACACATTTGCGAATAACGTGGCTTGTCCTTCCAGTCCAGTGGCTGCATCAACCCACTTCTAACAGTGTGAGTATGACACCATTGACTATACGAGTTAGAGGGGCTCAGTGGCTGCACACACTCGTGAGAGCATGTCTGAGGGCTACTGGCTGCATCAACCTACTTTTAAGAATGTGAGTGAGGTTCATTGGAGGGGTCCCTCTGTGTGAGCCCTCATGAGAATAAGCAGGAACTTTCTGGTTAGCAATGTGAAGGTTTACTAAGAGCCCAGCAAAATAATAGATCCATTTTAAAGCAGTGAGCAGATTTTTACAATTGCTTGACAGTGGGTAGATCGATGATGGGGTGTCAAATAGTCAGGGGAGTGGGCAGTGAGATCGATTGTTGGGATTTGGCTTACACCTTTATCACTTACACAATACGAGGTGCCGGGTTACAAGGCAAGGCAAAAAATTGTTATTTGATTGAAAGTGCTTCTAGTGACAAAATGTGTTTTGCTTGACGTTTTGAAAATCCAGGTACTGTTACTAGTAAGGCCTGCTTTTGCTTATTGCTTTCAGCTTGAATTTATGGAATATCTCTCATCTTTTTTACGGGATTTAGCTTATCAGGTCATTGATACATAAACAGTGAGAAAATAATGCAATAATGCAATGAAATTCCAGTGCCAATGGCATTAGTGCTGGGTGTGCGCACTGCACCAATCAATCAGGTGAGGGTCTCAAGGCGCTGGGTGGGGTCATCTGAAGAGCCTGGTCTTGAGGGGCTGGAGCTTGCCAGAGGTTGAGGTCTTTCCAGGCTATTGCTGCGAGGAAGGAGAAGGACTTTCCTTCCGTTCTGGTCATGTAGATACGTGGGAAGGCCAGAGACCTCAACTGAAGGGAGGTGTATTTTGGGTTGTGGAAGGAGAGGTGGTTGTTCAGGTGAGCGGATCCAGTGTTGTGAAGGGCCTTGTATGCGTGGATGAGGAGTTTGAAGGTTATTCCTCTTTCAACTGGGAGCCAGTGGAGGTCGCGGAGGTGTTGAATGATGTGACTGCGATGGGGATGTTGAGGATTAGTCTGGCTGCGGCGTTCTGGCATTCTGTCTTTGTGATGGAGTTTCTTGTTGAGTCTGGCCTAGAGAGCGTTGCTGTAGTCCAGTCTGCTGCTGATGAGCGCATGAGTGACAGTTTTTCTGGATTTGGTAGAGATCCATCTGAACGCCTTTCTAAGCATGAGAAGGGTATTGATGCAGGGTGAGGATACGGCATTGATTTGGTGGTTCATCGTAAGTGATGAGCCTAGTACGATGCAGAGGTTTGGCGTGTGGTCTGTTTGGGTGGGGCTATTTCCAGGGGTGAGGGGCACCAGGAGCTAACCCAAGCTGAGGGGACTGATCACACTCACTAGATTTGCACATTTAAAGGTCTTAGCAATAACCAGGGCTGATTACACTCACTATATTTGTACATTAAGAGATCTTAGCAATAATCGGGGACTGATTACACACACTATATTTGCACCTATCCTTTCTTGCCCCACTTTATGGATAAGCATTTACTATCTAAGAAGGCAATTCTTGCCTGCACAAGCTCAAGATCAAGCACGATTTTCACTCGTGATGATAGACAAGTGTACATTTCTTGTTGGGTCGAGGGGTTCTTGGCTGATGTTCTACCCCTGAAGAGTATGGAGTATGAAATATACAGAATGCTGATATTCTAACTACAGGAGGCCTTTCATATTGCAAAATATTATCACTTTCCTAATTCTCTCAGAAATACTGTATGTTCTGTAATGTTATGTTGTGTTGTGCTGTGTTGTATATTGTTATGTACGTGGGAAGGCCATACAGGAATGGACTTCCAGTCCACCTTCAGATAAGGCCATAGACAAAAACAACAAGTGCTGCAGGCCTCAGTCGCATCTGACATACCATAACAGGCAACAGGCACGGAATGCAAGTCTGCAATAAATGCATGTCTGAGTAAACTGGGTAGTATGTCACCCTCAATTAGCACACACAGTTGAGTCAATAACATGTGGAAGGGACATAAGTCTACACATTCCATGCTGAGACACCATTGTCTGCTTCTATTGGAAGATCTTTGCCATGTGGCAAATGCCAAAATGATCAGTGCGGAGAGCTAGAGCAGGGGCTCTGTCTCCTGTTTGTTTCTAAACATGCAGCCATTTCACCGGTTTCACTGAAATCTCTATAGCTACACCAGACAACAAAATAGTACATGGAAACAAAATGTGGCATTCCAAACAATAGATACTTAGGAAGACGTGTTTACTTAAAGGTGCCACAAGGTTTCAAGTCCCCTTTTCCTATACTTAAAGTCACGAGCTGTGGCATCCTGCAGAGCTTCACATTCGGTTGACATACTTAAAAGTACTTTAACAACCTACAATGCCGCCAGTAATGCAGGACAGTTGTCGTCCCAAGTCAATCTCTGCATGGATGACTTCGGCGTCATTTCTCCCTCGGCTATGTGTGTTATTGGGACTGCAACCATGGAGCATGCTGTGCAAAACACAAGAGGACCCAAATGCAAGGCATACGTCCATTCACCGGGGACTTCACTCCCAGTGCACTCCCTTTTGCACTATGTGACCTTGGACAGTAGATGTGAGAGACTGACTTCGGAGCTGCTTGGTACTAAGTTAGCATTAGCAATAGCCACATGCCATTGGCTCCTTACATGGCATTGCATACATTCATTTAAAGAATGCCCTGTCAGCTCTCTGCTATAAAATTAGCAAATACAAAGATCAATGGATCCCAAAAACAAATATGGATTATATAGCAAGGATACTTTGCAGAACAACACTGCCCTCTAGTGCCCTCTAGTGAGCAGGAACCAAAATACAGAGATTTCCAATAGTGTTTCACCCCACCCTGCTGTAACGTGGACATAGCTACCTTTGAGAGACCTGTGCAAATGCATTCTTAATATTATTAGGGTTGCAGAGCAATACTCTGCATGATCGTGAAACTCCTCAGAATTTGGCAGAGTGACACTCTGCGAGCTCCGCCCAGGCATAATTGTAATGACGCAAACACAAGGAGATGAATGGAGAGCTGAAACTTTCCAGACACTCGCCTCTAGTCACAGATCTGGGTTGAATCCATCATCATTCTTTAGCTCACTTGGCCACCCCAGTTCAGAACCAGCTATATGCAAATCAGTCTTGACACTATGCGTCATGGGAACAGTCCAGCCAGTACTGCCAAGCCAGGTGTTCCCTGGACCGGAAACAAGCATCCTGGGACCTGTTTTGGGGTAACACACCTCATGAGCCAGGCTTGCTTGAATCCAGTGGCATAGTAAGCTAGAAACCACTTCTGGGTATACCCTGCCAACTAAGAGCGAACAAAGCAAACACAAGAAGATGATGAGTGGAGCACTGAAACTTTTCAGACACTCACCCCCAGTCACAGATCTGGGATGAATCCATCAAAGTTCTTTAACTAACTTTGCCACCCTAGTTCAGACCCAGCTATATGCAAATCAGCCTTAACCCTGTGCCTCATGGGAACAGTCCAGCATGAACTTCCAAGCCAGGTCTTCCCTGGACTGGAAACAAGCTTCCTGGCACCGGTTTCAAGGTAACACCCCTCATCAGCCAGGCTAGCTTGAATCCAGTGAAAAAGTAAGCAAGGGTCCTATGTCTGGGCATACCCTGACAACTAATTGCAAACAAGCAAACACAAGGAGATGATGGACGGAGCGCTGACACTTTTCAGACACTCACCCCAAGTCACAGATCTGGGTTGAATCCATTATTGTTCTTTAGATCACTTTGCCACCCCAGTTCAAGCCCAGCTCTATGTAAATCAGTCTTGACCCAGTGCCTCATGGGAACAGTCCAGCCTGACCTGCCAAGCCAGGTCTTCCCTGGATCAGAAACAAGCATCCTGTCCTGGGACAGGTATCGAGGTAACAGCCCTCATCTGCGAGGCTAGCTTGAATCCAGTGGCAAAGTGAGCAAGGGACCAATTTCCAATCATACCCTGCCAACTAAGGGCAAAGAAAGAAACAACATGGAGATGAGGGACGGAGCGCTGAAACTTTTCAGACACTGACCCCCAGTCACAGATCTGGGTTTAATCCATCATCGTTCTTTAGCTCACTTCGCCACCCCAGTTCAGAACCAGCTATACTACTAAAGCACAATCTCCTTTTTAACTGTAAGTTGCAAAAGAGTGGCCTAGCTATTATACTAAACAAAGGTTGTTTGAAGCCTCCTACCAAATTGTCTAAAAACGTGAAGTCTGAGATACAGCTTACATTTTTAAACAACAGAAAAGGGGGAATGTGGACAAGTGCAGTCTTCGATAAAAAGAAGGGCATACGCCCAAAGTTTTTTCATGCATTTAACTCCTGCCTGGGCACCTGAGCGCAAACTCTTAAAATGAGAACCCAAAGCTGTCTTTTACTAATGGCCCATGACAGAGCGCAAAACACAATTAGAAAAATAAATCAACAAAAAAAGGGCCTCTTTCATTAAATACAACCGAAAAAAACAGAAATAAGAGTTGGTTGAGGGTCACTGATGATAATATAGGCCTAGAAGAATACATTCGAAACGTATTAAGCCGATAAGCCGAAGTCAGATTGGCTGTTCCAACCTTCAAACAGGTTCAAACGAAAACAGAGAAAACAACATGAGACTACTTGAGTCCTTATAATAAAAAGAGCTGCCTGGAAACCTACTAGCCACGAGATCCTTAAGTAACAGTGCAATTATGTTGGGCATGGAAATGGTAACATCTCTCTCTCTCACTTTGACTTCATGGTTCCTTGCCTGATCTAGACTTCATCAACATCCTCAGTGGCGTGGGGTCTTCCCCCTCTCCCTTGCTCCCAAAAACGTGGTTACCCGCTGTCCTTTGAAATAAAGTTAAAAAAAGTATCTGGAGCAAAAATGTGACATTTCTATGTTAACTGACCAAAGTGGTGTATAACATAAATCACCAGAAAAACCAACAAAATCAACATTGGTGTGCACGGAAGGCTCTTTTTTCACGGTTCACCCTCTGCTGGCATTCACAACCATTCCTTTGCAGACATAACTACGGACTAAGTGGGGACAGTACTCACTGCTCAAGACCTAGCTCAAGACCTAGCCCAAGATCTAGCAAGGAAAGGCACAGATTTTCGTGAATAGGCAGAAGAGGGGCCAAGTTGTGACCAAAGATACTCCAGTCAACTCAGTCAAGGAATCAACAAAATTCCGAATCCTGGAGGCCCACGTTTAAAAGCCCGGTCTATGACGGGCAAAGCAAGTTTGGAACAGAGAATATCAAGAAAACCCCCAATTTCAATGGGTTAGATTGGAATAGGTTTTATAGAGCATTGTCCGCAATAATACCAGCAACCACCATGAGCACTTATAAATTGGACATACAGACATCAGTCTTACAAACACTAGCATCATATACATAGTCAATCAATACTAAATTGGAAAGATTGAATTCCTTGATGACAAGAGCTTAAAACATTGTGGGTGTGTACAGCCTTGAAGCTGCAGCCCCGTAGTGGAAAAACGAACTGAATTACCAGAGGTCATGTAAAACATGATAGAGAAAATGAAGGTATTTAGCCTAGTAGTGCCAGTAGCCCCTCTTTTCTAGGAGCTACTACTGCAGCCACAAGCAGAAGAAACAGAAAAAATAACTCGATCAGGACCAACAATCAACTAAACAGTGAATCCAACTCAAAATCAGCCACCTCTAAAATCTATCAGAAACTAATTTAGGGAAAGCTGAATCTCCACGTGAGAACATCATCCCTGAGAACCAGTTCCAACCTGTTCTCTCAAGGAAAAATAAAAACAAGTTGAGAAGACCAATCAGGATGTTTGCCACTAGAAAACCTGAGGTGCTGGAAGGGCCATAAATATGTTCACTCTTCAAACATGTTCAAAATATTAATACTGCGGGCAGCTCTTTGAGCGAACAGAGACATCTACATAACACAGCGCAATGGGTCAAGCAGGCAATAGTGCGGTTATAAATGACCAGTACCCTTTAATGTAAGGGCCCTCGAGCAATGCTTCACTGGAACTCGCAAGCTTGCTGGGCGCATTAGAACTAGACCTGCATCTGTAAGTAATTAATATAGCAAGTGGCCTTAAAGATCTGAGGGAAGAGCCATCTGCCATGATATCCAAATAGTGCACACATACATTAGTGGAAATATGGGCAGGCAAAACAACGCCCAGTCAGTCTAACATGCCCCAGACAGTGGCACACTCGGCAGTGCAGCACCAGAGTTGGGAGTGAGAGAACAGGAAAGGGAATAAGCTAGCTGGTTCTCAGGGGAATGGAGCCAACATGAAAGCCAAAATCAAAACAATAAAAAAAAGCTAACAATAAATGAGCTAATCAATTGACTGGACCAGTTCAGCCAAATGGCTAAAACAAACACCCACTTATCACCATAGCACACCAGCAACATAAGGCTCTGAGAGCCGCTCGAGACAAGTGCAAATGCCAAATTGGCCTTAGGTTGCCAATCCTCCTGCTCCTACTATTAACTATGGACTGACGCATAACTTAACAAATAACATAACTGAGACTAATGCCTATCTTTTGGGCCCTACGTATAACATCGAAGGCCCTTGGGACATTTTAAATAGGTCTAACAAACTCAAAATTCTGCCATTTCAGGTTTGAATAAAAAAAATAGTAAAGCCTTGGACTATGTAGTCTTCTTGGCGCCAGGAACAGGTGAGAAAAGAGAATCCACAGAAATACATGTTCATGATGAACGGGTCTATTCTCCACCCTATCCACAAAACAAAGGGGCATATTATCAAGGGGGTTTATCTCCGCTTTTTTGGCTTTAAAAGCCAAGAAAGCGGAGATAAAATTATCTCCCTATTACCAAGCTGTCGCTAACACCAGTTAGCGACAGCTAATAGTAGATAGCGACCATCTTGGGCCCCGCTTTGCATGTCAGTGATATTTATCACTAATGACATGCAAAGTGGGCGTGCCAAGATGTTAGCGACTGGAAACAGTCGCTAACATCGCTATCTCCTATTACCAACTTTTGGAGATATTCGCGCTAAGCGCGAATATCTCCAAAAGCTAACACCTGCCCTGAGCAGTTCTTAGCCATGTTAACCAATGGGAGGTGGATAACATGGCTAAGAGCATTTGCTCGATAATGCATAAATATCGCTGACTTTTCAGCGATATTCATGCATTGCGGCCGTTTTTTATCGCATTTGCGATAAACCTTGCTAATAGCAAGGTTTATCTGCGATAAAAATCGCCGATGTGCGGCGATAATTTTTGTCTCTAAACAAGTTAGAGACAAAAATTATCTCTATTGGTTGGTAATATGCCCCTAGGTCCCTACCTGGACCCAGCCACCTATCAAATTATCGCTTTATTAGACACCAACTCAAAGATTTTCGACGGCATCTTGTTACAAGGGCTAGAATGCTTTGCAGAACATGTACGCTTGATCCACAAAATCAAACAGGCTTTCAGCTCAAGTCAATCATGAATGATAATGTCATGGCTCTTTCTATACTTAAAGAAAAATACAACCAGAAAAAGCAACTGTTCTACACAGGCTTAATTAATTTCTCAATAGATTTCCACCACGTGGATAGGACTTTCTGTGGCATAAACTGGCGTCATGGAACCTCCCTGCAAAGTGCCGTACAACTACTGTATTCTGAAACCTGGACAAAAGTGAGCATTAGCATGAACAATGGTCTATCCTCAGCAATAAGAACAGGGTGAGGTCTTAAACAAAGCAGTGTACTTGCCCAATTTTGTTCAGCCTCTTACTTTCTGATGTAAGATAAAAGTTTGAAGAGGCACACTCACATCCCCCATATGCAGATGGTATAGTTCTCATGAACGTAACCCAGATTAGTTTGCAAAACTTGTTGAAAAGATCCAGCTATAAATAGTTAGGGGACCAAAACCTACGCACACACTCTATTATATTCTAACACACAATGGTTTAAGTATCAATTCACACGGTATAATCATTAAGGAATAATATCCACTTCTTCTTGTTAGAGCAATAGTTTCTTTTTTATTGCTCCAGTTATACCACGTTTCCCCTCTCCTATAGCACCACGGCCTGCAACAGGAGCAGCCTGACAGGCAGTCAGTAACACAGCAGAGCGCAAGTATTCCCTGTAGAGATAAAAAAAACCCTGTGTCTTTGGAGAACTATAAATATTTAGGGGTTTGGCCCCAAGATTGCCACTCTCCCAAACTCCACCTAAATCAGGGGTCTCCAAACCTTTCTGTAGTGAGAGCTACTTTTGATCAGTGAAAATTGTTGTGAGCTACTAAATGATTAGCAACTCACACATTTTTGCACGAGACCCCCCGCCCCCCAAGTCCAGCTTCATTGACTTTAAGCCTAATTTCTTCAGTGCCCTAACTGTGGTTTGAACGAAATACATAGGGTTCTCTAGAAACACTGATAGGAATGACTTTGGATTTGTGTTGACACCACGCTTCAGGACCTTTGAATTAATAACTTTGCCAAAAATGATCACTGTAATGCAGCTCAATTATCAAACATACAACAAAATCAAACTAACTTTTAAAATGAAACTGTGTGATGTCTCTAATACTGTATAATCTGGAAGCCTATTAGAGCAATTCTGTAGAAGACCTTTGAGTAGTCAGAGTACTCTTCAGTCAGTTGTTTCAAAGTTTAGCTAAATCACAACTACAGAGGGATTCGAAGAGGTATTACTCTTCTATTGCAGCTGTGACAAAATCACTGTGTTTTTTAATGTCCACTTCAGCTTTGTTTTATGCAGCTATTGGACTGGAGAATGAAGGAATGTACTGAATTTGTCCTCTACTCTGAATTCTTTGAAAGGTTAAGTTTTTACTTTAAGGTTTTTAAGCCACCAGTCATGTTGGCAATTATATTCTCATTGCTCCTTTACATTTTTTAGCTGTCAGTAACCCAGGCTTACAGTACACATTGCTTTGTTCTTCTTCAACTATCTTTTTTTCTTGATGTCACTAAACCTGGCCTGCAGTAAACACTGCTTTGTTCTTATCTTGTGCAGCCACTAAAAATTTGGAAATGAGCTGAAGATTCTTCTCTCAGCTACTTTTTCTTAGTGTTAGTAAAGCAGGCCTGCAGTACACATTCCTTTGTTTTTGTTGAAGTAACAAAAAACGTTGGAAGATTCTTCCCTGCAGCAATTTACTTCTTGGTGTCGGAAATGAAACCGATATCTGGATGTGAGATTTCACCAGTAACCATCACTATTGTATTCATTGCAGCTGCATACAAACCATTTCAGTGATAGACTTGCCACTGCCTGGTGTTCACCAATCCCTTGTAATCGTGGGTATGGCCTGAGAGGGCAGCTCTAATGAAGCTGGTCAAATGTTCGTCAGTCAGACGTGTTTGAAACTTTGATTTTCCAAACTTAATATCAGAGAGTTCTGCTTTACAAAGATAAGTAGAGCCAACCAGGGAAAACAGTTTCATTGCAGCTGTGCAGATGTTCTTATACTTTTCAGCATTCACAAGACTCCAGAAAAGAATGTCATATTGCCTTGCTTTCAATTCAATGTCATTTTGAAGTGTGATAGTCTCCAATTCCATGGTGGCAGAGACAAGGTTAAGAAGCACACTAATTTTTATCAGAAATGTCACTAACATCCACTTCCATTAAGGGGTTTAAAGTAAACATCACACAGGGCTCCAGTTGCTCAAAATCACTAAACCTGTCATTTAACTATTGATTGAGCCTTATTAGGAGGCTACTGTATTTTTCTATGTTTATGAGCTCAGCCTCAGCTTTGGTTTAGGAAAGGATTATGGAGCACAGATGTGTTGCATCTTTTTTTTTTGTACATGCTGTATAAAAAGGTTATGTTGTGATTTGAATGTTTTCGCATAACTAATCATGTTTGTGATTGTCTAGTTTTTTTCCTTGTAATTCACAGTTCAAGACATAACATTTTTCTGTCACATCTGTCCAAAAATGCTAAATTGAGCAACCACTCAGTGGTTGATGAATGTGTGGTATCTTCATATCTAGAGTCCATTAAAGCTTTGACTTGTTGCAATAGCAACAGGAATCTATGCAGTGTTTTCCCCTCCCAAGCCATCGGATCTGAGTATGCAGTAGAAAGTCACCATACTCAGATGATATTTCTTCAAGGAATAATCTGAAGGTTCGGTGCTGCTTGGCCTTCGCACAAATAGAATGAATAATTTTAACAACAAGAGTCATCACATGATCAAACCCCATTACCTTGGCATATATTGCCTGTTGATGTATAATGCAAAGGCAGTTCAATGATGGAGGGAAATATGGATCTGCTTTACAATTGGCAATTAAACCAGAATGATATCCAGTCATTGTGGGTGCGCCATCAGTTGTTATTGCCACTAACTTTTTCAATGGGACATTTTGTTATACAAAATAATTCTTCACCTCATTGTGGATGTCAGCTCCTCTGATCGTGGTTTTCAGAGGCAATAAAGTTAAAAATTCCTATTTATCAGTAAAATCTTCTAACCATTCTAAGGAACATTGCCAACTGGGTAATATCACTTGCATCAACGGATTCATCATACTGAATACAAAAAGATTGCATGTCTTTAAATTCCGCTCTCGCTGCTCTATCATGTTGGCAGATAATGCAGATACCCTTCTTGCCATAGTGTTTGACCCTAACTGCACATCTGAAATGGCAGACATAATGTAAAGGTTATTCTTGAAATCTTTGAATAAGGACTCCCTTATGCTTTCTTCTCAATTGCTCCATCAGAAACTGTTTTGTGCTTGATCAAGTGATGAGTAACTTTGAAAGATGCTTCAGTTGCCGCTGTGACTTTCTTCATTGGCTTTGTAAAAAAAACATTGCTGCATCTGCAATGCAGATTTCCCTTCATTTACTATTTGTGACCGCAGGCTACTTGCTTTCAGGAACTTCCTCTTAAGATGCATGTATATTCGCAGAGGTCGCCCCCAAAGGGGGCCTCGAGGTCCGGCACCATAACCGACGCCGAGCCTTGGAAAGATCTGGTTCTGGGTGCCATAGAGCACCAAGAAGTGGGAAGAGCACCCCGTTCCAGCTGCTGCAGGCGCCAGTGAGGTACCAGTGAGGCGCCAGGTCCCCCCGACCAATGGGGGGCTGGCCGGGTACAAACCGCCCAAAAGGGGGACTCCACCAGCAAGGCGGGAATAGTACGGGGGATATAAGCCGCTCCCCCGGTAGCTCCTATCTTCGTGAAGCAGGAGAGTGTAAAAGGAGGAAGTTTTGCGCCAGGCCCTCAACAATGCGGGGCTACCTCCAGCTGCCTTTGGCTCACATTCATTCAGGATCTGGGCAGCGACATCAGCAGCACAAGACGGGATGACGGAGGCGGGGATACAACCAGTAGGCAGATGGCGGTCCCGGGCATACAGGACCTACATAAGACCATAATTATTGTAGCACCACCCACGATGCGGGCGCAATGACTGCAGCATGGGTATAGGGGTGCCTCCTCGAGTACAAGAGGCAGTCTGACATTGGTGATCATTGCTTCAGCAGGAAGGAGACCGCACCTGGTGTGGGTGGTGGGCCATTTCTTCGTAGCTAGAATGTGGTCTTGTTGGCGGTGAGGGGGCCACAAGCAGGCAGGAAGACCGGTTGACACATGCATCCGATGGATGAGATGGGACAAGCTGCCCGGGACCCTGAGGGACCTGCAGGTGGACGCAGCATGGCAACTGGATATCTTGATAATCCATCTGGGAGGTAATGACCTGGCAAAAAGGGGGAGGAATCATGTAAATACAAGCCCTGGGCAACCCAGGACTGCTAGTAGCACAGCAATTGGGCTGAACGCCTCTGTAATTTAAATGGAACTGTTTTACGAGTATTCAAATTTCAGTTAAACATTTATTTTTTCAAAAAGAAATTATCTGTCTCTTCCACATTATACATCAAAAAATATGTATTTATGTTTACTGGTTTCACAGAATATTCATGGTCAAAAACATGAAACACTTGAAAATATTAACACAACATATTTCCAATCCAAGTGAAATTGTAATAATAATTCGTCAATAATTGAAATTCGAAAAGCAAAACCCAATGCATTTCGGGTGCTTAATGCACCCTTCTTCAGGGATTAAACAGTTGCAAACAAAATTCAATAATCCTTGAATGATTGGTGTCTCAAACTGCAGATTCAACAGGATCTAAAAAACAACAACAAACCAAACTCTAATAAGTGATTTCGTATATACAGATTACATCTCGCAAGTATGTGCTGGAGTGAACACTGAAGAAAAAGCAACCAAAGGTACACGCCACCATAAAACACCCGTGTTTCATAAAGCCATCACTAGGTTCAAAATGTGCGGGTCTAAACAACTTATAAAAGAAAGCGTATATGAGTGGAAATATTTACATACTCCTAAAGGAGAGCCATGCTCCTAACTGTGGCAACTTATTAAACATGCTGATGGTAATTACACCGGGTGAACTACTGTTAACCTTTAACCCTGAATTGCCAAAAGAAAACAGAAAAATACGTACGGTCCTATTAACAACTTTTCCTTGCTCTTAGTTATCGTCCTGCGAAAGGCCTCTCTGTGCCAACATCTGAATAATGCATAAGTAACGATGTGTTACTACTACCATCCGACATACTTTGAATCAATCACTGTTTAACCCTAACCAAATAACTAATCTTACCGCCACTCTTCCATGCGGGTCCACGCACTGTTCAGAAGTATTTGACGTGCTGCTCTCTGTATTTAAATAAAAACTCTTGGTGAGTTATCTATTACGCGGCAACCGCCCTTACCTAGAGTTTCAATTGCTGCACAATACGAACACTAACCTGGCGCCTCCAACAACGGCGTCCTGAATGATTTCCCGGTGCGAGTCCGCCCTGTCGATCACATGGTGCGGAACTCGCCCGGTGTTTACTACCTCAGTCGACACAAAGAGGGGACTATCTGTGCGCTGCTTGGTTTATCCTCCTTACTAATGGCAGTCTTATTGCTTTCTACCGTCTACGTGTGATACTCCTAAACTACACGTATTTGGAAGATCTTCAAATGAGCCCATCTAAGAGTTTATTGATTAGTATTAATAATGAAGTGTGGGGCCATTAAAAAATGATTCTAAATATATCCTCATGTGTGTAGTATTACTCGATTGTTTCGCAACCTTGCCCTAATATCAAAAATTACCGCATTATACATGCGCTGGATATATTAATGTCTAAGAGAACCTCCTGAATATAAAAGAATATTGCGTATGCAAAAATAAATAAAAAGTGCATCTAACTAGAAAATACAAGTTTAAACGAACTCTGTTTTACCACAGACGTATTCATTGTGCTGTTAGCTCAATCATGTGCTGGCTGAAACTCGAAATAGGTGAAAAAAGAGAAAAAGATCTGGGCAGCGATATCAGCAGCACAAGACGGGATGACGGAGGCGGGGATACAACCAGTAGGCAGATGGCGGTCCTGGGCATACAGGACCTACATAAGACCATAATTATTGTAGCACCACCCACGATGCGGGCGCAATGACTGCAGCATGGGTAGAGGGGTGCCTCCTCGAGTACAAGAGGCAGTCTGACATTGGTGATCATTGCTTCAGCAGGAAGGAGACCGCACCTGGTGTGGGTGGTGGGCCATTTCTTCGTAGCTAGAATGTGGTCTTGTTGGCGGTGAGGGGGCCACAAGCAGGCAGGAAGACCGGTTGACACATGCATCCGATGGATGAGATGGGACAAGCTGCCCGGGACCCTGAGGGACCTGCAGGTGGACGCAGCATGGCAACTGGATATCTTGATAATCCATCTGGGAGGTAATGACCTGGCAAAAAGGGGGAGGAAGGCACTCCTCCACGACACCTAGACGGACCTCATGGAGGCAGCGAGGTCTTTTGGGAGTACAGCTATAATTTGGTCAGATCTAATCAGCAGAAGGGAAGGGCGTGGAGCAGAGTCACACAAGGCAGTTGAAAACTCGAGGAAAAAGCTGAACATCGCTGTGAACAAATTCTGCAAAACCAATGGGCTGGAAAGTATCAGGCATGGGCTCATCCACCCAGGCCGCCCAGAGCTCTATGGGTGGGGCGGGATCCATCTGTCAGAAGAAAAGATGCGAATGTTAAAAGGAAGGTGCAAGGGGGAGGTGCAGAAGACGTTAGCCTCCCTGACAGCATGGCGAAGAACCAGTGGTACAATGGTTGGTTATGGAGACACACCGACGGGCGGTATGTAGGTGTAGTGCCACTCACTTTGGTATGCCTCACAGCAGAGTGAGTTGGCCTAACAAAAAAGGGGGTAGCAAACGGAGACATCACTTGCAGCCCAGCCCCCGCCGACGGCATTGCACAAAAGAGTATAACAAGGTAGCAAATTGGGGCCTAATTTCGGGGAGAAGCTACCCCATGCAAAGAGAGCACAAACCCAACCGAACAATGATATGACCCAGAAGGGACAAGGAAGGAGATAAGCCTGCAAAAGAACTAACCAATGAACTGTCAGTCCAATTTGCTAATTGGTGATGTACATATGATTTAAGGTGTATGACAAACAAGGCATATGATTTATGATCCAAGTTATGACAGTTCACCAATGATGATTTATGACCAAAGTCATGCAAGTGATGACAAAAGAATATGCATGTATTCCTAATAAAACTGTGGCCAACAATGCCCACTACAAACACAAACTCATGTTGGCTTGTTCATTCTAAGGAATACGGAGGTTGGAAATGTGCATGTACTCTGGAGTGGGCACAGTGTGGGGGTTATCGCAGGGGTTGCCCCTGAAGGGGGCCTCGAGGGCCGGGGCCATAACGAATGCCGAGTCCCAGAAAGAACTGGTTCTGGATGCCCTAGAGACCCCAGGAGTGGGAAGGGCACTCAGCGTCCCCGCTGCAGGCACCAGTTACACGCCAGCCCCCCTGTCCAATGGGGGGCCGGCCAGGGTACAAACCCCCTAACAAGGGGACTCCGTCAGCAAGGTGGGAAAAGTGAGGGGTATATAAGCCGCCACTTCCTCGGGTTGCTCCTATCTTCGTGGAGCGGGAGAGCGGCGCAGGAGGAAATTTTCTCCCACCCACCCTCACCTAAGGAACAGCAGCATTGCAGGGCTAGATAGCGGGCAAACAAATGGTGAAGAACCTGGGGTACAATGGTTGGTTATGGAGACACACTGGTGTGCGATGTGTAGGAGTAGGGCCATTCACTTTGAGATGCCTCACGGCAGGGTGAGTTGGCCTAACAAAAAAGGGGGTAGCAAACAGAGATGGCACTCACAGCCCAGCCCACCACCGGATGGCAGGACACAAAAGAGTCTAACTAGGTAGCAAGTTAGGGTCTAACTCTGGGGAGAAGCTACCCCCACGCAAAGAGAGAGCAAATCCAACCAAACAATGATATGACCCAGAAGGGACAAGAAAGGAGATAAGCATGCAAAATAACTCGCCAAGAAACTCTCAGTCCAATTTGCTAATTGGTGATGTACATATGATTTTTGGCAGATAAGGTGTATGACAAACAAGGCATATGCTTTATGATCCAATTTATGACAGTTCACCAATGATGATTTATGACCAAAGTCATGCAAGTGATGACAAAAGTATATGCATGTATTCTTAATAAAACTGCGGCCAACAGTGACCATTACAAACACAAATGCATGTTGACTTATTCATTCTAAGGAATACAGAGGTGGGAAATGTGCATGTACTCTGGAGTGGGCACAGTGCAGGGGTTATGTTGAAAATGCCTCTTAACAATACTCTTTTTTAGCACTGCAACTTTTGCTCCACAGATTGAACATACACAGTTGTCTTTAAATTGTATAAATAAGAATTCATTCTCCAATTCTTGATGGAAGTAGTTTGTGTTACTCTTTGGCCGTATGGAGGGACCTGACTCTTCATTTTTGATTGTAGTCATTGTTAAGGCTGTAAGTAAGAGTGGAAATGTTGATGAAGTCAATATTCAATCCATAAAAGACAAGAGTACCATGTGGACACTTTTAGTGATGTATTTCAGGCCAGTTGTGATTAGCAGCCATGCAGGTAAATTAAAGAGCACCTTTGCAAAATGAGATAATTAACTCACCCTAACTATGTTTATTTATGAAGCTCTGGATTACTACTTTTCACGAATGACCTTATCATTTCTGCATGACCTAGGAAGAGCCAAAAAGGATGGGTTGTGTGGAGTTTAGCTGATGTCTGCAACTAGGAAGAGGACTACAATTTGCACCACTCAGAAGACCCGATTCACAAAAGTGAAAGTTTTTCAATTCATTTTTATTGGGTACTCCTACATATGTAGCAAACATTGGACTTCCAAAACTACTCCAGATAATGATATTCCATGACAGCTGCAGATATGATAACAAACCTGTAAACTTTGACCTATAACAACTGGGATCATGAACATTTCAAAACAATATAACTCTCCTAAAGAATACCCATTCTCCTTAATGGGATCACCCTCTTAAATGCCTACTTTCACCTGGATTATTGAGTCAAGAAATTCACATGTACGCAACACAAGTATAAATTCAGAAAATCATTAAAATAAGTACATGCTCTTTATTTGCAATGTAACATGAAAGCATCAATTACAGGAAAAGATGTGCTGGACCTATAACCTAACTGAGTTTTAAACCAAACATTGCTGCATTGGGTGAGGTGTGACCTATGACATATGCATAGTCCATTTTGCACACAGCTGACTGAGTCTGGAAATAAAATTATCTGATTATCCCATAATATTTTGGAGTGAAGATGTCTTAGTATCAGGGTGACCGTGTTGAGCATGTCTGATCTGAACTGCCCAGGTGCTCTGCATGTGTCTTATCTTCCACAGACCACAACTCACCCTACGAAGCACTAGAGGTGGCCAAGCCATATCTAAGGGGAAGAAGATATCCATCGGGTGAACCGTTTAACATGAAGCCAGAATACCTGGGATACGTCCTGGCTCCCCTCTTAACAAACTGTGTGATCCTAACCTCCAGAAACCAGCTAAGGCTGCTAGCAGATTGCTACATTCACCAGAAATACCAATGGAACCTACATGGATTGTTCAAAGCTGTCAGAAGTCTGAAAACCATAAACTGTCTATCCATCTGTCACCTAATCATCCACCACACTGCTACGTTCTGTGTCTCATAACATGATAATTGCCACTTGGTGTTCCTTAAACAAGACATGGAAACACTTCCCACGTTGGTTTGTGATGCTAAGAAAATACTTCCAATCACAGACCCTAAATGACATAGCTTGCTGACCATGTAAGTAAGTGCTTCTGTGCCACACATTGGGTTAGTAAGCACTATAAATGCAACACAATGCCTCCCCTTTCTTCATTATCACTCACAACAGCACCTTGAAATGCATCAGTTTAGAGTATGCACTGTACTAAATCTCTCTTATGTGACAACAAAGACCTGTGTTTACTAATACAACCTAGGCCACATATATGATGCCCATGATACGCAACTTTCCCTTGTCATCAGAGATGATGGGAGTCCATGATGTTTAAAACCTACATCACTTCAAAAAATGCCTCTCAATGCAGTGTTATAATCTGATGTTCTGAGAATAAGGGCCAGATGTATGAAAGGATTTAGCATTTCTTAACAGACCAAGGGCCATATGTATGAAGCCAAATTATGATGGCAATTTAGGCAGTGTGCAATGTAGCACAAAAACCCACTCGCAAAATATGGAATCACATTTGCGATTCCCTATTTTGCAAATGCATTTAAGGAATCCCAAATTGGGATTCCTTAAATGCAATGTAGGAAGCAACCAAGTTGTGCGATTTTGGCTTAAGGAATCGCAAATTACCACCAACTTCAGGTTGGGGGTAATTTGAGATTTCTTTGAAAAATGCACTTTTTTGCATTTTTCAAAGTGCTGTGTGGTGCACATGCTTATTTCAGAAGTGCAACAGGGTGTCCTATTGACAACCCTGGAACCTTGAAATTGCATTCTCAATTTGTGATTCTCTAATTGGGAATCGCAAATTGAGAATGTCTTCCCATTCATTCCTATGGGCCTTTTAGCCCATAGGAATGAATGGGAAGGTATTCCTTATTTGCGAATCTCAATTTGCGATTTGCAAATAAGGAATATGTAGGATTTGCTAAATATTCAGCAAAACCTACATACTTTGCATTTTGTAATTCTCTAATTGCGATTCCCTAACAATCCAATTTGAGAATCGCAAAACGCGTTTTTCATACACATGGCCTCAAATCGCCATACCAGTCCATTAAGAAATGCTAAATTGCCTTTCCATATGTGGAAAAGCAGATAGAGAATCACAAACATTTAATTTCTACACAGTAGAAATAGCATTTAGCAATTTCCTAAAACAGAAATCACAAATAGGGATTTCCTTTGTGCAGTTTCCTAAATACATGTACATGGCGTTTTCGAAATGGGCATATAGAACATGTTATTACCATGGACTCCAAACAGATGGCAAACAGGTGCAATTTAAAAGAAAAGCACCACAAAAGTATTTTTCAAAGTGCTGTAAAGTGCACATTTACCCTTAGGACATTTGTGTGCCTCACATGTACTCCACTTTTTTGGGGGTTCATCAAGGGGGACCTTTAGGCTCATAGGCACACTAGGGTTTGCATTTCCAAATTTACGATTTGCTATTAGGAAATCGTAATTTAGAAAATGCAAAAGCATTTGTCTCCAGGGACATGGGAATGAATTATTTGGCATTTCATATGTAGCAATTTCCTAATAGTGATTCCTACTCTGGAGGAATCGTTATTCGGAAATCTCTATTTTGGTACACAATTCGTTTTTCTCAGGATTCGCTATTTAGGAAATGCAAAAACGGAAATTTGTAAATCTGGCCCATAATGCTTCTCCATGTACTAAAAATACACTCTGAATTTTTATTAAAAGCTCATACTTTTGTATATATTTGACATTGGTTTCACTTAGCTTTGTCACTTGATCGGAGGACCACCGGTATTTTAATGTCCAAGCCGGTACAAGAATATCACCTAAAGCTGGCATTGATCGCGAGCCCATTTGTTCATACTTCCCCACACTTCACGGCCAGAGTTTCACACCATGTTTTTTATTTATAAAGCTACTATTGTTCAACTGGCTATCTGACATTATTTGTCATATGATTTTTTATGAAGATGGTTTTTCTGCACTTGTATGGTTGAGAACAGAGCCTTTCTCCATGTGTTTTAGACTTTTGCACTTTGGTTGACAACGGCCTTAGGTGTTAGTTGATAACACCTTTCATAAAATGTTCAACAGCAGCATGTGTTATTATACAGCATATGGAGACATAGTACTACAATGTGCTAAGTGAAAAACAGGTTCTGATTATGTTATAATCAGACTCTCTGCTTGCATCCCTCAGAGGGAGGAAGACAGTATCGTCACCTCACAAGTCTGCCAATGAAGGATCTGAGTCAGGGACCAACTTACTGCTCCATACTCCAGTGTGAGTCCAGTGAGAAGGAAAGATTCGCTGTCAGCTTTACAAGTAAAGGTCAAACTGTGAAACTCTGGGGAATAAATGCCATTTTCTGATCTTATCTGGCATGTGGTGCCCAAAGTGTGATCCAGGTATTTATGGTCACCTTTCACTAGCTAGCTCATGATACTCAGCAGAAACACAGCCTCGAGGAGAGGATCACGCGTGGTGCTCGAGTAAGGAATTGCGTGTTTAAATTGATTTACAACATTCCAAAAGATGTTTGCATATAAGCTTTTTATCACATGTGTTGTAATTCTAAGCAAGCAAACACAATTGAATCATTTAAATTCCACTCATACTCAGATAATTATTCCTAATGATTGCCAAAACAAAGTAATTTAAAAAAAAGTTTTAAAGAGAAGTTTATTTAGCTTAAGAAGGCATACAATAAAATAAGAATCCAAAGCAATTACCAAAGGTTACAAAAAGGGGTAAAATAGAAATAAAAGAAATGGAGGAGGAGAATATACAATGCATGAAAAATACCACATTACAGTCTGATTATTTATCAACTCTATAAATTTGAGGGAATACAAGGAGACGTTTAATGTTAACTAGTCTGAAAAAAGTTTGTAGGAATGTCAGGGAGGTTGTAAACTTCTTGGAGAAGAGGTGGAGGAGCAAAAGCTGCAATGGCGGAGTGATCTAAAAATTGAGTAACAGGTGTCCATATGGCTTTTCGTTTTAAATCAAGAGATAAAGGGTGCATATATGCAGTATCCAATCTGTGGTTATGACAAACTGCATACCACCATGCCTTAAAAGACAATTGTGTAAAATCTTTCCAGTTATGGGTGATTTGTTGGAAAGCAAGTTCTAATAACAAATCTAGTAGCTGCGTATGAGAAGGAGAATTAACCCAGTACTCAGCTACACTACCTAAAAATACGTTGGGAATAGAAAAGGGAACATTACTTTGAAAAATGAGATTAATTTGGTGCCATACTTTTAATTAGAAAGCAGAAGCTAGAGGACATGTGAAAAGTAAATGCATCAGGGCAAGTCCAACAAGTGTCAGGGATGTCCTGGTTAATCCTGTGAAGGGTATGAGGTTTAATAAAAAGTCTGTTGTAAATGAAGCACAGTGCTTTTGCAGTGTTAGCACCACAAGAAGATTTTCGAATTTTAATCCAGATTCATTCCAGGAATGTGTAGATAATGTGATAGATAGATCCTCCTCCCACTTGAATTCCATCTCAGTTTTGGACCTCATCACTGGGGAATCAAGCAAATGAGAATAAATAAGGGATGCCTTGGAAAGCAAAGTAATTTTTTATCACCAAATGTATCCTTCACGGGAAATACATAATTGCATATTCCTTTTAAAAACCATCTGCACCTCTGACAAACATCATCATCCAAGAAAAGCTTAAATGACAAGTCCAAAACCTCATTAGGGGCTTAACTATAGTTCCCACTTCCCGTTTCACAAGGACCCAGTCCATGAATGCAGCTTTACTTAGTTGAAACAACACAACAGGATCCATCTATGATCAGAGCCACTCTACTGTCTCTCTACTTGGACATATGTGTCATTTTGTGCTTCTTTTCACATATTATTGATTTTTGACATTCAGATATTCATGATTTTCAATATTATGATTTGTGGAAATATTTTTCTTACTTCAAATTCAAATTCAAAAGTAGCTTTATTCGGTATTTTGACAAAAAACCATAAAAGCATACAAGTACAAGTACAAACGTAAGCAGACTAAAAGCTTTTCTCATTAAAAAACTTCCTATAAAAAAAATGCATATCCTAAAAACAGAACAAGTAAAAATTCATTATAGTACATATGAAATTTATAAAATTCATTATACATTCATTAAAAGGCTCTTGGAATCATACAGTCTACTGCTGTCCACGTACTATCTGGTGTTATAAGGTACACAATAATACGATTTTTCATTTTTTATATATCCCCGGAGTCCTAATCATTTCCCATGGTCCCTCTGCACTTTACAATAAAAGCCAAAAATGTTATCGCTGTCACTATGGTACATTCATCTTGCATCATGTAAAGTCTAACCAGTGCTGTTTTACAGGTTCTCACACCCCATAACTTTAGTAGCGGTAACAGGTATCTTTTCCTCCCCCACTGATAGTACTTACAAAAGAAAATGCAATGCAAATTTGACTGTTTGGATAGGTCATCACACGGACATTTCTCCAAATTGCTAGACCAATCATTCGGGACAGGGAATGATATTAGCCTGTAAAATGAGTCCGTTCTCATTCGAGTCAAGAGCATTCTGTGATAACACGAATAATTAGGAGCTAAATAGGCATGTAGGCCTGTGCCATGTAGGATGCTACGATGGGCTACTATGGTGGACTTGTGCCCATCTAGGTACCATCTCCGTTCCTCCAATAAGTCAAGGCATGCCACTTTCAAAGCCTTTTTTACTATTTGTGAGCATGATGTGGGGTTTAGATAGAGATCTGGTTTGCCAATGGAAAACAAAAACTTTTTTACATAGGCTAACCATGGCTGCTTACTGGACGCAGAATGGTTTAAGCAGTCCTGGATTACTTCCCTATTAAAGCCAGTATCATCACATGTCCAGATCTTAAACCACAACATCACTGGCGCAATCTTTATCAAGTCGGTGATATGGACTCGATCCAGTTCGTTGTGGCAAACAGTGGTAGACGTGGAACGTGGGACTGACAGTAAGTACCTCAAAAAGGCGTTTTCCACTATTTGAATTTGTGTGCTATCTGCTAAACCCCAAATGCCTGCCCCATATACAGCAGTGGACACACATTTGGCTGCATAGATCTTGAGCAATATATCTACAGGTTTCCTGCCCAATCTCTTGGCAAATTGTTTAAGAGCACCTATCGTGCGAGAGAAGGCCAGGTTCCTGGAGGTTATTGCTGTTGACCATGTGCCCTTATTGTTAAATATAATGCCCAAATAAGAAAAGGTTTTAGTCATGGCTATCTTGGTGTTATTAACGAAGGTTTTGCAATCTGGTATATTTTTCCTCAGTGTACATGACATTGTGAAAGTTTTACCTTCGTTTATTTTTAAGCCTCTCTTGGTCATGAAGGATCAGAAACCTGCTAGTGCTTTCTGTAGACCCAGCTGCGTGCGAACCATGATGACGGCATCGTCAGCATATAGTAAAAGTGGTACTGAGGCGCCATTTATTTTGGGGTAATCCACTTCCAAATCTTTTAAAAAGTCTGCTATCTCGTTTATATATAAATTAAAAAGGAATGGCGCAAGGATGCAGCCCTGTCTAACACCCTTTGTTATGGGAAATTTTTTAGTTCGCTCACCGTTTTTGCCATATCTGACCGTAGCACCTGCATCTCTATACAATTCTTGTATAAAGTGTAAAATGTTTCTATCCATCCCCAATCCAACCAGGGCCTTCCAAAGTAGACTATGGTCCAAACAGTCAAAAGCCGAGGTTAAATCGACGAATGTAAGGAACAAATTCCCTTTTTCCCTTCCAATATACTTATTTATTATAAGGGCCAGATTTAAACCCTGCTCTACAGTGCCTACGCCAGTTTTAAAACCATACTGTAATTTTGACAGGATCCCTTTGCTCTTAGACCAGGATTGCAATTTAGTTAGCAGTACCCTCCCTGCCACTTTCATCAATGTGTCTAGCAAAGAAATAGGGCGGTAGCATTTTGGGTCCTGTCTATCCCCCTTTTTAAATATTGGAATCACTATGGCTTCATGCCATGTGTCGGGGAAACCCTTTTTGCTATACGCATTTATGACATTTGCTAGAAGAGGAGCCCAGAGGTCTACATTAACTTTAAATAGGTCAATGGGGACTCCATCCGGGCCGGGAGCTTTTAGATTTGCGCTCTGAGAGATTGCTAGTTCGACCTCTGAAGGGGTAATAACTATATTTAGAGGGAAACTATCTTTCATCGCTGGCTGTTCACCTTGCCTGTTTTTCGGATCGTATTCTAGCATAGAAATTGTTAAATCTTTTTTATATAGGCCGGTAAAATAATTCACCCATACATCTTCCGTTATGGCTATCTCCATTGAGTCAGCCTTAGTATCCGAAGAGAAGAAAGGAGCATTGATTTCCTTCCAGAAAGAAATATTGTCCCTTGCGGTACTTGCCTTTACTAAAGCATCCCAAGCTTGATCTTTCAATTCATTCTGTCTATCGACTAGGGTCTGTTTGTAAACTCGCCTGGCCTCCTTAATTAGGCTAGTGTCTTTAGGGACTGTCTTTAAGGCCTGTAAGAGGTCTTTGTGTGCTTTGGAGCAGGCGGAGTTAAACCAGCCATGTACTCTCTTTGCTGTCCCTATCTTTAGCTTTTTTGTTAACTTGTCATTTATGGTGACAGTTATTTTTCCATAGGCCTCTACAATTGACTGGGGGTTGATGTTAGGTTCTAGGCATGTCATAAATTGCTTCAATTCTTTATGGACTAGCTCCTCCAAGAAAGTTGTAGCATTAATTTTTGCCCATTTTATGGCATATCCGTTCTTTCTTGCCAACGACACTGCGTGTCCATGAAGAATACTAGGTATGTTTGACACAAAGCTCTCCCTCTTCCCGACAGAAATGGAGGTGCTAATAGGAAAGTGATCGCTTAATGCCAGATCTTCCGTATTAAACCCTTCCAGGCAGCCCTGGTTCCTATTGGACACTAAGATGTAATCAATTGTTGTGCCTGACCCTCGCCCAAAAAAGGTTGTCTGGAAAGCTACAGAGGGTTCGCATAGTTCGTTGGCAAACCCCATGTCCCAATCATGCATCAGTTGGTTTAGCATGTTCCCCATAGTGGAATGTTCAAAGTGTGTAGTGGGGTCCCCTCTTAAGTTATGAATGCCGCAATTTTTTGTGGCACTATAAGGACATAGATGGCAATTATAGTCACCTAGTAGTAGGATACAATCTGCATCCTGGCCACCTCTCGTGAGCATTTTCGTGAGCTCCGCTATTAAGGCTTTGGGATCTACTTTAGGCAGATTAATATAAATATTAACCACAAGAAGAGACCACCCCTTTGCTTTGACCATAAGTCCTTGCAAAGAACTGGCCACCTCTACTTTAGGACCGCTTGCAGTATATGTAATCAATTTTGTATTACACAAGTTAGAGGCATAAATACACAAACCCCCCGACCCTCTGCCTCGATTCCCCTGTATCGCCGGGGTGTAAAAGGTGCTAAAACCCTCAATATGGGTCTCCTCCTTGTCCCAGCATTCCTGTAAACATATTATATCATGTTTTTCCATAAAAGATAGGAATGACTGGGCCTTTACTTTGTTATTCAGCCCTGCGATGTTCCAGGAGGTTATTTTTAGATTGAATTTATGTCTGATGGTTTCTAATGCCAGTGTCTGAGGGACTAACCTCTCCGCACTCTCTCTATTAAGTTCTAATTCCCTATGGATTTTTGTGATGTTCAACGGGGTTACGGGAGCACACGTTGTTTCCCCTGTCGGGAGAACCGGTGTGGTCCCTAATGGGCGGATATTAGCAGTGGTTATCTGATGTTCGTTTTTACTGGACTTAATTGGGATGCCCGAGTTACTTCTTTTGTATTTTGTTACCATTATTGGTCAATCGACCATGTCCAGACAGTCGTACCTATTCCTTGTGGGGGCCCCCCTCTAATGATCAAAGTGTGAGTTTTCTCTTCTCGATGGCCAGGGACGGTTATCCCACCCTCTGTTCCAGTAGTTATTGATGTTCCTCTTTCTATTTCTACTATAGTGCCCCACCTGTGTCCATGGCCAGTCCTGGGCTTCCTCCCAACAGTTAGGGTCACCATAGTTAGAAGTATTTAGAGGTGGGTAAAAGAAGGAGAGACGCTGTACGTCGATCCCCCCCCTTTTTTCTAAAGCTGGCCATGAGGAGATATAATCAGCTGTGGCGGGGTCCTCACAGTTAAGTACGATACAGTCGCCCTGTACACTTTTTTTGGTATCGCCAACCCAGAACACTCTTCTCATTGAGATGATTCTGCTATGGTCAGATGGATGAAGAGGTCTGTTTTGGCTCAGCCACTGCAGAACCTTATTGCGCAAGGACCAAGGGGGTTCATCCATACCATCTGCCAGCTCGGTAACCCCCGTGAGTACAACAGTGTATGGGGTAGCCTCGGGCGGGAGATGCATCGGACGCCTATACCTTGGGCCTCTCCTCTCATTAACTTGTGACTGGGGCGGTTGGGCTTTTTGTGGTGTTTGTTGGGTAACCTTCTGCTTTGCTACTTGGCTGTTTGACTCCTGAGGGGCCGGGGTCTTTTGCAGATTATTAATTGGACCTTTTCGTTTTTCAGTCCCTTCTGTTGAAGCAGGGTTAGAAGTGGTTTGTTTGTTTAGCCTGTCGTTTTTTTGGACTTCCGGGTACACAACGCTTTCAAGCGGTTGAGGCTTAGGCCTTGTGACTGGTAAAGGCGGGGGTTGGGCCGAATTATTTGTATCTTTCGTGCTCCCCAGACCTTTAGCAGGTGTACCCAGAGTATCCTGCTTAAAAACTGGTGTATTTAATTTTGCTAATTGTTTCTCAATGATCATGATGCTCTTCTCCAGTGGTTGCAAGTGATGTTTTAGGAGCCGCCCCATGCTGTTTGTAATAAAATCATGCAGTGTTACACATGCCGTGCATGGTTTCTGCATGCCACCCCCGGGGGCTTGATTCTCTGTCATCTCTCGGCGACCAGCATCATGAAGAGTCATTATACAATCAGCACCACTATTGGGAGGGATCAGTTGGTCTGTAGTTACTTTAGGGGGAATTGAGTTGTTATGCAAAGCTAATATAGTCTCGTGTGAGGTCGATTCTATGTTTTGCCTCTTAGATATGGCACCCTCCCGGATGCCCATAGGATTAGAGTCTGCACTATCCACCTCATTTTGTGAAAATTGAAGATCTGGAGTTTTTTCAAGATCCTCACAGGAATTAGACCCCAGTGATAGTTGGGTGGCAGATAGGTCAACAATATTTGGAACTGTGTGTATCAATACATTCGCATTATCAGGTTGCTTGAGCAGTGGAATGATTGGACCTTGGTGAGAGGGGGTTTGTGCAGAGGCCAGAGGCCCCATGGATGATCTTCGTGCCACCTCTAATTCATGAGATACCCTGCGTTCTAAGATGTGTATGCTTTTATCTATGACTTCATGGGTCTTAGTAATGAATAAGTCTAAAGGGCCTGTGATGTCAGTTAGGCTAGAGGTCTTTTTGCTTCTAGTACGCTTATTCATGCTTAATAGCGTCAGTTACAACACAATTATTAATAAAAGCAAAGCACATAAAATGTCAGGAGGCAACGATGGGTCACACTAGAAAATGTCAAGCTGAGAATGTAAATACCGTGGCCCAGTCCAGTCCTGCACAGTCTGGAACGGGCTGAAACGGGCCCGCCCTTGGCCCGGGCTTCGCCCGGCGTCCCGCGAGGCGGGGGAGACGCTGGCTTTATGCGCCTCCTGGCGCGGCTTGTTACGTTGCAGCCCGCTTGGGCTGATGGGGCTTGTAGTCTCCTGCCCTGCTCTCCACTCGGCGGCTCGGTTTGTCCAGCGAGCGGCGGGAGGCGGGCAGGATAAGCGGCTGGTAAGGCTGGTGTGGCTTTTCCCCTCAAAAAGGCGTCAGTGATTTGGCAGCGCTCTCTGTTCCCAAAAGCGATTCCACGCTTGTCGAGGAAGACGCCGGCTTTATGCGCCTCCTGGCGCGGCTTGTTACGTTGCAGCCCGCTTGGGCTGATGGGGCTTGTAGTCTCCTGCCCTGCTCTCCACTCGGCGGCTCGGTTTGTCCAGCGAGCGGCGGGAGGCGGGCAGGATAAGTGGCTGGTAAGGCTGGTGTGGCTTTTCCCCTCAAAAAGGCGTCAGTGATTTGGCAGGGCTCTCTGTTCCCAAAAGCGATTCCACGCTTGTCGAGGAAGACGCCGGCTTTATGCGCCTCCTGGCGCGGCTTGTTACGTTGCAGCCCGCTTGGGCTGATGGGGCTTGTAGTCTCCTGCCCTGCTCTCCACTCGGCGGCTCGGTTTGTCCAGCGAGCGGCGGGAGGCGGGCAGGATAAGCGGCTGGTAAGGCTGGTGTGGCTTTTCCCCTCAAAAAGGCGTCAGTGATTTGGCAGGGCTCTCTGTTCCCAAAAGCGATTCCACGCTTGTCGAGGAAGACGCCGGCTTTATGCGCCTCCTGGCGCGGCTTGTTACGTTGCAGCCCGCTTGGGCTGATGGGGCTTGTAGTCTCCTGCCCTGCTCTCCACTCGGCGGCTCGGTTTGTCCAGCGAGCGGCGGGAGGCGGGCAGGATAAGCGGCTGGTAAGGCTGGTGTGGCTTTTCCCCTCAAAAAGGCGTCAGTGATTTGGCAGGGCTCTCTGTTCCCAAAAGCGATTCCAAGAAAAGCTTAAATGACAAGTCCAAAACCTCATTAGGGGCTTAACTATAGTTCCCACTTCCCGTTTCACAAGGACCCAGTCCATGAATGCAGCTTTACTTAGTTGAAACAACACAACAGGATCCATCTATGACCAGAGCCACTCTACTGTCTCTCTACTTGGACATATGTGTCATTTTGTGCTTCTTTTCACATATTATTGATTTTTGACATTCAGATATTCATGATTTTCAATATTATGATTTGTGGAAATATTTTTCTTACTTAAATATTTTTATCATATGATTTCCATATTAATTTCATTTTCCAAGAAGCATACACAAAACGACTGTTTCATTCAAGTTGTTCACCGAGAGACATGTATACAAATAGGAGGATTCATTTTGTCCTTCTTTGTGTATTTAACTTTAGCCATGTATAGTTACAGACAATATGTATCGTACATGTTTAGATGATTTGTATTAATAAAAGTCTTTTTTACATTATTTATTAATGATCACTTAGTCTTTTTCTGTATTATGATGCAATTATGCTAGATAATGCAAATTAAAACATGTATTGCCTAGCTATCATTATTTACACTTGAAGCTTTAATTAATGACATAATTTTTGTTTCTTTTTGGTACTTTACCTGAGCTTTTTTTTTACAACTTTGCAAAATCAGCTGGTCAAATGTAATAAGTGTGTGAAAGTGCAGTAGTGGAATTTGAGTAAAATCAGTGCCTACTCGCACCTCCTTGGCAGTTGTAAGACTGCAGAGGATTTGCTGTGTGGCAGGCCAGGGCTTACCAATCTGCTGCGCCTGGATCAAAGACAGGCATGCTGGATTCTGTGCCGGATCAATTATTGCCACAGTGCCAAGATGCAAAAGTCGAGTGGCGTGGTTCCCGCTACTAGCAGTTCAATACTGCTTGTGCCACCTGCACTATGCAGGTTTTCTGGCCTGCTCTGACAAACCTGCCTCTCCGCCCCGGCACATGTTGCATAGGAAAACAAAGCACTGTGTCAGGCTGCGAAAGGCAGGTGGCAGACTTCAAGAGCAACATCACCGTCTTTGGCCCGCCCCGTCCCAGCTAAGCTCAATACAGCCAATCGGAGCAAATAGGCAACTGCAAACATAAAAGGCCTAAAAACCTAAAAAGAGATGGATGGGATATACAATACTGGATCTTGGATACAAGATGCAGGGGGCGCCGCGCGAGCTACTCTAGAAGTGTCGGTGAGGTAACTGTAGGTCGCAATCAACCAGTTGGAGACCCCTGACTTCAATACACTAATTCTATTACAGGATCAGAGGCTTCAGATTATGCTTTCTCTTTCTTTTACTGCAAACAAACAGCAGCCAATAAGATCATTTATAAGATTTATAAACAAAACATTCCCAGAATGCTTAGTGTGGATGTACAATAACCAGAGAGACTAGGCCTATATAACAGTCCTCAAACCAGAACACTTCCTCTTTTTTTGCTGCTCCTCACAGAGATAAGTGCTCAACTTGTTTCTTGCCCTTTTATCGTGCTAATAGTTGTTTCATTGTCAATAGCTTTGGTTATAGACTTTATTTCTATGCATTGCAGCTTAATTTTCATGCTCATTTTACTTGTTAATGCTGCCTAGACCCATGGGCATCCGCAGAAATGTTTCCGGGGGGGGGCAACATTTTAACTTCATCACCATCCTCCGACGTGATTGAGCACAAGTATTAAATACATTAAAAAAAATCTAATAAGACAAATAGCTTAAATAAACAAAGAAATCCATAGGGGGAAGAGGAAAATCTTGGGAGGCGCCATAGCAGATGACCTGGCAACTACAATAAAACAGAGGGAAAAACTAAAAATGACCGGAAAAAAACAAACATTCTAAATCGGGTTGATGTGGTTCTAGAGTCTGGGTACTCACAAACTTTCTCTCGGGGGCCAAATTTACAGTGTGGTTTGTGGCGAAGGGCCGCACCGGTGGGGGTGGGGACAGTGGGGGAGAGGGGTGGGGCTAGAGCAACAAAAAAAACTATGACCATGAGGTTGAACACAGGTCCCTGCAGCGGACGCCTTCGTCCACTGAGCCACTAGACCCGGCATACACACATCTTTCTCTCTCTCTCTCTCTCTCTCTCTCTCTCTCTCTCTCTCTCTCTCTCTCTCTCTCTCTCTCTCTCTCTCTCTCTCTCTCTCCCTCTCTCTCTCTCTCTCTCTCTCTCTCTCTCTCTGTCTCTCTGTCTCCCTCCCTCTCTCTCTCTTCCTCTCCCTCTCTCCGTCTCCGTCTGTCTCACTCACTGTTTGCCTATCTCTCTCTCCCCCTCTCCCTCTGTCTGCCTTCCTCTCTCTCCCTGTCTCCCTCCCTCTGTCTCCCTCTGTCTCCCTCCCTCTGTCTCCCTCCCTGTCTGTCTACCTCCCTCTGTCAGTCTACCTCCCTCTATCACCCTCCTACCTCTGTCTGTCTCCCTCTGTCTGTCTCCCTCTGTCTGTCTCCCTCTGTCGGTCGCCCTCTGTCTGTCTCCCTCTGTCTGTCTCCCTCTGTCTGTCTCCCTCTGTCTGTCTCCCTCTGTCTGTCTACCTCTGTCTCCCTTCCTCTGTCTCCCTTCCTCTGTCTCCCTCCCTCTGTCTCCCTCTCTCTGTCTCCTTCTCTCTCTGTCTCCCTTTGCTCCCTCTGTCTCTCTCTCTCTCTCTCTCTCTCGGTCTCCCTCCCTCTCCCTCCCTCACCCTCTGTCTCCCACCTTCTGTCTCTCTTTCTGTCTTAGTCCTAGCCTCTGTCCCTGTCTCTGCCTCTATCTGTCTGTCTCTATCTGTCCCTGTTTCCCTCCCTCTGTCTCCCTCTCCGTCTCTCTGTCTGTCTCTGCCTGTCTTCCCCTGTCTCTGCCTCCCCCTCCCTATCTTTCCCTCTCTCTGTCTCCCTCTGTCTCACTCACTCTATCTGTCTATCTCTCTCTCCCTCCCTCTCTCTGTCTCCCTCCCTCTTGCTCCCTCCCTCTGTCTCCCTCCCTCCCTCCCTCTGTCTGTCTCCCTCTCTCTGTCTGTCTACCTCCCTCTGTCGCCCTTCTCCCTCTGTCTGTCTCCCTCTGTCTGTCTCCCTCTGTCTGTCGCCCTCTCTCTCTCCCTCCCTCTCTCTGTCTCCCTCCCTCTCTCTCCCTGTCTCCCTCCCTCCCTCTCCCTCCTTCTCCCTCTGTCTGTCTCCCACCCTCTGTCTGTCTCCCTCCCTCTGTCTGTCTACCTCCCTCTGTCGCCCTTCTTCCTCTGTCTGTCGCCATTTGTCTCCCTCCCTCTGTCTCCCTCTCTCTCTGTCTGTCTCCCTGTGTCTGTCTCCCTCCCTCTGTCTCCCTCTCTCTGTCTCCCTCTCTCTGTCTCCCTCTCTCTCTCTGTCTCCCTTTCTGTCTCACTCCCTCTGTCTGTCTCCCTCTGTCTGTCACCCTCTGTCTATCGCCCTCTGTCTGTCTCCCTCTGACTGTCTCCCTCTGTCACCCTATGTCTGTCTACCTCCCTCTGTCGCCCTTCTCCCTCTGTCTGTCACCATCTGTCTGTCAGCCTCTGTCTGTCTGTCTCCCTCTGTCTGTCTTTCTCCCTCTGTCTGTCTGTCTCCCTCTGTCTGTCTCCCTCTATTTGTCTCCCTCTCTCTCTCTGTCTCCCTCTCTGTATCCCTCTGTGTCTCACTCCCTCTGTGTGTCTCCCTCTGTCTGTCTCCCACTGTCTGTTGGCCTCTGTCTGTCGCCCTCTGTATGTAGCCCTTTGTCACCCTCTGTCTGACTCCCTCTGTCTGTCTCCCCATGTCTGTCTCCCTTCCTCTGTCGCCCTCCCGCTGTCTCCCTCCCTTTGTCTCCCTCCCTCTGTCTCCCTCCCTCTGTCTGTCTCCCTCTATCTGTCTCCCTCCCTCTGTCTGTCTCCCTCTGCCTGTCTCCCTCTGTCTGTTGGCCTCTGTCTGTCACCCCCTCTGTATGTAGCCCTTTGTCACCCTCTGTCTGACTCCCTCTGTCTGTCTCCCTCTGTCTGTCTCCCTCCCTCTGTCTCCCTTCATCTGTTGCCCTCCCTCTGTCTCCCTCTGCCTCCCTCTCTCTGTCTCCTTCTCTCTCTGTCTCCTTCTCTCTCTGTCTCCCTTTGTCTCCCTCTGTCTGTCTCCCTCTCTCTCTCTCTCTCTCTCTCTCTCTCTCTCGGTCTCCCTCCCTCTGTCACCCTCTGTCTCCCTTCCTCTTTCTCTTCCTCTGTCTGTCTCTCTGTCTGTCTTAGTCTTTGCCTCTATCTCTCTGTCCCTGTCTCTGCCTCTATCTGTCTGTCTCTATCTGTCCCTGTTTCCCTCCCTCTGTCTCCCTCACTGTCTCTCTGTCTGTCTCTGCCTGTCTTCCCCTGTCTCTGCCTCATCTGACTATCTGTCTCTGTCTCCCTCCCTCTCTGTGTCCCTCTCTCCCTCTCTCTGTCTCCCTCTGTCTCCCTCTGTCTCACTCACTCTGTCTGTCTCTCTCTCTCTCTCTGTCTCTCTCTCTCTCTGTCTCTCTCCCTCTCTCTGTCTCTCTTCCTCTCTGATGTTTAATCCTTGGGGACCTGCTGATGCTTCTGAGCAGCACAATTAACAAGTCTTAGGCAGGGGACGTGAGCTTTAGTCTCTCACAGCAGCCCACAACGATCAGATAAAAAGGTACGGGGCGCGGGTGGGGGCGTTTGGGGAGCGAGGTTAGTGACAACATTCTTAGTCTAAAAACTGTGAAGTGACAGACCAGATCGAAAGATTCTTTCTTATGAAATTCCATCCGTTTGTGCAATGGGGAGAGTGCTCTATACAGCTAAGAGTGAAAGAACTCCGGAAAAAACACTAAGGACTGAAATAACTACATTTAAAGAACAATTAGGCCATATGCATCAACATCCAGATTTGCGAATCTCAAATAGCGATTTTTTAGAAATCGCTATTTGAGATTTGCAAATAAGTATGTATGTAGTGGGCATGCATCCGGTAGTGTGCGATTCACACTCTTTCCCCCAGGAAGGTATAGTGTTGTATTCTGTTATGAATGGACAATATATCAGCTGTGCGCTATATCAACAAGCTGGGGGAACCAGATCCTCGATGTTGGTGGAGATCGCCAAGGACTTTTGGTACTATTGCCTAGTGCATCGGATAACAGTGATTGCGGAATACCTTCCGGGGCGAGACAATGCAGTAGTGGACTGGCACTCACGCCATTTGAAGGACTACAATGATTGGAAGCTTCACCCATCCCTGTTTCACCAGATCCAATATCTGTGGGGTCCGTTCAACATAGATCTCTTTGTCTCCAGACTGAACTTTCAGTTGGAGTCGTTCTTCAGCTGGAGGCCAGATCCCCTAGCGAAGGCAACAGATGCATTCACACAGGATTGGTCCCTGAGTCTCCATTACGCATTTCCCCCATTTGTCCTGATACCCTGAGTGGCAAATCAAGTTTCTCGACAAGAAAAGGAGATTTTGCGGATCACCCCGATGTGGAAATTGCAACCGTGGTTCCCACTTCTCCTGGAAATGACATGCGATTACCCGGTTCGCCTCCCGTGCTTCCTGTTAATTCTCCAGGGCCCTCATGGAGAGCTCCAACCGTTAGTCCTGATGGGGCAGCTGTCCCTAATGGGCTGGAGGCTTTCTGGCAACAGTGGTCGTTGCCAGGAATTTTGGAGCAAGCTTCCAGTTTTATCCAACAAGCCTGGGCTCCTTCAACCAGAAAGCGATATGGAAGGCTTGGCTGGGTTGGTGCTTGGAGAAACACCTGGATCCTGTGGAAGTAGATCTCTCTCACAACGTGAATTTTCTCTCCCAGAAGGCTGCTGATGGCTTATCCTATAAAACGGTGAATAACTTTCGTTCAGCCATTTCAGCAGGCCATTCTCAACTGGATGGCAAGCCAGTGGGCATGCATCCGGTAGTGTGCAAGCTTTTGAAAGGTATTCGGGTAGCCAATGCACCCAAGTCAAAGTATACTTCTTTATTGGATGTTTCGAAGGTTTTGAATTTGTTTGATGCATGGCCTAATACTTAGTCACTGTCTCGTAAGCAATTGTCGGCTAAGTTAGTCATGTTATTATGCTTATCTTCCTGTCGCAGGGTTTCTGATGTTAGAGTGCTTGATTCAGAGTGTAAGATTTTATTACATGAAGGTGTGACTTTTGTTATTACTGCTCGTACCAAAACTTTTTCCAGATCCATTGATTACAATGTGTTTACTTTGAATGATAAGCTTTGTGTGGTCAGATGTCTCAAAGTGTATGAAGACGTTACATGTTCACTCCGCCCAGCTGGTTGTTCAAGGTTACTTATTGCTTTACAGAAACCATTTAAACCTGTTACTTCCGATACTATTGGCGGATGGCTGAGATTTGTTAAGTCTGAATCAGGTATTGACATTAACTTGTTTGGGGCACACTAAGTTAGGGGTGCTATGGCATCCAAATCATTCATGCTTGGTACCAGTATACATGATATCATGAAAGCGGCTGACTGGTCCTCCAGTTCCACTTTCAAACAATGTTATTATAAACCTGGGGGCGATGTAGCTTCTGTTGTGTTAGATAAGCTTTTAACTTGCATAATCAGAAGCCTCCGGTCCTGTAATAGAAAAAAAATTAGCTAGCATTCGCACCGAGAATTTTCAATTCTATTAAGGACACAGAGGCGAAGATTATCCCGCCCAGGTAAAAATAGATATTCTGAGTCATAGTGTCATGTTTACCATCCTGATTTACCAGTTGATGAGAATTATTACGACTATAAAATTTCTGATCAGAAAGGAGAATAGACCATGGTGTGGTCCTAAGAGAAGTTTGGTTCTCCGACCTTCAGTTTCAAGTTCTACAGTTCCTGTGTTTTGGATGCATTATCGTTTTTCTTGGACTGATACTTATAGAGTTGGACTCTGCTCGTTGGGCAAAGAAAGAGGAAGTGTTCCGGTTTGAGGACTGTTATATAGGGCTAGTCTCTATGGTTATTGTACATCCACACTAAGCATTCTGGGAATGTTTTTTTATGAATGTTATAAATGATCTTATTGGCTGCTGTTTGTTTGCAGTAAAAGAAAGAGAAAGCTTAATCTTTGCCTCCCTTTCCTTAATAGAATTGAAAATTTTTGGTGCGAATGCTAGCTAATTTTTCATTCCTTGCTTGGCTTCACTGATTGCTGCTTTAAAAAATACATATTAAAATACCCATATCAACCTTGAAACGAATCTTGGTGACAATCAAAGCAAATCTGATCTAAATGCTAGCTTGTGGATCAATAGCCTTCCCATGGAAGCTAAATTTGTTTTTGAACAACTCTCAGTGCAAGGTTTCTGCCTCATATTTCATTTTCTGCGGAATACCTCACCTGCACAGATTTGTTTAGAGTTTGGACTACAAGAGCCAGGGTTCATACAGCAAGGTGTCCTTCTTAAGTATATGTAATCATTAAGAGAGGGCGTGCAGGATACATTAAGATCATATATCTGGAAAGAGATTCAAGATGGCATTAAAACAAACCCTTCGACCCACATCAGAAGTGAGACTTTAGAGATGCTGGACCCACATCATCTCTGGGAAGTAACTATACCCTACAATGCTATAAACTTGCAATGAAAAAACAAATAAATAACTGTCTTGGGCAAAAGACAAGGAACGGTTCAAAAAGCATGAGGACTCGAGGCATGTATAGACACATGCAAATCGCTATCCAACAGAGCTACCTGTTTGAAACAATCAAAGGCTGTAATAAAACTAGGTTTTTAACACTGAGGCTTGGCCTATCGCCATCAAACGATGCACTGCCAATGTGGGCCCTAAAACCTAGCTCAATGCTACACAGACTGTGCCTCGGGTCAGAAGAAACTCTCTTGCACGTATTGTGCATGTGTTCCACCTTGCAATCTGAACGCAGAAAGTTACTAAGTAGTATATTTAACACTCACAGATAAGGACATGTCACCACACCATTCTTTTCTGTCTGCAAGGCTCGAATGCCCTGGTAATAGTCTGTCTGGTAAAGGTTTTAACTAGTTATGATAAACTGCTTAAAGCTATGTGCACATCATCTTTGAAGAGGGCATCAGCGCCTTCAGCTGCCTTGAGCAAAAATCAAGATGAACCTCAAAATACCCATGCAATACTGTCAGTAGTCGATCGTAAATTGAGAAAAAGGAAACAAAAATGTAATCCTTAGCTTGCAGCATGTTTGTCCCATAACCCCGCACTCTGCCTACCTCCCTCCTGTATATCGTATATACCCCCATACTGTATTCCTTATCATGACAAGAAAAGCCAACGTACACGTTTGTCTTGTGGTGGTCATTTGTTGGCTGCAGTTTATTAGGAATACAAGGAAACATGTTTCCATGCTATGTCATAACAAACTTCCTTGGTATTGTCTCTTGGCCCTTCTGGATCATTTTCTTTGGTAGGCTGTTTTTTTTGTGCCCTGTTTGCACGGGAAGGGAGTAGCTTCTGTCCCGGAGTTAGGCCATCTCGCCACCTTGTCCAACTTGGTTGTGCCCTGCCGTGTGGCGGGGGGTGGGCTGCGAGCGCCGTCTCTGTTTGCTACCCCCCATTTGGTAGGCCAAGTTACCCAGCCGTGAGGCATCCCAGAGTGGGTGGTCCTACACACCTGTCCTTAGGCCAACTCACCCACCCGTGAGGCATCTGAAGGTGAGTGGACCTATTCTGGCACACCACCGCCATTGCTGCTCCCCCGTTTCGTAAAGATAGGAGCTTGACTAGGGGAGCAGTGCTTATATGCCCCCCGACTCGCCTTCACCTCCAGGTAGGCCCCCTTCCCATTGGGGGGTTCGTATCCCGCCCTGGCCCCCATTGGCCGGGGGTGTCGATGCCACTCCTGCGGCCGCAGGAAGGTGGGGGGGCTGCTTTTTTGGCCTCTTTGTCCCTTTTCCCGCTAAAAGCCGCCCCCCACTAATTTATCTGGAGGGACACGGCGCTGGTTATGGCGCCGGCTCACGAGCCGTCTTCGGGAGCAGCCTCTGCAATAGTCAGAGCAGAGCAAAGTATTGCAAAGTAATGTCTCGCTGCAGGCAAACAAGCAAATACTGTGATGTCACTTGAGCGCACTCTATGATTAGTCCAAGACCTATAGCAGTGCCCATCACATATCCTGTGCTACACTCTCCAAGCACCACCACTTTAACTTTGTGTGCCATCGCGATGTCTCGCTGTGGGTAAACAATTAATTGCTCTGATGTTCCCTGATTGCACTTTACGATTGGATGGAGAGCTATAGCAGTGGCCATAATGCATGTTTTGCTGTGGCGTAACACAGGACCCCACAGCCCCCGCTGTGCGGGCGGGGCACAAGCCCAACGGGCCACTACAGCACAGTTCTCTGGCCAGAGAGCTCCTGATCCAGTCTGTAGGGGCCCCTCAACATACCTTGCAGGGTGGCCCCCTCAAGTTTCGTTACACCAGTGATGTTCTGTTACACTTTCCAAGCGCTGACTTTTTAACCACGTGCGTTATTGCACTATTACAGACAGTGCTAAAAAAAAGACCATTGGCACTAGTGTCCACTATTTGAATGAACAATCAACTATTTTAACCTTTCTGTACAACTTGAAGAGGGTTTATCTGAATCACGGTGGGCATTGGACGGCACTAATAGTATAACGTTTTTTTAGGGTTTTTTTAAAAGGATCATTTGACTGTTCTCTCTTTTTTTACTTGCAGTCTTTTATCATGTAAAAATGTCACTTAACTGTAGCATGATGAATTAAATCAGATCAGATCAGAAAAAAAAACTTTATTATTTTCAAAAACACCTCAGTTGTTACAGTATTTGTCTGGTTAAGCTGCTAAGTTTTCCAGTTACAAAAGAAGGAATGCCATTAGAAAAGAAGCATAAACCTATATACCAGGAGTAAACCCATACGCCTTCAGATTGAAAGCCCAAGGCCTTAACCCCAAGGCCACAAGTGTTGCTCTACTATGTGGGATAAAAACATAACTGTGAAATCCAGCCCAAAAATACAAGCCAATATGGTGCTATATGTGAGTGTACTCAGACAGTTAAATCATTTGCAGAATAGTATGGAGGAAAGGAGGGAGGGAAGTAGAAAGGGATGGAGAGGGACAGAAAGAGAGGGAAAGAAAGAGCATAGAGAATGGAAAGAGAGAAGAGAAGGGAGAAAGAGAAGAAAGCGAGTGAAGTGTCTATGAATCTTTGGACTATTGAACACTTAAAAACAGATATTCTCACACAGAACGGCAAGAAAAATATCTTTTGATCGATTAAAAAAGACATTAACCTGTGATTTATTAAAAACGTGGAAACTATTTAGAATGTACCAAACATTAGAACAGACGCATAACCATCTACACATCAGGAGTCAAAGCCTTACCCGTCAGATGGAGAGTCTAGGACGTTAACCACTAGGCACAAGTGAGTCTTCATGAATTTTAACATAATTTTGATATTCAGCCAAAAAATACAACTCAATTGTTGCCATAGGTGTGTGTACTCTGACAGATAGAATACTTAGGGCCATATGTATCAAGCTAATTAGCATTCGCAAAGGCCGAAATTCTGCGAATTTCGGTCTTTGCGAATGCTAATTAGACAAATGGTATGTATCAAACATGTTTGATGCAAAATAAGGAATAGCAAAATTTGCTATTCCTTATTTTGCGATTGCACTTAAGGAATCGCAAATTTTGCGATTCCTTAAATGCAATGTATCAAACAAAAAATATGCAAAAAATGCCATTAAGGATTCGCAAATTACCACCAACTGCTAGTTGGTGGTAATTTGCGAATTCTTTTCAAAAAGCTTTTTTCCAAAAAACAAAAGGTGCCATATGACGCCCATACATGCCCTTAGGGCATTTATGTGCACCATATGCCCCCAAATGTCTTTTTCAGGGGTGCAGCAGGGTGTTCTTGAGACACCCCTGCCCCCTTGGAAAAATTCCCAATTTGCGATTAGCAAATTGCTAATCGCAAATTGCACTTTCCTTCCTATGGGCCTCCTGGCCCATGGAAATGAATGGGTAATTTGCAATTAGCAATTTGCTAATCGCAAATTAGGAATGCTAAGGAATCGCTATTGAAAAGGGATTTTGTACATACATACCGTTTTGCATTTCCTAAATAGCGATTCCTTAAAATTCGCTATTTAGGAAATGCAAAATAGTTTGATGATACATATGGCCCTTAGAAAAATACTTTTTGAGTTTGGGTTTGCGATTCGGTATTAGGAAGGGGCATGTTTGGGGCGTCCATTCCTCTTACAGAATCGCAGTGGTATGTGTGAATGTTTTTTTTACTGAAATGCAGTTACAAAACATTCACATTTTACATCCTACTTCAAGTAGGTGGTAACCAATTTGCAAATGTGAAGAGCTCCCAAAGGGACCCCTTCACCTTTGTAAATGTTTGTTAAAAGTGATTATCTTTTTGAAACACCATCCTGTTTTCCTTTTTAGGAAAATGGGCTTCATTTAAAACAAATATATTACTTTATTTACAAGCAATCACAGAAAAGGTGGTCTGCTGACCACAGCAGGCCACTATCCCTGTGATTTTTTGCAGTTCCTTGCATAGACCTACCTCAGTGATATTCATGAGGTAGGTCTATTTGCGACCCACTGGGACTCACAAAATGTGCAAAGCTCACATTTGTACATTGCTGTTTGTGATTACCGGATAGTGAATCGCAAAAATGTGCTATTTGGTAATCGCAAACACTTTAGTACATGTGGCCCTTGGTTAGTTACATATCGATTCTATAGATTATGCCTTAATTTGAAGTTAAAAACTTAAAATAGGAGGTATTTACCTCAACTTATAAATTCCCCACTCTGGAGTAAGGTATTTACCAGGTGTAGAAAATACCCCAAACTAATCTGTATAGGGGGACATTGTGTTCAAACAGATGATGTGAGTCTCGAGTGTAGGGTAAATAATAGCTGAAGCAATAACGCAAAGTTTTATGAAATAATTATACCGGTTTTTACATGTATAGCCAGTTCCTTTTATCCAAGCACACTTGAATGAGTGCCAATATTGTACTGCAGGATCTTTGGTTTAGTGCACCTGAAGGCACACTCTTTCCCAGGGTGTCATTGTAAGTAGACATTCAGTATAGATAGCTGGAACAGTAAGAACACTTTGTGCTTATGCGAATCATTATTGGTGCTTGGTAGCCAATATTTAAAATTAGAGGTAATCTAAAATAATGAGTAGAAGAAGGCTACAACTGCAGCAATTCATTATTTTCTATGCATGATTTTGTGACCCATGATGTGTTAAATGTGCGCGTTTATTCCGTGCCTGCTGCTAAGCGTTACAAATGTACATTACATGCGCATAGGGAGTTTGAAACAGTTTATGAACCGATAGTCATTAGCAGATGCCAGAAACTAAAACCAAAATCAAAGAAACAGGTCACAGAAAAGCCACAAAATTCAAAAGGCCAAAATTGGAACTCTTGACTAATGTTCACACGTGACAATATGAATCATGAAAGGTCTATGTGAATCAGCGGCTGTACCTAAAAGTTGACATGCTTAACGTACCTTTTAGTATTACGGTCATCTCATTACAATGCTTACATATCCATACCTTTTCTTTGTATTTCATAATTCTTTGTTCCTGACGGGGGAATCTGACTGGGAATTGCCAATGCCTAGGATAATTCATCATTTTAAAGTGAAGTACATCTTTCCACCTGTACTTAAGTAAACCCCAAACTACTATCCTCCTCAGGAATTACTTCTAGCCCCACAAAGGTAATGGTCTGGGCAGATTTAATGGGGAAAAAGCTGAAGTCCTCATGTACCTGCCCTTAAATGCAACAGTTTCAATTAAACTCATCTAAACAAGCAGCATCTTTTTTTTAATCTGTCACAGCACAGGTCTTCTGGAACTATTAGTTGATCAAGGGTGAAGAGCTAAGGAACAGAAACAAAGCATGAGAGCTGTGGCGACTCATTTAGCTTTGCCAGCATGAAGGCCGGATCCCTTTCGGCAGCTCAGCAGAACCAAGTAGCCTGAGTAAATCCTGTGTCAGCTGCTTGGTAAGGAGGCAGTAGAAAACAAAAGTAAATATCTTTGGCGAAGAGAAGTGTGTGGTGTAAAGGTCAGAGCTGCCGACTTTGGAGCTGGGGAACCAAATTAGATTCTCTGCTTTGGCTCAACATCCTGTGATCTTGGACAAATCACTTAAAGCCCATTTACTTACAGGTAATATTCATTACTCCAAGTCCACGTCTTACTCGTCACAGTCCTTATGTTTGAGTTTATCTCCATTCATGTAGAAGCTAATCATCAAACTTGACTTTTACTTCGCAATCCAAGATGACCCCCATACCATAAGGTATAAATACTTACTTCCTAGGGAGGACTTCCTACTTTCTTTTTTCTGCAGCCGATTGTCATCTTGGCTACGGTATGCATGTTTTTGTTTCTTTTTTCTACAAGAACTGCTGTAGCGGTCTTATTGTTGTTTTGTGGTCATGTTTGCATGCTGGGTATTTAAGATCACCAGTCTCATCTGTGGCTTGCTAGCCAGCATGTGACAGCCTCAGGGGATGTTTGTTTGTTTTCTTTACAAGGCGGGCACGTGGCATGTTCTGCCACTGTGTTATTGGCTCTTGTGCTTGTAAGCTGGAACAATGTGCTATCGCAAGGCAACTGCCTGTTTCAGGTGGGTGCCTCCGTTACAGTAGGACTGCATGTCTTCGCTGTTACACCTGTTCTTTCCGAGCAGGATGGGTGCTCGTAGTCTGCTTTTTATTGGTACACTTCTGGAATCGGCAGTCGCGGGGGATTGCCTGATTCCTGGATGGCACCTCTATGTTCTTGGTCGGACGCATCCTGACGCTTCCTCCTGCTCTTGTGTGGGACCCTGCGCTCCGGTGTTGCGGTTCTTCTTTGGAATGCCTGTCACATTTTTTTTTTGCATTTGGCAACATATGGCATCTGCCTAGCTGCTTGTTGGCACCCCGCTTGCCACTATGAAGTGTCTCATGGTGAGGGCGGTGTTGTCGGGGTTTCCTGACTGGCTTTTTGCTGGTGCTCTGCTGCTGGTCTGGTTTTTCCGCTTCCTTCAAGAGCATACGATCCTGGACTCCTAACAATCAGGTTTCCGAGCAATGCACAGCACAGATACCACACTAGTGGCAGTCACCGTCAATATTCGACTGTCCCTGGATGCTAGCACTCTGGTTATGCTGCTATTGCTCAATTTATCAGGGGCTTTCAATATAGACCCCCATGCAATACTAATCTGTAGGTTTTATGACATGGGTGTATATGGCAGGGCGCTACACTGGCTCTCGGACTTTCTTAACAACAAAACTCAGACAGTCTCTCTAGACTCCTTCAAGTAGCGTACAATGTTGATCAACCAAGGGGTCCCTCAGTTTTCCTCCTTGAGCCCTACATTATTATCAATGTCCATGTGGGCCCCCTTGTGCAAATTGTTAAAACATGCAGATTCAAAATTATATCTTTCACTAACATACCCAATTTGTCATTTCATTTGGTCAGGAGCTCTGGTCTGAGGACTGGTGGCCTGCTGAGTCAGGCTTGACCCCATGCCTGAGACCGTTAGTAAAAGACCTTGGCTTTAAACTAGATAAGACACTATCTATGAACGACCAAGTCAGCACAACCTGTGGTTCTTCCTTTGCCACAATGCACCTACTAGGGAAAGTCTTTCCTTGACTCTCGTCCACCTCAAGGAAAACTCTAGACCAGGCCTTGATAACATGTCGCTTAGACCATGGAAAAGTGTTACTAGTTGCAATAAATGACATACTGATGTCTAACGTTCAGATTGTGCAGAACACTGCTTTCTGGCGAGTTGCAATTTCTCTTCACGCTCCTCCTCTGCACCCATTCTGAAAGCTTTGCACTGGCTGCCAGTCAGGAAGCTCGTCATTTTCAAACTTTGTTGTCTTACTCATAAGGCGCTAACCGGCAAGGCGATGTGCAGACAGAATATCCAGTTGGAAATGTCGACCTACTGAAAAATCTAGTCCTACATATCATGAGTCAGAAATATCGACAGCAAGAATACCATGGTCAAAAATATTGATTTTAAGGTAAGAAATATCGTTTTTAAAAATATAGAAGTCATTAATATTGTTTGCAAAAATATAGTTGTTTAAAATATCAATTTTTTTATTAGTTTTATGTATTTTAGTGTATTTTAAATGTATGTGATGTATTTTTTTTGTATAAGAATTGTTTATGTTTTTGAATATATGTGTTACATTTTTAGTAGTTATCACATTTATTTTAATTACATTTTGCGTTTTTTAGTTTGGAGCTGGTTGTGGGTTCATGGGGAATGGGGTGGAAAGTAATTTAATTATAATAAATTAATGATTATTTTTTATTTATTAATATTCATTTAATTGAGATTTCATAGTGCTAATTGTCGAAAGCAATTTATTATTAATTGGTTTAATCAATATGAATGAATTAATTGCTAATTAATTATGGTAATGGTGTACTTTTCTTTAGATGCAGGCTGTGGGGTTTATAGGGGTATAGGGGTAATGGGTGGGAAGTAATTCATGATTTTAAATTAATAATTCGTTGATAATTAATATTAAATATTTAACTGACATTTAATTAGGGTAATTGTTTAATTTTTTTGTCAGTGATGTCATGAGTGATGTCACTGACCATGTCATGAGTGATGCAATATGTGACATCATCAGCAGTGCATTGCAGGCGCGCGAGTTATAGTTAGCTGAACTAACTATAACGGGGGAATTTCAATAGTTTTGTATGAGTGAAATGTCCAGCTAACTAGTATATGTGTCAAACCTATGGTTTTGTCAGTGAATTTCTAAGGTTTTTTAAATGCCAATTTCTAACTATAACGTGGCTGAAACCTATGGTTTTTTTCAGTGAATTTCAAAGGTTTTGTAAATGATAATTTTTAAATGAATTAATTATGATATTTCTTTTTTTTTTAATAATTTCTTACATTTTTATTATAAAGATGTATATTTATTTTATTTTCTAAGTTATATTTCATATTTGTAATGTAAAATAATAACAAAAGTACTTTCCAAATTTCGTTTTTTAATTAATTAAACTATTTTTACAGTATATTAAAATTAAATTCTATATAATTCCTTTTTCATTTTTTTTGATACGTGATCGTACCATACTTTGAACGGTAAATCGTCCTCTGCGCAAACCCATGCACAGGATACGGATACACTTTGACATTGCGCGTCACATCAACGCTTCCGCGTGACATCATGTACGGCGTTCCGTACGCGCACGCCGCGAAAGTTTGTAATTGTTCATAAACATATATTTATGTATTTAATGTACATATTAAGGGAAGACATTATCTGGGATAATCATGAAAATAGTTTTTTTAACTTATAATAGGCGTATAATACTTTTAAAAGCAATTACGCAAATCGCAAGTACGTCGTTCACACTCGCATCGTAAGAGCACCGTAAAGGCACAGAAAGCGTACACAAAGCCATGTGACTTTAAAAGAAGAGACTAGATTGGTTCATAACACTTCCTATTCCAACTCTTGAAATACCCCTCCTATTTAAATCATTCTACTTTGACTTTCTAAGAAGAAGGATCTCTTCTCTGAAGCCTGTCAAATTAGAACGATGACAACACCTATGGACTCATCTTCCAGCCACTCCTCTGATGGATAATTTGTTGCAGAAGCACCTCAGAGGAAGGAAAAGGAGGCGGTCATTTGGAAGTTTTTTACTTTCCCTGATGGGGAAAAAAAGGTCAATGCACCTCTTGTGACCTGTAAAATTTGCCAAACTACACTTTCCAGGGGCAATCCTGCAAAAAAATATTCATTTGGCACTGCAAGTATGGTGCGGCATGTGAAGACCTTGCACCCTAACAATTTTGCAAGAACTGCAACACGGAGGTTGCAAGAGGACTCACCTGCTGCTGTAGCAACTACATCAAGTGCACCACCACCACCTGTGGGAAGCAGTCCACAACCCCAGATAGAACATGATTTTGGTGAAGTTAAAATCCTCTGCATTTATTGTGACGAACTTTTATGTTACGGTGAACAGTCTATCAACCTGATAAAACACAGGAAGCATGAGCATCGCTGTCATCGTCATTAGTTTTGTTTTCACATTCCATTTTGTTCCTGTTGGACACTTTTTGGGTTACTGTTCTATTTTTTTAGTTTAAAAAAAAAACTTGTTAAAAAAATACAAAAAAAATAGAAAACTAAAAACACAAAAAAACAGTTCTTTTTAAAACTACCTTCAATGGTCAAAGAAAGAACTATATTTCTATGTTAGTGTGTAAAAGCTTGTCAGAATGAATGTGTAGTTCATAAATGAATGAATGAATACATTACTACTGTATGGTGAATGTGAAAGTGCAGAACTATAAGGAAGTGCTACAGCATAAATCTATAAGGTATTTATAGTATAGTGTAGTACTTCCGAAGCACTTAAATGTAACATATCCATATAAATATGTTACAAATCTATGCTTCAATTTGCACGGCTGGTGAAACTACCTGGGTGAATTTGTATGTGTTAGGAGCGGATTTACAACCCCCTTGTGCCTCTTTTACACATCTGTTGCGTAATTTTTGTGATGCAGCGGTGGTGCAAAAGATGTGCCATGGTGTGTGGTATTTACAATGACATGCATATGGAAGGTGCATCACATTGTAAAGCCCTGCACCAGATGGAGGCTTTCCTGCACAGAGGAGGGGGGGGGGCGTTGGAGTTGTTCTGGTGCAGGAAAGCCTCCTAAAAGTGACTAAGTGAAATCTATAAGATTTCATTCAGTCACTTTTACGCTTATGCTGCATCTTGAAACAGGTGTAAGGATTGACACAGCTTTGAAGCATAGGGCCCCAAGAGCATTGCTGGAGCTGCGTTGTGTTTCTAACGCAAGTCAAGCAATGCGCCACCTTCACATCACAAATACATCACATATCTGTGCCGTTTTTGCCCCATAATATACCACATTGTAAATACAATGCATCCATGGTGGTGATGTCACAGTGCACAATAACTGGCATATCTCTGGGGATGTACCACTTATTGTACATCTGCTGATTACTGTTTGAATGTAGTGAATGGATTACTACACACTGATTAATGAGTCACTACAAAACTATAACAGGAATGACAGAGTGTTTTGTGCAAGTGTGAGGATAAAGACTGGGGAATTTAACATATAAAAGGTAAATTTGCAGGTGCATAGAACAGTGCATGCATAGTCTATAGGACATTCAAGCAGTCCATGCCCTAAGGCCCACTTTCACCATGAGTACTTAGGTACTGACTGAATGATTACAATTCCGCATGCAGAGTGTGTGGCTGAATGCATAGCAGCTTTACCTTTACAAAAGTGTAAAGGTAAGCACATACTGCTGTATGGTTCACTACAATACTGAAACAGTAGTATGATAGTGTTTGCTGGAAGTGTATGGATACACACTGAGGAATTGAAGGTATAAAAGACAAGTTTGCTGGTGCATAGAACACTCCATGCACAATCTATAGGGGGTTGAAGCATTCTATGGCCTAAGGCCTATTTTAATCCATGAGTATCTAGATAGTGAGTGGATGATTACAGTTCTGCAAAGAAAGTGCCTTACTAAATTTATTACAGCTTCAGTTTTACCACGGTACAATGGAAAAGAACATACTGATGACTGGCTCACTACAATACTGAAACAGCAGTGTCAGAGTGTTTGGTGGAAGTCTAAGGATACAGACTGGGGAATTGAAGGTATAAAAGACAAGTTTGCAGGTGCATAAAAGACAGCATGCATTGTCTATAGGGGTTTAAAGCAGTCAATGGCGTAAGACCTACTTTGCTCCATGAATACTTAAGTACTGACTAGATGATTATAGTTCTGCAAACAAAGTGCCTAACTAAATTTATAACAGCTACAGTTTTACCACAGTACATAGATAAGCACATACTGCTGAATGACTCACTACAATACTGAAACAGCAGTGTCAGAGTGTTTAGTGGAAGTGGAAGGATACAGACTGGGGAATTGAAGGTATAAAACACAAGTTTGCTTAGGTGCATAGAAGACTGCATGTATAGTCCATAGGGATTTTAAGCAATCCATGCCCTCAGACCCACTTTGCATATTTTAAATCAATACAAAAATGTAAAGAATGAATACCTGAATCTATAAGTGCTTCACTTTTAGTACAATGAATACATTAGTAGATAGTGCTCAAACCTTTATTATTTTTAAACAATTAATTTTTATTCTTCTAACATCTCATAATTTAACAGTGCTTCTAAAACAAGTTAATCAGGTATTTCATACACATCAATTCCCTCGTTAGCAGTTTCGGAATTAATTTGTTCTAAAATTTCAACATAATTTAATGCTTCCACAAAATCTGCATCAAAGCTTTCGTCTTCGAAATCATAGCGCATGTCTGCAGCACTAATTTCCCCTTCTTCACTCTCATTGCCTGTGACAGATACGATTAGTTCTTCAATTTCACTCAAGGTAATTTCCAAAATCTCCTCAGTATGGATCTGTACTCTTTCCATAAATGTTCTCTTATGTTGTAGCTCCTTGTATAAAAATATAAACAGTTCATTTTATCTGTTTTCTTAATACATAATACAACCTAGCATTTTCAACTATTTTGGCCTAAAAAAATTTATATAAATACCATTGTCTAATAACATTCCATTAGTAGAGTTTTACTCCTTTATAAAGTTATATAAATATAATTACTTATAAGGATATCCTGTTCTTAAGTTTTCTTAAATTTTGAAACCAGTCACCCCTTCTGACTACAGGAAAAGACTCAGGCTGTTATAGTAAAATGCAGTACTAAAAAATGTAGACTATGTCTATTCGCCTTATCCATTCCAAAATAGTAAATGTGTTTTAGTAAAATGCAAGAGATACTATTGGTTGTCCAGAATAACACTGTGTATCTGTGTATATTTAGGTACCATTATCACACTACTTTTCAAATACTTCATGTCTTTTCACAGGAATAAACTCTTAAAGACCTATCCAGTACTCACCTTTTAACATAATTAGAAAGTATTATTCCTTATATAAGTTGAAAATACTCACAGCAACAGGTTTAGAACACTGGTACACTCAGTATATAATATATTGAAATGTCTTTAAAAGATACAAACCATTTAAAAAAAATAATGTACTCCATCCATGTTTTGTTACTTCAGCTCGGTAGGAGCACATTCCATCGACCATTTTTAACAGTTACTTGTACTTACCTTAAGCATAATAAATAACAAAAACATTATATATTATAAAATTACCATCTGTGGAAGACACAAAAAAATACAGTTACAATATATATTTTGTGCTGTTCTCAGAATATATTGAATTTCACAAGAAACAGTGAGTTCAATAGTACTCATCACATAACAGCGGGCAAAAAAAAGACAATCAATAAGATTATCTTAAAAAAAACATTCAACATTCTCAATAACAATCTAAAAAATAGAAATAAAAGATATCTTAAATGTTTTTTTCTAAGAGCAATTTCTTACGTAAATATGACACATCTCAAACAATAATAAAATAACAAAACATTATGATTAATTTTCATACACTGTAAAAAATGTTACTTACAAATATATGCTGACAAAATATACAACAAAAAGTCCTGAATGGTTTCACATACTTTTCCGCACGGCCAAATAGTATGCGTCAAATTTTTAGTTTGGAAATTGTTCAATAGTAATCCTGAGCGTCTGCCTCCCAGCCTTCTGATCCAAAACCACGGACATAATTTGCTCCGTCCCCCAGTGCCCATCCCTCAGCCCGACGCTATTCAACATCTACATGGCCACCCTCACACAAGTTGCCTGCCATCACAACCTCAACATCATCTCCTACGCCGACGACACCCAGCTCATCCTCTTTCTCACCAAGAAGCCACATACCACCAAAAGTAACCTCCACGACACAATGAAGGACGCCACAAACTACATAAAGAGCAGCTCTCTAAACATTAACTTGCACAAGATGAAGATCCTCATCCTCAGACCCACCCCCTCAGCCTCGGACGACTCCTGCCACCGGACTACACTGTGAAAAGTTTCAACACCTACCGACCATGTCCACAACCTAGGATTCATCCTCAACTCCTCCCTCTCCATGTGTAAGCAAGTCTACACCGTCTCCTCGTACTGCTATAACACCCTCCACATGCTCCGCAACATTTACAAGTGGATCCTAATCAAAAGAAGAACAGTGACACAGGCCCTCATCAGCAGCACACTACACTGTGGCAAAACACTCTTCACAGGAATTCCAGCCAAACACCTACAACAACTACAACAAATCCAAAAGACCTCCACCTGAGTGATCATCAATGTCCCCTGCTGCAGCCACATCACCCACCACCTGATACACCTACACTGCCTCAATATCAACAAGAGGATCACCTTCAAGCTCCTCACCCTCACTTACAAAATACTCTACAACACCAGTGTAACCTACCTTAACAGCAGTAATCCTGAAAGGCCAAATTTTGTTCCTAAAATTTTGGCTTTAAAAATATTAGGTAAGAATTCGGTAATTCTTTATGCAAACGTTGTTCAAAAACCAATTGACTATCATTACAATGTATCCAACTTTCAGACACTTTAAATAAATAATGTAATGTCCAGATGTTGTAGAAGGTCCATCATGAAAAATAATTGCAACAGCTACAAAAGTTCTTCCTGATATTGAAACTTGACCAGCTACAACATTTTTAATTAAAGTTTCCAATTTTCTTCCATCAGCTCTAAAATGTTGCAGCATTAAAATTACATACTGTCCATATCTTTGTATAAATAATGTTGATGACATTTCTGATTTACATTGTCCACACTCCATGTTTTGACTTGCTCCCCTAATTAGATTGTTAAAAGACACTGATTCACAGTCAGGTAAAGTCAAATATATGAATCTTTCACTGTCAATGTTACTGCTACATGTAAACAAACAATATTCACAATTATGTTCCCATTTATAAGAAAGGCCAAAAAGATTTTCAACATCTATACCTTCATCTTCCAATACAACAAGCATATACATTACAAATTCCTGACATTAAAATATTTGTATTAAGTATTTTCCCCTTGCACTTGTACAGGGCACAGCATAAAGAAAACATAACAGTAAATACTTACATTATAGTTACATTCGCCACATTCCTAAAAAAATTCTTAACATATATTGCAAAACATAAATTGTGTGAGCATTAAAATTTATGGTAAACAAATATAGCATTATATAGCAAACTAGGTGCTATTTCCCTCCTTCCACCTAGTTATAGGCTCCCAAATTTGCCTACCTAGCTTCCTTCCCTTTTTTCCCTTTCTTGCATAAATTGCCATCTCTAAATTATATGTCGCCAATAATTTAGCTAGCCATTGGTGATAGGTCGGAGGTAGGCAATCAAGCCATGCTGAAGCTATACATAGCCTCAGCACTTACATGGCAACAAAGATAAAGTAACCACATTTCATCCTTCTATCATCGTCATTCACATCAAGGAGCATTATTGCAGGAGTTAAAATAATCTTTATTCCTAGTGACCTATGAATGAACACCTCGATATCTTTTTGTGTTGTTTACAAATGAGTACATGTTGCAAAAAGGTGCACTATATCGGCCTCTACGCTTCCACACCATGGGCAGTTGATTCCCAATGTCCCCCCCCCCATTGTGCAATTCTTGCAGGCGTATAATATAATCGATACAAGGTTTTGTAGTGTTGTGCCTGAAGAGCCGCTGAGCACAGGATATTCTGACCCATATCCAATGAAAGGTAAAAACACTCTTTCCCTATATCTAACTTCAGTGCCCATCTATCCGCGCCCCTGTCCATATCATCCTGCTTATACTCTATCAGTTCAGAGTAAAACCTTTTAATTGTACAGTCTGAGCCATCCTGGATAATCTCCATAACTGAGTTCTTTTCAAATCCTGCGAGCCCTCCATTCTTTATTGCTATGAAACTTCTCACTTGTAAATATTTTAAAAATTGCCTTGACTCTAATCCATACTTTGCCTGGATCTCCGAGAATTGCATCATTCCCTGTATACCCATAATATCACCAATCTTCATTATCCCCTGTCTCCCCCATTCTCTAAACACTAAATCGGAAAAGATATCCTTGGGAAAGGCAGGGTTAGCACTGATTCTGGTATACGCGTTGTATTTCCCCAGGACCACATTTTTTTGTGAAAGCCTTCCAAATATTATATACAGCAGCAATCGTCTTAAATCGGGTCCTTTTAAAATAACTTGAGTCTGTGTGCTTCAGAAATACATTCTCTGCCACTAAGCCATATATTGCTAACGTTCCAAGCTCATCCTGCCCTTCTACTTCTGCTCCCCCCAGTAAGCCTGTCATATACTGCAGAGCAGCTGCCCAGTAGTAGAGTTTTAAATCCGGCAGCGCCCAACCTCCCCTATCCCTAGGGAGCGCCAAAAATCTCAACGCTCTCCTCGTCTTGCCCTTGGCCCAAATGAATCTGTTAATCATGTGCTCTAAAATCTTAAACCACTTGGCTTCAAAGAATAGCGGGATTGCCCTAAAAACATAAAGGAACTTAGGGAGGATCATCATTTTCACGATATTGGTACGACCCATTATAGAGAGATGCAAATTCTGAAGCCTATCTAAATCCTTCCTCACTTTAGTAATTATGGGAGTTATATTAACTTCAACTAAAGTATCTAACTCAGAAGTAATAGTAACCCCTAAATATACTCCTGACTGCACCACCCGCTGATCAGAGCAATCCACCTGGTGGTTCTTTATTATTTGCGTCTTAGAAGTATTCAACGCATACCCTGAGACCTGTCAAAACTTCAAAGCCTCAATCTCGACCTATTCAATCGCCTCTGTGGGGTTTGGTATAATGACCGCCACATCATCGGCATATGCAAGTATCTTGCATTGGCCCATACCTGTGGTCAATGGGGTAATTCTTTCATTCATCTCCATTCTACGGACCAGTGGGTCGATGTACATCGCAAATAATAATGGGGAACACGGGAACCCCTGCCTCGTTCCCCGCTTGATTTGTAATGGCAAAGTTGATACCGCATTTACTCGTATACAAGCTACGGGAGCTGTATATAATGCATGTACCGCTTTAACATATTCCCCCTTAAACCCGGCTCTCCTTAAAATATGCCACAGATAATCCCAGGAGACCCGATCGAAGGCCTTTTCTGCATCTAACAACATTACCATCATCGGGTCTCCTGTGACTTCCGTGGCATCAAACAATGTAATAACCTTCCAAGTATGGTGGGTAGTACCCCTCCCGGGAATAAAACCATGCTGGTTACCACTCACCAGCGTATCTATTATACTAGCGAATCTTATTGCCAGTACCTTCGAGTAAATCTTTGTGTCGGCATTCATTAAGGTAATTGGCCTATATGAACCGGGTTCGGTAAGCGGTTTACCCTTCTTTAAGATTATAACAATATCCGCCCCTGCCCAGGATTCCGGTATGGAGTCCCCTACCTGTGCCTGCTGCATTGTATTTACCATATCCTTACTGAGTATATTCCAAAAAACTTTATAAAATTCAATTGGAATTTGGTCTGGCCCTGCCACCTTCCCGGAAGGGAGATTCAGTATGGCAGCTTTGATCTCTTCTAACTCCAGAGGTACGTCTAATCTTTCAGCTTCTTCCTCAGTTAAACTTGCCACCGGTATATCCTGCAAGTATGCACTTATTTCCTCAGGATCTTTGCTTTGTTGCTCATCATATAGTCTAGCATAGAAGTGCCTAAATACTTCGCGTATCCCATCTGAGTCTGTAAGAAGTCTTCCCGCCATGTCCCTAATTTCCCTTACTTCCCCTGTAGCTACCTTTTGCCTGGTGCGAACGGCAAGTGTACGTCCCAGTGTCTCGCTAAACTCGTGACATCTCTCCCTATTTGCCAAAAAGATCCTAGCAGCCTTATTTGCAACATCCTCTTCTGCCTCCATTTTTGCTTTTGCAACCTTACTAAGTGCCTGATCGAGCAGCGCCCCTTGTAGACGCATTGTGACAGTTCCTCCTCAGCATCCAGAGCTGCTTTGAGTAGCTCTATATTTTTCAACAGCTGCTGTTTCCGTTTGAAGGTGTTATAACTTAGAGTTTCCCCTTAAACTCCCGCCTTAAAGGCTTCCCAAACAATGCCTACCGCCGCACTACCCGTTAATCTCGAAAAAGGTTTTAATCCACTGTGACATATGTTGTATGTACTTTTCATCATTCAGAAGCCCTCTCTCAAATGTCCATACCCTCTCTCTTCTCGTCATTGGTGCTGAAGTTAAATTCAAGATCAGCGGATTGTGGTCGGAAAATACCCGAGGGAGCCTTTCAATTTTTAAATAAGAGAGCAAGGAGTTAGACGTATAGAAATAGTCCAGCCTTACGCAGATCCTCTGTGGAGCTGAGTAAAATGTGTACCCCTTGTCTCCAGGTTTTAAACTGCCCCATACATCTGATAGTGCATTATTCCTTGCAAGGCTAAGAAGTGCTTGGCATACCCTTTTTTCCTGCCTTGGTATCTCCCATATGGCCCTGGCCCTAAACCACCCGCGCCATTCATATTAAAGTCACCGGCCTGGATAATACGGGGAGCCCAAGTGGCTAGTTCCACATCCAAAAATTCAAAAATCTCTGGATCTTCCTCCGTAGATCCATAAACTGCCCCTAGGGTAGTCCAATCCCCATTAATAGGACACTCAACAAGCACCCACCTACCCCACTGATCTTCTAATTTCTTTCTTGTTATTATATCCTTGTTTTTAGATAATATAGCAACCCCTCTATTTCTGGTTCCCTGTTTAGAGTATGCCAGTACATGGAATCCTAATTGATCCAAGAGGTACCCTTGTGTCCCCATGATATGCGTTTCCTGTTGTATTACAAAGTCCACCTTCATCTTTTTTAATGAAATAGAGACCCTTTGTTTCTTCTGCCAGTCATTTAGACCGCGGACGTTCCATGTGACTAGTCGGGTACCCATTAAAATACGTCCAATAGTTGTCCAAGCCAGAAAACCTTAAAAAAATGTTTGCCATTTTTGCGTTTGCCACCTCCCTTACTTATTTCATTCATAAGTGGTTTAATGCCATATGTGCTCAACCATCCACCTAACCTTCCTCTTTCACCCATATGCTGTGCTGTGTCAATGTGCCGTGCCCTGTACCCCTCCCCTCCCCCTGAGTCCCCTCCCTTACGAGCTCTCCCCCCTTACTTGCAAATTGGTCAATCCTGACCTATGCATGGCAGCAGAGGCGCCAGGTACCAACCCCCCCCCTCCATTTTATTTATTTTTTTAAATCATTTTACATCTTTTACTATACTGACACTGCCGCTGATACATGATCCGAATTTATAGTTTACAGCCTTAATTGCCCAGTAAGTTCTCCATGCTTACTATTGTTGTGACTTCCGATTTATCTGCCTCACAGCAACCGTCAGGTTGGTCTTACCTTTGTTATCCTTAATCAAATTCCTGACAATCTTGCTGAATATTCTGCGTAAATTGAGTAGAACCAGAACATATGTCCAAAACATTTCGAATATCGCCCTAGCCCCCGCTCCTCTGTCTCCCAGGTTTTTCATCCCTTAGCGCCAAGAAACCGCCTGGTATACGTGCGCTTAACACATTTTTTAAATTCAAATTCAAATATCAGTAACAGTTTGTATTTTACTTTCATCACTACCACATTTCTCATAAACAGAATACAACAGCGAACAGAATATTTTGTTCAGATTTTCAACAATTTGCTGTAGCAAACTTTCAAGAAAAAAACATTAACAACTACATTAGCCTAGCAGTTGACACCAGAACCATTTTCAAACTGATAACCAACATTCTCTTCAACACTGTCCTATTTCTTTTTGCTTGCAATCACAACTTCATCTTGTGTTTTCCTTTCTCTACAGCTTCACTACAGATTTTCTCAATTCTTCTTTTTCTACCTACCACACGCTTTTCAAATATTGGATATGGACCTAGATTGGGTGCATATTCTCTTCTTAACATATTATATCCTTTCACACAACTTGCATCTGCACTAATCTTTGTCTCATCAAAATCAATCAAGTACAATCCAGATAAAGTTCTCGCTCGAGACAAAGCAACATATGCCATACCCTCTTTGAACACAGTACTTCCAATATTCACTAAAGCACTATCTACACTTAAATCTTGAGATTTATGAATGGTCACCGCATACGCCAAACAAATAGGAAACTGTTTTCTATGAACATACAAATCTTTTACAAGCAAAAACCGAGATGCACAACGACTATATTGTACTTCTTCAATTTCATCAAATTTGATTTTCAAAAATTCTATACCATCTCTATTTACATAATTAACAAAATTTACTATTTTACCCATTGCTCCATTTACTAAACCTTTTTCCACATTCAAATTATGTCGTAAAATTACCCTACAGTTTACACATGCATATAAATTATTTTCTAAACCAGCAGTTTTATTTATCGATTTCTCTAAAGAATCCATTTCCTCTTCAACTTTTCAGTCAAAATTATAGTGATTCCTTCATGTTCTATTTTATCAATAGCTTCCAATTTTATAATTTCTTCATTTTCCAACTTTAACATTTCTTCATTGAATATAGAACATTCACGCAGTGTTGGCATTAAGCAGATTACAGATTTGTTTTCTGCAATTCTCATGTATATTTTCTCGGGGACAATATTTTTATTTGGAAACAAATTGGAAAGTAATTGTCTCTGTAAATCTTGTTTGCCATATTCAGTCACTTTTCCAATTCTTATATCTTGAAGAATAGTTCCATAATCAGCATCATTTGCCTGTCGCATATTTGTAATAAGTTCCTTATACTCAAAATATGACCAAAAGTTTACATTTCCAATGCTCACCAAAGACTTTCTGGTATCTTCATGTGCCAGTGTTTTAAACACTGGTTGTCCTTTTAAAGGAGTAAGTTGTAGAAGATCTCCAAAAACTATGACGTGTTTTCCTCCGAATAATACGTCATACTCTGTTTAAAGAATTTGCTGCATTCTTAAATGCACAAAGGCAAGCATTAAGCTTGATACCATGCTTACCTCATCAATAATGAGAAGTTTCATTTTCCTCAAGACTCTTGAAACTTCACAACAAGCTTCTCCAGATAGCTTGTGGTATTCTAATTTGTTTTCATTCTCTACTGTAGCATTAATACATGATGTAAAGTAATTCCTTTAATATTGTGTGCTGCCAACCCAGTTGGAGCAGTGACAACACAAGACAAATGCGACTCAGTTGTTTTCTGTAGATAAATTGTAATTACTTTAATTAAAAAACGTTTTCCTGTTCCAGCTTGTCCACTCACGTACATTCGGATAGGTTGAAATGATGAGCAACAGCACTCTTTCTTTTCATGAAGTAATCCATGGTCAATCTGTTCTCTCACTTGGTCATATATTTATTTCTGGTCAACATTTAGTTGTTCTTCCAAGTTTCCTAAGTTTGTTAAATCTCCTTGAGCTTGATACATTGCTGTTTCCACCTCTTCCATAGCAGTTGCTGCCTCATTTTGAACAATTGGTTCTCCTAGTGGGTTCTGACTCAACGGAGCAGAAGTTTGACTGTCTTGATAACTGTCTCTAGCATTCTCAGCTGCAATTGTAGCTTCTTGCTCTATTTCATCGTTGAACATTTTCACATAATTAGCAAAAACAGGACATTCTATAGTATCTTTACTTGCGTTGAAGGAATCTTCATAGCTCTTGAAATCTCCAAGTAATTCCAATTCTGAACGCCATGGCTTGAAAAGTTGCAAAGGAGCTAAATAGTAAAATTCCCTTTTGTCAGGTGTTTCGCAACTCAGTTTACGGTGATTAATCAAATGTCCTTTTCTTTGTTTCACCAAACTTCCTTCAGAACCAACCACTGCATATATACCATTATTGATGTTTTCTGTAATATGTCGTTTAAAAATATAGTATTTCTTGTACAGATTTAAGTGCTCGATTTAGTGTTGCAGCAAGACCTAAACTCACCCAAATGATTCTTCTAGATTTGAAGTATAGACTCGCAGATGATAGGCGATCTGAACATCCATACGCTCCAATTTCTCGATGAGATAACATCTTCAAACTGTAACTATATCATTTCTTACTTAGACTCTTCTTGTGGGAAATCTCTTCCCACATTTCCTTCAATTCTGTCTTTTCTGATTTGGTTATGTAGGATGTTACATATCGAGCAACAGCAATGGAATTGTCTGCAACATATTGAATATCCATGTTAGCATTCCACATGGACAAAATGACTGGGTTGTAGTCATTTATGTATTTTGACTCTCCATTTCTTTTTAAGTTGTAGGTATTTTTGGAGACTTTCTTGTGATAGTATGTCGCAAAGATGACATAAAACTATTCACTCTTCCTTTCGATATTACAGGACATGAAAATCCAAAATGACATTTGGTGTAGAACTTGTCCTTAGATTTGTACTTTCGACGACAGTATTTCCCACAACGATGGCTTTGGAATCGTAAGACTTGTTGTCTTAAGTCCTTATCTTGTGTACTTTTGGGTATATCACATGTAGCATATTCTTCAATAAAAGACAGCACAGTATCATCTGACTCAGTTCCAAATTTCATACATATTAGCATATGTATGTGAGGAGCACCTCTTGCTTGATACTCCTTTCTCCAAAAGAAATCCAGATCCTCTCCAAGAGGAGGATGTTTTTATTGGTGATAAAAGACATCACAGCTTTGAATCTATGATTGAAATACCTGCATACATTAACTGGATCCAAAGAGCACAATTCTCCAGGTGTCTTGTAGTCAATATTTGGTATATTTGGATTTGCCTCTCGATAACATTTAAGTAAATCATCCCAAGCATATTCAGCACAGCTTAGAGTAAGAAACCATGTAGGAGTTCCTAAGTTCCTTAGCATACAGTTCTCCATGACGATGGTACCAGTGCTCATTAGTACCACACTGACATGCCATGAGATTAATTAGCTGAGATTCCAAAACATTATCTTTTTGCAGTACTTTATCCATAAATTCCTTTGCCGAAATTTTTTCCAGATGTACACCTGTTTTCAATATATGGTTTACTGCATAAGAAAGTCCAGACAAATCACTCTCAAACAAAAGATGAAACAAATCCAGAATACATTGTCGAAATCTTGGATCTTCTGCATATAATCTTGATGTCCGGTATTCAGATGCAGGAATCTGCACAGGTTGGCCATCATATCGTCCTCCTTTTCCTGTGGGAAACAACTGAGGGAAACAACGAGCTTCTAAGCTTTTTTCCCATACAATATTGGGACTTCCTTTTGCTTCTTTCATTTGGAATAACTCTATAGTATTCCCCATCACTTCTTTAGAAAACAGTGAATGAACACTGTAATGTTCATAGATTTCTTCAGTTCTGGACACATCCACTTTTTCAATTTGTCCAGATGGTAAGTCACTATCTTCTTCTACAGTTATTTCTTCTTCTCTCACATACACATTTTTATAATATTGATTATTTTTTACCAGATACAAACTTGCCTTTTTCGCTTTCCTAACATCCACTAATTCTTGCCAGATATTCTTACTCTTAGTAGGAACGCTATTAACAAGAATAACTAAAGGTTCATCCTCTACATTTTCTACACCAATTGTTTCAATATGTTTCTTTAAATCTAGAGGGAAATATACAACTCTTCCCTTTAATCCTCTCTGTAAATCTGAAGGAGGCAATTTTCTTGTCTTAGGCTGCATATGAACAATAGCCTGAAATGGATGCACACATTGAATAAGAATAGACTCATAGGTATTTAAATCCATCAGTTCAGAAGGAATATTTACCAACTCAAGATTATCATGCACAGCTCTAGCAGGCATTTTGTTCTCGTCTAATTTGTTATAACAATATTTACAAATACGCTGATCAGAACCCACATTAAAACAATTCTCTACCAACAAATAAGTTGCAAAATCCTTCCACTCATTATTATTTTCCTTTTTACTTTTTAAATACAGATCAACAGTCCTGGTCTGATTTTTATAATGAGTTCGTTGCTAACACACACAACAATTATTTGGAATTTCACCTAAAATCACCTTAAACTTTGTAATTTCTTGCTCAAAATGTTCTGTACTACAATGTTGTACATTCTCTTCTACATTTCCTTCTATTGATATCTCAATTTCTGCACTGTCTTCCTCAGGCCCAAAATAACTAACCTCAATTTCATCACAAACGTTCTTTACACTTGATACAGATCCATGCAAAAGAGCACTGTTCAACTTTTTTAACAGTAGAGCTGGACTTTTTGCATAATACAATCTTCTGACTAATTTCCACATTTCAGAATGATGTCCTGCTGACATCCTGAAATGGTGAAAAACACTTCGACATACTTTTTTAGAAAGACAAGCCAGAGAATGACCTTGCAAACCAGTATTTTCTCTCACTCTGCAAGGGTCTAGTCCTTGCAACATCTTAATCTTTTGTTTAACACTTTTCTTAGTATAGTTACGTAAGAAATTGTGTCAAAAATCAATAGATTCTTGCCGTACACTGCAAATACTACTACAATTCCAAGTGTACACTGGAGCTTTAGGACGTCTCCCTAAAACTTCATCAGCTAACACCTCTTCTGCATTTCTAGGAACAATTTTCTCTTTCTCAATAGGACAACCATTTCTAAACTCATAAGCACGACCACTAGTGTCAACTGCATGCAACAACTCATTACTCTGAAGATAACTTTCTTCATTAAAAAAAGGCTCAGAACTTGAACTATGTTTCCATTCACCCAAAAAAACTCACAAAAATTACTTCTGTTAATTACTCTTTTCCACTTACTTTTGGCCTTCATTAAATGCATTGGCTTATCTAGTGATCGAATTCTATTGATTACTAAAATAAACAATTTTGTTTTCAATTAGTAAGCTTTCTTAAATTTTCTATACCTTTCTTCTTCTTATAAAATGCTGTTTTTTTACATCCCTTAATTTCTTTAATTAAATTTGAAACAAATATATTATAAAACATTTTTTTCCTAATTTCCATAAATTGGTTTTTCCTCCTTTTACAATACGCTATTTTTTCTGCAGTTGACTTTCCATGATTGTTCTCGTTATTCTTTTTCGTTGCAGACACATTAATACCATTTCCCCTTTGTGCACACTATTCTTAGGGCCAGATGTAGGTAATTTTATATTTTCGATTCTTAAATACCGACTCATACCGAATCGGTATTTCAGAATCGGAAATTGTTATGTAGGTAAAAAATCGGTAACATTTACCGATTCGGAATCACTCGGAATCTGAATTCGGTATTTACCGAATCGGTATTATCCGAATCTGTAAATTCCGAATCGGTAAAACCCATTAATTCCTATGCGCCTCCTGGCCCATAGGAATGGATGGGTTTTACAGAATCGGAATTTACCGATTCGGAAATTACCGATTCGGTAAATACCGATTCGGAAATTTGAAACTGACAAACATGTGAGCCTGTGAACTAATCTGAAACACCAACCACACCCAAAAACAACGGTACAGTGGAGTCAACCAATCAGAATCAAGCACCCCTCCCCAGTACCTGGGAGTGGCCACACCCATGCAGGTGCAGAAGCTGAACAGTCAGGAGAGCAGGAGGACAGACAGAGGAGCAGGCTTCTCTAAGCTTACCTGAACAACACAATGGAGACCCAGGATGGCCAGAGGGATTCAGCAGAGCGCAGGAGGAAACAGAAATTTAACCCTGCAGAACTGCAGGTGCTGGTTGAAGAGGTAGTGAAACACTACAGCAAAATCTTTGGCAAAATGTCTCTGCATGTTGCAGAGTCTGTCAAGCGCACTACCTGGATTGATATCCAAGCAAAGGTAAATGCCATCGGGGTCACCCACCGGGAAATTGATGACTTAAAAAAAAGGTTGTATGACCTGCGTATTATCACCAAAAAGAAACTAGCTGCCCACAGAAAAGAAGCTGCAGCAACAGGGGGAGGCAGAAACCGAGCACCACGACTCACAGACATTGAGGAGCTTGTGGAATCCACCCTAGAGCCGGAAACCATCCATGGCATTCGGGACGCTGACAGCTCCGCCAGAGCTGCAAAGAAACAAGGTAAGAAGCATGGAAAGTATCATTAACCCATTTCCCTGTTTCCCTTCCCCACTCCGTGTGCCTACATCACACTCCAGAACAGGTGTTACTAATGCCCAGCAATGCTTCATGGGAGACGTAGTCATAGGTAGATAAAGCAATGCAGTCAGCATACCATACAGCAAGGGATGCAACACACTACTAAGCAAATGAGGAGCAGGCAAATGTGTGATAGTAGTGTGATTTAATCAAGACACACAGGTAAACTAGTCCACTGACACAATGTCCATGTCTGTCCACAGGAGAGTCATCGCGCAGCATAGCAATGGATAGGGAGAAGAGTAGAGAAGAAGCTGGTCCCAGAACAGTTCAGCGAGGGAAGAACACAGAGCAGGCAGCCAAGACACCTGAGTAAACAACAACACCACAGTCTCGGTCACCTCTGTTGTTCGGGACTCAGGAGTCAGTAGCAGCAGCACAGTCCCCCACACCAACAACACCGTCACCTGTGCAGGAAAGGGCAAGGCGGCTTGATGTGCCCCCTCTCCGCATTCTAGAAACATCTGAGGAGGAAGCGGAGGAGGGTGACATGGCAAGCAATCCACCTGAGTCAGCCAACGCTGAGCAGCAGCCCACTCCAAGAGCTGTGCGGGCCAGTGTCCGAGGCCGAAGGGCACGGGAGAGCGCTGAAGGGCAGGACGTTGAGGGGCCTTCTGCAGTCTGGAGGCCACCATGGTCAAGGTCCAGCACCTGCAGGCAAAGGCAATGATGGGTGTTCAGAGGCAGGTGCGCAGCATTAACAACAAGCTGGATAACATTGACAAGGGCATAGGGAACATGTCGGACAGCATGCAGTCGCTGGCAAATGGCATGACAGACATGACCCAGTGCATGACTGTCCTGTGCGACAAATTGGACAGGGACCACGCCAGCAGACCAAAGCATTAAACCGCTTTGCAACTGCAACCTCCCTGCTGTGCAGACGTTCAGTAGCGATGCAGGATGCAATAGTGCACTGCTGCACCGATTTAACTATGGGGATGGGCAGAGTCACCACTGCCATGGAGCTGATGCTAATGCAACAGGCAGCCACCACAGGTGGAATTCCAATTGAAGCCCATGTTAGATGTCCTTCACATCTAACATGGGCTGCGATTGAAATTGCATAGAGCATATTACCAAGCCCGTTATCGCTGCTTGATCTGCAGTTTTCTGCCGATTAAGCGGCAATAATTTATTCGCCTGTCTTGATAATATGCCCCATAATTCCTTAATGTACAAACATGTACCACATGGCATTCCCATACAATTTCTCAACTCACCTTTCAAATTGATTTGTAGATTAGGAAGATTGGCACTCACACAGTAGATATTCTGATACAGAATCTCTCTAGTTCAGTGTTTGCAGCAGAACTACGAAATGGAAAATTTTCCCTCTCATTTACACATACATACATACATATAAATAAACAATTAAAATCCTTCAAACATTAATTCAAAACGAAACATACATTTCCATTGCTTTAACATTTCTAACCTTTCCAACTGACATAACTTTCCAGCCTACCCCCAACAGATCATTCAAAAGTAAACTGTCAACAGAGGTCAAAAGTTCAGCACTGTATAAAACACTGCTCCTCAACAATTTCAGACTATGCATAATCACTTATAAGTAACAGTAAAATATATATTTTTTATTGATTTTTTCTTGCTTACGTACGCTTATGAAACGACTTTCGGAATTTGCACAGTACGCGTACACTAAATATACCGTAAAAAAAAATATAGCATCTATCTCTCATTTTTTTCAATCCCCGGGGACCCCATCCCCCGGGGCTCAAATATAACGTTCAGCACCGTGGGGGGGGGGGCAAAATCCCAACGGTCCCAGCTGGCCCCCTGCCGGCTCCCTGCGTCCTTCGGGAGCCGTCATTGCTTTTTGTCAGAGAGACCAGCTTACATGCTGCTCTCTCAGATGAAACGGAATCTGCTTTCCTACTTAAAAGAGAACTCTCGCCCTACCATAGCAAACAGCAGTGTCCCAGGGATAGGCACCCCGTAACACTACAGGAGCCGGCCCTGGGAGGTGGTGGTCCACAGGGCCATCAAAGGCCCTACAAAGGCCATCAAAGATTTTGACCTTGGGGATCATTGTAAACCCCCCTAAGCAGTCCTAGGGGGACAGGAAGTCCAATAGCAAATAGCAAACTTTTCCTGTCAATCTACACACTCAATCTACACACATATACAAATAAATAAAAAATCACATTTATTCCCACATTACATCAAAACAAAACACACTTTTATATCACTTGAACTTTTGCACCCTTTCCAACTGACAAAACTTTCAACCCTTCCCCCATTCCACAATCTGCCAGTTACCATAGAAACACTTCAGGGACCACCTAACTCAGCACACAGGTGAAAAGATCATCATACATTGTTGCACATTAAAACAGCAAGTATCCTTGACTTGAGAATATACCAGCTTATCTTATGTAACATTCTTTTCTATCAGTTTTTCTTAACCAATAAAAATCAGGCTTTTAAAAAACAGAAACATGCATCCTAGCTTAGTGTAGAATGTTCTCGAACAACTAATCATTCCTTTTCTTTTTTCAAAACTGTATGTTGTCCACCATTTTAGAAAAAATCTTACTTTTCAAACTGCCATTTCATTTACAGAGACCTTCAGAGTGCATCCAGACCTCTCTTCAAGATGCTTACAGTGTGGATTGTGGGACACATCTATATTTTCTGGAGTCAAAGGTACGCAGAACAGAAAGGAATTCACAAAGACCTACATTTACCAAATGTAGACATTAAATGGATTGGACAGAGAGGATTAAAGTGGCACCAATTGATACCATTGGTGAAATCCTTTTTGCATCTCCAACACCCTGACCTCATAATTGTGCACTGTGGTGGCAATGACCTAGTCAATTTGACTTGGGTAGGTCTGGAAATGCTTATGAAGGACACCTTTGCACAATTGATGACACTGTTCCCCAAAACTGCCTTTGTATATTCTAATATATGCCAAAGGCAGAAATGGAAGCGGTCCAACCACTATTGTCCACATTTTACAGATGAGGGAAACAGAGTCTTCCTATTGAACTTTAGACTCTGCATTGGTACTTACTTGTAGGTACTAAAATCTCCCAATAAACACAAGGACTCTTTTAGAGCCACCCAACATCTAAACACATACACTTCATAAATATCGTAAAAATGTTCTTCTTTCTTCAGTACGCTTATGGGACAACTTCCAATCTTCGCACGGTACGTCGTCCATAGATGCTTGGTGCGCGTACGATAAATCTGACATAAAAAAATAACCTTTATCATTAATATTTTATAATCCCCAAAGAACCCCATCCCCCAGGGCTCAAATGTAACGTTGCGGACCGTGGGAAGAGCCCCAAGGCCTCCACGGTCCCAGCCGGTTCCCCACTTCCTGCAGGAGCCGGCATTGCTTTTCATCACAGAGAGCGGCTTACATGCTTACATTCTACACTCAACAAACTCGTAAACAGACTTCACAGTTTCATTTAAAAGCACCCTACCACAACTAGTTTTTGAAACGCATTATACAATAAAATGCATCACAAAATAGGCTACATACATAGTGACTGTATCGTAACGTCACATAGAAAAAAGAAAGCCACTCTTACGCTACCAGGAAAACACAACAACACTATAAGGCCCAAATTTCCATTGTAGTGATTTCTTAGTTGCAGGTCTAGTTGTCAGATCGACACACACACTCCCTCATGGCTGGTATACACCCACACCACACCCATTCAGCGTATTCGTCACTACACACGTGAGCCTTTGTATAAAAAGGACGGAGCGCACGTGTTGTATGCCATTTTAGAGTTGATCCCAAACCACTGAACAAGGGTCCCACTACCACATGCGTGGCCTCTTTGGTCACTGAGTTAGTGGTGCCTGAAGCACTGAGCAGATGAAGAACCTGCGATGATGATGATGATGGGAGCATGAGTATGTCGTTAGCCATACAGATATCAAGATTCGGCACCATATATGAGACTTCTTTGTTGGAGATCGGGACTACATCATGAAGAAGGTGTCTTTTCCACGAAAAGGTGAGCAGTGAGACTTGAGTATGCATCGGAAGGAGTCAAAGGGTTGTAGCTGACTACATACAAAAATGTGACCTAGTATTTTAGACTAACGCATTCCTACCTAATGTATTAATTTACATGTTTAATTTTTTTTCCCAATAGCAGTAATGTTTTTATAATCACTGAAATGTCCGGAATATATTCACAATACAAACAGTTCCTAGAAATGTGACAATCAACGTCTATAAAAGCGCAATATTATCTAACTCCAAATTAATATACCAACAACTACCAATCATAACATCTTTCTTTTAATATCTTTTAGATGTACAGCTTCACGATAGATTATGTAACACGGATACCGGCAATAGCAAAAGGTGAGCAAAGAAGCTTGTTTCTGAAACAACGACAAGTTATCTGTCAAAGGAGAGAATCTGTAGTATGCAGCAAGCGCAAAAAAAAATTGGGCTAACGGGGCTTCAGCTAGGATGACATAGCTTCCTGGGCCCACACACAGTCGCACCGAGTACGTCACAGGTCTTTCAAACACATTTTGCTTGTTAATGAGGCTTTGATAATCCCCCCGCTTACAGCCCCTGCAGCTCCACTCTTCTTTTTGCTTTAACTTAAGCCCCCACCCCAAAGTTTTCTAGCCCCCCAGCCCCCGATATTTTTGACTGTGGTTGCAACTCTGTCGTGTGTGTCTCTCCCACGTTTTAATGTCCTTTTTTTCCTTTCTCTTTCTTACTCTCTCACATCGTTTCTCTTTCTTTTTTAAAGTTTTGGACGCTGCTATCTCCACTCTGCTGTATACAACCTTATCTGAATTGAAATGATTAACTCTCTTGATTACAGTGAAGGCTTCTTCCACACGTAGAGCACCATATTTCAATCACTCTCTGTGACATCATTTCTCTTTCTCTTTTAAACTTATAGAAAATGCTGTCTGCTTTGACGTGCAGAAGCAAAGGTGTCTTCAAGTTGTGAATTCCACTGGCCGCAGAGTTTGGCCACAGTGTTTATACAATGGTAAGCACAGAGGCCTAAATATACAATGCCTTCATTACAATGCATTAGAAATAAGTCGGCATATTTACAATCCCGTTGTGCCACTTTTGTGTCAGTAACGCAATAGGCACTTCCATGTAGACACCACTTGAACGTGGCACTATAACAGAACTGAAATGTACTAGGCACACTGTAAACATAAAGCTGTAGTGTTACCTTCATTTGTGAAAGGAGACAGTGGGTAGTGTGCAGCAGTTTCACTGTGTAAAATGTATAATTACCTCCAAGTGGTGACAACAGATATTTTACGACAGTCTGACAAACAGATCTACAAGCTTATTACGCCACTTTTCTGTCACTTTTAACATGGGAAAAGTGACGCAAGGAGCTTGTAAATCTACGTCTGACTTTTCAAGAAAAAATCTCAACTCCAGACTCTGCAACACAGTTTTAATGTTGTTTTCTCTCTCTTTCTCTCTCTCACTCTCTGTGACATTATTTCTCTTTCTCTTTTAAACTTATAGAAAATGCTGTCTGCTTTGACGTGTAGAAGCAAAGGTGTCTTTAAGTTGTGAATTCCACTGGCCGCAGTGTTTGGCCGCAGTGTTTATACAACGGTAAGCACAGAGGCCTAAATATACAATGCCTTCATTGCAATGCATTAGAAATAAGTCGGCGTATTTACAAACCCGTTGTGCCACTTTTGTGTCAGTAACGCAGTAGGCACTTCCATATAGACACCACTTGAACGTGGCACTATAACAGAACTGAAATGTACTAGGCACACTGCACACGTAAAACTGTAGTGTTACCTTCATTTGTGAAAGGAGACAGTCAGTAGTGTGCAGCAGCTTTACTGTGTAAAATGTATAATTACCTCCGAGCAGTGACAACAGATAGGTTACAACAGTCTGACAAACAGATCTACACGCTTATTAAGCCACTTTTCTGTCACTTTTAACATGGGAAAAGTGATGTAAGGAGCTTGTAATTCTACGTCTGACTTTTCAAGAAAAAATCTCAACTCCAGACTCTGCAAGACAGTTTTAATGTTGTTTTCTATCTTTTTCTCTCTCTCACTCTCTGTGATATCATTTCTCTTTCACTTTTAAACTTATAGACACTGCTGTCTCCTTTGACTTGTAGAACAACACCTGAAGTGAAGTTGTGAATTCCACTGGCCGCAGTGTTTGGCCGCAGTGTTTATACAATGGTAAGCACAGAGGCCTAGATATACGATGCCTTCATTGCAATGCATTAGAAATAAGTAGGCATATTTACTATCCTGTTGTGCCACTTTTGTATCAGTAACGCAGTAGGCACTTCCATATAGACACCACTTGAACGCGGCACTATAACACATGTAAAATGTACCAGGCACACTGCCCACGTCAAATTGTAGTGTTACCTTGACTTGTAATGCTTCAGCTCATTTACTCACATCTACATAATTCTAAACTCCAATATTCTTTTTTGTTTTGCAGATTACCAATCGTACGTCTTTTGGAGTCAACTTCACAATTTGTTTATACTATTGTTTTTTAAAGTAATTTTTCTAGTTGTTTATTATATAATTATCATTAAGTTTTGTTTACAGTTATTATTTTAATAAAAGTTCATTAAAAAAAACTACATACTACTTTTTGTTTGTGGGGGGGTGACGTTCCACAATAAAAATAATATTTATAATGTTGAAGTACTATAGTAAGATGTTGAAGACTAGGATTGAGAAGTACTGAGTTATATTTTCTCTGGATACACTACAACATGGTAAAGAAATCAAACTAATATGAAACAATGTGTACCACATTTACAAACCTTTTGTGACATTTTCCTATGCAAACCTACCCCCCTACAAAATTAAGTGTGTGGGCCTCAATGACACACCTCAAACCACGGAAACAATAACCCCACAAAGACTTCTATATTGTATGAGAGGGGCTGCGTGGCCCTCCGTCTGGTGCCCTGGAGTCCACCTCACCCAGACCCGGTTTCTGCAGTGTCCTTGGGGGAATCAGCCATTACAATGCGGTCATAAGCACGCGTGATCGTCACCACAAAACCATTAGCACGCATATGGCTTTACCACACATGCTTTTACAACTAGTATGCATTTACCACGCATGATAAACGCATATTCTTAATAATGTCTTTGCATTGACAAACACGCGTTGTAATGGCTATGGCTTACGTCCTTCAAATTAGTTTCTAGGTATACGTGTGACCAAGTCTGATAAGATCGGAGGCAAAGGACAAACACCGTGGTGTCTGTGGCAGGAAATCTCATTGATCACAGAGAAAATAAGCGAAGGGTAAAATGAAAGTAACAGGTATAATAAAAATGACTGAGGAAAACTACTAAAATGGCGGTGGACGGAGTATGTAATCAACGTTTGGTGTCTCAACACTACATTTCAAATAAATATAGATACAATATGTTTGTTAATATATTACAAAAGTATAGCAGCGGATGACACACACGACCCGGGAAAAGAAAGCAGCAAATGTAATACCTGAAATGAGGAGAGGTTTGCTTGGCGAACTTGAAGAAAAAGAAAAAAATGTGCGCTTGGAAACAAGGCTGCGCATGCGTAGAGAGTACAACTAGTACACAAAAAAAACACGGAAAGTTTTACATACTATCATAGAAATATATCTCTTTTTTTGACCAGTAAAGTTAGCTCTCAAAAATAACTTTTTTCTTTTTTTTTAGCCCCCATGGCCCCACGATCCCAGACGGCTCCCCGTGTCCTTCGACAGCCCACATTGCTTTAACACAGACAGCAGCTTACATGCTGCTCTCTCTGACGAAAAACAATCTTTTTTTCTTACTTGAAAGAGAGAGCAGATTAACTTGCTCTCTTTTTCAAATAAGAAAGCGTTTTTCTATGGTAAAGTGGAAGCGGCGACGATACCACCCTACCATAGCAAACAGCAGTGTCCCGGAAGTACGCACCCCGAGACACTGCAAGTGCCGGCCCAGGGAGATGGTGGACCCCAGGACCATCAAGGGTTCCACTAAGGGGGCCGCGCTACCCCCTCCCAACATTAAAAAAACCCGGGGAGTCCACGTACCCGGGACTGGAAGGTCATTCTACATATTACTGCCCCAGGAAGGTTGCTGTCCCGCCGACGTGTATGGGCAGAGAGAGAGGAAGAGCTGAAAACATACTTGAAAAAAAAATATATTAAAAAAAAGCCTTGTCGGGGTGACTGTCGCCGAGACTGAGGGGAGGAGGACCGAAACCCCCACATACTTCAAAATAAAACCACAGAGGGGTGGCGTTCCACGGTGTTCGGGGCACCTTACAAGCCCCCCATTATGAAAACAATTGCCCCCGGAATTTGCCCCCCGAGACCTAATGAATAAAACAGACTTCTACTTTTTTTTTCCCTTTTCCACCGCGTACGCCGCAAATTATTATTTAAAAAAAAAAAATTTAGCCTAAAAATCCATGTACGACCCCCTGAGCAAGCCTAGAGGGTCAGGATGTTTCTACCCTGCCCCCTTTCCTTATTTCTCAACTTTGTTTTACTGTTTTCTTGACACTCGGTTCTAGCGACGAACAAGATGGCTGCCAACACTTCCTGGTTTGGAGTGTTGACAGACAGTTGACAGACAATCAGCATGCAGCTTGTGCTCGTAATTGTACGGATTTCCGTACGTGTTCAGTACTTCGTCTCTAGATATCGCTATGATTTTACTTGTAATTTTCTCAGAAACTACTGAATGGATTTACACCATTTAACAAAAAGCACAATCTGCGAACCAAACTCTACCTCTCTACCAAATTTGGAGTAATTCCTTTCAGCCATTCGGGCTGTACCTCTGGCTAAAGGTCTCTATGGAAAATTGCATGGGGAAAACACGTTTTGGGACCCCCCTTTTTTTTCGGCCCCCACTTAACGAATCACCCCCAAACTTTCAGGGAAGGAGCGGAACCCAGCAGACCATTTTCTTGGAGAAATTCACGAAGATCGTTAACCAGCGCCAACGTTATTCCAAATAGAATGTTGTGGATTTCCTATGGAAAGTAGGTCCTAACTATAACTACCTACTGGCGACTGGAAGAATCTGAAATGTGAATTCCCCCAAATAGCCACGTTTTACCACCTACCTAAGGTGCATAAGAGTAAAGTGTGGCCACCAGGAAGACCAATCGTGTCTGCAAAGGACAGTCTGTTAGAGAAAACTTCCACTTACATTGACAGTTTTATCTCTCCGTTTGTTAAGGATCTCAGCTCATACTTAAAAGATACGGAAGACTTCTTGAGGATCATACAGAGTGTGAAATGGGAGGAGGATATGATCCTAATCACACTAGACATTGCCAGTCTATATACCTCGATCAGGCATGAAGATGGACTATTGGCAATGAAGAGTTTCCTAGATAAAAGAGCTCTCAAATTTCGCAGTCATAGTAGGATGTTGTTAGAATTAACAAACTTCTGTCTGAGAAATAACATCTTTTTATTCTCGGGACAACTATATTTACAACTCCAGGGGACCGCGATGGGCACGTGCTTCGCCCCCAGTTATGCGAATTTATTCGTGGGCTGGTGGGAGAAGCACGTGGCCTGGGCGGGGAGAAATGAGCGGTGGATGAGTAACATCATGTTGTGGACCCGCTACATCGATGACTTGTTCTTGGTGTGGCGGGGCTCACAAAGTGAGGCTGAAGAATACATCAATGAACTAAACAATAACAGTTTAAACCTCAGCTTCACCAGCAATATAAGTAAGAATGAAGTCTTCTACTTGGACCTTCGGGTCTATGTTGAGGATGACATCATCCAAACAGCAGTCTACCGCAAACCCACGGCGGGTAATACAATCTTACACTCGGGAAGTTATCATCCTCGAAGTGCAATTAACAACATCCCACTGGGTGAGTTTTTTGCGCATGAAACGCAATTGTTCGACAAATGAGGAATTTGAGAAAGCGAGAGGTGAATCTAGGAAAAGATTCCAACAGAGGGGATATTGTAAAGGAATTCTGGATCAAGCAGAGACAAAGAGCAATTCAGTGGGGAGAAATGACCTACTGATAGACAAACCTAAATCAGGTAAATCAGAAATCAGAATGATCACAGACCACTCAGAGAAGTCATCAGAAGTCTTTAATATTATGAGAAAGAATTGGAAAATTTTAAAGACAGACTCTGTAGTAGGGAAATCATTACCTAACTATCTGCTCATCTCCTACAGAAAAGGAAACTCATTTAAAGACCATCTGGTGAACAGTCATTATGAGTGTAGAAATAGGAAGAAATCTACAGTTTTGGGGTTTTTTCCCTATATGAAATGTAAGGCCTGTAAAAACTCACACAAGGTCAAAGAATATCAAGTACAGGGGAAAAGGAACATAACTAAGATTTCGAAATTACTCAATTGTAATTCAGAGTATACTGTATATTGCTTGATGTGCCCCTGTGGGAAAAATATATAGGGAGCACAGTGAAACAAACCAAACTTAGGGTCCTTGAACACATGAGGGCCATCACCTCGAAAGATCAAAGCTACCCTGTGGCTCGACACTTCGAGGTGACGCATAATAGCAACAGTAACTTACTCACTTTTTTCGCACTGGATCAATTAGTCAGAACTGAGAGAGGAGGGAACTGAGTGAAGAAATTACGAACCCTAGAATCTAGGTTTATTATCCAGCTCCAGACTAAGACCCCAGGAGGGATGAACAACGAAGAAGAAATGTGGACACATATCTGAAACGTTGTCCTCTATGATCCCTTGGTAAAAAAGTAGAAAAGCATAGACAAACTGAGGAGAATTCATTTCCAAAACTTTAGTATCTGCCCAATCCATAGTGAAAATGAAATAATGAAACTAAGCTATCTGATGAATGTGATAATAAAACATGATAAACTGTGTGGAAAAAGCCCATTCAGGGCTTGACTGCAAAAACTAAAAAAACTAATTCTAGTAAAATGACCTTTTTGTTACAAATCCGTGAACTATTCAACAGGGCTCTAAACGGGATCGTTGGGAGCCTGGTGAATTAACGGCACCGGTAAAGATAGGCGACCAGTAATATGTTTGACAATATTACTTATGCATATCATAGACACTGTATATCAATGGATTCTCATAGTTATATAAATTGAGTATATGAATGCTCGTCAAACATAATGAAATGTTCCAAAGTTATATGTTATGATTGATTACCCATGTCTACTATAAGATGGCCGCCACAAGTAATGCTTGAATTACATGAATTGTGCCGTTTTTTATGTTCATTCTATTTTTAAAACACGTGACAGGAAGTCACCATGAATTTTACTTAATTCACCACAAAAAAATATGCTGGTTCACACTGACGAAGGCGGCAACGCCGAAACACGTTTGTAACCTTGCTAAACTGCAAAAAACGAAATAAAATTTGGCAAACAACGCTGGAGCGGCTCTGAGTGCTCTTTTTTGGAAACTAGTCCCGAGGATCGAGGGACTGGACGTTGGAAATATATATATATATATAAACATTTGCCTTGACACTAAAGTGACACATCAGTGATGTAGCCGGGTAATTTCTGTGCACTATTGTGTTCACTATTTCATGCAGAAAGTCAAAAATGATGCTCCAAGGATGTGAAGCAGCCTCTCAATGCTTCCAAATAGGTGACAAGACTGCCCCCAATTACAATAAAAATAATCCTGTGTGAGCTGGCGGACTTGGCCTTGAGCGCAAGGGAAAAATATAATAATAAGAAGTGTTTGCGCATTTTTGTCTTCTACAAATATGAAAAGACAGCGCTGTTGCACCTTTACAAATTTAAAGAGTTTTCCTTTGCGCGCTCTTCATGAAAAATACGGCCCATGCAAATCAGATATAAGTGGAAGTCACATGGGCCATTTTTGAAAAAAGAGACTGCCTCCCGTGATCAAGGCTCGAGTAGAGCAGAAACGTTGGGATTGACTGCTGCCACCTTTGTGCTGTCTCATATTAAATGTAATTGAAATACAACTCTGCCAAGTGATGGTGCACTTCTTTGAAGGTTGAAGGAGGTATTGTGGTGATATTTAACAGAAGCCCCGCGCTGTATGCACTGACCGCCCTTCAAGGAACAGGCTCGTGTCGTGGGGCACTGTGGTGATATATATATATATATATATATATATATATATATATATATATGTATATATATATATATATAAATATTTCTTGCCAAAAACATTAAAAATACAAACATTTACATACAGCACAATAATACACAAACCAATAATATGCAAACACAGTTAGTACATTTATATCTCAAGATGCAGAATCCTTACTGCCCTAATATTTGTACAGCTGCGAACGTCAACAAAGACAGCGCTCATATCAACACCTATCAGGGTACTCATGCATCTCAACCCTGTTTCAATTATTAACTGGTGTTGTAAATTTTCTTTACATATAAATCAAAATAACACAGGCTCCTTTTCTATGTCAGGTTGACGCGTTCCAGACCATTTCGTCTAAGCCTTATCAGGACTGGGGGCTTAAGGAAACCTGAAACACAAGTCAATACAATCCCTCTTATTTACATATATACATATAAACAGCTATATACAATTTATACATCTAGAGGATCAACCACACCACTTGGAGAATATCTCCAAGCTGAATTCAAAAGAAAAAGAAAAGAAAAGAAAAAGAAAAGTTCCCTTTCTTTATTTCAGGAGGTTTCAACCTGTCTCACCCATTATATTAATTAGAAGGTGAAAAAGTAAGATGGTGAAAAATAGATGGAATAAACTATGTCACTTATCCAATTCCTGAGCCACAGTTTCAAATGGGTACTGAGGAAAAAGGCATGGAAAAAGCCAGGATAGTCCCAAGCGCTAAAAGACACCACCAGACGTGTCGGGATACAACTAACTTCTCAAGTGCTTAACCAACCAATAGAGAATCTATCAACTTTCATACCTCACCGGTAATGCTGCTTCTATACGGGTACAATTAGCTCAGTCAGAGAATCTGTAAAGACATGCAAGAAACACTTAATGCGCATTTCCACAAAAGGCAGCTTAAAATACCGAAACGTAACTCTAAAGTACAGCGCCTCAACAAGATAAAAATATAGAGTACAGATCTCAAGGCATACATACTTAATGGGGGACTGTGAAGTTCTCAGTCCTCTTGCACTTTTCCATTCACTGAGTGGCCGGATACTCGTCTCCAAGGTAAGCACTATGGGAAGGTCTGCAAGAAAAGGCACATACCAGTGTACTACTTAAAAGTATTGATCTATCTATGTGCGGTGTACCGAGTATAGGCTTACCTATAGGAAGAGTTTTCAGCTAACGAGTCCTGTTTTCCGCTTTCATTGCTAATGAAAGTTCATGACGTAGCGACGTAGCGAGCCACAACACATACTGTTTGGCGCCACAAGTTGAATGAGACAGAGGACTCGTTAGCTGAAAATTCTTCCTTTAGGTAAGCCTATACTCGGTAATACAGTAATTCCAACAGGGAATAACCCGTGCTTTTCAGGGGTTTGCACCGTATGGCAAAAAGGGATAGGGATAACATGTCTTCCCATTTGCGGGTCTCCAGGTCTAGGAGGGTTTTCAACGTGGTTTGGAGGGTGGCATTGTACCGCTCAAAGAACCCGTTTGTTTGGGGATGGTATGCTACTGTGCGGATTTATTTAATATTTAGTTGTAAGCATACCGGCTTCATAAGCTTGGAGACAAAGGGTGTTCCCTGGTCTGTTATGATTTCCCGGGGGAAGCCTACCCATGGAAAATATGTTTACCATGGCTTTTGCGATTTGCAGAGGGGTTCAGATATAGTGCAGGAGGCTAGTGGCAATATAGCAACACACAGTCCACATAGTGGCGTGGCCCACTCTCTGGTTCCCTCCCTTCACTCCCTCCCTCCTCCCAATTCACGTACTGCAATAGTCTCAACTCTCCGGAGTTGTGGTGGCTCACAGGTGTCCTCCAGGGCTTTCCACTACTCCTCGGAGCAGGTCTCTGGACCTTCTTCTGCGTCCTGGTCTTGAGGGGTTGCAGCTCCTGGAGTCTCCGCTTCATCCCTGGAGTCGGTGTCTCTCTGCTCCCGGACAGGATACCTTGGCACTGCGTCTTCATTCCCCCCTTTGATCCGACCTCCTAGCTCCTCCGGGTTCAGCGTGCCTTCCGGGTTCTTCAGGACCTCCTTATGTGACGTTGGCCCCGCCTCTCCTTGCTACCATTGGTCTAGGCTTTCCAGACACAGGACTCACTCCTGCACGTAAGAGGCATCAGTAATAGTTAACCCTTTCTCTCCCGGCCTCATGGAAACAGTGTTCAGATGTATATGATATGACCCACAGGGCATAAGGGAAGGAGAGGTATAGCAGATATCGAGTCGGCCCCCTCACAGTGCCCTAGTCTGCTGTATTAAAAATACAGCGTATCCATGGTGCCGGAATCTGCCACAACACCGCGCATTTCATTCTTATGCAACACAGCCTTGAAATTATGAATATATGCCATCAAATCTGGGTAGCAAGAAAATGTGTGCCCAAGCAATTTTTACCACATTACTTTATGTAAAACTCAACCCTATCTATGACCTGCATTAAGGACACAAATCATATTTTCTAGCTTGCCGTGTGGCCAATGCCTCACCTAGGTCACATTATTACATACTTCTAGACTAACTGATCACTCATCTGCTTAATTTTATAACTCACCGGCATCTACTATGTGAATAATACATGCAGTGTTGGTATGTTTGACTCCCCACCACCCTCCGAACTTTCACAAATCTCCCTACATCCATCTCTCCCTCTCCTAAATAAGCCATGAAATATCTCATCAGTAAATATATGAGTAATCCCATTTTATGGATACCAAACTTTCACTGCAAGTCCATAAATGTAAGTCAGGGCCCAGCCATACGAGCTGGATGAAATACAGCAATCAAAGGTACCCTGGGATACTCTAGGCAGTAAGCGAAAACTATTGAAAGAAGCCATTTTTTGCCTTACCTAGAAGTGTCAAATTCATATTTCACCAGATTTCTGATCCACATAAATCGCCTTTGCTGCCTTGATCTGATAGCCTCTGGGAGCTGAAGATCCAGTTCTGCTGTCCAAAGTTAGAGACACGTCTTCTTATGGGACATCACAATGGGTCATGATGGAGCACTTTGAGGAGCCTGGACTCAATTTCAATTGTCACTAAAATAGACCCTCAGATAAACAGGGCATTTTCCATCATGATAGATATATTTGTTAATTTGGTCAATCTAACATATATTTAGTTTTTATCATGTTTATTGTGAGACTGTGGTCTGGACAAAATCAGAGAGACGTCAAAGCAAGTTGGTTGGTCCCAAACAACATATTAAGAGGGCAGAAGACTGTGGCAGTATTAGACAGATGCCACGCAATCTTGTACATTTGTAAGCAGAAAAAAATGAATGCCACACCAGACCTTGAGCAAAAGTGCCTTTGTGGATTAAGTTCAATACCACATAGGTCTGGATTTCTAGCTCATTCAAAACCTCACAATGATTTATGTGGCTAACACTGTCAAATAATGCTTATTACCTCAACAATGCTATGTATAGTGGAATTCTTCCCATCTGATCATATTTAGCTGACTGTAGATTTAACCTGAATGCCTGGTAGATTGTTCTTGCTTCTTTCTAGAAACAACCTGCCATTTTGTCAGCCCTGATCCAGAATGAATAGCTTTGCAGAAGCACCGGGAAGACTTTTGACTAAATGTGTGACATCCACATTGTCTTCTAAGAGGTGGAACTGACATATAATTGGTTGTACTACTAGATTTTAGGGGCCTGATTCACTCGTGGCAGAGTCTCCGCAAATAAAAAAATAGACCTATCCCATCTTTTTATTTGCAGAATTCTCCACCCCAACTGTGGAGTTTCATCAGCCATACAATTACAATTAATACAATTAAAATTGTACTATGTTAAAGGAAAGATGTGGTCCAGTGGCCAGATAGACCAACTCCACAGCATGTGGGTCACGGTTCGAACACCGGTGGCAGCTCAGCTTGACATCATGTGACTGGGCAATAGCGCACTTAATCTCCCCAACGGTCCCCAGCACCTTAAAACATTAGGGGTGATATGTTTGCGCTTTACAAATATGTAGTATGAAATAATACCCCCAAAAATATTAAATTTACCCTAAAGAGTCAGCTTACCTTTGTCAATCAGGTCCTCTGTCTTCACATACAGGTCTGCCATTTTACAAACTCAGTGGTGACCATAGCTTGTTGCAGATTGTGCCTTGATTTTTTGTACTAACCCATTGTATTCATAATCATTGGATGTATCCTTTTTCTCTTGAATACCGTCTTGCTGAATGCGATAAAACCTGAAACTTGAATCTTTGTTTGAACTCATAAGTTCTTCATTATTTAACTGTATTTTTTGTCGGGTAAGCTGTATTACATGGCACACAATTTTCTGTCAGTGTACCTTACTGCTTAGACCAAGCTATGAAGTTCTGGACAATGTGTTTGTGTTATGAGCCAGTTGCCCTCCGTGGGTCAGGTTGGTAAAGCCCACTAAGTGTTCTGTTGAAAACTGTTTATGTTTCTGTTTGTGGATTTCTAGAGCGCATGGCTGCCCGTGAGCATCCCAGCGCTAGTGATAGAATAGGTGAGAACAGGTGAGGGGAATTTAGGGAACAGCCAGGTCTTCAGAAGCCTGCGAAAGGAAAGAAGATTTTGCTGGGACCGAATGTCCATTGGAAGTGCGTTCCAGAGTCTGGAGGCATTATACGAAAAAAGGCGTCCTCCTGACCGGGCCCTCTTGATCCTGGGTATTGTAGTCAGATGGAGATGCGTGGATTAAAGGGTTCTGCTGGTTTTGTGTGGAGTAATAAGATCTTTTAGAATAGGAGGGGCTTTGCCATGCAAGATTTTATGGGTGATACAGAGGGCCTTGAAGTGTACCCTTTCGAGTATTGGCAACCAGTGCAGTGACCTGAGGGTCGGCTTCGCTGAGCAACGATTGTTGGTGCCCGTGAGAATCCGAGCAGCTGTATTTTGTACAACCTGCAATTTGGCTGTCACTTTCTTTGGAGCGCCAAGATAAAGCGCATTTCCGTTGTCCAGTCTGTACGATATAAGGCCCTGAATCAAGAGCTTCCTAGACTGTGTAGGCATCAGTGGGAGAATTTTTCGCGCGGTACGGAGGAGGCCGAAGCAGGCCCCCGGCTGTTTTACTAGCTTGAGTGTTGAGTGCCAGGCCTTGATCCAGCCAGATCCCAAGGCTTTTGATGCCAGACTTTGGGATTGAGGGCGAGCCCTTGCATGGAGGCCACAGGACGGAAATGTGACTGATTGCCCATAACCAGGATATCCGTCTTATTGCTGTTAAGCTTAAGATGGGACCTATCCATCCAACTGGCTATATCCCCCAGACAGGAGTACAGATCGATGGAAGGATGGTCCTGTTGGCTTAATGATACCACAAGCTGGGTGTCATCGGCATAGGTCAGGAGCTTGATACCATAGGGGGGTGACAATTTCTTCAAGATGGGACATATATACATTAAAAAGCGTAGGGCTCAGGGATGAGCCCTGGGGAACGCCACAGTGAAGTGGGGTTGTGTTGGAAATAAAGTTGCCCTCAGCCACCTGAAATGACCGATTGTGCAGAAAAGATTTCAGCCAAGATAAAGCAAGTCCTGAATGCCCAGGTCCCTCAGCCGCTGAAGCAGCATTAGATGATTGACGGTGTAGAAGGCTGCACTCAGGTCCAGGAGGATCCCTGCCACTGAACCCCCCGAGTCAATGATCTTCCTCGCCTCTTCAACCACCGCCATCATCGCGGTCTCCGTACCCTGGCCAGGTCGGAAACCCGTCTGTGAGGGTTTAAGTAAGTTGCTTGCTTCCAGGTAGTCAGATAGCTGACGGTTGATGAATTTTTCTGCCATCTGGCTAATACCTGGCAGTAGAGAGATAGGCCGAAAGTTGTTCAGCTCCATGGGGTCAAGATTGTTTTTTTTAGTAGGGCTTTGACTACTGCCATCTTCCAACTCGGGGGTACAACCCCCTGTGGCAGAGAGATGTTGATTAAGTTTGCCATAGGGGCCAGAATATTGGGTGCAGCTGATTTTAGAATATGTAATGGGGCTGGGTCAAGCGGGGAACCGCTTTTGATTGACTGAAAAATGGGGGAAAGGGTTTCATTGTGATGGGGACAAACATATGTAATCTATGCTCGGCTTGCTGTATGGCTAATGAGGGAGATTCCAGTGGATCAGCCGGGCTATCAAAGGGGAGATGCTTCAGAATTTTGGGGATCTTCTGGTTGAAGAACTCGGCTAGCTCATTGCAACGGTTGTCCGAGGGGGCTATCGGGCAGGGGGGGGTCCGGAGCTTTTAGGAGTTTTTTCACTATTTGAAAGGTTTCTCCTGATGAATTCGTGGAGGATCTAATTTTTTCTGCAAAAAAAGCAGCTTGCGCCTGTTTCAGTGCCTTTTTATAGTTTAGTATCGTAAGTTTATAGTCCCGTTTCCTACCGGGGTCATAAACCTTCCTCCATGCCCTTTCGGCCCTCTTCCAAAGTTTTTTTAGGAGACGAACCTCCTTGGTGAACCAAGGCGAGGTGGCTTTTTCCCTAGAATTAAGGGTACATTTTTTTGGGAGGACTGCGTCCAAGGAGTTTTTGATCCATGTAGTGAACATGGTGTCCACTAATATGGGATCCACTTCAAAAATAGTAGGAGAAAGTTCCAGGGTGTGCTTCCAATTATCTGTATCCAGTTTTGACCATGGGCGTGCGGGCCTGCAGGGAACTAATCTATGATGATAGGTGGTCGTGATCCGCCAATTGAACAGGATAAGAGTGTGGTCTGACCATGGTACTGGAATTGGTGCGTGCACTTTGAAATCAGTGATATTGGAAAAGATGGGGTCCAAAAGGTGCCCCAAGCTGTGCGTGGGTTGATGGCTTCCCAGGTAAAGCTGTGATGTTGCTAAGTCCTGTGACAGTTCAGTGGCTCGACTATCTTCCCTATTATCAAAGTGGATATTTAAATCCCCATGGATCATAAAATTAGGGAGTGTACTGGCCAAGGTCAGTGATGTTTCCATAAGTGAGCTGCAAAACTGTCCAACCGCACCTGGGGGGCGGTAAATTAGGAGTCCAGAGAGCGATTTACATGGGGAGACTTGAATGGTGAAATATACGTTTTCGCAGTCTTGTATAGGACTGCCGTGAACCCGGCAGGAGAGATGCTCCTTGTATATTATCGCTATCCCACCCCCTTTTCCCTGCCTCTGATCAAGATGTTGGATAAGGAAACCTGAAGGCAGGGCCTGGACAATGTCCGGGTCAGAATCAGGAGATAGCCATGTCTCTGTTAGGAACAGTATCTCCAGTTGATATTCTTCAAGAAGTATATTATTTCCAATGCGTGTTTCGGCAGGAATCTGCAGTTTATCAGGGCCATGTTGAAAAAGGTGTGATGTGGGCGGCATGACTCATGGATGGGTAACACATATGGACAACGGAGGCAGTAATTACAAGGGTCACCGAGTATGATTGAATGTGTGCATAGGGGCGAAATGGGCTGTCTCAATAGGAGCAGGGAGTCCCTGGATTACTTTCGTAGGGTAGGAGGTGTGGGAGTCATAGTGCTAGGCCCTAGGGTCGGTCTGGCGTGGATGGGCGCAGATGGGCTTACCTCTGGCGCACCTCCGGCGCGCCATCGACGCGTCCGCTGCGCGTACGATTTAGGGAGGGCATTTTTTAGTGGGTGGGCCAAATCGCCCTCACCACTAGTCCGCCGACCGTGATTACCCTCAAGATGGCGCCTGTATCGGAGCGCTCGAGATCCTGATCCCGCGTCCCTAGTGACCCCAAATCGGCCACCTGAGGACGTGTGGACCCACGGGAATGGCGAGTGAAAAGGTAGGGGAAAGTGAGGGGATTTTAAAAAAGTGCACAGAGATCGTACCGTTCTGTGAGTAATTTTTTAAAAGTCACACAAGTAACACAGATTCAATATTCAATATTCAGTATTTCAAACAAGTAAAAACTGAATTCCTCCATGACTCCCGGCTTCCGCCTCAAGAGTCTGACTATCTATCAATGAGTGCTTGTTCAGGTCGGTCCTATATGTAGTGGGTGGGCCAAATCGCCCTCACCACTAGTCCACCGACCGTGATTACCCTCAAGATGGCGCCTGTATCGGATCGCTCGAGATCCTGATCCCGCGTCCCTAGTGACCCCAAATCGGCCACCTGAGGATGTGTGGACCCTCGGGAAGGGCGAGTGTAAAGGTAGGGGAAAGTGAGGGGATTTTAAAAAAGTGCACAGAGATCGTACCGTTCTGTGAGTAATTTTTTAAAAGTCACACAAGTAACACAGATTCAATATTCAATATTCAGTATTTCAAACAAGTAAAAACAAAATTCCTCTCTGACTCCCGGCTTCCGCCTCAAGAGTCTGACTATCTATCAATGAGTGCTTGTTCAGGTCGGTCCTATATGTAGTGGGTGGGCCAAATCGCCCTCACCACTAGTCCGCCGACCGTGATTACCCTCAAGATGGCGCCTGTATCGGAGCGCTCGAGATCCTGATCCCGTGTCCCTAGTGACCTCAAATCGGCCACCTGAGGACGTGTGGACCCTCGGGAGGGGTGAGTGAAAAGGTAGGGGAAAGTGAGGGGATTTTAAAAAAGTGCACAGAGATCGTACCGTTCTGTGAGTAATTTTTTAAAAGTCACACAAGTAACACAGATTCAATATTCAATATTCAGTATTTAAAACAAGTAAAAACGAAATTCCTCCCTGACTCCCGGCTTCCGCCTCAAGAGTCTGACTATCTATCAATCTGGTCTATACCACGTACTAAAATTCTAGTTCCCTACAGTCATGTTTATTGGGAAAGGAGCTTGGCCGATTTCGAGACTCTGTGACCATTGCACATTTTAATTATGTCACAGGTGTTTATTTGAAGTGGGCAAAATTCTCCTACGAAAACAAACCTACAAACAATATTCTGGAGGTAGCCTACAGATCTTGACCCAATACACTGTATCACACCTCCGGAACTAAAGCAAATATAAGCTGACTTTTATCAGTGAAGCAGTAACCTAAATATTGCCCTGAGAACAACATTTAACACCGAACATGATAGGGCACATTAAACAACACTTGTGCCGGTACAAAGTCATGAAAAGTGGTGCAAAATGGTGCACACTGTTTATTTGTTATTTACTTTCCAGAGCAAAACGTTATTTGCACTGGAAATGTGCCCAAAAGTAATGCAATGTAGTACTTTGCACTACTGTGTGCTATTTTGTGTCACAGTGGCGTCCCATGGGTGGTATGTGCAATTTAAAGCCCTCTTTGTTAGCATTTGTAGACAGGGCTTTGAGCCAAAGCATACACCTGAATGAAACATCTGGGGCTCAGCTACCATTAGTGCAGCAAATGCAGTGGGGCTGGACCAGTGACGTGGGGAGCCACTGAATTCCAATAAGTTTGGCTTTTACAAGCAAAACTGTGGCATATGAGGGGCAGTTTTCGTGAACAGAAAAGCTGTAAATGCAACAAAATGTTATTAGGACAGCAAAAAATAAATAAACAAGTCTGTAAGGGTGATTAGTTATTAGCCTTACCCTGCAATAAAGGCCCACAGGGCACACTCCCTAAACATGAAAAGCCATAAACAGGCATTTGAAATCTCATCACGTTAGTATAGTAAATATATTGAAAAATACACACACCGATTGAATTGCAAGCTACAAGTCCTGTTGCTTTTGTAGTTGAAATAAAGAACCACTTGAGCAAGATCATCAATCTTTGAAAGGCCGTGGTCATGATGGACACCCAATCTAAGCAATAACAAACCCTGAAGAGCCCATGAAATCGAAAGGCAGAAGCGGGTAGACCCAAAGCCCACTGTGTCAGCACTACTTCTTATGTACATATATATATGTACATGTATATAGACCTTTGCTCTGCCACAAACTCAAGGCTCCAGAATGCAAAGCGCAGACGCAGCGCAGGCAATTAAAGGCGGAGTCGGCATGGTCGAAACTGACGACCAACAGAGCTTCCTGAAACTGCCAGATCAGCCACGACCTTTGATAAAGAAGTATGAACTTCGAAACGCGTCAGGTCTTCATTGAATCAACTGCAGAGCAGCATTGCGTGTTCCTTCCTAATAATAAACGGCGGATGGTGTAACTTTTCAAGGTGAAGCCTGATGTCTGTTGCTTGCCGTGTGTGCGCCCCCAGATGCTTTGGGCATTTTGTGGTTAATAGACTTGCACGGCAGCCCTGCCGTGGGGGGCAGCAACGTCCAGTTAAGAAAGGAAGCCGAGGGTGGAACAGAATCTGCCCGATTTCGGCACAGCGAGTTGGACTAACCACGAACACGAAAGCTGCTTTGGGACTCACTTAGAGATTAAAACATGATGGATTACATGCCAGTGACAGGACCTACTTAAGGTTTTAAACTTTGCTCTGCCACGAACTCAAGGCTCCAGAATGCAAAGCGCAGACGCAGCGCAGGCAATTAAAGGCGGAGTCGGCATGGTCGAAACTGACGACCAACAGAGCTTCCTGAAACTGCCAGATCAGCCACGACCTTTGATAAAGAAGTATGAACTTCGAAACGCGTCAGGTCTTCATTGAATCAACTGCAGAGCAGCATTGCGTGTTCCTTCCTAATAATAAACGGCGGATGGTGTAACTTTTCAAGGTGAAGCATGATGTCTGTTGCTTGCCGTGTGTGCGCCCCCAGATGCTTTGGGCATTTTGTGGTTAATATATATATATATATATATTACCTACTGGCAGTCGCCAGTAGGTATATATAGTTAGGATTTTTTCTATATGGGATTTTAGAAAATTCTATGTCTAATAACTTTGGCGTTTGTGGACGGAATTGGCTGAAATTTTCAGGAAAATGGAACATTTTGTTTCTGAGCAGCAACTGAAAATTTGGGGGGGGTTTGTCAAGGGGGGGCTGAGAAAAAAGGGGGGTCCCAAAACGTGTTTTTCCCATGTTAATTTCCATAGGGCGGTTGGCCTCACTTTTAGCCCGAACGGCTGAATGGATTTCCACGAAACTTGGCAAAATTGTAGATATTGTTTGCCCGATGTGCCTTTGCTAGGTCTCAAGATATGTGCTCCTGTGAATTTTGAGTAAATTAGGTTTAAAAAAAGATATATATCTAGAGCCGCGCCCCGGTGCGCGTACCTGGGAGCGCTCTGGGCGCGCCACGCGACTTGCGCACGGCAAGCTGATTGGTTCTCGGGTGTCTGTAAACATTCGAAACAGTCCGCTGCGGCCGCCATCTTGTGTCGCGGTAGGATTGAGACACAAGAGGTGGCAAAAATCAAAGGGGGAAATGAGCAAAAGGGGGCAGGGTACACCCCCCTGACCCCCTAGTTTTGATGTGGGGGCCATAAAAGGGTCCCGCGGGTAAAAAAAAAAAATCGATTTTCGCGGGGGGAGCGCCAGGTACGCGCACCGGGGAGCGTACGGGGGAGCGTACCATGGAGATAAAAAATGACACTTTTAAAAAAAAAAAAATAGCATTTTTTTATAAATTGGAGGTAGTTCTGAAAAGAACTTTTTTTTGTTTTTGTTGTTTTATATTTTATTAGACTTTTTAAAACGATTATATATTTTTTTTGGATTTTTGTCAGGGGAAAAACAAAAACAGGGATTCCAAAACTGCTCAACAGGAGCAAAAAAATGTGAAAATTTAGGGACTGGCAGGGCAGCGGTGTTGCTGTTTCTTTATGGCAATGAGTTCAACACTCTGCTCCCCATAGCAGAGCAGTTCGTCACACTCCGTGCACAGAAATTTGATGCCTGCAAACACCGGCTGAATGTTAGGGACCATTCTTCCACGGGGTGGTCCCGAAGGTGTTGCTCCACCAGTGGAGGTGCTGCCGCCATCTGTGGGTAAATTCCGTGCCAGCTCTCTGACACTCTCCCTGGCAAAGTTGTTAGGGTGTCTTCTTTTCACATGCCTGATTAAATTAGCATTTCCAAAACTATATTTTTTCAGAGGATTGCCTCTGGATAAAGTACTACCACATATTTTGCAGGTTACTTTTGGAGCGTTGACTTTTTTTTGTCCTTCAGGGATGTCATAGAATTTCCAGATGAAATGTTTTTTTTTCTTCTGCTGAGGAGGGTCCTCATCTAAAAATCCGTCGGAATCACTGCTGGATGACTCTCTTGCAGCCATTGCTGTAGATCAGAAAAGTAGGAGATGAACACAGTACACAGAACAGCTCTTGCTCTCTCCAAGTACAAAGCAATAGTGAGAGAAATGGGTGGGTTTCACACAATTTGGAAAAAAAAAAGTTATGAACCAATGAAAAGTGTTATTTTAAAGTCACATGGTTTGACGCGCTTACGCTACGCGCCCCGGGGCGCGTCCCGGGGCGTGTTTCGTAAGCGCATCAGGGCGTTTACGTTGCACGATCGTATGCGCTTCCGGGTGCGCTTACGCGGTGCGTCATAAGATGCATCTCGCGGCTACGCGATACGCGCTTATGACGCAAGGCGTGGCGGCTACGCAATACGTCACGATGTTGTTTTCGTTCGCGGCAATAGCGCTATCGGGACGCTCATCAGTACGCGCCCCGGGGCTCGCCGCAAGATTGCGCTTACCCGTGCGTTCACTGGTCCGCGCCCCGGGGGCGCACCAAAAAGAATTAAAAAAAAATGACATAATTATGCAATATAAAATTCGATTTAAAATTTATTATTTTTAAAAACTATAAAAATTTGCTATTAAAAAACCTATGAAATTCACTGAAAAAACCATAGGTTATAGACCATATATAGTTAGGAATTAGCATTTACAAAACCTTGAAAATTCACTGAAAAAACCATAGGTTATAGACCATATATAGTTAGGAATTAGCATTTACAAAACCTTATTTTACTCACACAAAACCATTGAAATTCCATATATAGTTAGTTGCACTAACTATATATCGCGCACCCGCAATCCACTGCTGATGATGTCACATATTACATCATTCATGACATGGTCAGTGACATCACTGATGACATCACTGATGACATCTCAAATGACATCACTGATGACATCACTGATGACATCTCATTTGACATTACTGATCACATCACTGATAACATCATTCATGTGATGATACGATGAACCTCTTCAGACTCTAATATAACCTTAGATACACTCAGTGTAAACAGACACTCACAGACTGTCACTCATCCATGGAGTTACTCACACACCTAGTCAGTCATGCAAAGAATCAATCACACCTCCATTTCATCAACTATATAGTTATACACACCTTACTTATTGAAACATATAATAACACATATTTACTCTGTTATACAATCCCTGATACAAGTTCACAATGATCCATACAGCCACTCACACATTCACTGGCTCTTATGCACAGTTATTTATATATGTCAACTCTCACATGTACTGTGTTTTACATATGTACTTACTTTGACATGTAGCACTGAGATATCCATTCACTCACCAATACACTCAAGCACACAGTCAACCGCCCATACAGCTGTTTCCACATGCACTTTTGAACCCATACATCTAGTGAATCAACTGCTCACACATCTATGCACAGAGTCATACACCTCCCAGACACCCACACACACACTCAGTCTCCCATACAAATACTTGGGCAACCAATCAATAACCCATATAGTTAGTCATATAGCTAATGATCAACACATGCATCAGATTACAGAACAACAGACACAATGATGCACAATTTAAAACAGTTTAGTCACTAACCCATGCACTCAGTGAGACACATTTAATCACTCACTTATACAGTCAGTCATGCACCTACTAAATCCTTCATCCAGACACTTATACATCCACTCATTCTTCAATATGTAAGACATATTTTAACTTTACAGAAACATACAGTCACTGGATGTTGTCATCAGTGATGTCATCAGTGATGTCATTTGATATGTCATCAGTGATGTCATCAGTGATGTCACTGACCATGTCATGAATGATGTAATATGTGACATCATCAGCAGTGGATTGCGGGTGCGCGATATATAGTTAGTGCAACTAACTATATATGGAATTTCAATGGTTTTGTGTGAGTAAAATAAGGTTTTGTAAATGCTAATTCCTAACTATATATGGTCTATAACCTATGTTTTTTTCAGTGAATATATATATATATATATATATTACCTACTGGCGGTCGCCAGTAGGTAGTTATAGTTAGGATTGGCTACCATAGGAAATCCGCAACATTCTATTGGGAATAACTCTGGCGCCACTTGAGGAATTTTTGTGTAATTTTCCAAAATTTGCCAGCTCCGCTGCGCTCCTTCCCTGAAAGTTTCGGGGGGATTCGTGAAGTGAGGGCTGAGAAAAAAGGGGGGTCCGAAAACGTGTTTTCCCCATGTTACTTTCCATAGGACGGTCTGACAAGTCTACAGCCCGACCCGCTGAACGGAATTACGCCAAACTTGGCAAAATTGTAGGGACTGGTACGCAGATGTGCCTTTGCTATATTTGCTATATTTGCTGAAAATTGCTCCAGTGGCTTTTTTTAAAATTAACTTCAAAAACACATATATATCTATAGGCGCGCTCCGAGCGCTCTCCGGTACGCGTACCGGGGAGCGCACCCGGCGCGCTACGGGAGTTCGCGAGCGGAAAGCTGATTGGCTGTCGGGTGTCTGTCAACATTCTAAACTGTCCGGAGAGTCCGCCATCTTGTGTCTCGGTAGAATCGAGACACAAGAGGTGAAAAAGAAAGGGGGAAATAATTAAAAGGGGGCAGAGTAGACACCCTCTGACCCCCTAGGTTTTCTGAGGGGGGCCTAGAAGGATTCTTAAGGGCAAAAAAACTTTTTTTTTTTTTAATTTTCGCGGGGTAAGCGCTGGGTGCGCTCCCAGGTGCGCTCTCCAGTATGCGCACCCTGAGCGCACCACAGGGCAAAAGAGTGTAAAAAATTATAGTAAAAAAATAATTCCCAGCAATGCATCCTTTCACATGGGGCAAGCCCCATGTGAAAGGGCCTGCGCAAGATTTTGACGCAACGGCATCCTAAAAGTGACGCAGTGAAATCTCATAGATTTCACTGCATCACTTCTACGACCCTTCCTTGCATCAATATGCCCCCTTTGCATACATTATACCTGGCGCAGGTATAATGTGGCGCAGGGGTTTACAAAGTGACACATCTACCTAGATGCCTCACTTTGTAAATATGACTCAACAAGGCCCTTTTTTTACACCACTGATGCGTCCCAAAAAGTGACGCACCGGCGGTGTAAATGTGATGCATGGCCTCATAAATGAGGCCCTCAGTCTTCTACTCTCACTTTTTCTTTCACTTTCTCTGTCTCTTTACTCCCTTACTCACCTTGTCTCACACTCACTTGCCTTTATCCAGTCTGTATCTCCACTCTTTCCTAAACATCACTGCTCTTTTCTTACCCTTCCACACCCCCGTTCCTTTACTACATTTTCTTCACTTATCCTCATTCCCCATGTTCACTCTCCTCCTCCTCACTCACCTCCCACACTCACCTTCTTTCAGTCCCCCTACTTCACTTCCCTTCCCCTCTCGTCCCTTTCTTTGCTTTCTCACTCACTTTCCTCTCCTCTCTCACTGCACTCCACTTCAGTTACTCTTTTTCATTTTTTTTAAGAATACAGCTCTATTTTGAGAATTGGAGGTAGTTCTAAAAAGAACTTTTTTTTCCTTCTTTTTTCTTTTTTTTCAACAAAAACAAAAACAGGGAATGGCAAACTGCTCAACAGGAGCAAAAAAACCAACAAAATTAGGGCTGGGGATGGCAGCGGTGGTTCTCTAATGCTCGAGCAATGATCAAAATACTTTGCTCCCCGTAACAAAGTAGGGCATCACAATGTTTGCATTTGATGGAAGCCTCATTAAAAATAGGCTGAATGTTTGGGATCAGCTGCTCTGGTCGCCCCCTCGCCGATGCAGTTGCTCCTCCAGTTGAAGTAGAGGCACCATCTCTTGGAGCCTCTCGTGCCAGAGCCCTGACACTCTCCCGGGCATAGTTCTGGGGATGCCTTCTCTGGACGTGGCGAATCATGGTAGAATTACCAAAACTGTACTTCCTTCTGGGGTCTCCTCGAGAAAGTACAGTATGGCAGATCTTACACTCCACCTTTGGAGCATTTACTTTTTTATGTCCCTCAGGAATATCAAAAAAATTCCATATGGAATGTTCTTTCACCTTCGGCTGAGGAGGCTCTTCATCTATGAATCCATCTGACTCCTCACTGCTGCTGGATGCTCTGGCAGCCATTTTATCCACAGATTATAAGCAGAGAAAAAAAGAGGTCTTGCTCTCGCCAAAGTGAAAGAAGAAGTGAAGGAAAAGGGTGGGGTTTTCATTCTTTGGAAAAACAATCTGTTAGCAACCAATAAAAATTGTTATTTTAAGGTCACATGACTTGACGCGCTTACGCTACATGCACCGGAGCGCTTCCGGGGGCGCTCACGCGGCGCAAACGTAGGCGCTTACGCGGTCCGAACGTAGGCGCTTCCGGGGGCGCTTACGCGGCGCGCCTGAGTGACGTTTTGGTAGCTTTACGGAAATGCAAAATCATTTTCATTCGGAAAATCAAAAATACTGCTTTATAAGTATGGTACAGAATGTCTTGCAATATTATTTAGTTTTCATACATATTTTTTTTTAACGGACACAGAAATAGCGCTCTCGCTGCGCACTCGGGGCGCTGATACGGGTAAGCTTACCGGTGCGCGCACCCTGAGCGCACAAGGAAAAAATTATTAAAAAGAATTTATATACATTGAACAAATAATTAAAAATATATATATATGTAATTATTATTTGTAAAAAACAGCTAATAAAAAAAAAAGAAATGTAGGTTACAAAGTCGATATACAAAGGAATTAGCTTTTAAAAAAACTATGAAATTCACTGAAAAAACCATAGGTTTCACAAACGTTATAGTTAGGAATTAGCATTTAAAAAACCTTTGAATTTCACTGAAAGAACCATAGGTTTAACACTTGTTATAGTTAGGAATTAGCATTTAAAAAACCTTTGAAATTCACTGAAAAAACCATAGGTTTCACACCAGTTATAGTTAGCTGAACATTTTACTCATACAAAACCATTGAAATTCCCACGTTACGGTTAGTTGGACTCACTATTACTCGCGCGCCCGCAATCCATTGCTGATGATGTCACATATTACATCATTCATGACATGGTCAGTGACATCACTGATGACATCACTGATGACATCTCAAATGACATCACTGATGACATCTCAAATGACATCACTGATGACATCATCCATGTGATAATACGATACACCTCCTCACACTCTAATCTAACCTTTGATACACCCAGTGTTAAATACAAACTACCATTCCTGAAATTATTGACACACCAATACCCGTAACTATATAAGCACTCACTGATTTCTAGGTCTACACACACATCCACTCATTCACCCATACAATCACTCATACATACAGTCACTCATCAATAGAACACTATCATATCCACTCATACACTTATACAGACACTCACACGCTGACACTCATCTACAGAGTTACTCACACACCTAGTCAGTTATGCAAAGAATCAATCACACTCCCATTTCCTCAACTACACAGTTTTACTCACTAAACCTTACATATACTAACACATACTTACTCTCTTTTACAATCACTGATACAAGTACACATTGATCCATACAGTCACTTATGCCATCACAGGCTCTCATGTATAGTCATTTATATATGCCAACTCTCACATGCACTGTGTTTTACATATGTACTTACTTAGACATGGAGCACTGAGATAGCCATTCACTCACCAACACACCCATGCACACAGTCAACCACCCATACAGCTCTTTCCACATGCACTCTTGAACCCATATACCAAGTGAATCAACTGCTCACACATATATGCACAGAGTCACACACCTCCCAGCCACCCACACACACACTCACCCTCACATACAAATATTTGGGCAACCAATCAATAACCCATATAACCACTCATATAGCTACTGATCAACACATGCAGCAGCTTACACAACAACAGACATACTGATGCACACATTCAGACAGTTTAGTTACTAACCAATGCATTCAGTAAGACACATTTAATCACTCACTCATACAGTCAGTCACGCACCTACTAAATCCTTCATCCAGACACTCATACATACACTCATTCTTCAATATATAAAACATATTTTAACTTTTCAGAAACACACATTCACTTGATGATGTCCTCAGTGATGTCATCAGTGATGTCATTTGAGATGTCATCAGTGATGTCATTTGAGATGTCATCAGTGATGTCATCAGTGATTTCACTGACCATGTCATGAATGATGTAATATGTGACATCATCAGCAGTGGATTGCGGGCGCGCGAGTTATAGTGAGTCCAACTAACTATAACATGGGAATTCCAATGGTTTTGTATGAGTAAAATGTTCAGCTAACTATAACTGGTGTGAAACCTATGGTTTTTTCAGTGAATATATAAATATATATATTCACTGAAAAAACCACAGGTTTCACACGTTATAGTTAGCTGGACATTTCACTCATACAAAATCATTGAAATTCCCCCGTTATAGTTAGTTCAGCTAACTATAACTCGCGCGCCCGCAATGCACTGCTGATGACGTCACATATTACATCACTCATGACATGGTTTATGACATCACTCATGACATCACTGATGACATATCAAATGACATCACTGATGACATCACTGATGGCATCATCAAGTGAATGTGTGTCTTTCTGAAAAATAAATACTTTTTATATATGTATATCTAAAGGTTGATGGAAGAATAAATGGGTAAATAGGTTTCTAAATGGATTATTTTTTTGTAAAAATGATTGCATAACTGACTTATTAAGTGTATCTTAGGGAATACATGTATTAGCGAGTAATAATTAAATATGTAAATATCTGTATCAGTGTCTCACTTTGTCTATATGTGGCTGCATGGGTTGGTGAGTAGCTACATGAGTGTCTATATGGGTTATTAGTTGGTTTTTTGAGTATCAGTATGAGTGTCTGTATGGTTCGATGGGGGTATTACTTAGCGCGTAGATGCATGAATGGGTGACTCACTGTTTGTATGTGTTTTGAAGACAGCATGTGTGCAGGACTGTATGGGTGGATGAGTGTGTGTATGGGTGTGTTAGTGAGTGAATGACTGTCTCAATAGTATCTTTATGAGTAACTACATATGTTTTAATCTAGTATATGTGAGTATTGATGTATATAAGTGAATATATGTGAGAGTGAGAGATTGGAAGAGTTCCTGTATAAATAAGTATGTGTGCCTATAAGTGATTGTTTAAGAGAGTAAGTATGTGTACGTTTCTATAAAAGTAAGTGTAGTGTTGTGTGTATAGCTGAATATGCAAATAAATAGATGTTTGATAGTTTATTTGCATGTATGATTACGTGTGTGAGTAACTCTATGGAAGAGTGTTGGTGTGTAACAGGATGTATAGGTGTATGAGTACATATGATGAGTGAGTACATGTATGAGTGACTATATAGTACTGTTGGTGAATGAGTGGATGTGTATGTAGATGGTGGAATTACTGTATAGGTTGTTGTAAGTGGTATTGGTATCACCATTTTTTGGAAAATTTTAGTTTCTATTTTTCAATGTGTGTATCAAGGGTTATATTACGCTGAGAGGAGGTCTGCCACTCTTCCACAAGGATGATGTCATCAATGATGTAATCAGTGATGTCATTTGAGATGTCATTTGAGATGTCATCAGTGATGTCATGAGTGATGTCACTGACCATGTCATGAGTGATGTAATATTTGACGTCATCAGCAGTGCATTCCGGGCGCGCAAGTTATAGTTAGCTGAACTAACTATAACGGGGAATTTGAAATGTGAAATGTCCAGCTAACTATAACATGTGTGAAACCTATGGTTTTATATATATATATATATAGATATATTTGAAAAAATATAGGTAGCGCAGGGTAAAACTGAAGCTAATGCTGTCTGTAGCGAGGTCTAAACATATGTAGCTGAGCTGCTGGCATCATGTCAAGCTACCCAACGACTTCTAAAATTCAGAAAAAGTGAACAATCTTCCAAAAGAGAACACATAGTACAAGGGATGCCTCAAAGACAAATCATGGAAATCCATGTACCAGACAGGTTGAAACTCCAGTGAACAGATCTGAAGATTAGGCAGAATATGGCTCTGTTATAGATCAAACACAATCCTTTCCAATTAAAATCTAGTGAAAATATAAACGGTATTACAGAAAAGTAAGGCTTCCTATGCAAATGAAGAAATTAATCAAGAAGCAATGAAGCCCAAAGCTCTTTCAACTGCAGGCTGAAGTTTTGCAATTACACCTTTACAACACCACATTACTTAAAATAAATAAATAAATGAATACTTAAAGCTTTTAACTTTTCCCCTGGAAAATATCATTGCTTCTTAATAACATCCATAAACGCGCTGCCTTCTGTTTACGTTCTTTCACTTCTAAGGTCTGGCTTTGAAAATGATGTTGATTATTAACGTGTGAGGATATATATGAGACAGTTTCCATAATGAATACAAAGCCTTATGATAAGCTATCATTTAAAAGCATAAAAACACCCTTCTACAATATAGTATATCAATGTAGTAACTTAACATATGCATTCAAACCTCAAAATTGCTTTGCTTTTATGAATAAGAGATTTCACACGTATTCTAACAATTTCAGTACAGATGACTATTATGTTCTCAGTTACTAATTTTTCATTGGAGTCACTTGGAAATCTAGGATTACTCATAGAAATCTATGGGACAAATGTACAGATCTATGTTGCGATGCAAACCCTGCCATTCACAAAAACACTGGGGTTGCAGCTCCAAAACTGCTTTTTAGTTCGAGCCTAGAGTCAGCACGCAAGTGCTACTCTCATGAAGATCGGCTGTAGTTCAGCACGTGAGGGAAGCCCCGCCCACTTGAAGGACTGGACTTTTAAGAACCAGCGGTGCCAGGGAACAACACCTGAAACCTTCGTAGGATACCTGTTCGGCGCACAAGTGACAGAGACACGGGACACTTCCTTCGGCGTCAAAGATCAGCGTTTATTACTGCAGGGATGCAAAAGTCATGGGAAGTACAACAGAGTGTAGGTTCCAAGAGTCTGCTTCAAATTGTAAATGTGGATCGCTCCTTTTATACACGTTTTCAGCATTCAGTAACGTAACGAACAAAAGGTTACAACTCAGTTCCCACAATAAACTTAAAAGGGCTTCATTCATGGTGTCGGAAACCCGGAACATAATCACAGTAACATGTGTTGGTTCCCAACTGTAAAAGCACATTATCCTGCTGGTATGCACATTCCACTCTAGTTGTAAAAGGATGAGAGCAAGAGACAGGAACAGGTGCAAGGAAGTCAGACAACAGAAGGAGAAGGAGTGTGGAGGTAATATCGGAAGCGCAATCCCAGGATCAAAGGATTCGAGCCGAGCGCATGCAAGGCTGAAACAATAGGCCAACGTGGGAAGATTACCCAGCTGCGGAGCCATCTGTCTCTGCCGTGTCATCCCCCAGTCTTGGGAATCACAGGGTCATGAGGCGGACATTTGCCTGTTCGCTGACTACGTGAGGGCAAGAAACAAAATGGATGCCGTATCTAAAATGGAACCCGAGGGTAAAAACGAAGAAACCTGTAAATAAGACGAACCCTTCTAAGTAGCGTATCGAAAATGCGTACACCTATTAATCTCGTCATTTACGGTTCATAGATACCACCCTCGCTAGCATCGTAACGGAGCTCATTGCTCCTCAGACGCTCCTTTTGCCCTCATGTAGGCAAGCACTAGTCGGATTCATAATCAATTTCGATATTCATCAGATCATTCAAGTGTTGCTGGAACATCATCTTATTCATCAATGTCTCGCCGGTAACAGATGGCCTTCTTATACACGTTGTAGCACAAAGGCCACATAAGGCAGGACCACACTGCACACAGAGACAACACGTGAACAGAAACATCACAACAACCCCTATAATCATCAGAATTTTCCAACCCCAAGTTGACATCAGACCCCAAAACCATCCTAGAAGCGTCCAATCTCCCTCATCCACGTGTATGGACTCCGAGATTTTATGCAACTTCGAGATGGCTTGGTAAACCGTTGGAGCGTTATCAGGTATGAAAATGCAGCAGCTCGAATGGATGACCTTACACACACCACCTCTGTCTGCTAGTACTACATCTAGAACCATACGGTTCTGTAGCGTCATAAGCCTATCCGCTTGAAGCTCTGCTGTCAGATTACCAAGGGCACTTGCAGTTATGTTAGCGGTTGCTTCCACTACACGAGTTAACTGTCTCAGATTCCTGCTATTGACCATAGGGCCCCAAAACGGTAGGAAACCCTTAAAGAAATCTCCTGCTTCTTGACCGGCAGTATCTTCTTTACTAATGACACCTCTCACAATCTGGTTTTGTGATAATCTGAGGCAACAGTGAAAGTTGGGGGCAAAAGATTCGCGATATAGCAGGTACCCGAGAAGTCATGAGGTAACCACGTATATGCGCGATCATAACATACAAAATAGGTACCCTTGGCAGTCAGAAAGACAGGGGACGAGAGCATTGGTAAAACGTAAGTATCAACACAGGCACTCTTCCCAAGCTGAGCTCTCGGATTTCGACCAAGACCTTGCAGACAGAAATGACCGAGATGAGGTACGATCCAGATTGGAGATGAGCTTTTAAACTGCCTATCATTCACTGATGTACTATACTCGACCTCACTCAGATCCTTATAAGCTCGCACCTCTTCCTCTGGGATAAGTGTTGCGTCAAAAATATCTCTATTTAAATCTGCAATTGCTATTGCCAAGGACTTGTGGTACGGGCCAGGACCAAGGTTTGCAGAGCGAGGCTCTCGATGGGGATAGGAGTCTAGTGCACTACGGAACATGGTCTGGAATGCTCGAGCTGACCCTTGGGGGCTATAAGGAAGAACAAAATACGGGATACCCTTATCCATGGTATGTGGCATTAACCCACATACCCAACAATTGGTAGTGTTTATCACCAACTGATGCTGATGTAGAAGTTGAACAAAAGAATTGTTCATAAATTCCGCACGTCTGACCTGTTCATGTTGGGGCAGAAGATGAAAGGAATGTGGAGACATAGTGGAAACAGAATTTAAATCAAGAGAAGGAGGGGTAGGTAAAGTAGAAGGCAGCAATGATTGAAAACCAAAATATACTCCACCCACCAGCAGCATAGAAACAGTTAGGAACAACATAAAAACCTGTAACAAAAAACATTTTTTCCGAAATGTCTTGTGCAGTTTGGATCTTTGCGCCACCATTTTCTCAATTTCCAACAGCTTAGAAGACTCCATCTTCTAAAAACCGTCCGTGACGTTCTTGACGCACTTCGTTCTGAGTAGCGATTATCAATCCCCAGGAGTTCCCAGAAATCGACAAAAGTAATCGACCTAGTGTCAGATACCTGCTAAACAGGAGGAAGTACCCGCACGGCCCTACGGTTAACCCAGATGAAAAGGTTTTTAATCAAGAGTTCATTGAGTTCAATATACGCCTCCTAGCTGTAAGGAAAAAGGTACACAATATATATATATATATACACGTCCACAATTTTTATGGCAACAATAGAGGTGATGTAAATTCGAAAAAATAAAAAATTATTTATTAGTCTGTTAGCGCGGTCGAAGAAAGTATCGACTTCTTCCGGGGCGAGTCTGCTCTTCAAACAGTGGATCAGACGGCAAAGGAGTGTTCGATTGTCCACGCAATTGTTCAGAACTTGAATTCTCCAATGCTGCTGAAAGAGGGTTAACTCCGGATGGTTCAACAGGGGTGTCGGGTCTTACTGTGTTATCTCCTACAAGCTGCGCGTCACTAAACGGCACGTAACTTAGAGGGACGTGAGTTTCAGACGAGCAGAATCCTTTTCTGATCCAACTATCCGCTGGCAATGGGAGCGGAACTTTCTTGGTGTGGGTGGCATGCACCCAATGTTTTTTCCCTTCCAGCCGAACCGCAGTCCTCGTTGCCAGCAACACCTGGTAAGGTCCCACGAACCTTGGCTCAAGATTTCGTTTTCGTCCAAAGTTGCGGGTAAGAACCCAATCACCTGGTTGGAGCCGATGACCAGGACCCTCTGTTTGTACCGGTAGAGCCTCAAAGACCTGTTGATGAATCAAACTCAATTTAGCAGTCAGATCGTAGAGATAGTCAATTAACATTGGATATTCAAGTCTGTCAAATTCTTTAGGCCTCGGAACTCCCCAAATGTTCGCAGGACGGCCGAACACAATCTCATATGGGCTGAGCCCTATTCGAGAGTGCACAGTCGCTCTGGTCGATAGGAGAGCTAAAGGCAAAGCGTCGGGCCATGATAGACCAGTCGTTGCCTGGATTTTGGCAAGTTTCAGTTTCAGAGTGCCATTATATCTTTCCACTAAACCCGCAGACTGAGGATGATTAGCACTATGAAATTTCTGATTTATGCCAAGACCACGACATACACTCTTCATTACACTTCCCACAAACTCACTTCCGTTATCTGACCATACAATCCGAGGCATTCCATACCTGGGGAAATACTCTTTGAGTAGGACCTTTGCTGTGGGCAGGGCAGTATTATCCTTTAGGGGGTAAGCCTCAATCCATCTGGAGAACGCACAAACTACAACCAAGACGAACTTTAAATTATTGCATCTCTCCATGTGGATAAAGTCTAACTGAATAATTTCAAAGGGACATGTGGGAGGAGCAAAATGACCACGTGGAGTGGGGGTGCCCTTGCCAGGATTATACATCAAACATACCATGCAATTTTTAACCACTCTCTCCGCACATTTAGTAATTCCATCATTCTTCCATACGGGCGACAGCAACTTACATATGCCTTTCGTACTAATGTGTGATGTACCATGAGCCATAGTAACAACAGCAAGCACGTATGAATCTGGTAACATCCATCTCTGCTTTTCCGACAAATCAACCCAACATCCATTCTCGTCTAACTTTCCCGTACTCTCTTTCCACTGAGTCTTTTCCATCTCAGTAGCTTCATTCTGTATCTTCTTCACACTCTCAACTGTGTCCTCACACATACTAGTCTCCGCTGGCCATCTTACTGAACTCGCAACGTACACTCGATTTGTCAAATCTCTAGCCGTCTCCTTCGCAATCTCATCCGCAAACGCATTACCGCGACCAACATCATCCGTCACCTTCCGATGCGCACTACATTTGATTATTGCCACCTCTTTAGGCAATGTAAGTGCGTCCAAAAGGTCATTCACAAGCTGTCCGTGCTGAATCTTCGTACCATGCGACGTCAAAAATCCTCTTTCTCTCCACAATCGACCAAAACTATGCGCCACACCAAAAGCATACTGGCTGTCTGTAAACACATTCACCCGCTTCCCTCTGGACAACACACACGCTCTCGTCAAGGCGAGCAACTCAGCCGCTTGGGCCGAATTCTGACTCAATCTCGCAGATTCCACAACCGTACTCAATGTTACTACAGCATACGCAGTCGTCACATCGCCATTTGGTAACTTAGAACATGAACCATCCACATACAAAGTACCATCGGGATCTACCAATGGAGTGTTTTTCAGGTCAATACGACCCTTCGTCTCCTCTTCAGTTCTCAAATAGCAATCATGTGGTGTTACATCACTTAATTCCATGTCGATCGGCAACAACGTTGCTGGATTCAACACATTACACCGTTTTATCCGTATGTGACTTGCCAATAACGTCAACTCATATCCAGACAACCTTGCGCTCGTCAAATGTTGAGTTTTCGTTCGGTTCAAGAGAGTGTCGACTGCATGCGGGACCATCACCGTGAGCATATTATCCATGACCAGACCTGCGGACTGTCGAATGGACGCCGCAGCTGCCGCTGTTGCTCTCAAACAACTCTGCAAGGCTCTAGCTACTGGGTCTAAGGTCGAAGAAAAATATGCGCATGGACGTTGTTTGTCGCCAAATTGTTGTGTCAGAACACTCAACGCACAACCGTCCCTCTCGTGAACATAAAGTGTGAACGGCTTATTGTAATCAGGAGTACCCAACACAGGAGCCGAACACAGCGCATCACGCAATTCAGAAAAACTTTTCTGACACTCTTTAGTCCATGGCAAAGGAGATGAAACATCCTTGCACATAAGGGCTATCAATGGTTTCGCCAACAATGAAAAATTTGGAATCCATTGTCTGCAGTATGACGTAATACCTAGAAAGGCACGTACATCTCTCTGAGTCTTTGGCACAGTCATTCGAGCAATCGCTGCAATTCTCTCTGGGGTCAACCTTCTCCCATCCTTTGACAGTAAGTGACCTAAGTAGGTTACTTCTTGACAACAATATTGTAGCTTAGAAGGTGACACCTTGTGATGTAAGTCACATAGGTGCTGCAACAATGATACTGTAGCGGTTTTGCAAATAGCCTCTGTATCAGCTGCCACTAATAGGTCGTCAACGTATTGAACTTAGGCTGCACCTGTCGGCAACACTAACGCATCAAGCTGACTTTTAAGTGCTTGGCTATAGATCGATGGACTCTCACAGTAGCCCTGTGGTGCGCATTTAAATCTAAAACTGCGACCACCTAGTGAAAATCCGAATAGGTCTCTGCTTTCCTCAGCGATCGGAATACTAAAGAAAGCATTCTTTAGATCAATTACCGTGAACCAGGAGGCAGAAGCTGGAATCAGGGTCAACAAAGCCGTGAAGTCAGGCACCACAGGAAACTGGGAAATCACGATTTTATTTACTTCTCGCAAATCAATTACAAAGCGGTACACAGGAGGTTTAGTTGGATCTGTGCGTTTCAAAATCGGTAACACAGGACTATTACACACATTGCCTCGAGTTTCTTCAATGACATCCTTTTCGATCAGGTCATAATTGATCGCTAATAGTGCTCGCTCACCATCAAAAGAGAAACGATACTGTGGTATACGTGGGAAACGCACATTCGATTTCAACTGAACCACATAAGGTGGGATGTTCAATAAGCCTACATCGTTGGGACCCGTAGCCCATACCGACGCAGGAAGGGAACTCAATTCCGGTGGGAACTTATCAATTGATAAGTACATAGGAGAGATCGCTCTCTGACCTAATGTAAGCTCCACTCCAGCAGGAGAGCAGTACAAAGTCGCATATAACCGTTTTAACAAATCCAAGCCCAAAAGATTCTCACCACAACCAGTAGATAAAATCAATGGGGCCTCTAGCTCATGAGGACCAATCGTAAGGGACAAAGGGCTAGAGACAGGATTGCTAACAGGGGCGCCAGAGAATCCAATGGAAACATTTGTTAAGCCGGACAAAGGTGCGCCAGGGAGTTTCGAGTGCATGATGGAACTTTTCGTCGCACCAGTGTCTAACAGAAAAGGCTCAACTACGCCAGATGTAGCAACTGCGACGTAAGGCCCACTCTGATCAACCGGAACTGATACTACTCCCTCTCTCTGTCGGTGGCTGTCCTAGTAGTGGTTACCTGCATCAATCTCATGTTCGACGTAATAATCGTCCACATGATACTGTGCTGATTTATCGGACCTCAGATTTCGTTGGTCAAAATAATTATTCGCGTCTGATGGGGTATGAGGGCGCTCATGATTTTGATTTTGAGGGGCACCGCGGCCTCTACCTCGGGGTGCTTGTTGAGGACCACCACGACCCCCTCGTGCCGACACACCGTTAAGCCGGTCACGCAAAGCTGGACAATCATATTTTATATGGCCCTCTCTTCTACAATATGCACACTGATTATACCCAAGCGTAGATCTAAAGTCGGAGAAGTCAGATCGTGACTGCATTCTAGTGGACTGGTCTCGTGGTCGATACTGCTGTTGCGAATCATTTTGATTCGAACGTGGAGGATATGCCTGCTGTAACAAAACCTTTGTTTTGAGCTCCTTCGTTTTCTTATCTGAACGATCACTTTCTTCTTTTTCCCTATTCTCATAATATTGAGCCGTAGCTAATATCTGTGCAGTGGTTGAAACAGCCCATGCACTTTCTGAATTCTTCAATTTGTTGCACAGCTCAGGCAACAAATTTAACACAAACTTATCAACAAATAACCGTTGACCCCCTTCGGTGCTCATGTCCTGACCACTATGATCGACAAATGCCTCCTCAAATCTAGTAAAGAAATCGGAGACACTCTCGTCTTTCTTTTGCTTACAAGCCGATAATTTATCCCAATTTACCTTCATCGCTGGCATGAGCGTTTTCATAAGCGTAATAATTTTCTGAGGCAGATCCGTAATCAACGGCTCAGGCTTAGCCCCACCAACTTGTCGTCCATCTGCCGCTACCAGTGTAGCCCAGTCACCACCCAACTCAACTAAATGATTCTCTTGGCGAATTTTCACCCAAATCGGTTGTGGTACGACATTGCCAAACAGCATGTCGATGTCCGCAAGATTCATAATAGTAGCGTCTACCAGTTGAGACAACTCCTTATAATAACCTGCCGGATTCTTGCGTGGATCAGGTAAAGATTGTTTCACCTGCAAAACTTCTGATCGCTTCCATGGGAGGTGTATCCAAACTCTCTGAAAGTATGGCAGAATCACAGGATTAGCTTGCGGATCACCTGGCATGTATACTGGCGGAACCTCTCTCATAGGATACTGACCAGAGTTCGTTTTCTGAGAATCGGAATCGTCATCAAACGACACTCGAGAAAACACTGTGCACCGTAAGGCTAATAATCGCTCTAATGCACGTCGTACATCTCCACCTACAATCATGCCGTTCGAAAATTGACTCTGAAGTTCAGTCATATCGGGCGGTACATTATCTAAATCATCATTATACCATTCTTCTCTCAAAAAGTTACACATTTCTTCAAACACAAATCTCTGAGTGGGCTCATTAAACTGAGAAAACGTATCAAAGACCACGCGCGGCGGGTAGTTAGCAGGGTGTCTTATCCATCTACGCGCCATAGTTACCAACGTGGCACCCTCCCTTCCACCAGGGATTTGACTGCGCCTCTGAGGAGTTTCAGAGACTTCGGATCGAAGTAACGATCCAGAAAGTGGGGAGTAAAGAGTAGCGACAGTATTAGGGATACGATTACGAACAGAAGGAGAAAAAAGAACAGGAGCAACAACATTAGAAGTGAACGTAGGGACAGCAGAGGTAGCCGGGACGGCTGAGGTAACAGGAACAATTGACTGAGGAGGTACAGGCAAAGGAGCAGTAGGGATAGGATCAGGTGGTAGGACAAACGCAGGACCAACAACAGGCTGACCAGCAGCCACTGGAACTACAGGAGGAACTACAGGGGCTGTAGCACCCTGTGCATAAGGAGGTGGCGATTTCATCAAATACGCTAACAAAGGATCCTCCTTCGAGTCCTCTTCTGTCTTATCAAGACTAGTTGATAATACCGGATAACATTTGTCTATCCTCATGTGATGTAGTCTAGTGGAAACTTCTATTTCTTTTTCTTCTTTATCTCGCTGACATTGTTGTACAACTTGCATTATCGGGACGATACCTTCTTTACGATTCTTTTTAAGCTGTTTGATTTCTTTCTGTTTGGCCTCTTTACGCCACAACCGAAGGGAATCAAACATAGCTGGCCTAGCTTTCTTCTTAAATAATTTAGTTTCTAGATTATCTAAAATCTCCATTCCAAAACTGGCCAACTAAGGATACCATCCTTTCTCGTGTAACGGACCCAACAGTCATTATATATAATAGGGCCCACACCATGTCGACTATAGAGCTCATATATCGGAGTTCCAACTGGAGGTATCGGACACGAGTCCTCCAACCGGGAATCCTTGTTGCAACATTTGAAGAAACCAATGAAACCACTATGGCTAGGCATCATGCACACTAACCAAGTATCAAACTTCAAGGGTTACCAAAGTACTAAATCTCCGTGAAAGACAAAACCCTCGGTTTTTGGCAATTGCAACTGTCAAATAACAACTAAGGACCAACAACTAAGGACTGAGAGCGACCCACAAATACTTAACTGAGAGCTCGATGGCGTCACCAGGAAGGCCCGTCTATCGTCTCGCCATACAAAGGACTACGCCAGGCACCAAAACAGGTCGACAGTCAGAGCATCGATCCGTTGCAGCCGTCAGGAGGCGGGAATCTTCGCGGGAAAAATCTTTGGACCACTTATTTCGACAACAGGATCGATGAAGCGGGGTGCACCTTTTCCTCGGAGATTTCACACGAAGTTCCTCGCAATCGTCAGGGTTTGGACCGGTACCGCTGATGTCGCCCCACATTGGGCGCCAACTGAAGGACTGGACTTTTAAGAACCAGCGGTGCCAGGGAACAACACCTGAAACCTTCGTAGGATACCTGTTCGGCGCACAAGTGACAGAGACACGGGACACTTCCTTCGGCGTCAAAGATCAGCGTTTATTACTGCAGGGATGCAAAAGTCATGGGAAGTACAACAGAGTGTAGGTTCCAAGAGTCTGCTTCAAATTGTAAATGTGGATCGCTCCTTTTATACACGTTTTCAGCATTCAATAACGTAACGAACAAAAGGTTACAACTCAGTTCCCACAATAAACTTAAAAGGGCTTCATTCATGGTGTCGGAAACCCGGAACATAATCACAGTAACATGTGTCGGTTCCCAACTGTAAAAGCACATTATCCTGCTGGTATGCACATTCCACTCTAGTTGTAAAAGGACGAGAGCAAGAGACAGGAACAGGTGCAAGGAAGTCAGACAACAGAAGGAGAAGGAGTGTGGAGGTAATATCGGAAGCGCAATCCCAGGATCAAAGGATTAGATCCGAGCGCATGCAAGGCTGAAACAATAGGCCAACGTGGGAAGATTACCCAGCTGCGGAGCCATCTGTCTCTGCCGTGTCATCCCCCAGTCTTGGGAATCACAGGGTCATGAGGCGGACATTTGCCTGTTCGCTGACTACGTGAGGGCAAGAAACAAAATGGATGCCGTATCTAAAATGGAACCCGAGGGTAAAAACGAAGAAACCTGTAAATAAGACGAACCCTTCTAAGTAGCGTATCGAAAATGCGTACACCTATTAATCTCGTCATTTACGGTTCATAGATACCACCCTCGCTAGCATCGTAACGGAGCTCATTGCTCCTCACACTCCCCTGCCCATATTGTCCTTCATAAATGCTGCCTTCGGATTCGTTTACTGGCTTGTTAGTCCCTCTGTGTCGTTGTATGTATCCTCCCATGGCTACAGGCCCCCTTACTTCGAGCGTTACACAGTACGTGTTATTTAGACTGTGAACATTATATTCTTTAATGAGATTCTCCTACTGCCTTCTCTACTCCCCCCTCCCTCCCGTTGTCTGTGCCTTCTCCCCCCCCACCACTCCTGCACTCCTGCACTCCATGCCTTCTTCCCCCTCCCCCCTCCTGCCCTCCTGTTGTCCATGTCTTCTCCCTTCTCCCGCCCATTGTCCATGCCTCCACCTCCGCTCCCTCCCGTTGTCCATGATCACTACCTTTTGCAATGCAATAGGTCTTGCGTTAAATGCAAGTCCTATTGCATTACAAATGCTTGTTTTTGGAGTGACCACAAAACTCACAAGCTGAAAGTAGGAAATGTCCTCGAATATCCGGATGCTTACTTGGACCAGCGGCGTCCTGGCTCTCGCTTGAAGACTTGGCAGGAAGCCAGTGCAGTGTCAGACGGGGCAACTGCGGTCAGCCGTGTGTCATCAAACACTCGGTGGCAGGTGAGATAAAGGCACCGTGGAGAAGTGGGGCCGTCCGATGACTGCAGACATATCAGCATCAATTTGATGAACCTCCCATTCCTGACTCGGGTCTCTCCAGGAAACCGCAGCTCGGTTTGGCAGTCCGACCATATAGCACTTCCTTCCCAAATCAAGCAAAAATATTAACGGTATTTTGAGGAAAGGAGCAGATGTGTGGCAAAATAAGAGACTGCAAATAAAGGGCAGAGGGATTCCGTCAAATTGATGCGTTTGTGTGTCCTCTCGGATATTGTGCACTGATCCTTTAAGGGCCTACTCAAGAGACAGCATGACTGGTGGGACATCCGGTGATGCTGTTTTAGGCTACCAGGTCTGCGAAGTAAGCAAAAAATGATTTGTATAGATCAAAAACAGTGGCGTAACGAAACTTGAGGGGGCCCCCCTGCAAGGTACATGGAGGGGCCCCCTCCGTACTCAATCAGGCAGTGGCAGCAGGTGGATTTAGAAAATGGTAGGGGATACACAACATTTTAATGTACATTTATGACAGAGAATAAGTAACTACACTCCTTTGCAGAATTTATTTTCAAATCGTGGAGCTGCTGTTTTTGTCAACCCTTCTGTCTGGGCCAATTTCTAGTCCAAGCTTCACTGGCTTGTAATGCCCTTTATTATCCTAACCTATATACACAAACAATTCTGTGATAACGTGCTATTTTTATAACCATGTCAACGATTGATAAACTCAAAGGTCATTCCCAAAGGACTCCTTAAAATAAAGATGAGGCTGCAAATGGAGATTTTATGTTGAGCTGGATTGCCACGTCACCAACCATTACATTTCAACGAGGCCCCCGATTCTGCTCTGGACTACAGCCAGAATTAATTGTTCCAAATGCTGCTTGTTAAAGTGGAGCTGTGCCATAGATCCGAAAATAACTAACATTGTGAAACTGTACTTTTACCCATATATTTAAGGGTATCAGAGGCTTTTATTTATGTCTGTAGCATTCTATATAAACCGGATATGTATGACCCATATCACTGGTACTGACTGTCTGTTCTATGTGGTGAATCCATTGGCAGAATACTTTTTTTTGGGTGTGGGGGGTCGGGGGGGGGCGTTTGAAATGTTTTTTGTAGCTTCCTGAGAAGTTATTATTTGGACCTAGACTACACTGCCAGGGTGAAGGGGTGAGGGGAAGCTGAAACAATTTTGTACTATCTCACACATACATATATTCAAATACACACACACTGGTGCAGCCTCGCAGCCACACAGAAACAATATGGACATCCTCTCAGACATACACATAAGGTGAAACTTACCCGAGGCAGTCCTTGACATGTACTTCACAAATCACAATTCCTAGCTGCCCAGATTCAATAAAGTATGCCAGAGCGCGGCTCACACCCTTATGCCAAATCAGAAGCTCAGATAGGACAGAAGGCTGTCGCTTTCCATTATGGTGGCTTCTGATGGGTCATAGGGGCACGTGAGGAACACTCCCCCAATTCAACTTTTTCTGACATGCTGCACTGCCTGAGGCTAGTACAGCATGTCGCCGGATATGTATTGCATCTGTGAAAGAATGGGCTGGAACAGCCCACGCCTGACACATATGCAATACAGCCCCGGGGAGCCCTCTTCTGATGAAGGGTGATATTACAGCTTTTATATGCAAACTAACGATCGGCAAGATTGTTTCTTAAATGTAAAAGCTGTAACAACATAACAATTAGGTGCGGAGTGAGGCATGATGGTTCGGGGATCACCGCACTTTTGTCCCATATAAAGGAGGGCTGTGCTGAGGGGGCCCCCTGGAGCTTGGAGGCCCCCCGCACAGCAGGGTTGCGGGGGCCTGTGTTACGTCCCAGATCGAAAATGTAACTGCATTCATATAGCGCTTACTACCCCGTTGGGCAGCCACTCCAGAACCCAACCTTAGAGATTAGTACAGTGTTAAGATTGATTAAAAGGTTGCTACGTTTGAGTAACTCACTGTGCTAAGGGCCGGCCACTGGAATTATGCAACTGGGAAGGACAAAATGATGTGGCAGATTTGACTGCATTATGCAGCAAGAAATGACAATTTTTAGGTCAAGCTTCAGCGCGCATGTGCTGTCTGCAAGACCTTTTGTTTTCAATACAAACCACATTTTTCCCGCCTCCTGCTTGCCATAGGTTCACGCCGCTGTCGCTCTTCTTGTCTACCTCCTAACGGGTTGGCTCGGCTGATACCTCACTTCCGTTTAAGGTTGAGGAGCACTGGCCAAGCACAGGTTTCTTAAGCATATATCCTTATTTAACATTTCAGAGAACTCCTTTTTAATTTTTGCCATGTGCCCATCGCTGTCGTGGACCACCGCCACCCATCTGCTTTGTAATTATTCATTTCTGCTGCCAGGGAGAGTCATGCAGGAACATACAGCTGTATGCATGGGCGACGTGCTTTATGTTTCAGCACTGTGTCTGATGGCACTCAATTTTCTATTGCACCCATTCTAATTGTTTTTTATTGTTTTTAGAAATTCCACCTTATAGCAGATAGACATGTAAAGTAAAGTTGCTTTTACGGGTCTGAAGTACTTCACCCTTTGTATTTTATTTGTAAACATTTTGATTGAACTCTTATTTTTTTTAGCGTAATAAATATCTTTATTAACATTTTAAGACATTTGTGACCAAACATTCGTACATTCTTGGAGTTACACATTAAATGGTGACACATAATCCTAGGCACAGGTATTTTGTATTAGTTCCTTAACAAACACTTTAGCTCTAATGACGTATCAATCCTCTTGTATATAAAAATTAAGTGCCTGATCCCGCTTCTCATTACATCCCAAAGTAATTTCTGTCACAAAGAACCGCAACTCCCATGCCCCCAACCCACAATTTTATCCCTCCCCAGCCCCCCTGTCTGGTATACTCTCTGTAATATGAGACTGGGTGTCTGCTTCAGTGTACATTTCACTGCATCATCCAACATTTTAATTATATATGTTCCCCTCTGTTTCTCAGTGGTTTCCTGGCTCACTATCCGGCCCTACAGTTCCAGTAGTTTCCTCCCGTGCAGTTTCATCCCCTCCATCACTGTTAAGATCTTCTATCGTCGCCATCCACACCCTCAGATCCTCTACCAGCTTTTCATCATGCCTGACCTGTTTCATCCGAATCACCTCTGCCATCGCCCATTCCTTCACATCCCGCACCCATTGAGTTTTTTTAGGTGGTTTGCAACTTAACCAGGAGATAGCTATCTGATGTTTGGCTAACACTAATCCAAGCTGGGTAAACTTCCTGCTAAGATTCTTTTTTATGGTTGGGGTAGTAAACCCAGCAGGATCACCCGTATCTCTTGTGGCAGTACCCAATCCGTTGCTGCTCATAACACAACCAAGACACCTTCCCAAAATATTTGGAGCCTTGGGCAGGACCAGCCCATATGGATGAATACAGCCTCTGCCTCCCCACATGTGGGGCACTGCCCTGAGCATCCCGGGTAAATCCTGAGTAGCATCTTTGGTGGGCGGTATGTCTGGTGTATATAATTAAATTGGATCAGCTTGAATCGTGCATTTGAGCTCACCTGCTTAACCCCTTCATGTATTTTGGTCCAGTCCTTCTCCGTTATAGTTCCCCCTGTCAGTGTCCCCCATCTATCCTGAATCAGCAGTGTCAGGAACATCTTGTCATCTCTGATAGCTCAATATAGTTGTGATATCACTTTACGTCCTTTAGCCATCATGATCAGGGTCTGTAACACCCTGGACACAGGCGGCTCTTCGGGGGAACATTGGCCACACTTCTCTAGCTACTTGGGCTATCTCCACATATTGCAGGAACTGTCCAGGGCCTAGCGCAAAGGTCTCAACCGCCTGTTCGCATGTAATATATTGCTTTTTAATGCATTAGTCACCCATGGTGAGGCTGCCCCCCTCCCGCCATCTACGCACACACATCGATGTGGAGATTTGGAGAAAGGGGCAATCTGCCCATTGGGGCATATGGGGCACTTTGCAGCACTCTCCGAACGACAAACTCCCAAATCTACGCTACATGTTGCATGATATACAGGCTCTTTGACGGTATCTGTGTCCCCATCATTAACAATTCAGGGAGTGTTTTGTGTCCATAGGTCCCGGTCAGCTGGAGCTTCTACCAGTTCCCCTCATCATCCAACCATTGTACCTTGTGTTGCAATTGAGAGGCTACATAGTAAAATTCCAGACATGGAACCTCTAGTCCTCCATTCTGCCAGGTTCTTTGGAGAGTGACCAGGCTTACCCGTATACGCTTGGACCCCCACAGCAAATCAGTCAGGAATCTATCTAAAGTGATAAAATAGTGTCGGGGGATCCTAACAAATGAGTGTTGCATTGTATAAAGGCATCTGGGCAGGACAACCATTTTAGACAGGGTTATTCTCCACATAAGGGATGAAGGTAAATCTCGCCAGAAGCAAACCGGGCCACGTAGACCCTCAATTACCTTCCCGATGTTAAGCGTCAAATATTGTTCGGCCATTTCGGGCAATCTACTCCTAGATATGGGAGCTCCACACTCGGTAGTCCCCCTTCCGGGTGCGAGGCCAACCCCCCTATTGGGATTAACTTAGACTAGACCTGCATTAATATGTAATCCTGATATTTGCCCAAACCTGTCAAGGACGTTCAGGAGTACCGGTATCGCCTTGCCGGGGTTTCGGAGGTACTCCAAGGTGTCATCCACTAACATAAACACCACATGATTAGTCTCCCTTAGTTGCATCCTAAAAGTCTCCATCTCCCCTCGTAGACTCACAGCTAAGGGTTCCATTGCCATGGCGAACAGTAATGGCAACAATGGGCACCCTTGCCTAGTACCTCGGTGGAGTCTAAATGTTTGCAACACTAGTCTCCCCAACCTGATCTGAGCCTGGCGTTCCTAATACAGGATCTGCACCCAACTCAGCAAGCATGAGCCCACACCCAGTGCCCTCAGGATCTCCCAGAGATACGTTCACCCAATTGAGTTGAACGCCTGTTCAACATCTAACAGTGTCAGAGCACACTCTTCCTGTCACTGCAGGGGGGAATGCCACATGTGGGCCAGCCTCGGCAAATTATGGGCTGTGCTGCATTTGGGGATGAGGTCTGCTTGATCAGGATGAATCAAATTTTGTATATGTGGTTGCAGTCATGTTGCCATGATCCCAATATAAGGACTTTTACATCAATATTTAACAAAGAGATAAGACTGTTTGACCCTGGTATTTGGGTATTCTTATCCGCCTTGGGGATCATGACCCCTAATGCCTCATTCATGAAAGGCGGGAGTGTACGATTCTGGAGCGCCTCATTATACACCTCCAGCAGGCAATCCACTTTCAGGGGTGCAAAGCTCTTATAGAACTCGCCCGGTAGGCCATCACTTCCCGGGCTCTTCGCGGATCTCAAAGACTTTATACCTTATAATACTTGCTCCATCGAGATTGTTTCATCCAATAATTTACTAACCTCATTATCTAGATGGGGTAGGTTCAGTGTGGGAAGGACTTCCGCGTTGTGTTCCAAATCAGGCGTGGGGCACCCGCATAAATATCCCTGCCAGGTGATCAGCTAGGGTATTTCAGATCTTCTGCTGAGTGTAGACCGAGCTTCCATTGGCCAATCTCAGCTGCACAATGGGAGACAATGGTTTCTCATTTTTAATCAGTTTAGCAAGCAGCGCCCCAAACCTGTCGCCCTCCACATGTAGTTGCGGTGTAATTGAACTTCTCAAGGTGACAGAGTGCCGCCAACAGCTCTTCCCATATCTCCCTCCACTCATTCCTTACTAGAACCTTAATGTCCCTCTCAATTTGCTGTTGAACCCCATAAGCCGTACTAAGGCAGAAGCCTCTGATAACCACCTTCATCGCCTCCCATTCCACTCTTCTTGTAGTTGCCGAGCCCCAATTTGTCACTAAGTAGTTCACTATCTCTTCCTCCAGCTTCCCTGCAAATGGCATATCGCTAAGTGCCTCGATCGCCAAGTGCCTGGTGGGGATTGCCACCTTAGGTCTGTTATTACTTAAAACCAAAAGCATAGGGGAGTGGTCCGAAATGTATCTCAGTAGATATACTATTTCCTCGACCTTAGGCATCAAGGCTGATGACAGGAAGAAATGATCCAACCTACTGAACATATTAGTCGCAGGGGTATAACAGGAAAATGTCATAGTGTTTGGGTGTCGGACCCTCCATGCATCCATTAACCCGAGTTCTCGTAACGTCCTCTATGGCTCCAGTCATACCCGGTTTAGTACCCAGGAGGTTCCCGGTCCATCATCCTGTGTGGCACACAGTTGACATCACCTTGGAGGATTAAGTTCCCGCCCAGGTAGGGAGTCGCTGCTGTCAATATGTCACTAAAGAAGGTGTGTGCATCTGTGTTAGGAGCATACACATTTATGAGACATATCTTATGTCCATCCAGTCTACCATGCAAGATCACGTAACGTCCCGCTGGAACCAGTACGTGGTGTATATGTTGGAAGGGGGTCCCTGGGGCCACCCAGATAAGCACCCCAGGGAAAATCCAGAGAATGAGGTGGCATATAACTTCCCCCTTCGCCTGCGGCAGATAGATGGGAGCATATCACCCAAACATGTGTTTCCTGTAAACCTGCTCTACCAACATTATATCGCCTTAGTTATGAATGCACTCTCCTACGTTTTTCCAACATTGCCATCCCACGTATGTTCCAAGTGGGAAACTATGTCAAATTGGGAGCCATAAGGTCCTGTAGGGCCATATGTATGAAACTTTGGTTTTGCGATTCTCAAATAGCGATTTTTAGAGAATCGCAAAACACTATATATGTAGGAGTTGCAAATATTTTTACGAATCCTACATATTCCTTAATTGCGAATTGCAAATTGCAATTCGCAATCAAGGAATACCTCCCCATTCATTCCTATGGGCCTAAAGGTAAGACATTCTCAATTTGCGATTATCATTTAGAGAATCACAAATTGAGAATGCAATTTCAAGGGTGCCAGGGTGTCAAAAGGACACCCTGTTGCACCCCTGAAATGTACATGTGTGCACACGTGGCACACATACATGCCCTAAGGGCATGTATGTGCGCCACATGGCACTTTGAAAAATGCAAATAAGTGAACTTTTCAAAGAAATCGCAAATTACCACGAACTTGAAGTTGGTGGTAATTTGCGATTCCTTAAGGCCAAATTGCACTTTTTCCGTTCTTCTTACATTGCATTTAAGCAATTTGCGATTCCTTAAATGCAATTTCAAAATAAGGAATCGCAATTTTTGCGATTCCTTATTTTGCAAGGCAGTTTTTCTTTCATACATACCACTAAGCCAAATTGCGAATTCAAACGAATTCTGCGAATTTCTGAGTTTTTGATCACAATTTGGAATGATACATATGGCCCATAATGAAAGTCAACTCTTCATCTCCCTCCCACTATACCAGTGTCAGATTGATTGCAGAGCAAGACACCCCAATCCAGACAGAAATAATGTAAAAAAAAACCTTGAGAACCAAAAAGAACAAAGAAAGCAGTTTGAACACATGCAACTCCCCCCTCGCACTGGGCAGTGTAACAGGACTATCCCTCCCACCATCATGGCGAGTGAACCATCCCATCCTCCGGACTACACCCCCTACCCCCTTGTAAACCGTAAACAAAATATGTATGCTCTGCAGCATTGCCCAAAAGTAAAGTACACAGCATAACGGAACCAGAGTAAGGTGTTGAACAGGGCCTCTGGTATAAGTGCTGTGCAAGTGACTGGACGCTTGACGGGAGGCAAGACCAAAACCACCAGCTCCCCGAACAGGACCCAGCCGCAGCCCCTCCCACCCGCAACATGTGCATTTCATATAGTCCTCACTCATTGCTAATATATGAAAAAACAACTACAGTAAATTAGCATCACTTTTGCAGTCACTTATCTGAGTGTTCGTAGCCTACAGTAATGGTCAGGAAAGGGAGAAAACTGAACATGTCTTTCGTCATTCTGCATATCCAAAATAGCTACAAATAACACACAGGATGGTTGAAATATTTATATTAAGCCAGTATCCATGAACTCTATAAGTCCCAGACTTTAAAGACCCAGGGCAACTGAGGGATGCACTATGTCACTTTTGTAGCTTGGCGAGAGTGGCATTATAAAAATCCTATCCTAAAATAGATGTTTGAGGTGAGCAGTTTTAGAGTTGGTGGTGTTGTACAGTGCTATATATAAAGGAACTGTTTTCTACCTAAAAGTTAGGATCGACCCAGAGTTCTCAGATTCATTTTAAAGTTTCACCTAAACTGTGCTTACGCTATCTCTTCGAGACATGCTGTATTCAGGTATGGACTTTAAGCTCCGCCCATGTCCCCACCCATCTTTTCGATTGGCTCATGTCACTGTACTTTGTAAATGGTGGCTTTTGATTTGTTAATATGCTTAGTAGTCCCTCCTTAGTTCCTCCTTGTATCATATTGTAACCTCCCAGGAGGACAGCCCTTCTTACATGTGTTGTTACTTGATATGTTATTTATTACACTGGTGAGGACTATTGTTTTAAGTGTTCTCTAGCAGCTCCTCCTGAGCTGATGGCTTCCTTTTCTTTCTTCAGCGTGCTCACCTCAGAGTCGGAGCTTCAAAGTCCGCCCCTTTCATGCTTTATTGCTTTCCCTCCCCTGATTCACATTAGAAGCCCACCCTCCGAGCACAAACACAGCTTTTTCCTCCCCACTCTTTCTGTGTGCATCTTGTCCAAGCACCTGCTAAGCCTTAGAGCTCAGCGAATGGCTGCCTTCTAATGGCTGCCTTTCATTTTGTTCAACACAAGCAGCTTGATTTATTTTGCCACCACAGGAGCCCACCTGGGAGCTTCAAAGTTGGCCGCTGTCATTAAATATTGCTTTAGCCTCCCGATTTGCATTGAGCCCGCCCCCCACCCCAAGCACAAACACAGAGTTTTCCTCCCCCTACCCTTTCCATGTGATTCGAGTGAGGCACCCTCTGTGCCATTATGTCAGAGGGGAACATTTAGGCCATTTTTTACAGAGATGGCCAGGACATAATGCAATCCTTGCCAAGCTTGCTTTTTGGGTGGTGGCAGTGATGCAGCGCTACTCCAGAAATAATTTCTAAATCCATGACACCTTTCCCTAAAGTACAAAATCATACATATACTCGACAGTGGGGCCCATAACACCGCGAGTCACTCACAAAACACTTACACCCTACTTCATGGATCGGTGAGATTCAAAAGAGAGCTGCTGTATCATAGCGGAGTGTCTAAACTATAACTGAATCTTTATACTATTTATACCTGCAGTTTAAACGAGTTTTACCATGGATTTCATTAACAAAACATTTATTTAGAAACGCCACCACTGTGGTCGATGAATCTGCTAGTAAAAAATTAGGCGTAGGAAAACTCAAGACCAGCTTAATTCTCCATTGATCTAATTTTTATTAAAAGCAAATTTTAGCATGTCTAAACGTTTATTCATATTTTTATTTCTTTATTCAAAACGACATTTAAAGAAATAAGAGTTTTGTCTCAAACAGTTAATTTCATTTATTTTTAGAAAATTCTGAAATAGACATTCTATTTAGATTTCAGAAATGCAAGTATTAGCAAAAGACAGATAGTTCCCAAAATTCATTTATTCTCCTAACTCCCCTAACTAAAACCCTCAATTAAAGCTCAGTTCTCATTCAAAAAGAAATAGAAAAATATTCAGAGTCTTACATCTCAGAAAAATCAGCATACCGGCAGCATCTCAGGAAGAAATCGAAAATACGTTGTTTCCTCAGTAAAACCAGCACTTTTGATACCTTTTTCACTAGCTCTATCCATCTAAAAGAGTAACTTTCAGCATAAATTTGAATTCTGATTGGACAATTTCGGGGTCGATGAGCATCACCTCATCATTACAACATTCAATTTTCTTCCGTCAGCCAAATTTTTAAAAGGTTCATTGTTTAGGCAACTTCCGGCCTAGTCACGTTCTCAACTAGCAACTTCTTGAGATCTTCTCATGTTCAAAACCATTGTGCTCATCCTTTTTGGCAGCATTCACTCCAGGCACCAGCAGCTCGCATTCGAACTTGGACTTTGGCTCGAGCAAGCTCAGTTCATCTTCTATTCGCAGTTTAATAAGACAGCCATGTTTTCACTAGGCCTCACAGGTCAGAATGGGAACTATCATGGAAACAAACACAAACAAACGTTAATTTTGGAAATCTAACCCTTCTGTTTACTTCCCCCCTTACTAAGGTTTTCCCTATTAGTAATTACCTAGCGAGATAAGCAACATTTAGGCGTAATATGCTCACCTGTCTTCATGTTTTGCCACAAAATACGTAAACACAAAGCACATTTATGCCGCATTTCATTATTTCAAAGCTGCTTATTAGTTTAGGACACAACAAAATCACATAATTAGTTAATTATGATTGCAACATAAGCAAAATTAGTTCCCACGTATGTCTGTGTAGGTGCAATCTTTATTCTAGGTTGGTTAATTTCATACATCACTCAATTAGTTCAAGTTATGATAATGGAAGTGTGACTTTTCAAGGGGTACACAACATTTTGTTTCTCCACCTTGCTCCATCAACTCCCCCCTTTGGTGATTTTATCACCAAAATATCAAAACATGTTTCAAGTTCTTCAGATTAGTATGAATTTATACTCTAGTATCTTTTTCTCTAGTATCTTTAAAAACCTTTTCTCGGAACTCCTCCATTTCTATTTCACCCTTTTCTCTCTCTCTTTCTCGTTTTGCTTGAATTATCTTCTTTAATGACTTTCTAACATTCCTTGTTTTTCTGCATATGCAACATAATCTTATCATTAAAATCGCTAATACAATCACTGTTACTGGAATTAGTATTTTTCCTGTAATTGAACTACCTATTTCTTAAAACCAACGTTTAACTGCTGTAAAACTTCTACCAAGTCGTTCAAGAATACCATCAACCTCCAGTGGTTCAATTTCTCTATGCAACTCTTAAATATTTGTAATGTACTTTTCAATATTTTGACTTTTATCTGGAAAATAGGTGCAGCAGTGCTGTACCTTCAAAATTCCACAAACTCCTCCTTCTTTTGCTAATATTATGTCAAGAGCAAGACAATTTTGCATTATGATAGTTCTCATAGCAATCATTTTGGTGTTTACCATTAGGAATCCACCTGTTGTATCTGTTGACAAACGATCTACTATAGTTGACAATCTTCTAATTCGATTTGCATTGAAAGATATATCCACTGCTGGTATCAGTGCTCCAAAAATATCACCTATTATTTCTATTACACTCTCCCTTTTTCTACGACTTAAAGGTTTATGTATCTCATGTATGCCATTAGTACCTCTATCTACATGGAAGATTTTAGGAAAGACCAAACCCCCGTAGCAAGTGCCATACCAGTGGTCAGGTAATCTATAATAAGCCTTGTTTCCACAAATGAAATAAATACTAGAAAAAACTGGATCTTTTCCCCCTTTAAATCCCCAACCCCCTTGGATTCTATAAGTGTCTTTACATTGACTTGCTCCCACAAAATAATTGTTATACACAGTGTTGTCTCTCCTAATACAAAATTTCCCTAACAATGGAGTGTCTATATGTATAGCTACATTCACATTTCTTTCATCAAGGTTTTCGTCATCAAATGTCCAATATTTAGATTTCTCATGCTTTACTTTTTCTTTACATTTATAGGCGATTCTGCTTTCCTCAGCCATATCTAAAAATGCTTTCTCTTCCACTCTCATTTTACATGTCAAATTATTTTTAAAAGCGTAATCATAGCTCAATTCATCTATTTCTAAAAAGAATTCTCCCATAACTGTGGCAAACTTTTTCTTATTCAGTGCATTATCAATTTTAAATTTTGCTAAAACTTCATTTGAATTAGAATAATGATATTCTAATTTTCCTGTTTGAAATAAGAGGCTTGCAATCACACTACACGTGACTCCATATGTAAGCGGAAGGTGATGATACGTCACCCCCTCAGAAACAGATGCAGGTAACTTTACACACACATAACAGTCACTAGCATCCATTGACCTGACATATTGAGACAATAATCGTGAACAATTATTTTTAGTGAAATCGCTAATGGAACCATCCTGATGTATTTCTGGCCTATATACATGCTGCTTGTTAGACTTTGATTCCACATTTTGTTCACCTGAACTCACATTATGTTTTAACTTCACTAAATTATCCTGAAAAGGAAGGAAAATAGCCAAAATGATCCATATCAATATAAGTAATCCAGTACATATTAAACATGATCTACACCATTTTCTAAAAATAGAACATTTCGTTTTATGATCATTAGTAGACATTTTTTTTTACACAGCAAGTTTTTCTAACAAGTTTTATTCGACCTTATGTCACCTACACGCTTTTATTTTTCTAACAAGTTTTCTTCGACCTTATGTCACCTACAAGCTTTTATTTTTCTTATTCACTGTCCCTCTCTTTTATCAGGATTTTAGGTTTTATCTTAACCTTATCTTTTGATCAATTGCCACTTTCCTCTGTAATTCAGTTCTTTTCTCACTTTTCCCATTTGACTTTGGGCAGCTCAGATTCTCTTGACTGCTGTTTACTTCTTCAATTGGAGGCAATAATATAAAGGTCCATTCAGGTCATTTGTACTTCTGATGTGGTCTTCTCACTCTTTTTGGCCTCTAGACAACTTCTATTCTTTTTCCCAATGATTCTCTTTGACTGGTTATTTCATTAACTTGGTCTTCTGGCTTTCTTTCTTTGTTAACCAGTTTAAATCTCAGTCCATCATTTCCTTTAGGCCAATTATCTCCTTTACAAACTCTTTTTGTCTTAGGCTCTGTTGTGTTATGTTCCACTCTCCAATCCCGTTTCCTTGGACTCTTTCTCAATGAAGTTTCATCTGCACTGTCGTCAGTCTCGCTTTCAGTGTCTTCAACAGTTTCATTTATGACAAACTTCACAATGTCTTTCTCTTTTTCAGAGTCAGTTTTCTCTTTTGACAGTTCTTTCACTCCGTTAGCAACATCTCCATAGCTGGTACTTGGACTCTCATCCTTATCATGAGTTTTTCCTTCTTTTCCAGTGTCAGGATTTTCGTTCCTGCTTTCAGAGCTTCCAGACTGTTCTTCAGAATTTTCTTGATCACCAGTTTTAGCTTTGCTTTGCTCAGTGTGCTTACTGTTTTTATTCTCTACCAATTCTCGATATTCAGATTGATCTTCAGAATTCAACACTTCAACAATTTCTCCTTCTCTTTCAGACGCAGAACTAGCATCTGATACTTCCAGATATCGACGTTCCTTTTGATCTACAGTATTTGGACTTCTCTCTGGTTCACCTTCAGAGTAAGAATCAGTTGTGCTTTCACCTTCTTTGTTTGGATTTTCAGGCTCAGGCACACGAATAGTATGACTTGCATGTACCAATCTCTTTACTACCGCAGCACTTAACTGCAGTGGTGCTAACCAATATGCCCTGTCTCGGTCTCTGCCAACTAGGCACCAAACTGTTTCTTCTGCGGTGTACCTTTATGCTAACCCAGTCTCCAGGAACTAGATCATGAGCTGGATTTTTCTCTTTCATATTCGATTCAGTTCCAACCTGATGGAACACAGAAGTCACCACGTCAGACAGGTTTTGCAGTAATCCAGTATGATGTCATCATTTATAGTTAACAATTTATCAACTGGTACAAATGCTTGTCTCTTCACCCTGCCCAATAAGATTTCATGTGGACTCAGTCCAGTTTTCCTGTCAGGTATGCTTCTTAAGGTCGTCAAAACAAGTGGCAAGGCATATGGCCACTTCAGTCCTGTTGCAAAGCACATTTTTGCAATCCTGTTTTTAATTGTACCGTTTACTTGCTCAACCACTCCTGAAGCCTCAGGTCTGTAAGCACAATGCAGTCTCTGGTGAATATCCAGTGCTTCACATACCATTTGCATGAGTACATTTTGGAAATGTTTAGCCACGATCAGTTTCAATGGTCACTGGGAAACCGAACCTAGGGATGATTTCATGTAGAAGTAACTTTGCAACAGTTAACCCATCGTTCATCCTCGTGGGGAAGGCCTCTACCTATCGGGAGAACAAACAGATGATCACCAAAACATATCTGAGTCTGTTATAGGTGGAAGTTCTATGAAATCCAACTGCATTCGTGTAAATGAACCTCCCTCCCTGCCTATGGTTCCCAAACTCACAATTGTTCTCCTGTTTGGATTAAACTGCTGACACACAAGACATCTTTGACATAAGCTTTCAGCAATCATTCTGAGCTTTGGATTGTACCACGTTTGTCTAAATAGGCAAAGCATGGCATCTCTCCCAATATGAGCTTGACTATGGTACATTCGGGCCATATTTGAGATCATGCTATCGGGCATTACTGGTCTCATCTTTGTAAACCCAAATGTTATCTTCCTCTCTTTGTCTGCATCCTGCTTTTAACCAGACATTTTACTCTTCCTCATCAGCTTCTTCCTGCATTTGGCTCACTTCCTGCCAAGTTTCAACTACTGTGGTTAGCATTAAAGGACTTGAAACATGCTCCTTTTCCCTGTCCCGATTGATGGATGCAAGATTTTTGGCGCAGTATTTAGCAATTGAGTCTAAATACCTGTTACCTCTGGTGATGTAGTCATCCCCCTTTTTGTGTGCTGCACACTTCACCACCGCTATTTTGTCAGGCAATTGAATTGCATCAATAAACATTCTCACGAATTCTGCATTACGTATGAGGGATCCTGCTGAAGTCAAATAACCTCTTTGGGACCACAGCTGTCCGTAGTCATGGACAACCCCAAAACCATTCTGACTATCAGTCACTATGGTAACCTTGATTTCCTTTCCCAGTTCACATGCTCAAATCAAAGCAATCAATTCTGCTATTTGAGCAGAAAGAATCCCTTTCAGACAAGAAGCTTCCCGTACATCTGCCACAGTGCAAACGGCATATGCTGCACTCAAAACACCCTCATCTGTTCTCAGACACGAACCATCTACAAACTTCACATAATCAGATTCAGGCAATGGCTCATCTCTGATGTCTGGTCTTGGTTTGGTACAGTATTCAAGAACATCTAAGCATTTGTGATCAACCTCATTTCTCACTTCTGTTTCCATGGTATCAGGCAATAATGTGGAAAGGTTTACATTTAAGCATCTAGAGATTGTCACATTTTCTGCTCCCAGAATTGGTTTTTCATATTTTGTCATCCTATTGCTGGTCAGATACTGTGTTTTTGCCCTAGTGAGGAGAATCTCCACATAATGAGGTACATACACCCTCACAGGAAATCCCATCACTATTCCTTCACTTTGTTCTATACTGACATTTGTAGCTGCTACTGCTTTCAGACAACCTGGCAACCCTTTTGCAACAGGGTCTAAAACAGCTGAGAAATACTCTATTGGCTTTCTCAGTTTTCCATGTCTCTGAATCAGTACTGACAATGCACATCCTTCTCGTTCACTGCAGTGCAATTCAAATTCTTTTTCATAGTCAGGCATCCCTAAAGCTGGTGCTTCACATAGACTCGTTTTTAACTGTTCAGTTTTGGTCAGTACTATAGGGTCTCTAATATCTGCTCTGGTTAATCTCTGCAATGGCTTTGCAATCAGTGATAATCCACTAATCCACTGTCTACAGTAACCTACCATTCCCAGAAACATTCTTACTTGTCTTTGCATTTTTGGTGGCTGCATTCCTTGTATCATTTTAATTTTTTCTGCAGTAACTTGTCTTATTCCCTTAGCAATCTTATGATCTAAGTATTGCACTTCTTTCTGACAAAATTGTAATTTAGATGGAGACACTTTATGTCCCTCTTCTGCCAAATGATACAGCAATGCAACGGTATCCGTTACACATGCATCTTTTGTCTTTGATGCCATTAGGAGGTCGTCAATATATTGACCCAATACAGACTCTCCAGGCATACTCAAACTTTCTAATGATTTCTTTAACAACTGATTAAAGATAGATAGACTTTCAGTATACTTTCAGTATACCCTTGAGGAATTCAGCACCATGGCAAAATACGATCTCCGAATCTGAACACAAATATTGGCTGGCTTTCTGGGTGCAATGGGCCTGTAAAGAACGCATTACACAGATCGATCACAGTGTACCATTCTGCATCATGGGGAATTTGATATAAAATCACTGCTGGATTTGGTACAATCGGACAACATGGGACAACTATTTTATTAACCTCTCTCAAATCCTGTACAATTCTAAATGTTCCATTTGGCTTTTTCAATCCCATTATCGGTGAATTACAAGGACTACTCTCTATTTCTCTCAATATGCCTTGTTCAATCATTTTGTTTATCACTGGGGTTATTCCTACAAATATTTCTGCGGTCATTTTGTACTGGGAATATTTGAGTAATTCGCACCATCTTTTATAGGGACTTTTACAGGATCTACACCTTTCATCAACCCAATATCTTCTCCTGTGAAATCCCACACTTTCTCTTTCACTACGTTTTTCAATTAATCAGATATCTTTTCTCGATCAAACACAGGGAACAATTTATTCTGTTCTGCCTCAAACATGATCATAGTCATTTTATACAGGCTATCTTCATCTGGGGTTTGCAACTCTATGCCATCTGGTGAACAGTATATGGCACAGTTCATCTTGCACAAAATGTCTCGTCCTAACAGATTTACAGGGCTACTATAACACACCACAAATCGGTGCATGTCTTTGAAATTTCCAATTTCTACTTCGACCGACTGGTTGTGTCAAAGAAGTTTTAATCTGTCTATTAACTACACCTACAACTTGGATACTCTCTCCCAAAAGAGGACGATTTTTGACTTCCACTGATCTAACAGTAGAACGGGTAGCACCAGTGTCCACAAGGAAAGTTATTTCTACATCAATCACTTTTCTGTTCACAAATGGACCAGATTGATCTACTTGGCTCCAAGCACAAACTCTTCTTCCTCTCTCAGGCACCGTCAGAAACTTTCATCCGACTCACTCCCACCTTCCTCTTGTAACCAATACTGGGAACTTACATTCACTCTGGGCGATCTATTTACCTGCTCGCCTCCACTGAATCCTGTCTCTGCACTGTATCTCTGTTGGTTTACACTGTGTGGAAGTGGCAGTTGTGGCACCTGACTTTGCTGATTAACTATCTGTTGCTGTTGCCGTTGCTGTTGAATTACGTCATGCTGCACCTGTGGATTCAATGATGTATTTTCTGGATTAACTCTTGGTGGACACTTACACTCTTTCCTCCAATGCCCTATTCTGCCGCAATTATGGCAAGGGAACTTTTTCTTGAGCTCTTTGATGTTTCCTACCAATTTCGTTTTGTTGAAATTTCCTTTCAATTTTCCCTGACTTGCATCAGTATTTTTATTTTCCAATTGTGCCACTTGGTGTTCTGCTATCTTCACTTGCGCCCACATAGCTTTTTCTTTTAGCTTTTTTTGTTTGGCATCGATCTCTTCACTACAATATTTTGCTTCCCTTAAGATATCATCTACTGTGCTCGGCTGCCATCCTATCATACTATGCCTAATCATATCTCCAATTTCTGGTCTTAATCCATACACAAATCGATATATAAAATGACTAATGTCCTTTTCACTTCGTTCTTCATATCCACTGTATTGTTTAAATACCAACAATAATCTCTCATAAAATGCATGTACAGATTCTTTTGGTTCCTGTGTAGTTCTGTCTATTTTAGCCCAATCTGTTTCTTTTGGTGGAATTTTATTTTTCAAAAACACAATCACTTGTTCGTATTTGCGCTTTACTTCAGGTGACGGAGCACCTGTTACTTTGTCTCGAGGATATTCCTCTTTTGGCCAATTCACAGTTATTTTACATTCGGTCCATAAATCTGCTGGCACAACTATGTCAAATATTCCATCCAGATAAACCCATAGCACATTTGAAACTGTTCACAAATCGATCTACCTGGTTTTTCTCTCAATCTGGGGAAATCATTTGTAAATGATAATATATCCTGTCTACTCCAAGGAACATGTACATATCCCCCTCCAGGTACTTCTCTCATAGGAAACTCATTTGCGACTGTCTATTTTTCTCTGAATGGGAATGCTAATGTGGATTTATCACTAGCCTCCTCTTTTTTCTTTGCCCATTTCACTCTCCATTTATTCACATCTCCCTATCTCCCTAATAACACAATTAATTCTTTCATTTGGGTTAACCTTCCAGCAGTATTCATGTTTTCAATGTCTTTTTCTGAACAATCTACTCTATAGGATTTCTGCAATGTTTTATTCTTTGCAAATTCTACTTCATATTCATTTGCCAATCCTTCTAATTTCTCATGTACAGACTTCGCTTTCCATGTCATGCTTTTACACATGAACATAAGTTCATCATCTTGGTACCTTTTTAATGTGTCTGTTCCAATTGTTCCAATAATTAATTCTTCCATATCGACTTTTAATCTTGCTACATCCAGAACTTTGGGTTCATGCTCTTTTAATTTCAGAGTTTTAATCCAATCACTCAATTCCTGCTCTGATGGTCCTACAGGTGTTTGCGTTAAATCTATTTTCTCTATGTTCTTTTCAAGTGTAGCAGAGTCAGATTCTGCTCCGGTTGCATACTTATAGGGTAAACTCTGATTGAAAGTTAAGTCAGGCGGATTTACATTATTCGCTCGTCTGATTTCTGATAAATCTGGATAAATATTCTCTTTAACCTTTTGCAAACTCTATTGTAAAGGGATTGTCAAACTTGGTTCTTTTATTTTTTGGTTGTCAAACACTGGGAATACAGGTCCTATCGTTACTGGAACTATTACTGCTTCTATGTTTTTCGTAAGCTCTTGTATCTTTTCTGTCAATGCATTTGTAGTCCGTATATATTCAGCAGTACTTGCTTGTTCTTCAACTCGTTTTCTACTCTATTTACACTTTCTCGTTCGTTAATTTGCTTGGGAGTACGGGTAAGTCTTGGTTCTGTTATTGAAGTACTCAGATTACATCTCACTTCTACTCTTTCTGGTACATCTCTAAAATTAGAAAATTGTCTTGGGGTTTCATTAATCCTTTCATCTACGGGTGGAGCATTAGGTGTAGTCCATAAAGAACCTGGTTGATATGGTGGCGATCTCCTAGTTAATATTTCTTCCAAGACAGCATCCTCTGATTCACTGTCACCATAACCTTCTTTCCCTGTTTCTACATTTCTCCTTTTTTCTGTGCTTTTCAGCCCTTCATAATCATCCACTAGTCTGACTGGATACATGCCATCACACATGTCAGCATTTCTCCATCTACGCATTCTACTCTCATGTGTCTCTACCCATAAATTACGAAATCTGCCTGTTGGTCTGATATGACCTTTCAACTTTTCACTTTCCAATTCATGCATCTCATCTTCCCATTCAACTAAAGCTTCAAACTGAGTTGGTTTAGGTCTTGGGTCAAGTTTCATCATCTTTTCTCTCAAATTTCTCAAAACTGCCACATCAAAAGATCCTCCTTCTGGGAAAGCTAAAACACCATTGTTTCTGGTATATCTCACCCAATTCTCTAACCAAACACACGTATGGTAACCATATTTTGACAACATATAGGAAGCAGGCGTTTTTGGCAGAGGAAGCAATTTTCCCTCTCTTGTGACTATCGCCTTGTCCTTTACAAACACATTCTTCAATTTCTTAAACCATGAAGGTTTCTTCTTTTCCTCTTCGTAATAGTAATCAATTTTTCAGTAATTTCGCTGTCTTTCGAAAGATCGCGTACTATTCCGTTGCTGTTCCGTAACACCAGTCTATCACAGCGCTGTTCGCACTAGCGTACCAATTAGAACAAGATACGTCTATTTAGTGCTTAACCAATAGTTTTGCTGCTTTTCACGAGGACCAATCCCTGCGCGACACTTTTGACCTCACCAGCGCTCCGGCTTCTGCAACGCCAACTGACCCCTCCATTACAAGGTTTTTTCAAGAAGCCGGATTTATAAGATATTCCACTGAATCGGTTAGTAACTTACACAAAACAACTCCATGTGTCTGTTTCGCTAAATAAAGTAATAGAATTTCAATCATACAAGTATTCTGTATTTCCAGTAGACAGCGCTTACCTCTTCTCTACCACATAATTTTACACTCGCCGATAAAGTAGCACCACTTCCTCTACTTTACCCTTCTCTCAAGCTTGGGTTAAGCTCTATTACTCTCCAGCAGTAAGTTTTAAATCAGGATACGCAATGATCCCTGTACTTGAAGGCTAAGATTTTATAGACTGTCCTCGCTATGCCTTTATCCTTTCACATGTAGGTTCCCTATACTTGTGATGTGTGACAACACCACTTGTGATATACGACGATACCACCGCAGTACACGACGATGCTACTTTTTGAAACAGACTATGCGATGTGCGACTTCACTTGCCACACTTCCTCTGCCTGCAGACAGAGTGACGAGCTTCACACAATACTCGGAAGCCTTTTCAGGACTACATATAAAGTAATACAAACACAACAGATGTTAGTCATAATTCTGTACATCAAAAACCCTTATATAACGCTTTATACATAATCCTAGCTAATTCTATAGCAACCAATGCTCTGCTACCAAGCTAATTACTGATGCAGCGTTTCTCCAGGAATAATTTCTAAATCCATGACACCTTTCCCTGAAGTACAAAATAATACATATACTCGACAGTGGGGTCCAGAACACCGCGAGTCACTCACAAAACACTTACACCATACTTCATGGTTCGGTGAGATTTAAAGGAGAGCTGCTGTATCATAGCGGTGTGTCTAAACTATAACTGAATATTTATACTATTTATACCTGCAGTTTAAACGAGTTTTACCATGGTTTTCATTAACAAAACATTTATTTAGACACGCCACCACTGTGGTCGATGAATCTGCTAGTAAAAAATTAGGCGCAGGAAAACTCAAGACCAGCTTAATTCTCCATTTATCTAATTTTTATTAAAAGCAAATTTTAGCATGTCTAAAAGTGTATTCATACTATTTATTTCTTTATTCAAAACGACATTTAAAGGAATAAAAGTTTTGTCTCAAACAGTTAATTACCTTTATTTTTAGAAAATTCTGAAATAGACATTTTATTTAGATTTCAGAAATGCAAGTATTAGCAAAAGACAGATAGTTCCCAAAATGCATTTATTCTCCTAACTTCCCTAACTAAAACCCTCAATTAAAGCTCAGTTCTCATTCAAAAAGAAATAGAAAATTATTCAGAGTCTTACATCTCAGAAAAATCAGCATACCGGCAGCATCTCGGGAGGGAATCGAAAATATTTTTTTTCCTCAGTAAAACCAGCACTTTTTATTCCTTTTTCACTAGCTCTACCTATCTAAATATGAGTTCTGATTGGACAATTTCGGGGTGGACGAGCATCACCTCATCATTACAACAGTCAATTTTCTTCCGTCAGCTACATTTTTAAAAGGTTAATTATTTAGGCAACGTCCGGCCTAGTCACGTTCTCAACTAGCAACTTCATGAGATCTTCTCACGTTCAAAACCATTGTGCTCATCCTTTTTGGCAGCCATTTGGACATCCAGGCCATATCGTCCTTGAACTGCATTCACTCCAGGCACAAGCAGCTCGCATTCAAACTCGGACTTTGGCTTGCGCATGCTCAGAACATCTTCTATTCGCAGTTTAATAAGAGAGCCATGTTTTCACTAGGCCTCACAGGCCAGAATGGGAACTATCATAGAAACAAACACAAACAAATGTTCATTTTGGAAATCTAACCCTTCTGTTTACCTCCCCCCTTACTAAGGTTTTCCCTATTAGTAATTACCTAGCGAGATAACAACATTTAGGCGTAATATGCGCACCTGTCTTCATGTTTTGCTACAAATTACGGAAACAAAAAGCACTTTTATGCCGCATTTCATTATTTCAAAGCTGCTTATTAGTTTAGGACACGACAAAATCACATAATTAGTTAATTATGATTGCAACATAAGCAAAATTAGTTCCCACATATGTCTGTGTAGGTGCAATCTTTATTCTAGGTTGGTTAATTTCACACATCACTCAATTAGTTCAAGTTATGATTATGGAAGTGTGACTTTACAAGGGGTACACAAAATTTTGTTTCTCCACCTTGCTCCATCAGCAGCATTGAAGCTGAACAAACTACTAGCATATTTTGCCTTCCCTCACACAGCTGCCACTGTACTTCTTTTCAGACATTCTGCAGATAACTCTGTGCAGTGCATTGCATTACAAGATCTGAGCAACCATTGATGTGACACATGACATTAGAGAGCTCACAAATGGCTTGTAGTCCTTGCCCCACCTACTAAGCATGAGAGAGTTTTCTCCGACCTTACTGCCTTATTGTGTTATTCGTCCTGCCACATAATTCTCCACTGGGCCCTTCTTCTGTGGATCCAGTGCCTTTTCTATGTAGCACACACTTTCATAATAGACACAAACATGTATTCACTCAAGCGGCAAGGAAACTGCTTTCCAGACAGAAACAACCTCCTATTGACAGCATAATCTAGGCTGGTTTGATTCCAAAGTTTGTGACTTTTTTGGGCTCTAAAGACTGCAGCCCTATTAGCTTTGAGGCATCCCGGGCTCTAACTGGTATTTTAAATGCATAAATAAAAGGCATTGTCATTTACAATGCTAATAGCTCAAATTTTCGTAAATGCATGACCTATTGCTTTGCAAATGCTCGTTATACTTACTAACGCCATGTTGCAAATTAGAATAGTCTTTTCAACTGGCAAAATTGATTTTGTGATCCATTCCGCATCACAATTAGGGGTTAGCAAGTCACAATGATAAGTATTCAGAGTTTGCATCTGCAATCGCGCTTGCACACCATTGGCCAACCAGTCACAGGATGTGGAATCTGATTCCTAAGGGTGCATCTTCCCTTTGCGAATCCTGTTAATTTACCTCAGAGGAAGTAGGCAGGTATCCAGTGGACCACTGACTGCTCCTCCTAATATAACCCTAAACAGGAAACTTTTTTATAAAAACTCACTGTTTACTTTGAGAAACATGGGCTGTCTTTTTATGTTGTTGTTGCATTTTGGGAAAGCAAACACAGGGATGCTGGTTCCTTGCAGGCCACCATCCTTTTGTTTACAGCCTCTGTCAAGGGCAGCATATAGCGACCTAAACAGTGTTTTTAATTTGTGAAAAATGTAATATCATGGCCTTCTCAGAAGGCACCTGCAGCCCTACACCCGTACCCCCACATTGCCCCTGCTAGCACTGTTAATTACTGTATCAACACAACTACTAACCATCACACTCCTACAAGTGTGCCAATTGAGACTCTTCAAGGCCATTCTAAGCAATACAAATGGTGTGGAATAATTTGAATTGTCATTTTTAATGTGTATTCGATTATTGAAGACTCTGGGCCGAATTCACAAAGGTAAACTGAAACTGAAACTTTTTGTCTCAGTTAAACCTAAAACCAAAACTTAAGTTTAAGTAAGACAAAAGTCTAACTTTACTACTCGTAAATGCCTTTTGTGAATACCGAAAGTCATAAAGTTAGGCTTTCGTCTCAGTTTACTATGTGAATCGGGCCCTACGATTTTGTTCATCTAAAAATTAGACTTCCAGCGCCATCATGTGGTTGACTGTCTTTAGTGCAGAGGTCAGAGCTTTTTGATTCCGAGACCCCCTTGTCAAAAATCTTTTAAGCGTAAGGACCCCTCCTGACAAACATTTCTAGAACCTCGTACTCCTCATCATCAACAACCATAAAGGCACCCACTTCCCACAGCAAATAATTTTTATGGTGGGGAAATAATATTAAACAGTGTTTAGCAAACCAAAGCTCAGTGAGTGTGGGGGCGTGGTCAAAGGTGTAGCTAAAAACAAAGGGCCACATTTATGAGGATTGTCCTGGGGCAGAGCTGCAAGTCTTCTTGCTGCTCTGCCCTACACTAATGTGAAAGGGAAGGAACACACCGTATTTATCAAATAAGGTGCATTCCTATCCTTAAATATAGTATGAACAAAGGAGAGAGTGTAGGGATTTTATCCACCGTAGTGGACGGAGAGATACTCCTGGTCCCCTGGGTTAGGTATCTAAATTAACAAAAAGAAGGAGTACCACCTGAAAAAATGCTCAGCAGAGCGATTTCGGCGGGATGATTCGGTTTCAAAAAGAAGAAAGTCCTTCTTTGTTTTTTAGTAACCCCTCGCTCACCGACCTGGTCGGTGACATGCTTCATCATCGGGGCCACCTCGATGGCCGAGTGCCATCAAGGTGTGCTACAACACCTGAAATACAGTGGAGCTGGTATGTGAGTGATGAATGTAGAGAAAAGAGTGGGTGTGTTAAAAATTGTCCTGGTATGACTTATTTTGGAAAAAACTTTATTCTTTAAGACTACTGGACAATATTAAAATCTATGTGTAGATACAGTAATAGGTTTAATTATGGCCAAGTGTATCTGGATTATATGTGGTGGGTCTACATGTTTCAAACCGTAATGGGAGTTACCGGTTTTTCTTCAGGACCAAAGCAAAGAAATGGGTGGTCATGGTACACTAACACCCTGCCGTGCCGTCATTCCTTTGTGCCTAGGTAACCAAATTGTGATACCAGGCAGAAAAAACAACAAAGGTATAACCCGGTGGTGGTTATCCTAACAATAAAAAGACCTGTGGAGAAAAGGAATATTGATCACAAGAAAACTCGTTACAAGCCTGCAACGTAGTGAAGTGAAGAAATCTCCTGTCTTTGTGCTTCATCATTCATCCCACATCGATTAAATGCGCACTATTGTTGGTGAAAGATCTGAGATTAATTACTCATTCATACGCTTCCAAAATCTATAGTTCTCGCAGGTCTGGCATGGCATTATACCTATGGAGTCCCTCGTGTGCCCGTAATCTGGTCGGCCGTGTTGCCGGCATTAAGGCGGCCGGCACACGAGGGACTCCATAGGTATAATGCCATGCCAGACCTGCGAGAACTGTAAGTAGAGACCCCCGGCACCGCACGAAAACGCGAAGTCCCACGCATTTTCGGCTCTACTTTCTCTGAGTAGATTAACCCTATCGGTTAGCTACTTAGCACCACCCTTACTCGTTTTTTATTACAGAATATGTTTTCAACCACAGGCCTCTCCTCCCTCCTAATCCCGTGCTGCCCTATGACTCTTCACTAGGAGTAAGCACTTCTACTATGTGTTTTATGTTGTGTTTGTTTGTATTGTCCTGTATGGAATCAAGAGACATTAGACACACCACGATATGCCTATCACCTAGAATGACGTGATTGCAGCATAGTCACGCACCTATAGATTTTGGAAGCGTATGAATGAGTAATTAATCTCAGATCTTTCACCATGCACTCTACAATTGATAGGTGTGCCAGGTAGTCCAGTCGACAACATCTGCGCCAATAATCGATTCCGATAATTTTGAGCTGCACCATGCACCCTAGATTTACTGCACAACAATAGTGCGCATTTAATCGGTGTGGGATGAATGATGAAGCACAAAGACAGGAGATTTCTTCACTTCACTACGTTGCAGGCTTGTAACGAGTTTTCTTGTGATCAATATTCCTTTTCTCCACAGGTCTTTTTATTGTTAGGATAACCACCACCGGGTTATACCTTTGTTGTTTTTTCTGCCTGGTATCACGATTTGGTTACCTAGGCACAAAGGAATGACGGCACGGCAGGGTGTTAGTGTACCCTGACCACCCATTTCTTTGCTTTGGTCCTGAAGAAAAACCGGTAACTCCCATTACGGTTTGAAACATGTAGACCCACCACATATAATCCAGATACACTTGGTCATAATTAAACCTATTACTGTATCTACACATAGATTTTAATATTGTCCAGTAGTCTTAAAGAATAAAGTTTTTTCCAAAATAAGTCATACCAGGACAATTTTTAACACACCCACTCTTTTCTCTACATTCATCACTCACATACCAGCTCCACTGTATTTCAGGTGTTGTAGCACACCTTGATGGCACTCGGCCATCGAGGTGGCCCCGATGATGAAGCATGTCACCGACCAGGTTGGTGAGTGAGGGGTTACTAAAAAACAAAGAAGGACTTTCTTCTTTTTGAAACCGAATCATCCCGCCGAAATCGCTCTGCTGAGCATTTTTTCAGGTTTACTCCTCCTTTTTGTTAATTTAGCATTCCTATCCTTTCCACTTGCATTGGTGCACAAATTAATGCCTAGCGCCAACATGGGCAGGGTTGATTTGGAGCAGTAATGGGCACTTTCCTTCACAAAAACAATCCAGAGATGCAGCCGCGGCCGGCAGTAGGAGTTCCTGCAGGGCGGTGACGTGGGGAGGGGCAGGGTGGGGGGTAGTAATGTATGGATTACGGAGTTTAACAGTTAAGTAAACATATAAATGAATAAAATGCATTTCGTTGCGTGCAAAGCACCACCAAATGCGATGCAGTGCGCGCAACAAAATTTGTTTTATTTATTTATATGTTTACTTACCTATTAAACTCCGTAATCCATACATTACTACCCCCCACCCTGCCCCTCCCCCTCCCCACGTCACCGCCCTGCAGGAACTCCTACTGCTGACCGCGGCTGCAGAGATGCCTTTGCCTCTTTCTATGTGTGCTACAAGGATACATGAAAACATTTCTCCTCGTTACACCTCCACTGGGAAGGTGTAAGGTTTTAGCACAGGCCCAGGTTTACGCTATGTTGTAAATCTGGGGCAGCATCAAAATCCATGGGTGTTTTGCGACACCCATGGAACGCCTCCTTGATGCAGAGTAAGGCAACACAGTGACTTGCGCTGCTTTGTCTTCATCTCTATGAGGCCATGCAGGGTGACATTGCTCCTCCTAATAGGTATGGTTGAGACGCTTGAGTCGCTAGAGCATCAAGAAAAGTGATGCTTTGGTGGTGCAAGCCTCTCATAAAAAAGCCCCAAAATATTCTGTACGGGTTTTAGGTCTTTCACCATCAGGCAGTTACTTATAAAATAATGGCAGGTTAAATGAAATATAAATGTAAAAAGTTGTTACTCAGTGGAAAATGCATTGTAGTACATTATGAATCTTCTATTAGTTAATACACTGCAAAGGTCTGTGTGTAACCTGAGAGCCACATAATTCAATCTTGGTTGATGCAGTGAACAATAGTTACTTGAGTATTTTAGTGCTATGAGGTTACAGCCTTTGACAGAAGGTGCTGGGAATATAAAGTCATTATTTTATACTTGCATTACGCACAGTATAAGACAGACTGACGCAAAATGTGCAAATATTTTTTCAATAAAATGGTGCATTCCAAAATTTAGAATTTAGTAATACCAGAGCATATGTAATACAATTTCTTTTGCATAACTGTCCCTTCAACACTTCCTTAGGGGTACTTAGAGCTGTGTAAATACAATTACGATTAAAAGCACACACTTCACAGCCCAGTTGTTAACTCTTTGCACTGCCAATCCAAAATAAATCGTTGTCATCACAAAGCTTCCCAAGCACCCTTTACACCTGCAGATTACCTAATAGTGCATATTTGCTTTTCATTCAAGTAAGCAGGCACCCTGGCACAAAGACTTTTCACAGCACCGGAGACTCAATTAATGAACATTCAGTTGAAGCTTTCAAACAGTATTAGCCGTCCTGGGATGGTTGCCTTTTTCCAAAACGAAAGCAAACGTTTTGGTTTAAAGGCACAAGTGAGGCTGTGAAATGCGCACGCCCCTACCCAGGACTGTACGTCACCCTGGGGGTCAAGCACCACAGATTAAAGCCCTCTGCTTTAGTGCCACTGTTAAGAATTAAGGGGCATATTACCAACAACTAGCGATAATTATCGCTATGTTGGCTTAGCGGAGATATTTTTATCGCCGAGCTGCGGCGATTTTTATCGCTTAGGAACCTTGCTATTATCAAGGTTTATCTCCTAAGCGATAAAAATCGGCCGAAATGCATGAATATCGCTGTAAAGTCAGAGATATTCATGCATTACCGAGCTAATGCTCTTAGCCATGTTATCCACCTACCATTGGATAGCATGGCTAAGAACTGCTCATGGGCAGGTGTTAGCTTTTGGAGATAATCGCGCTTAGCGCGATTATCTCCAAAAGTTGGTAATAGGAGATAGCGATGTTAGCGACAGTTTCCAGTCGCTAACATCTTGGCACGCCCACTTTGCATGTCATTAGTGATAAATTTCACTGATATGCAAAGCGGGGCCCAAGATGGTCGCTATCTCCTACTAGCTGTCGCTAACTGGTGTTAGCGACAGCTAGGTAATAGGGAGATAATTTTATCTCCGTTTTCTTGGCTTTTAAAGACAAAAAAGCGGAGATAACCCCCCTTGATAATATGCCCCTAAGTGCCAGTGCCGAGCACCGGAAATCACCGGCATCAATTTTAGCACAAAATCTGCCAATGTAATATACACTAGGCATTGTTCTGTGATCGTCTGTGACTGGATGTTTTGTGATACGACCTTTCTTGCACGTAGGTGTCATTATAAAATCAGAGAAAGGTTGCAAGAAGTCAGTGCGCTATTTGCAACCAAGGTTTACTGCCGGTATCTTACAACATCGAGCACTATGGGGGGGGGATTTACAAATAATGTACACAGCGCCGACCCGCGATGTTGCTCCGCAATGTGCGACAGGGAGGGAGCAAAAGACCGCCATATCTTAACTGATATGGCTCACTCCTCCCCTTTCACTTGCGCCGGCGCTGATTACAGCTGCCATGCGCCAAGCGCACACCTTGGTGCCGTAGCGCTAGGGTGTGTGCATTAGTCTACTATAGGTTTTGTACAGGGAAGGTACCCTTCCTGTACAAAATATGATGCCCAGACACAATGTAAAGTTTTACCCACATTGTATGCGTGCTGCACAGTGCAGACACATGCAAATTCAGAAAAATAAGGAGAAATGAAAGCATTTCTCCTTTTGTGCACCTGCTTGAAAAGGGGGCAGTTTTCTTATGCTAAACCTAATCTACTTTATTTAGTAAATTGGGTTTAGCGTGAGAAACCTTGGGTGGTTGCATGGAAACGCCCATGCTCCACCCTTGGTACGCCCCCATGGCGCAATTTAATGCAAAGCAGCGCTGCGCTATGCGCTACTTTGCATTACTTTTCCATTATTTCCAGCGCTAAACAAGTTTAGAGCTGGAAAGTAAATAGGGAAAAAAGATTGTGTTTCCAGGTCAATTAAGTTGAAATGCTCAAGACGTGTGTGGGTATTAACCTTAACATGCTGGTAGAATCACCCATGAACAGGGAAAACTCATTCTTAACAAAATATTTGATTGTGTAAATTCTACCATGGAGGTAGAATTTCAGCACTCACACATTTCTTTAGCAAATGCCATTTAATAGTGTACATTTATGCAGTACCTCGTTTTTGAATCAAGGTTGAAAGTGTGCTGAGGCCAATTACTTTTTCGAGCACCTGGTTTGAACAGAGTTGCTCAAGACATTCACAGAAGTGATACCATCATGTGTTAGCTTCCGTAATCCTAGCTTTCCTGCGAATACACCAGAAATTACAAAACCCGACCTTTCAGCCACTACTAACTGCAATACAAGCAAAGCTCATTCCAACTCTCTGCTATGGCACGGAAGTTTTCCCAGGCAAATGTGGGCCTTACCTCAATTCAGCACAAAATAGGATATTTAGACTTTTATTTCAGCTACCTCAGAGTGCATCTCCCTCTTCGATCAGAATTGAATTCAGGTTAATAAATCAAAAACTAGCTCAAGCAGGTGCACTGATCATAAATACATGTCATTAGTAAGATCCTACGATGGAAACACATTATGAGGTCTGATATGGAATGAAATTCAAAACAACATGCACCTAAATTCAAACAACTGGGCCCAAACATAGCATGAACAATGCTGAAAGTTAAAGAGCTATGGGACAGGGCACTTCTGCACAACCAGGGGCATAGCTACAGCTTCTGGCGCCCGGGACTATCGCTCACATTGCCGCCCACGGACGGTAGTGGGGGTGGGGGGGGTCAGGGGGGGGTGCGGTTGGGCCAAAAGGAAGGCGAGTAGCGGGGGTGGTGGTTTGGCAGAGTTTAAGTTACGACGCCACTGAAAAGTACTCCAACCGCGTCAGTGGAGGACTCAAAACAACACTGCTGCTCATGTGTAAATGATCAATTCGGCAAGTGGGTTGCTGTATAAGACAGAGGTATAAAAATCAAATTAATTTAATTTTCGCTTACCTTAATTAGGCAGTGTCTCTCTCGACTCTCGAGTTGACTCGAGGCCACAGCAGCACAGGTGGCAGGCCAGGCCCAGTGCATGCAAGCACCAACAGGTCAGGTTTCTTCTACTAGGCAGATCCCCCAGGATATAGCGGCATGGATTAGCAAATTTAGCGGTACAAATATGGAAATTTAGCGGCACAAATATGGAAATTTAGCGGCATTTTTGCGGCACTTTATTTTACTCCTAATCATTCATTTTCAGCATTAAAACAATAAAAACTGTTTTAGCAGAGTATTCCACTTTGAAATAGGCCCTGATTAGTATTTACATTTAAGTAACATTGCTTGCAGGCATAAGTTGCTCTGTATCCTGGATAGTGAATACATAAAAGTATACGGCCTGATTATAACACGCCCATTAAAGTGCGATCCCCCTTCAAACACCTGTTTGCCGAGAGACCGAGATTGTAAGTGTTGTGATGCCTATCACACTCAATATTACCCTTTGTTCGATTTCAGCAAAGCAACCCTGCGGGAATTTAGCCAGAGGAAAAGGCATGGTATGTACAGGACTGGCACATTTTTGTGCATTAAGGAATACAATTAACATGTTATTGCCCCACAAAACCAGAATTGTCGCAAAGTATCAAGTAGATAAATAATTGAAATAAAGACTCAGCCAGCCTGTCAGGGCTCTTAGGGACATTTTAGTCTAACAGAGTCTGCGTTTCTCATGAATTAAGAGCATTGAACCTTGGGTTACTGCTCTTCTTCTCCCCTCGTCTCGCCCTCTAGCTTTCCCTCTACCCCTTTTATTCCTCCTCCCAGGCATCCCTCCTCTTCCTCTCACTTTCATCCTTCTATACACCGTTCACTCTTTCTCAAGTCCTCTTGGTTCTCTTCTCCTCTCCTCTTTACCTTCTGGCTCCCATTCCCTCTGCATCTTTCGCTCCCTTCCTATCTTTCACTTATTCCTTCTTGCCTCTCTTGCGCATTCACTTCCGGCACTTCTCCTGTGTCTTCCCATCTCTTCTATCTTTGTCTCTTGTTTATATTCCATCTCCCCACCTCTCCCCCTCTTCTCTTCTATCCTCTTTGCCCTCCTCCCCCACTTCAGCTCTCAAGCTTTCCCTCCCCCTCTCTATTTCCAGTAGGGGAACCTTTTACTCATTCTCCTCGCATCTCTATTCTCCTGTCCCACCGCTCTCTACATCTTGTACTCTTTCTCCCTTCTTCTCATGTCTCTTCTGCTCCTCTTTTCCCCATCTCAACCTCGTTCTGCCCCCCTCAAGGCCTCTCTCTTCCTTCCCATCTTTAGCCTTGGCCTCCTTTTGCACACCTAATTCTTCTATCCCATCTCTCTCTTCCTTCCCTTTGTGAAATCACAAACAGTTGAACGTAAACACGTTGTGCTCTCATTCCATGACATCACAGGCTATGAAATGTAAGCATGTGTTCACATTTCACCGCAAACAGTGGAATGTAAACAGCGCTCTCTATTACATCACAATCAGAGAGACGAATGTGAACAGTTCTCATTTATGACGCCATAAACAATCAATGAAATGCAAACATGACATGTTCACCTTCTATGACATCACAAGCAGTTCAATGTATACAGATAACGCTCCTTATCTGTTGTACAAAAGGCAGTTAAATGTAACTCGACAGTGTCTCAAATCTGTGAAATCACAAACAGCCGCAGAAATGGAAATAACCACTTTTAAACGCCAGAATGCAGTTTGAGTTAGCAAAATATTAGTAGTTTCAAGACTGGCTGCACCCGTCTTTCATTTTAACGTATTTCAGGAAAATGGTCTCATATCTGGAGATCGGTTGGCCTTGGCATGGGAACTGGACGAGTCAGGCTCCGGAAGTGAAGTCACAGTCTGGGATCTCTCGCCAGACCAGTCTGTGACGTCTCTCCAGGAATCGAAAGAAAGCATACACGGAATTCAAACATCTCTCCAGGATGGGATGTTAACTAAATAATAAATCGCAAAATCAAAAGAGAATAAAATAAAACAAAAAGTAATCAGAACAACCAAAGAGGGGCCCTTTAAAAGCACCCTTCAGTGCCACCTAAACCCATGGCCCTTTCTGACCTGCCACCGAGATCAGTGGTGCGCCGCTAATTCTTCTTCCTTCCCATCCTCACCAACTCACACCTTCCATTTCTTTCCAACCTTCCCCTTTCTAGCTCCTTCACTCTTCGATCACATCTCACCCTTTTCTCCCTTTCTTGTCTCTTCACCTTTCCCCCTCCTCCAATCTCTCTTCCCCTCGCCTCTGCATCCTCCTGCCCTCCCCGTTTCGTCCCCTCATTCTTTCTCCCTCTCCCTCCCTTCCCCCTCAAATCCTTGTTCTCAGGTCTCATTCGCAGCTCTTTCAAATCTTACTTTTCAGCCCCACACCCCTCCCCCCTCTCCATGCTGCACATCTTTCCCTCCCTCGCAGACAATAACCGCTAGTCCCTGGGCATTGTCAGTTGTCTGTCACATCAGCCACCCCTCCTTCGCCTGCCCCCCCCACAGGATGCTCAGGCTGTCCGAAATCTCTCTTTTCTCTATCAGAGAGTCACCTAGGAGTGAAGCCGCCCCCTGTTCCCCACGAGGGCGACATGCAGGAATAGACACGTGGGGGCCGACATTCCAGCAGGTTGGGCGAGTTCTGTTAAAAAGAGACAGCCCCCACCCTTCCCCCAACCCTCCCACCCAGCTCCTAAAACATTAGCAAGACACATCTGATACCGAAGCATGTACTTCTCAGCCACTAGGGCAGAGCTGTACTGACAACACAGACCTAAAAGGGGCCTCCTTCTATGAGCTCACCAACCGTCCAAATTTCGCGGGCAGTTTTGTAAAAATCGCTGCATTTTTACAAAACTGCCAATTTCGCGATTTTTTTGCAAATCGCAAAATCGCTAAATCCTGGAGGGTCTGACTAGGGAGACTGAGCAGAGACAGTCCAGACAGTGAGGGACTGACACTGAGTAAATCAGAAGTACGGTCAGACTGTCTGCAAAAAATGTGCATTGCCCAGCAGAAGACTCCTCCACTCAAGAGAGCGAGCGCACTGGTGTGCGCAACTGACGGTGCGTGCCACTGCTGCAGCGCAGGGGCTGGCCAAAAATGATACCCATGGCCGTCATTGGTAGCGCTTTCGCGCGCTACAGGATTGACGGCCACATACCCACATACCCACATACCGCCGGCGCTGCACCAGCACTTTGTAGGTGGTGCAGCGTTTGTCTGCAAGCAGGTGTGCTTGCACTTACAGATACACTGCCGCCTCCAAAATTGTGCCGCCTGGGGTGGACTGCCCCCACCGCCCCCCTTAGCTACGCCACTGTGCACAACTCTTTTAAACAAGTAATTAACAAGCAAACGAGGAGTCTGGCTTGGCTCAAAGATAAATAATAGTTCAGAAAAAGAAGGCACGCATGGATAACGATTGAAATCTACAGGGAGCCGCACCCCTAGCAATACCTTACGACATCACTCAGATCATTTTATAAAAATAAGCTACTGCAGTTAGGTTTTGGTCTATACACACTAGAATATATCCCCAAATGGCAACGGCAACCTTTGAACATAAAGTGCAAACTTTTCTTACTACATGAAAAAAGCCTGACCCACAATTTATCAATCTGTCCTATCTTATTAACGGAAATAACTATTTTATTGAAAAGATTTTTGAATATGTACGGTATTAGAACATGTCAGCATGCTTTACTGAGAAGGGGAGTCCCCACAAATACTAGCCGCTTTCAATTTTTTTTAACCTTAAAGCAGAATGGCTATTGACTGCAAAAAGTCGGATGAATGCAACATAAGGATGGCTCTACATGATTTTATTCAAACAGAGCACAATATGTACTCCTGTAATGCTTAAAGGAAACTGTTAAAAATCTGATTTATAATATAGTAGTACATTTTCTTATGTTTTTACCTGTCAAATATTTTATGACTTTGATTAACTGAAATAAAATTATCTTTGATCTTTGTTAACTTCAGGCAATAACTATTTTTAAAAATATAACTGGCTCTCACTATCACTTATTTCATCGCATTTCTGTGAAATGCATTGTGAGGCCCTGAACTGTCATACTTTACTCGTGGCGCATCTCATTTATCCAAGAAATCCTAATACTGGCTCAGAACCATCAGTCAATCTGTAACCAACTCTGATGTGCCCACCTCCTCTCTAAAAGTTAAATAACACTTTGTTTGCAATGTGCTGCTGGTGATATCTGTAGGACTGGTTCAGCCACAGGGGCCTACATTTGGAATAACAATTGAGCTCTGATTCACATAGCCATTTGTGGATTGATACACACAGAATGGCTCAATTTGTAAGTCAGGATGCAAAAAAGTATACCCTGGAAGTGTAAATGCATTTAGTCCCCCGATTGTGCATATAATACACAAAGGAGCCAAGAGGGAATGCAGGTAATACTGGGAAAGCCCTCCACTCAACTGAATTCAATACACAAATCCCAGTCCCCGAGAGATGGTTAATGTTAATCTGTGAGGCATGAGAATCTACTAAATCGGAGATATATTATTAACATCCAAAATAACCCCCTCTATATTCGTGGTGCGGTGTAGTGCCTCTAATGCCTATCCATCTACATCACAAATATTTTTGTGAACTACAAAAGAGGAGGTTCAGGGCGAAGTTCAACTCGACACAACCAATGATGTCTGCCTACTCAGACAATACATCCACCCACACATAAGTGTAAATCAATCAGACAAAAAAATGTGTAGTGAAAAGGAAGGCACCTCACGGGCGAACAACCCTCGGGGAACTTGGCTGATGTTACCAATTCTATGCCCCTTTCTCATCATCGGTTGCCATTCCTTTTCGAAAAGAAAATAATATCCAAAAGCAAAAGAGTGCAAAACAAGGTGCTAAAATATGACCAACCAAACACAGTGATTAAAATCAACAGCCACACCAATCGTACAACTTTATTACTAAATCTGGTGTGTGCTGGTGAAATTAAAAGGCTGGTAGCTTACTGTCGCATACCACTACCTGTAACCGACATGTTTCACTGCCTTATCTGTCTGGCAGATTCATCAGGGTTATATAGTCGGTCACCGCACCAATTCAGGACATCTGTCTTTTGGAAACCTTAACCAGCCTCATCTTCTCATACCAGCTGGCGGGGGGTAACTCAGCCCTAATGTAGATTGTTGTATCAATCGTACAGTTGATCCAACGAGATGTCACATCATCCCAGGATTTCGGACGTTAATAATATATCTCCGATTTAGTAGATTCTCATGCCTAACAGATTAACATTAACCATCTCTCGGGGACTGGGATTTGTGTATTGAATTCCCCCGATTGTGCACCAGGCAAGGGGTGGGTAATAGGTTGATCAAGGCTTGGTTTCCGTGAGAGTTTGTGAATGCACATAAATACATACATTTATAGACATTCCCAAAATCCTTTTGCTGTAGCAAAGAGCAGAAGAAAATCCCCTTCCTGAGTGGGAAGGATAGAGTAGTGTTATAGGAGAAGGTGATTGTCCACAAAGAAAATCTCCCCCCCCCCAGTGAAAAAAAAGATAAAGAAATATTCTCTATGTTTTTCCACCATGCTGACATACTCAATGCTTAGTTTTTACTGTGCGTACAATTCCACTATTGAGAATCAGCAACAATTATGACATTTCAACGAATACTCTGTTGCAGCTTTTCAAATATACTACTGGAAGGGTAAATTACTTTCCAAATAAATCTATGCTTTTGCAAATGAGTACAGAAGTAGTTTTACAAGGACTCTTTGTTAACAACAGTGCTTGTACATTGATATATTGTGTCCTTGTTTTGCCTCTCAGGGCATTCAATCATGCAAGACAAATCACAAATGTCACATTAGCTTTCATACTTTCCACAGAAATCCCATAGCAATCTCTAAAGCAGCAGTATGACTGCCAGTAATTTAAACTTGATCTTGCATCACACTCAACATCAACCTCCTCCTTTTGTTAATTTAGTGAACAAGAAGAATCAATGATACCACTCTGTGGCACCATTGACCACACAAATTACCAAAACCGTCAAGACATTAATCTAATGACTTTTGTCCAATCAAAGTTTTAGATGCTAGGACATTTTGAATACAATATTGTCTATCACAGCAGAATATACCAAATAAATCATAAATTGCAACACTACTGCCAAACCAACATGAGGACTCACCAAAGTAACCATCATAGGCGTTTCAAGAGGAATCACCGAATCTTAAGTGATGATTCCAGAATGACAGATGTGCTTAAAACCACCCCACCACTATTCACATCCAACACAGAAGATCAACTATCACCATTAGTAATCATCCATAGAATCTACCTATATGTCTGACTTGCCAATCTCCTATACTGACTACTTATCAAAGTCATATTTCTAAGCAAACACAGAATATATATCTACAACCTGCTAATCGATCTCAACATGGACCTCTTCTTCATTAAACCTTGATAGGGTATGATGTTACATTCATGCCACATGAGACTATCCCTGACAGATATTTGACCAACACCATCTGCATAAAACGGGTATCAGAGAACCAGCAATGGTTTGCTAAATTACTTTACTGACCTCCAGCATTCAAGAATATGCAGTCTCAGAATGTGAATCTTCACTTGTACACTGCTCACCCTCCTCAGTCGTCTTGTCCTCCTTTGTTCTCATCTATAGCCCACCTCTACAAAACACATCTTTCACAGATGATTTAATGGATTAAAAACTCAGACCTGAATTTTGACTGTGCAAGCCACAGTTCGGTAAAGTTACATGTCCTACAAGAACTAGAGAATGACTGAGACCCAGTAAAAAGTGAGTGGGAGAAGATCAAAGAAACAGTGACATCAACCTGCCAGGAGGTACTGGGTCACAAGAAACACCAGCAATAAGAATAGATCTCCCTCAAGACTCGCTGCAAAATCCAAGAGAGAAAGGAAAAGAAAGCTGCAGTCAACACCAGCCATAAACAAGAGCAGAAAAGTGAAAGCTCAAGACAAATACACCGAAACCAGCAAGAAAGCAAAGAGAAGTCAAAGAGCAGATAGTCTTGTCACAGACACTCCGGTAGAAAGACTTGTTGAAGACAAAGCTGGAAAGACATTCATGGGTGATGAAGGGCAACAGCAACGATGAGTGGAATACCTTGAAAAACTGCTACACCAGTCATAGCCATAGTCTCTACCAGGCATACAGCCAGATGACAAGGATTTACCAAGTGACTTTAGCAGTCCAACTAAGGAAAGAATACAGCAATCCATCAAACATCTAAGAAATGTGAAGGTAGCAAGACCTGACGACATTCCTTTACAGGCACTGAAGACAGACATTGAAACATCAGTAGACATGTTCTACCCCATGATAGAAAGGATATGGGAATAGGAAAATGTGCCAAGATACTGGAAGGAGGGATATCTTATCAAGAGTCACAAGAAAGGTGACCTGAGCAACAGCGCAAACTACAGAGGGATAACTCTTCTATCAACCCCAGGCAAAGGGTTCAAGAGAGTAATCCAAAACAGATTAAGCAAGTCAATGCTCAGTTTGGAGACAAGCAAACTGGCTTCCATAAAGATAGAAAATGCACAGACCAGATTGCAACACTGTGCATCAATATTGAGCAGTCGATGGAATGGAACTCACCCCTCTTTGTCAACTTCATTGACTATGAGAAGGCCTTCAACAGTTTGGCCATACAGACCCTTTGGAAACTTCTCCATCACCATGGTGTGCTGGAAAAACCTGTAAGAATCATAAGGAATTCGTACAAGGAAATGACCTGCAAGATATTCCACGGAAGACAACTCACAGTTGCCTTCCAGGTAAGGGCAGGAGTCGACCATGGTTGTTTGCTCTCGCTTTTTCCATCCCTACTGGCCATTGACAGCATCATGAAGACATCTACAGCAAGGAGAAGAACTGGTTTCCAGTGGACTTCTTGGGCGCAACCCGATGACTTGGACTTTCCATACAACCTGGCCCAACTCTCTCATATCCATCTGCACATGCAAAAGAAGAATGCCAATGTAGCAGCCACATCTACACAATGCAGACATTGGCCTTGACATCCACTGGGGAAAAAAACAAGATCCTGAAGGCTAACATGGCCAGCACAAATGCAGTCACGCTTGCAGGCGGTGGAATGGAAGAGGTTGAGGTCTTCACCTACCTGGGCACTGTCATACACAATCAGGGTGGCACAGAAGCTGATAAAGAAGACCTGGAGCTCCAAAGATCTAACGCTATAAACCAAGATCAGGCTTTTTTAACACAAATGTAAAATTGGCCCTTCATTAACACCTGTCTGAGTAAAATTCCTAAATGCCCTGGTCAAACACTATCAGCAACAATGACCTATGACAGGAGACTTTTCAACTCCCTGCTCATGAAGAAGTCAGGAAAATAATCACTTGTGCACAAAACAGGGAAAGTGCACCCTATTATGAAAACAATTTTACTTGGGTGTTAGCCTTTATTGTTTATTTTACCACCCATTCATTGTCATGGGATCTTCTCTATTCTTGTTTGTAAGAAGATAGACCTATAGCAACACTAAATTCCATTAACAGAAATCAAATAAATCTACATCTTATCATGTGGTACTACACTGTACTCCATGACCTGAAACAACAAGGCAAGACCTTTGACAAGAAAAAGCAAAAATACTGAAACACAAATGCAATGCAAAATCTGTAGCTGAGATTATATGTGAACTCGTACTAGTACAGAAGACAGCCATTCCAATCATGTATCTCAGGTGATGACAATTCCCTGAAACAAAACAATATTGAATATTTACAGTTGTCAGTCTTCTCATAGCCTAGTTCTGTCTTCTTATGAACTGTTTGAGAGCTGCATTTCTTTTTTTTAGAAAAGGTAGAAACCCTCCATTCCAACAATATATCATACTTCATTTCATTTAGTAATGGATGCACTCCTGTAGATGCTCTAGAATATTCATTGTGTTCACACCTAAGATCAAAGGCAAAAATGATCAGGTCATTAAGGCAATAAAACATTCTCCCCTTCAACACAACACTTGATCACCAGTAGCATAATAGTCAAGCACAGCCTGCTAGTCATTGGCTAAACAAGGCACCTCATACATCTCAGAAGTAGCATCATATTGGTGGGAGGAGAGCCAGGACAAAAGACGTACCGCAAACCCCAGATATTATAGTACATCATTCACTACTCTATTCACCATCTGGATGATATCAAGTGCACAGCAACCCTTCCAATATTATTTTCATATCTTTCTTGGAAATCCTTGCTTGGCTGCTGATTAAAGCAAAGAGTGAATGAAGACAAGGCGGTTTCTTCTTTGGTTGTGTGAGATCTTGCTAAAAGCCTTAGGCTAAACCTCCTGCATATCACATCTCAATAGAAGGGCACTCATAGCATGTGTATCAATCCCACCCCACCTCTCACATGCCCTAGCACACAGTGTTTAAACAACTCAAATGGCTTCATCGACATCCTATCGATCACCGTCAACAGCAAACATTTTGAACAACTTGATGCTCTTTTCCTGACACATTTTGCTAACAGCCTCGTGGACTGTCAGCAAAAAGTGGAACTGTCAGCCACCTGTCTCTGAAACACAATTACTGAACATCATGATGTCTGTCTATATCACAGCAGCCTCCATTGCCTCAGAAAGCAAAACTTCCAACTGCCTTCCATGCAGATATGATGCATGCATGCATGAACATTTTGGAGGAAACCTTGCTCGCTTTGCTGGCCATGACCAATCTCAACTGATAAAGAAATTTATTTTCAAGAAATAGCACTGTGTATTAAAAGCAAGGAAAAGCCCATGTGATGCATCACACACAGCAGTCATGCTGTAAAAGGAGAAGATGTATGTAATTATCTGAGGTGCCGCAGGTGAGAAAATATAGGCATGATGTGGCTACAGGCATCCAGAGTAAACTTTGCCCAAGAGGGGCCTATAAACAATCAGAGAGATGCACTGATTATAATTAGGCTGGGAAAATGCCTTATAGGGTAAGCTTTAATCATTGAATGAATTAGCATGCACTAGCCAATTACAACCCCAGTTGTGCACCAGAGAAGGGTAGCTATATCAATAGCCAATAAGGGCTTTCCAGGGTGTGGTAGTAAAATACTGAGTTTTAAATGTCAACCTGCACATATATCAACTCACATTATTGACTTAATTTATATTATCAAGGGGAGATATATATTACCTACTGGCGGTCGCCAGTAGGTATATATAGTTAGGATTTTTTCTCTATGGGATTTTTGAAAATTCTATGTCTAATAACTTTGGCGTTTGTGGACGGAATTGGCTGAAATTTTCAGGAAAATGGCACATTTTGTTTCTGAGCAGCCCTTGAAAATTTGGGGGGGGTTCGTCAAGGGGGGGCTGAGAAAAAAGGGGGGTCCCAAAACGTGTTTTTAACATTGAGTTTTCCATAGGGCGGTTGGACTCACTTTTAGCCCGAACGGCTGAATGGATTTGCACGAAACTTGGCAAAATTGTAGGGACTGGTAGCCCGATGTGCCTTTTGTAGGTCTCAATATATGTGCTTCAGTGGATTTTGAGAAATTAACGTTCAAAAAAAGATATATATCTGTAACAGCGGACCGGGCAGCGCTCCAGTTCGCGTACTTTTCGCGCAACGGAGCTTTGTGAAGCGAAGCTGATTGGTTCTGCGGCGTCTGTAAACATTCCAAACAGTCCGTAGCGGCCGCCATCTTGTCTCTCGGTAGGATCGAGAGACAAGAGGAGGCCAAAGCGAAGGGGCAAATGACCATAAGGGGGCATAGTAGATCCTCGCTGACCCCCTAGGTTTGATGTGGAGGTTTTAAAAGGGCCCCGCGGGGCAAAAAAAAAAAAAAATAATAATAATCGAACGGCTGAATGGATTTGCACGAAACTTGGTAAAATATTAGGGACTGGTAGCCCGATGTGCCTTTGCTAGGTCTCAATATATGTGCTCCAGTGGATTTTGAGAAATTAACGTTCAAAAAAAGATATATATCTGTAACAGCGCTCCGCTTCGCGTAACGGAGGTTTGCGAAGCTGATTGGTTCTCCGGCGTCTGTAAACATTGCAAACAGTCCGTAGCGGCCGCCATCTTGTCTCTCGGTAGGATCGAGAGACAAGAGGAGGCCAAAGCGAAGGGGCAAATGACCATAAGGGGGCATAGTAGATCCTCCTTGACCTCTTAGGTTTGATGTGGAGGTTTTAAAAGGGCCCCGCGAGGCAAAAAAAAAAATAATAATAATAATCGAACGGCTGAATGGATTTGCACGAAACTTGGCAAAATTGTAGGGACTGGTAGTCCGATGTGCCTTTGCTAGGTCTCAATATATGTGCTCCAGTGGATTTTGAGAAATTAACGTTCAAAAAAAGATATATATCTGTAACAGCGCTCCGCTTCGCGGAGATAAAATTATATCTGTATTACCTAGCTGTTGCTAACACCAGTTAGCGACGGCTAGTAGGAGATATCGACCATCTTGGGCCCCACTTTGCATGTGAGTGATATTTATCACTAATGACATGCAAAGTGGGCATGCCAAGATGTTAGCGACTGGAAACAGTCGCTAACATCGCTATCTCCTATTATCAACTTTTGGAAATATTCGCGATAAGCGCGAATATCTCCAAAAGCTAGCACCTGCCCTGAGCAGTTCTAAGGCATGTTATCCAATGGGAGGTGGATAACATGGCTAAGAGCATTAGCTCGGTAATGCATGAATATCGCTGAGTTTTCAGCGATATTAATGCATTGCGGTCGTTTTTTATCGTATTTGCGATAAACCTTGATAATAGCAAGGTTTCTCTGCGATAATTTCTGACGATGCTTAGCGGTAAAAAAATCGTTGCTAAGCATCGTTAGGGATAAATATCGCTTAACTTTGGTAATATGCCCCAACGTCTGTTAACGTTCGATTCGAAGGAAATCAGGAAGTGTTGAAAAACATTGTCTGCGCCATCTTGCCTTTTTTCAAATGCCACACTTTTGTCGTGCACGGCAGTCATTTTAGATGCCTTGACCAGACCCACTCTGTGCACGCTGTCGATCCTTAGCATGACTCCCCACCCTCGCAAGCATCTCCCCCAGGCAGTGGTCACCCCCGCTCTCTGTCTTATGCATGGGTAATAAACCACCCCCCATCTGCGCTGCTCTTCCCTGAGAATCACACCCTGTGCCCGCCCGACACCTCCCTTTCGCCCTATTCACTACCGCACCCTCTGACACTCCTTTTCCTCTGTGTCCGATTGTCCAGGCCGGTCCTAGGGTATCAGCTAGCCCTGCAGATGTAGTTTATGGCCCCAGCTGTAAAGAATCACCCCTCTTCAAAGGAGTTATAGTAGATCAAGGCCCACACTCGATGAGATCCGTCACAGCAGACGCGTTCCTATTATCTGAAAACCATCCTGTATTGTGATTGGGGAGGGGACCGAGCCTGAAGCGGAAGATTCCAGGGATGACTCTTTGTACATCAAAGTTTTTACAATTATGTGTCACATTAAAAATATATAGAACTCCAACAAAGTAGTAAGATTATAAAACTTTAATAACTTATAAATATATACAAGAAAACAAAAACAGTAATAACATTAAAACAACGAAGTAGCGGTCGGCTGTGCGAATAGTCCCAACGCAGCACAACGTCCAGATTTCTGGCGTGGGGCGTCGCGGGGGGTGGGTCATCAGTAGCAAACTGTTGTGCGAATAGTTCCAAGGCAGCAGAACGATGGCACCAAGGTGATGTCCAGTAAGTTGCCGCACTGGTTTTGGTATCCTACAATGCTGCTCCGAATAACGGCGTGGGGCGCCCCGGGGGAGGCGGCGTGAACGGGCCTCTCCAGGTGGAGTGTCATCTGTTGTAGTGGGGCGCCCCTTTACCGTTTCAGTTGCCATTTCGTCCGTTTTTGGTCCACTGTGTCAAAAGCCGCAATTCAGCTGAGTTGCGCCCACTCTTGCGGTGCAGCGATAGGCGGCTGTCACAAGACTCTCAAAATGGCGGCAGGCTCTTTCCTTTTTGTGCCTGGTCCACTGAAATGGCCCTGGGACACCTTGGAAATCGGACGCTTGTCTGCTAGGTCTTGGACCCCATTCTCGAAAGCGTCCCCTCCGCCTTGAGGATTTATCAAAAGTTTTGGGGGCCCCCGACTCCTGTAGGCTTCTGGTGGGGAGCGGTTGCCATGATTGCTCGCGGAATGACCACGACGGAGCTACGAGATGGTGGTGCTCTCATGCTGAAGCCAGCTTCAGTCTGAAACATCCAGAAACAAGGTGGGGCTTTCATCGTTTGGGAAAAAAAAAAGTTTTCATCCAATGAAAAGTGTTGTTTTTAGGTCATATGATCAAGCCTTCCATCATTAGGAAACCAAAAGTAAAATGAACCAATGAAAAGTTTTATAAACAAGTCACATGACCTGTTATGCGGCATAGGGTATAAAATGCGGAGAAAATACGTTGGCACGTGAGGCGGCGTCAGTAGCGGACCGATGTGCGCATAGGCCGAAGGCAATACAACGCGCCAAGATCCGGATGGCACCGAGGTGGTGTCCAGCAAGTTGCAGCACTGGTGTGGCCATCCTACAATGCTGAAAGTCGGCGTGGGGCGCCCCGTTGGCCTGTGAGTTTGCGTCAGTAGCGGACCGATGTGCGAATAGGCCGAAGGCAGCACAACGCGCCAAGATCCGGATGGCACCGAGGTGGTGTCTAGTAAGTTGCCGCACTGGTGTGGCCATCGTACAATGTTGAAAGTCGGCGTGGGGTGCCCCGTTGGCCTGTGAGATGGCGGCAGTAGCGGACCGATGTGCGAATGGGGCCAAAGGCAGCGCAACAATATTTTCGGAATAGAAGACACCACAAGGCGCTGAGATGCCAAGATCCGGATGGCACCGAGGTGGTGTCTAGCAAGTTGTGGCACTGGTGTGGCCATCCTACAATGGTAAAAGTCGGCGTGGGGCGCCCTGTTGGCCTGTGAGATGGTGTCAGTAGCGGACTGATGTGCGAATGGGGCCAAAGGCAGCGCAACAATATTTTCTGACTGACACCACAAGGCGCTGAGATGCCAAGATCCGGATGGCACCGAGGTGATGTCTAAGTTGCGGACCGATGTGCGAATGGGGTCAAAGGCAGCGCAACAATATTTTCTGTATGGAAGATACCACTAGGCGTTGAGATGCCAAGATCCGGATGGCACCGAGGTGATGTCTAGCAAGTTGCTGTACTGGTGTGGCCATCCTACAATGGTAAAAGTCAGCGTGGGGCGCCCTGTTGGCTTGTGAGATGGTGTCAGTTGCAGACCGATGTGCGAATGGGGCCAAAGGCAGCGCAACAATATTTTCTGTATGGAAGATACCACTAGGCGTTTAGATGCCAAGATCCGGATGGCACCGAGGTGATGTCTAGCAAGTTGCTGTACTGGTGTGGTCATCCTACAATGCTGAAACTCGGCGTGGGGCGCCCTATTAGCCTGTGAGATGGCATCAGTAGCGGACCGATGTGTGAATGGGGCAAAGGTAGCGCAAGAATATTTTCTGAATAGAAGACACCACAAGGCGCTGAGATGCCAAGATCCGGATGGCACCGAGGTGGTGTCTAGTAAGGTGCACTGGTGTGGTCATCCTACAATGCTGAAACTCGGCGTGGGGCGCCCCATTAGTCTGTGAGATGGCGTCAGTAGCGGACCGATGTGCGAATAGGCCGAAGGCAGCACAACGCGCCAAGATCCGGATGTCACCGTGGTGGTTTCATAGTTGAGAGGCACTTCATCTGCAGTGGGGCGCCGAGATCCGGATGGCACCGAGGTGATGTCTAGCAAGTTGCTGTACTGGTGTGGTCATCCTACAATGCTGAAACTCCGCGTGGGGCGCCCCATTAGCCTGTGAGATGGCGTCAGTAGCGGACCGATGTGCGAATAGGTCGAAGGCAGCACAACGCGCCAAGATCCGGATGTCACCGTGGTGGTTTCATAGTTGAGAGGCACTTCATCTGCAGTGGGGCGCCGAGATCCGGATGGCACCGAGGTGATGTCTAGCAAGTTGCTGTACTGGTGTGGTCATCCTACAATGCTGAAACTCGGCGTGGGGCGCCCCATTAGCCTGTGAGATGGCGTCAGTAGCGGACCGATGTGCGAATAGGCCGAAGGCAGCACAACGCGCCAAGATCCGGATGTCACCGTGGTGGTTTCATAGTTGAGAGGCACTTCATCTGCAGTGGGGCGCCGAGATCCGGATGGCACCGAGGTGATGTCTAGCAAGTTGCTGTACTGGTGTGGTCATCCTACAATGCTGAAACTCGGCGTGGGGCGCCCCATTATCCTGTGAGATGGCGTCAGTAGCGGACCGATGTGCGAATGGGGCCAAAGGCAGCGCAACAATATTTTCTGAAGAGAAGACACCAAAAGGCGCTGAGATTCCAAGATCCGGATGGCACCGAGGTGGTGTCTAGCAAGCTATGCAGTTGAGTTGTGTGCGCACTTGCGGCGAATAGGTCGAAGGCAGCATAACAATGTTTTCTGAATAGAAGACACCACAAGGCGTTGAGATTCGGTTACCACCGAGGTGATGTCTAGCAAGTTGCCGCACTGGTGTGGCCATCCTACAATACTGCTCCGAATAACGGCGTGGGGTGCCCGAAGGGGGGGGGGGGGAGGCGGCGTGAACGGGCCTTCCTAGGTGGAGGCTCGTCTGCTGTAGTGGGGCGCCCCTTTACCGTTTCAGTTGCCATTCAGCTGAGTTTCGGCGGCTCTTGATGCTACAGCGACAGGCGGCTGCAACAGGACTCTCAAAATGGCGGCCTGTTCTTTGGATTTGGGCCTGGTCCACTAAAATGGCCCTGGGACACCTTAGAACTCGGACGCTCGATTTTTTTTTCCTTTCCTGTACATGCAAAAAAAGGTAAATGCCCGGTACGTTACACGCTTCATCTGCCACGATGAACTCTCCAGAGGAACCGAAAAAAAATATAGTTATGGTAACTATACCATGCATCGTCATATGGAGAGGTGGCACCAATTAATTATAGTGCTGCATAAAAGAGAGATTTGGAGGAGAACCCCTGACCTGCTAGTACATTCATCAAAGAAGTGGCACTGACAGCATCAGAGGCAAGGGAAACGGTCCCAAATATTTAGAAGAACTTTGGAAAGATTAAAATGACATGTTTAGATTGTGGCAAATTAATTTCATGTGGACAGATGAGTGTTACTCTAATAAATACAGCATATGAACATCATCATAGTCGATGGTTGGTAGAGACATTTTGACTATATCCTGGACCTGCCCGTCCTCGCCCAAAATGGCGCCGGAATAAATGGGACTCGTAACTCCTTGTTGTGTACTGGTTGCAGAACCTTGAAATCACGAGATACGTATGCAGTTTTGAAGCACATGGCGGGCGGGGACGAGAATTGATTGAATATTTCGACATCCCTATTGATATTAAGTTCTGATGTGTTATTGATTACTGTACTATTGAAAGTTCGAATTAACGTTAACATTAACATGGTACTTGCCCGCAAATGTATATCTAGATAATTTTATTGTAACTGGCCCTGTCGTATTTTAATTATAAAATGTACGTCCACCGATTCCGTAACTGTTAGACACCTTAGTTCTTGCAACCTAATGGCCCGCCCGTTACGTTCCTCTACAGTGTAAATGTCTACTCATCATATACGATTACAGTTTGCTCCGTGGCCGGCCCACGTGGTTATAGGCTCGTATTTGTATAATGAAATTTTCACAATAAAGGTTTTTAAAAGAAAACATGGTAGTAGTATATACATTGGTAAAGTTTTTAATAATAGTCACTGTTTTAGAATCATTAAAAGGCAAGTGAAATAAAGCAGACCAATTACATGAAGGGTAAAAGGTATAATACGAAGGAACGCAGTAAAGATAAATGGTCAAGGGCTGTTGTGTTTTCTATTCCTGCAAGATAAAGTGATCGATAAGAATCTCATATTCAGGCGTATCGGCGACTAAGACAGCAGGTCGACCCTCTTTTGCTCAACGGCTCCGTCATGGGACGAAGAAACGCTCTTTTTCTCGAAAAAAGAATATATTTTACTTGCAGGACAGTTGTAAATTTTCCGGGAAAGTACATTAGCCTGGAACATTATAACATATATTTAAGAAAAAATAATGTTCGGAAGTAATAAAAAGCGTAATTTTTAGGTCATATGACCAAGCCTTTCATCATTAGAATAAGAAAAGTAAAATGAACCAATGAAAAGTTTTATTAACAAGTCACATGACTTGTTATGCTTACGTTACGCGCTGCGCGCCCCGGATGACTTCCGGATGCGCTAACGCGGCGCGTCATATGACGCATTACGCGACAACGCAGGTCCAGAATATAGTCAAAATGTCTCCACCAACCAGCGGTCGGAACACAACCCCTTTCAGCAGGCTAAATAGTTCTGTTAAATGACAACAGAAGGGACAGGCAACAAGAAACATCAGTCAAAGAGGGGAGGGCTAGTTCTTCTCTACCGGGTTACATTGGGGCGCTACCGGAACTGATCGAATTGGTAGTCTACAGTGTTTCTGGATGTTTCAGACTGAAGCTGGGGTTAGCATGAGAGCAGTACCATTTTGTAGCTCCGTCGTGGCCATTCCGCAACCAATCATGGCAGCCGCTCTTTATCGTTATTTTGGGCGGGGTGGGTGGCGGAGCCGAGCTGTTTTGCAGCCATCATTGTGTGGAGTTCAGTTCATTTCACTAGTTTTGTATTTGTCATGAGGGGTTGTTCCTAATGTTTCTATTTTAGCGAGGTCAAAAAGAGATCCCGTTAGTGGCCTACTGATTTTGCTCGATTCCTTTTCTTTTTTTTTACACGATTTTTCGTTATCTGCAAAGACTAAACAGAGTATTGCGACTCTGTGTTTGTTTGTAAATAGAGAATGAACCAAAGAGAACCAATTCTAAAATAGTAAATACTTGGATAACAATCAATCAAATGGAGAGAGAAGCAGGCACGACGTATTACAACGGGGGCAAAGGCCTGCGTTAACTACCCTTAACTATGTGCAAAGAGAGAGTACTCCTAATAGAAATGAGGGGGGGGGCACCATTCAAAGCAGATCAGTGTGCATAAACACGAAAATGTTTTCACTTACCACGTACTTGACATTCGACAGCTTATGATATTTGCTATTAAAAAACCATTGAAATTCACTGAAAAAACCATAGGTTATAGATCATATATAGTTAGGAATTAGCATTTACAAAACCTTGAAAATTCACTGAAAAAACCATAGGTTATAGACCATATATAGTTAGGAATTAGCATTTAAAAAACCTTATTTTACTCACACAAAACCATTGAAATTCCATATATAGTTAGTTGCACTAACTATATATCGCGCACCCGCAATCCACTGCTGATGATGTCACATATTACATCATTCATGACATGGTCAGTGACATCACTGATGACATCACTGATGACATCTCAAATGACATCACTGATGACATCACTGATGACATCTCAAATGACATCACTGATGACATCACTGATGACATCATCCAGTGACTGTGTGTTTCTGTAAAGTTTAAATATGTTTTACATATTGAAGAATGAGTAGATGTAGAAGTGTCTGGATGAAGGATTTAGTAGGTGCGTGACTGACTGTATGAGTGAGTGATTAAATGTGTCTCACTGAGTGCATGGGTTAGTGACTAAACTGTCTTAATTTGTGCATCATTCTGTCTGTTGTTCTGTAAACTGCTGCATGTGTTGATCAGTAGCTATATGAGTAACTATATGGGTTATTGATTGATTGTCCAAGTATTTGTATGGGAGACTGAGTGTGTGTGTGGCTGGCTGGGAGATGTGTGACTCTGTGCAGATCAATGTGTTCTTGTATCAATGATTGTATAAGAGAGTAAGTATGTGTTAGTATATGTTTGAAAATGTAAGGTACTCTATGTTTAACTGTATAGATTAGAAAATGGAAGTGTGATTGATTCTTTACAGGACTGACTAGGTGTGTGAGTAACTCCATGGATGAGTGGCAGAGTGTGAGTGTCTGTATAGGTGTATGAGTGCATATGATAGTGTTGTAAAGATGAGTGATTGTATGTATGAATGATTGTATGGGTGAATGAGTGAATGTGTGTGTAGACATAAGAATCAGTGAGGGCGTATGTAGTAACTAGTATTGGTGTGTAAATGGTTTAAAAAATTATATTCTGTATTTAACACTGGGTGTAACAGAGGTTATATTAAAGTGTGAGGAGATGCATTGTATTGTCACATGAATGATATCATCAGTGATGTGACCATTGATGTCAAATGAGATGTCATCAGTGATGTCATCAGTGATGTCATTTGAGATGTCATCAGTGATGTCATCAGTGATGTCATCAGTGATGTCATCAGTGATGTCATTTGAGATGTCATCAGTGATGTCATCAGTGATGTCATTTGAGATGTCATCAGTGATGTCATCAGTGATGTCATTTGAGATGTCATCAGTGATGTCATCAGTGATGTCACTGACCATGTCATGAATGATGTAATATGTGACATCATCAGCAGTGGATTGGGGGTGCGCGATATATGGTTAGTGCAACTAACTATATATGGAATTTCAATGGTTTTGTGTGAGTAAAATAAGGTTTTTTAAATGCTAATTCCTAACTATATATGGTCTATAACCTATGGTTTTTTCAGTGAATTTTCAAGGTTTTGTAAATGCCAATTCCTAACTATATATGATCTATAACCTATGGTTTTTTCAGTGAATATATATATATATACATTTGCCTTGACAATAAAGTGACACATCAGTGATGTAGCGGGGTAATTTCTGTGCACTATTGTGTTCATTATTTCATGCAGAAAGTCAAAAATGATGCTCCAAGGATGTGAAGCAGCCACTCGATGCTTCCAAATAGGCAACAAGAATGCCTCCAATTACCATAAAAATAATCCTGTGCAACAATGTTTAAATCACAAACTTTTCTCAACGAGTTGATGTAGATAGATTTGTTTCTTTATTTTCAATCTTCATATGCATCCAATACATCCATAACAAAATGTAGCCAACACATGTTTAGTCTGTGCGAGGTATACCAATGACTTCATCAGGGCTACAAGATAAATCATAACCATCCTAAGTTTGTTGCATCATTGTCGTAGCACAAACTAAATATTCACCACTGTTATAGTAACTATCAGCAAGAGCAGGGAGTAGTATATAGAAAATGCCATAGACATCCACTGTGACTGTGTCCATGTGCCAAGGGTGCACTCACCAGGGAGTCCAGTGATTAGTGAGAGTCGTTGTGAGTAAAAAGACATTAAAAGATATATGTTATGTTTTGGATGCTTATAGAGTGCACGGTTACCCTGGGGTATCCTGGCGTTAGTTACCTTTCCATTCCTTTCCATTGAGGAAAAGATGAAGCAATAAAAGATTAATTGTCAGTACTTAAAGAAACTATTTATCAAATAGCCATGTTTTCAGATTTTTCCTGAAAGCAAATAAGTGGAATGTCGGAGATGAACAGGAATGTCATTCCAGGCTTTCGCTGCCCCGAAAAAGAAGCTTCGACCTCCCCGGATTGCTTTCTTTATGGGTGGTACAGTTATCAGCTTGGCTCCTAAAGAGCAAATATTCCTTTTTGGTGTATACCATGTGAACTATTTCTTCAAATAATTAGATCCAGTTCCATGTAGGGCTTTCAATACCGTGCATTGCGCCTTAAAGCGAACTTGGTTTCTCACCGAGAGCCAATGTAGTTACTTTATTCCTCTAGAAATGGAGGCAAACTTCGGTATGCTGGTGTGTAGCCAGGCCGCGGCATTTTGCAGCATCTGAAGCTTATTCATAAAACGTTCCTAGATGTTTAGGTACAGGCTGTTACAATAGTCCAGCTTTGACAGGACTAGAGTGGTAACCACCATTTGCCGGCTACCCAAAGGTAGAAAAGGCAACACATTTTTGATTGTTTTAAGAACAAATGTAGTTTTTGAAGAAACTGCATTTATGTGGTCCCCGAAGTTCAGTCTGTCATCAACAATTACTCCTAGGTTCTTTGCTTTCTTTGCACGTAACGGAAGAGAACCCATGGACGTCAGCCACCAATTAGGGCTCCAGAAATTAGGGTCATTTCCAAATAGAATGACCTCTGTTTTGCCAAAGTTAAGTTTTAGACAATTGTCCCCCATCCAGCTGCCTACTGCTTCAATGCATTTCTGAAATCGTTTCTCCACCCTAACCTCCTGACCTGGTAACAGAGACACCACAATTTGGATGTTGTCTGCGTAAGAAGTAAGATCGAACCCAAAAGCACTAATGAGTGGGGCCAGCGAAGAAACGTACACATTAAACAATGATAGACTGAGCGAAGACCCTTGTGGGACTGCGCAAGTCAGCACAAATGGTTTTGCTTGGTAATTGCCCAGTTACACGGTTGTACTCTGTCTGTAAGAAAAGAGTGTAGATGTTCCAAACTCTATTCGGGATCCCACAGGCCCTTAAACTGTCCATCAGAAGATCATGATGGACCATATCAAAGGCCGCAGACAAATCCAGCAGGACCAAGGCCACTCTGTCCCCCCCACCCCCCCGGGTACACAGCTTTTCTGATCTCCTCAGTTGTCTTAATGAGGGCCGATTGCGTGCTGTGTTCCTCTCTAAAACCATATTGGGTGGGATCCAGAGTATTGGTTTCTCGGAGAAAATCACTGAGTTGTGTATTCAGGGCCTTTTCTACCATCTTTGCTGGCAAGGGGAGACTATTTGGATCTTTAGGATCCAAGTTAGACTTTTTTAGAAGGGGCAGAATTGAGGCCACCTTCCAAGGTTTGGGAAATTGACCTGTTTCCATCTTCATGTTAAAGATTGATATAAGTGTGCAGGTAATTGGCCCTGCAGCTAGCTTGACTACAGCCACTGGGCAGAGGTCCTAAGGAGAGCCAGATCTGGCTGCCAGAAGCAAGTTGAGAGTAGATTCCACTGATAGTGGTGTAAACCTATCTCAAATATGTGAGCACCGAGCGAAAACAATAAGGACCGAGATGAGATATAAAAGAAAAGAAGTAAAAGAAAACTTCATACTGTCAAAACTCAAGTCATCCCACACTTGCATTGTTTTAGAACACCAAAAGCAAACTCTAATGAACCGTTAACATTTCAGACCTACTCACCTATATTTTTATTGTAAAGTTATAGTTGTTATGAGCACACAGTAACATATACTTCTTTTTTAATATCCAAAACGGGTGAGTAATGCCATTAGTACTTTCATAATCAACCAAAGTCCAAACACTGTATAATTTCCATATGGCTCAGAGCCGTGTCGTATTGATCAATGTGGCTTCCACCTCAAATCACAGTCATATTTGTTCAAACCAATTCTTCCAAGGATACTATCTGTAAGAAAGATATATATGAACTTATGATCCTATCACATAGCCCTGGAATATATGATTATTAAGAGATAGCTACACTTTCCCTTTTCCTGACAGGCATATTTACGTCCTTCGCACTCCACCTATAATAATATAACAAATACCGCTGGCCAATGTTGCATCTTAGGCTTTGCCCTTCCTATCCATAACTACATTCAAAACCACAACATGCTCCCCAATATCCGTGTTATAAGTGATGCCTCATCATTTAACCGCTATGCAAGGTGCCCATAAAAAAATCTTCCCTTTATATACAAATTATTTCAAAACACCCTTTATCGATCATTTATCCCATGTGTTAGACCGAGTCTATTACAACTCTAATTCAATACATCATACATACACTCCAATACATGTGATGATGTCGTTCAGACTGAAACTGCGCATCAATATCAAACCCCAATGCAACAAAATCATCCAAAGAAAGTCCTAATATATGCAAAGAGGTTGTTCATAACATAACAACCTCATTATTACAATATACCCATTGCAATCAAATCTCACACAAATGTGCATAATCCACAAAGCGTACCTCCAATGCGCCAATCATAATGCAAATTTTGTACGCCATTTTCTTACATATCCATATGAAGAGTACGCTAAATAAGAGTAACTCATAGACGGTTGGGCAAAATAAAAATTTAATGGTAAAGTTAACCGTATGGGGAGTTACCATAATCACAAACAGATACAAACCTGTCCCTCGGCATATATAGTTAAATCTATAAGCAAATGCCACATGTCTATAGCATAAACCATTTGTTCATTACAATTTTTAATTCAAGTCTTAAAAAACACTATATGAAACAGACATCATATCATCGCATGGGGCCTATACATTCACATCTTACCAGCAATCTTGAATCACTCCATGGAGAGTACACCATCAAAGTAACAGTATGCCAAGTCCGCGCCATCTCGAAGTTCCTATTTATGCTTTCTAGTGTTGAGTCATAAACATAGAGGAAGAATAGCAGCCATGTTTACACGTCCTGAGCCATCTTACTATGGTCTCCAAACACGTAAAATCCAATATGAATACTAATCATGTCACATGATTCATGTGGCTCCAGTATCATATCATTGACCTGTATTTGATCTGAAAAAAATATAAAAAACAATTCTGTGTGGCGAAGGTACTGCAGAGTACAGAAGGGAACCAAGCTGCTACCTGTTCATATCTAACCGCATATCTCCATAGTTATTAGCCAATCAAATCAACCACGGTGTAATGGCACAACTCAGTGGGTCATTGAAATTAAGCATGGGCGTAAAATCCGTTCCGCTTGTGGATTTTGCGGTTTTCGGCAAATTCGCAATCCGCGAACTCTCGCGAACTTGCCAAAAATGCATAAATCCGTGCGAAGCGGATTTTTTGCCTGGTCGCACTTGCCAACTAGAATACTATACAATTTCGCGGGAGTAAACACTTGCGAACACGTAGATGCGGCGGGCAGCGACAATCTCGTAATTGCGAGATTGCAAAATTTGCAATTTCGCACAAGAAATCCACCAGCAGGCAGCATAAACCTTAAAAATTATGATTTTTATCAGAATAACTCCTCAGGTTAACATTTGCCTGCACTTTTTTTTTGCAAGGAGTCCATTTTGGGGGGGGGGGGGTGGGAGGAAGGAGTGCCCCGCAGTCTCCAACTTGCTGTTCCTGTCCAGCAGGCTCCTCCCAGTGCTTTCTTCATGTGCTGGTCACTTTGATTTGGATCTTGACCTGGAAGGATTACTTTTTGTGGATGCTGCTGGATATTTGGATTTTTGCAAAACTGAAAGCACTCAGCAGGTGCAAAAGTTCAATCTTATCATTAGTAACCATTCCCTGTAGTGCCTGGAAGGATTACTTTTTGTGGATGCTGCTGGATATTTGGATTTTTGCAAAACTGAAAGCACTCAGCAGGTGCAAAAGTTCAATCTTATTATTAGTAACCATTCCCTGTAGTGCTTCCTGAGGGGCCCCTTCAGAGTTCAGTTGCCTACTTGCAACTATTCTATGACCCTGCTCTGACCCTCACAGCAGGCTCAGAGAATAGCTACAAGTATACAACAAAGGTCCTGTTAAAAAAATTACACTGCAACAGAAAGCAATTACAGATAAGGAAGCAGGTGCCAGCCTGGAAGTTCAAATTCAGTGACACATTAATCAGCCCCTAATTCATTCATGTCAGTTGAGGCAGGGCAGGTGTGCTTTTCCCCCCATAATCTACAGTGATGAACTAGAGGGTGGCATGGGTGAGCCAGAGGGTGGCATGGGTGAGCCAGAGGGTGGCAGTGGTGAAACCGAGGGTGGCAGTGGTGAAACAGAGGGTGCTGCAATGAACCAGACGTAGAAACAACATGGTCGCGACCGTTGCTACCCGACAAGTAAGTTCGCGTTTGCAAACTGGTAAAAAACCCTTGCGAAATGGCAAAAACACTTGCGAACACAAAAAAAAAGGAATCCGCAAAATTCGCGAGAGTTCGCGGATTGCGAATTCGTAAATACGCAATTTCGTGGATTGCCAATTCACAAAATCCACCCATGCTTAATTGAAATCCACATGAAGTCCTGTGTAAATACTAATTGTGCGACTCAGTGATAATTTTGTTAATGTGCAACTCATCTGCAAATGTAAAAAACTCTTCTGAGTGGCAAAGATACTGCAGAGAATGGAAGGGGACCGGGGCGCATATTATCAACAATTAGCGATATTTATCGCTAAATAAGCTTAGCATTTTTTTTTTATCGCCGCGCCGGATTTTATTGGAGAGATAACGTGCTATTAGCAACGTTTATCTCTAAAGCGATAAAATATCCGGCGATAGCGGCGAAATGCGTAAATATCAGCAATATTCAGGCATTATCGCTAATAGGGACTTAACCTGAATATCCACCTCCCATTGGACATACAGGCTAAGAAGCAGGCATTAGGATTTGGCGATATTCGCGCTTAGCGCGAATATTTTAATCGCTATGCCTGCGTTTATAATAGGCGATAGCGATGTTAGCGACTGCTTTCAGTCGCTAACAGGTAGGGTACGCCCACTTTGCATGTCAATAGCTCGCTATCACCTAAAAGATTAAATTATCGCAGCTTTGTGGCGGAAAACGGCCGCAAAAGCACCGATAATTTAATTTCACCTGCCTTGGTACTATGCCCCCAAGCTGTTACCGTTACACATTCATACCTGACCGGATATCTCCGAAGTTAGTAGCCCATTTACTCCGCTCTGATTTAACGAGCCTAACTCAATTGTGTCCGGTAAGACCAACCTAGTATGTAAGTACAAATATACCCATATACAATATCACCTTATCCGTAATACGGTGCGGCCCACCCTAATTTCTCATTTAGAGGGGGGTCTGTAACATCGTTCGTGAGTAAACATCCATTAGTATATATACCTATTGTTACAGTAATACACCTAATAAGCTCAATCAAGATGATGTGCAAAAGTGAGTGCCTTTTTGCAACTAGGAATCCATATTAGTAGTATGCTGGACATCACTCTATGGACGCCAGAAGTGAATATGTGTCAAACCACAATATTAATAATAATATTGATCCTGTAAGAAGCATTCATATACACAATTCCACACTCACAAAAATAGAGGAAAAATGGAGAAAGGTGAAGTGGAAGCCATATATGGTACTTGCCTTCAAATTCACAATCTGTCATAACCAATACACAGCTATATAAAATGGTCCTCCAAAACCCAAAGTCAAACATCATAGAGTGGAAGGGTGCCAAGTCATTCCCTGTTCATACCTGACTGGATATCTCCGTAATTAGTAGACCATCCACTCAGCTCCAATTTAGGCGGAAGGTCCTTCTCCTACCTCGCAGCTAAGCCTAGAACGACCTTCCCCTCCACCTTCGGCAAGCCCCCACACTGTCCAATTCAGGAAGGACCGCAAGACTTGGCTCTTCAGATGACCCCAGCACTTTGAGAGCCTCATGGGTGAGTAGTTGCACTTTACTAACCCTGATTGATTGATTGATTGATATTAAATATATTGAAGTACACACACACCGACTGCATTGCAAGCAACAAGACATGTTGCTTTTGTAGGTAAAAAAAGGACAGTTTGTAACATTCCATGAAAGGCCATGGCCATGTTAGACACCCGATCTAAGCAATCACAAATCATACAAAGCCCATGAAACAGAAAGGCAGATTTGGGTTGGCCCAAAGATGGATGTATGACGTTACAATGCATACTTTTACATAGCATACCTTTACAATGCATTTTTTACAATGCAACATCCATTACAACGCATTCCATTACAACGCATGCCATTACCCCGAATTTTTAAAAACTACCTTTACAACGCATTCCATTACAACGCATACTACCTTTACAACGCATACCATTATAATGCATAACATTATATTGCATGTATGGTAAGTATTGGATAGTGTAAGGGAAAAATTACTATTCTAACTCCAGGGGGGGGGCAACAGTAGGGTAAGTGTTGGATAGTGTAGGTGTAAAAATTACTCTTCTAACTCCAGGGGGTGCGACAGTAGGGTAAGTGTTGGATAGTGTAAGGGTACTATGCGTTGTGATGGTATGCGTTGTAATGGTATGCGTAGTAATGACTGCTTTGTAATGACATGTGTTGTAGTGGCATGCGTTGTAGTGCCATGTGTTGTAATGGCTGCGTTCTAATGGCATGCGATGTAATGGATGTTGAGTTGTAAAAGTTTTGTTGTAATGGTAGTGCGTTGTAAAAGTTGCGTTGTAAAGGTTGTTTCCCCCAAAGACCATTGTTTCAGTACTACTTTTATTGTATATATATTTTAAAAAATACAGGTAGCTGAGGGTACTTCAGACACATAAAGCTGTCTGTAGCAAGACCTGAACACAGGTAGCTGAGCTTCTTGCATCATGCCATCATGTCTAGGTGCGCAAAGATTGCTAATTTCAGAAAAAGTCAACAATCTTCCAAAAGAGAAAACATAGTACATGGGACACCTCCAAGGCAAATTGGGGACATCCATGTTGCAGGCAGGATGAAAATCCGGTAAACAGATTTAAAGGTTGACTCTGTCATAGATCAAATACACTCCTTTTCCAATTAAACATCTAGTGAAAATATAAACAGTATTAGAGAAAAATAAGGCTTCATATGCAAAAGAAGAAATTAATCAGAAAGCAAATAAGCCCAAAGCTCTTTCATCTGCAGACTTGGCGACTCAACTGCCCGATTACAATTTGTGGAGTAGGACCGCCTCCAGACCACCGCCACTGCCAAGAGCTCCCTGGGGGGCGGCGGCGGGGACAGCGGCGGTAAATGTAGGTGGTCCCTGGTCATGAACCGTCAACCTAATTACGACCTGTCTTTCAGCCGACCTTTTGTTGGTGGTGTCCCCGCCAGGAAAAGGTCAGTGGAAAGGCAGGTAAAGGGCTAGAGAAAATGGTCCCAGGGCAAATAAGCCCTTTTGGCTTGTGGCTGGGGGCCATGTTGTGCCAACCTGTTAGTTTCTTTCCCTCCTAAAGTCTGACTTGAAAATAATTTCAGTTATTAACGTGTGAGGATATATATATAATGCAGTCTACGTAATGAATATAAAGGCCTATGATGAACTATTATTTAAAAGCAAAAAAACCACTTATCTATATTATAGTTTATCAATATTGTTATTTAACATATGCGTTCAAACCTCATACCTTCTTTGCCATTACGAATGTTGATTTCACTGGGATTCTAGCAAGTGTGCCAATTGAGATTATTCAATAACAATGGTGTGGAATAATCTGAATTGTCATTGCAATGTATATTGGACAATTAAACACTATTGTTGTTTTGCTTATCTAAAAATTAGACTTCCAGTGCCTCCATTTGGTGGACTGTCTTCGGTACCAATGTTGAGAATTGAGTACCTGTGTCGAGCACTGGAAACTGCCGGCACAAATTAAGTACAAGGTCACATGCCAATATAATATTCATTAGGGAGGTTGCACTGTGATCTTTTATGACTGGATGTTTTGTGATACAACCTTCTTAGTACACAGGTGTCACCACAAAATCAGAGATAAGTCGCAAAAAGTCAATGCAAAATTTGTAAATACATTTTACTACATGTATCTTAGTAAATCAGGCACTATGTCGATTGAAGATTTCCAGGAGCACTCACATACTCCGAAACTAGGCCTTTTATATCAGATATAATAGTGTGCAAGTTTAAAATAGACCTACATGTGTATTTTTATCAATTTATTTGCATTTAAACACACAAATAAGTTTACCTGTGGAGATCGCCATTCCGCAACATGACTTTAACTACGCAAGTGTTCCCTCCTCATTCCCATCCTAAATATAAACTTACCTTAGCACTTGATAGGAAAGGAAAGGATTTGTGTGTATTTGAAGGCCAAGTACGTTGAAATGCTCAAGAAGGGTATGGGTATTAACCTTAACATGCTGGTAGACAAAATATTTGATTGTGAAAATCCTACCATAGAGGTATAATTTCAACATTCACAAATTTCATTGGCATGTGCCATTTAAGAGTGTACATGTATGCCAGTACCACGTCTTTGAATCAAGGTTGGAAGCGTACCGAGGCCAATTACTTGTTTGAGCACCTGCTTTGAACAGAGTTGCTTAAGACATCCAGAGAAGTGGTACCAAAATTTGTTAACTTCAGGCAATAACTATTTTTAAAATATCATTGTCCCGCACTAGCACTCATTTGATCGCATTTCTGTGAAATTAATTGTGTGGCCCTGCACTATTTTATTTCACTGGACCGTGCACCTCATTTATCAAAGATGCCCTAATCCTGGCTTAGGACCTTTAGTCAATCTGTAACCAAATATGATGTTCACACTTTCTTTCTAAAAGTTAAATTCACACTTGAATGTGCTTCTGGAAATACTTTTACGGCTGGTTCAACCCCAGAGGCCTACATTTGGGATAACAATTGAGCTCTGATTCACGTAGCCATTTGTGGATTGAAGGACACGTTGACGACCAGAATGGCTCAATTTGTACATGTCAAGTGAGAATACAAAAAAGTATACCCTGAAAGTGAAAGTGTAAACATTTTGTTACTCCTCCTGATTGTGCAAGTAGGTTGATAAAGGAAAGGTCTGGTTTCTGTGAGAGTTTGTGAATGCCCACAAACAAATCAATTTGTAGACATTTCCAAACTCCTTTTGCAGTAGAAAATGGCAGAAGAAAATACCCTTCCTGAGTGGGAAGGAAAGACAGGGGTGTAAGAGAAGGTAATTGTCTACAGAGAAAATAATTTTACCCTGAGAGAAAAAAAATAAAAATAAAACGTATGTGCATTTGTATAGCATGCTGACATACCCTCTGCATAATTTTCACTGTGTGTACAATGGGAAACAACCATTCCAACACAGTCATTACAACACACTACATCTACAAAGCAGTCATTACCGCACAACTGCCTTTACATCGCATGCCATTACAACACAGCCATTACAACGCATGTCACTACAACGCATGCCATTACAACGCATTCCACCACAATGCATGCCATTACAATCCATTGTAAGGTAAGTAATGGGGAAAAGTAATTTTTACCCCTACACTAGCCAACACATACCCTACTGTTGCACTCAGTGGAGTGGGAATAGTCATTTTTATCCCTACACTATCAAACACGTATGCTACTGTTGCACTCACTGGAGTAGGAATAGTAATTTTTACCCCTACACTATCCAACACTTACTCTACTGTTGCCCTAAAAGTATTATGCGTTGTAACAGTATGCATTGTAATGGTATGCGTTGTAATGGTATGCGTTGTAAATGTAGTTTCTAAAAATGCGTTATGATGGCATACGTTGTAAAATCATGCGCTGTAACGGATGTTGTGATGTAAAAACTGGGTTGTAAAGGCATGCGTTGTACATTTTTGCTTTGTGATGTGTCCTATTCGTGTTCAATTCCACAATGGAGAATCTGCACAAATTATGACATTGTAAATAATACACTGGTGCAGCTTTCCAAACATATTAATGGAAGGTACCTATAAATCTACCCTACTACATATAAATGCAGAAGTAGTTTTGCAAGTATTCTTTGTTAAGAGCAGTACTTTTACATTAATTTGTTGTGTCCTTGTTAGCCTCACTCTTGATTTCTATGCCGGTTTCTGAATTTTCTTCCTCTCAAACTTGTAATCCGTCAGGTTCTCTCTTGGCGTTCAATTATGCAGGACAAATGACCAATATCGGATTAGCTTTCATACTTTCCACAGAAATCCCCAGAGCAGTCTATAAAGCAGCAGTTTGACTGCCAGTAATCTAAACCTTGATCTCGAATCACACACAACAACAACCTCCTCCTTTTGAAAATTTACTTAACAAGAAGAATCAATAATACTATTTCTGTGGCACCAGTGACCACACAAATTACCAGTACTATCATGACATTAATCTAATGACCATCCAAAGTAGATACTAGAATATTTCCAGTACAATATTGTATACCACAGCAGAATAGACAAAATAGATAATATTCTAAACAACTCTACTGTCATACCAACAAGAGGACTCACCAAAGAAACCACCAGTGGAGTTAACAGAGGATCTTCATTGATAATTCCAGAATTACAAATGTGCTTAAAACCATCCCACCACCCATCCCATCCAACACCATACGAACAACTATCACCATAATTAATCAAGCAGAGAAGCTACCCTCTGTCTACTAATGCCATATCTCTAAGCAAACATGGGATACATATCTATGACCCGCTAACCAATCTCAGTCTGGACCTCTTCTTCATTAAACCTTGATAGGACATGATATTACAATCATACCACATGAGACTATTCCTGACAAGTACTTAACCTACACCACCAACACAAAACGAGTATTAGAGAACTAGCAATGGTTTAATAAATTAATTTACTTACATCCAACATTGAAGTCTTAGAATGAGTATCATTACTTGTTCACTACTCATCCTTCACAATCTTCTTGGCATACTTCGTTCTCATCTATACACCACCTCTACATTACACATCCTTTACAGATGCTTTAGTGGATTTTTAAAATCGACCTGGATTTATACAGTGCAAGCCACCGTATTAAAAAAAATCTGAACAATTGGTTTCACAAACTAGCTCTACGTGAGACTTCATACTTAGTTGCTAACTTTGAAGCACTGGACTTACATTAAGGACTCATGCATCTCAAACGTTTGGCAAGCCAGACCGGCCACCATTGAGATACTATCTAGGTCTCAAATGGACTAATCACTCAAGGAAATCAATTACACCACCAGGAGACATCACCACATCATCTCACTTAAACTTAATCATCCCAGGATAACACCACCACCTCCAAGTCTCATAACTTTTATGTCCCTGAGAAAAAAATTAATAACCCTAAACACACTGCGAACAAATCTCACTGCTGCTCAACCTCAGGATCCGGCAATATCCATAAAGCATTTCCACACAGCAATTTCCTTCAAAACAACATGCCATCATGCTCATTGCCGGAAAGTGGGATGGTTCAACAAAGACATAAAACTATGTAAAATGGAGACAAAAACCCTTTAAAATGAATGGAGGAGAGCATTTCACTTAATGATAATATCTGGCTCCAAACATGTTCCAGAATATTCAGAACAACCAATAAGAAATCAAAGAGACATACTTCTTTGATCACATTTCAGGGTTTACTTGCCCAATCAAGGAACTCTTCAAATACTCTGTGAATTCAATTTGTATCTCAACTGGTGTAGAAGATACCTAAGAGCTCTGCAACTGTTTGGCAAAACACACAAATAACCTTAAGGCCTTACTATTTCCTAAAAACAAAGAGTAACAACCCTTGAATGTTAAATCATGCTACATGTTCCACTAATATTCACTGTGCTTCTTTAAACTAATAAAAATAACAGAAATCAATGCACTAATCAATGCTGTAAACATAAATAAATAATATTCTGCATATGCATGTCCGCTGAACATATATGTAAGCATTGTCAACAAATGCTCTGCTGCTTCCTACCAGCCAATGTGATCATCTGGGACCCCCTTAGCGATAGGGCACCTCTTTCTTGTTTGCGACACGTCACACCTTAAAAAGGTGCGCTGTGTGCAAATAGGGAAAGTATGCCCTATTATGAAGACCATATATACTAACTCGCTGAAAATGCAACCTTTTTTCAGATCTCTAGATGCATTAAATGAATCAAATTCTTTATTAAAAGACAGACAGGATTCAGTCCAGGATAGAGTATGAAATTAACAGTGATCCTCATTTGGAATGCCTTCAAGAGCATGATGGATTCCAATGGCATGTCAATGGTACCCATTCTTTTTTTTAATGTATTTTTATTTTATCCACAATACAGTACAGCAGGAGCGAATAAAAACACAATATTGTCAATCAGAGGTCCAGCTCTAGTGACCATCAAATAGTAACAATGCCAGAACACAGGGGCTCATGGTTCGATCGCCGGCAGCAGGTCAGTCCAGCACCATGTGACTCTGGGCAATAGTTTGCTTAATCTTCCCGACGGACCCCAGTGCCTTGACACCTCTGGATAAATAATTGCTCGCGCTTCACAAATACTGGATTTATATTTATTTTTAACCTTCACCTACGCCCCCTCTAGACAGCCTTCAATTCGCACAGGTTCGGCAATAGTAAGCACCAAGATATAAATTCCATTACAACAGACAACAACCCATCCATGCCCATCAAGTCACCATCTAACTCTGAGTTACATTGTAGTCCACCATCTCCAAGAAACTGTATTGTATCCATTTACCCCAGACCTTTCAGACTTTTCGGGGGCAGTCCCTGCGGGCATAAGTTACTTTTTCAGCCTTCATATATATATCCATAACCTGTTTCCATTCTTGGAACATTAGGCATTCTCCAACCCCCAGTGCTGAGCAATGCCTCTTTTGCTAACACTAGGCCAAGACGACAAAGCAGGAGTTGAGCCAGCAGTAGATAAACATCATCGGGGATCTCCAATTAAATGAACTTGGGGTCCAGCTGGATTTGTGCCGAGAGCTCACCACTAGGTTCCTCTGCGACTGCAGTCAATATTCCTGGATCCAGGGGCAGATCCAAATGCATATGAAGAAAGCAGCCATCTTCTCCCCGGCAGCGCAAGTAATGGGGGCCAGTGCCCTATCGATTGTGTGCGACTGACGTCTATTATAGTACACTTCTTGCAATATTTTAAATTGCACAAGTTGTATCCGTGATTTGATCACTATTTCCTTCAGGTTCCTTCAGGGCCACTTCCTATTCTATGTCATCCAGTTTCCCAACCTCTTTCTCCCATTTCCTATGTAGCTCATGGAGGGTACCAGGCATATTATTTATAAGGATTTTGTATGTGAGGGAAATTGCACCTCTACCTAATTCTTTGTGTATAAGCCATTCCTGTAGAGGGGCATATTTTGGAATACCTTCTCAGGGGAGTCCCTCTGCCTTCTTCGCATGCAGTAGTTAAGCATATTTTAGGAATTGATTTACATTCATCCCGAACTCCTTTTGGAACAAGGAAATCTGCCTGATATTCTTCCCCGAATATGAATTTGCCTTAAAAAAACAAAGAAAAGAGGTGTTTGGCAAAACAGGAACAGTTGGTTTAATTAAACACTGTGGCCAGGAGTGCAGCACATCGTAACAGGTCTGGGGGTTGACTCAATGTACAATTGTTTTGAATTTCTTTATATTCATTTCTTGAAGCATCATAAAACAATCATAGATCATGTTTTTTGGAATGGGATGTAGGCCTTGTCATGAGGCCATAAATTACTCTCACCTGATGACAATTGCAGGTGGGTCTCTACCTTGCGTGGACACAATGAGGGCCAGTGTCAAGATGTGCGGCAAGGAATGCGCATGATCACAGGTTGTGGAGTGTGTGCTGTGTCCCGATTGGCTGAGTGTACTCAACTTCATGTGACATCTAACTTTATGGTGTTTTGGGAACGTGCGCCTCTCCTGCCATGTGTGCTTTACTGGAGCCATTTTTTCCGGACCATTGTGTTGTTGCTGCCTATCTGAGGGACTAACCGTTTTTCCAGTTCACGCATTTGTACTGCTGGTTACATGCCACCCCACCTGGTATCTGTCAATCAGTAGCCTCAGACCTAAGGCGCAGGCACTGCCTGACCATGTATTTCTGACTTGGGGTTGATGGAGAAGTCATATCGGGGGATGTTGACAACAGTGATTCAATTTCGTTTTTGTTCATAGACATATCATTGCATCATCAACATTAATATTAACGTTATCACCATCTTCAAGCAGGTCCCCTAACCTGGATATTCCAATCAAGTCTCAGGCCTGAAATACCTTCAGTTTTCCTATCTCTCAAAGCTAATTTACCTCCCATAGGGGTGTTTCCTGTGTAGGTTTGCCATGCCACCCTATGGTTGTCAAGCCAGAATATAGGACGTTACATCACAAACAATTACAATGCATGCCTTTACAACATGGTTTTTACATCACAATTACCATTACAACACATGATTTTATAACATATGCCATTACAACACATTTTAGACACTACCATTACAACGCATACCATTATAACGCATACCATTATAATGCATACCATTACAACGCATAATTCTTTTCGGGCAACTTTGGGGGGGAAACATCCTTTACGACGCAACTTTTACCACGCAGTGCCTTTACAACGCTGGGGGCGCTCTAGGATATTATTATTATTTATTAAATTTATATTGCGCTCAGCTACCCGTAATGGGTTTCCCGGCGCCAGGGACAGACTGGAGAAGAAAACAAGCAATTGCTGAAAGAGGAGAAAGAACAAAAGCAGTGACCGGACTAAAACAGAAAAGTTTTCAATTTTTTGCGGAAAGCAAAAAGGTTGGTCTCTGTTTTTAGCGCCAACGGAAGAGCATTCCACATCTTCGGCCCCAAGTGTGCGAATGAGCGGCCTCCCATTTTTGCCAATCGAATTCTTGGAACTACAAAATTGGCTTTATTTGATGACCTGAGAGAACGACTGGGCTGATATAGCTGAACGAGATTGTGCAGGTAAGTGGGGGCAGAACCCTGACGAATCTTAAACAGGAGACACAAGGTTTTGAAAGCCACACGATCAGGAATTTTTAACCAGTGAAGGTCACACAGGGCTTGCGTTGCAGACATTCTCCGTGGAACATTGCACAAAAGGCGGGCAGCAGAGTTCTGTACAACCTGGAGTGTATTCATTGTAGCTTTATCGGCTCCTAGATAAAGCACGTTGCCATAGTCGATACGGGACATCACGAGGGCCTGAACGACAGTTCTTCGAGTAGACTCAGGCAACATCCATAGGATCTTCTGCAACCAGCGTAAGGTATTAAAGCAGATTGCAGCAACCTTAGTTGCCTGTTGTCGCATCGAGAGTTTCTCGTCGATTAGAAAACCGAGGTTACGAGCAACTGGCACGGGGGTAGGCAGTGGACCCATATCACTGGGCCAGTGTCTAGGGCCCCACAGATCTTTATGTTTGCCTAGTATGATAACCTCAGTCTTATCTCCGTTGAGCTTTAGCAGATTGACTTGCATCCAAGCCGCAACACGAGAAAGGCCAATTTTTAGGGCAGAGGTGTCCTGAACCCTGCTGCCTGACAGAGAAAACACAATCTGCGTATCGTCTGCATATGAGTATATGGACAGACCGGCGTCCTCTACGATAGTAGCAAGGGGTCTGATGTAAATATTGAACAACAAAGGGCTCAATATAGACCCCTGAGGGACGCCGTAAGCAGATGAACAAATCGCCGATTCAGCTTTGTTTGAAAATACCTGAAATGTTTAATTTACTATCCAACACCTTCCCTACTATCCACGGGGACTGGAGTTGAAATAGTAAATTAAACTATTCACTATCCAGCACCCCCCAACGCAAGTCGTTGTAACGACTTGAGTTGAAAAACCTGCGTTGTAAAGGCATGCGTAGTAAAAGCATGCGTTGTAACAACGTATATCCCAATGGGGTAAGTGTTGGATAGTGTAGGGTAAAAATTACAATTCCCACTCCAGTGAGTGCAACAGTAGGGTAAGTTTTGGATAGTGTAGAGGTAAAAATACTATCTCAATATACCAAAAACCCATACACACCCTAGAACTAAAAGATTCACATTACTTACCTTATAATGCGTTGTAATGGCATGCATTGTAATGGTATGCGTTGTAATGGCATGCGTTGTAGTGACATGCATTGTAATGGCATGCATTGTAATGGCATGCGATGTAAAGGCAGTTGCATTGTAACAGCTGCGTTGTAAAGGTAATGCTTTGTAATAACTGCTTTGTAATGGTTGTTTCCCCATAGCCAAGCCCCAGGCTGCCATAGCGACCCGGGTGCCAGGGAGAAAACTTTGAGTTCCCTTACCGCCATATAGATAATGTAAACAGTACATCCCACCCTATTGCTCCTGCTCAAGCCTAATGGATGGTCTAGGTGAGCAAATAACCAGTTATTTTTATTTATAAGGGGGCAGAACTGTAGTAAGCATATATATCTCGCACCAAACCCCTCATTATATTGATTTTGTTATAGAGACTTAAGGGCACTTCCAGGGTGTTTGCTATCCCATTGTAGGGCCTTCATTTCTCTCTAAATCTCCCTAAAGTTCTCGGGGGATACAGTGCGTTGCAGTGCATAGAGCAATTTGGATAGAGAAATCATTTTTAACATTGCTATCCTCTCCATCAGCGTAAGGGGCAGTCTCCGCCAATTCTCCATGTCTTTGTGACAGGTTCGCAGTGCCCACCAAAGGTTATACTCGTAGCAGTCTTTCCTCTCCAGTGTCATCATAAATATACCGAGGTATTGGAATCCATGGGTATTGTGCATCAGATGACGCAGTAGTGAGGGCACTCCTTCAACAATACCCCGTTCATTCGGACTGCAACAGTGGGGGCTCGGTATAACAGTTGGACCCACTTTCTATAGTGGGGACTGAACCCGAAATTGACTAGCCTATTTTCGAGAAAGGGCCATTGCACTGCATCAAACGCCTTTTCTGCATCCAGAGCGAGAAAGACATGTGGGTGTGATCGGTCTTCAAATTTGTGCAGCTGGTTATGGGTGAGACGTTGCTTGTGTCTTGTTGATCTACCCAGCATGAAACCCAACTTGTCCCTCTTCATTAGCGATGATGAGTTGTAGGAGTCTAGTGGGGAGAATAGTGGCCAAAATGTTAACCTCAGTATTGAGTAACTAGATCAGGCGATATGAGGCACAGCATTCCCTCGACTTGCCTTCTTTTTGAAGGACCACTATAATTGCCTTCTGGATGTCACATGGTACGTAGCCCTGTTAATCAGCCTCCAAATGTTACCCATTCTTGACCTCGTGCCAGTCATCAATGCTGTACACCATTAGCTTTTGATACAAAATCCATATTATAAAAGAATGCAGGTTGGACAAGTATTTCAACTGAATACAAGTTTACCTCATTGACAGCTCACATGTTTAAATTTCCACAGTTCTACTTGTCATTATTCAAGTAGGTAGGTGCCTCACAGCGATCTACTATTGCTTCCCTCTTCTTTAATATATGCCAGTATTCACTTCCTGACCTTGTCCCATTGACAACCAAAATAATCCTAAAACTCAAAACAACATATAGAATGTAAAGCCAATGGGCATAGTTAATGTCTGTTAACAATATAGGAATGAATATCACAAACCACATCAAAGCCAGTTAAGAATATTGATGGGATCATGGAGCCCAACCTTTCACTCTATGCAACAGTTAAAAAAGTGACCATCTGTGCTATATTAACAATGAGAATAATATCAGGAATTTTCCTATTTGAGTCACATTACACAGAATTCAGGCATTATTGGCACACGTGTTTTCATGTTTTGACTACGTGAAGGATGTCCCTATCAGCAACATAAAAACAATATGCAAGCCACAAAGAATCCAGACTGTAACTGCTAGACTAGTCTTAAACCCGAGCAGACCCGTCCCACAAATCTCCGCATTGGTCAGTTCTAGCAAGAAAAGTTTCTTACAAAGGTATTCTGTATAGAGCAAATTATGATCTGTGACACACATGGCATATTCTTGCAGTTGAAAATAAAACTGCCAGGGGCTTAGCTGGTAATAGTGTTATAGATACAATGGCACTGTGGCACAGGGGTGTGAGGGGGCTATGCCACCTTAATTAGTGGCTTAATTTTACTACACTAATGAAGGTTGTGGAGAAAATAATTTTGCTTGCTTCCAGCCTTTAGCACCCTGCTACCACCCATGCAAGGTGTACCATGAAAAAAAGGAAACCTCAGATCCTAAATCAAGATCATCGCCCTTTAAAAAAACTCACATTGGAGACAGAATATGAAGCAATCCCTCAGCCTTTATTCTCATGCCACATCATGCCTTTATTCTCATAGCTACATACTGCTGCATAATCCTTACAGCATATACCAGGGCATGATAGATTGCACCACAACACAACACTCGTTGTCACCTAAATCTCTACCGAAAAATGTGGCTTCTTATCATCTTAAAGGCAGTGCTAAATATTGTGGAGTGCAAAATAACGTGGGGGAATTATTTACTGCTTACCTTAACTTTAAGAAAACGTAATAAAATTGATTCTATTCTAAGAGCAGATTGCTCTCCTCCTTTTAAAGATGCATATATTTTAAATGAGTTGGAAAGTTCTCGGACCATGTTATTGCCCGAAGCATCATGCTGGGCAGCGTCTGCTACCACTCTGCTCCTGATATTGCTGGGACCTGTTTTGCCTCGCCACCCAGAATAATGCCTGACTACTGGGGGGTGAGCCACTGCATCACACCGCCTGTGGGAACTTCAAGTCCCAGAACCCTACTGAACATCATCAGCTGTGTGCAATATCACCTATTTGACTGACTCACATTCCTACAGCGCTCCCGGACCAAGGGCGGGCCCGTCAGCGCCCATCAGTGTTTTAAAGGCAGGGCTGTGCAGTCCCTCTTGGCCCATGAAACCAACATCACAATTAATTACATTGTCAATAAAGAATTATGGGTAAGTGTTAGATTTGGGGGTCTCAAATTGGCAGAGGTAGCTACCGTTAACAAATAGGGACCCTTGCATCTAGTCAGGGTAACGGGGTACACTCCTTAAATAAACCTTGCTCACCCCCTTGGTAGCTTGGCACGAGCAGACAGGCTTATCTCAGAGGTAGTGTGTAAAGCATTCGTGAACACATACAGTAACCCAGTGACAACACCACAGATGGATACCACATAGGTTGTAGTATTAAAATAAGTATTTTTATATAGACTTAACACAAGACCACAAACGACAAAAATCCACAATACTGTACATTAAAAATGGTAGAATTAGCATAGTTCTCTTATGATGTAAAATGCAACACTTTAAGTTCAATGTACCTTTGGATGCGTAATGTTATACAATGAAAGTGTTGCAGGGAAGGTGATGCGTCGGTTCCATACACGCAAGAATGGTAATGCGTCGGTTTCCTACTGCTGCGTAGGGGCTGCGTCAGTTTGTCTCCGCATGGGGAGGTGATGCGTCGGTTTCTTACTGCGCTTCTGTGGCGATGCGACCAGTAGCACTGTGATGCAATGCAGATCCGGTGCAATGAAACAAAATTACATCTTCTTCTTGATGCGACAAAGATGCGTGCACGCCCCACAGCCGTGTGGCAACTCAATAATTCTTCTGAGCCACGACAGGCCCTGCAACATGCTTCTCTGGTGATGCAACGGCGTCTGCTGCGACGGCGATACTCTGCTCTGGTGATGCGAGGCGCTTTGGGTGACGCGATGGTGACATCGGCGGCATGCTTCTCCGGTGATGCGACGGCGTCTGCTGCGACTTAGGGGTAATCTCCTCAGTTTCTCTGTTTCCTCTCCTCAGCAAAGGTTCTTCTTGTTTACCAAAAGTGATCTAAAGTTCTGGGGTCTGGGTCCCCATATTTATACTAGCAAATCCTTTGTCTCTGGAGGCAGAGTGTCTGTGCCTTGTCCAAACCAGTTATGTGCAGTCCTGGAGCACTTTGTTGACAAGACTCCTTCTTTCCTTTGACAGCGTGGGCCAGGGACATCAGAGTCACCACAGGAGGTGGAGCCAGCATTGTGGAAGGCAGGAACAGCCCTATTCAGGTCCCAGATGCACTCCTCCCACCCATCTACATGCAGATAGCTCTATTCAGCCCTGTGCTGACTCACTCTGTCTCCTGGAATTCCCCAGCCCCTGTCACTCAAACTCCAGACAAGTAATACACAACCTAGGAGAGGCAGGCTTGGCTAGTTAGGCAAGAAAATACCCACTTTCTAAAAATGGTATTTTGAAACACAGAATGTTAAAACCAACTTCACTAAAAGATGTATTTTATCATTCTGAGTTCAGGCATACTAAACTCGAATTTCTACCTAGTTGCCCAAGTCAGTTAGGATTATAAGATGTTATAATCAAACAGCCCATTCTTGCCTATTGGGAACAGGTAGCCTTCCAATAGTGAACAACTAAAATGGTTGTAATTCACTATTAGGACACACCACACACATCATGGCTTGTCCTACCTTTTACCTATTATGCACCCTGCCCATGGGCCTACCATAGGGGTGACTAATATGCAGTAAAGGGAAGGTTTAGGGACTGGCAAGTGGGTGCACTTGCCCAGTCAACATCACAGTAACAGACTGCACACAGGCTCTGCAATGGCAGACCTGAGACACACTTTTACAGGCTGCTTCTGTGGGTGGCACAACCAGTGCTGCAAGCCCGGCATCAGTATTTGATTTACAAGCCCTTGGCACACTCAGTGCACTGTATTAGGATCTGACAAGTAAACCATACCAACCAATCATGGAGTCACTAATCCATACATCAATTTACAATAGGGAGAGCATATGCACTTTAGCACTGATCAGCAGTGGTAAAGTGTCCAGAGTCATAAAACCAACAAAACAGGTCAGACAGAATACAGGAGGAAGGCAAAAAAGTTCAAGGATGACCCTGCAAAAAGGGCCAAGTCCAATACAACCCCCTTTCAGCCAAAACGTAGAAGATACCAACCACTACCCTGATGGGCTTCTCTGCTTTGGGTGATAGAACATGGACCCTGGCCCACAACAGCAGGGGCATATTCTAGTTCTACATCAATCTGAACCAATTTCAATTCCTCTGTCCATACTCTCAGGGCCCACCATGCTAACCCATGGGGAACCCTCCTCTTCACCTGTGGACACCATCTTGGCAGCACCTAGCCTTAGTTTGCTCACAGGTGCGTCCCAACAGACAGACATCAAGCCACAGTGGCCACCGACGGTAGTCAGTGATGAGACCCAGGTCTTATGCCTCTCAGGGCTCTCAAACCTTTCAGAGAGCGGGGGCAGTAGCCCCAGGTGCTTGGCACCCTTTGTCCACTCTCCCTCCTGCCAGGTCAGGTATGACATCCTGACACTGACCCACCCGCCCCAGGCCTGTACCCAGCGGCTGGAAAAGAAACTGAGGTGGGCTCTCCCACACCTGGTCCTCCTCCTTGGGGCTCTGTACCCTCCCAACTAGAGCAGTACCCCCTTCCAGAATTGTCTGGGTGCCTGTAGCAGGTGTCCTGCACAATTTTCCCACCAGTTCAGGGGATCTATCCTGCAACTGGGCTTCCAGGTCAGGGGGAACACCCGGAACCTGTCCCTCCAACCTAGGGTCTAAACCCTCAGGCTGCTCCGAGGTCAGAGGCGAGGACTCCCTATCTCTGCACCCCCTTCCAGAGCACTGCACCCTCCCAACTGGAGTGGTACCCCTAGAAGCTACATCGGTCAGGACACTGATTACAGTTGCCCCTTCCTCCAGTTCAGACAACACCTGAACCTGGCTTCCCAATCTAGGGGCCAACCCCTGTGGTTAAACACTTGCCCGGCGCACCAGGAGTTCCTTGGGAGCACGCTTGCCCCCCTGAGGGTAACACATAACTCATGTGTTGTGTGATAGTCTGCCAGGCACAGATCTCCCGACCCCTGTCCATCTGCCAGTGCGCAAAGATCCCCCAGGTCAGAAGTGGTGTCACCATGGTCATTCACTGGTGACACAGCCCTTCTGGCTGGCCCCTGACCCACTGGTTCTTCCAGTGGGGACTCTTTTCCCCTCTCACCCCTCAACTCTAACTTCTGTACCCTCCACTTAGGAGTGGCACTGCCAGATACCAGAACTGAGGGAGGCCTGCTTACAGACACTCCCAATTCACCAGACACTAGGGAATAACCCTCAACGGGCAGTCCATCAGGACAGCCTGGGCTCCCTACCTGGTGTTCCCTTAAAGAACCATCCAGGCTCTGAGACTTTGTTTCAGGCACCTTGGGACATGCAGCCCCACACTCACTCCCTCTCCACTGAGAAAGGACGTGAGCCCCTACACCCCTCCCATGAAACCGGGACCTAGCTGGGCTACTCTGAACCACTTCCACCACTCTGGGTGGGAAGATACCTGAGCCACTTCCCTCAGGGTCACTCCCCAATGCCTCTCCAAACCCTCTGGAATCCACCAAAAAGTCTACCTCCAACGTGAGCTACCTGGGGTCAGAGAACTCACTCTCCATCAGGTGTTGGTATAGCTCTGGAAAACAGGAACTTACAATATGCTCTCCCACAATTGGATCACACAGCCCCTCACAGGGGTTAACCAAGCTATCCTTCACCTCACCATCCAGTGCCTCGCACACATACTCAACACCACTCTCCTGAGATTGGCAAGGCAGTATCTGACTGTCTCTGTCATTCAACCCACACTCTTCTGTGCAGTCTTCACACTCACACACAAGGACTTCAACCATGGGGGAACCCCTCTCCCTGCTCCTCTCATCTAGAGTCAGTAGAGTGTCCCACCCACCACTAGGACCATGAACCCCTGTGTCAGTTTCCCAATTCTCCTCAGGGACACTCTGCACTACTGGAGCTACCTCATGTCCTTGAACCTCCTGGAGTATGTTAACCACTTCCTTCAAGTCAGGCGCCACATCTCTGCGTGTATGTACTGCTCCCTCAGCACTAGATAACCCAATTTTGCTGCCACCATCTGTGCTGGATTCCACCTCCAACTCAGCAAAGCTCACTTCCTGAGCTACACACATTTCTTTTTTCTGGGCTGAGACACTCATGGCCTCAAGCCTCTCGAGCTCCAAATCAAGATCCCTCATTCTCAACTCATGCTCAAACTGCATCTTCTTTTCCTCTAGGGCGAATTTCCTAATTTCTAACTGCCCATTCATTTTGGCTAGCTCCAACTCATGCATTCTATTCCTCTCCCTGTCCTCCAGCTCCTCTGGGGACAGGCCTTTGTCAGAAACACTGCTAACTGCTGGGGAGATTGCTCTCCTCCCCCCTGGACCCAATTTCCCATCCAGTTGCTCCTCTGCATTCTCAAGCCCTTCCTCATTCTCAGGGGTACTTCATGCTGCAACCCAGACCCTCAGCGCCTTTTGGAACTCATCCTTCTTGGACAGACCGGTCATTGCAACTTTAAATTTCCTGCAGAAGTGCTGTTTTACATTGTATCATTCCAGTTTCTCCTCTTCCCACTTATAATCAACAGATGCTATGGATGCTGCTTTATCCATGGTGGTTAAACTTGGCAGTTCTTTGCAAAAATAGAAAATCCCAGGAAAAACAACCTACCAAAAATTATGTGGTCGCGTTTTGGTCTGCACTCACTAGTAGTGTTCACCAATCACTGTAAATGAATCAGAAATGCAATTCCAAATCCTCACTGCTAACCACCAATGTTAGATTTGGGGTCTTTCTTTAGTTGGCATAGGTAGGTACCTTTGACAAATAGGAACCCTTGTGTCTAGTCAGGCTGAGGGGGTAAACTCCTAAAATAACCCCTGCTCACCCCCTTGGTAGTTTGGCATGAGCAGTCAGGGTTATCTCAGGAGCAGTGTGTAAAGCATTCGTGAACACATACAGTAACCCAGTGACAAACACTACAGATGGACATCACACAAGTTGTAGTATAAAAATAAGTATTTTTATAAAGACTTAATACAAGACCACAAACGACAAAAATCCACAATACTGTACTTTAAAAATGGTAGAATTAGCTTAGTTCTCTTTAGATGTAAATTGCAACACTTTAAGTTCAATGTACCTTTGGCTGTGTAACGCTAAACAACTAAAGTGTTGCAGGGAAGGTGGTTTCTTACTGCACTTCCGGACGGGCGATTCAACCAGTAGCGCCATGATGCGATGAAGATTCGGTACAATGAAACAAAGTGGCGTTGTCTTCTTGATGTGACAATGATGCGTGCATGCCCGAAAGCCGTGCAGCGACTAAAAGATTCGTCTGAGCCGCGACAGGCCCTGCGACACGGTTCTCCGGTGATGTGACCGCGTCTGCTGTGACACTCTGCTCCAGTGATGAGAGGCGCTTCGGGTGATGCGATGGCAACAGCGGCAGCTAGCTTTTCCGGTGATGCAATGGTGTCTACTGCGACTGTGACACTCTTTTACGGTGATGCGACAACAACAGCCGCGGCGGCAACCCGCTTCTTCGTCTTGAGTTGCGCTTTCCAGCTCCCAGCGACACACAGTCTCACAGAAGGCCCAGCTCAACAGCAGGCACTTCAATTCCCAGCAAGGGAAGGCAGGGAAGCTGGTTGGTGAAGTCTGTTGTCCCTGAGACTTAAGCAGGAGGCAAGCCACCCGCAGACACCATCATCTCATCAGATCTGCCAAATGGACCTCCTTCAAAGACCGCCTAGACAACAATGCACACAACAGCATAGAGCTCTTCAACTTCGTGAAGGAACTCTCCAACCCCAGCTCCAACACCAACGACATCCCACCTTCGCAAGACCTGTGCGACTCCCTTGCCACCTTCTTCCACCGCAAGATCGCAGACGTCCCCGACAGCTTCAAAGCCACGACCCCCCAACAACCACTGGGACCTCCGTCCCCACAGCCACCATCAGCACCAATCCCCTGCTCTCCTGGACCAACATAAACAACAACGACACCATCCAAATCATGAACACCATCCACTCCAGATCTTTGTCAGACCCTTGCCCACACCACATCTTCAACAAAGCCAGGACCACCATTGCACCCCATCTACGGAAAGCCATCAACATCTTCTTCGAGAGTCGAGGCAGCAACCTTCCAAGAGAGCTGGAAGCACACCGAGATCAACGCCTTACTCAAAAAACCCAAGGCTGACCCAAAGAACCTCAAGAACTTCTGGACCATCTCCCTGCTCCCCTTCCAGGCGAAGGTCATCGAGGAGACCGTCAATAGACAACTGATATGCTACCTCGACAAGAACAGCATGCTGGACCCATCCCAGTCCGGGTTCCGCAGCAACCACAGCAATGAAACTACCCTCATTGCCACCATCAATGACAACAGGGCCCTGCTGGACAACGGAGAAACTGTGGCCCTCATCCTCCTGGACCTGTCAGCCGCCTTCAACACTGTCTGCCCCCATACCTTACGCACACGCCTCCATGACGCTGGGATCCAAGGCAAGGATCTGGACTGGACCACGTCCTTCCTCTCCAGCAGAACTCAGAAGCGACTGCCTCCCCCCTTTGTGTTATGTTATGTTATGTCAAGCTGTTTTATAGCGCGCACAATTACTGCCGGAGTATCCTTTCCGCTCTGAAGCCACCAAGATCATCTGCGGCGTACCCCAGGGCTCATCCCTCAGCCCGACATTGTTCAACAAATACATGGCACCGCTCACCCACGTCGCCCGACTGCACGACCTCAACATCATCTCTTACACCGATGACACCCAGTTGATCTTCTCCCTCACCAAGGACCCCCTCACCACCAAAACCAACCTCCACGAAGGAATGAAAGCCATCGCCGAGTGGATGAAGAACAGCTGGCTGAAGCGAACTAGGACAAGACGGACGTCCTCATCCTCGCCCAACCTCTTCGGCCTGGGATGACTCCTGGTGGCCGACTGCACTGGGAACAGCTCCAACACCCACCAACCACGCACGCAATCTGGGGTTCATCCTCGCCTCTGCCCTCTCCATGACAAAGCAGGTCAACCCTATCTCGTTCTCCTGCTTCAAACACCCTCCGCATGCTCCACAAGATCTACAGGTGGATCCCCACCAAAACAAGAAGAACAGTCACCCAGGCCCTCTGCAGCAGCAGATTGTACTACGGAAACGCCCTCTATGCAGGAGCCTCGGCCAAACTCCTGAAATTACATCAAACGCATTCAAAACGCCTCCGCACACCTGGTTTTTTACATCCTTCACCGCAGCCACGTCACACCCCACCTGGAAGACCTGCACTTGCTCCCCATCAGCAAGAGTATCACCTTCAAGCCCCTCACCCACGCACACAAGGCACTCCACAACACCAGTCCAGGATACCTCAACAGCTGATTCAGCTTCTACACCCCAACCGCCAGCTCTTCCCCGCCAACCTCGCCCTCTACTCCGTCCCCCGCATCCGAAAAGGGGCCTCCGGCGGCAGATCGTTCTCCCACCTCACAGCCAATTCCTGGTACAGCCTCCCAATCCCCCTATGGCAGACTCAGGACTTGCTAACCTTCAGAGGACTCCTCAAGACCTGGCTATTCGAGCAGTAGCAGCATCCCCCCCAGTGCCTTGAGACCCTCACGGATGAGTAGTGCGCTTTAAAAATGTTCTGATTGATTGATTGATTGAAGCTCTCTCTCAAGCCCTTGGAGATCCTTTACAAGTTGATTTGAAAGTAGCACAAAGTCCTTTCTCCTTTCTTTGGCAGTCAGGCAACCACTGCAGGCCAATCCCCAAACAACACTCAGCTTAGGGGTAGTCTCCTCCTCAGTTACTCTGGTTCCTCTCCTCGGCAAAGGTGCTTCTTATTTCCCAAAAGTGATCTAAAGTTCTGGGGTCTGTGCCTAGTTCAAACCAGTTCTGTGCAGTCCTGGACCACTTTGTTGACAAGACTACTTCTTTCCTTTGACAGTGAGGGCCAGGGATATCAGACGCACCACATTGGTGGAGCCAGCATTGTGGATGGCAGGCACAGCCCTATTCAGATCCAGGTACAATTCCTCCCACCCATCTACATGCAGTTAGCTCTATTCAGCCCTGTGCTGACTCGCCCTGCCTCCTGGAATTCCCCAGCCCCTGTCACTCAAACTCCAGACAAGGAATACACAACTTAGCAGAGGCAGGCTTGGATAGTTATGCAAGAAAATACCCACTTTCTAAAAGTGGTATTTTCAGAACACAGAATGTTAAAACCAACTTCACTAAGAGATCTATTTTATCATTCTGAGTTTAGGTATACTAAACTCGAATTTCTACCTATTTCCCCGAGTCAGTTAGGATTATAAGATGTTATAATCAAACTGCCCATTCTTGCCTATAGGGAACACAGGCCTTGCACTATTGAAACACAAAAATGGTTGTAATTCACTATTAGGACATGCCACACACATCAGGGTTGTCCTACCTTTTACCTACAATGCACCCTACCCATAGGCCTACCATAGGAGTGACTAATATGCAGAAAAGGGAAGTTTTAGGGACTGTCAAGTGGGTTCACTTGCCCAGTCAACATGGCAGTACCAGACTGCACACAGGCTCTGCAATGACAGACCTGATACACACTTTTACAGGCTGCTTCTGTGGGTGGCACAATCAGTGCTGCAAGCCCACCAGCAGTATTTGGTTTACAAGCCCTTGGCACCCACAGTGCACTGTACTAGGGTCCGACAAGTAAACCAAACCAACCAGTCATGGAGTCACTAATCCATACATCAATTTACAATAGGGAGAGCATATGCACTTTATCACTGATCAGCAGTGGTAAAGTGCCCAGAGTCATAAAACCAACAAAAACAGATCAGACAAAATACAGAAGGAAGGCAAAAAGTTCAGGGATGACCCTCCAAAAAGGGCCAAGTTCAACAGTAATTGAAAGACCAGTGTACTTGCTGCAAATCCTAAGGACGAGCGGGGTCTGCCTCTTTAGCTAACTACCTGTCCACCGCCATGAATGTAATTATTATGGAGATGAAATTTGTGGAGGAGAGGCTAGGTTTTGCTAGACAATATTTGTCTCTTCACACCCCAATGAATAGCCTCTCAGTTTGCCTACTATTGACCCAGGAGGTGACGCTCAATTGAAAGCAGAGGGCTTTTTTAATGATCTTATTAAAAGGGTTTCACGGCCAATGAACTGTTGTGTGATTGAAGGTGATTGCCTCCAGATTCTCAAATGCTACTCTATGCTGGGAAAAACTCAAATATGGATGATATTGCCTCTCCTCAAATAAAAGAAAGAAAGCCACACTGCGCATGGTGCAGTTAAAAACAACAGCAGGAAGAGGTGCTTTTTTCCATTAGATCTGTCAATAAAGGAGGGGCTCTCAAAATTAAGAGGCAATCCCTGTTGCAAACTAGATTAATGGGTCAGTTAAACGTAGACAGTTCTCAGGCGATGCCTTGGTGGGAGTCGTTTCAAGATTACTTTGGCTACGGTATTGAAGAGCATCAATACAATTTTGAAAGAGCTCCTTGCCCATACCAAATCCAAATCACCTTACAAAGGAAGACATTCACGTCTAGTAGGAACTGTGCCCCATACAATAATTGAGATGGAGGATGATGTTGAGACGAGGGAGCATCCACAGGCTAATCTGGCTAGTCCGGCCTCTCCAACACAAACCTCGGCAATGAGCCCTGCACAATGCTCTAGCAGAAGACTCACTCCTCTGTTAGCGCCAAAACCTGTTTTACCAGAAAGATTTGTAAGCAGAAATCTTCAAGCCCTACAGCTCCCTCCAGAATGCACCCCATATGTAGTGTTCAGAAACAAAGTATCTCGCACTTGGACCCACTCCTTAAGGAATCAGACCATCAGCTGAAGAACAAGGTGATCTACTGGTTTCTAAAACCCTTAGTGGTTCTAACCGTGATGTACTTTCAAATGGAATATTTGGTGTCCAGAGTTTGGGCACCTCTCAGAAAATAGAAATAAGTGAATGTGTTGTAGTCAATCTTTGTGACCCAGACTCAGAGGGGATTATTATGGAAAGGCTTGGTAACTTGCAAGGACCCTCTCAAAGAATACAGCCGGTTCCTCAAGGTTTTTCTTATGAGCCCAGACCAAGCCCTATGAACCATCCACAAAGTAGCAGCCGTTTCCCTATTCCCACATGCAACCGATTTGTTGCCTGGGAAGAGCATGATTGACTACTGGGGGGAGGAGGGGGAGGCTCTAATGTGTCCTTAGATGATTTAGCACAGGGAAGTATGGGCTCTATAGAATTTATAAGCTCATTTCCTGAACAGGTCAAGTCGAGTTGCTCCTCCAGTGCATGTTTTGCTGCTGATGATGCCCATTTGGATTATTCTGGTTGATTCATTGCTGGTAGGACAGACTGATTTCGGCCAATATCCTATGAAAGTTACTAACAGCAGTATGATCATACTTCCCAATATGAACATTCTGTTTTGGAACATTACGGGCATTAGAAGTAAATTGGCAAATAGCAACTGAATAACATTAATATCAAAGCATCAGATTGTATGTCTACAGGAAACCTGGTCAAGGACCAATATACACATTGATTGTTTTCTTTCTGTATCTTCGGATGTCACTCCAACTTCCTCTGGGCATTACATTTGTAGTCTTCTAACATTAATAGGAGCCATTCTGGTGGCCAAAGTAGTGAAGATATATGTGGATTCTCACTTTTTTCAAATAACATGCTTGGAACCCCCACTAATCATACTCATTCATTTCTATCATTACGACTTTGTTTGAAATAATGTACACATTGTGGATTTACTTGTATGTACTTTGGATGTGATATCACTGGGATGTAATGTTATTGGGAGGTGATTTAACCTAAGACTTTGCCCTTTTGGTGATGATCATGTGTGTGGGCTAGCTGACAGTGATATTTTCAACATTACGCATTTTGAGCATAACCCATGTGAAGTTAAACTGAATAGGCTTTTGACGACTCATGACCTTATCCTAGGTACTGACCTAGCTGCAAGGAAAAACCCCACATCAGGTAACATATACAGCAGGGGCATAGGATCAACAATTGATTTTGTTGCATTTTCTAAGACATGGGCTATGATTTTCAGATACTGCAAAGAAATTGGTGAAGAGGACACACAATAGTAAATCTGTTCCAGATTAATTAATAGCGATTTGTTGTTGTACTATTGACTACTCTCTTACATGTGACCTGTAGTCTCCTTGGCATTGGCTCCATTAGATCGCTGGCAAATAATGTGTTTTGGTGGGCCCCCAGCCCAGGCCAAGAGCATCAGCATGCAATGCAAATTACAAGTCAAAAGGAATAATGTATGGCCTGCTTCTTCTGGGTTTTCATTTCAGTGCATGCGAGTTGTTAACAGAAAGCAGCTACGCACTTTATTACTTCCACGATGTCACATTAACGTTATTGCCGAGACTGAAACTTTCCAGTACCGAGTCTACCTTGCCCGCAGCTCATTCATCAGCCTGCCCTCAACTGTAATTTTTAACCAATGTGAAAGAAAATGCTCCTTGAAAGGCAGGCGTGCACTATTGACATCCCTAACGTGATGCAGTTATCATGCCTGGACCTGGGTGGGCCATCCTGCAGGAAGGAGGACGACACAGAACAGGTAGGTACATTTCTTTTTAATAATTATTGACTCATCTCCCTGGGGAGAAAACGTCAATAGCCCCGGCCCTATTAAAAAAGTGCTAGTGCTTAGCACCTGAAAGCTCCAGCACAACCTAAGCACTGCCCTTGGAAGAGGTTGATTGATTACTTGGGGATGAGGGGCTCTATTGTGTCCTTAGCTGATTTAGCACAGGGAAGTATGGGTGCTATAGAAATTTATAAGTCACTGTCCTGAAAAGGTCAAGGCGAGTTGCTCCTCCAGTGCATGTTTTTGCTGCTGATGATGCCCAGTAGGATTATTTGGTTGATTCATTGCTGGTAGGACATACTGATTTTGGATGTGATATCACTGAGATGTAATGTTATTGGGAGGTGATTTTAACCTAAGACTTTGCCCTTTTGGTGATGATCATGTGTGTGTGCTAGCTGACAGTGCTATTTTCAACATTACGCATTTTGAGCATAACCCATGTGAATATAAACTGAATAGGCTTTTGACGACTCATGACCTTATCCTGGGTACTGATCTAGTTGCAAGGGAAACCCCACACCAGGTAACATATACAGCAGGGGCATAGGATCAACAATTGATTTTGCTGCATTTTCTAAGAGGTGGACTATTATTTTCAGATACTGGACATTGCTTTAAGTGACCAAAACCCGCTGGCCTTAAGCCTTAAAGCAGGTATCCTTATGACATCTCAGGAGGAGACATCTTGACCGATTAAATATACCAGAAATAGGGGTATGTGAAGGAAATGGAGGGGCATTGAACCTGAGGACATCTTAGTATGACTTGCGGGGAATAGTAGAGAGCAGCTTAAGGTTTGTCTTAGTTATAATCCTGACCCGGGTTAGTTTTGGGTGACTTCTCTGAGATTTATGAGTCAGTTAAGGCTCACCTAGTGATACCTAAGACCACTATCCCCATAGATCTGACACATGGTTCGACAAGACATGTTCACATCCCCATTGTAGTCTCCTATGTACTCTTAAAAGCTCCCCAAGGCATCCAGCAGAGGTAAGGAAATGTAGGATGCTCTACAAAGAAGCCACTAGGTGAAGGAAAGAGGAAATCATGGGGGAGGTCTGGGAGCAGCTGGTTAGTGCTTCCGTTAGGAGACGCAACTGAGTTCTGGAAGGTAGTCAATGCCCCTTTCTTTGCAAGTAACCTTAACACTGGCATAGAGGTTTCCATTCCTGAGCGCGAATGATTTGATAATTTTACCAATTTGTATGACTGTAATGAAGTTATATCCCCTGAAGCTAGTGTCAACACAGTGGTAGGTGGCCCACCAAACACAGATGACTTAACAATTACATTGGGGGACAGCAGTGGTTTCTCAGCATGGGCGGAGGGGCCACGCACTTCTAATTACATGGGGTATAGATGGTAATTGCACATCCAATCCAAATTATATTATGTGCATCCACTGCCTTGACCTACCTAGTCCGTTCTCCAAAATGGTCATCAGGCAGTTTTAGTTGGACCCATGGCATTGTGTAATCCAAGTATCTATGGTCCCAGCGGTATCATGGTTTTCTAATATATGGTTATAGATTCTAACCTCTAGGGTCCTGAACTGAATCTGTCCCCTGAATATAAATGTTTATAGAGTAGGTACCAACCTATGAGGGAATCTTTTCCGGACACCAGCTTGTTCCAAGCGGTGTTTCTGCAGTCTCGGAGTACTGCTTAGTTTGTCAAAAAAAAGGTAGGCAGCACAACTTTGTTCTCACTCATTGCATGAACTTCAGACAATATTTTCAAAACCAGAGATTAGTTGTACCCATAACAAAACCATAGTGAACGTTTTTTAGGTCCACACCACCTTTTCACCGCTAAAGAATTAGTAGTCAAACTTTTCTTTTCATTTTGTTTACCTTTGGAGCATACCTACTGTCAGAACCGAAAACATTGAGCTATAGGGAAGAAGATATTGAAGAGTCATTTAAAAGACCCCCGAAACTGAACATTGCAAATAGAACGTCAAACCCTAAATTCCAATCTGAAATAGAAAAGATCACAAGATTGAAGAAAAAACAAATTTGTACGGCATTACACTAGCGGTGCTGCTGGAGCATTTGAGAGCTGATACAATTCCCATTGGACTTCAGATAAATAACGTGACTGTAATTTTTATAGATCAACCTCCGTACTTGGGAGACTTCAGTCATATTGGCACAAAATGTTCCAGAGATTGGATGTTCTTGTCAATAAAAACTGCTGGGAGACTGAGACTAGAAGAGTTGGAACTTATAAAGGAACTGAAGGAAGCCCTATTGCCCAATGAAGCAATAGATAACGCAAAAGATCTATATACCAAAGTAGAAAGAGAAAACGCAATTTAAAAAAAAACAAAAGAAGACTTCAAAAGATCGAAGTTAGTTAAAGATATTGCAAACTGCAGCGAAGCAAGGGCATATCCATACCTAGACAAAGACTACTATAAACAACAGAGCAGCACAGGAATCTTAAGAACTTACGGAGCCAGAAGCCAAAAACGATTTACAACTTTCTCGGATGAATCTTCATATTCGGACAACTCTAGTGAGTCAGAGCCATCAACAAGTGCTAGGAGGAATAAACAGGTTAGTTTTTTCCAAGGACCACAGCCTTTTTTAGGAAGAGGCAACACAGGGCAGAGAACCAGAAACAGAAGGGGACTATGGTACAATTCCAACACCAACCCAGCCCAATATCAGGGAGAGATCACGACCCGTACGAATACCCACAGATGGTGAGGGAGAATCCAATATGCAACTTGACTAAAATGTATCTAAGTCCAGCAGAGGTCCAGGTATTAACTAAAGGACTATCATTTATTCCATTGAGGCAGAATGACATCAGCCAAACCAAATTGGAAATACTGCAACTGTTTAGAAAAATGAGATTAAAGTATTTTTTGCAGACAAACAGTACAATCAGGATAAGAGCTACTCAGGCCTCAAAGAACCCTCGACATTCTTTCCACCCTCAGGGGGGATCCCGATGGAGATCCTGGTTTTAAAAAAATTGTCTTGAAAGATCGTGACACGTTGGACAACAAGAGGAAATATACTAGATGGAATCTATCTAGAGAAGAACAAAAAGCCCTGGAAGATTAAAAAAACAACCAAGACATCATAATAAAGCCCGCCGATAAAGGCAGAGGGGTGGTCCTTATGGAGAGAGAGGAATATGAGACTGAAATACGAAGACAGCTTGAAAATGAGGAGCACTACACAAAAATCGACCATGATATGGAAAGGATAATTACGGAGAAATTGATGACAAGGACTCAGATTGGTGAAGAAAATGGATGGCTGTTGAAATATGAGGCAAATCATCTCTTCAATCAAAATCTGAGAACTCCATTAATGTATATTTTGCCCAAAATACATAAAAACGCAGAACATCCCCAAGGGTCGCCCAATAATATCGAGAGTAAATTCAATCCTGAAAGGCCTGCAAAGTATATTGATACCTTTCTCGAACCATTAGTAAGTCTCACAACCAGTTATATAAAAGACACTATGCAAGCCATCAACATTCTGGAAGATCAATTGTTTGATCATGATAATGAATTCCTAGTCACCCTAGATATTATTAGTTTATACACTAATATTCCACAAGAAGAGGGACTAGAAACAATGGAATAATTCCTGCAGAAAAGGACAAGACCACATAAAATTCCCACGTCATACATAATAGAAATCGGAAAAATCTGCTTAAATTACAATTTCTTTGAATTTTATGTGCAGCAGTATCTTCAAACGAAAGGTACTGCAATGGGTTGTCCATTTGCGCCGGAAATGGCCATTATGTTCATGTCAATGTATGAAGAAAGGTGGATCTACAGCAATAACCCCTACGATGGCCATATAAAATCTTGGCATCGATATATTGATGACATCATAATGCTCTGGAGGGGGACATCAGAAGCACTGAATGAATTCTACATTTGGCTCAACCAATGCAATCCACACATATAGTTTACTTTGACATCCAGCAAATCAGAGATCAATTTTCTAGATTTGAGGATCCAACATGAAATGGGAAGCTCTTTACCTCATTATTTTTAACAGACCGCAATACCCTCTTACACTACACAAATTTCCACCAGAGAAATTTATAAGACAACTTGCAATACGGCCAATTTCTTCGTATAAAAAGAAACTGTTTTAAAAAAGAGGATTATTTTAAGAATGCGAAAATCCTACTTGAAAAATTAGTTCAACGGAACTATCCAAGAAAAATGACCAAAAGAGCAATGAAGAGGGCCTGGTTTACACCCGGGGAATGTCTATCAACACCTAAAGATAAGAACAAAGACATGCCACTGGTTAGTGTCACCACATATTCAGGATCAACAAATGATGTTAAAAAAATAATCAGACGGAACTGGCAAAGTGTCAAAGGCTTAACAGAGTTTAAGGAACTGCCAATATTTGTGTTGAAGAAAAATCGCAGTATCAGGGAAATGCTGGTGAGAGCCAACACCAATAAGAAAAAGGTGCAACAATCTATACATTCGATGTTATCTCTCCCACCAGTAAAAGGGCATCATCGATATGGGAAGTGCGCAGTCTGTGGCATTACCAGGGAAGGAACAGAATTTACGTATGGCAATAAAACTATCCGCCATGAGGAGTTTACAAATTGCAATACTTCGAACGTGGTATACTGCGTTACATGCCCGTGTGGCATGTTATACGTTGGAAAGATGACACAACCAGTAAAAACAAGAATAACGCAGCACAAATCGAGAATAAAATGCAAAGTATGAACAGCACCGATGGTGAAACACTGGATAGAGAAAAATCATACAGTAAATGAAATGAAGTGGACAGTCCTCAGACAGATCAAAGGATGATTGACAGAGACACGTTTGCTGAATGAAGAAGCTAGAATGATATTGAGACTTGGCACTACAGAAAATGGCCTAAACGAACTTTCAGAGATTATGCACTGCCTATAGTTAAAAACATCAAAATATTTTGACTGGAGATGACCATTGCGACCATTAAAGCAATGATAATAAAAATGACTGAGAACTTTAAAAAACAAGTAGCAATACAATCATTCACCCCAGTCCCGTGTTTAACATCTAGATGAAGATTAAAAGATTCATGCCCAAAGCAAACTTTTAATTCCAGTATTCAGTTCTCTATATGGAGTTCACTCATATAAATGAAACGGAGCAGTGAACAATTAAAGACGCAAATACTGTCCCCTCATTTACAAGTGATTAAACAGATGCGGAGAAAAATACTCACAAAATTATATGCGGAGTTTTTAATATGGAGTACATGCATATAAATGAAATGGAGTAGAGAACAACCAAAGATGCAAATACTATCCTCCCATCCACAATTGACTAAACGGATGTGGAGACATACAACCCATCAAACTATATGCGGAGATAAACACTCACAAAAATATTTCATGAAGTAATGAGTGTCAAAAACGTCCAAATATGTGACGCTCGGAACAACGAAATAAAGTTTGTTGCCATGGAAACGGTACAAACAGGAAGCCAGGCGGACGCTCGAGACGGACGTAAGATGTATATTCAAAATACGCAGCCAATAGAAAGTTCGCTGAATGAGCCCACGAACGAAATCATGAAATCTAGTTTGTTATCATGAAAACGGCACAAAAGGAAGTGAGGTGGACGCTTCAGACTGACGTAAGATGCTTATTCCAAATAAGGAGCCAGTGAATAGCTCGTAGAACAATATTGACAAAGCAGGAGAGATGCGGAAAGAAGCAACGGAGCCGAGGAGTCCGATTCCAGTACCGCCCCTCCGAATTAAGACAACGAACAGAGTAATAAAAGGTATACTAATTGCGGCATGGAGATCGCATGTAACTGGGTGTAAGGTGAAGTCTAATTCACGATTTGAAATGCTCTATAAATGCAGATAATATGTTCATGATCCTTCACATGGAGAACACAAACACAAAGGAGAAGCCCAGTCCTCAAACACTGCATGCTCCCCAAACACGCGGTAGATCAACACAGAGGGCTAATTAATGCAGACTGGAAGTGGGGAAGTGTGGCTCACTGGTTACAAGTGGCAGACCCTGAAGCAGAGATCGGCCCGGGACCAGGGTTCAATTCCCGACGTGGCAGGGTCTTGGGTCAATGTCCGCGGACTCGATAATTCTCGCCGAGGTGCCTACGCTAACCGTGGGTCCCACTCTGCAACTCTGGGCAATAGCTTGCTTAATCTCCACAACGGCCCCATCAACGCTGGGGATGCCTGGCTTCACCTTGGAGGTGCCCCGGAGGGACCATCTCACAGGGAAAGCCAGGACGGGTTCCCCAGCGGTATACAGTGCCAGGACACTCCCAGATGGAGTAACAGTGCGCTTTACAAGTATACTTACCTACCTACCTACCAGACTAACACCAAATGAGAAATGTTAGGTATCCTCTTGATGAGTGAAAAGCGGGCTAACATAGGCTATTTCATCCCTTAGAACAAAAGACTCAAAATGTATGAAGATGTAAGACTGCAATGATCGGATGGAGGAACACGAATCCATACATCCCAAACACATTAGGTATGTGAATAAGAACCAGACAATAGGTTAAGTCCAAACAATTGAATTTTACTATTTAAACACTCACACAAATTTTCTTTTCACCCTTTTTATAAATTTTAGATCACATAATCCTACTCTCACAGTCCCAGCCCTGAGGAAGACCTTCTTAAAAACCCTCTTGGTACCTAGCACGAACATCGAAACGCGCCAGCACCCACATAACTCACTTTATACTTTCACAGGACTCAGAGTATCAGCATAAAAATGGAATATTAAAAAAGGACTCAATAAGTTTAGCGAAAAAATTGGATGGTCTAAACTTTGAATACTATCAGAATGATTCTTTGAGCCTAGTCTTTTAAGGACCACTTAGTAAAAATTATCAAGGAATACTAGTTGGATGTATCCTGGTAAAAAGTAGGATTACAACTAAATATGTTACATGGGAAAAATTTTGTATATATTGATATGTGCTGGTTTTGAAAACTGTTCATAACTTTGAAACAACAACCACAAAAATGTATGCATGAGGATTGTATGTATAAATAGAGTATTGAAAGAAATCAAACTGTGTTGTTTTGAATCTGAAGTACAATCCATTTTTTTAAAAAGTAAAATGGTAAATAGTATTTTTGATGAGAAATGATCGAGCTGTGTTGTTCATTGATGTTTAAGAAAAAGTAATTGTGGTGTTGCATACCTACCTTACATGTTAAAAAACTGCAAGTTGCACTTTTCATTTATTGAAATTGCAGGGTAAATAGTTAGACCCATGGCATTGAGTAATCCAAAAATCTATGGTCCCAGAGGTATCATGTTTTTCTAATATACCGTTATTTTATTTTTTTAATTTTTTAATTTTTATTTATTTCTTTGAGCAGGTTCAAATGGTACAACCGAAATAAAGGCTTTATAAAGTACAATGTATATATACAAAAAAAGAAAACAAATAAATAAAAGTATATTCATCATAATACTGTAAATAACAGAGAAGGAAAAGAAATTCATTACATTATTCATTCTAAACAGTCATATTAAGTAGGCGGTACAACAAGACATAGTTCATTTCACAGTCTCTTCCTGATGATGCTCCAGTATGTTCCAAGGATGGGAGGGAAGTGGGAGTACTTGATTTATGGGGGGCAACCACCTATAGTGCTTTAATACAGTGATTTCTATTATAGAAGCTATGTGTTTCTGTGGTTATCAAACCAGGTGGCAACTGGAGCCCATATCTGCTCACAACGTGATCTCGTTTTATTCCATCTCGTTCTATAGATTGCAGCCTCTTGCTTGTAAATAGCTAATAGTCTACTCAACCACCCATGGAAAGTAGGAGCGTCTGGGTCTTTCCACCGTGCTGCCAAGATGATTCTATAAACAGCCGTGCCTACAAAAGTAGCTATTGCTTCTTTATTGCTATGCCCTAAGGAGTCGTTATAGCCTAGAACAAAAAGAGTCGCTGATGTTCTTAGTTCATGGCCGAAGATTTCAGCCCAGTACTTAGTCATACCTTTTTTAATCGCGTCTAATTTTGGGCATTCAGCAAGCATGTGAATAAGATTAGCTGGACCTAACGAACATCTTGGGCATTGATCATTTGCTCTTTTGCCCCAGGCGAATAATTTAGCAGGGGTAAAGTATAGATCGTATATTGTTTTGTAAATTTGAGCCTTTAGGTTTGAGGCCAGAAGTACTTTAGATGATAAAATCAAGAACATATCTATGTCGATGTTTGCATTATTCAACTTATTGGCCCTGTTTCTTTCAGTTTGTTCCAGATCATCAGAATGATTCTTTATGAATAGTTCATAAATGTTGCCTATCCGAGTTGTCTGTTTGCCTATGAGATTTAATAACGGTATTGTTTTTAAGTCTATGGTTGATGCCGACTGTCTAAGGGAGGTATAGATTTGTTAAGGGACGCTTTGCCGAAAATCCTTGGAGCACGCCGGGTTGTGTGTCACTGTGAACTTTGCCTACTTCTCGCGGAACCCGCTTCGCGGGTCCCGCTTCGCTGGGCTGCCTGCTGATATCTACGGACTTTTGCCTGCTAATTGGGAGGTGGGTTGCTGGACAAGCAGGGCTGCGAGCAGAGTGCGAGCGCTGGTCTGGGACTACCTTTCCAAGAAGCGCCGCCACCCGGATTAACAGCACCTGGGCTGCTCTCCCTGCCTGCCCCTCCTCATCAGCTTTAAAACCCCCAGCCTTTGGACTATCTTTGGGACGCTTTGCCGAAAATCCTTGGAGCACGCCGGGTTGTGTGTCACTGTGAACTTTGCCTACTTTTCGCGGAACCCGCTTCGCGGGTCCCGCTTCGCTGGGCTGCCAGCTGATATCTACGGACTTTTGCCTGCTAATTGGGAGGTGGGTTGCTGGACAAGCAGGGCTGCGAGCAGAGTGCGAGTGCGGGTCTGGGACTACCTTTCCCAGAAGCGCCGCCGCCCGGATTAACAGCACCTGGGCTGCTCTCCCTGCCTGCCCCTCCCCTTTACCCATAGACCTACAAATTGGTTCGACCAGTCCCGCTGTGCTGGAGCGCGGGAGCGACCGGGAGAAGCCCGGGACAAGGGCGGGACAGTCTGCGACAGTCCATGACTGGCAGAGACTAGACTGGACCAGGAACGCTGTCTATTTATCTTCGTGAGTGATCTCAACTCTTTGTGATAACTACGAAGTACCATAGCCCTTATAAACGGATATAAGGGGAGGTCTCATAGTACATGCAAGTAGTGGCTTCTGGACAATAGGCTTGGTATTTATTTCGGGTCACTGTGATTGTTGAGTGTTGTTACAGGTATGTCTAAACACAAGCAATGTACTGTTCCTTCAAACACCATGGATAACTATCTATTTCAAGTGGTCGCCAAGATAAACACTGATAGAAGGTCTTCCCTGGGTTTGAGTCCAACACCTACTAATATCTCAACCGAATCACCCCGAGTTAATTTACAGGAACTAGAAGACTCCAGTGAAGCAGGGGTGTTCCCCAGATTAGTATTGAGAGCCCCGCTCACAATGCATCCTCACCTGCTACATTAAGCAAAATAGATGAGGTTGATCATGATGCCGTAGACCTGGACCTATAAATAGTGGAGGATAGCTCGCCTAAACCTGCCCCTGTTCCTGCGCCTAGGGTGACTAGAGGGGCCACAAAGGGACAACCTAAGCGTGACGGGTTACGCTCTAGCAGAAAAAGACCAGCAACTCCACCTAGGAAAAATGGTACAGAGGATGTAGGGGTTGAGGATGAGGGCAGTATGTTATGGGATGAGGCCAACATTAAGAAACTCATGGGAATGTTTGATCAAAAAATGAGGGGTATAATCAAGCCATTGTTATCTAAGATTGACCAACTTACTGACAAAGTTCACAAGCTTGAGGGTCTTCTGTTGAACACAAATGAAAACATGGGGGAAATACCTAACCAGGTGGTGGACAAAATTGAGCAAACAAAACATAGGGAAGGTGGAATTGGAGAAGGTAGGGAGTCGGTGGTTCCGACTCACCTACTTATCCCCACCCCATGCTTAGCAGCAAAGATCAATCTGTGGTAAATAAATAAATAATACCCTATTTTTGACTAGACTTATAGCATAACAGATAGCTCAATAAAATAAGAGTCAAGATTCGAGGTAGTAGGAGTTTCTGCAGGTTTATTACAGCATAAGGACAGGATCAGGACAACCTGCATAGGAACAGAATGACAGGGCCCAGCAGGACAACTGGGGCCCAACAGGGGAAAAGAGGCCCAGCAGCTGCTGGGGCTAGGTCTGGGATGAGCGCGCTAACATTCAATAACAAAACACAGGCATATATACATAGCGCGAACACATAGCATTACATTGCAGTAGGCGTAGCAGTGGGTGGAGCAGAAGGCGTGACGCGTAGCAGTCGCGAAAGATAACAGTAAAAAGAGGTGTAACTGGGCGTATACATAGACATGTGGTGCAAACGTAACAGAATATGTCATGAATGGGCGGAAACATAGGAGGGGGCTACCTAAGGAGCCGGGACCTCTAACCTAATGGTGCGCGAAAACTGGCAATGACGTGTTACTAGGAGAAGCTGGGGGCTACGAACTCTGTGTTAGGAGCAGAGACTAGAGTCTGGAGGGTCGGAGCGACATGTACCTAAACCCTATCTGGTATCTGATGTTTAGGGAACATGTTGATATAAACTAGAAGTCATGAGGGGAAAAGCTAACTTGATTCTAAGACTGGACCATGCATTATTCTACATGAAGTGCGTGATGAGGAATATTAAATGACCATTAAATACAGTATTTCTCTAACGTGGAGACGAGAAGGCTAGACAATGACGGAAACTATTGATGCAGTTCAGTAGCTTAGGAATGCAGAGGAGGAGGACTGAACTGATAGCTGGAACTATAACATACTTTTGGCAGACTCAGAGGCAGAGCCAAGCTGCACCGGGCACTGCGAGGCAGGAAGTAAGTGAAGGGTCGAGGATACAGGTGGGGGCTGTATCGCTCCTCAGCGAGGCTTTCAGGAGACAGAAGCTGAATCTGTGGTCCGGGCCCTTTTGAGGCCTGGAAACGGGGATTTTATAATGGAATAACGTGCACACTGGGAAACGTGGCAACATTACTTTACATAGGCCTGATATTCGTAGTATTCACGAGGACTGGGAACTAACATACCAGAGGTGGACACAACTGTAATTGCGTCATTAATCAGACATGGGGAATAACATATGCATATTGGTCATGCACACATAACATATGATGGATGAGGCGTAGGGACACAGAACATGGCAAAATTTACTTTTCCACATTCCCTCCTTGTCACTACGTTTCCATCAGGAAACATCAATTTTCATGATACCATCTATCATTTCATACAGTACCATTTGCTCGTCTCGAATTGTCTTGGAACGGGATTTAGAACGGGGCTTGGGACTAGGAATACAAGAGGTAGCACACATGCTGCAAATCGCAGGGCCACATTGTATACAGAGGCAGCAGCTAAATATGATCGCTACTGCTATACCTAGAAAGGACAGGACTTTCCATCCCCATGCGGAAATTATATTCCAGAACCAACCGGACCATGTCCAGGTGCCTGGATCTTGATGTAACAGATGGGCAATTTTATGGAGTCTGGTTATAGCTGAATAAACGGACGGCGCGTTATTTGGAATGAAAATGCAGCAACTAGATCCGATGACTCTACAGGCCCCGCCCCTATCGGCCAGTATGACGTCAAGGACGAGACGATTTTGCAAAACGACAAATCTCATAGCAGATTGTTCTTCGGTTAGGTTACCTAGAGCAGAGGCAGTCTCATTAACTACAGCTTCAAGGGTTCTTGTTAACCTACGGATCAGTTTACTATTCTGGACAGGTCCTACAAAGAAGAAGAAACCTTTATTGAAATCTGTATACTGTTCTAGAGTAGTTTCAGTATAATCGACAATTGGGGACTCCCTTCTATGTCTAATGTGTACTAGATGTGTGTTTCTGTGATAATCAGATGGTGCTAGGAAAACAGGTGGCAGTAGGAAGGCAATGTAACAGGTTCCCTCCCAATCGAGGGGCAGACGGACATATGCAGTTTGACCACAAATAAAATAAGAATGACGTGAAGCTTTGAAAACAGATTTCCCACTGTCACTATACTGGATAACAGTAGTACATTCACTATGACCTACATGTACAGAACCATAACTACGGACACATAATTCGCCTTTGACTGGTAGTACTGAAATAGCAGGTAAGTCTGGAGTAGTATCAGACTGAACATTCAGGACCATGAAATTCGACGAATAATTACCTAAATTATATACTTCATTTTCTAGATCTAAACCTGTTCTGTGGGGAAAACCTTGCTTGTCTGGAAAACATGTACTGTTAAGAAAAGACATATCTGTTGAAGATGACGTTAGCGTGGACCATGCTCCACACGAACCATTATGTGAGAATGGATAAGGAAAAAGTGGCAGAACTCCCTTGGGTGTCTGGAAAGGGGGGAGTCGACCACACACCCAACAATTTGTGACATTGCTGGTCTGGTGTGAGTAATGTAACATACGGATAAATGTGTTGTTGCGCATAGCGAGGCGGTAAGAATATTCGTGAGGAGGCAGATCACTAAACGTGTGCTCTACTGTAGCATTGGCAGACATATTTACATGAGGAACTGGTAAATACAGGAAAAATGCGTAGCTAGTGCAGGAAATCATTATGCTGATGAATAATACGAAACTCAGAAAAATAATACATCGGTTTGCGTTTATACTGACTCTCTCACTATGGGGGTCTATTTTATACATGTCAGAAACAATCTAACCGTTTCACCTAGGGGAGGACTTATACAATCAAACTGACTGACTTATTTTACTAGACCTTAATTTGAGCTTATACTCCTGTTGCGGAGTTTTCTCTAACAAGGGAGGGGTTGTAATAATGTCTTGTGCGGGACAGTCCTTTAAGACAATGTTTTGGCAGTCCTTCGAATCCTGGCAATCCTTGGAAATGTTTTTGGAGACTGATTTCAATCCATTGAAAAGTTTTACATGAGAAAGGTGGACCCACCCCTTCCTGCCTTCCAACTTGACGGCAGTTCGGGTGGTCAAGAGGACCTGACGTGGCTCCTTCCAACGTGGTTCCAGCGGACTTGATCTGTCGAAATTCCGGACCATCACAAGGGAGCCTGGAACGATCTCGTGCGGTGCCACCTCAGTATTGTCTGGAAATGCGGCGGCAACCTGTGAACGACATGAGTTGAGGGCAGACATCAAGGAAGCTAGGTAATCTGTCAGCATATTACATGAAACATCGGTAATACTTCGGGGTCTAGGAGTACCCCACATGTTAGGGGGGCGGCCGAATACGACCTCATACGGGGACAGACCTGATCTGGAATGTGCGACCATGCGCATATAAAACAAAGCGACTGGCAGAGCTATTAACCAGTCCACACCTTTGTCTTTACAGACTTTTGCAATGCGGATTTTCAGAGTCTGATTATGTCTCTCTACGAGACCGGCTGCTTCAGGATGGCGTACACAATGAAACTTCCACTGGTACCCTAACAAAAGGGAAACGTGTTTCATGAGTTCAGATGAGAATGGCTGGCCGTTATCAGAATATACGACTCTAGGGAGTCCATATCTAGGGAAAAATTCACGAACCAACTGCTTGGCAGTGGTCGCGGCTGTGTAATCTGGGACTGGATATGCTTCTGTCCACCTGGACAAAGCGCATACAACTACAAGGACATACTTGAAACCTCGACATCGCTCCATCTGAATATAATCCATCTGGAGGACCTCAAAAGGGTGGTCAGGGGGCTGGAAACCACCTTGTTCCACCGGGACACTTTTACCTGGATTAAACTGACAACATATCATACAGGTACAGACTTTCTGCTTGGCTGCAGCTCGTAAATGCTTGTTAAACCAAATGTTCTGGATACTGTCTAACATAGCTTTTTCTCCTAAATGTGCTGGACTATGTGCGGTATTGATAATGACTTGAACCATAGAATCGGGGAGAAACCATGTGGCTCTACCCTTCGTTAACCATCCTTGATCTGTCTGGACCCCTCCTTGTTCAGACCATTTCTTGATTTCTTCGGGGGTAGCATGTAACTGGATATCTATGACATCTTGAGTAGGGTCCTTAACTGTCATGCATGTAATCGGATCTGGAGTATGTGTCATGTTTACTGGAATGTCTGGAGTCTGTGCTGTAAGCTTGGCTGTGCGGTCTGCTAGATCATTACCTTGGGAAATAATGTCAGTAACTTTCGTATGTGCTTTACATTTCATGATAGCAATAGATGTCGGTAAATGTATGGCATCTAACAGGGCTTGAATAAGGAGACCATGCTGAATCTTGGTTCCATGAGAAGTCATGAAACCTCTCTCCTGCCAGAGCACTCCGAAGTCGTGTACAACTCCGAATGCGTAACGTGAATCTGTGTAAACATTAACCTTCAGGTTCTTGGCATGTATACAGGCTTGTGTCAGAGCGACTAGCTCTGCTGCTTGAGCGGACAGGGTGTCAATACGGTGTGTTTCAATAACTTCGGTGTCAGTAGTCACTGCATACGCGGCGACTAGTTCTCCTGTACTAGTTCTCATACATGAACCATCCACATAAAGTGTCAGGTCGGGATCTGATAACGGAATGTCTGTCAGGTCTTGTCTTGGCTTTGTCGTAATGTTAACTACTTCCACACAGTCATGTGGGTCTGGATTCGAACTAACTGATGGTAACAGTGTAGCAGGATTCAGAACGTTGCAGCGTCTGATTTCTATGTGTGGCTGGAACAGTGTCAATTCATAACCTGTTAAACGTGCAATTGTCAAGTGCTGAGTTTGTGTTCGGTTTAAAAGAACTTCTACTGAATGTGGGACTTGTACTGTCAGGGAATGTCCTAAAACTATAGAATCACTTTGTCTGATAGCTAGTGCTGTGGCTGCAACTGACTTGAGGCACGCAGGTAACGCCTGGGCGACTGGATCTAATGTGCTCGAAAAATAAGCACAGGGCTTGTATTGACCTGCTTGATCTTGTGTGAGAACAGACAATGCTGTACCTTCGCGTTCAGTAACAAAAAGTGTAAAAGGCTTACTGTAGTTCGGTGTAGCTAGAACTGGAGCTTGACATAGGGCTTTCTTTAACTCGTTAAAACTAAGTGTATGGTCAGATGTCCAAGGGAGGACAGTCGATACGGCTGCCTCCTGTGTCGTTAACTGTATCAGTGGCTTGGCTAGAAATGCATACTGGGGAATCCATTGTCTACAATAAGAAGTAAGGCCGATAAAGGCACGTACCTCCTTCTGGGTTCTGGGCTGGGGAAGACTCGCTATTAACTGGATACGGTCTGGTGTCAACTGCCTACCCCTCTTGGACAGCAAGTGTCCTAAGTATACCACTTGCTGGACACAGAATTGAAGCTTCGAAGGTGACACCTTGTGCCCCATCTCGGCAAGGAAATACAAAACTGTAAGTGACGCTCGCTCGCAAGCACGCTCAGAACGGGCTGTGATCAGTAGATCATCAACATACTGGAGCAGGGCAGTGTCAGTTGGCATGTGAATGTTGTCTAGTTGTCTCTTAAGTGCTTGACTATAAATACTAGGGCTTTCTGTGAAACCTTGAGGAGCGCGTGTAAACATATAGCTCCTTCCATTTAAACAAAATCCGAAAAGAAACTGGCTATCTGGATGAATTGGAACTCTAAAAAATGCATTCTTGAGGTCAATGACAGTGAAAAACGTGGCTTCGGAATCAATGGCTGTTAACAGGGAAGAAATATCTGGGACAACTGGGTACTGAGGAATAATACATTTGTTAAGCTCTCGTAAATCAATCACTAATCGATATACTGGGGGTGCATTTGGATCAGTACGTTTCATGACTGGAATGATCGGAGAATTACATACATTGGAGTCAGTTTCTACAACTACTCCTTGAGCCATGAGCTCGTCAATAATTTTGGATAAGGCTGCTACAGCCTCAGGTGGCAATCTGTACTGTCTGATTCGGGGTAACACTACACCTGGCTTGAGAGTCACACGATGGGGTGTGATTTGCATGTAACCTACATCAGTTGGACCTTGCGCCCATAAGTGCTGCGGAACATTAGACAATCTTGAATCAAAATCTCGTAATACATAGTGACCCTTAAAGTCACGTAGGAACAGACGTATTCCCTCTGGGGAACAGCAAATAACTGCACCTAACTCTTTCAGTGTCTTAATGCCTAATAGATTTTCTGGACATGACTTAGTAAGTAACAGATCAGTAGTACGGGACAATGGACCTACTTCTAGAGTGACTGGCTTTGATATCTCGTTAACTATTGGTTTTCCTGAAAATCCAAGGGAAACATTTCTTGAGCCTGAGAGCGGAGCCCCTGGAACTTCGGCATGACTAATTGTGGTCCTACTTGCCCCTGTATCGATCAAAAACTTTCTGTCTTTCCCTAATACTTGACTGTGAACATAGGGACCTTCTTGATCTACAGGAATCTCGATGAGAGGCAAGCCTACCTCCCTCTCTAGGCTGTTTCATGAATATGACTGGTACTCTGGATACTCAGACTGTGCATACTGGTACATCTGCGATGTAACATGCTGTGTTGCAGCAATAGGCTGCGGTACTGTAACTGTCTGTTGTGCATTCTGTAGCTGAGGAATCTGTGAAACTTGTTCTTGTCTAGGCGGACGTGGTCTTTCTTTAGTCTTACCAGTAGCTATGTTGTGTTTCAGAACTGCACACTCGTTTATAAAATGACCTGGCTGTTTACAATAATTGCAGTTCCCTTTAACGGGAGCTGCAGGATGACTGGCTTGATTGGCTTGATTTGGACCCCTCTTCTGACTGTCTTGAGGAACAGATTGTGCAACTAGCACTTTCATTTTCGTGTCTTTCATACGTTTTCTTTCGTGTTCTTGCTCTTCCCTGATTCTATTCTGGTGGTACTGGAGCATCTGGAGCATCTGGGACGGAGTATTTGCTTGCCAGGTGCTTTCGACTTTCAAGACTCGATTTTTAATTTGTGGACTTGAATTCTCGACTAATTTGGTGACGAAAAGATGAGGGTATGACTCACTACTTGTCTTAAGACCACTATTAATACTGAAACATTTCTCAAATCTAGAATAAAAATCACTAATATCCTCGTCTTGTTTCTGCTTACAGGCTGAGATTGCATCCCAGTCTTCTTTCCTAGTTGTCAATAATCTGGGTAAAACTTGAATCAATAATTCTGGTAATTCTTTACATTTATCTCCGAGACCGGTACCTGGTACTCGTGCCTTGTCTTCAGCTTCTAGAGCTGCCCAATCGATCTTTTTTTCTCCCACCTCCCATTCCTTTTCCTTTAACTTTTCATACACCCCTGCGGGTAACAGGACCTTTAACATTTTAATGATGTCTGGGTAAGTGTATTCTCCCATACGGAGCATGTCTTTTAATTCTCTATGGAACCCTGCTGGATCTTTGTCATGACAGGGAATTAATTTCTTCATTTCAAGAAGTTCCATCTTTGATATTGGAGTGTATACAAACACTCGTTGCATTACGCCACCCGCCCCTTGGACTGGGTGGACTTCTCGTAACGGATTCTGTCTGTCTATGTAGAATGGTTTACTTTCTGGGGGTGAAACATGAACAAAATGCGGGTTAAAAAACGTTCTATATTTGTGGCGCTGTTCTAGAATGACACTTATTAAATCGGTACCTAGACCTCTCCATTTATACTGGAGTAACTCGTTCAGGATATCATACAACGGGCCTGGATCAGAATGTTGACCCTCATACAGAGTAATGAGGTACTGGATCATATACATACCCACCAGTCGTTGCTCGGCTGGGGGCAGTTTCAGAAACATTTGTGCCACTATTTCGTCTGGAAAAGTGGTAGAATCAGTAATCCATCGGACTGCTGATCGGGCTAGTTCTTGTTCATGTATGGTACTTAATTCACTGTAACCGATTCGTGATTTCAGAATGTGATCGGTAGCTTGAAATACTTGTTCTAGAGAACCTTGTTCTGGTGCTAGATGAAAAATAGACTTGGATTCTAGGCGTAAATGGCGATCTGGAAATCTGGATTTTCCTACATACGCTATTCTGGCGGGATTCTCGTCTTCCTCTTCAGGATCAGAGATACTTTCTTTCTCGCTTACTTGTGCTGCTTTACGCTGGTCGTGTAACCTTATTATTTCTTTACGAATTTTCTTGTACATACTCTCCATGGCACTGACGGTCTTGTGCTTACCCTCGGCTATATTATCACTCCACCTTGTCAGGATTCTCATTTCGGCGGGATCTTTAGACGGGTAATCTTGTTCTCTTATTAGACAATTGATCAGGAACTTTAATATCATGAGCTGAATCTCGGCTTTCCTTTGAGACATAATCTCGCCAATACTTTCTGGATCATCCCCTGTACGGATGAAACGATATATTCTGTCTAGGTCTTCTTTCATATTCGGTAAGGTGACTAGATACTCGGTCACCCTCCTTACACGTAAGGAATATAAAACCATAGTATATTCGCCTGGAACTGGATCATAGACACATTCGTTAAGGGCTTGCCTGATTTCTGTAACAGACTTATTACTTTTAGGAGTACGCTGTGATGCTTGAGCATGTAATTCGAGTGCTGATAAACGCTTGTGTGGCGGCGGGGTTTGAGGAGTAGCTCCTCCTGCGGCCCCTAGACTAGAGTCGTCTACTGAGGCTCTACGTCCTGGCAGAGTGGGAAATGGAACTGTAGGCTGGACCGGGGGTACCGTAACAGGTACTCCGGTGTCTGGAGGAGCGGGAAGTGCCTGATTTACAGGGACTGGCGGAGCGCGAACAGGATTTGCATATTCGGGGACTGTGTCGTCCAGATAGGACGAAATAAAAATATCAGCTGCGGTCGGTTTGTGACGTAGCTTGGTCGAAACTAATGGTGGCGGGAAATTACTGGATGCCTCTGGGGTCGCTTTTGGCAAACCTTCGGCAAGAAGAGGATACATACCCTTAATAAGGGCATGCCTCTGTCTGTCTGACTGTTCGGCTTTGACTTGTTCACCTATCTCGATCAATTCTCTTTCTTGGGCTCGTTCTTGGGATTCTCTACTTAACTCTGACTTTCTGACTTCCTTCTCGGTTCTTCTATGAGCTTCCTTACGCCATAACTCGATGGCATCTTTCTGTGACTGTCTGGCTTTCTTTTTCCATAATGCTTCTTCTACTCGCATGATACATTCGGCATCCCATGTACCCGATACGGGCCATCTATACTTTTCTTCTAACTGTTTGGTATACTCTACCCATAAATCTAGATACAATATGGCGCTTATGCCATGTTTCTGATACATAAAGTGACCTGGACTGTCCCTAGGTGGGACAGGAACTGCTTCCTCTAATAAACCCTTTCTAGTTTTTAACTGACGTAACTTGGAAAAGAGCGTCATTCTAAACTTGAATCGGAACACAATACAATACACGAAAAACAATAACAATTGGGAAAACAATTCAGGCATACCACGACATTGGAAACACATTAAACAATATCATAACAATAACAGTTCGAACAGAATACTACCTGAAAATACTGAAAACAGAAACAGAACAGAATTCTCGAGAACGGAACAGACTAGAGTTACTGAATGCACTGCTGTAACAGTACGGAACATACCGGTCCCATAAAGGAACGCATCAAGACCCGTATCCACCTAGGTGAACACTTCGTTGGTGGGCTTGGGTACCACCAACCCACGGACCAGGAGTCAATTTAGACTGACCCTGTCTAGATACTACCCCAGCAATGGTACTCACCGGGCAGCACGGAACGGAAGGCCTCGGACTGGACTGGACGACGGACGACGAACTTCGGACTTCGGACTTCAGTTACAGGTGGGCCTCCGGATACCTCGGACCTTGGACTCTCGGCTTGGGCTCTGGTCGGGACTCGCCGCGTTCCTCCACCGTCTCGTTCGGATGCTGGACCGCCTCCTCCGTCTCCTCCGTGGGCCTGAGGGATACTTGAGCAGAAATATCTGCCACTGCGCAGAAGAGTTCCGTCACGACTGCAGAGGGTCAGGGGGTCGGCGTGGCTTCACCGACGCGTGGGGAAAGGGCAAGTCCCTATTCGGGCGCCATTATGTGGTAAATAAATAAATAATACCCTATTTTTGACTAGACTTATAGCATAACAGATAGCTCAATAAAATAAGAGTCAAGATTCGAGGTAGTAGGAGTTTCTGCAGGTTTATTACAGCATAAGGACAGGATCAGGACAACCTGCATAGGAACAGAATGACAGGGCCCAGCAGGACAACTGGGGCCCAACAGGGGAAAAGAGGCCCAGCAGCTGCTGGGGCTAGGTCTGGGATGAGCGCGCTAACATTCAATAACAAAACACAGGCATATATACATAGCGCGAACACATAGCATTACATTGCAGTAGGCGTAGCAGTGGGTGGAGCAGAAGGCGTGACGCGTAGCAGTCGCGAAAGATAACAGTAAAAAGAGGTGTAACTGGGCGTATACATAGACATGTGGTGCAAACGTAACAGAATATGTCATGAATGGGCGGAAACATAGGAGGGGGCTACCTAAGGAGCCGGGACCTCTAACCTAATGGTGCGCGAAAACTGGCAATGACGTGTTACTAGGAGAAGCTGGGGGCTACGAACTCTGTGTTAGGAGCAGAGACTAGAGTCTGGAGGGTCGGAGCGACATGTACCTAAACCCTATCTGGTATCTGATGTTTAGGGAACATGTTGATATAAACTAGAAGTCATGAGGGGAAAAGCTAACTTGATTCTAAGACTGGACCATGCATTATTCTACATGAAGTGCGTGATGAGGAATATTAAATGACCATTAAATACAGTATTTCTCTAACGTGGAGACGAGAAGGCTAGACAATGACGGAAACTATTGATGCAGTTCAGTAGCTTAGGAATGCAGAGGAGGAGGACTGAACTGATAGCTGGAACTATAACATACTTTTGGCAGACTCAGAGGCAGAGCCAAGCTGCACCGGGCACTGCGAGGCAGGAAGTAAGTGAAGGGTCGAGGATACAGGTGGGGGCTGTATCGCTCCTCAGCGAGGCTTTCAGGAGACAGAAGCTGAATCTGTGGTCCGGGCCCTTTTGAGGCCTGGAAACGGGGATTTTATAATGGAATAACGTGCACACTGGGAAACGTGGCAACATTACTTTACATAGGCCTGATATTCGTAGTATTCACGAGGACTGGGAACTAACATACCAGAGGTGGACACAACTGTAATTGCGTCATTAATCAGACATGGGGAATAACATATGCATATTGGTCATGCACACATAACATATGATGGATGAGGCGTAGGGACACAGAACATGGCAAAATTTACTTTTCCACAAATCGTACACCAGATCCGCTGATAACCAACGGGCCTAGGGAATATTCTTTTCTGTAACCAGGCCCAATGGAGTTAATTGTAGAAGCATCCCCACTGATCCTAGTCCTAGCTAATGTACCAACTCTGAAGCTTGGCCAGACAGAGTCCCCCAATCACTCTTAAGTAAAGCTCTATACTGGCTAACTAATAACATGTACATCACCCACGGGGGTAAACATAAACTCTCAGAGGAATTACTAACTGCCAGAAGAGTGAAATGGATAGGCAGTAGCCCTAAAAGATTTGAAGGCGACTGTGTGGTACTTAAATTTAAAGGACCAGAAGTATTGCCCGATATTCTACCTAATCTTCTGCCCCCTCAACGCAGAACAGCAGAAATCATCCCTCTCACACTTGACTTCTTTTACAACAGAAGAGGCTTTATTGCTAAACCAAGTGTTTTGAGGACCAAATGGACTACAGTGGCTTAAAGAAGGGGCGGGGGTGGGGGTGGGGGTGTCCAAAGTTGTGACTGGGGTGTAAACTTAGAAAATAGATATGCAGCATTGTCTAACCTAAACGAGTGCTATTGACTCGAATATCAAGACAATATGATAGGATACTCTCATGTTGTGGAAACAGATAATGGCAGCGCTAATAAGGAGGGTTCATTAGCCCCGACCAAGGTAGCCAACCGTAAGGTAGCTCCCAATAGTAATAAAGGGGATGGGGGGCCCGATACTTTGGAGTGGTATAGTAGTTTAGTCCGGTGTAATAGCAGTGAGCCATTACCCGAGTCTCACCTAGATGAGGCCCTTGGCATTTCTGCAAAATTTTTAGCAACAGAAACTACACAGCAGAACATAAACATAAGCAACCTTTCAAGACATGGCCAGTCAGGGCCCACCACAGCTAAATCAACATTGACCTTTATTTCTTGGAATCTTGCTGGGATAGCGAATAAAGTAACATCCTCTGAATGGTGTGCTTTTATCGACTTATATGATATTATATTATTCCAAGAAACATGGTCGCAAAGCCCTGTATATCGGGTGGGGTACCTTAACTTTTTTATTTCTGCAGTGATAAATGGCAAAGGCCGCCCATCAGGAGGTTTGCTGATTTGGGTTCGCCAGTCGCTGAATTGCAAAATCCAGCAAAGATCCCTTCCTACCGGGGACATACTATCAGTGAATATTAGATGGGACAATGGTGAAGAGCTAGCCCTTTTTAATATATATGCTAGGGGGGTCAGAGGGGGAAAGACCTCAGACGTAATAACGGTCCTCGAACAGGAGCTAGAATCATTGCCCCTAGAACAATCTATTATTGTTGGGGGGGACTTAAATACTACTTTTGAACCCTTGGGTCAAGAGGATAAATTCTTAGCTGAGGAAGAGGATAGTAAATGGGGAATCCCCCAGCTTGAGATAGCTGCAGTTAAAAGATGGAGTACGGTGGCCATTCAAGTGAAGAGCCTCTGTCTAGCTAGAGGCCTTAGAGGTGCAAATGGTCGCACACCCTCAGACCGTGTAGGGAACTGCACATTTGACAACGGTCGGGCATCCAGTAGAATAGACTATTTTCTGGTAGATACCAGGGTCTGGAGCAAATTGATTGATATGACCGTAGTAAAAAGAATGGAAAGCGATCATAACCCACTGTGTATGGCCTTCAAGTCCTATTTAGAGGAAAGGTAAGCTCAGAGAAAGAGAGGGTGACCTTGGACTTAGTATGTACAAACAATCAGCGGCAACTACAATGGGGGAAGCTAGTAGAGGATGAGGGGAAGTTAGATGAACTCAAGAGAGTAGTAGGAGAGGAAGTAAATAACATAAAACTACTCACAAGTAACTCTAACTTCCGAGACATTTTGATGGAGGCTCACAAAAAACTCTTTTGCAGACTGCAAACATTCTTCCTAAAACCAGTAGGCCACAATAAGGGCAAAAAACACCAAAGCAGGCAGGGATGGTACGGTAAAAGCTGTAGACTGGCACGCCAGAACCTTAGTAGAGAGCTTCAATCGGGGAACGCCGATACAGTCAGGATAGCCAGGGACACTTATAGACGCACACAAAAGCAGGCGAAGAGGCTATGGGACGAGGAACTATGGGGTGAGCTTAAAACTGCATGCGCGGCCAAAGATTCAAAGTTATTCTGGTCCACGGTAAAGTGGGATAGGGGAGGGTTGGCTGCCCCCCCTCAAAACCATGTTGCCATTAATAACGGGATAGAATTCTTCGAACCTCAATATGCTCGCAATCAGTCGCAAGCCTGTATTACTCTGCCACCAACTGTTTTTTACAAGTATAATGTGTTTAATGATGTAAGTGTTGCCCTTGACTGTGTAACGAGGGGAAGAGCGCCAGGCATGGATGGTATACCAGCAGATGTCTACCTAAGTGATCGGAATACATGGTGTACATATTTTGCTTGGCTTGCCAACGCAGTGGCGATGGGTGGTGAAGTACCTTTGTCCTGGAAAGGTGCGGAAATCATCCCAGTGTACAAAAAAGGTGACAAACCCCTCCCCAGCAACTATAGACCCATCAGTCTCATAGATTCAGCTCAGAAACTGATGGGTCGAATGGTGCAGAATAAGCTCCAAGTATGGATAGAGGAAAATAACATCTTGTCACCATACCAAGCGAGGTTCCGTCCCCTGACAAGTTCCATCGACCAGGTCTTTTACTTCATTGCCCTGTACTGGAGGAACTTCAGCCTAAATAACGGCCCTCTATATGCTGTCTTTGTGGACCTAAAGTCAGCTTTTGACTTGGTCCCCAGGGACAAGCTTTGGAGGGTCCTAGCTGATGCAGGGATAAGCCAAGAACTTCTCACTCTCCTTGTACGACTGCATGAAAATAATTACTCCAAAATTAGATGGGGCTCACAGGGAGAAGTAACCGAGCCCTTCCCCGTAGAACGTGGGGTGAGGCAAGGTTGCGTTCTAGCGCCAACACTGTTCTCGATATATATAAATGGTATAGTAGAATTCCTGAAGAGGTCCCCTTCTGATGCCCCCATAATAGCTGGTTCGCATGTTCCCGTCCTAATGTTTGCGTACGGCACGCTTATATTATCGCATACACCAAGCGGTCTCCAAAAGGCGGTCAACGCATTTGGTGAGTTCTGTGATTCTCGAGGTTTAGAACTGAACACCAGTAAGACAAAGTTTATGTGTATGAACCGCCGCTCGTTGTTTAAAGGCGTTATCACCTTTAAAGGTACCCCCCTCGAGCAGGTAGATGCTTTCACCTACCTTGAAATAACACTACAGGGGAACTTGAAATGGAACACGCACATAGATACTGCTGTATTAAAGTTTAGCCAACTAGCAGGAGCATTATCATCAAAACATAGAGCTTCTCTTACTAAACCAGCAAATTGTGTTTTTGAAATCTATCACATGAAAGTTATTAGTGCTAGTTTATACGGTTCAGAGCTATGGGGTTTCTGTAACCTAGCAAACCTGACTACAGCAGAAAACAAGTTTTTTCGGGGGCTGGTAGGGGTGCCGCAAACTACGCCTACTGTTCCTTTGAAATTAGACCTTGGTAGGAAAAACATTGCGGACTTAGCGAGGTTGCGTCCACTGCTGTATTGGAGACGTCTAATGGTGACCCCAGGGTTAGCCCACTATGCTTCAGCATTGACAGACATTGTTTTACTTGACCGCTTTCATAAAATAGTCTGGTTGAAAGAATTACGGGGGGTACTGACACAGTTAAAACTAGACCACCTATGGGGTAATACTGATGTGTCCTGTTTCCCCTCAAAGATCAGGCTGAAACAAATGTACTGGGAGATGGTGAACTTTAGAACTTTTGCCAATGCGGCTAACTCTTCGCTGACGAGACGCTTCCTGGACCTAAAAATGTATCCCTCGTGTGAAGCGTACTGGGACTTGATTGAGAAGCCGCATGACAGGAAGCTGTACTTTCAATTTAGAGTTGGATCACTCCCAGTAAATGTGTTTAAAAAGAAATGGTCTACATCCTGGGACGAGCATTGTCACCATTGTAAAGATCAAGTTGAGCATGTCTCCCGTGTACTGTTTTGTTGCCCTTTATATGCCAACCCACGGCACAAATGGATAAGACCCGTTTGCCTAAGCTTGGGGACGTGTAGTCAAGCTACAGCACTCAGAATTCTGGAAACTGATTGTTCTCCACTGTTTGTAATTGCTGTTGCAAAGTTTTTGGCCTGGGCCTGGGTGATTCGAACACGCACTCTATTAGGAAAAATGCCGTGAGGTATCTCGGTTACCATGTTTTTAATGCTTTGACTTGTGAGTAAGTGTCAAGGTTGTTCTTAATAATGTTATAATAGCTTATTGTATTCGACGGATTTTTGTTTAATACTTATCTTAAATTCTGTATATTTTAGACTTAGTATTTATTGTACAGTGTTAGGGTGGAAATGCTTTTATGACTGATGTCGAATAAAGCTTTGAAATTGGAATTGGATATATTTCAAGTAATCAGAGCGAGGAATTTGATATTTTACACAGAACTCTTCAAAAGATGGTATATAGTCTCTGCCTAGGAAATCTCCAACTGTCACTACCCCCAATCTCTCCCACCTCCCAGAGGTACTATCGTTGAGTTGGATCGGAATTATTGAGCTCTGCCACAAGGGTGTATATTTGGTATACCTTGGTATTGTCAGTAGTCTTGCGGTTCGTTTCCAGATTTTTAAAGCATCTGTAAAGATCTTGAATTTAATCTTTTTGAAGTAGGATGGCTCGACTTGTTTTAGCAGCAGACCTCTGGCCTTATTTCTTAGTGATAATTCATATATTGAGGGTATAGCCTGATCCCGGTTGGTGTCTACTGGAGATCGAGCAATAAAAAGGATGGTCATTTGTTGCAGGAGGGTCGCCCATGAATAGTATGTTAAATTTGGTATTGCTAAACCTCCTCTAAGATGGGGTAGTGTTAGCTTAGGGAGTGCTCTCCTAACTTTGCCATAATTCCAGATAAATCTCGACATAGCTGAATCTAGCTTTTTAATTGTATCATTGTTGACTAAGAGGGGAATTGCCCTTAACAGGTATAATATTTTTGGGAACACACTCATTTTAATGTAGTTACCCCTACCAATTATAGAAAGATGGAGATTATTAACTCTGAGAAGGTCTTTCTTAACTTTCTTAATAAGTGGGTCATCATTTAGCTGGTTGATTTCACTTATTTAGGCGAGATGTTTACCCCCAGATATTTTGCGTTTTTAACTCTGTATTGGCTAACAAAAGATGTATTCTCGGTGCAAATGACCATCGTTTTATCTCTATTCTGGGAGTATCCTGAATATGAGCCAAACGAGCGTGTAATTTCTTCGATCTCCGCAATCGCCTCTGTGGGGTTTGGTGTTAATACCGCCACGTCATCGGCATAGGCCAATACTTTGGTATTATACAAGCCTACTTTAACTGGTTCAATTGTTGGTGAGGTAATAAGTTTAAGGATAAGTGGGTTGATGTAGAGGGTGAAGAGTAACGGGGAGCACGGGCAGCCTTGCCGCGTGCCCCTCTGGATGTTAATAAACTCTGATTCGCTACCCCCTACCATAATTTTTGCCTTAGGGTCGACTTAGAGGGCCTTAATAGATTTTATAAAGACCGGGCCAAGATTGTTTGTTGCTAACACCTCCCAGAGGAACTGCCATGAGACCCGGTCAAAGGCCTTCTCAGCGTCCAATAGGATCATCGACATCTGGCCTCCCTCTACTCCCATGATGTCAAATAGGGAGATGGCTTTACGAGTATGGTCTATCGTGCTCTTCCCAGGAATGAAGCTGTGCTGCCAGGGGGAGACCAGATGTTCGACAATCCTACTGAGACGATTGGCAAAGATCTTGGCGTACATTTTTGAGTCTGAGTTGATACGTGAGATTGGGCGGTATGAAGAGGTTTGTTCCGGTGGTTTATCTTTTTTTGGGAAGATGGCTATATTTGTGTGTTTCCAAGACTCAGGGGGTTTGCCATGCCATTGCACCCCAAGAAATAGATCGTAGAGGAATGGTAGGATAAGATTACCAAGCAGTTTATACAGATCTAAGGGTATTCTATCTGGCCCGGCTGCTTTTCCGGTAGCCAGTTCTGTCAGAGCTAATTCTACCTCTGATCTTGAGACTTCTTTTTTAAGGTCTTCCCTTGTTATTTCATCTATGGTTTTACCAAGATTTGTCTCTATAAGCCAATTATTCAGGAACTCTTTAGTGTTAGGTGTTAGCTGCTGATCTTCATTTTGGTATAGCTTCCGGTAATAGTCTTGGAATGACGCTACTATACCTTCAGAGGAAGTGTGTTTCTGTCCTCCGTATTCAATGGTTTGAATGGAATTGTATGATTGCTTCTGACGGGTTCTAAGGGCCAGGTGTTTCCCCACATTTTCTCCGGTTTAATATATTTTATTCCGGTTTACCTGGAGAGTTTCTGCTGTTTTTTGTGAAAGATCGCTATTAATCTCAGCTTTTAAAACCAGAATCTTACAGAGAGTATCTTCTGTTAATATACCGTTATATGGTGGCAGCAGTGAATATTAAACAGCCTACAGCTTGACATGATTACCAGCCCGGGTGTGCAATGCTTGGGTTCTCCAGGGACCTCCCACTAATGACTCCGTAAAGCTTCACATTCTTAAGCAGCCTCGGGTGTGTACATTATCAGCCCTGTACTCCAAGGCTGCTTGTCAGTTACTTACAGCTGCCTCTCACCATCCCTCCCTTTCCTAAGTCATCTCAGAGTGATGTTTTGGGAAGGGGAGGGGTAGCAGCCTTCAGAAGAGGGCCTTACAGTGGTTCAAATTAGGGAGAGGTTGTGGCCTAACGCCCAGAGTAGTTCACCTCGAAGTTGGGGGACTAGGTTTGAAACTCTTTACAAACGAGCAGCATCCTTTGATTCTGTGCAAATCACTAAGGGCCTCATTATGAGTTTGGCAGTGCGGGACCACCGTGCTCCCACACCACCAAACCTGTTGTTGAACTGCCTACCAGATTAGGAGCTTTCTCCTGCCTGGTGGGCGGTTCTTTGGCGTTCCCACTGTAGTGACTATGAAATATGCACCGTAATGGGAACATCAAAATAAGTACCTGCATTGCATGGACTGCTGCAGTACATGTTGTGTTGGTATTGGGGTGCATGCACAGAGGGGAGCACAAAATGTACACCCATGGCGCAGAGGGCCCCCTTTGTTTCCTCAATGCCACACTTTTCATGGTGGGGGTGAGGAAACTCGTAAAATGTTTGGCTGGCCCGCTGCCGCTCCACCAAGCATATGGCATCCTCAAGACTGAGGGATCTGTGATCCCTACCGGTTGCAGTGGTTTCAGGGCAGCCCGACTACCCTGATCGCATGACCGCACCCGCACTCCCACGAGTCTGGCAGTCCGTGGACCTCCAGACTCGTAATGAGGCCCATAATCTTCCAGTGCCTAACAAAATGAATGTGTCCATCTGTAACGCAACTGGTGCTCGTGTAAAAGACTCTGACATCTTTGGTCGAGTTTGCGCTATGTAAAGCTCCAAAGAAAAAAAAAATGGCTCTGTGAGGCCAGGACACATGTTGTAAACAGATAGACTACGCATGCTTCTGTGCCTCATGTGCTGTTTACAGTATTCCGGTACAAAAGGGGGTGGTGATGGACGGAGCATCTGAACCAATCAAACACTCACACCGATCTGGGTTTAATCCATCACCGTTCTTTAGCCCACTCTGCCACCCCAGTTCAGACATGGCCATATGCAAATCAGTCTGACCCTGTGCCTCATGGGAACAGTCCTGCCCGAACTGCCAAGCCATGCCTTCCCTGGACCGGAAACAAGCTTCCTTCCATCATCCCCTTTTGTATCGCTTTGTTCACCCTAAGTGTGGCAGGGTATGCTCAGACGTGAGTCCCTTGCTCACTTGGCCACTGGATTCTAGATAGCCTGGCTGATGAGGATTATGAATCCGAAACCGGTCCCAGGATGCTTGTTTCCGGTCCAGGGAAGACATGGCTTGGCAGTTCGGGCTGGACTGTTCCCATGAGGCACAGGGTCAGACTGATTTGCATATGGCCCTGTCTGAACTGGGGTGGCTGAGTGAGCTAAAGAATGGTGATGGATTAAACCCAGATCAGTTGACTGGGGGTGAGTGTTTGATTTGCTCAAACGCTCCGTCCATCATCCCTTTTTTTATTGCTTTGTTTACAGTATTCCAGCATAGAGGAAATTTCAGGAGCTGCTAGCTGCGGAGAAAAGCCTTAGACTGTTCTTGTGCAATACGTCCAGTGAAGTGCAAAACACACCGGCCTACATCAAGACTGTAAAGGTAAGTGGTTTTGATTTGTCTTCTTCATGATTGGGTTAATGCCTCTTTGTACCTATTTCCATCCTTTTCCCCTCTTTACCTCTCTTTCTCTCTCCCTTCTCCTTCATTTCTTGTTCTCTCTGTCGCTCTCTTCTAATTTCTCGCTATGTGCTCTATATCGCTTTCTGTCTAGTAGCAGCAGCATCGCTGATAACAAAGAGAATGAGAGTTAGAGCAAATAGCGCTGCAGGCAATAAATTAGGCACTTGCTGGGCCTTTGGCAAAATAAGCATTCTAAATTCTGCCAGGCTGCGAATGCTTCTTAAAGTCATTTATCCCGGATGCATGTTCTGTGTCTACAGAGCAAGTCGCCTAATTAAATTAAATTAGGCAACTTGCTTTCTAGACATAGAAAGTACATATTTTATTTATCCAGAAGTCCAGAAGGGATGTTTTTATTGTCTAGAAAGCAAGTTTTCAATTAAGTAGGCACCTTCCTTTCCAGACACAAAACGTATGTACTGAATAAACGACCAATTTTCAATAACATGGACTTGGTTGCTTCTCAATCTGGCAGAATTTAAATTGCTGCCTTATAGCGTCATCACTGCTCTGTGCGCTGAATGAGAGGCCAAGACAAATACAGTGGGCCTCATTTATGAAAAGTGACGCATCGCTGCGTGAAAACAGCGATGCGTCACTTTTCACTGCGCCCTCCTTGCACCACCAATGATGCGTAATATTTACAGTATGACACATCATTGCGCAAGGAGTTACAGATACGTCAGTATTTCTGACGTATCTGTATGGGGCAAAAGTGGCGCATTGCTGTAGTGTGTCACAAAAAAGTGACGCAACTCCAGCAATGTATCCTTTCACATGGGGCAAGCCCCATGTGAAAGGGCCTGCGTCAGTCTTACACCTGCAGTGAGGCAGGCGTAAGAAATTGACGCATTTGTGTCCTAGAAGTGGCGCAGTGAAATCACATAGATTTCACTGCGTCACTTCTACGACCCTTTCTTGCGTCAATACACCCCCTTGCATACATTATACCTGGCGCAGATATAATGTGGCGCAGGGGTTTACAAAGTGACGCATCTACCTAGATGCTTCACTTTGTAAATATTGCGCAACAAGGCACATTTTTTACGCCACTGGTGCGTCATAAAAAGTGACGCACCAGCGGCGTAAAAGTGACGCATAGCCTCATAAATGAGGCCCAATGTATTTTCATTGCCTTGGCCTTGGTCTTGGCCAGTTATGCACAAGAGAAGGGCAGCTATATCAATAGCTAATAAGGGCTGCCCATGGTTTGGGAGTTTAATACTGAGTTTTAATTAGCAATCTACACATATATCATCTCACACAATTGACTTGAACTACATTATCAAAGTGAGGACATGTGGTTTTCGACTAATATAAATATACTCTAATATACTCCCCTTGACAATAAAGCGCTAGTCCATATTTTGAGCGTATATATGTGCAGGTTTGTTACTCCTGCATTCAATATTATGACATACACCCTTACGAACCTAAAATTGTCAGAGGACGAACCCACAAACATGCTCTGTTTACAGTTAGCCATTGTAAAGAATATAATAGGTTTAGCTAGAAGTAATGGAGCATAAACATCAGACAAGCACTGGAGAAAACCAGCCATGGTAAAGCTTTATAGATACTTCTAAGGAGAGACCAAGGATCAACCTACTGTCAGTCATTGGTCACTTGAAATCAGCGTGGATGATAGGCACAGTCCTTCGATTTCCAGTTGTGCCTATTTTTTATTGCATTTGGCAAGGATATTGCTTGTGTGGGAATGAAGAATATGAAGAAAAAGGACCACATGTTCATGTAAAAACTGGGAGGAATAGGGGAAATCGTTCCATAAATAATGTGCAAGAATGAGCTGTGTATCAATAAATCGACCAAAGGCTTGAATATCCTGGATGGAGAGGGGTTCTTCCAAATTTAAAGACCTCAGATATGTCAGGTAACTTTACTTTTTTTTTTTTATTTTATTTAAAAAAAAAATTTATGGCACATCATACAACAATTTGTCATTTACATACACAGAGATCACGATACACAATATAACCCAAATAATTACTATATATATAAAAAAAAATTATAAGTCATCAACACATTCAGGTGGAAAACAAGCCTTATAAATTATTAACCAAGGGGTATCCTTACTCTCTCTTTCCACCGATATATAGGATTCCAAATTTGTAATCCCAATTTTCTAGTTCTTTTTCCCTTCCTGGCGTATATACCTTTTTCAAGGTTAAATATCCCTAATAACAAAGCAATCCATTGTTGTGTTGTAGGGGGAGTAGGATCCCGCCATGCTCTTGCAATTAATAGTCTGTACACTGCCATCGCTAGGAATATAAATTCAGTATTATCGTCCCTATAACCCCTAACCCCTAGCATGATAACCATTGGTGTTAAAATCTCATTTACACCCAAAGTAGACCTCATAAAATCTTCAATCTCCTTTCGTAGATTCTCTAATTGGGGACACAGTGCGAAAATGTGGATACTATCTGCTACTGGAGCATTGCATCGAAAACAAGTTGTCCCTGTGGTCGCCCCCCACTGTGCAATGCGGTCCGGTGTATGATAGAGTTGAAATACAGTTTTAAAATGCTGCGATTGAAGAGGAGCAGAACACAGCACAGAGCATCCTAACTCTAGTGAATCCAGAAAGAATTGACTCTGTACACCTAGTTTCCCTGCCCATTTATCTCCAAATTTCTCAGTATCGTCTTTTTTTAGGCCTGCTAGACTGGCATAAAAGAATCGTATAGAACACACTCCCCCCTGAGCTAGAGATTCCATAAGGTTACTCTTCCGAAATCCGGATTCTCCCCCCTTTTTCTTACCCAAAAAGCTCCTGATTTGCAAATACTTAAAAAAACTATTTCTTGTAATGCCATATTTACCCATCAGATCTGAAAATTGTAATATATTCCCATCCGTTCCCATCAAATCCCCTATACTTTTTAAGCCTTGCATATCCCATTCCGCCATTATAGAATCTGAAAATATCAAGGGGGGTAGTGTTCTATTCCTGTACAATCTAGTATACCTATTGTATCTTCCTAGTCCGCATTTCTTTGCTACCGCTATCCAGATGTTATATGCAGCTTTAACTGTTTTAAATCGTGTATGCTTATAGTAAAGGAAATCTGCGTGATTTAGGAAAGCATTTGCGGCATCTGCCCCCAGTACAATAGAATATACCCTTGTCGAGCAAGATCTAACATTCACCTCTAGGTTATCAGCCCCCAGCAAACCCTGGGTGTATTGTAGTACAGATGCCCAATAATATAGCCTGAAGTCTGGGACCCCCCACCCTCCTCTAACCCTTGGTAGCGTCATGAACTTATAGGCCCTTCTCGTTTTCCCATAAGACCATATAAATTTATTAAGTATTGATTCTAGTTTACTAAACCAGATTGTTTAAAAAAAAAGAGGAATAGTGCGAAAAAAAATAAAGGAATTTGGGAAGAATAATCATTTTTATTACATTTGTACGTCCTACTAGCGAAAGTTTAAGCTTATCAATTCTAGCCAAATCTATGCTTACATCTTTAATTAACGGAGAGATATTCCGTCCTACCACTGTGTCCAGATTAGGTGATATCTCCACTCCCAAATATGTTGCTGCGGGAACCACTCGAGCATCATTATATAAGACCACAGTGTTTTGGATGATTTGTGTCTTTGCGCTGTTTAATTTATACCCAGATATTCTTCCAAATTTACTAGCCTCCCGCTCAACCTCCTCCACTGCTATGGCTGGGTCTGGGGTGATTATAGCAACATCATCTGCATATGCTAGAACGTTAACCTCCGCTCCATTCGAGATGAGTGGTGGAATATTCGGGTTAGCTTTTAAATAACGCAAATATGGATCCATATATAATGCGAAAAGAAGGGGAGAACTAGGACAACCTTGCCTAGTACCTCTTTTAATTTGTACAGGTGCCGTTAAGTCTCGATTAATTTTAATTCTAGCTGTAGGTGCCTTGTATAAAACCTGAATTGCCCTTATGAATTTATCGCCAAAACCATATACTTTCATTATTTCCCATAAGTATAACCAAGCCACCCTGTCAAAAACCTTCTCGGCGTCGAGGAACATGGCTGCCAACGGGCCGCCAATAACCTCCATAGCATCAAAGCAAGTGATTACTGTTCGAACATGTGTAGTGGTGCCTTTTCCTGGAATGAATCCATGTTGCTCTGGTGCGACTAGTTTTTCAATAATGGTAGACAGCCTTGTTGCCAGAATTTTAGAATATAACTTCACATCCGCGTTCATAAGGGCAATTGGTCTATACGACCCTGGTGTTGTAGGAGGCTTGCCCTTTTTAAGAATGACAATGATCTCCGTGCCTCCCCATGAATCTGGAACTGAGACTTCTCTCTGTGCTTGTAAGAGAGTATCTAAAAGCTCCGCACTTATAGAGGAAAAAAATGTTTTATAAAATTCAATTGGAATGAGATCTGGACCTGCGGCTTTAGAAGATGGGAGTTCCGAAAGTGCTAATGCAACTTCTTCTAATGTTATATCGGAATCTAGCTTAGTCTGATCTTCTATTTCCAGCGTGTCTAGCTGTATATTTCCCAAATAATCTCTTGTTTCCCTATTTATTTCCTCGGATCCCATCCTGTTGTCGCTGTCATATAAGTTCGTATAGTATTCCCAGAATTCATTCCTTATACCATTCGAATCTAATATCACATTTCCTAAGTTATCTACCATGCTTTTAATATCACCAGCATTAGCTTTCTGCCTCGTCCTAACAGCGAGGATATGCCCCACCTTCTCACTATATTCAAACACCTGTTCCTTCTTTGCGAGATAGTTTATGGCTGTTCTATTTGTAACCATTTCAGCAATGTCATTCTTTAAAATCATTATTTCTAATATTTTTTGATCCAGTGGACTCCCGGCTATAATCAATCTATTAAGTTCTGCTTCTGCAGCCAAAAGTGAGTTCATCTGTTGTTCAGACTTCTCTCTTTCAGCTTTCCGTCGAAAAGATGTAAAACTAATCGTTTCGCCTCTAATCCCTGCTTTAAAAGCATCCCAGACATTACCACTACTTGTGCTCCCCTTATTATTAAGCCAAAATTCGGTTATCCATTTCATCATATGCTTACAGTAGCTTTCGTCTTTCAACAGCGCTCTTTCAAATGTCCATTTGTACACCTTTCTGCTTATTCCACTGAGATTCAATGTCAATAGCAACGGGTTATGATCTGACATCATACGTGGTAACTTTGTAATAGATGCGTTAGATAACAGCGCATTAGAAATTAAAAAATAATCCAGTCTAACAGTAATTCTATGGGGCGCTGAAAAAAAAGTGTCCCCATCACTCATTGGATTCAAATTTGCCCATACATCTGATAAAGCATTATGTGTAGCCAGATCTACTATCGCCTTATGTACCCTCTTCTTACGCCCAGTATAACCAAAATTCCTTTGAAGCTCTATACTGGCTGGTCGATTAATATTAAAATCCCCACAACATACGATAGGATCCACCCATGTTGTCAATTCCTGATCCAAAAATTCAAATATGTCTGATTCATCGGCTGTTGAGCCATAAACTGAGACCAAGGTAAATCTAGCTCCTCTGAATACTACTTCCACCATAACCCATCTTCCCCACTTATCTACCTTCTTCCTAATCACCAAACACTCTCTCCCCCTTCCCAAGATTGCCACCCCTCGTGTTTTTGAAGCTTGTGTAGTATAAGCTAATACTTCGAACCCCAGCTGTCCTAACAAAAAACCTTTACCTCCCTCAACGTGGGTCTCTTGGAGACAGATCAGATCTGGATTTAATGCCTTACAGAAAGCAGAGACCCTCAATCTCTTCTGGAGGTCGTTAAGGCCACACACATTCATGTCAGGTAACTTTACAATGGAAGCTTCTTTAGCTTAATTAGGGTACATTGCACTACTAAGTAACATATTGAACTTATCACATATTACCGAGTATGGCACTCTTTCACTTTTACCTTTCCTTGTTTGTCTTTTTTTCATAGAAATGATGGGACTAAGTGGGATCCTTAAAGAGGGATTACATCTATCAGAGTGCTCTACACTCAATTCCAAAAGCATAGGTATTTCCAACTGGGAAACAGTGCCAACTAAACCGAATTGGGAACAGGAGTAGAAGGGTGGGATCAGTACTTAATTTAAGCCGGTGGTTGCAGATGGGACCCATTTTTGTAGGACTGGCACTTATTTTTCCTTATCAGAGTTGGACACAAAGCAGGAGAGAGAAAAATGAAAAAGGGAGAAATAAGGAGAAATAGAGAATAACAGTGACAAAGGGAGAAAGAAGGGAAGAAAAAGAAAGCCCAAGAGTGTGCTTTGTTTGTAGACATTTTCTGCTCTTCAAATGGCACTTTCTGCTGACTGAAACAATGACCACTGAAGTGCCTGTTTATGCTCGTGCCTTATCTTCTCCCAGTGACGTGAATGTTAGCTTATCTGTGACCCAGGGCTCTCACTCTGCTGCCTGGGACACATGGTCTGTGGTGTTTTAAACTGATAGCACCCACATTGCTCTATTGTTTGTAGGGGTGCGTTATAACCATATGGAGTCTACATCCACATATAACCCTTATCATTTTAACATTCGTGCCAATAGTTTGTTTAATGTAATAACGTGTAAAGTGAAGTGATAGACGTCTTTTCGAATAATGTGGAGAAATCAGCATTGCAATTACATATGATTTGATTAAAGCCTTAATGTGAAGAATTATACATGAATAATGAATATTATAATGTGTATGTTAATGTAATGGATTGATTTAAATGTGCTCAGTAACAATGATCATGTATATGCATGCTTAATGAAATTACATTCTGTTTCTTATGTGGGCCAAATTCCGTAAGCCTAATGTGTATTTCTTCCTGCAGCCCTTCAAGTTAGATTGCTAGTAGAATTCATGTGCATGTGGAACTTGTTCTTTCTCATGTTTTCTGTTGCAGGTGGAGAGATGCATCTTTGTTAGTTAGAATAATGTCTTTGTTTTAGGAGTTAGGCTTAGGAAGGAAAAGATACATTTAACGGTGATGCTGGTAATGTGAGATGGTGTCTTTCTCACCGGGGAGAGCCTGGGAATCAAGGTCATCAAGGTCATCAAGCCAAGGCCAGAGAGCATCGCTGCTGGATGGAAAGTTACCTGTGAGGAGGGGTCTTGCGTGGATGGGGCGTTGTTGCACAGCCTCATGGGCCGTTCTGCATTGAATCTTCTATTAGAGTTAGGGACAGAGTCCTGGGACTACTGCCTTGCCTTGAGAAGAGAGAGCATCCTAGAACGAGCTTTGTAGCTTCACACTACCTGACGTATTCAAAGTGAATGATCTTCTCTGAAAGCCCTTACTTGATGGAACCTTTTCAGACCTTGCCTGGGAAATGCTAAGTAGGGAAGTTACATTAGTGGCATAGTAGGGACAGACTAATGCTTTTTACTTACGAACCTCAAATGAGGGGGAATTTGGATGTTAGAGTGGTAATCTTCTGTGTCCTAATTCTAGAATTAGTTATCCTGTGTATGCTGCATCGTCTTTTCTTCATGCGTAGGTTTGGCTTTGTATTAGTTCCAATGTATTTCTACACCCTCATTTTGAGGTGTTTGTATGTCCAGCTGTTCTTGGCCTTTTAATAAACTAACCAACTTCGAATCAGGAGTCTGTGATTCTTCAGAGTCATAGTTCATTGGAACTGTAATGCATAGTTGGCTAACAATAATTGTCCTCCCCTCCCCACTTTCAAGCAGACAAAATGAGACATCGGCCAGGGGTTTCAGGCTATATCCAAAATGTGGAACCTTCAAAACCTTGCTGAAATTTGAGAACGTTCCTAAACCTTACTGAATTCTGCTGAAATCGTATCAGTGGGCTCATAGAGGGGGCCGGCCTTTAAGTAATGGTATTGGAGTCTTTTCATGCTTCTCCAGTGACACTAGGTTATAGTATTGAAGACTAGATGTGCTCCTGTTGATGAATCCACCCGCACTAGACTGCAACCGTAATAACTGTGTACCCTGGGAAGCTGCGATTCAGGGTGTTAGCATGGCAAGACGGTGGTGGGAGGGTTATACTGCTGGGAGCATAGCTAGAGCGGCAGCAGAGTAGAAGTGAATCCTACTGTACTGGCCTTTGACACTTTATGAAGTGGAGCTTCGAGCATCCTGGACAGCCTACCAAGCCTACCTCCTGAAGTGGATTGAGAAGGTGACATAATGGGGATTTAAACTGGTTGTCATTCACTCATTACTAAGTGCTAAGTCTGTGAAGCAATAACTGCCAGCTACTATCTTGGAGTAATCATGAGGGTGCAATACAATCTCTATCTCTAGGCAAAGACAACAATGAATGAGATTGTGTGGGATTGTAACTCCCTCTAGTCACCTTGGTTCTAACAATTGTGTTAACTTACACCAGAGACCATGCCATACCAGGCAATCTGAATTCATGTGCATGTATGCCAGCATACCACCATAAGGCCAGAGTAATTCGACAAGCTGTAAGCAAGCTGCTACCATTTACAAATATACAAGTAGAGCAAAAATGTGACTATATGAGTGCTGAATCTTTGACAAATAGTATACAGGGAATTTTAACAGGAAGCACTAGAAGGATTTTGTTTTCATACACTGGAAGTCTGAGCTTTGAGACAAGAGTTGTTACACCATAATCAAAAAAGGCATCCATAAGCTTCATATAGAGGAGTTTACAAATGTGTTGTATACAGATATATTGGGTATACAGGGATAATTGTACACTCCATGTTGGGGAAGTGTGGCTCACTGGTTAGAGGAGGCAGACCTGGAAGCAGAGGTCAGCCCGGGACCAGGGTTCAATTCCCGGCTCGGCGGGGTCTTGAGTCCTAAAATGTCCATGGACTCGACAATTCTCCCTCCGGTGTCTATTCAATTCATGGGTTCACACTTTGCGACTCTGGGCAATAGCTTGCTTAATCTCCACAACGGCCCCTCGTGGCGGGATGCCTGGCTTTCACCTTGCGTATACCCTGCCGGGGTTATCTCACAGGGGAATACCAGGACGGGTTCCCTAAGCAAGCGCTTAGAAACCGCTTGGTGATTTGCGCTATATAAATTCCTGTACATTTACATTTACATGTTACAGGGCTGACATGCTCACTGTAACCTAAGAATCATTATGAGCTAATGGAACTGACAAATTTCTTAGATAAGGCAACCTCTGATATAGTGATTGTGAGGCAATCAGGTTGCGAGCCACAAGTAGTACAATAGTTAATCTATGTTAAGTGTTGTTCCCATTTAAATATGAGTAACTGCATGTCAGTCCGTCAGACAAATATTCTTTATTCAGCTAGACTCAAACCATAAAACAACAAGATAAAACAATACAACCATAAAACTCCATAAAAAGAGGTTAATAAGAAACAATCTTAAAAACGAGTCATAGGTGCATGGCATGAAAAATACACAAATGTAATCAGCAAAATGTATCACACAACGCCATACCAATTTCTAATCCACATTGCCCAGCGAACAAAATGTAATACTGTTACACAGAGATCTAAGTCACACAGTTTTTGCAAAAAAAGAAACGCCTCTCTATAAATTCTAATCTTGGATGAACATAGAATTGGTCTAAAACATGCTTCAGGGGTTGAGAATATAAAAGGCAGAAGAGAGTTAAATGAGGAGTGCTTTGCTTTGATTTATGGTCACTAGGGCAATTTGACAATTTGTACTCCAGCCAACATCCCTGGAAAAGGCCACTGATATGTCTAGAGAGTTCATATGAAGCCTGGTAAGAAAAGCCTACTCTTTGAAAATTCACAGCTTAGCAATGTTTTTATGTGGTTAAAATTGGCACAACAACCTAATTTGTCAAAATGGATGCTACACTCTCTTTCTCTGTATGCCTCTTTCACCTGAAGCATAACATTTAGCTTTATATTTCTTGGACTGAAATATAGGTCTGCGAACCCCAGATCCATAACCCCCCCTTTAATAAAATTGAGCCACGGATCGCCGAAGCATAATCCAGGGAAAGGCAGTCTTCCAATACATCTTTTGAGAGTGACACCACCTTTCTTCCCCAAATTCTCATCTAGAGTAGCAAAGGATCCCGCTTAATCGTGTACTCCTGTGAGTACAGTCCGATCTGAGTGGCACAAAAAAAAGAAGGGGTAGCAGGGGAGACTGCAAGAATTCTTCTTAAAACTTGTTCTCAACCTTCTGGAGTGGGCCAGCACCTTTGATACCCCCACACCCAGCTCCATACGAAGCTATGGCAATGTACTTAATGCTAATCATCTTGGCGACAGCTTATTTCTTATCCGTTGCGCAAAGGTAAATACCACTTCCAAGGCTCTTTGGGACTGAATAACCCTGTCGTAAAAAAGGCTATGGCAGGTTAAACTGTTATCTTAAGAATTTCCGTACTGCCCAAATGGAATGGAAAGTTTGGGTTTTAACATTTTTTAGGGCAATGCTCATAGTTAAGGATTTACTAAGATTGTTTTTTAAACTCAAGCCCCCCTAGAGAACTACTTAAAAAAAATCTAAAAAACATTGTAACCAATTGGCGTGTCAAGACATAAGAACCATGTCATCGGCGAACAATAAAACGGGCAGGGCACTTGACTACACTTTGGGGAGATCTTTCCCTGCTTTGCTGAAGCCCACTTCAAAGTGATTGATAAAAATCAGTAACGGTAAGGGGGCCATCACTCATCCCTGTCTGACCTCCATAGAGGATTTGATTACAGGGGAAAGTCCACCCTCAGTTCCAAACCTGACTCTAATCAATCAGTCCCAATGCATCCACTGCAACAAACCGATTATGGCCTGGTCAATTTTCATCCTTGCCATAATTCCCCAGAGCTTAGGTCTACTAACCGTGTAAAAGGCTGAGGAGTTGTCCATAAATGCTGGATGAATGGACATACTTGTCAATAACCAGCTGAAAGTTCAAGCATTGCCCAACTGTTCCCAGCCAAGGACAAAATCCATACTGGTTTCTGGATAAGGATTCGGTTTCCGCCAACCAATCCTCAAGCTTACCTGCTATAATTCTACCGATAATCCTGAGGGAGCTCTCTAGAAGGGAAATTGGTTAGGAGCAGTAAGGGGCATGTTTGTCCTCTTTCTTGAAGATAGCAACCACTACTGCCTCCTTCCACATATGTCTAAGATCCCCCTAATGGCAGTTTTAAAAACTTTAGTTAAAATCGGGGGACACAGTCTGATGTTATCTTTCTAAGAGCCCTAAGGGTACACCATCATTGCTGGGAGCTTTCCCCGCTGGACTCTACCTAAGAGCAACAATGACATCCTTGACTACAATAGAAACGCAGAGGTTGGAGTACAGCTCCTGGTTACCGTAAACTATCCCTTCATCCTCTTGATTGTCCAGGTTTAAAAAACTACTGTAGTGAGCAACCTACGCCTTCACTGGAATAACAGTAGTCATACAGGGTTACTCAAATATTGTACAAAAAAGCCATTTAACAAGCTTTCTAAACAATGCAGACTCCTTCAATGCAGAAGCTCATGACAGCTCCTCCCAAGCTTCTTCCTTAGCATAGATTTATACCTTCTGGCATTCAATTTTGAATGTGATTTAGTAGAAAGGGTCAGTTTCAGTTTCTTATGGGACAATATGGGTCAAACCAGGCTATGGGGAACTGATGTTTTGAGACTTTAGACTGCCTCAGTCTAATGTCAACCGCAGAACGTGCACTGCTAATAGCATTGGAGATGTTTCTGGTGTCTCCTCCTCCTAGGTGTGTACTGAGATAGCTTCTCTGTTCTCACACACATGTTTGCCTTGAAAGGCGTCTATGTCCACCCTCTCCCATTTTATCCGGACACGTTCATTGGGTGAGTAAGAGGGAACCAGGTACTCCTGCTATCCCTTATGCCCTGTCAATATAAGGTCCAGAACTAAGGTAAGAGGAATTACTCCTCTTCGTGTTATTAATAGGCCTGGGTAAATATGTTATTATGCTGGAGCATTTAGAGTCATTTCAGTAATTACTCATTACTCTTGAGTGATGCAAAATTACTAGATTATCCAGGTTGAGTAATTAGGAGTGATCTGGGGCAAAATTCCTCCCACAGGAGCCCAGGAAGAACGAACTAGGATAGAGTGACCGGCTGCTGGCCAATGCTGTTAGTGTCCAGTAGCATTTAGTGCTATTTCCTTAGGGTATTTGGGCAAAATATTGAATACAAAATATTGTGGCATATAAATATTGTGTCATGAATATCGTGATACATAACTATCATTGTTTTTAATATCATTGTAAAAAATAGTGTTTTACGAGCTGGTGGATGCTCCTTCCGCTTCTTGGCTCCAAAACTCTGGAACTCTCTCCAGGTGCACACCTGTAGTATTAACAACTACAGGGGTTTTCGCAAACCCATTAAAGCTTATATTTTCCCTACATTATAGGCCTTGCTATCCTTCAGTATCCCTCCAACTTCTGCTATGTTAGCGCTGGGACGCCCCTTTGCTGGGGCAGCTGTGCGCTTTATGAAACCTGCAACATAACATAACATGTGTTGTTTAAAATATCAATGAATTTATTATCGATGTAGTTTATATCATTGGCAATAATATCGTTTTTAGTGGGAAATAGTGTGCTATATATTGTATTCATCAACCTATATGTTGTTTTTTATATTAATGTTTAAATATGTATTTTATATGTAGAAATATATATTTTGTTAGGAGTGGAATGTTATGTTTGAAGGGGATAAGGGTTGGAAGTATTTTAAAAATAATGTAGTAGTGCATATTTTTGATGTTCCTTTAAAGAAAATAATTTTTTTTTTTTTTAGGAGTGGGATGTTGGGGTTGTAGGGGATAAAGGCGGGGAGATTTTTAAATATTATTTTTAAATATATATTCAGTATTAAATATGTATAAATATTGAATATTTTTAAATAAATTGTATATATTTCTAAAAAGTTTCAATATTTATAATTTATTTTTACACATGGCCGCAGTCCCTCCAAGCATATTAGGAGTTTCCTCTATGCCAGGGTTTTCATGGCAGTTTCTCTTCCATGAAAACCCTGACAGAAAGGAAATGTGGATGCACACGGGAGGCACAACATGTGCCCCCCCCTGTGTGCATGCACACAAGTTCCTGTACGGCATGGACTTTTCTGTCAATGCTGTGCAGGAAATGCTTTTACGTTCCCATTGCGTTGCCCATTTTTAGAGGCACCTCCGTGGGAACGCCTGTCAGACAGGAGGAAACTACTAAAAAGGCGGGTAGTCTGCCTAAGGCTTTGGCAGTGCAGCGGTGAGGAGCACCTGGCACTGCACTGCCAAAGTCGTAACCAGGCCCTCTGTGCTTCACACCTTTCCTGAGTTTGTTTATATGGGAGAGGGAATACTAAATCCTGCCCCTTTGCTGTGCAAAACCTTCTCTGAGTTAGTGCATATTGGAGTCGGAATATTATTTGTTACCCTTCTAGTGTCCAACAGCTTACCCGGGTTAGTTTATATTGGAGTGGGAATAGTAAATGTTGCCCCTTCAGTGCCCAATACCTTCTTTAGATAGTTTATATTGGAGTGGGAATGGTACATGCTATCCTTTTGTTCATCACCTCTCCTGACTTAGTTTATATTGGAGTGGGAGTAGTAAATTGAATCCTTTTAGTGCCCGAACACCTTCCCTGAGTTAAGTTCTATTGGAGTGGGAATAGTAAATGGAACACTTTTAGTTCCCAACACCTTCCCTCAGCTAAGTGATAGTGCAGTGTGTATAGTGGTTGTTAACCATTACATGTTATTAATATGTATTTAGTTTGTAGTGAAGTGGGAATAGTATGTGTTATGTTTCTAGTGTGAAATACTTTGTAACAGTTGTGCTTTGTATTGGTGTGGTAACATAAAGTTTTATTTGTTTCACTCTTTTATTTAGTAGTATTTAAATATATGTATTATATAAAAAAAGTAGTCAATGTTTATGTAAACACATAACAACATCTTGAATTAGTTGTAAAACAAATACAGAAATTAATAGTTTTGATAATATTTTCCATTATATATATTTCAATTTTCTGAAACATTGTACATTTTTTTATATGTGTGAAACAGTTCTTTATATATATTGTAAGTGTTATTTATCATAAATATTATTACTAGATATTAGATCTTTTTTATGTTATAATATTACTTAATATATACTTCACAATTTTTGTAGTGCTTTTTACAACATTTTGTAGATTTGTAATATTATTTAAATTTTTTATTATGTTCTTAAACATTTTAATAACATTTTTGCTATTTATTCCTCTTCATTTCTACCGCTGACTATATTTAGCACTCTCTTGGTGTTATTTTGGGTCATTTCTGGAAGGAAAAAGACGCTGTTAAGTTCTGCTCTTCATTGGTAAAGGTAAGCACATTTGTACTTTTTTTTTTAGGTGTTTGTGCAGTTTGGGGGATGAAGTAAATTTGTGTAAATGTTGTGTGCGTTGTTATTGCTAATTTTTTTTATGTTTTATTGGGTTCTAATGTAATTTTGTACTGTGTTGTTTTATCAAGTTGTTTGGGAATGGAAAGTAATTTGGGCTTGATTATGGGTTAAGTGGTCTTACTGGGCTACCACCACCAGCCCATTGGCCGCCCCGCTCCCGCCACCCAGCTGACCCGCCCACCCGGCTCCTTACTTAAGGGGTCCGCGGGGTCAGCCAGGGAGTGACCACTGCGCCTTTCACGAGGCCGGGTCACCCCCCTGCTTCCCACGCCTGCCGCTGCTGCTACCTGCCTCCTGCCGGACTCCTGATTGCTGCAGAGCGACCCAGCCGCCGCTGGGCCGCCCGGATCTCCCCCGCCTCCCACGCTTGACCCAGGGACACCGCCTGCCGCCCAGAGGTTCCCGCCGCTGCCCCCCTGCGGCCCCGCCCACCACCAGCCCATTGGCCACCCCGCTCCCGCCACCCAGCTGACCCGCCCACCCGGCTCCTTACTTAAGGGGTCCGCGGGGTCAGCCAGGGAGTGACCACTGCGCCTTTCACGAGGCCGGGTCACCCCCCTGCTTCCCACGCCTGCCGCTGCTGCTACCTGCCTCCTGCCGGACTCCTGATTGCTGCAGAGCGACCCAGCCGCCGCTGGGCGCCCGGATCTCCCCCGCCTCCCACGCTTGACCCAGGGACACCGCCTGCCGCCCAGAGGTTCCCGCCGCTGCCCCCCTGCGGCCCCGCCCACCACCAGCCAATTGGCCGCCCCGCTCCCGCCACCCAGCTGATCCGCCCACCCGGCTCCTTACTTATGACGCCCCCAGAGCGACCACGCAGCGGACGCGCGCAGCGGGAGCACCGAATGAGCGCCGAAGGTGCGCCAAAGGTAAGCCCGTCTGCGCCCGTCCGCACCTGGACCGCACCCAGTGCCAGGACCACTGGCCCCCACCGACGGAAGCCGACCCGACGGACCTACGACGCCAACGAACTCAACGCACTCAACACCGGCTGAACCCCGGGCTGCTACCGAGCCACACCGAGACGCACCCACGGACCCTTCAGCTGCCACTCCTGCAAGTTCACCTGCAACTGGACCCACGCCACACCAGCACCCACCAAGCCGAACTCCAGCAGCACCCACCTGAAGTGCATCCTGCTCAACACCCGCTCCGTCCACAGACACGCCATCGAGCTCTGGAACCTGCTCGACACCACAGCCCCAGACGTCGCCTTCCTCACGGAAACCTGGATGAACGCCTCCTCAGCGCCCAACATCGCCATCGCCATCCCAGAGGGCTACAAGATCATCCGGAGAGACCGCGTCAACCAGACAGGAGGAGGCATCGCCATCATCCACAGGAACACCATCCGCATCATGACCGACACCGACGATACCCTCGCACCCGCCGAACACCTGCACTTCCAGATCCACGTCAACCCCAAGACCACCCTCAGAGGCACCCTCATCTACAGACCCCCGGGACCACGCACACAATTCAGCGAAGACATCGCCGACTTCATCAGCTCACACGCCCTCCCCTCCGCCGACTACATCCTCCTCAGGGACCTCAACTTCCACCTGGAGAATAACAACGACCGCAACACCACCACCCTGCTGGACAACCTCTCCAACCTCGGGCTCAAGCAACTGGTGACCACCCCCACCCACTACGCCGGACACACACTCGACCCGGTCTTCTCTTCCAGCAAGGACATTGCCTTCAGCCACGCCACGGGACTCCACTGGACGGACCACAGCTGCGTCCACTTCAGCTTCAGAAGGACCACGGTCCACCATCACCAGCAACAGGTTCCCCGCAGAAGCTGGAACAAGATCACTGCAGACCAGCTCGCCGCTTCCCTGAGCAAGAACCCTCCCACCAGCACAACGAACCCGAGCCAAGCGGCCACCAACCTCACGAAATGGATCACCGTCTGCGCAGACGACCTCGACCCTCTGAAGACCCCGCCGAGCAGACCCGGCAGCAAGAGAGCCCCATGGTTTAACGACGAACTCAAGAGCTCCAAGAAGAACTGCAGAGCACTCGAGAAAACCTGGCGCAGAGACCCAACATCGGACAACATGACTGCCCTCAAGCTCGCCACCCGAAAACACCACCAACTGATCCACGCCACCAAGAAAACTGCATTCAAGGAACGACTGGACATCAACGCACACAACAGCAAGGAACTCTTCAACATCGTGAAAGAGCTCTCCAACCCCAACGCCGGAAACAATGACATCACCCCTTCGCAAGACCTCTGCAACTCCCTCGCCTCCTACTTCCACAACAAGATCGCAGACATACACAACAGCTTCAGCACCCAACCGACGCACGCCACGACCGAACCAGCGCCCCCCACCACCACCCTCCGCGCCTGGACCCAGACCAGCACCGAAGACACCATCCGCACGATGAACTCCATCCACTCCGGATCTCTGACCGACCCCTGCCCTCACCACGTTTTCAACAAGGCCGACGCTGTCATCGCACCCCACCTGCGGGACATCATCAACACCTCCTTCGACACCGCCACCTTCCCGGAGAGCTGGAAGCACGCCGAACTCAGCGCTCTACTTAAGAAACCATCAGCCGACCCCACCGACCTCAAGAACTACCGCCCCATCTCGCTGCTCCCGTTTCCGGCAAAAGTCATCGAGAAGACCGTCAACAAGCAACTGGCCACCTTCCTCGAGACGAACAGCTCCCTCGACCTCTCGCAGTCTGGCTTCCGGGCCAACCACAGCACCGAGACCGCCCTGATCGCAGCTACCGATGACATCCGAGCCCTGCTCGACAACGGAGAAACAGCGGCCCTCATCCTCCTGGACCTCTCCACGGCCTTCGACACTGTCTGCCACCGTACCCTAGTACAGCGCCTCAGCAACGTCGGAATCCAGGAGAAGGCTCTGGAGTGGATCATCTCCTTCCTCGCCGGAAGGACACAGAGAGTCCGCCTCCCCCGTTCAGATCGGAGGCCACCGAAGTCATCTGCGGCGTCCCTCAAGGCTCCTCGCTCAGCCCAACACTCTTCAACGTCTACATGAGCCCCCTCGCAGCCATTGCACGCCAGCACAACCTCAACATCATCTCCTACGCCGACGACACCCAGCTGATCCTCTCCCTCACCAACGACCCCGCCACCGCCAGAGCCAACCTGCACGAAGGGATGACAGACGTAGCCAAATGGATGTCGAGCAGCCGCCTGAAACTGAACTCGGACAAGACGGAAGTCCTCATCCTGGGATCATCACCCTCCACCTGGGACGACTCCTGTTGGCCCCCAGCCCTGGGCAGCGCACCCAAACCCACAGACCACGCAAGCAACCTGGGCTTCATCCTGGACTCCTCCCTCTCCATGACCAGACAAGTCAACGCCGTCTCCTCGTCGTGCTTCAACATCCTACGCATGCTACGTAAGATCTTCCGATGGATCCCCACCGAGACCAGGAAGACGGTCACCCAAGCCCTCGTCACCAGCCGTCTGGACTACGGCAACTCCCTCTACGCCAGAACCACCGCCAAACTCCAGAAGAGACTCCAGCGGATCCAGAACACCTCAGCACGACTCATCCTGGACATCCCCCGCCGCAGCCACATCTCCGGACACCTGAGAGACCTGCACTGACTCCCGGTCAACAAGAGAATCACCTTCCGGCTCCTCACCCACGCACACAAAGCCCTACACAACCAAGGCCCAGGATACCTCAACAGCCGCCTCAACTTCTACGCTCCCAAACGCCAGCTTCGATCGACCAGCCACGCCCTCGCCGCCGTCCCCCGCATCCGAAGAGCCACCACGGGAGGAAGGTCCTTCTCCTACCTGGCCGCCAAGACTTGGAACTCCCTCCCGACCCACCTCCGCCTGACCCAAGACCACCTGGCCTTCAGGAAGCAGCTCAAGACCTGGCTGTTCGAGCAGTAGCGGACCCCCCCCCCCTAGCGCCTTGAGACCCCCCGGGTGAGTAGTGCGCTATACAAATGATTTGATTGATTGATTGCTGTACTCCTGTGGTGGCGGTACCTAGAAAAATGCTGTAGCAGCGGTCTCTTGCTTGCCAATGTACGATGTGACCGCTGGTCCCACTGCAGTCACCGCAGTGTATATTTTTTCATATATGTCGATGCTGTTGTGTATAGTTTATAACATGAAATAAAAGGCAACAAAAAACGAAGTGTGAGAGCAAAGAGTTATGCACAGAAACAAAAAAAACAAGACAAGTCAGTCCTTGCTTGTTTTCTTTTTTATTCGGTTCAACTTCAAAGATTACAGACAAGCCCAGCGAACGCGTTTCTCCTAGTCATAGGCTTTCTCAAGGCTGCAAGCATGCAAGGAACATGTGTAAATCTACACTCCTATACAAATATAATATATAATATACTCAAAGATAAATGTTTTTATGTTGTCAAGGAAATGAAAGCTCACCACTATTAACCAAACAAGTATACACTTCTACACAAATCATGTTCTTGATGAGCCAACAGGCAATCTTAAAAAACAGAGTAGGGACCTAAAAAAAATACGTAAGAGAACAATTCAAAGGCGACTTTTGTACAAATAGTGTATCAAAAACATTTGAAATCATACATTAGACCTATTGCACATTAATATTTCAAGGAAAACACATGGGGTCAAGTAAAGAGGGAGAAAAAAACATACAATTATTTAACAACAAACAGTAAAGACCTCATCTTCAACAATGCATTTATGTACAGACCGGAGAGGGATAGCTTAAAGCAAGCACAAGACACACAAGACAAACATCTCAGTTGGTTGAAAACAATATATATATTGGTGGACAGATACCTCAATATTGTTCAGACAAAGATTCAGAGAAAGCCGTTGAGGTTTTATGTATCATCTACAAAGCAAGAAAGGAGGAAGGATGTAAGTGAGATCACAGACAAGGAATATGAAACATGTAGCTAAAGCAAGTTCCATAGCCCCAAAAAACAGAAAGAAAAGAGAAAGGGAAACATGAAATGATTGGTGTATTGGGAAGCAGTCACTAAGATAGACACAAATTGCAATCCACCATAACTCAAGGTGCAACATAAACACAATAGTCAAATTCTTACCAGCATCATCTATAACTGTGCTCTAATAGCATCTCAGTATGACACTGTATCCTCAAAAACATAACCAGCATTCATAGTACACTAAACCATAAAGGGCAAACACTTTGTATGTAATATGGTTTATACAGTAGACCCATGGACTCCACTATTTATTACTTTTAACGGCATATAAAGGGGAGAACTAAACCAGTCCATTCAACAAAACGTGTCTCCCAAATGCACAATTATCAATAAAAAACACAAGCCCAATCCAATTTACCACAAAATCCATCATGAAAGTGACTCAAAACACACTAAAAGTTAAAACAACAGAGATTTATAATACCTAATATAAATGTCTTTAACTATTGGATCCTGGTATGGAGATGGTGAATGAGTAAGGTATCAGAATACCAAAGATGTTGAGTTTAAGAGAAGCAAAAAGTATCAAATTATTGCTAAACAAGCCAGGAAAACAAAAGAAGAAAGTTACGTCTCATTGAGACATCAAGTACTGTTGTTTCAATGTAGTGCAGACTCTGTCATACAACAGGACAATAGAACACTAGAGCATATGCAGCATGCCCCAACCAGAGATAGAACAATCAATTGACAAAATAGGATGGTTAGTTATGCCAGCCATGTCATGCATTCAGCTTTCTTTCAAAAACAAGCACGAGATGCAGTCGTTTTTCTACAAAAGTTACCACCATAAACTTTGAATCAGATGTAATTTTAAAACACATGAATAGCACCTACAAGTGAGACAATATCCTTTTCCTGAACCAACCATTGGACGCAGCATCAAGCATCACTACCAAAGCCATGCAGTGCACGTGAACGTTAAATGCTGCAGCAGCTTACAGCAATTATCCTGCAACCCATGCATGAGTAATAAAACATGTAACTGTGTAAGCCAATGCTAGTGGCCCCACTTATTTCGGGACTTTAATATATTCTATACGGGAACCCACATGAACTTACCTCGTGTTCGGCAAAAATAAACTACCAGGACCCCGGTGTCTTATTTCGAATACGTAGCAATCTTGTCTTCCTACACAACATGCTTTAAGTAATAATAAGTCATGCCCACAATCATCTCTAGAACGTAACTTTAACTATAAAGTGCACATGTGACAACGCAATAACTCTTACTAGGGCCACCGTGGTAGGGTATCAATGGTAACCTATTCAAGCGACTGTAAAGAAGCATTTTAATGGGCCCAAACTTTAAGAAGCAAGCACAGATAAGAAGCCATATTAATGGGTGTTTTACCTTAGTGGTATACCAGAGGCGCATGGGCAAGTGTTATAGTAGGCATATAACGTGCGATTCGTCCCCACCATACTTTGACTCCCTTTTGGCCCACCACAAAAAAGGCACCATACAAAGTGTCTGGTCTTCACTGCGTAGTCTTTATTAATTCATAGATAACACTCTCTTTATTTGTTGATGCATTGTCAACATTCAACCAACTTTAATAACCAATCCAACACACATTGAAACATTGGGTTGTGCAATATTCGTTTGCACCACAGGTTACAATTGTATTTCCAATACAGGATCTCCAGAGCCACCTTGGATATGGGTTGTACCAGCAGGCCACAACCCATCTCCACTCAAATTGCTTGTTCCAAGCACCGGCATCTCGGGTAGGGCCGCAGAGTCCAGGACCACCAGCAGGACGGCCCCCTCTCCCGCCAGCCCGGAGCCCTATTGACTGCCCTCCCTGTTCCAGGATGAGCCAGTCCCAGCCAAAAAAAGGAGTCCCCGCCATTTTCTTGCCCGGGACCCGGCCAGTTTTACCTTTAACAACAGGGATGGGTGGGTGGGCAACTTGCTTCTAGCTGCGACCCGCGGCACCCGAGGCAAGAGGACAAAGAGGGCTTCTCCCTCGTGCTCATTCCTCTTATTCTTTACCCTGGGGGAGGCTGCCTACGCCCATCGGTGACGCAATAAGGGTTCGCCCTACCTCCTCATGTTTCCTGTTGACCACTCCCCTGTGCCTCTTTCTAGCCGCCTCTCACACTAAATGCCACTAAAGGCCCCCCTCCCCTAGACGCGGGGGATCTCATAGTAGGCATATAACGTGCAATTCGTCCCCACCATACTTTGCCTCCCTTTTGGCCCACACAAAAAAGGCACCATACAAAGTGTCTGGTCTTCACTGCGTAGTCTTTATTAATTCTCAGATAATGCTCTCTTTATTTGTTGATGCATTGTCAACATTCAACCAACTTTAATAACCAATCCAACACACATTGATACATTGGGTTGTGCAATATTCGTTTGCACCACAGGTTACAATTGTATTTCCAATACAGGATCTCCAGAGCCACCTTGGATATGGGTTGTATCAGCAGGCCACAACCCATCTCCACTCAAACTGCTTGTTCCAAGCACCGGCATCTCGGGTAGGGCCGGAGAGTCCAGGACCACCAGCAGGACGGCCCCCTCTCCCGCCAGCCCGGAGCCCTATTGACTGCGCTCCCTGTTCCAGGATGAGCCAGTCCCAGCCAAAAAAAGGAGTCCCCGCCATTTTCTTGCCCGGGACCCCGCCACAGGGCGAGGAGCCAACTGGCGCTCTCGACCTGCCCCCCAGCAGCTACTTCCCTTCCACATCCGGCGCTACGCCCCCCAATATATTGTAAATGAATGATTTGCCTTTTGCTAATCGATTACCTTTTTGCCCCTTAAACTAAGCAGTGGCATCACGACTACCTTAGAAACATTATTCCACCAGGTAACATGTGTGCCATTGATCCAGACCCTCTCGGCCCCCTGTATGGCGCTTCTCGGCCACCGTACCCATACCCGACCTTTGCTTGATATTGGTGCCGAATAACTGAATGAGGCCTGCAGGACAGAGTACCTAGCCTATGTCACGACAAACGCCCATATGTATCATGAACTTAGCACTGCTAAAACTATTTACTATTGCGGAATTGAACGCACTATCTAAATCAGATGTATATTGCCAATGAAGTGCAGGTAGTATGCTCAGCTCACTATGGCATATTCAATGACCAGACACATAGCAACCGTTAAAGTACTACCACACCGAACACAAACTCCTCCATTCTTGTGTGCGGTACTGAATGTTGGCTATCCTGGATGTTCTGCCAGTTGCCATCTGGAGATCATGTTACCGTCATATCCGTGCAGTACGCCTCCCACCATCACATGGAGAAAAAGAAAACAAGCAGTCAGTGTTAGGTAGTGTACTCCTTTGAAGGCGCACTTATAAATACATAATAGAAAGTACATTTTTTAACAATCCCTGAGCAGCTCCACGTCCCGAAAGCTGTAGTTATCGTACCCTCTGAAGCAGCTCATCCCCCAGCGTGAGCTATGTAAAAACCTCCTCTGCATTACCCGACCCATTCTTAAATCGCTCTTTAAAAGCACCCCTCTGCCTGTTTGGAATGCCTTAATCCCTGCAATAATTGCGCCTCCCGCATGGCAGCTAATAAGTTATGGATTCCAGCCCTGCCAGTGGGCCCAAGTCTAACCCGCCAAAGTCACATGTAAGACATTCCACCTTTCGTCAGGCCGCCCCTAGGCTCCATATAACCTCAGCTGGCAACATCAGCCATACCCCCATAACAACCTGGCACCCTGGTGCCATTGGACACGTTTCAGCTATGCTGCATAGCTTTTATTACTTGTCAATAACACCATCTTTATTTGTTATTAAACCGCCAACTTTTGACCAATATTATTAACCATCAAAATACCATTACTGAACATAAGGAGGCGCAGTATCCATCTGCGCCACAGGTTACCATGTATTTACAATTCGTCAGCTCTAGATCCACTCGAGGCGTGTTGTACCAGCAGGACACAACCCAACCCCTTACCACTTAATACCATTACTGAACATAAGGAGGCGCAGTTTCCATCTGCGCCACAGGCTACCATGTATTTACAATTTGTCAGCTCTAGATCCACTCGAGGCGTGTTGTACCAGCAGGACACAACCCAACCCCTTACCACTTCGTCCATATGAGATACCATGTTGCTTCATCCAAGCACCAGCTACTAGGGTAGGGCCGGAGAGTCCAGGACCACCAGCGGGACGGCCCCCTCTCCCGCCAGCCCAGAGCCCCAATGACTGCCTCCCTGTTGCAAGGTCAGGCAGTTCTGCACTTTGCCCACCGAATGTTAGTTGTGTTGAACACCGTTAGCCTTTACTAAAAACTATTGACACGTAAGAGGCAAGAAAACTGTGGCCCTCGACCAAAGCAAACCTAATGATGGTTGATTTGGTAGCTATTCACATCTCCCTGGTATTATGCCACACGATAAATCACCACCCATTATGGGATGCACTTTAAAATGCCCTGGCCCACTCTGTGATAATTGTGTCGCATACTACCAGTCCTCCCCAGAGACTGCCGATGCATAAAAGGAAATGAGAAACTCTGTATCTAAATATTTAGCCATCCATTGTTTCCTTCCCCAAATCCTCCGAAAGACTGCTGTAGTTGAAAGGAAAAGAGAAGCACTGCATAAAATTATTTGGCAATTAGGCAAAACCCAATGATTCTCCACCTTGTATTGGGATGATCTTGGAGCTCCTTGCAAGGAAAAAGAAGTGCTGCATAGCAGCGGTTGGCAATTATGCAAGCCCCAATGAATCTCCACATTTTTATTTATTTATTTATTTTTTGTGGGATGAGCTTCCAAATTGAGTACCTTCCAAAAGCTCACTCCATGCACCTTTTGTTGCACCCCCCCAGATCTCGCTAAAGACTTACTGGCACAATTCTCCACATTGCCTGCAGATTATGTCACAAATGAATATCAGGTATTATGTCACTGATATATCTCCACCCGATGTTGGGATGAGTTTTTAAACTGACTCTGTAACCTCTTTAATACCTTAGTGAGCTAATGAAATGTTTAAGCCTATGGCAGTGTACCCTGGGGAAATGGTCTAGACATTGGCTAGTTCCATAATCACAAATGAATATCAGGTATTATGTCACCAATATATCTCCACCCGATGTTGGGATGAGTTTTGAAACTGACTCTGAGCCTCTTTAATACCTTAGCGAGCTAATGAAATGCATAAGCCCATGGCAGTGTACCCTGTGGAAATGGACTAGACATTGGCTAGTTCCATAATCACAAATGAATATCAGGTATTATGTCACCAATATATCTCCACCCGATGTTGGGATGAGTTTTGAAACTGACTCTGAGCCTCTTTAATACCTTAGCGAGCTAATGAAATGCATAAGCCCATGGCAGTGTACCCTGTGGAAATGGACTAGACATTGGCTAGCTCCCTTTATGACGCACACCAACAACGGCGATGCCCCTGCGCCACCACCTGTTGGCTACCTCCGCACCCTAGGTGACTGTGATTACAATGCAATTAAGCCTGCCATCCATTTACATTTATTGCCCCAACGAACCTGCAGATGTGCCCATCTCTATGCATCCCCATACCATAGTCGGCTACACAATTCTTTCGTAATAGTATTTTGTGTTTTGTAACTGCAACCAGATAACCCCACATGAACTAATACTGAAATGGAACCTGAAAAAACGGCAGGCTATGACCCTCACCTTTGTAATAATTATCAGATTTTTCACGAACCCACAGTGACTCAGTTTCTCAGACTCTGTATTAATAAATCATCTGCCATCATATTGATTGCAACAAACAGACAACCTTTAAGATCCGGCATGAATGAGCAGGTTAGCGTGATTGTTTTGATGTCATGGACATTCCCTAAAGGGATTCCTTTACTCCGGTTATGGCTTTAATTTCTATGGCAACAATTACACATCTTCTTAGCGATAGCCCTTCAAAGATCAAGCCATAATCACTGACCGGCACTCCTAAATAATCATGAAACAAATGCAGTTACACACATGTTCCTTCCATCACTACCGCTGTGTTTAACTACTGATATAGCCAGCAATACCCCAGAGCAACACCGCCCACAGTATGCAAGGAGGAAACGCCTGCCCTTCCTACTGCAGCTTGTGTACCATGTAACAAGGAGAGATCCAGAATGCAGTCTGGTCTTCTGTGGTAGCTATTGATATTCCCCTCATGTGTATGAGTCCCGCTGAGGCAGCTTCCCGAGCCTCCGCGCTGACTCACCCAAATACTTCACATGCCTTCCAAAAAGACTGTGTACCGGCTAACGAGGCGTTGCTGGGTTTTCACCCTTTCCTTGAGTCCCTGCATGGTCATTCTGCATAGTAATGTACAACGGCAAGCTGGAAATGACCAGCAACACGACTGCGCATAGGCTCCATCCAAACAAACCCCGCCCAGCGTGACGGCTTGTGTTTGGTACTCTTTTGTAACATGCACAGACTGCTTCTAGCTGCGACCCGCGGCGCCCGAGGCAAGAGGACAAAGAGTGCTTCTCCCTCCTGCTCATTCCTCTTATTCTTTACCCTGGGGGAGGCTGCCTACGCCCATCGGTGACGCAATAAGGATTCGCCCTACCTCTTGATGTTTCCTGTTGACCACTCCCCTGTGCCTCTTTCTAGCCGCCTCTCGCACTAAATGCCACTAAAGGCCCCCCTCCCCTAGATGCGGGGGGGGGGCCTCTCAAGATTGTACCACCCTGAGCACCCACTTCGCGTGAGTAGTGCAATTTACATAAACAGTTGGTCCACTGCTTTCTGGAGATTTTATATACACCATAGAATAAGACACGCTGCCAATGAAGAGAAGAGTTAGTTAGGGGGAGAGAAGTTAGCCTAACGGCTAAGGCGCTCGACCTCGGACCTGGGGATCTGGGTTCGAGTCTCGGTAACGATACCAAAACCTCCTGTGATTCTGGGCAAATCACTTATTTTCCCCGTGCCTAAAAATGAAAGAGTGTGTCCTCATGTAAAACATAACTTGTGCTATGTAAAGCGCTCTGATACCTGATTTGGTTCGGGTCTAGTTCGCGCTATATAAAACTCTTCAAAAAAAAAAAATGAAAGACAGCGTTCCTGACCAGAATCAGATTTGGCAAAAACACAGGCGATGCAACCTTGCAAGCCAGAGTCATCAATATTGATAAAAAAACAAGGCACACTGTTATTAGCTGCCACAGAGTCATAAGCAAAGTAGCAACTTTACTACTAAGGGGCACAGTGTGCCCAGTATGGTAATGAACATTGACACTATCATGCCATAAGACACTTCTCTTATATAAGCACATCACTGTGGATAGCCCAAAGATTGAAGTAAAAGGGAGTCTGTCATATTTGTGTAGCAAAACTAGCCATCTGTCACAGAGATTAATGAACCACTGCTAAGTAAGGGGGACCAGTCAATACAAATAAGGCAGTTTCTCAGTATTTTATGGATCAAGACTGAACGGGGCATTGAACAGATGCATATAATAGTGTAAAACAAGGGGAAATTCCATCATGTTTGGATGTAATGCAAGCCAGAAGACACTAGGGGGTTGATTATGATGTCATTTGGAAAACATTCCAACCGAATCGATCTCAGAATGTTTTCCGACCAAATCGGATCCGGGGAGTCCGACCGACCGATTACCATGTAACCGATGCTTCCATAAATGATTCTGTCGGAAGCGGTGGCTGGGGAAAATCCTGCACCCTCTGGTGCCTGCCACACTGTGCATGGTTGCAAAGACGGGACCCTTGGGTACCCCCACGGGACCTTTTCGGAAGGCCCGCACACAATTCAGCTCAGAAGGACTTTCTGAATGCCATCCTGTTCGGATCCGGACAGATTCACAAAGTCCAAACATTGTAATCGGTCGTTCAGAAAGGTTTCCAAATCGGTTGGAAAAAAGGCTTCCGGATCCAAGTTGACAGACCCGAATCTGATTCAGAGCCTTTCAGAAAGGCATCTTACTCTACCCCTGAGTATAACAAACCCTTGCAAAGCAAAGGCAAATGTCACTGTTCATAAATCTTTTACATCTCCCCTATGTGATGCATAAGAAATCAAAGAAAATGGTGCAGTTTGTTATCTGAATTAAGTCCCAGCCTAACAGATCTCAAGCTGCAAATCACTTTACTTCCAATTGCTAAAGATACAGTTTCCAGACACCACCCCTTCTGTCCGGTAGTGCTATGTTAATCCCATGAAACCTGAAGTTGATTCTGTTTGCCCCACTTCCACTTACATGTGAGACCAGAGAGTAAGAGGTGTTGCTCTTAATACATGCTCAATGATGTTCTTGTATGCAGATCCTCAATTGGCGTGTAGTACGGCCAATCTAAATCTTGTCACAAGCACAAATAATAACAGAGATCACAAAACAGGATCAGCAGCTAATGTAATTGCGCATCTCATATTTCTTCTCAGTGTTATGCATAACCTCTTTAGTTTTATTCCAACCTGTATGGCACACATTGCAGTCTCCACAAGTATAAAAACCCATTGGTCATCTGAGGCAGGTAAGTGGTTCTTCACTTTTGGTAAGGTGTAACTAGGACACAGTAGCTCTCTGACAGTTTTACTTCTTTTGTATGTTACAGGTGGTTTGTTTGAGACCAGATCACTAACTCCTGAACCCCCTTTTAACAGTGCCCAGTGATCGTTCAGAATCTTAAAAACCTCGTAGTTGAGCCTGGAGTGAGTAGTAATTAAGTGTGGGCAGTGATCTCGGCTCCGCTGACGGGATTAGCGGAGTCTGCCAACTCCGCGGCTAAGCTTGGAGCGCGGAATTCAGCAAACAACTCCATCACCGCAGTGTAGTGGAGTCCACCGCTAGTTACAGGGTATGCCCTAATTTAGTATGCAGCGCATGTGGCATGCAGTTACAGGGTATGCCCTAATTTAGTATGCAGCGCATGTGACATGCATTTACTGTTAACACGTGGGACTTGGAGAAAGAAGGATTCTGATATGCCTGTGATATACTGCCTCCTGTTGACGTAACATGAAATGCCTGCTTTTTCTTAACCCCTGTGAAATCAAGGCATTTGGACCAGAGGCGCGTATTTCTTTTTTTCAGGATTTATGAGGGATGCACGGTCACGTTCACTTGTAGTAGATTGCACACAATACGTTTCCGTTCGATTGAAGAGTGTGAGCTACCTGGCTAGTACTTTTACCTGAAAAGAGTAAAAGCAGGTCCCATTGGCGGGGTGAACCTTGGGCGAGCCAGAGTGTCCGAGAAAATCATTTCCGATCATGGACCAGTGGTGCAGGGATCCAGGGATGATTCAGAAAAGGGGGTGGTGATGAACAGAGTGTCTGAATTAAGCAGACCACTCTTACCCAGTCCAAAGACCGGCTTGCTTGAATCCTGATGGAGCAGTGAGAAAGGGACTCATGTCTGAGTATACCCTGCCACACCTATAGTGGCCAAAAACGATTCAGAAAAGGGGGTGGTGATGAACAGAGTGTCTGAATTAAGCAGACCACTCTTACCCAGTCCAAAAAATCCAGGGATGCAGCCGAGGAGCTACGCTTCCCCATAAATCTGTTCATGCATTTAGGCTCATTTAGGCTTCCATTTAGATGCAATCTGGCAGTATGGTGAACCCCCACCATGCGCACGTTTGAGGCAAAAAGCGGGATTGCATATCAGTCCCAGATCTTTTATTCCAGCCATGGCCAGTTTACAAAATACATTCATACATACACGCAAACAAAAGACTTAGCCCACCACGAGGAAGAAAAGCAACAGTAAATGGAGGCTGTGCAGAATCTGGCAGTGCTCGGGAGCAGCCCATCTGTTCCCAATGATAAACAATTAACTCCATCTGGGTAAATAAATATGGTGTTGTGCAATTGAGCCTTTGCTGTTATGCGCAGGGTGCAGAATCCGAAACTGCTTCAAAGCAGCACTAGTACACCAATAACAAGATGCTTTTTATGTCGACTATACTCTTCAGATTGCGTGTGTTACATAGTACAGTCATCACTGCAAGCAAGATAAATTCAGTGGCCATTCACGTTTGGGCTCTTGTCTTTCTTTTATTTCTAATTCCAGGTCACTCTCAACTCGAGACCTGCATGCTGTTTGTATTTTTTTTCATACATGCCTGTGGCTTTTGCAGCCTGGTGGTGGACTGGCCTTACTGTTTTTGGGCCATGGATTAAGGACTGGCAAATGGTGGAGCTGCCCTGCCCTGGGTGTCCCACTGTGCGTGCTGCAGTCAAGGTAAGTGCCAGTGGGACTACTGCACGTCATTAAAATAACTGCATCTGGCAGTTGCCAACTTGCCTTCCCCTTAATTTGCCTACTCCCCACGTGCATGAAACTCAGGGGAATTAGGTGGAGATTACCGGCAACACCGTGGAATTACACGAAATACAACTCGGCAAGCTCTGCCCACCCTTAGTGGAATGAATGACAGGCGCTCTTGTGGTTGCACCCTCGATTTAGATTTTCGGGTATCACTGCGGTGTATGTTTCTTGCCTTCACAGCAGCTTGTTGTAGGTCAAAACCTTTGCAACCCCTTGTCTAGTGTAGGCCTGGGAGGTGAACTCCGCTCAGTTCGCGGAGTTTGTGAAGTTTTCTGCACTCCATGCTCCGCGGAGCTGGCGCAGTGCAGAAAACTCAGCTCTGCCTAGTGCAGCAGAGTTTTTTCCCCATTTGCGAAATGGAAAGTTTGCAATTGCGAGCTGCCGTTCGGGTAGAATTTCTATTGAGTGGCAGGAAGAGCAGTGCGAATGGCAATTCGCACTGCACTCCGCCACTTGCGCTGTGTTACACGTAGCGAAACTACACAAACTACGCCCAGGCCTGGTCTGACGATCCTCAGTACAGTTCCTCTGCATGCTAATTATCTCCTCAAATGGTATAGCACGTTTAGTATATAGGGGAAATGCACTGTCATAGTGTAAAATGCTATTCACAGCTTATTACTTGCAATGCAATGTGCTCTGTAGAATACCACCAGGTTTGTACAACTCAAAATCCAAGAACTGTATATGAGTGTGTGACATGTTTAGTGTGAATGTGGCATTGAAAGCATTGTGATCGAGGAAGTTAAAGTAGGCCTTCATCTGATTTTCGGTACCGGTCCAGACGATAATGATGTTTGTATATGTAGTGCACCCAATAGGTGATGTCCTTCATCCACTCAGCTGCTGCAGGGGCTCACACATCGGTGTGCGCCGCACAACCCATTGACAGATTTGTGTATGACAGAGTGAATTTTAAACCCAGGGCCGGTCGCTCCACGCACTGCACGGCCCCCCCGTGAGTGTTTCAGATCCCATCTACCGCGAGCCCCTGCTGCTAAGTATCGCCGGTTTTGCTTGTGCTTGTTTTTTTGCTGCCCGTGTATTCCTGTTTCTGTCCATTGCTTCTGTGTATACTGTATTTGTGCCTGTGACTCTGCCGTATTCTGCCCCTGTTACTGTTCTGTGTTTAGCGCCCCCTCGCCTCCCTTTCACCCGCTCCCCGCTCCCCACCGCTGCTCCCCTGCGGCCCGCCCCTTTTCTTTCTGTACCCACTCCTGCCTTCCCATTCGCCGTCCCGCTCCTGCCTCCCAGCTGCTCCTCCCTCCCACTTGGCCATAAATGGCGGGGACCGAGCAGTGGTGAGCCGCGACCCTTGACCCTGATTCAGGGCCGGTCGCTCCACGCACTGCACGACCCCCCCCGTGAGTGTTTCCTGGTCCCATCTACCGCGAGCCCCTGCTGCTAAGTTTCGCCGGTTTTGCTTGTGCTTGTTTTTTTGCTGCCCGTGCATTCCTGTTTCTGTCCATTGCTTCTGTGTATACTGTATTTGTGCCCGTGACTCTGCCGTATTCTGCCCCTGTTACTGTTCCGTGTTTAGGGCCCCCTTGCCTCCGTTTCACCCGTTCCCCGCTCCCCGCCGCTGCTCCCCTGCGGCCCCGCCCCTTTTCTTTCTGTACCACTCCCATCTTCCCATTCGCCGCCCCGCTCCCGCCTCCCAGCTGCTCCTTCCTCCCACTTCGCCATAAATGGCGGGGACCGAGCGGTCACGCGCAGCGGGAAGTGCCGATTGTGCGCCAAAGGCGCGCCAAAGGCAAGCCCGTCTGCGCCCGTCCGCGCCTGTCCGTGCCTGGACCGCGCCCAGCGCCGGGACCCCTGGCCCCCGTGGATGCCAGCCTACACGACGGACCTACGGCGCCACCACCCTCAACGCACTCAAACCCGACCGGAATCCCGTCTGCTACCGAGCCACCCCGAAGCGCACCCACGGACCCTTCACCTGCCAAGCCTGCCAGTTCACCTGCCTCCGAACCTGCACCGCACCCGCCAAGCTGAGCACCAACAACAAACACCTCAAGTGCATCCTGCTAAACACCCGCTCAGTCCACAGACATGCCGTCGAACTCTGAAACCTCCTCGACACAACATCACCGGACGTCGCCTTCCTCACGGAAACCTGGAAGAACGCCTCCTCAGCGCCCGACATCGCCATAGCCATCCCGGACGGATACAAGATCCCCCGGAGGGACCGCGTCAACCAGACAGGAGGAGGCATCGCCATCGTCCACAGGAACACCATCCGCATCACGACCAACTCCGACGACACCCTCACCGCCGCCGAGCACCTCCACTTCCAGATACACACCGACCCCAAGACCACCCTCAGAGACACTCTCATCTACAGACCCCCTGGACCACGCACACAATTCAGCGATGCCATCGCAGACTTCATCAGCCCGCACGCCCTCGCCTCCACGGACTACATCCTCCTAGGGGACCTCAACTTCCACCTGGAGAACAACAAGGACAGCAACACCACCACCCTGCTGGACAACCTCACCAACCTCGGACTCAAGCAACTGGTCAACACCCCCACCCATTATGCCGGCCACACGCTTGACTCCGTTTTCTCCTCTAGCAAGCACATCTCCTTCAGCCACTCCACCAGACTTCATTGGACTGATCACAGCTGCGTCCACTTCAGCTTCAGGAGAAAACACGACCCATCACCATCCACAACAAGTTCCCCGCAGGAGCTGGAGCAAAATCACCACCGACCAGCTCACCACCTCCCTCAGCCAGAACCCTCCCGCCAGCACAACGGACCCCAATGAAGCAGCCTGCATCTTCACCCAGTGGCTCATCAACTGCGCCGATGACCTCGCACCACTGAAGAACCCTCCCAGCAGACCCGGCAGCAAGAAAGCCTTGTGATTCACCGACGAACTCAAAACATCCAAGAAAAACTGCCGCACCCTCGACCAGACCACAGAAAACATGACCGCCCTCAAGAACGCCACCTGCAAACACCACCAACTGATCCGCACCACCAAAAGGACAGCTTTCAAAGAACGACTGGACAACAACTCCCACAACAGCAAGGAACTCTTCAGCATCGTCAAAGAGCTCTCCAACGCCAGCGCCGGAAACAACGACATCACTCCCTCGCAAGACCTCTGCGACTCACTCGCCTCCTTCTTCCACCGCAAGATCGCCGACATTCACAACAGCTTCGGCGCACCAACCACGCACCCCACCACTGAACCAACGCGCCCACCACCACCCTCAGCGCCTGGACCCCGGTCAGCCCGTAGACACCACCCGCACGATGAACACCATCCACTCTGGATCCCCAACCGACCCCTGCCCCCACCACGTCTTCAACAAGGCCGACTCCATCATCGCACCCCAACTCCGGAACATCATCAACATCTCCTTCAACACTGCCACCTTCCCGGAGAGCTGGAAGCATGCCGAGCTCAGCGCCCTCCTGAAGAAACCGATAACAGACCCCACCGACCTCAAGAACTTCCGCCCCATCTCGCTCCTCCCTTTTCCTGCCTAAGTCATCAAGAAGTCCATCAACAAACAGATCGTCACCTCCCTTGAGACAAACGGAACCCTTGACCCCTCACAGTCTGGTTTCTGATCCAACCACAGCACTGAGACGGCCCTCATCGCAGCTACCGACAACTTCAGATCCCTGCTCGACAACGGGGATACAGCTGCCTTCATCCTCCTGGACCTCTCTGCAGCGTTCGATACTGTCTGCCACCGCACCCTAATAGAGCGCCTCAGCAACATCAGAATCCAAGAGAAGGCACTGGAGTGGATCACCTCATTCTTTGCCGGAAGAACCCAGAGAGTCCGCCTCCCCCCGTTCCGATCCGAGGCCACCGAAGTCATCTGCGGCGTACCACAAGGATCCTCACTCAGCCCCACCCTCTTCAACGTCTACATGAGCCCCCTCGCAGCCATCGCACGCCAACACAACCTCAACATCATCTCCTATGCCCACGACACCCAGCTGATCCTCTCTCTCACCAACAACCCCGCCACCGCCAAAGCCAACCTTCACAAAGGAATGAAAGACATCGCCGATTGGATGAAGAACAGCCGCCTGAAACTGAACTTAGACAAGACGGAAGTCCTCATCCTGGGATCATCCCCCTACGCCTGGGATGACTCATGGTGGCCCCCTGCCCTGGGCACCACCCCCAAGCCAATGGACCACGCACATAACCTGGGCTTCATCCTGGACTCCTCCCTCTCGATGACCAGACAAGTCAACACCATCTCGTCATCCTGCTTCAACACCCTGCGCATGCTCCGAAAGATCTTCCCACTGAAACCAGGAAGACGGTCACCCAGGCCCTCGTCACCAGCCATCTGGACTATGGGAACACCCTCTACGCGGGAACCACAGCCAAACTACAGAAAAGACTCCAAGGCATACAGAACGCCTCTGCACGACTCATCCTGGACATCCCCTGCCACAACCACATCTCCATCCACCTGAGAGACCTGCACTGGCTTCCCATCAGCAAGAGAATCATGTTCAGACTCCTCACCCACGCACACAAGGCTCTCCACAACCTGGGTCCCAAGTACCTCAACAACCGCCTCACTTTCTCCGCGCCCACCCGCCAGCTGCGATCAACCAGCCTCGCCCTCGCCACAGTACCACACATTCGCAGAGCCACCGCCGGAGGAAGATCCTTCTCATACCTGGCGGCCAAGACATGGAACTCCCTCCCCATCCACCTACGGATGACCCACGACCATCTCTCCTTCACGAAGCATCTCAAGACCTGGCTTTTCGAGCAGTAGCGGACCCCCCCCTCCCAGCGCCTTGAGACCCTCCCGGGTGAGTAGCGCATGTTTCAGGAGTTTGGCCGAGGCTCCAGCGTAGAGGGCATTTGCATAGTCCAGCCTGCTGCTGACGAGCTCCTGGGTGACCGCTTTTCTTGTCTCCGTGGGGATCCACATGTAGATCTTGCAGAGCGGGTGTTGAAGCAGGAGGATGAGACGGCATTGACTTGCTTAGCCATTGAGCATGTTGAGTTGAGGATGCGTGAGTGGTCAGTGGGTGTTGGTGCTGCTCCCAGTGTGGTTGGCCACCGGGAGTTGTCCCAGACTGAGGCGGTGGAGCCGAGTATGAGGGCCTCCATTTTGTCCGAGTTCAGCTTCAGACGGCTGTTCTTCAACCAGTCGGTGACGGCTTTCATTCCTTTGTGGAGGTTGGTTTTGGCAGTGAGGGCGTCCTTGGTGAGGGAGAGGATCAGCTGGGTGTCGTAAGAGATGATATTGTGGTCGTGCAATCGGGCGACGTGGGCGAGCAATGCCATGTAGATGTTGAACAATATCGGGCTGAGGAATGACCCTTGGGAACGCCGCAGATGATCTCGGAGGCTTTGGAACAGAAAGGGGGAGGTGGATGCTCTGGGTTCTGTTGGAGAAGAAGTAGGTGGTCCATTCCAGAGCTTTGTCTTGGATCCCTGCGTTGTGGAGGCGTGTGCGTAGGGTGCGGTGGCAGAAAGTGTTGAAGGTGGCTGACAGGTCCAGGAGGATGAGGGCCGTGCTTTCGCCGTTGTCCAGCAGGGCCCTGATGTCATCAGTGGCGGCGATGAGGGCAGTTTCAGTACTGTGGTTGCAGCGAAACCCGGACTGGGACGGGTCCAGGGTGTTGTTCTCCTCAAGGTAGCGGGTCAGCTGTCTGTTGAAGGTTTTCTTGATGACCTTCGCCGGGAACAGGAGCAGGGAGATGGGCCAGAAGTTCTTGAGGTCCCTGGGATCCGCCTTGGGTTTCTTGAGTAAGGCGTTCATCTTGGCGTGCTTACAGCTCTCCGGGAAGGTCACGGTCTTGAAGGAGATGTTGATGGTCTTGCAGAGATGGGGTGCGATTGTGGTGCTAGCTTTGTTGAAGATATGGTGTGGGCATGGGTCTGACGGAAAACCGGAGTGGATGGTGTTCATGATTTTGATGATGTCGTCGTCGTTTATGTTGGTTCAGGTGAGCAAGGGGTTGATGTGGGTGGTGTCCATGTGGTCTGAGGTGTTGGTGGCTGTAGGGGCGGTCAGGTTGTTGAAGTTGTCATGGATGTCTGCGATCTTGCTATGGAAGAAGGTGGCAAGGAAGTCGGACAGGTCTTGCGATCGTTGGATGTCGTTGGTGTTTTAGCTGGGGTTGGAGAGTTCCTTCATGATGTTGAAGAGCTTTTTGCTGTTGTGTGCGTTGTTATCAAGGCGGTCCTTAAAGGAGGCCCTTTTGGCAGATCTGATGAGGTGATGGTGTCTGCGGATGGCGTACTTGTGGGCTGCGTGGCTGTCCGGTGTCTGTTCACGGTGCCATTTCTTCTCTAGTTTTTGGCAGGTTTGCTTGGAGGGCTGGAGGTCCACGGTGAATCAGCTGGCTTTCTTGTTGGTGCGTCTGTTGGAGGGTTACTTGATCTGGCGAGAGTCTTGGAACAGTTGTTGATCCAATGTCTGAGTATGGGGGCAGCAGTGTCGCGTCGGTGGGGTCGGCGGGTGGGTTTCGGGTGTGGGTGGTGTTTAGCTGGTCTTCGGTGATTTTGCTCCAGCTGCGGCAGCGGATCTGTTCGGTGCGGTGGTGCAAGGTGGGTTTCCGGAAGGTGAAGTGGATGCAGCGATAGTCAGTCCAGTGGAGTTCTAGTGGTATGGCTGAAGGTGACATTGGACCTTGCGGAGAAGATGGGGTCAAGCGTGTGACCTTCTGTAGTGTGCCTAATGAAGAAAGGGAGATTAAACACTAGCAGTTACAAAAAAGAGTCAACAAATTGGGACAGGTGGTCTGCAAGAGAACCAGTTCCTGAAATAATAGGGTGCCCAGGAGGGAAGCGAACCCTTCTTGTGGACGTTGAGGAGAAGGCACTGACAGGGAAACGTAGGGCAGTCAATTTTAAAGAACTGAAATTCAGAGTATGACAGAAAGTCAACCACTTTTTCAATTAGTCAATCTTTCATTTAAAAGTTGTTTAGCAGTAATATATGGGTTATTGGGTTTCTAATGTTTTTTTATTGTGTTGCTTTGTCACATTATTTGGAATTGAAAGTATTTTGGTCCTGATTATGAGTTTGGTAGTCTTACTGCTCTACCGACATTGTGGCGGTACCTAGAAGGCTGCCACAGCAGCAGTCAACCGCCCGCCGCATTACAATGTGATCGCTGGACCTGTGGCCATCTTTCTGACGGCTGTGTATATTTTTCAGATATTTTGATGCTGGTGTGTATATTTTGACTGTAGTGTACACATATGCATGACACATGTGAAAAATACCTACTAAGAGTACTTACCGATTGCTAGAGTCTGGACCATATGTGCCCACTCTAGTCAATGGGTAAATGGAACAAAATGGACTTACCTGGATTTTGGCGCCAACAGGGTCATTTTCTTTGGGGTCAAGATGCTGCTGTGAAGGGGGAACCTGAAGAAATGGAACCACATGGGAGAGTGAAGGGAGGAAATGGAAATGAGTGAGTATGCACCTCAAATCCTTTGTTTCTGCCAACTCAAAGCAGGTGGCTGCACCTCATGATCGGCTCGTCAGAAAGCCAAATTGCAGTCAGGACTGTAGTGACACTTTTCTGTATGTTTCTATGAAAGCTGCTTTCCCACAAACAACATCCAGGTGGTTGGCGAATGCCATTCAGTGTCGGTGGTGCTCCAGTGGTCTATCGATCAGCAATCGAACAACATCTTAATATGATGGGCAGACTACTTAGTCAAGGGCGGTAAATCTGCTGCGGATGCGACGGAGGAGGTGGGACACCCGAACTCATTGTCAGGCCCTTTATTGTCCAAATTATGATTAAGATATGTTTTGATAGCTATTTTTGTATAGTTTAATCATATTCATGTATTCATTTGGGAATGAAGTGTTTAGTATAGAAGTGTGGTTTACTTCTTAGTTACAGGTGTGAGTTTCCTTGGTGTTTCTAAGGTAAGTTAGATGTTGCTTTTTAAAAAAAATGTTTTTAAGGAAATCTGAATTATTGTTTATAAACCAATATAGATTTACTTGTTTTTCATGTTTCCTGGAGCGTGTCTTTTTAAAAATCTTTTTTTAGGCTTTTTATGGAACCTACAGACTGTGGATTGCTTCTAGGGACTTTCCTTTTTCTTTATTTTTGCATTTTCTTTGGGCTTTTTATTATAGTTTGAAATCGTTTTTTGTGGATGACTATTTTTTACTATGTGGGTTTGGTCAGAGATCTGCAACAACAACATAGTAATTTTAATGTATTAACATACTGTGGGTGGGAAATGTGATATGCTATAAATAATGTTATTTTTATGTATTTATTATGTTTGTTTAACTGAAAATATGTGCTGTATTTATTTAATTATATATAGTCAGTATGTTACTTATTTTATTTGTTTAATAGTTTCATATTTTTTTAAATGCTAGTAATATTTTTTATTATCAGTAAATAATGTTTATTTCAGTATTATATATTTACTGATATAAATAATATCAATAGAAATATCGAAATATTATCAATACCTTTAATATGTTACTAGTATTAAAAAAATGTGTATTATATTTTTCTAGTGTAGTATCTTAGGCTTTCTGGTGTAGTATATTAGACTTTCTGAGGTATGTAGTAGGTTTTATATGTGTTTTGTAGGATAGATGTGGCTATTATTTTTAAGTACTCTAGTCCTTTGTTTTTTATAAATATTTTGACTTTGCTTTTTAGTATCTCATATATTTGTTTTGGTTGTTTACTTATTTTAGGGCAGATTTTCGTAACTGATTGTTCTATTCTAAATTATTGCAGTGTTGTTCTTTTTGTAAGGCTTCCAGTAATTTGTATAGTGTAGGTTGAGTTCTGCCTCTTGTGGATTGGAAGGAATTTGGCGATCCTTCCACTGTTTTGTTTTTGCTTCCTGTGCCAAGGTGCTCTCATAGACGTTCCACCACGGGTTCTGGAGTTTTGGTTGGGCTCTGTGCCCTTACCTATGCAGTCTGCCAACCCATGTGTCCTCAAAGTAGTCCATTAGGGAAGTACGCTTTTCTTCATTATTTTGATAATAGGGGCTTTCTATCAGGATGCTGTAATGGTTGGCTACATCTGTAATTGGGATGTAGGTTAGTGCAATCATTTATTCACTTTAAAGCAAATTCGCTCTTGGTGGGGTATTCCACACTTAGAGCCTGATTACAAGTGTGGAGGTCTTACCGCCACCCTGCTGTGGCATCAGTACCAAGTACTCTGTGAAGTCAATGTTTTTTCTCCCACCCTATTTAGATGCATACAGCCTGAACCACCAATGCGTCAACAGAGTGTGTCACCCCTGCAACATGGCGGACTGCAATGCTGATGAGTAATTAAAAAACACAGGGGCATATTATCAAGCACTGCTGACGGGATAGGATTTCAGTGCAAATAATTCTACGAGACATTTTTTGAGTTGCATTATTCAGACTACCATTACTTGGCATTCACAGACTATCCTAGGGGTATGATGAAATACCCAATCATCTTATACTTCTACAAATACGGCTCTGAAGCCTACGAGGTGGTAATACGCTTTTTGTTAACCTGCGTTTATTCTTATTCTTTATTCTGCGTGTGTCCTAGCTGAGTGTGTAACAGTCACAAAATATTTAGATGTAGATACCACACTTCCACAAATAACAATGTTCTCTATTTCACAACAGGTCTATCTGGCAGAGTACCAGCTCATAGCTTGGCCACAGAAGAGACACCCATTCCACCCCAGGATCAACCCTTCAGTGATGACAACAGTCCTTGTGTTTTCAATGAGGATGATGGTGCTGGTCCATCTGGTCAGCCTGGGCAGATGGCAGCAGTGAGTCTCACTGGGCCCACAACAGCACCTCCCAACCCAGCTGCAATACCTCAGCCAACCTTAGCCCCCACAACCTGTGTACCTAGCACAGTAACACCCAATACGTGGCCCAGTCATGGATCCTTATGTGAGAATCACCACCCCAACTGCAGAGGTGCCAGGACCCAGTGGGCAAGTGTACTCTGGGCCAAGAGCACAGACTCATGGGGGTAGGTGCTGTGGAAGGGATACTGTGGGCCAGCAGAGTGAAGGCACTGGAGCCACTCACACCCAGGCCATCATTGACCAAGTCTTGGGAGCCTATCCTGAGTCCCATGTCCAGAAAGGCCAGGTACTCACTGAAATACGGGAGATGAGCCAGTTGCAGAGGCAGAGACACTATCAGATGGAGGCCCATACCTCTAATATGGGCTCCCTGTTCGATGAGCTGCACGACATTCATACACACCTGTGTCGGTCTTTTCCAATGTCATCTACCTCTTCCTGTAGTACAACAACATCGGGTCCATCAACATCTGCTGCAGCCACAGGAATGGAGGTTCTGCCAGAGGAAGACATACCTGCAGACACCGTGGTCCCTTCAGGTGTGGATCCCCTCCACACTTGCAGGCGGGGACATCCAAACAAATTACCAGGAGGTGGGGATGGTAAGATCTCTACCACAACCAGCAAGAAATCAAACCTAATTTTCTCCAGTGTGTGTAACGCATTCAATCTGTGGAATATTTCTGGGAACATACACCTTTCTGATGGCAGTAGTATTTCCAACATTGGACTTCAAATTATTTTGCATCTACATCTATGGTTTCATTCACATGACTGACTCATTAACTTTTCTGTTTTTTGTTTGGTTTTCACAATGTTTTATTTCTCCTTGTTCACTTAAATAAATGCACTAGTTTGAAAATTATTCCATGCTGTAGTACATCTCACTTCTAGCAAAAGTGGATATGTATTCCCATCTGAACTTTATTATGACTAAATTATCAACCTATGTAAGCATGGAAATGTTGCATGTACTCAATATTCAGCTCAGGATTACAACTATGCCTCACCTAAACATACATACAAGTGTGTTATGTTGATTCCATTGTATGAACAAAAGGCTGGCATTTTGTCAGAAACTAGGCAAATCATGCATGACTCCAAGAATCTAAGCCAGTGATCACATTTTCAGTTGAAGCCCTTAACAACATGGAAGGAGGGGATATATCAGACAATTTTCCATTGAATAGGCAAAATAAAATTGGTCAGTGTCATCAGCTGGAGCTGTATTGCCTTGCTCACAAATGGAATCCCACATCAATATAACCAATAGATAAACACATGGCAGTACTACATTTTCTGATCACAGGATCATTCCAATACACTATACCAGTATCTGGGGGAATGTCACAAACAAATTTCAGTGGTGTGCCACAAGCACTTTGCCCTATAAGCAGGAGACACATCAACAGCTACTTACACTGTAAACACAATGAGGATTTAGCCAATGTGAAGGGAGAATAGCATGCATTGGCAGGTCAACAACATTTTGTTGGCATACATGATGGAACGCATTTTGCATTAGGGCCACCATACGACAAGGAACAAGTTCAATGGATTCCTCATAACTTCCATCCTATCACTGTGCAAGCTGTCTTGGTACAGGGTTCGTACACCAAAATTTGGTGTCTGTAATCCCCATGAACAGCCTGTGTCACTTTTGTACTTTCAAACAGCATCATATACCCACAAATGTCACAAATCTAAAATGTCCCAATGAAGATGCCATGGTGAAGGTACCTAAAACAGACCAAAACAAAGAAATTAGCTTTTAAACCATACTTATAAGACAATGCACAAAGTCAACTTTGGAGAACACAGTCCATGATAAAAATAAGAGCAAAACAATGCAACACAAACAAAATGAACATGTGCCAAAACCTTGTATAACAAGCACCTTTCACCTGGATTTCCCAGACCTTGCCCTCCCCAATATTTTACCTTAAAATACTGCTCTTATCTTCACAACAAGAGTTGCTGTAACAGTCAAAGTTAGGACATTTGATAAAATACTTTCACTCATGAGAAGTTGTTGAGAGCTTGATGCAAGTCAGCTCCTTCCTCTTCAACACGATCATCTAAATTTGGCATTTCAGGATCCTCACCCGGTGATACTTCATGGTCTCCATCCTCTGCGATATCAGGGATGTCTATTGCAGGGTGATGTTGTTGAACATTCAGCAGGCCCAGGTGATTTGACTCACCTTTCCAGGTGAGTAGAAATCTCTGTTGCAGCAATACAAACATGCCATCTTCCAGGCCAAATCCTGCTTGCTAACTGACAAGATCCTGTCAGCAGATAATACCTCCAGCGTGTTATTCAAGGTCATCAAGGAAATCTCCAAGCCACTGGGGGCACAGATGCTGACCCCCTCCCAACATTTTTGCAACAGTATAGCTACCTACTTTCAGGATAAGGTTCTCAGGTTCTTTCAGGAAGGTTGGTCCTGCTGAAGGTGAGGCACCTAAACCTGATGCTGAGGAACATGAGGTTGAAGAGCTCACCCAGGATACCGGGAAGGATGCCTTTAGCTCCTTCCTGCAAATTGCGGTTGAGAAAACTAAAGAACTCCTAATAGGCCTTAAATTCGGAGCACCGTCAGATTCTTGTATGCCTTCCTTACTCAAACTGGCTCCTGATCTTGTATCTGACTTCCTGTGCAAGGTGTTTAACAACACACTTTCCTCTGGAAGCTATCTGACCACATAGAAGGAAGCAATCTCTTCACCACTCCTTAAAAAACCCAACACTGACCCTTCAGAGCTGAACATTTTTCTACCTATTTCCCTTCTCACTGCCCTTGCTAAAATCCCAGAAAATTGATCAACATTGAATTGATGAAATATGAAGCCCATGAGATATTAGACTGCTTGCAGAATGGGTTTCTCACTGGCCACAGCACTGAGTCAGCCCTTATCACGGCCACTGACCACCACTGCATGCAGATGGATCATGGTGGTTCGGTGGTGCTGATCATGCTCGACCTATTGGCGGCATTCAACACCCTCTCCCCGCTGCGTATGGTTCAGCGTCTACAGGAAATGGGAGTCACGGGTAAGGCTTTGCATCTTCTCCACTCTTGTATGTCTGGGAGAACAAACACTGTCAGCTGTGGAGGCTTTAGAGCAAGGGCCTTTAGCCTTCCTTGTGGGGTTCCCCAGGGCTCTTCCTTGAGCCCCACACTCTTCAATCTCTGTAACCCCTTTGGCCGAGTTGGTGAGATCATTTGGTTTCCAGGTGCTTTCCCATGCAGGTGATACGCAAATCATTGTTTCCATCTCTTGGTAGCAGGCCAGCATTATCTGTTGGATGAAGGGCAATTCACTAAAGATCAATGCTTATAGGACCGAGGTACTGGTATCCTGCTCTCAGAATTCCATCTGGTCTAATGCCTGGTGGCCTACAGACTGCAGTCCTTTCCTTGTTCCGGCTAGGACAGCAACAAATCTTGGGGTCACCTTCAACGAGGGTCTGATCTTTGATGCTCAGGCCAGCAGTACTGTTAGCACCTGTTCCTATATCCTAAGAACCCTCAGAAAGGTGCTGCCGTATATTCAACTTGAACTGCATTGGTCCACCATCATTGCTCTTATCATCTCCTGGCTGGACTACTGCAATGCTCCGTACCTCAACATCAATGCAGCTTCCCTGGACAAGCTTCAAGTTGAACAGAACGCAGCGGCTAGGCTGATCCTTAACATCATGAAGAATCAATTAGCCAGGGAGGGGATCCGCTCCTTGCACTGGCTCACCATTAGGGAGCGTATCTCCTTCAAGGTCCTAAGCTTGGTCTATAAGGCCTAACATAGCAAAGGCTCGTCGCAGTTGAAGCCATGTTCCAATGGTATATTCCCAGGAGGACCTTGAGAGCCTCCACTCAGAAAAAACTGGTCTCTCCACGATTCCGCAGGGTCAGATGAGGCAGTCGCTCCTTTTCGGTAGCAGCCGCCAAACTCTGGAATTCCCTGCCTTTCTTTATCTCCAATGCAGGATCTCTTCCAGCTTTCAGACAAATGTTGAAAACATGGCTATTTTCATCCTAGTTGGCAGCCCCGTACCTCTTTCTTCTCTTCCGGCTGCCCAGCGCCTTGACACCCTCGGATATAAGTGCGCTTTACAAATTGTATCCTATCCTATCCTAGTAGAGGCGAGCTCTCCTAGTTTTGTCCAGACATCTAAATCTAGCCTTCCGGAGCCTGAAAGCTCACTCCACTGGCTTCCCTGTCCTTCCATGGGCCTCATTGAAGTGGACTTCCTTTGGAGATGTTGGATTCCTCCGCAGTGCCTACAACGAAGGTTAGTTGGGATTGGCTGAGTCTCCTAGATGGAAGACAGACATAAGTGCAACAAGTTAAATTGTTTCCGATCATACTACAGGACATTACCCACACAAAGTTATGATAGATCATACTTACCAGCAAGCCAGGCCCTCTGTGGTAATAGTTGTGACATCAGCTGGGTTATGTTGCTGTTCCACAGTACAAAGGAATCATGGGCTAGTCCAGAGTGCTGGGCACAGATATTTGAGATATGAAAATCCGGTAAGCAGACAACTTGCAAGTTGATAGAATTGCTTCTTGTTATGGCAAACTTGATCACTGGATTGTGGTGCTACTAAGGCAATATGGGTGCCATCAATGACTTCAACCACATGTGGTAGGTGAGGAAATCCATAGAAGTCAACCTTCACTTTGGCTAAATCCTCATGCTTGGGGAACTGGATGTAGCTGTCAATGTGTCTCATCAATGCCGAAAGCAGTCTTGTAGTACACCACTGAAACCTGGTTGTGACATACCAACAGATTTTGCCACAGTATATTAAAATGAACCTCTGGGCAGAACGTACAATACTGGCATAAATTTCACAATTGGTGTGATGCATGTGGGATTAGTGTTGTGAGGCAGGAGATCAGGCTCCAACTGATAACAGAAATCCAGTGTGCAATAGACAAAACCATCTAAAGCACTACGACCCAGGGAATGCTGATCAGATATTACACTGACAGCCGCTAATCCAAACAGCGTTGACCTTGCCCTACACCCCTTGATGAGCCAGCTTTGAATACAGACGAAAATGGTATGACGATCAACAGGGGTTAGCACAACCCCTCATTTGGATTGGTGGTGATGCAGTTAACAGTCACCTGTACAGTACTTTCAACCGCTAAATTTACGGCTGCCTGACCTTGCATTTTGGACAATGTGCATCTGAACCTGACTGTGAAAATCGACTGCACAGTGGGCCGTTGACTCCATGTTGGACCCAGTCATAGGCTAACATTGATGATTGTGATGGTAGAGGGCCAATGGCTTTGTCCATATACACTGATGACTATGTATGTTGTGTACATGTAAACTGTGGTCTGAAAAATACCTCACTTCGTTATGGAGTTTTATATAGCGTGAACTTGACCCGGTATCGGGTATCAGAGCCCTTTACATAGCACCAGTTGTGTTACATGAGGACACATTCACTTGCCTCCTGACACTGCTGCTATCAGGACCTCCTCCGCTTTTACCACTCTGGAAGCAATCATACCAGGCCAAGCAGGTGAGAAGACATGTGCCTTCTCTGCAGAGGAGCTAGAGCTGCTGACTGATTACATTAGTCTGTATGGCCATCTCTACAGCTCACTAGAGGAACAGGTACCTATCTTACATACTTATGTTACTCTGTTCAGCCCCATCAATTCCATTACCACAGTTCCAGAGTTAAGTCTGATTACTTGTGTGACTTTTCATGGTCCCTAAATAGAACAATAATGTCAGGGATTGTTGAGCACTGTACAATGTGAACTTAACATCACCATTGGCATGTGTGATGTGTGGGAAGCCCTGGATTCTACTTGTGGTGCACGTACACATCTATGCATGTATATATTTTATGATACCTATGATATTTACTAATCAGATCATGCTAAATGTGCAAACAAACTATAGCGTTTACAGCAAGAGTTGTATAAGCATTCTGTAAAAAGCAGTTGAGGATGATCTTATCTATGTACCACATATCACACAGCCTAGATCAAGGCTCACCAAACTATTGTCTGGGAGCTAGCAACAGCTCACAGACCCCTTCAGAATGCCACACAGCCGTAGGTCACGTATTAGAGGGCCTCTAGCTGAACCTTTATATATTGAACTACTGGAAATGTAATGTTCATGTGGGATCAGTATGATCAGCCTGTAGAGAGGAAGGACTTACAATGTGTTGTGCCCAGTCTGAACCATGGTCCAGGCAGTGGCTGCCTTTCTATGGAAATAGAACTTTTGCACAGAGTAAATTCCCTGTAGACTTCGATATCTTTGGATGATCACAAAATGAGTTGTCAGAAACAATAGTGGCCCTAATTGGTTTTACATGGACTACATTTGGAATGGTGACTGAGGTAACCACTTGACCTGACGCCTCATTCCAATGACCCACATTGTCAATTTATGTCATTTAACCCTTAATCCCACAGGTCTGTTTTAACTTTCCATAAGTCATGCCTAAACTGCACAGGCTTATTTCACCTGTGACACGTTAACAGTGCAGATAGTTTGTTACTTCAGAAGATGTTTTGATATATGAATCACCAGCTTTTTTACATTCAACCAATCAAACAAGAAACGCAATGGTATGCTGATGTCATCCCAGTAACAGAGCCACATATGGCAAAAGGTGTGTCCTGTGATTCCAATACATACCACACAAACGCAATCAGATGTAGTATGATATCCAATCAATAGTCCACATGTCCACACATCCCGAGGGAAAGCTCTCAGTAACACACATGGCAGCCCTTTCATAGTGACCTAAGTCTTAGGATACGGTCTGTATTATGGAACCAGGCTGTATGGACGGTATGCATCAAGTCAATGGTCCTGGCTTTAAAGTTGCCTGTACAATAATGCACAAGTAGTTTACCCATCAAAAGGTCACAATGGTGTGTAGTGTTTCATAGCTGCTCACATCACAGTACATGTAAGATGGCCCTGAGCCATGATGTTAGTGGGCTAGCTAAGTAAGTGTAGGACATGACCAGGGATGAGGATAGTCAGCAGATGACTACAAAAGTGAGTATTCATGTTTTTTAAGTGCTCAGCATTTGAAAACTACACATGTTGTGTGTTTACTTTTGATTTATGCGTGTGCTAAATGTATGCAAATTGTGTGACAACAAAACAGATATCCAAAAACCTGCAGTGATATTCTATTTCTTCCTACCATGTATCCATACAGGTAAACGGCCACCAGAAGCGGACCATTTGGGAGGCCATTGCCTGGAAGGTGGGGACCCAGGGGGTCTATGGCCCGTGCAGTGCCAATAGACAGAAAAAGGTGGGAGGACCTGAAGCGCTAGACCTGGAAGTTTGCAGAGGTCCACCAGGGGATGTCCTCCCAACATGGGTGGGACGTGCACCACATCCTGACCTGCCTGACAGGCATGCTAGTGGTGGTCTATCCGGAGCTTGATGGGAAGTTGATGGCCAATAGCAGCTTCAAAGGGGTGAGTCTTGGCCACAGTTAAACATGGTACATAACCAACTGTTTTTGTTAGAGGCAGGCATTTCCCCATCAACATTAGGGGTGAACCTTGTCCAAACGCACAGGAAGAGTTCTTGATTGTGTAGGTATGATTGTAGGTGCATTGTAATGTGTTTTGCCTCTTGTCATTATGACCAGGAACACAGCAGAGTCCATTACACTCCCAGTTTGCTGTCTTGAATAGACACATGGCTGAGTGAGTCATAAATCACCTCATGTTGTTTGATGTTCTGGGTGACAGTTCTACCAAATAGGCCGCTTGTCTTCATTGTTTCAGGAGTGATGCTCCTCTACTACGGTGTCTCATGATGGTAGCCCTATTACATGTGACATAGCATACAGTGCACTTTTGATACAGTGACTGGGCAACACTTCCAATTGGTAAGTTGGGATTCTGCAGAAACATGATTGTGCAAACATCACTGGTTTTCCAAAAAATTCAAAATGTACTTTACAGGTAATTCCAAGAAAATTCTTTATTTTCTTTCGATTATCTGATTTGTTTAAACTTTAAGTGTCCGTTTTCAGTATTTTGTTTTCTGATTCAAATTAATTTGCTTAACGCATTTTGGGCTACGCCCTTCCTCAGGGGGTAAATCCTATAAACATAGAAGAAACTTGAATAAGTGCCGTACAATTTTAACATTTGAAAAACAGTCCATACTTCTGGTGCTATTAAAAGATGGTGAGTAAATCAACATTAACATCTCCAGTGTTACCTGAATGCTAATGCTTTAATGTTCTATGCTTTGTGTATAAAAATAGAAATGTGCATATTCAAGAGTCCAAAACAAAATGGTGAAAGAACTGAAATTGTGAAAAAACAGTGCAGAAAAACAGGTGCGCAAAGTTATTCAAAATTGTAAGGTACACGGCATGCATATTCATCAAACTTCATATCAATGAACAAAGAATACGCTTGTATATACAAGGCGTCTTGGAAACCCATGAATTTAAAACATCATGCAAATCATGTACTCCGTGATTACGAAATGATCACACTGTCATTAACTTTTGGAAAATAACAATACTTCAACAGTATTTGTGTTACTCGTCTTTTGGACTCTTAAGCACAAGCCCAAAAATACGACTCTCCAATCATTAATTAATCAAATTACTAAACAGTTGTGCAAGTTAATCTCCCCACTATCATGCTACAGGGAAGCATGTTTACCCGTTATAGGGTGTAGCACACACTTGAGTCCTCCCGCATTGCTGACTCAATAACTGACTTGTTACGGCATGTAGCACATTCTCTGGCTTCTCAGTGATTATAACGCGATTAGTGACCCGGATTTGAAACCAAGACTCCTCCGGAAGTGCAAACTATAGTATGACGGTGTGTAAAATTAAATCAAAAAATGCATCTGAAACAAATGTAGAATTATCACTGCTCATCATATGGCACTTAATCAACCTCAGTCTACGTTAGGTCCTTAAAACTTACGGATATGAACAAAAAACTGCCTATTGTTGATAAAGTTATTTCTTTCAAAGGACCTCAGGTAGTTTGTGCATTACATTTGACATGTGTAATAAGGTTATGAATAACTTAGTAACCATCAAAATTCATATAATCTCTGGTGATTTAACTCGTAAATATTACCATGAAGTGTTGTGTAGTCAATAAAGATGTAATATTCAAATAATATTCTCACACTAAGCCTTGAAGAGACGACTTTAAAAGTTGTCATGCCAAACCGTTCATAACTATAAACAAACTGGTAGCACAGCTCCAGTACTCTCATGTGGTTAATGATGCTGAAATATTCAAACAGTGTTTTCCATATTAAAGTATTCATCAGCAATTCTCGGTTATTGCATCCAAGATACGGAACTCTCTACCACCGGATTTTGGCCTAATCCCCTCTACTTCCTCCATCAAAAAGAAGCCAAATCTTTGCTACTGACTACGTTTTTGCCCAAAGAAAATATATTGACGACATTGAAAATGTATAGTTACCAAACTCTTATGATGATTGACCTTCTTATTACTGACTTTAATCAAGACCAATTTTGGAAAAGGGGGGTGGTGATGGACAGAGTTTCTGAATGATGCAGAATACTCTTACCAAGTCAATAGATCATGGTTTTAATCCATCACCGTTTTTTAGCTCACTGCACCATCCCAGCTCAGAACCTGGCTATATGCAAATTAGTCTGTTCCTGTCCCAGTGCATGATGGGAACAGGGCAAACCAAACTACCAAGCCAATTCTTATACTGGGAAGGAAACAAGCTTCCGGGGACCGGTTTCTGGCATCACAGCCTTCTTCGGCCCGGCTTGCTTGAATCCTGATGGTACAATGAGCAAGGGACTCACGTCTGAGTATACCCTCCCACACATAGTGTGGATAAAACCGATTTTGGAAAAGGGGGGTGGTGATGGACAGAGTTTCTGAATGATGCAGAATACTCTCACCCAGTCAAGAGATCAGGGCTAGATCCAACACCGTTTTTTAGCTCACTGCACCATCCCAGCTCAGAACCTGGCTATATGCAAATTAGTCTGTTCCTGTCCCAGTGCATGATGGGAACAGGGCAAACCAAACTACCAAGCCAATTCTTATACTGGGAAGGAAACAAGCTTCCGGGACCGGTTTCTGGCATCACAGCCTTCTTCGGCCCGGCTTGCTTGAATCCTGATGGTGCAATGAGCAAGGGACTCACGTCTGAGTATACCCTCCCACACATAGTGTGGATAAAACCGATTTTGGAAAAGGGGGGTGGTGATGGACAGAGTTTCTGAATGTTGCAGAATACTCCTACCAAGTCAATCGATCATGGTTTTAATCCATCACCGTTTTTTAGCTCACTGCACCATCCCAGCTCAGAACCTGGCTATATGCAAATTAGTCTGTTCCTGTCCCGGTGCAATCAAGACCAATCCTTGTAATCCTATTTTACTTTCTGATATGTTACTCTACTTATCGTCATGTAAAGCGCTCTGATACCCACTAGAGTCATGTTTGCGCTATACAAAACTTTATAAATAAAAATAAATAAATAACAATTGTTTATGATGCCACTTGATATTACTGAATATTGCTCTTTGCTATAGCCCTTACGTTACTGAGTGTGGACCTTGCTGCAAAAGTGATTGATTGTGAATTTAAAAAGAAAAAACATATAATAATCCATTGCTTAACTGTGATAAAACATCATAACTCTAGAATCTAACTAAATGTGCTGTCCTCCCCATTTCGAAGTGGTATACGTCAACAGATGTGACTATCAAAAAATCACATCTTAATCATCCAATGTAGGGTATGGTATTGATTGCATATTATCCAAAAACTTAGATTTCAAATGTCAACCAAAGTACATTTTGATTTATAGGAAGCAACTAAAAACCATTTGTTCATTTAAACCCTTAGAGTTAACGGTATCCAGGTGATTAATCCAATGGATTTCTCTTTTCAGCAAATACTTTGTGTTGTCTTTTCTGGTCATAATCTGAACTTTTTCAAGAATCGAAAACCTGAGTTGGCTTACGTTGTGATGGTTAAGATTAAAATGTAATGCTACTGTGGATTCTGGATTTTTCGTGTCAATATTGCTTTTGAGTTCATTGAGACATGTCTCCATTTTTATCTCTGTTTTCCCCACAAATGCGTGTCCGCATGGACATTTCAACATGTACATTACATTGCTAGTGTCACACGTAGCTGTTACCTTTAATTTGATGTTAGTGTCCCAAGTTGGGTGTAACAATGTGCTACTTTTTATGATGGAATTACAATTACAATTCATACATGGCAAAGTTCCTCAATGGTTTTGATGTTTTGGATCATGGCTTTTGTTTAAAAGTTGTTTCAAATTCTTGGTGCACAGATAGGAAAATACAGGTCAATTATTGAACAAGCCTTTGAAGTCTTTCTCCATTCGTAGCATTGGCAAGTATTTCAATATAGTGTTTTAATCATGTAACTTCGGGTGGAAAATTTGGATACAAAGAACATTCTATATTCTTGATTATCCTTGAACTTGTCTTTGCAGCAATGAATGTCTGCTTCTGAGTTGGAGGTATTGCATGTTGTTGGTCATTAACACCTCATATTCAAGAGGTTTTACCAATCTGCACCAATAAAAGGGAGAACTTGAATACAACAACCACATGTAAGTGCATGAGTCTTACCACTTGTGGAATTATTTCAAACATCACTGGTGCCATCATCATTAGTGCCTACATGTTACCCGTTGTACCTTTCCCTGTTGCTATTTCATCAATCAATCAAACAGTCAATCAGCGTTTGTGGAGTGCAGCACTGTCATGGCTTGGGGTATCTAGGGGCTGAGAGTGATGTGTCTCTATTGAAAAACCAAGTCTTGAGTTTCTTTCTGAAGTCCGCCAAGGAGGGTGTTCTTCAGAGGTGCAGAAGCAGGTTGTTCCAGGTCTTGGTAGTTATGTAGGAGAAGGAGCGGGCCCCGCTGCAGCTGCAATAGATACTGGGGGTGTGCGAGAGAGAGTGAGGTGGAGCACATGTCTAGCAGGCAGGTGGAAGTTCAGTCAATGGTTGATGTAGGATGATCCTTGGTGGTGTAGGGCTATGTATGCATTTATGAGGATCTTGAACTGGCATCTCTTCTAGATTGGTAGTCAGTGGAGGTTTCTGAGAAGGGGTGATGCAGGTCCATTTGGTGAGATCCAGGATGAGTCTGGCTACGGTGTTCTGTATGATCTGGAGTCTTTTGAGGAGCCGAGTGGAAATCCCAGCATAGAGAGAGTTGCCAGAGTTGAGGTGTCTGCTGACACTCTTTCTGATGTTGATTGTGATTCATCTGAAGATTCTGCAGAACATGCAAAGGATGTGGAAGCAGGAGGAGGCAACTGTGTTGACTTGTTTCATGGTCAGTTGGCTATCGAGGATGATGCCAAGGTTGCGTGTGTGATGTGTCGGTGTGGGTGTATGTCCGATTTCCCGAAGATCAGTACTTCTGTTTTGTTAGAGCCGAGTTAGAGGCAGCTGTCTCTCATCCATTTGGCAACAACAGTCATGGCATTGCCAAAGTTGGTTTTGGTGTTGATTTTGGTGTAGGAGAGTAAGAGGATAAGATGAGTGTTTTGGCGTATAAGATTATATTGAGTCCATGGGAACTCACTATGTATGTGAGGGGGTCATGTAGATCCTGAACAGGGTGGGCAGAGGGATGATCCTTGGGGTCCATTGCATGTGATGTCCTGGGGTGCGGAGGTGAAGGGAAGCAGACAGATGCTCGATATGCGTCCAGAGATGAAAGAGGTGATCCACTTGAGGGCCTTTTTGCTGTATGGGGGGCAGCATCCATTACAATGCAGTCATTACAATGCACTACCTTTACAACGTGGCTGTTACAATGCAGCAGCCTTTACATCACATGGCATTACAATGCAGCCATTACAACGCATGTCACTACAATACGTGCCATTACAACACATGTCACTACAACACATGCCATTACAACGCATTATAAGGTAAGTAATGGAGATTTTTTAAGTTTTAGGGTGGGTATGAGTTTTGGGGTACATGGGAAGAGTAATTTTTACTCCTACACTATCCAACACTTACCCTACTGTTGCACTCACTGGAGTGGGAATAGTCATTTCTACCCCTACACTATCTAATGCTTAGCCTACTATTGCCCTAAAAGTATTATGCGTCATAATGGTATGTGTTGTAATGGTATGCGTTGTAATGGAATGCATTGTAAACGTAGTTTCTAAAATGCATTGTGATGGCATGCGTTGTAAAATCATGCATTGTAATGGATGTTGCGATGTAAAAACCGCGTTGTAAAAGCATGCATTGTAAATGTTTGCGTTGTAATGTGTCCTATTCTCTTGTTGGTGAGGATGGGGTGGGAAACAATGGTAAATGCAGCAGAGAGGTCGAGGAGGATCAGGACCACCGTTTCTCTGCGATTGAGGAGGGTTCTGATGTCGTCTGTGGAGGACATCAGCGTGGTACTGTGGTTGGCACGGAATCATGATTGTGAGACGTCAAGTAGATGGTGTACTTCCAGGTATTCAGTAAGCTGTTGGTTGATGGCTTTCTCGAGTACTTTGGCTGGGTAGGGGAACAGAGAGATTGTTCTGTAATTTTTAAGGTCACTGGGGACAGCAGTGGTCTTCTTTAGGAGGGGTCTGACCTCTGCATGTTTCCATCCACCTGAGAAGGTTGCTTTGGAGATGGAGGTGTTGACGATGCTGTTAAGTACCTTGCTGATTGAGTTGGTTTTGAAGTTGAAGAGGTGTTCGGAGCAGGGGTTGGTGGGTGGCACAGAGTGGATGGATGACATGATGTTTGTGGTGGTCTGAGTGATGAGTGGACACCAGGTGGTAATTGTTCGGGTGATGTTCGCTGATTGGTTGAGGTTACAGATTCTGAGCGTGGTGGGTTGGGGGTCGAATTTGTTGTAGATGAAGGAAATCTTGCAGCAGAAGTAGTCAGGAAGGGTGTCGCAGAGTTCTTGGGAGAGGTGGATGGTGTTGTCTGTGGCTGCTGTGTTGGAGAATTACTTGACAATTTTGAATAGTTCCTTCGTGTGGTTGGCTGCAGTGTCAATGCAGGCTACCAACTTGGCTTCCTTGATGCACAGGTGGTAATCGCTGTGCTGCTGTGTGAGAAGCTCTGTCGGAGGGGTCCTTGGTGATGTGTCATCACTCTTGAGTCAGTAGCAGTTGCGCTTCGTAATTATTACCTCTGGGGTTGAACATCTGGCTTGTTTAGAGTTTTTGCTGGTTGAGCGGGATGATTCTGATGACGTATGTATGTATTGCTGAAGGTATGAGTCCATTGAGTCTTGATTACTTTGCTCCAGCTGTAGTTGGTGGCATTCTGGTGCTTGGCGATGGTATGTTGGGCACCAGTGATGGTAAAGTGGACAGGTGAGTTCTGTAACGTTGATGAATTTGATTCTGCCACTGGAGGTAAAGATGGCATTGAGAGTGTGTCCTGCTTTGTGGTTGGGTTCGGTGACTAGTTGAGTGAGTCCGATGTTGTAGGGATTCTCCAGGAGAGAGGTAAAGATCACTGAGCAGGATTAGGGGAGGGAGTCGATGGCAAGGGGGCTGATGATGTTGGAGATGGCATCATTGAAAGCTGGTCTGGGTCCCAGGGGCCAGAAGCGAAGGTGAGTCTGATCGTGGTTCTGGCGTCGATTTGCAATTTGAAGTTGAGGTGTTCCTTGAGAGACATTGTGTTTTGTCTGTGATGGTGCATCAGATGGTTTCTCATGGTGATTTCCTACCGTGTTTGTTAGTGCGGCCTCAGTGTAGCATCTTGTAGCCGTCGAGGGTGGTGGTGGCAATGTCGGTGTTCGAGGAGGGGTTGAGCCACATTTCAGTGATGAAGGTGACGTCAGGGTAGAGGGTGGTGATGATGCCCCAGATTTCTGTGGTGTGTTTGCAGAGGAAGCAGGCATTGAGAGGGATGCATTGGAGTAGTTCTTGATAGTTAGTAGTCTTCTAATACGGAGTGGTGCAGGGTGCAATGCTGGCAGGAAGCCTTGTGTCACAGGAGAAGCAGAAGGAGGTGAAGCAGCTGCTGTTGTGGTGTCTGAGATCTCAGACCAGGAGGTCCTTGGTGATGTAGCGGTGGATGGAGGGAGGACCATGGGTCCTGGAGCTGGGTGCAGTCTAGGTGCAGATGGGTGCAGATGGGCTTCCCTTTGGGGGTCATGCAGCTGCCTTCATAAGTAGTCATGGGAAGTGAGAGGCGCAGGCATGGATGTAAGAGGGTAGAGTGTAGGAAGTGGGAAAATGGTGGAAACAAATTACAGGCAAACCACCAACCAAATGCCCAGAGAAACAAATTGAGCCAAATGAAGTTAATCAAAAAAATTAAGCCAAATTAATTAAAAATAAAATTAGAACCCCAGGAATGATTACTAAATCACTAAACATTGATTACTATTACTGGGAGGGAGGGGGGCGAGGGTGCAAGGTCCTCTGTCAGCAGGACCAAACCAGAGGATTTTCGACTGGGACCAGAGTCTCTGTCATGAAGAGCAAATCAAGGAAAGTTGGCAGTGACCAGAGGTTAAGGGCTACTGCAATACTGTTTCAAAATTCAATCATTGACTGGTGACATGCATCAGGGAGTGAAATGTAGAAGTGTAGGAATCATATGTGAGTGAAGGCAGTTGGTTTTTGCAATACAAAATGGTGTTGTGATGTGCCATCCTAATAGGATTGAAGTGATTCTACCTCTTCATGGCATAGATATTCACTGACACACGACAACCTTCAAAGTTGTGTTGGCTTTAGGAATGCAATTTAAGAACTGTGCTGTCACCCGTACCAACCAGGACTGCGAATGTTCATAGGGCTGTATGAACTCTTATGCTATGTCCTTTTGTAGTATATATCTCCCAATACTTTGGCCCTGAATGTATCCAGGCTACTTTTATATGCTACATGTGATATGTAGCAAAACTACTTCAGTACACCTTTCATTTGACTTTTTCAGCAGTGGATATATGATGATGTTTCAACTAAAAAGTGACATCAGTCTGAAATTAGCAGTTGCACGCGACATAATTTTTGCTACAGCACATATTGCTGCTACATTGATACATTGCTTGACCGTCATTACATCATGATGTTTTTTAAGGTAAATTAATATTTGATGAAATCATGGGCTTGTGTGAAGATTGTGAAAATATATTTTTTGTAGCCATCCTATGTGGTGACATCAGTCCACTATTGTATAGTACAAGGGCCAAAGTATACAAGGTGATCCCCTATCCGAGTATAGGCATAAGGATGAAGTGTAGACAAGTTCATTAATGGTATTGGAGCTGTGTGGGATTATGACATCACTGTGACCAACTGTTTCCAGGTAATGTAGCATGTGTACATGTGCTAGTGCTAACGTTGTAGCGCATATAGTGAACCATGAAGCTGTTGTTATCTGTGCACTTTTGAAATGTTTTGTGTTTAAATCTGATGGGCAGGTGTGTTAAGGTGTTCCAATAAACCACTTTTATATGTCATTTAAGAATTATTCTGGCCAAGCAAAGGAGAAAGGGCCACCATTGTTGGGGAGGCAGCTAGCCACAGTAGTTCAGGCCCTGACAGTACAGACACAGAGTGCTCCAGTGACTAAGAGGGTTTGGGGAGCACCCTGGAGGACGCAAGCTCTACTTTGTCATCTTCAGATTCATCCTTCAGTGGACACTCCCTAGTGGTGGCAGACCCCACAGGATCTGTTGCAACATGATCCTTGTCCATTACCCCCCAGTTCCATCTCCACCCTCCCTGTTGCTCTACCTTGGCTGGGCCTGCTCCCCTGTGAGGGAAGCCATCTCCTTCACTACAGGCACCTCAGCCCCTTCCCCTGTCCCCCCGCTGCGCAAAGTGATCCTGAGTAACATCTGTGTGGGTCAGACTGCACTACTGAATGCCCTCCATGGGCAGGGCAGCCATCTACAGCAGATGGTTTCCTACCTGGAAGGCATTCCCAGTGCACTGTCTGGCCTACAGAGATCTTTTCAGGCTCTGGACTCCTCCCTCAGTGCAGCCACCTAGCCCCCCAACCTGGTGTCCCGCCCCCACCCCTTACCCATACCAACACCACATTCCCAAATCTATCTAAAGCACACACAAATATTTGCACACACCCACTCATACAGACCCAAGAAGCACATCCACACAAAAGCACAAACCACAATTAAACAGACAAGCATCCAAACAAACAGACTCTGCACCCACCATCACACCCATAGGCGCCCCACACCACCATCACATCTACAACCACCACTGACAAAACCACACCCACATACTTACACCACTCCCCATCACATCTCCATACAGCACAGTTGACAACACACATGCATGCACACACCACACCCCCACATCCACAGTCAGAACAGAAAACACCATATCCCCCCAACCACCATCACTTCCATACATACACAACCACACCCACTGTCACCACCTCATCAGCATCAACACCACACCCACACCCAGCACTTCCGCTGATGTAACATCTACAAATCCACCAGTCACATTCTACACACCTAAGAGATAAAAGATGCACACAATCAAACACCTAAAAGACACCACAGAAACAAGACACACCCACACTTGCAGCACATTTGCCTAACACACATACACCTGCACCCACAACAGACCCAAGCACAATACACATATTCACTCCCTCTACCTCCAAGATACCTCTACTAAGTACCCTACTGAAGATCCTTCACTTTCCCTTGCCCTCACCTCTCCCATACCACCAACCACCACTCCCAAGTTTGGATCATACTTTTAAAGCTGTAAAGCTGTTTCAAACAGGGACCCACAAAATAGGTTTGGCCCAGGGCCCCCAAAAACCTTGAGATGTCCCACCCTGTGCATCTGTTCATTGAGAAGTCAACGGAAATTGTTCCGATTGTGGCTTACCGTTGGTTGCATCCACGACCATGTGAGTTTTGGACATCAAGCAGCAGCAGTAGAGAGTGTACTATCGGCTCCATGGTGGAACAGAATGTGGGAAGCTGAGTACAGGTGAGTTGCCACCTTATATCCATCCCTTTCCACAAATTCAGGTGTGGAGGTTTTGCTGCCACTGTCATGCCGGCAGGAAGGGACATCGTGCTTGAACCAGCAGGGAAACTGGCGGTCTGCCCTCTGATAGATGCATTGGCCTGTTCCACTGCTGTTACGGTTGAGATTTCCTAGCAGCAACGGCAGATCCATGGCGGTATTTAGTCTATGCACACCCTTGCTTTGTCATTGGGCGGGCAGACCCTTAAGTTGGTGGATGGGGAATCCAACGCCGTTTTAGTGGCGGGTCCCTTTCCATCAAACTCGTAAACAGGCCCGAAGAGCAGATTTTTGTAGGTGACGCCATATACTTTGGTTAAACTGGTATAAACGAGGCCTGTCCAGAGTTTGCGAAGTTCTTCTACCTCTGCCAAGTGCTGAAAAACTCCACTGCACTCTGTGGAGTTTCACAAGCAGCAGAGTGCAGTAAATAGCGCTGCTTGTGTTGATTTCTAGCTGCTGGATTTTGTCCCGCGCTGTAAAATAAGCATGAACGGCACAATGTGCAGTGCAAGAGGACACTGCTTCTTTCTGTTGCTCAATTAGATGTTCTACTTGAGTGGCAACTTCCTCAACGTGAGTGGCAGGTTTCTCAACGTGAGTGGTAGCGACCTGCCTCGACTGCCGATGCAGAGAAATCTCACTGGGATTTGGTTTGGTGTATGACTTTTTTTGCTTGCCCTCGCCAACCTAGCGTTGGTGAGCCACACAAGAGGAAAATCTCTCCGCTCCACTTCTCAGATTTTTTTCAGTACTCCACGTGCAGTGAAGAGTGGGCAAAACTCCACGATCTCCAATGGCAGAGCAGAATTTATCGCCCACCCTTCATAATAACATCCTTTTATAGCTGTGTGGGGGTATATTTTTAGATTGAATCATAGCTTGTTCAAAGTCAAATATAGTTTTTGAGGGATAATAACATTTGTATTGTGTATAGTTGATGGAATGGTTTGGGACAAATTTTAAATGTCCCATCCATGTTCGGCAATGGGACAGTTTTAGTGGGTTGTTTGAGGAAGCGAATATTAATACTCTTTTGTCATTATCTGTATTACCATATAGTAGGAAGGGTTCCTCTCTAAGTGTTATTGTTAGGTGTGTTGGTATGTCTATGTACCTGTATGTTTTAGGAGCATGTAGTATCGCTGGTGGCCTTTTTACTATGTTATTAGGTGATTTAAGGTGGGTATTGATGGTAATTGGCCTTTTATATGTTCAGGTATTTAGGGTAGTGTATTTTTGAGTATTTGTATTGTAGGTTCTTCAGTACTTGTGCATGCTTCTCTTATATTTTCTAAAACTTCTCTCCCTTCTATTTCTGCAGCATTTAGGGGGTGGTTATGCTCATTAACATTAATTACTACCGTTTTTTTAGTAATTGTCCTTCCGTAACATGCATTGGAATAATATTTTGCATATTTCCAATTAATATGTACACTAGAAGCATTTTCTTGGCTGCACGTGTAACCCATGGAACACAATAACAGTTTTCCATTATACATATTAAAAAGAAGAGGGGACAACTCCATCCTCATGGAGCAGTTCTGCCTTTGTTGTTTCTTTATGGAATTTTGTCTATGCTGAGTCAATTGCCCTAAAGGGATTTTATTGGAATTATGTCCTCTATACTTTGCAGCCTACGTGACTGACTGACTGACTGAGCTGATGTAACCTATAATGTGCTTTAAATTCCATGCCCTTTCACTGTAAAATCAATACAGTATTAAAAAAAATGTGGGGCAGGGCAGAGCACTGAGAGACACCCCAGCTCAAAAGGGTAGAGGCTGAGGAAAAGGGACCTAGTCTGATTCCCTGTGATCTATCAACAGATAGATGCCAATCTACTTTAAAGCAATGTATTTGATCTGCAGTTGTATTTGACGAAAAAGACAAATCTCATGGTTGACCCTAACGAAGGCCACAGAGACTTCCGGGAACAATAATGGTCATAAACCTCCTCTTTCCACCAACGTACGCAAGTCGCCCAATGATGAACCTTGTCTGTTTGACCTCATCTTATGCTTTGCACTGTGATGCATATAATGATATAGATCTGTAGAGAGGGCGTGGGGAGAAGGGTTCCTTGTTGCATATTGTGGAACTGTCCCATGATACCAGGCCTCTGGCAGGCATAGTGGTTCTGAAACTAGAGCAATCAAGGTTTGCAGGATTGGAATGGATGCCTGAGATTCAATGGATGGAAGTGAGAGGTACTAAGAACTTGCACTGCTGCTCCTTCTGGTTGCCACACACACTTTGCTTTGTTAGAGAGGTTTGACTTGTATCACAAAATATGATACCTGACGGTGATGAAAACAATTGTTCACAATATGTCAGGAAAAAGGTAATCACGTGTGACAAAGTGTGCCCTCTTATTAGGGTTCTTTACAGATTACTCCATGTCACTCACGTGCAGAAGAACATAAGGAGAGCTACGGATCCGACCAGGAAAGTCCTCAGATATAGCCCCTGGCTGGCAATTCAGATTTCTTGATGCCATAATGATATCATTGACAATAGACTAAGAAATTGAAAAGTGAGTTGTCTGACCACAATAAGTAAGACATGCATGAGTCTCCTGAAATCTGGAAGCAGTAAGGGAGAATCCACAAAGTACACACCTTGTCCACTACTGAACCCGGAATCACACACTAGCATGGACAAACAAATTGTAACAGGACAAGATAGCAACCAAAAATCATTACATAACCGACCATTATTGATGTCTGCATTCCTCCTGATAAATCTCAAAAGGGAAATCAGGAGACATTAGAATTGTCAATTACATTTTGGGAAACACAACCTGTCACCCTCAAAGTCATAATGAAAAAGAAACAAAGGTCAACCCTTTGGTCCAGAATTATCTTTAAGTGAGTCTCCAGATCCACACAAATCCGCAGGGCTAGGGATCCTTTCACTCGGCAACTCCTATTTAGCTATCATCACGTGCAGGGGATGGGTCATGCCCAACATCCATGTTAGTTGTACCCAACAATGGCATTGCAGAGAAGCACAGTTCGAGCGCCTACGCCAAAGAAAACTCCCATCTGAATAGAGCATTACCCCTGCATGGTAAACTCTGAAAATAGTGACAGGGGGAGATTGTACGTACAGAACTGCCAGACTGTAAAGGGCAACAAACTCGGGGTATGCAGCAAGCAGTGGAACGCACATGCTCCTATCAACATCATGTGCAAACACAAAATCCAGAGTAACCTAAAACAAGGGGTACCCAAGACTATGATCCAGTAGGAGGCCAACTGCCAACTCTAGACCTGCGAGGCTGCCAGATCATGCAGTCAAATTGATTCCACAGCTGCGTCGATGAATATGATAAACACCAGAGAGAGCTTATTCATTACCACAGGGAAAGCAAGAAAACATACAGCCAACTGTGTATATTGTCACAATGTAGCAGCAAAGCAAAGCATGTCTACGCGCCAACAATAGGAAAAGGAAGCTTAAAATGATACACCCACATGTTGGGCATTGCACTTAAGCCAGTTTTTTTTATATGTTAAGCTTGCCATTATGTGGAAAAAGATACATTGTCTTTTAGAAAGATAAAATGTAGGAAGTTGCTGGTTAATCCTTCTCTTTTACAGACCCTCTGGAAGAGGAGGGGCCTGAGAGGTGGAGGCAATCCGGACAGGAAACGGAGGCAGTGAGCTTCACGGGGGACTAGCAGGAGTAATAATGCCTAAAACGATGAGAGGAATGGGTAATTTATTTGCACCCAATCCAGTTTATAATTTTGCTCCTCTTGTGTGGTCATCTATTCACTTTGCAGCACTTTGCAGCTGCACTTTTTACAGATGTCCCTGACAGCACCGTTCTATCACACCTATCTTGTTAAGCATTCAAGTATGTTTATAATTCCTGTCACCTAAAGTATATTCTCAACCCTTCTAATCATCCTCCCCCTTGCACCTACTTGTGGAGAGGCAGGCACTTAATAGTTAGAACAATTCAATAGTGTTCCTTATTTCTCGCATGTAGAGGCAACATATTTTTACTAATTACGGCCACGAAGTGTGTTAGGTCTTTTAGAAAGAGAAAACCTAACTTTCCAGATTGTCAAGAACCTGTTGCTAATTGCCACTATCTTTCTCACACTGCTTGACTGATAGCAGCAGAGGGGACAACTGCACGGTTCATTATTAACACTTTTTAAAAGTGCTGTGTATTTCTAAATTATGCAGAGAATCTAGGGGCATATTATCAAGAAACACGTTAAAAATTATCGCCACTTTAGCGGCAGAAAACTGCAGCTAAAGCGGCGATAATGGGCTTGATAATATGCCCTTGAGAATTCCAATAGATGTCTAGGTTCTGGTTTGAACAAGGGCTTCTATTGGAATTCTTCAGGGCATATTATCAAGCTCATTATTGCCGATTTAGCGGCAGTTTTCTGCCGCTAAACCGGCGATAATTGTAACACTGTCCTTGATGCCCCCTACTTTTCAGAAACGTTTGAAAAATATCTCAAGGGCTGTTATATTGTAATGCGTATAGAGTCATACTCACATAGATATCATGGAATCCCACCGTGGTAGAAATGCTAACCTGGAGTGTGTGACGTCATGTTTCTGTCCATTTGCAATGTAACCAAGCAGAACATTTTGTAACAGCTCGGCCATAGCAGTAGTAAAATCATTATTAACATATAAAACAAACAGTACATCCCTTCCTAACTACATATAACGAGAAAAAGTAGTAAAACAATGATTATTTGCATAAATCACGTGAAAAGCGATAACAGATTGGCAGACGGACAGTCAGTCAGACTCAGTATTCATGAAATCATGGATAAATACAGTCTCCCTTGCTTTCCAAACTCCGCTCTTATGGAGGGGGCCCAGCCTGGCAGGTCGGGATGAACTGTTGTCATGAGGAGATGGGTCCTTGCTAATTTAATTAAGCCTCCGTCTAGAGTGGCACAAGCATTCCTCCCGTGACTTTCTATGTGTTTATTGTACATCCGTAAGTAGCCAAAGGTATGCCCAGAAGTGGGTCCCTGCCTCGCTGTGCCACAGGATCCAAGCTACACCTTGCTGACAGCGTCAACTCCTATGATATGATAATAACAAAGCTATTATTTTATTTTTCACTATTATCCCTGTAAAGGTGTGGGCGGGGTGGTGCTGTGCTGCTGAGGAGGGGGGGAATGGTAGGCACTCTCTGAAGTACACATGAAAAGGGGGGCCGCTCGGCCCTCCCGCAGCGCGCCCCCACCACCGATTGGCTGATGCCTCCCCCGTGACCCGGAAGCAGGTGGTCAGCTTTTGGGGCAGGGGGGCGGGTTTGCTGGGGGGCGGGCCGGCGGGGCCGGCGACCCCCTGGTGTGGTAGCCCCCTTTAAGAGGCCCGGGGAGCGAGCTGGGCGCCCTCTTTGTCCTTGGCTCGCTCCCCGCATACCTCGTGTGGCCCACGCTCGGGGTGTGTAATTTTATCTTTTCTATTTTAGCAGTCCTGTCAAGTATCACGCATTAGGCGTGATGCTAACGCATTTCAGTGTGGTGTTCCCGCATCACCGCACTGAAATTAATTGTCACGCATTTTTCGCCATTGACCCGACAGCGCTGAAAGGCTGCCTTAGCCTATGCTAGGTGCTAGCGCACGCACTGGCGCCTCTGACACCTGTGTTCCCAGCGCCCGGCCCAGCCGCAGCAGACTTCACTTGGCAGCAGGCTCCGAATGGAACAGTGAAAGTTCAGACGCGCACTGCTCCCAGTGCTACAATGTTGCATTATATCTGCCCGGGTGCCTAGAGACCCGGGCGGGGCCTGCCGTCGCAGTTAACTTTAATGTGGCAACTTTGCCCTGGCGCCATGTGGGGACGCACGCAACGTCACGTCCTGCTGAGGGTGCGCGCCGGGAGTTACTTCTAATGAAATTATGGAGGTGGAGGCCGGCTGCTCACAATGGTTAGCACCGCAGGCGGCGCCGGAATCATGGGCTCAGCCGCCTTGCAACGCCGCTGATGGCACTGGCTGCTGCACGGCCAGGCCGCCCGCACTGTGGGCCAGAATAATTATTGCTGAGTGTCAGCGAAAACTTTTTCCGAGCCAGGAGCTTTGCCGGGCCGAGCCAGAGTGCTGCAGATAGGCTGCCCTGCAGTGTGTGATCCCGTGAGAGAGACCCGACCCCATAGGCCTTCTTGTGCAGCATTTCAGAGGTACCGTGTTAGATTGTGCTGACTTGTTGTTAAATTAATAATTGCCCCATGTGGCATTTCTAGTGCACAGTCAGTGCCGAGTAAAGGGGCCCTGCGACTCCCTGGCACATCAGGGAAAGAGTGGGACCCCCTCCTCCTGTTGTTTTTCAAGTGCGGTATTTAAACCCCAGTATTTGTGTGACTTCACATCTTATTCACCAACCATAGAATCGTTCTTTAAACATCAGATAATGCCGAGTTTACCGAGATTTTCAGCTGTACCATGACAACTTTCCACAGAGATTTGGGCTTCTGATTGTTCTTTTAGTTTCTGAAAAAACATAGCATTGTACTTTTTTTTTGTTTCCTTAGTTTTATATAGCGCGAACTAGACAACAGGGTATCGGAGCGCTTTAAGTTACATACAACAAAAGTAGCAAAATATTGTGAAGAAAATGTGAGGGCGAAAGCTTGTGGTTTCGAGTGATGTGTACCAGAGGTTGAACATCAGAGGCAAACTAGGTCCCATTGCCATTGTGGTAAATAAATAAATAATACCTCTATTTTTGACTGGATATATAATAACAGATAGCTCAATAAATAAGAGTCAAGATTCGAGGTAGTAGGAGTTTGCAGGTTTTAATACAGCATAAAGGACAGGAACAGGACAACCTGCACGGGCAAGATCTGGGATGGCTAGCCAACAGGGGGGCCCGACAGCTGTCGGGCAGGATCTGGAATGAGCGCGCTGGCTTTTAATAACAATACACAAGTATATATACTAAAACAATTGCATTACAGTACATACAGTAGGTGTGACAGTGGGTGGAGTTAGCAACAGTCGCGAAAGATAAGGATGAAAGTGGGTGTAACAGGAGGCGTGAACATAGACATGTGATGTAAACGTAACAGAATATGTCATAAATGGGGCGGAAACATGGAGGGGGCTACCGAAGGAGCCGGGACCTCTAACGTAGTGGTGCGCGCAAACTGATGATGAAGTGTTACTAGGGAGAAGCTGGGGGCTATGACTTCTGAGCTAGAAGGAGAGACGAAAGTCTGGAGAGTCAGAGCGACATGTACCTAAACACTATCTAGTATCTGATGTTTAGAGAACATGTTGATGGAATCCAAAAGTTATCAGGGTAAAGGCTAACAGATTCTAAGACTGGTACATGAATTATTCTACATGTAGTACGTGTTGAGGAATATTAAATGACCATTAATACAGTATTTCTCTTACATGGAGACGTAAAGGCTAGACGATGACTGAAACTATTGATGCGATTCAGTAGCTTAGGAATGCAGAGAAGGAGAGCTGGACTGATAACTAGAATCATAACATACTCTTGGCAGACTGGCAGGCAGAGCCAGGCCGAGCCGGGCACTGTGAGGCAGGAAGTAAGTGAAGGGTCAGGGATACAGGTGGGGGCTGCATCGCTCCTCGGAGAGGGTTCAGGAGACAGGAGCTGAATCGGAGTCCGGGCCCTTTTGAGGCCTAGAAACAGGGATTTTACAATGAAATAACGTGCACACTGAGAAACGTGGCAACATAACATTACATAGGCCTGATGCTCGTTGTATTCACGAAAACTAGGAACTGGCATACTAGAGATGGACACAACTGTAATTGCGTCTTTAATCGATCATGGGGAATACATATGCATATTAATCATGCACATACAGCATAGGATGGGGAACACGTAGGGACACAGAACATGGCAAAATGTACTTTTCCACATTCCCTCCTTGTCACTACGTTTCCATCAGGAAACATCAATATTCATGATACCATCTATCATTTCATACAGTATCATTTGCTCGTCTCGAATTTTCTTGGAACGGGATCTAGGACGGGACTTGGGACTAGGAATACAAGAGGTAGCACAAATGCCGCAAATCGCAGGGCCACATTGTATACAGAGGCAGCAACTGAATATGATCGCTACTGCAATACCTAGAAGTGACAATACTTTCCATCCCCAGGCAGAAATTATACTCCAAAACCAACCGGACCATGTCCAGGTGCCTGGATTCTGGTGTAACTGATGGGCAATTTTATGAAGTCTGGTTATAGCTGAATAAACAGACGGCGCGTTATTAGGAATGAAAATGCAGCAACTAGATCCGATGACTCTACATGCTCCTCCTCTATCGGCCAGTATGACGTCAAGAACGAGACGATTTTGGAGCACGACAAATCTCATAGCAGATTGTTCTTCCGTTAAGTTACCTAGGGCAGAAGCAGTCTCATTAACTACTGCTTCAAGGGTTCTGGTTAATCTACGTATTAACTTACTATTCTGGATAGGTCCTATAAAGAAAAAGAATCCTCTATTGAAATCTGTATACTGTTCTAGAGCAGTTTCAGTTTGGTCGACAATCGGGGACTCGATCTCCCTTCTATGTCTAATGTGTACTAGATGTGTGTTTCTGTGATAATCAGATGGGGCTAGGAAAACTGGTGGCAGTAGGAAGGCAATGTAACAGGTTCCCTCCCAATCGAGGGGCAGACGAACATATGCGGTCTGACCACAAACAAAATAAGAATGACGTGAAGCTTTGAAAATAGATTTCCCACTGTCACTATACTTGACAATAGTAGTACAATCACTATGTCCTACATGTACGGAACCGTTATTTCGGACACATAATTCGCCTTTGACTGGTAATACTGAAATAGCAGGTAAGTCCGGAATAGGATCAGACTGAACATTCAGAACCATGAAATTCGAAGAATAATTACCCAAATTATAAACTTCATTTTCTAGATCTAACCCTGTTCTGTGGGGAAGACCTTGCTTGTCTGGAAAACATGTACTGTTCAGAAGGGACATATCATTTGAGGATGACGTTAACATGGACCAGGCTCCACATGAGCCATTATGTGAGAACGGATAAGGAAACAGTGGCAGAACTCCCTTCGGTGTCTGGAAAGGGGGGAGTCGACCACACACCCAACAATTAGTGGCATTGCTGGTCTGGTGTGAATAATGTAACATACGGATAAATGAATTGTTGCGCATAGCAAGACGATAGGATAGTTCATGAGGAGGTAGATCACTAAACGTGTGCTCTACTGTAGCATTAGAAGACTTATTTACATGAGAAATTGGAAAACATAAATGAAATGCATAACTCGTGCAGGTAACCATCAGGCTTAAAAACAATATAAAACTTAGAAAAACGATACATCGGATTGAGTTTTGACTAACTCTCTCACTATGGGGGTCTATTTCATACATGTCAGATACCTGTCTAACCGTTTCACCTAGGGGAGGACTTAGACAATTAAACTGGCTGACTTATTTTACTAGACCGTAACTTCTTTTTATACTCCTGCTGCGGAGTTTCCTCTAACAGGGGAGGCTTGGTATCAATGTCATTTGCGGGACAGTCCTTGAGAATAGTATTTTGGCAGTCTTTAGGTAAAATGCAATCCTTGGCAAAGTTCTTGGAAACAGTTTGTAGTCGGGATCCGTGAAATTTCTTAACATGAGACAAATGGACCCACCCCTTCCTGCCTTCCAACTTGACGGCAGTACGGGTGGTTAGAAGGACCAACTTCGGCTCCTTCCAGCGAGGCTCCAGCGGACTTGAACGATCAAAATTGCGGACGAGGACCAAGCTTCCTGGAACGATTTCATGCGGTTTCACCTCGGTATTGTCTGGAAATGCGGCGGCAACCTGTGAACGACAAGAGTGTAGGGCAGACATCAAGGAAGCTAGGTAATCTGTCAGCATATTACTGGAAACATCTGTAATACTTTGGGGTCTGGGTGTACCCCACACGTTCGGGGGACGGCCGAATACGACCTCATAAGGGGACAGACCTGATCTGGAATGTGCGACCATGCGCATATAAAACAGAGCGACTGGCAAGGCAACTAACCAGTCTACACCTTTTTCTTGACAGATTTTGGCAATGCGGATTTTCAAGGTTTGATTATGTCTCTCTACGAGACCGGCTGCTTCTGGATGGCGTACACAATGGAACTTCCACTGGTACCCTAACAAAAGGGAAACGTGCTTCATCAATTCAGATGAGAATGGCTGGCCGTTATCAGAATATACGACCCTAGGGAGTCCATAACGGGGGAAGAACTCACGAACCAACTGCTTGGCAGTGGTCGCGGCTGTGTAATCTGGGACTGGATATGCTTCTGTCCACCTGGACAAAGCGCATACAACTACAAGGACATACTTGAAACCTCGACATCGCTCCATCTGAATATAATCCATCTGGAGGACTTCAAAAGGGTGGTCAGGGGGCTGGAATCCACCTTGTTCCACCGGGACACTTTTACCTGGATTGAACTGGCAACATATCATACAGGTACGGACTTTCTGCTTGGCTGCAGCTCGTAAATGCTTGTTAAACCAAATGTTCTGGATACTGTCTAACATGGCTTTTTCTCCTAAGTGTGCTGGACTATGTGCGGTATTGATAATGACTTGAACCATTGAGTCGGGGAGAAACCATGTGGCTTTTCCCTTCGTCAACCATCCCTGATCTGTCTGGGCCCCTCCTTGTTCGGACCATTTCTTGATTTCTTCGGGAGTAGCATGTAACTGGATATCTATGACATCTTGTGTAGGGTCCTTAACTGTCATACAAGTAGTCTGTTCTAGAGTGGATGTCGGTGTCTTGTTAACTGGTATGTCTGGTGTCTGTGCTGTAAGCTTGGCTGTTCGATCTGCTAGATCATTACCTTGGGAAATAATGTCAGTAACTTTCGTATGTGCTTTGCACTTCATGATAGCAATAGATGTCGGTAAATGTATGGCATCTAACAGAGCTTGAATAAGGAGACCATGCTGAATCTTGGTTCCATGAGAAGTCATGAAACCTCTCTCCTGCCAGAGCACTCCGAAGTCGTGTACAACTCCGAATGCGTAGCGTGAATCTGTGTAAATATTAACTTTCAGGTTCTTAGCGTGTATGCCGGCTTGTGTCAGAGCAACTAGCTCTGCTGCTTGAGCAGACAGGGTGTCAATACGGTGTGTTTCAATAACTTCAGTGTCAGTAGTCACTGCATACGCGGCTACTAGTTCTCCTGTACTCGTTCTCATACATGAACCATCCACATAAAGTGTCAGGTCGGGATCTGGTAATGGAATATCTGTCAGATCTTGTCTTGGCTTAGTCATAGTGTTAACAACTTCCACACAGTCATGTGTGGCACGATTTGAAGTAACTGACGGTAACAGTGTAGCAGGATTTAGAACGTTGCAGCGTCTGATTTCTATGTGTGGCTGGAACAGTGTCAGTTCATAACCTGTCAAACGTGCAATTGTCAAGTGCTGAGTCTGTGTTCGGTTTAAAAGAACTTCCACGGAGTGTGGAACTTGTACTGTCAGGGAGTGTCCTAATACTATGGAATCACTTTGTCGGATAGCTAGTGCTGTGGCTGCAACTGACTTGAGGCACGCAGGCAGAGCCTGGGCTACTGGATCTAATGTGCTCGAAAAATAAGCACAGGGCTTGTATTGTCCTGCTTGATCTTGTGTGAGAACAGATAATGCTGTACCATCACGTTCTGTGACAAAAAGTGTAAAAGGCTTACTGTAGTTCGGTGTAGCTAGAACAGGAGCTTGGCATAACGCTTTCTTTAATTCATTGAAACTAAGTGTATGTTCAGATGTCCAAGGGAGGACAGATGATACGGCTGCCTCCTGTGTCGTTAACTGTATCAGTGGCTTGGCTAGAAATGCATACTGAGGAATCCATTGTCTGCAATAAGAAGTAAGGCCGATAAAAGCTCGTACCTCCTTCTGTGTCTTGGGCTGAGGAAGACTCGCTATTAACTGGATGCGATCGGGTGTCAACTGCCTACCCCACTTGGACAGTAAGTGGCCTAAGTAGATCACTTGCTGGACACAGAATTGAAGCTTTGAAGGAGACACCTTGTGCCCCATCTCGGCTAGGAAATACAGAACTGTAAATGATGCTCGCTCGCAAGCACGTTCAGAACGGGCTGTGATCAGTAGATCATCGACATATTGGAGCAGGGCAGTGTCAGTTGGCATGTGAATATTGTCTAGTTGTCTCTTAAGTGCTTGACTGTAAATACTAGGACTTTCTGTGAAACCTTGAGGAGCTCGTGTGAATTTATAGCTCCTTCCATTTAAACAGAAACCGAAAAGGTACTGGCTATCTGGATGAATGGGGACACTGAAAAATGCGTTCTTGAGGTCTATGACTGTAAAAAATGTGGCTTCAGAATCAATGGCTGTCAATAAAGAAGAAATATCTGGGACTACTGGGTACTGGGGAATGATACATTTATTTAGTTCTCGAAGGTCAATCACTAATCGATATACTGGGGGTGCATTTGGATCAGTACGTTTCATGACTGGAATGATCGGAGAATTACATACATTGGAGTCAGTTTCTACAACTACTCCTTGAGCCATGAGCTCGTCAATAATTTTGGATAAGGCTGCTACAGCCTCAGGTGGCAGTCTGTACTGTCTGATTCGTGGTAACACTACACCTGGCTTGAGAGTCACACGATGGGGTGTGATTTGCATAAAACCAACATCAGTTGGACCTTGCGCCCATAGATGCTGGGGGACATTCAATAATCTGGGATCAAAATCACGTAAAACATAGTGACCCTTGAAGTCACGTAAAAACAAACGTATTCCTTCTGGGGAGCAGCAAATAACTGCACCTAATTCTTTCAGTGTCTTAATGCCTAACAAATGTTCTGGACATGACTTCGTAAGCAGTAGATCAGTAGTTCGGGACAATGGACCTACTTCTAGAGTAACTGGTTTGGAAATCTCGTTAACAATTGGCTTTCCTGAAAATCCAAGGGAAACATTTCTAGAGCCTGAGAGCGGAGCCCCTGGAACCTCGTCGTGACTAATAGTCGTCCTACTTGCCCCTGTATCAATCAGAAACTTTCTGTCTTTCCCTAATACTTGACTGTGAACATAGGGACCTTCTTGATCTACAGGAATCTCGATGAGAGGCAAGCCTACCTCCCTCTCTAGGCTGTTTCATGAATACTGCTGGTACTCTGGATACTCGGACTGTGCATACTGGTACATCTGCTGTGTAACATGATGAGTTGCAGCAATAGGCTGCGGTGCTGGAACTGTCTGTTGTGCATTCTGTGGCTGAGAAGTCTGTGAAACTTGTTCTTGTCTAGGCGGACGTGGTCTTTCTTTAGTTTTACCAGTGGCTATATTGTGTTTCAGAACTGCACACTCGTTTATAAAATGACCTGGCTGTTTACAATAATTACATGTCCCTTTAACGGGAGCTGCAGGATGACTGACTTGATTCGGACCCCTCTTCTGACTGTCTTGAGGAACAGATTGTGCAACTAGTACTTTCATTTTCGTGTCTTTCATACGTCTTCTCTCGTGTTCTTGCTCTTCTCTGATTCTATTCTGGTGATATTGGAGCATCTGTAACATCTGGGACGGGGTACTAGCTTGCCATGTACTTTCGACTTTCAAAACTCGATTCTTAACTTGTGGACTTGAATTCTCGACTAATTTAGTAACAAAAAGATGAGGGTATGACTCGCTACTCGTCTTCAAACCACTGTTTATGATAAAGCATTTCTCAAATCTAGAATAAAAATCACTAGTGTCTTCGTCTTGTTTCTGTTTACAGGCTGAGATTGCATCCCAGTCTTCCTTTTTAGTGGCTAATAATCTGGGCAAAACTTGTATTAACAGTTCTGGTAATTCTTTACATTTATCTCCAAGACCGGTACCTGGTACTCGTATCTTATCTTCAGCTTCTAGAGCTGTCCAATCGATCTTTTTCTCTCCCACCTCCCAATCTTTTTCCTTGAGTTTTTCGTATACCCCTGCGGGCAACAGGACTTTTAACATTTTAATAATATCTGGATACGTGTATTCTCCCATACGGAGCATGTCTTTTAATTCTCGGTGGAACCCTGCTGGATCTTTGTCGTGACAGGGAATTAATTTCTTCATCTCTAAGAGTTCCATCTTTGTAACTGGGGTATAAACAAATACTCGTTGCATTTCACCATCTGGTGTCCTAACTGGGTGTACTTCTCGTAACGGATGCTGCCTGTCTATGTAAAACGGTTTACTTTCTGGAGGTGAGACATGAACAAAATGCGGGTTCAAAAACGTTCTATATTTGTGGCGCTGTTCTAGAATGACACTAATTAAATCGGTACCTAAACCTTTCCATCTATACTGGAGTAACTCGTTCAGGACATCATGTAACGGACCTGGATCAGAATGTTGATCCTCATACAGTGTAATGAGGTGTTGGATCATATACATACCCACCAGTCGTTGCTCGGCTGGGGGCAGTTTCAGAAACATTTGTGCCACTATTTCGTCTGGAAAAGTGGTAGAATCAGTAATCCATCGGACTGCTGATCGGGCTAGTTTTTGTTCATGCATAGTACTTAATTCACTGTAACCGATTCGTGATTTCAGAATTTGATCGGTAGCTTGAAATACTTGTTCTAGAGAACCTTGTTCTGGTGCTGGAAGATGAAAGACTTTCTTGTGTTCTAGGCGTAATTGTCGGTCTGGAATTCTAGATTTACCTACATACGCTATTCTGGCGGGATTCTCGTCGTCTACCTCTTCAGTAGAAGAGTCATTTTCTTTCTCGCTTACTTGTGCTTCTTTGCGTTGTTCGTGTAACCTTATTATTTCTTTACGTATTTTCTTGTACATACTCTCTATACTATTGAGTGTCTTGTGCTTACCCTCGGCTATATTATCACTCCACTTTGTCAGAATTCTCATTTCGGTCGGATCTTTAGTCGGGGAATCTTGTTCCCGTATTAAACAATTGATCAGAAACTTTAATAACATGAACTGGATCTCAGCTTTCCTGAGAGACATGACTTCACCAATACTTTCTGGATCTTGTCCTGTACGAATGAAACGATACATTCTGTCTAGATCTTCTTTCATATTCGGTAGGGTGACCAAATACTCGGACACCTGCCTTATACGTATGGAATATAGAACCATACTATCCTCGCCTGGAACTGGATCATAACCGCATTCAGTAAGAGCTCGCCTGATTTCTGCAACGGACTTATATTTGGGCGTACGCTGTAACGCACGTTCATGTAACTCGACTGGTCCTAAACGTCTACTTGGCGGCGGGGTACCAGGAGGACCTCCTCCTGCGGCCCCTATACTGGAATCATCGACTGATACTCTTCGTGCTGGCAGAGTGACTGATGTGGCGGGGATTTGTACTACGGGCTGGACCGGGGGTACTGTAACAGGTACTGCACCAGGTGCCCCGGTGGCTGGAGGAGCAGGAATTACATTATTCACGGGAGCTGGCTGAGCAGGATTTGCATATTCTGGGACTGTGTCGTCCAAATAGGACGAGATAAAAATATCTGCTGCGGTCGGTTTGTGACGTAACTTGGTCGGAACTAAGGGTGGCGGAAAATTACTGGATGCCTCCGGGGTTGCTTTTGGCAAGCCCTCGGCAAGAAGAGGATACATACCCTTAATGAGGGCATTCCTCTGTCTGTCTGACTGTTCGGTTTTAACTCGTTCACCTATTTCGATTAGTTCCCTTTCTTGGGCTCTTTCTAAGGATTCCCTACTTAATTCTGACTTTCTGATTTCTTTTTCGGTTCTTTTATGAGATTCTTTGCGCCATAACTCGATGGCATCTTTCTGTGACTGTCTGGCTTTCTTTTTCCATAATACTTCTTCTACTCGCATGATGCACTCGGCATCCCATGTACCCGATACGGGCCATCTATACTTTTCTTCTAACTGTTTGGTGTACTCCACCCACAAATCTAGATACAATATGGCGCTTATGCCATGCTTTTGATACATAAAATGACCTGGACTGTCCCTAGGCGGGACAGGAACTGCTTCTTCTAACAGACCTTTTCTAGTTTTTAACTGACGTAGTTTGGAAAACAAAGGCATGACTGACCTGTGGTCTAGACACAATACAATACACAATGAACACGATAATTACACCACTTTCATACCACGACATTGAAATACATGAATGACATTTAAAATAACAGTTCGGACAAAATACTACCTGGAATACTGAAAACAGAATACATGAATTTCTCGAGAACAGAACGGACTAGAACAGAAACTAGATGCACTGCTAAAACAGTACGAAACTTACCGGTCTCATAAAGAGACACGTCAGGACCCGCATCCACCTAAGTGGACACTTCGTGTTGGATCTGTGTACCCAAACCCACGGACCAGAGACAATGCAATTGACCCTGTCTAGATACTACCTCAGCAACGGTACTCACCGGGCAGCAAGAACGGAAGGCCTCGGACTGGACTGGACTGCTACGACGCCGGACGGACGAACTTCGGACTTCTGTTACGGGTGGGCCTCCGGATACCTCGGACCTTGGACTCTCGGCTTGGGCTCTGGTCGGGACTCGCCGCGTTCCTCCACCGCCTCGTCTGGATGCTGGACCGCAACCTCCGTCTCCTCCGTGGGCCTGAGGGATACTTGAAGCAGAAATATCTGCACGTGCACGGTATGGTTCCGTCACGGCTGCAGAGGATCAGGGGGCTTGCGTGGCTTCTCCGGCGCGTGGGGAAAGGGCAAGTCCCTATTCGGGCGCCATTATGTGGTAAATAAATAAATAATACCTCTATTTTTGACTGGATATATAATAACAGATAGCTCAATAAATAAGAGTCAAGATTCGAGGTAGTAGGAGTTTGCAGGTTTTAATACAGCATAAAGGACAGGAACAGGACAACCTGCACGGGCAAGATCTGGGATGGCTAGCCAACAGGGGGGCCCCGACAGCTGTCGGGCAGGATCTGGAATGAGCGCGCTGGCTTTTAATAACAATACACAAGTATATATACTAAAACAATTGCATTACAGTACATACAGTAGGTGTGACAGTGGGTGGAGTTAGCAACAGTCACGAAAGATAAGGATGAAAGTGGGTGTAACAGGAGGCGTGAACATAGACATGTGATGTAAACGTAACAGAATATGTCATAAATGGGGCGGAAACATGGAGGGGGCTACCGAAGGAGCCGGGACCTCTAACCTAGTGGTGCGCGCAAACTGATGATGACGTGTTACTAGGGAGAAGCTGGGGGCTATGACTTCTGAGCTAGAAGGAGAGACGAAAGTCTGGAGAGTCAGAGCGACATGTACCTAAACACTATCTAGTATCTGATGTTTAGAGAACATGTTGATGGAATCCAAAAGTTATCAGGGTAAAGGCTAACAGATTCTAAGACTGGTACATGAATTATTCTACATGTAGTACGTGTTGAGGAATATTAAATGACCATTAATACAGTATTTCTCTTACATGGAGACGTAAAGGCTAGACGATGACTGAAACTATTGATGCGATTCAGTAGCTTAGGAATGCAGAGAAGGAGAGCTGGACTGATAACTAGAATCATAACATACTCTTGGCAGACTGGCAGGCAGAGCCAGGCCGAGCCGGGCACTGTGAGGCAGGAAGTAAGTGAAGGGTCAGGGATACAGGTGGGGGCTGTATCGCTCCACGGAGAGGGTTCAGGAGACAGGAGCTGAATCTGAGTCCGGGCCCTTTTGAGCCCTAGAAACAGGGATTTTACAATGAAATAACGTGCACACTGAGAAACGTGGCAACATAACTTTACATAGGCCTGATGCTCGTTGTATTCACGAAAACTAGGAACTGGCATACTAGAGATGGACACAACTGTAATTGCGTCTTTAATCGATCATGGGGAATACATATGCATATTAATCATGCACATACAGCATAGGATGGGGAACACGTAGGGACACAGAACATGGCAAAATTTACTTTTCCACACCATGCTCACTATATGCCATCACATTATCATGTTTGTAAAAAATAGACATGTTACGATGCAGCGCTTTGTTCAAAGGCTGTTTCTTGATCCAAAAGTTTTTTTGATCCGTTTTGATAGTCTAGAACGAGCGGTTTGGTGAATTTCCTATAGAGAGAAACTTTAAAATTTTGGGCGTGCTTCCCGTATAGAGATTGAGTTTTATTTCTTAAACCTTATTGGTTGTGGTAGAAGGAAGTTTATTGTTTCTTTATGACCAGCATCCACCAGAAAAAGAAGTGAGTTTTTGGGCCAGGCATTCTGGGGTGCCACGATGAATGGCTTTGTGAGTAATGCATACAACTCTGTTGTTTCTAGTGGTGATAGTCACTAGTTGAATGAAATGATAAACATGGCAATATGATTGTAGACTCTTGTTCCTGGATCAAGTCTTGCAGCAGAGTGTCAAACTGCAACTTTATCTGCTGGATGACACAAAAAAGATCGGTGTAAAAGCCCAAAGACTCGCTGGATCAGCCCTTTGCCTGGTTAAATGACATCTCTTAAGGTGGGCGAGGCGCTATATAATAAACCTCTGTTGTTTGTATTAGTTGTGAAACACTTGTTTGTACCCAGAAAGGCTTGGCGCTATTTGAACTGGAGAAAAATAAATGTGTTAAGATTACAAGTTAATTTTTTTATTAGCTAAGATACAGAGCTGATCCCCCAGCAATCTGTAGCCCAGCGCTGACGTCAGAAGCATCATTAGGATACCAGCGGGGGCGTCTCTAACATCCATATACTGCCCCGTGCAACTTTTACACCTGGCTTAGGTCTGATTTTGTGACGTTTGAGGAAATAATCGTAGATTGTGTGCATCAACCTCAACGTGATTTCATCAGAGCCAATAGGCTGTGACATCACTACAAGTGTCTGGTTGAATGGTCATGCTACTTCATATCTGAGTTTAGAGGAGGTAAAACTGTACACATAATGAACATTTTCTGCAACACTAGTGCACTTTTCTGCTTTAGGTAGTGTTTCTTTAAACTTTTTTGATCTTTGGTAACCATTTTAAACCTAAAATATCTTTCAAAAACAGCAACAGTTATGAAGTAGAGACTCCAAGGCGTGAGCAAAGAGCCTCTTTCTTGTATATGGTATTTACTAACTTTTGGATGGAGGTAAAACACAGGTCAGAATGAAGTAGCTCACGAAAAACACACCTTGAAATCTTTCTTAGAAACATGTTTCCTTTGTAGCCCCTTTAAAGTATTTGCATGCATACAGTACTCTAGAAGTGGCTCTAGAAAGACGAGAGTTTCAGAAATAATAACTAATCGAGGGAGAGTGTGTGTTTTTTACATAGCAGGCAGGCAACCTGTTTCTAATCTGTAGGTAACAGAGGAGTACATGAAGATCGGTGATTTGATAAGGATCACACAATATTAATAGGTGGAGAGGCCACAATTAGAACACTGAGGTTTCCAGATTCTATATAGGACAATTTATTCTTGGGGCAAGATCTTCTTAGAGTTTCTCTTTGATCAAATAGGGATAATTTCTGATATGTATATGTTTCCCTCGTCTTCATTGCTTGATTTTGCGCGCAAGAAAATGTCACTCATATTCGTTGAAATGTCACTCATTATTAGACAGAAATTATGAAAATGTCACACATAGCAATCAGAAACCTTGGCAGCTATGTTTTAGGTCCCGGTGCCTCGTGGCCTCGAAGCGGCAGTGGACAGATCCTGGGAGACGTCAGGAGAAGCGGACAGTGCACCCCGGCAGTGCCTCTGTGTGGCTATCGGGGATTCGATTACGGGGATCAGCAGGCACAAGACCGAGGTATTTTGCGGGGCGGGGCTCGGGCGGCAGTCGGAGCAGGAGGAGCTCACTGCACCGAAAAGGGGATCACAAGGTCCATTTTCATTTAGGGACCGGCAGTGTGTGCGATCCTGAATCCACCTGGTAATGCGGTCGTGACGATTCGGGCTTAGCGCGCGCTCGAGCTTCTGCTAACATGCCTGATTGAGTGGGAATTGTGAAAAGCAAAGGGGGCGAAGCAGGATACAGCAGGGCAGACATTGGATGGGAGACAAAAAAGGAAGTGCATGTTCTGTACCGTTTTTTAAAGCGATTTTTGAACGAAATAGCTCAGTTTGGAGAGCGTTAGACTGAAGATCTAATGAAAAGTGTATTGTAAGGTTTAAATATAGTAAAGCCTTTGCTGTAGGTTCTGACATACTTTTGTGCCTGGATAAGTCATTAAGACCCTGTTGTTTCAAGTTTCTATGGGCCGGAGCCCCGCTAGTGTGTGCTTAGTGCCCTTGTAACATCTGTTGATACAAATCTTGTGCATTATATTAACTTTGTTTCCCCCTAGGACGCTTGATTGTGGTTCTTCTTGATTCGGGTGCTTCATCCTGTGCAGTCAACAGATCCCGTGCGCTGAGGACGGCATCGGACAGGGGACACGCAGGAGATCGGTGGTAAGGGGAGTGAGGCGGGCCTGCACTTCATTGCTTCTGGAGGGTCGCCGGGCTTGAGCCCTCCCTGCAAGGGGTTGGTGCTCGCCCACACGCTAAGACTAGCTAGTGTGTTTGCGGTCACAGTTGCATGGTGCTTACGGCCATCTTCACATCCCCCATCTAAAAAGAAGGTACAAGTGCACACGTGCACTAAAAGACTGGTTGAAACAAGGACTAGAGTGCACTGGGTATTGTGTTAGAATGCCAGGCCCACGAGTCGATAAGAGTGCAGTCAATAAGAGTGCCCACATGGAGCTAATGATGCAGACTATGATGCGCAAGATGACCGCGATGGATAGGCGCCTCGGTAAAATAGACGAGTTAGGTAGGAGTGTGGCAGAAATTAATCAGAGGTTGGATGGCCCTACGGGACCACAAGTCAGGCCGAGAAGTATTATTATTCCGCCATTGCCCAGAGGTGATTTTGTCACCCCTCCTAAGAGGGGCAAGTCCAAGAAAAGTGTAGACACAGTGCCCAGGAACACCGCTAAGGGGGAGGGAATGCCAGTAGTAGTGCCTATGGATACTCCCTTAATGCCCCCAATCACACCAGCGGTACCAGCTCCTGTTATTCCGGTAGTGCCGATGGCCCCACTCGGGGTCATTACCCCTGTCTCTCCCGTGACCATTACCCCATCCCCGCCGGGGTCCCAACACCACCGACTAGCGCTGTCCCGGTGGAACTGGCATCCCAGATAGCCGCCGTTTTACCATGGTTACAGTTGGGGGAGGGGTGTTGCCATCTTCCCAAGATAACTCGGCGGAAGCCTTGAAACTGGTTGGGATAATTAAGTTGGCCAGGGCGAGTGAAGGGGCACCATTGCCACCAATTCCTTCCCACACAGGTTCCTCCAGCGTGCAGACGGCTAAGAAGGATGGTGCTACATCGCAAGTCAGTGATAAGGAGGTGGCCTTGCCATTACTAGAGGATGGTGCTATGCCCTCAAGGAGGGAGAATTTGGCGCAGCATGTGTCTCAGGTTGTGAAGGAGATGATCTGGGCAGGCAAATATATCAACATTTTCTCTTTGCTAATTGATAATAGGGAACTTGAATATGCCAAAAAACAAAAGGAATGGATGTTGCCCAGTGAATGGAGAACAGAATTGGTTAAGTTCAGAGTAGAGGAGACATTTATTAACTGGATGAGGGCCTTTTCCGTGTTCAGTGCCATTACTGCTGAAAAGTCACCCAATGTACACGCAGAAATGGCCTGCTACCAGAGCAGGATTGCCATGTGGAGCGAGAAACATGTGGGGGACGAGTGGAAGGAATATGACATTTCATTCAGGAAAGCTAAAGAATTCAATCCCTCTTTAACATGGGATATGGTAGATTCCCTGTCATGGTACAGCCAGATAACTGGGGGGTCAGCAGCGATTGGGGCAACTGGGGCACAGAAAATATACCCATCGAAACCCCAACAGCCCTTTCAGCATGCGCAAGGAAGTGAGGTACCAGGAAAGGGTAAGGGTTGGGGGATAAAAAGGGTGTATGTTGGGATTTCAACAAATGGTCCTGCACTAGGGCAGCGGGCTCATGTAAGTTTAGACACGCCTGTGCCTTGTGTGGGCATCCCTCACACCCCGAGACTTCCTGCAGATTTAAGGGTGGCAACCAGGGGACGAGGGGGAGAAGGAAACCTGAATAGACAAGAGGGGGGTTTAGTATCACACACTCCCATTGATGTCATGGCAATGATTCCTTGGCTGAACAGATATCCAGATCACGCAGCGGCTAAACTACTTCAGGAGGGATTTTCTCAGGGTTTCAGGATACCTGCAGGAGGGTACATAGGTAAGAGTGAGTGTAGGAACCAACTGTTGGTAAAGCATAACCCAGGTGTAGTGGCTGCAAAAATTGAGAAAGAATTACGCCTGGGTAGGATAGCAGGACCCTATGATGAGGTGCCAGTGCTCAACTTTGTCTCCTCCCCACTTGGTGTTGTCCCCAAAAAAGAGAAAGGCAAATTTAGACTCATTCATAATCTCTCAGCCCCAAGGGGGGCATCCTTGAATGATGCTATAGATGAGAATGTCTGCAGTGTAAAATATGCCTCTTTTGACCAAGCGGTAGAGTTGCTTAGGGGCCTGGGTCCAGGGGCATTGATGGCCAAGTCTGACATAGAGTCGGCATTTCGGCTTCTCCCGGTGCATCAGGATGATCACCACCTGCTGGGTTTCAAGTTTGATGGGAAGTATTACATGGACAAATGCATGCCTATGGGTTGTTCCATCTCTTGTGCCTATTTTGAGATGTTCAGTTCCTTCTTGGAATGGGTAATGAGGCAGGCAACCGGGCATCAACAGGTCATGCACTACCTGGATGACTTTCTCTTCCTTGGCAAGGCTGGGTCTCAGGAGTGTGCGCGGGCACTGCGGGAATTTTGCGTGCTCATGCGGGCTCTTGGGGTCCCGCTGGCACCAGGAAAGACAGTGGGGCCAGCCACTTGCTTAGAATTTCTGGGCATTGAAATAGACTCTGTGGAGGGTTGTTTTAGGCTCCCAAAGGAGAAGGTGTCAAAATTCAAGGCGGCACTGCACGCGTGCCTGGCCAGAGAGAAGGTCTCTTTACAACAGCTCCAGGAAACGGTAGGCCAACTGAATTTCGCGTTGAGAGTGATACCAATGGCTCGCCCCTTTTCTCGCTCAATTGCGCAGGCGATGAAGGGTCTGCGAGAAAAACACCACCGCACCAGACTGTCACTTGAGGTTCGCCAGGACATGCACATATGGTTGGAATTTCTGGAAGGCTTCAATGGCAGGGTTGTGTGGTCAGGCCCCCCCCACTACCACAGCAGAGTTAGGTTTATGGACTGATGCTGCTGGAAGTGTTGGGTTTGGTGCCATCCTTGGAAATAGGTGGGTCACCCACAGGTGGCCGGACGACTGGGTGTACAGTGAGTTGACAACAAACATTGGCTTTCTGGAGCTGTTCCCCATATGGGTTGCATTGATGGTCTGGCCAGAACATCTGCACAACAAATCAGTGATATTCTGGTCAGACAACATGACGGTGGTGGAGTGTATTAATCAGCAAGCGGCACGCTGTAGGTTCATACTCTGCCTCTTGAAGGAGATTGTGTTGAGATGCTTGAAATTGAATGTTATATTCAGGGCAAAGCATGTGCGGGGTGTCCTTAATAATGCAGCTGATGCACTCTCTCGCTAAAAATTGCAGGTATTCAGGGAACATCTTCCAACAGCAGAACCTACACCGACACACTTCCCGTCAACACTCTGGCAGATTGGTGCCCCAAATTACAGGACCTCGTGGCTGCTAGCTTAGCCCCCAAGACAAGAACAGCGTATGAAGGGGCGTTTGGTTCATACTGTACTTTCTTAGGGCGAGGCTGGGAAACCAAATGGGCTCTGGAGAATAGCTTTGCAGATTATCTAGGTAGATTGCACCAGGAGGGTCGCTCGGTGGCAACAGCTAACAGGCACAGGGCAGCTGTCTCCTTCTACGCACAGGCAAAGGGAGTAAAAGACCCAACTAATAGCTTTGTGGTGCGTAAGGGCCTGAGGGGTTGGCGCCGCCTACAGGGCAGCACAGCTGACACTAGAAAACCAATAGGCCTGGGGAGGTTGACGGCATTATTGCCTGCATTGCATGACGTCTGTAGTTCAGACTGGGAGATACATTTGTTCAAAGCAGCCTTCACATTAGCCTTCTATGGGGCTCTGAGACTGAGCGAGTTGGTTGCAGCCTCCAAGGCAGATAGGCAAGGGGGTATTCAGTTCCTGAACACAACCATACAGGGAGACACATTGTGGGTGACAATTTGAGATCAAAAACTGATCAGGAGGCGCGGGGGAGACTGTGGTTCTGCACAGGGCAAGAGCCAATCCTTGCTGCCCGGTACACCATGTGGAGACTTTCCTCAAGCAGCGAGGTGGATTGTTGGGTGGGCCGCTCTTATTGCACGCCGACGGCACCCCTTTAACAAAATACCAGTTCAGAAGAGTCATGGAGTTGGCCATTATCAGGGTGGGCCTTGACCCGTAGGAATTTGGCACACACTCCTTTAGGATAGGCGCAGCCACTGAGGCAACCACAAGGGGTTTGCAGGAGAACAGTGTTAAGAGAATTGGGAGATGGTCATCCAATTGCTACAAACGTTATGTGCGGGTACACATGTTGTGAAGTACCTAGAGCTTGGCTGACATTAGGTTGTTTTTCTGGTTTTTTGCAGTTTCTTCGCTCTGTGACGCAGGCGGAGGACTCGCTTCGGGGCATCTTCAAGGTTCATCGGCAACTCATCGCGGCGTGGACAATCAGGAACACAGGACACAGTCAGGCAGGGTTTGGATTGTTGGTCATTCATATGTGAATCGTGCTAAACATGTCTTTCTTACAGGCAAAGGTAGAAGGGAGCTAGAGCACAAAGGATTGTCCATCTCCTTCTTTGGGAGGGGGGTCTCTGCCTCAGCCAATTCCGGGGATTCTTTGCAGAATTGGTCGCCCAACATGCAACACCGCCAACGGTGGTAATTCTTAACCTGGGAGGGAATGACCTTGCTAGACTGGGTAGGAGGGTCCTCCTAGAAGAGATCATCTCAGCTGCGGGTTAGGTAAGGAGGGTTTGCCCTGACTGCACTGTAGTTTGGTCTCAGCTGATACCTCGGCTGCAGTGGCGTGGGGGTGATTCCGTCAGGGCTTTGAATCACTCGGTAAAGAGGATCAATACCAAGTTAGAAAAACTTTTCCGAACCACAGACTTACAGACCATCCCACATGGGACCATTTGGGGGGATGATTTGTACTTACAAGATGGGGTCCATTTGACTGAGGCAGGGAATGCAATATGGTGCGACAATATCCTAGCTTGGTTAAAGGGCTTTGTGAGGTAGGGATGACCTTCAGGCAGGAGTTGTGGGGGGGCCAGATCGTCGGGAAAAAATGCTGGCCTGTGGCGGTAAGGTCATGATCGGTGAGCAGCAATTTAAGGTCCTAGGGGGGGCGTCACCATCCACGGAGGGGGCGGCCCAGGGGGAGGGGCCACTGGTCCCTCCTAGAACTTCAGGGGCAGGAATATCCGCTAGCTGCTAAAAATGCGGGGGAGGGAGTCACGCTTTCCTTAGGCCAGTAGCCACCCCGCACATACATCATGACGTCAGCAAATGACGCAGAGTGTAAGGGCCCTCCTTGTTGGTTAAATGGAGTTCACGATGCCGACGGGGTAGGCGGTCCCCTGTCGCGCATGCGCACCCGTAGGTAGGGGCGTGGTTAGTAGGACTTGACACCGGTTAGCGACCCCAGTGTGGTAGCCCCCTTTAAGAGACCCAGGGAGCGAGCTGGGCGCCCTCTTCGTCCCTGGCTCGCTCGCCGCATACCTCGTGTGCCCCACGCTCGGGGCGTGTAATTTTCCCCACCCACCAGCCCTAGAAAACAAGCTACTAAACAATGCTAGTCGTAGGTACTATGTAAGTTTGAACTTAGGCCTTTTTCCCGTTAATGTGTAGGAGGTTTGACATGATTTTATGAACTTAGGCCTTTTTCCTGTTTATAGCATGAGATTTGTTGTGATTAATTATGGTTATGTATGCTTAGGTGTTTTTCCCGTTTTAGCTGTGATTATGTTGTCATTAAAAAATGTGATATTATGTGTGCTTAGGCCTTTTTTCCCACTATTGCAGCATGCGTTGGATTACTATGGTTTGGTTTTAGTTGAGTATAGTTGTCCTTTAGTGAGGTTCTCCCTTTTTCTCTAGGTTCATCGTCGTATTTATTAGGGTTGGTCAGGCGGTAATGTCATGATCGGTGAGCAGCAATTTAAGGTCCTAGGGGGGGCGTCACCATCCACGGAGGGGGCAGCCCAGGGGGAGGGGCCACTGGTCCCTCCTAGAACTTCAGGGGCAGGAATATCGGCTAGCTGCTAAAAATGCGGGGGAGGGAGTCACGCTTTCCTTAGGCCAGTAGCCACCCCGCACATACATCATGACATCAGCAAATGACACAGACTGTAAGGGCCCTCCTTGTTGGTTAAATGGAGTTCACGATGCCGACGGGGTAGGCGGTCCCCTGTCGCGCATGCGCACCCGTAGGTAGGGGCATGGTTAGTAGGACTTGACACCGGTTAGCGACCTTGCCGTCGGGCCAGAAATGTTAGAATGCAAAATTCAGACAGGATGTTAGATTCGGATAGGAAACACGCTGTATTAGACTTTTGTTAAGGTTAGCCTTTGATATTTGTCTTCAATACTGTAATCTAATGTCAAATTTTGTTTTTCTAACATATTGATGTAATGTTGTTATTCATACTTTTATTGTTTTGTATAATAAATACTGCCGGGGGGTCCCTGACCCCCCGCCTTCCAAAGACAACTTGCTTATGTCAATCCTTCAAGGTGCGGTGTGGGAAGCTGGGAGGGGCGGGTAGCCAGTCACAGACCATGTGATGGTTTGGCCTGCCGTTCTTTGGCGGGTCAAACCGTCAGGCGCATTTTGCATGTTTTCCACCTGCTGTATTGCACAGCCTGGGTGGAGAGCATGCACAGCCTCCAAGTCCCTCTCTGAGCACCGAACCATGCCACTAAGACTAATCACAATTCTGTGTAATGCAGCGTTGTGATTTACTAGGGGATTCTGAATGCCTGGATGCTTCCTGCTTTCGTCGACTGAAGAGGACGGAGGAGAGTATGTAAAAGTATGTAAAAGTTTCTTTTTTGTTTAAATCCCCCCTCCCTACCCCACCAGTACTGCCCAGTACCAGCACTACTTCTGACAAGGTCAAAACGATCTGTTGCTGCTTGTTGTCCATGATAAATTGTGACTCACTATCGTTGGAGGCCAGTACAGCAATGGTGGTCTGATGGGGTCATCAGACCACCGTGTCTTGATTCCCTTTTAATAAAGCAAACTCATTTTTAAATGCAACCCAATTGTCCTTAATAGAAACAGGGCTGAGTTTAAAAATAAGTTTTCCCTTTTTTGTTTATTTAAAAAAAGGCAGTGCTCCTCTTAAATAAACTTTTTAAATTCATAAAGGGTAATGGCTCCTAATAAGAACCCTTCCCCTTGGCAAATGGGTTACCAGCTCCTTTGAGGTGTTGGTAAAGATCAATGTTTTTCGAATGGATTTTGGTCACAAAACATTGACACATTAGATACCAATTGACCAATGTCAACAACACAACCCCCTACGAAGAACTCCGCAACCACCTGTCCATCTTCTTCCACAGAAAAATTAACACATCTTCAGCAACTTTGCACATCAACGCAACCCCAGCAATCTCCTCGCCAACTTACCTATCACAAACCAAGACAGTCACCTGGCCAAATGGACCGCCCTCTCCAGAGACTATACAGCGACAATCATGTAGACCATCGCTCAAGGACCAATTGGATCACTCCTCCCACAATATCTAAAAGCTGGGAGCATCACCAATCAGTACCACCCTCACTCGCATCATCAGCACTTCAATTCCATGATAAAGACATACTATAACATAAAAAGCAGGCCTCCAGTCTGACTGACACACACACTCCACATACTCTACAGGATCCCAACTACAACAGCTAATGTCAACATCACATGTATCTATGGCACACCTCTATAATATGCTCTTTCAATAAAGGTGGGAACATTGTTCTCAAGAATGTATGTTACTATCTGGGTGAGAGTAAGAGACAACTGCAGGATGGTACATGTTATGAAAGATCGAAAACACATCCCATTCCCTCCATTGAGAGACATATGAATGGCAGACTTGTGGCAGTTTGGGCTGGACCATTCCCATGAGGACAGGGTCAAGTCTGATTTGCATACAGCTGGGTCTGAACTGGGGTGGTTAAGCGAGCTAAAGAACGATGATGCATTTATCCCAGATCTGTCACTGGGGGTGAGGGTCTGAAAAGTTTCAGTGCTCCATCAGTCCTCTCTTTGTGTTTGCTTTGGTCATCCTAAGTTGGCAGGGTATGCCCAAACGTGGGACCCTTGCTCACTTTGCCACTGGATTCAAGCTAGCCTAGCTGTTGAGGGGTGTTACCCCGAGACCGGTGCCAGGGTGCTTGTTTCTGGTCCAGGGAAGGCCTGGCTTGGCAGTTCGGGCTGGACTATTCACAGGAGGCACAGGATCAAAACTGATTTGTCTATAGCTGAGTCTAAACTGGGGTGGTAAAGTGAGCTAAAGCACAATGATCGATTCAACCCAGATCTGTGACTGGGGTGAGTGTCTGAAAAGTTTCAGCACTCCCGCCATGTTAGACTTGGGAACTGGCAAGAGCCATGTTTATTAACTGACCTGAAATATAAATATTTACAAACACTTCTTTCAAGACATCCATGCATATACATCTTGCCAAAAATTAAATAAGGAGGTTCCTTTCCACCCGGAAAACCAATTAGTTTCGGAAATGGTGCACCGACTCAACGTCTTGCTGCATATGCTGATTGAATTTTGCAACATTTTGTGAGAAATCTCACTTCCTATTTAAGAGGCAGTAAAGATGCATTACGCAAACTTGAAGACTTTCAATGTGATAGTGAGGACCTTTTGTTTGTGTCTATGGAAGTAGAGAGTAGGCCTGGGCAGAGTTCGACCAAAAAACTCTACTGAGTTCAGCAAATCTATGGAATGGAGTTTTCTGAACTCCATGAGCTCTGCGGAGGGAGGAGTGCAGAAAACTTTGAAAACTCGGTGAATGGAGCGGAGGTCACTGCTCAGGCCTAATAGAGAGCCTCTACACCTGTTTTAAGATGGAGGGTGGCTTGGAGGCATCAAACTATCATCTTTATAAACTCAATGCAAGTCACATGGAACATACTCTAATGCTACAGGAATTGTCATGGATCACATTAACTCTGAATGTTTTTCTTCATGATGGAACATGGCAGGGTATCCAGGTTCCAAGTTCCAGGTTTCCTCCATCTTACAAAAACCTATTGATGGGTTTGTTTGAGATAGAGCCTGCCTGAAGCCCCGGCTCAAATAACTGGACCAATATTCTTATCCTTGATAGGTGCGATATAAATGACATTTGGCTCATTTGGAATTGCACCATGAGCGATCTTCTGTCACATCACATGTACCTGAATCACAATTGATTCAATGTAAAGTTAACCATCAAGATTCACAAACAGGTGATTGATTTCCTTGATTTGTTTGTAAGGACATAAGAATTACATACAGAGTAATATCTTCAGGAAACAAGCAGCTTGTAATGATGTCCTTCATGCCACCAGGCTCCCACCCTTAGTCAACATTAGAAGCCATACCATATGGAAAAATGGTAAGGGCAAGGCGCAATTGCAGCCAAAAATGCACCAAGAGGGTGCAAGGAATCAAACAACATTTTGAGGAAAGAGGATATGTTGCTTGATGTTTGATGAGAGCGTAAGCCAGGGTCAGGAAACTGGAAAGCAAACAGACTCATGTTACCAAACAAGTGCATATGAATAAGAGAGCAAACATGAACAAAGATGTCATTTTCATTACACAGCACAATGCCTTTAGAAATCATGTATATGACATTTTGAGAAATAATTGACACATGCTCAGTTCCACGAACGCCAAGAGTAGTCTATCTCAGAGGGGATACCCTTACAAATTGTTGTGCCCAAGCTATATAAGGGGTGAGCAAAGCAACCTTAATTTCAGAAAAGCCTCATGAATATTTTACTTGTGTCATGTGTTCTGTTTGTCAGTTGGGATGCAACAGGACCACAACATTTAGATAGAACACCACCACGAAAAACACAGTTGACTCTTCCATGAACTGCAACACAACTTAGTGGGCTGTGCTTGCTACCAGATTTACATTGGCAGCAGTGCTCAATGCTTAAAACTCTGAATACAGGAACATGCTATGGCTATCAAACATAGAGATGAGAAATACCCAGATGACCCACATATACTCTTGACCCACCCCCACTGGCACACGGATTTGGTTTCATGCAATTGAACAAATAACTATCACTGAGAGGGGTGGAGACAAGGAACTGGCATTAAGACAAGCAGAGCCAGATGGATCTGTCGCTTGACAGCAGTCTCCAATGGTCCTAACACCAACAACAAGTTTCACTATTTTCTGTAGGGGACGTGAAAACAGCACTTATTTCTTGGATTTGAACTCAACAAATGTGGTTAGTGATCGGTTTTCGATATTGTGTACTAATCTGGGTATACCACCTGAAGATAGGGCCTTATATGTTTTCAGGCCATCCTGGGAAAAGGCTAAATGTTTGGAATGGACTGAGAAAGGGCCCCTTAATAATATTATTTTTATGTTACGGTTAATAGGACTGCTAAAATGACAAGAAATTGATGCAGCATATCTAATGTAAAGCATGCTTACTATCACCTAAAAAAAAGATGGGCAAGGGACAGTTCTCCCATTTGTTTTGGACATATTCAACATTGAAAAATGGAGGCAAAGTAAGAATGACGTGCAAGGTTCGCCAAGCACAGCTGTACTAAGTGGTGCTGATTGGGAGGGCTATTTAAACCTTGATTTAATTAGCAACCCATTTTGCTCTGTGAACACGCCAGAGGACTCTCAGCATTATCTATCAGACTCACTGGTAAACTTGGCAGGGGTGTAAATGGTTGTGTGTTTACATAAATCAAGGACATGCTGCTGAGGCCTAGATTGAGATTCTCTAAATGTGTGAAACTCAAAATACATGTTCCTGTTCCATGTCACTTTAAGTTAGATTGGTGTCTCAAAGTATTTGTAAAATAATATCAATTCAAAATGGCGGACTAGCACGCTTCACGCATTTTATGCAATGCACTTTTCGCAGCATCCAATAGTGGTTTCAACTTATGCTTACTTGTCACCTAAAGTTTGATTGGTATTTAGGTATTGTCTTTTAAAAAAATATATACTTATTTCTTTATTATTAATTCACAGTATTAGAAAAAACATCACTTAGTACAAACACATCATATATCAGACGATATGAACTACAATATATTCATATTATCAGGGATCATCCCCCAAACTAAAATATCCACTTTGCGTTTCCTGGGTCCTTTAACCGAATACCACCTAAACTCCAAATTAAATATGTTGTAAAACCGAGCACGCCACATTTCGATAGATGGTGCTTCAGGATGGTGCTTCAGGATGCAGCCATAAGGAAGCTACACACAGCCGGGCAACAGCTGTAGCCATGGAAAGCAGATACCGATACTTAAACAATGGCTTCCCTTGCTCCAAATCTTCACCGATCCCAAGTAACATCATAGAGGCCAAAATGTTAATGGCCACACTAGGAACCTCTGTCAAAAACTTCTCAATACAATCTATATATGGGGCCAGTATAGCACAAACATAAAATATATGGAGAGTATAGGCGTTATCTACAACACACCGGAAACATTTACTGTCATTCTACCCCCCCATTTCAACACCTTAGCTGGGGTGTGGTAGATATTGAACATAGTTTTATAGTGTTGAGCTTTAGGTTCGCAGATAAAAAAACTTTTGCCGCAATTGTGATCGTCTTCTCCAGGTAGACAGTCTGTTCTCCCAACCAATTAGCCAATTTAAGATTATGCTTCTCCAGATAATCTGTCCTAGAAGTTACAAGGATTTTATATAAAACCCCAATTTTATCATGACGCCTAACAGCCTCTATTAGTTTGTGCAGTGTCGACGCAATAGTCTGTTTACCCAGGAAATCCTGAATCTGTAGAAATTTTAAAAACTGATTCTTTGGTAAATGATACTTAGTTGCTAAGTCCGAGAAGGAAGAATATAGCCCCCCAGCTCATAGAAATTGCCAATTTGTAAAAATACCTTTACAAACCGCCACGTAATCCCAAAAAATCAATTGGAGTGTCCCTACAGCATTGGTAGGTGTGTAAAAAGTTAACCCCTCCATCCCAAAAATGTTTTTGAATAGTTTTCCACACCTTAAAAGCAGCTGCTAAGATTTTAAAGTGCATTCTTTTGTAGTAAGTACTATCTAATTCTTGAACAAACAGTTCTTACCCTCTGATCCCAGTACCATCTGATAAATTGTGAGGGCCTCTGCTAAATTGCTCATCTCTTCGCCTGTCAATAATATCTGCATATTAGATAAAAGACAGGCATTATAGTAAAATGTGAAATCGTGGACCAACCACCCACCCCCTTTCTCTTGGGAGAGTCATAAATTGCGAAGCTCTACGAGGTTTAACCAGAGCCCAGAGAAATTTAGCACAGAGTGTCTGTAAATGTTGTAGTTGACCACGAGATACTTCCAGAGGGACTGATCTAAAAAAGTGCAAAACCCTGCGGAGGATGTTCATTTTGAGGATATTAGCTATACCAACCAACAAGAAATGTAGACAACCCCAACTCTCTAGAGAATGTTTCACGCAACCAATAATAGCCCCCGATTGACCTTGACCAAGCTCTTTCAGACAAACTCAGGATCTTAATCCCTAAAAACATATCCTCCCTAACCACTCTAGAGTTGTTGACCATAATGTTACTTGTGCACTTGATCTGCGTTTTTTGATGTGTTCAACGTATAGCCAGACATATCTCCAATCTCATATGCTAGGCATTCCACCTCAGGCATAGCCGTAACCGGGTCCGGTGTTACAATGGCTATGTCATCAGCATAAGCGAGGACAGAATAGTAAACTCCCTAAACACTAAATGATTCAATCAAGGTGCTTTTTTCCAGGATATTTGCAAAGGGATTAATATATAGGGCAAATAGCAGGGGGAACAAGGACACCCCTGTTGCGTACCACTAGCTACTTTTATAGGGTCCGACACAAGCCCCATAGAGCAAATCCTGCCCACAAGGGATCGGTATAGTACCTATATAGCGTGAATAAACCCCTGACCAAACCCCATCTGTTGCAATATTCCCCAAAAGGAAGTCCAAGGCGACGCGATTGAATACCTTTTCGGCGTCCTGTAAAATCGACCCCAGATCCCTTGACTCCACTTGAGCAATATCCAATAAGGTCACAACTTTACTAATATGACAGACAGTCCCTCTGCCAGGAATAAAACCATGCTGTTGTAGGGAAACCAAAGAATTGATAACCTTAGTCAATCGATTCACCAGAATCTTAGCATAGATTTTCCCATCACAGTTGACCAATGAAATCGTACGCTAAGAACCTGGCAACTCTGATGGTTTTTCTTTCTTCCTGAATACAACAATGCTGGCTTTATCCCAAGATTGTGGTGCCCCCCCCCCCAATTTCTGCTGCTTGAAAGGCCATCATATCTGTTTTAATATTCTGAAAGAAGGTCCAATAGACCTCTGCAGGGAGCTTGTCTGGCCCCAAAGCCTTACCAATCGTCATAGTATTAATAGCCATCTCTAACTCCTCCATCGTGATAGGGCTGTCCAACATCTCTACCTCCTCCTGATCTATCTGCTCAAAAACTTGTTGAAGCCAGAAATTACTCATATGGTCTCCCAGCTTCTGTTCCATATATAAATGTGCATTAAACCTATGAAAAATGCTAAGGATCTCTTGGGAATCATGGACCAAATTTCCTGATGCATTTTTTAAACAGGCTATTCTATGGGATGCCTTCTTCAAGCATAACCTTTGAGCTAGACAACGACCTATCGCCTCACCATACTCATGGCATTCCTTTTAATAGACTAAATATTTTAAGGGCATTTTCCTTATTCCATAAGAGTTTGATATTAGCCCGACATCTAGCCACATTGCTTTGTAGATCAGCAAATGTGTTATGGAGCGAGATCCCTAGAACAAGCCTTTCTTCTGCTGTTTTCAGTTTAGTATACAATTCCTGAACTTCTAATTTTGCTTTCTTTTGATGATACAGACCATAACTCAGAACCTCCCCTCTAAAGCAGTCTTTAAAAGTATCCCAGAGAATCCCAACCAACGTGGAGTACCGATTATTTTGAAAAAAATCCTTAATCCACTTCTTCATGTAGTCTTTAACAGCATTATCAAGCAAAAGCTTCCTATCAAAAGAAAAGAATCTTGGGGTTCTAACTAAACCCAATGAGGAAATCTGCAAAGCTACTGGTGCATGACGTAACTCTTGGGAATACACGTATCTCTGCTCCCGTGTGTAATGCAGGGGATATTAAAAAAGAATCGAGGCGTACTAGCTTCTGATGAGGATAGGAAATAAAAGTGGGAGAAAGTCCCAGGCATCCACTAGACCACGATCCATCAATAGATGATACAATGCCTATTAACACCCGGGGTTTCCTACCTTTATACACTTGTGTACCAAATTGAAGGTCCTTATTGGTCAAATTAATAATAAAATCACCACATAATACCAGAGGAGTAGGCCAGAGTGCAAGTTCTAAATTCAATTGTTTCAAGACCATAGCTTCGTCTATATTGGAACCATAGACAGTACACAGTGTAAACTTTGCTTCCCCTAGACTATATTCAACAATTGCCCACTGTCCCAATTTGTCTACTAACATTCGCCCCAATGTCTGTATGGCCGGTCTGGCTAATACCGCCGACCCCACGTCGTTGAGGATTGTTGTGAAGCAGCTAATATTACAAAACCTAAATCTAAAAGCATTTTCCATTTCCCCCAATGTACATGTGTTTCTTGTATACAAATTAGATCAGGCTAAATCACACGAAAGTCTGCCGCGACTCTTTGTCTCTTTTTATAATTGTTTAGACCACGTACATTTAGGGAGCATATTCGAAGTCCCGTTCTAACCATTAGAGAAAAAAGGGAGCAAGCCCTTACTCGTAAACTTAGAAAAAAACATGAAATCGATGAAAATCAAAAGTTTTGCGATACTGTGGATTCTTTTTTCATTTTTACCTCATCAAAACCCCCCTAGCCCCCTCCCCCCTGCCTACCCTCAACCCACCCCAACCCACCCAACAGCCCCTACCCCAACCCTTCAAAGAGGCTTCAGGACTCATGGTCTTTGTGATGACAAGCTCTGGTCCCCCGGGTGCTCACCTCCGCAAATACCCCCTGTCATATGAGACAAAAACCAACAATAAATCGATATAGTGACCTTATATACATTACAGCTATACTCAAATTTATTTTATCCATATGAACAAAAGTTCCAGTTCAAAAATCCTACATGGATTGGACAGCAAGAAAAATTAGGGAAGAAAATAGTCCATTTCAGGTCCATAAGCAAAATTATTGATTGGCTTTATCCCTGCCAATACATGCACCAAAAAGGAAAAGCCTAAAGAGAAAAAGACCTACTTTACAGAGAATATAAGAACTCTTTTGCCTGAACCTCTGAAGTGAATAATCGAGTGTCATCTTTATGGCTGGGTTTAATACAAATACTTGCGCCCCTTGGCCTGAAATGTAGGGATAAGCTGTCGTAACTGCCAGCTCTTTTCAACAGTAAAGTGAGAGAAGTCAAGTCTCACAAAAAACTCAAAATCTTTCCCAGCCCTCTTTTTATCCGGTCGAACCAAGTGATACACATCTTCCCTAGCCAAGAAGCTATTAAAAAATATCAAGAAAGCTCTAGGTCTGTCTAAGGTATGACCAGCTCTGGGGCGGAGAACAAACGGGAAACGATGTGCTCTCTATTTCTCTCTGCCAATCCCACTTAGTCAGCTCAGGGAAGGCCTCTTTAAACAGGTCAATAATAAACTTCTGAGGATCCTCTCCATCCCTGCCCTCAGGAATCTGCAAAACTCCAATATTATTCCAGAGCGAACGATTCTCCAAGTCTGCTAGTTTCCATGGTGTGTCATCTTTCATGGATCGCAGAGATTCAGTCAAGGCCTTCTGTGCTACAAGTTCATCCTCAAGACATGAAATGCGAGGTTCTGCTTCATTAAATCTGGATGTAAACTCAGTGCAGGTTTTAGCTATGCATCACACTGAGTTCTGTAACTTCCCACATGAATTCTGCACTCTCTGACTCTCTCCCTGTGTCTCCTCTCAATGAGACATAATGGATTGGTATTTCAGGGTTAGCAAAATATCTTCAGATGGCTTGGGTATGCTTTCTTGAACAGGCCCATTGTCAGTAAAATGTTGCTTGACTCCAGGGAGTCGATATTAGGGGTGTTCTCAGAGGTAGAGGGACAGCATGGAATGCCCTGTGTGGCCTGTATATCCTCTATAGCGCCTGCTACTAAAATTCCCTCTGTAGCATGAGCAGATAAGGATGGGGGTCCACCATTGACACTAGCATTACCATTGTAGACCATTTCTTTACCAACCTCAGGTTGTTTTTCTGACATATCCACCTGGAGGGAATGTGTGCCTCTCCCTTTATCTTTACCAGCAGAAAACAGCTCGGGGATAATTTGTTTACCTGCATTTTCCACCACTTTCTGTCCCTTAGCTGCAAGCTGGACTTTGGAGTTTCTACCACTGGTGGGGGCACTGCCTCCGTCCCCCATGGAATCCATCTGTAGGTGAGCCTTCCCTCTCGCAGTCTTGGGAGGCATCATTACCGCCAAGGGATCCTCCCCTTTCCGGCTTCCGTAGCGTCTCAGAATTGAGCAGCAAACCCAGCACCAGTTCAGCGAAGCCCTCCAGTAGCTCGAGTGCACTTCGTATAGCCTTGCCGAAATGACCGCCGCCACGATGCTCAGCATGCCGTGAAGACCGGCAGGATTCAACCCGGTGAGTGACTCTACTCTGCTGCCATTACTTTCCATCAAAACCACCAAAAGCACCTTTCGATAGCTTGTGGGTGTGAGCTCCCGGGAGCAGCTAGCTCACAAGTCTGAGAGTGCGGACGGCATCTTGCCTCCCTCAGCAAGGAGATTTCCTCTCTATTTAAGTATTGTCAATGTAATAGCAGTGCAGCGTGGAGAACTAGCACGCCTTGCACATTAATGCGATGTACTTTTCTTGACATTCAAGAGTGGTCTTAATTCAAGTGTACTTCTCCTCACAACCTCCTTAAACTTGTACTTTGCACATTGTATGTGATGTACTCTTCACTGAATTCAAGAGTAGCTTTAATTCAAGTGTTCTCCTCTTCGTAAACTTAATGACATAGAAGTGGCTGCCTGCCATTATGAGACAGACACAGGGGTTTTAATATTTTGCCATATTATGTGTATATTGTTGATAAGTAATATTTTGAAGTGACATGACTGTGCCTTTGCCAGCAACATTATTTATGTCCAACTGGGCATAGCGTGGAGAATTTACATACTTGGCAAATTCTGTGAGATGTACTTCTCTTTGTCACCCAAAAGCATTATTTGATTTTAGCTCATTGCTTCGTTTAACTTTCATAATATAAATGCCATGAAAGTGTCTTGGAACACTTGAGTCAGACCCTAGGATTTAACATTGCAAGTAATGCTGAGAGAGGGTATGTTGAAACCCCAGTCAGTTTTTTTACATGGTCGGTAAACCGAAGGTCCTCACTAAACCACCCCCCCCCCCCAAATTTCTTACAGGTCCACCATTATAACGAGGGCAGGGGAAGTTTGGCGGCCATAAATATTGTCTGAAGTCCAAGGGAAACTGGCCGTACAGGAGAACCTCAGATTTGTCCTCATTGCACTTCAGAGAAGCCTGGGCCAGCCAGCAGAATACCGATGCTAGGCACGTCTGGGCGGTGTTAGTGTCCAGATCCGATCCCCTCCAGGTAAATAGAAGCTGAGTATCGTCAGCATACGCTATAACTTTTGCTCCAAGCTCCTCTGCCTGATAAACCAGAGGGGTTAAGTATATATTAAATAGCAGGGGACTCAGAGTGGACTCAGAGTGGAGCCCTGCGGAGCCCCCGTAGCGAGGTTCCTAACAGTGGAAGAACAGGGAGCCAAGCACACCAGCTACGAGCGGGAAAATGTCTGACTATGCAGCAGGCACAAATGAAGTGAGCTGATGAAATGTGAGCCAACACTATCCTAATTCCTTAATATCTTGTCCACAAAGAAGGTGGACAGCTCCTCGCACCATTGTTGGGAGACAGGAAGCGACCTTTGTTCTGCACAGGGTGATAAAAAGCTCTTGACTATAGCAAAGATCTCCTTACTATTGTTCCGAGCCAACGCAATCCTCCCGGCAAAGTAGTCGCTTTTAGCTTTTATAGCAGGCCTGCAACTCTCATGCATTTTTCACTGGGAATTCAATAATGGGCGTATATCTGGCTGTCTTTAAGTATAGGCAGCAATGCACTCAGAAATAACATTCAGTTTTGGAACAATAGCGTTTGACTTAATGTGTGCTGACTAGGCTATGATTGGTGATGTGAGTGTGGATAACATGTTAACCCACCAGTTCTGTATATATGGATGTGTGGGGTTTCGGCCGGGGAGTCAAACAAATCCACTGACAACGGGGTTCTGGGGAGTGCAGGTTTTATTGACTTGTACAGTCTACGTTTGGCTACCGGGACCCGGTAGAAGGGAAGAGGGTTAGCAGCCTCTTCAGCAGCTTCTCGTACTCCGCTCCTTCTTCTCGTTTCCCGGTGTCTGCTGGGATTCGTAGTCCGGATGTCCGCCGTGGTCGCTTGGAGTCCGGGGTAGTTCGCCAGAGTGCAGAAAGAAAAGAGAACTCGGATTACTCGGCTATACTAGCCGCACAGAGGTGAGGGGAGGGTAGTGAGGAGACACGCGTGCAAGTTATCTACCCCGCTACAAGTGAGTGATGGTGCAGGGGAACGTCGGGATTACAGATAACTAAGCCGCGTATGGGTCAAGGTGGTTTGCCCGTACTACGTCCCGCCCAGCCCAGGAAACGTGACCGTACCTGTCCGAGCCACACTTCCCGGGAAGCGTGGCTGGGCGATGCGCCTTCTCGTTGGCCTCCTGGCGTGTTGCTGCTGTCCCGCGTCTCCGTGGGATTGTTTCCGCGGTTCTCCTCTCTTGGTCCGTCCGGGTCTCGCCTCGTCCCGCTGGGGCTGGGTTTGTCACCTTCCTCCGCTCTGTCCTCGGTTTTCGTCCACTCCTCTCCGTCCTGACTCGTCCTCGGCTCCTCTCCGTCCTCGTTCCTCCACCACTCGTCTCCGTCCTCGTTCCAACGCCTCTCCGCTCCGTCCTCGCACTCCAGTCTCCACTCGCCTCCTCCAGGTGTAACACACACCTGTCTCGGTTCTGGGCAGGGTTTTACAGAGCTGCTGTGGGATGGTCCGAGTTCCGTTGCCGCCCACTTAAAGGTGCAGGGGCCCTCACTTTCTGGTAGCGGTAGACAGCTGGCAACGTCGGATGGTTTCCATGAGTCTGTATGCTGAAACAACATAGGCAAAGCGTCAATAGGTAGGCCAGGGGGGGCCCGAGTCCGGGTCCCCCGCGTCACAGGATGGTTATGAGCTTTTTATGGAATCACAGCCCAAATGTTGCGTTGTCCCAGAATGTGCTCTTCATTATGTGGTAGGCGTCTTAATACCTGCCACCACACGATGGGTTGATGAATGGGAAAAGCCTTCCTCTTGATCAATTGATCTATAAAGCAAGTGGAGTCTTGGGTCTTTAGAATGACATGTCATGGTTTCTGGTTACTTGCCGCTTGCTAAAATGAAGATGATAAAACAAAGTATTTTCGTCATATATGGCGCTCACATGCCATTTTACTCTAAATATATTCTATGTACTTTTACCAGGATCCAAATAACGACAGACATTACATGTAAGAAATACTTACCTGGAATCGTGACTGTGATGCCCAAAAATGAGAATTTATGTTTGGAACTATTTGACCACAGTATACCCCACAGAGCAGTACAGTCACAAGTAGGCACTTCCCTGCTAAAGACACATTTCCCCCTCCCTTCCTCATTTGGCTGTCACATGGTTTGAATATATCTTTGGTTATCGAGCCATCGCTTTTTCTAAAAAAAAAAACTCAACTTTTTCACATCCGTTGCAGGTCTTAGGGAAATCTGGATACTGTTGAGAAAGACAGTGTACAATTTTTAATACAACATTTCTACACTGCTTCATTTAGAAAAATCTTCATGTGAAGATATAGTCAAGCATCCCTCATGACAAGGGTGTGTAAACCAGGACTAACTAGAGCAACAATGGACAAAAATGATATAACCTCGGCACAAATTTGAGATAAGAGGAATAGTGATATAATGCTGAGGGAGATAGCTATCGTGCTATTTGTTGAAAATATTATTTGAGGAACATGGCCTCACAATAAATATAAATACGTATGTGCTATGTACAGAATGATGTATCGGAATTTCATAATGCCTAGTGATTATCCAGCCACATGGCCTAATTTAGATGTGTGTGTTATGGGTTTGGATCATAAAATATATATTAACCACATGTGTAATACATGATGTGTTGGTCTTTTGTCCCTTTCTTTCGCTTTTCCACTTTAACTACACCCCCTCATCCCCCACACACACAAGCCAGGATAGATAGATAGATAGATAGATAGATAGATAGATAGATAGATAGATAGATAGATAGATAGATAGATAGATCCTATTGTTACAACATACAATGGTCAGAAAATTGAAGATATTTCGACATAGGCTACGAAACGGATGTCTCGGAACGCTGATCCCTTCCGAGGGGAAACAAATAAAATCTTTGTATGCTGAGATGTAGCAGTGTTTGATTCTACCCTTCAGCTGCTAAAGCTGAACTTGACAGCTACAAATCCATGTTATTAGTCAAGCTATAGGGTAAGCAAGTACAGCGGCTTAAGGCGCATCATGCCTCTTGTTCATTCAACTCTATTTTATTGCTCGTGTTTCCTTTTAATAAATCTCTTGATGCTGTACGTCGGGCATGCTTCCTTTTTTTTATTACCTCTGTTAGGAGAAATAGATCATAGTGCCTTGTTTTCTTGTAAATGCAGGTATACTAAAGGCAGAATTGCACTGCAAGGAAATATTGTAAACCCTGCCCACAAATGTTATGACTTTGTAAAATAGAAACAGATACAAGGGACTCTGCTTACGATCACTGGCTTTATTTTGGTACATAGACCTGTTATAGAGTTCAGCTGCAACTTTAATCATGCATTTAAAGTACACATAAAAAAGATTTACAATATACAGCTCTTATTATAGGCAATCGTGAACTGAACTGATTTATCTGAATATGTAGCTGCAGCATGGAATCCGGGAATAGATATGGAGAAGCCTTTGGAAATATATGGATATTGCATTCATTTGTAATTTATGAAAGAACGTTTATATGCGCTCTGTTAAAAATGCAAATGGCAGAATTTATGAGTGCAAATTTATTTATCTTGTCACAAGCAGTAAATGTACACCTGTAAATCTACTGAACCAGAGTGGTGTAACAAATTCGTCAGAATAGAACTACTGTCATGGATGAGTAATAGTTGTTCCAGAATGGGAATACATTGAATTGTATTGGTACACCCCAAAACTTGTGTAGCTGTATGGTTTCACCACCTTTTTCTCAAGCCACTCCCACCCAGGATTTTTTCTTGTCATTTTTTCAGATTTTTGCTGTCAAGGGCAGGAGTAAATCGGTTTACATGGTGGTAGTGGAACCAGAACACTGTAACATTGCTGAGGGTACAGGAGAAGGGATTGCTCAATGGGAAAAATATTAGTTTCCACAGCCCCAATTCTTCAGTACGTTTTATGGACTAAGTTTTACGTCTTCTTGAAAAAAGTCATAAATTAAGCAGGTTTGGTTACACTTAATTGACAAAGTATGAAGAAGGTATCAGTATACGATCTGCCTTTGGTGACAATACACACTCAAAGGTGAACTTAGTTTAGACCAGTGGCCTATCTAAGCTTAATGTTTGAAGTGGAGATGTAAATACGGTGCAAGTGAAAAGACAATCAACAATGAGTCGTTTTGCATTGCATTTCCTACCGGTATCATCCTCTCTAAGTTTCACTTATATCGAATTTATAATGAAATAATTCAGACTTGTTTTTCTCAGTAATTGTGGGAAAGGGCACCAAATTGTATGCATACTATCTGGAAACTGAAAAAGGCAAATACATTGCCTAGATCTTTATTAGTTTTCAAATAATTGATATAGCCACACACATATGACAGGAGTTATCAACATTACAGCCATTGGCGGTATATATGTATATACATGCTGTGGTGTGGTCTTGCATCTCGTGGAGCTAGTATATCATAAAAAACAGCATTTTCAACATAACCGATGTACACCCTTCCTCTAATCCTCAGTTCCCTCCGTGTATATACCACTGTTATCTTTACCATTGTTATGCAGGTCCCTTGCTAATAACTTGTACTGCATGTATGTTTCAAAACCTTTCAAGCGTCCCCTTTAACATTACATGGTTATGGGCCATTCTCTCGGTAGTCCTGTATGGTTGGGTGCATGCGAGTGTCCCATTGTTTAGTGTGTTGTTACTGATCCATGCCCTGTATGTTAGCTGAGTTTGGTGCCTTATGATCACGGGGGCATATGATCAGACTTGGCTTGTAGAGCCAGAAATAGTGTGTTCCATTCAGTGGTGGTGGATCCTGTTGATAAATGCGGGTCAGTACATTTAGTCCTGATGTTCTTCATTTAATTTGTTCTCATAACCAGTATGCCACCAAAGGGGGATCCGTTGATCTCCAGTGTATAGCTATTACCCGCTTCCCGAGTAGGGAAAGATTTATGAACCTGAAGGTGTGTCTGACCGACTTCCTCACGGAAAACATCCCAGTAGGTAGGTATACAGCCATTGTGTTAAACAGAGGTATGCCAGTCAGTATGCCAGTCAGTTCTGCCAGCCTAGCAAGGATAGCAGTCCAGAAGGGAAAAATGCAGGGGCAGTCCAATACCATGTGTAAAACACTTCCAACTCAGTTCAGCATCAGGGACATTCTGATGGGAACCGTGGGTATTTGTTAGTCAGACATGCCGGTGTTAGGTAAGTACAGTGTAGAAAATTGGGTTGCCTATACTTGAATTGTGGGTTCCTATTCACCTTTTTAGTGTATTCCAGCATTTTCCCCTATTCCTTCTCAATTATGTCATGACCAAGTATTTGTTCCAATTTGAGTTTTAGGGGATCCAATTAAATTGAAAAGATGGGGCTAGGACGCAGTGCATACAAGTCACTACCCTGCATTGTATCCCGTGTGTCAGTAATACTGTTAGAACCTCTGAGCATGGTGGCTTTGTCGCTTTTTGGTGGCCAATAGACCATGGAGCACATCACTGCTTTTAAGGTTAGGAATTGTCCTTTGTGCAATCCAAAATCTTCTACAAGCCCTTCGAATGTAAGTAGTGTCAGTGGCCCTCTGTGTCCACATCTGCATAGTGTGGTGATCAGCCACTTCCAATAATACCAGTATAACTCACAGTGGGAGATATAAGGAATATGGGGATCCTCTCCCCCCTGGGGATCCCCTCCCCCCCAATTTCTTAGTGTATTTGTCCCAGCAGTCCTAAATGATCCTTAGTGCTCTAGGGTATCTGTGTCTCAGTTTATCCCTATCCTATAGGGATTTCAGGAGAGTCCCCTTCTGCAGTAGATGCTCTAAGTCATGGCATTCCGGGTTGCCCCTATCACTAGCCATTACATCATCCATGCTAGCTGAGCAGCTGTGTAATAGACTTCTGGGTTTGGTACTCCTATACCACCACCATCCAGACGGCACATGGGCGTATCAAGTGCTAGGCATTTACACTGTGTCCCCAATATCAGTTCTGAAAATTAGAATCGCAACTCCTGAAAGAATGCCTTCGGTAAATGTAGGAGTAGGGCCATAAAGAAATATAGTAGGCATGGCAGAACCGTCATTTTTATGATATCCACCAAGCCAAATGGAGAGAGTGGCAGTCAGAGCCAAAACGGCAGGGTGCCATGGACTGCTGCAACACATCTGCCAAGGTTACCGCCCTTTAGGTCATATGCAGGATGATAAATACAGATACCCACGAATTTAAAAGCGATTACTTCCCAAAGTAGTAGGCCCCTAAGATATGGTGGTATATTCACCATCAGTGGCCTTTTCAGTAGGTGCATACAGTACTTGACCAAATTAACTTTAAGTCCTGACACCTGTGCAAATTTTGTCGTCAGCACCAGTACTAGAAGGGATAGCGACTGTTCTTGGTCTCTTACCAAAATCACTGCATCACCTGCATACCACCCTGCCATGATGTGTTTGTCATCCAGAGGAATTCACTATTCAGGGAGCCTGCTTCTCATCAAACAGCTGCAGGGCAAGAACAAACAAGACCGGGTACTATGGCCATCCATATTGGGTGCCTTTTTGCAAGTTCCACCTGTCTGAATAAACTATACCTGTGTGGACCCTAACTAGCGTGTGGGCGTAGTGTAAGTATATCCACTTCAAGAAGCCATCTCCGACCCCCACCATGGACAACACCATGAACAAGTATGGCCATAGCAGGGTACTGAAGACCTTTCCAATGTCTAGAAACAGCACTTGCTAAAAATCAGGAAATATGAGTGCTCTGTGGGATCTCTACAGTCGAATACAGAGTTTTATAGTATTCTATAAATGCAGAGTTAATGTTCTGTTTTATGGCTATTTGGCATGTATGGAGTCAGTTTGCTCCTCGAGTTTCAGTTGATTTTCTGACCACAGTAGCCAAGCCAATATTCGGCCTGTGGTGTCTCTATCCACATGCTGTCACATGAGATATTCTTTATAGTGCAGGCAGCATAAGCTGTCTATCAGGGGTTGATATGTTTTTGCCAGCTCTAGCAGTCATGGTCTGTCTCTTAGGTTTGCCACCGTTGTCTTTTCTAGATTACTATATCGTTGTTCTACATCTAATATTTCCTTCACAAGTGTTGTCTTGACCTCATAGAAGGTCTTGATACATATGCCTCAAATGACTAAATTGAAGGTGTCGCATTCTATGTTAAACTGGGAGGTTGTTCCGTCATTCTTTATGAAATAGTTCTCAACTGTCTCTCTGATCATGGTTCTAAATGGGGGGGTCGAACAGTGCATCTGGCTGTAAACCCATGTGGGGATGACAGGTGACATCCTTCCCAACAATAATGTCACCAGGAAGAAAGTCAGTGCAACATAGATATTGAGAATTATACATGCATGGTAAACCTAGTATCCAATTCATGCATGTGTGATGGTCATGTACACTTGAGTAGTAAGAGTATTTATGGCTTACAGGGTAACTTTTAAGCCATACATTTGACAGAGCAGTTCTTGCCCTGCGAGCGCCAAGTAAGTGTTTTTATTTATTTATTTTTCTACTTTCCCCTTTCCTGTCCTATGTCATACTACACTACCCCCTCTGCCCTGCCCCGCCTTCTTCACCAGCCCACAGCGATACTGTGTGAGCCGCCACTGCTCCTACGGGTAAAATTTCTGTAAAATGGATCAAGTGTGCAATTACAGAAAATTTACATGTTGGAAGGTGGGTTTTGGCTTACAGAAAAGAAAGTCTTATAACTTATTTTGTTTACCAGCTATGATAAATTCAATGATTCCAAGGTCCTGAATTTATCAATACCATTCTGTTCAGTCTTCGAATAATATGTTTACAGTTTCCTAGCAATAGTTATGCATCTAAAACATATTGCCATGTTATTCTTTTTCCAGGGAACCTGCTCATCATTACATGCTAGGAGAGACCTTGTGGGTACCCAGAATGTACTAATAAGGTAGATTAACACTTTTGAAGTGCCTATATCACCAAAGTCAAGCTTGTAGTGAATTCTACTTTCAAAAGCAGTGCTGCAACATAGGGCTGCTTTTAAAAGGACCCAGGCCTTCAGCAGTGCACTCATGCAAGTGCAGAAAGGGCTACTGGCTTCTAAAATGCCACACCCTATTATATACTAGGGACTTATAGGTAGTCTTCGTCTCGTGGCCCCATTATCTATTAGGGCAGAGCTTTCTCTGTGTCGGGACACAGTACTTAGTCGCTAGCCATGTGTAGGTGTGTCGCGTGATGATGCACAGCTGCCAAGGTTTCAGATTGCTATCATGGTTCCCTCTACAATCAGTGTGCACTACAAAGGATTCCACTGCATGCAGTAAATACTTCAGTGGAGCCTCTGAAGTGTGGCTGATGGTGATGCTGCTGCACTCCCAAATGCATTTCTGAAGATGTGTTTTTCGTCTTTAGAAATGCTAATTGGGGACGTTTAAATACCTACAGGGCTGTCATTAAACAGCAGGAGACAATTCCCAGAGCTTTCTCTGCAGCCCGAGTCCAGTTTGCCAAGTCCACAGACCTCTGGCTCCTCCACCTTTTGTTTTCTCCTTCTCTGACTGGCTGTGGCATCACACATGCTTGTCTGAGGCCTTACCAGTCGGTATGCTGGTTGGTCTCATTTCAGCAGATTCTGCTATTTTTGCTGGCCATTCACCTCTGCAGTACTTGTTAAACTTTTCTGTCCTAGGCTTTTAGTCCTCGTTTATAAAATGCAAATAAAATATTTGGAAAACAAAAAAGAGTAAGAGGCACAGTTAGAAGTCTGTGCTGATCTTGGAGGCTGGTGCTTTTCACCTGAAATGTTGGCTTTAGAAAAAAGAAGACTAAAAGGGTAACCTGATTTAGTCCTTACTAGATTGTACCTTACTAGATTGTAATCGATTGGTTGGATGCACAGCGATGAATTGTCTGGTTTTAGGTAATGTTTAATCGGTTCGACTCAGGTGGCGTCCTCACCTCGAATACGCCTTAATATAACTCAGAAACGTGGTACCAGTGGGTCACTGGGACCATCCCTGAGGGAACTCGCTTGTCTCCCCGTGAAAAGGATTTCCCACAAAGTTCATAAGTGTTCAAAATGAAGTTTATTCTTACTTCGTCTTCAAATCAAATTCAATTTTCGTTTTAAACATTTCATTCATGCATCAATGTGGCATCATGTCTGCTTATTCTATCCAATGCATTTCGGGCTTAAAAAAATAGCCCTTCGTCAGGGAATGACATAGCTGTAAGAATAAAGGTATAACTGGTTTATATTCATGGTCTGTGGTGGTTATCTACAATAGTAACGTCGTTATAGCCAAGGGTACTGTGATAATGGACAACAAGGATTAAATATATAAAAGGATACTCATTACGAAAAAAACTATCTGTCATATAATACATACATTGACGTTTGAAAGAGTGGATAAGAGATCATGACTTACATGCCTGATTTGTTTCATGTGAGGTTTACAGGCTAAACGAAACAGAGAAAAAGGATCGACAATGTAACATGTTGCATGTTTAGTATCATGGGTGTAGGCGCTCTCCATATTGTATCTCTAACGCGACTGACCTGATTTTCATGCTGTGTGGGCTTAATTTGCTTCCATGGGTTTGTTGGCTCAAAAAACGCCGCTCTACCTGATACGCGCCATTACGGTGGTTTGTTTATGACCGGATTGCGGTCATGTGATCAATAGACGCTGAAAACAGACTGCAATCCGGTCATAAACAAACCACCGTAATGGCGCGTATCAGGTAGAGAGGCGTTTTTCGAGCCAACAAACCCATGGAAGCAAATTAAGCCCACACAGCATGAAAATCAGGTCAGTCGCGTTAGAGATACAATATGGAGAGCGCCTACACCCATGATACTAAACATGCAACATGTTACATTGTCGATCCTTTTTCTCTGTTTCTTTTAGCCTGTAAACCTCACATGAAACAAATCAGGCATGTAAGTCATGATCTCTTATCCACTCTTTCAAACGTCAATGTATGTATTATATGACAGATAGTTTTTTTCGTAATGAGTATCCTTTTATATATTTAATCCGTGTTGTCCATTATCACAGTACCCTTGGCTATAACGACGTTACTATTGTAGATAACCACCACAGACCATGAATATAAACCAGTTATACCTTTATTCTTACAGCTATGTCATTCCCTGACGAAGGGCTATTTTTTTAAGCCCGAAATGCATTGGATAGAATAAGCAGACATGATGCCACATTGATGCATGAATGAAATGTTTAAAACGAAAATTGAATTTGATTTGAAGACGAAGTAAGAATAAACTTCATTTTGAACACTTATGAACTTTGTGGGAAATCCTTTTCACGGGGAGACAAGCGAGTTCCCTCAGGGATGGTCCCAGTGACCCACTGGTACCACGTTTCTGAACCTTACTAGATTGTAACATCTGTACTTTGAGATCCCCCCACCCTCCCCCCGAACACCCTTAGGTGGTACGCTCGCTACACTGCTTTACTGTGTCGCCAAATGATGCTTGTCTAGAAAGTGTGTCACCAACATGAAAAGTTTGGAAAGCTGTGTATTAGGGTCCGGTAGGGTTGGTCATGCCAATTATAAGTGAACCTCAATATATGTGTATGTGTTTGTGTTTAACATAGCACTAGCCCTGGGCCTCACTAGCAGAGCCCAGGGTGTAGTTACAGTCAGCTAGTACCAGTTTCATCCAGAACCCAAAAATGAGGGTGAACCGGTCAAAAATGGCGACTTTCTAACATAAAAAATTGCAAAATGGACACATTCAGCGAAACTTTGCATCGTAATAAAAATTTCAGATGGGCCTTTTCCCAAAAACCACACCTAGATGTGCTTGGCTACTTTCTGTTCAATTGATTGTGTTTGTAATGCGATGATACCGAGCACCTTTTTCAAAATGTCTGATCTTTTTTGAGTGTGTGACATTGTTCTTCTTCATTTACCTTTTTTAACGAACATGTTTTTTCCCATTTAAGTTCATTATTTTTTAACTATATTGTCGCTTGGGTAATTGTTGCACACATACAGCATGCATTTTCTCCACAGAAAGCCTTGGTGCCTTGGCCAAGATACCAGGTTTGAGCCTGAAATGCCTCACAGAAATCAGTTTACATTTGTGGGCCATTTTGTTTGAGCTTCGGGGGAGGTCACAGCTCACATTAATATCAAGGCCGCTGTATGAGCCCTGCCACTTATAGAACGGTCACTTGAACCATAGACCACTCAGACGTTTTTTATGTAAATGCTTTAAATGTGTTTAATTTCATTTACATTTCTCTTTTGTTAGCTGCAGTATTGAAGGTGGTGCTAATTTCCTTCTCCTTTTCAGAGTGTTTATGAATGTGAGCTCAGCAGACACAATGGAAGTCTGTTTTATTTTGCTCGCTGCGCAATCAGATTTCCGGGAAAAGGTCCACATGAGGAAAAGAGCAGTCAATGGGCTTGCCTCTGTGACCTCTGATGACCCCCAACTGTAATCTCGAGCATTTAAGTTTAACTCTTTCTTCGAGATGCATCTGTGTGATACACCTGAAGAGCCTTAAGACTCATTAAGTGCATTCCAGGTATTATAAAATCGAATCAAGGCTGTCTGCAGAATAGAAACGTTTCACAAGTTTTGCACCTTCCAGCGGGGAAACAACCTTTACAACACAATGTTTACAATGCATTACCATTACAACGCAGTCATTACAACGCAGCATCCCTTACAACGCATGCCATTACAACGCAACCATTACCACGCATGACACAACGCATACAATTACAAATCATGTCAATACAACGCAGTCATAACAATGCATACCATTACAACGCATACCATTACAACGCATAGTACCCTTACACTATCCAACACTTACCCTACTGTTGCACCCCCTGAAGTTAGAATAGTAATTTTTACCCCTACACTATCCAACACTTACCCTACTGTTGCACCCCCTGGAGGTAGAATAGTAATTTTTACCCCTACACTATCCAACACTTACCCTACTGTTGCACCCCCCTAGAGTTAGAACAGTAATTTTTACCCCTACACTATCCTATACTTACCGTACAGGCAATGTAATGGTGTGTGTTGTAATGGTATGCGTTGTGAAGGTAGTATGCGTTGTAATGGAATGCGTTGTAAAGGTAGTTTTTTTTTTAATTGTAATGGCATGCATTGTGATAGAATGCGTTGTAAAGGATGTTGCGTTGTAAAAAATGCATTGTAAAGGTATGCGTTGTAAAAGCGTGCGTTGTAACGTCATACATCCTTCCAGCCATTACAACGGTTTTCATACTCCAGACTGTAGCAACGTGCTTATCGATCAAAGGGAATCCTTAGGTTTGGCCTCAGAACCCAATTTTTCGGCTGCCTCGCATGCTCAGGAAGCTTCACTGAGGCGTAGCTTATACAGTCACAGAAATATTACTGGTGAGGTTGGAACTCTGTGGGGCTTTTCATTGGGTGCACATTTTATACTCAATCACTTAATGTGCGTTTGTTGACCAATTGTTCAAAGGAGTGCTTTTTCATTTGTGTTTTGTTGGCTAATGCCTAATTTGTCAATAAAATAAGTGCAGGGCCCAGACTGTTTTCGTAGGTGTCTGCATTGGAGCTGCCCAATTCCAGGCTTGCTGAACATCGCAGCTGCCTACTCTTCACCCTACCATCCTCATGTTGCTCAATACCCCTACCCTACATTTCCTCTCTCATATTCCCTCTCTTACAAGTTCTTTTCGTTCCTACTTTCCCCCATTATTACTATTTTTCTATCGTTATCTGTATCCATCTTTCTTAATTGTATGCCTTATTCTCAGTTGTTCTGTCTCAAAGTCTGATGATGAGAATTAACAGCCTGATTCATGAAGCTAAATTGCACTCGCAAAGGGCCAGATTCTGAGAATCTGGCCCTTTGCGAGTGCGATTTTTGCATTTGGTATTCATCATCCCAAATGCAAAAATCGCTATTTAAGAATTCGCATATTTGCGAGGAATTGGATTTAAGGAATCTCTAATAGAGATTCCTTAAATGCAATTCATCAACCAAATAGAAATAGCGAAATCGCCATATTTGGTCTCAATTTACCACCAGGTCTGACTAGGTGGTAAATTGCGTAAATAGTGTAAAAAGCACTTTAGTGCATTTTTTTCTTTTGCATGTTACACACACACATGTCCTTTGGACATGTGTGTGCGCAACACCTGTTCAAATGTGCATTTAAGGGGTGCTACAGGGTGTCCTTTGGACACCCCTGGCACCCTTTAAATCGCTATCTGATTAGCGAGTAGCAAATTGCTACTCGCAAATAAGGGATACTCCCCATTCATTCCTATGGGCCTTTTGGCCCATAGGAATGAATTGGGAGTTATTCCTTTTTTTGCGAGTAGCAAATTGCTACTCGCAAATAGAGAACATGTAGGAATCGCTATTTATTTACCAATTCCTACATGAATACCGTTTTGCGTGTCCTCAATAGCGAGTCGCTATGATTCGCTATTAGGGCCACGCAAAACGGCCCGTACATGAATCAGGCTGTTAGTCTGCACCACATAAATGAGTTTAGGGGTTACCACTTGCAAAAACGGTCTCAACTTATGTAGGCGCAAAACATCAGTAGTACTGATGTACATCGCCAAATAAATTCAAACTTTAGTACCGATTCAGTACTAAAGTTTGAACTAATTTGGCGCTGCTTTTGAAAGGTCCATGAGCACGGATCCCATCTTTCATTTTCCTTGTTCTCTTCCGTTTAGAGTTCAGATGTGATGTCATTAACGTAAAACACTATTTAGCACACGGAAGGAAAAAAAACTACCTCTTAGCCTCTAGCCTTTTAAGTGTTTACGCCAGAGTTGCTTTGTGAGCAAGAGTCCGATTTGTACACCAAGAACTTAAAGCACAGCTCATATCCTAAGCAGGTGAGATGAAATAGGCTCTCACTGTTATTGGGAAAATACACTTTTTACGAGAATTGCTAAGGGTGCCCCATTCCTCGCATTTTTGTCCACTTACGCTTCTACCATGTGGCACCTAATCATCCAAATATAAAATTGCCAGTTACTGCTGATATTGCTTTTTTTTTGTTAGCAGTTGACCTTATTATTTGTGGTTAAACACGTTAAATTACACTGTCGCCTGCCTGTTAGCAGCGTTGCCAATGCTCCCTGCATATTTCCCCAGACCCGCCCCGTCTCCATCACCCCCCAACCACATCTCTCTCACCCCCCCTCCCCCCCGCCTCCACTGTCCATTGTCTCCTTCAAGTAGTATGCTAAATGCCTTTTTAGAGTTCACCAACAACTGTTCAGGAACCGTTTCCTATATAACGTCTTAAACAAGTTAATTTTTGAAAATAATTATAAAATGTATATTTTTAGAGATTTTTTTTTCTTAGGACTTGGGAAAGTTTTGACCCCCCCAAAAAAGTGGCTTCATAAAAACAGATGAGACACAGGTGAGCATAGCAGCAACATTTGTCAGTAGTGTCATGCTGTTAAGCCAGTGCTTTGCAGGCGCGTGTATGTATGTTGCTTAAAATTATCATGTTGCGAAATGCTTCCCCACCTAGCAAGCGGAAGAGATCGCTGGCATATTACAATAGCGAACAATAAAACACAACCAATCTCAAGCAGCGAATGCAAATATTAGTTAGGTTCAACCAAAAGGCTTCCGATGTTTGCCCGGAAGAAGTCTTCCTACATTACGCGTGCTGGTGTCACGGGCATTTATTCACACTCTTGTGTAGATCCTTTGTGGTGGGCATCTTCCAGAAGCTGGTCCTGCCTGAGGCTTTTTCACGCTCTGCACACGTCTGTTGGGTTATGGACGCACTTGCAGGTTAAGTGCCCTTCTCCTGCGTGTTGTTTTCGTGAGGTGCAGCTCCTCTGAGGCCTTTGTTTTGCCTCAGGCAGTCTTTGTGCTTTGCACATGCCAGTCTGTATCACTCAGAGCTTCCAGGATTGATATCTTGTTCTGGACATTCACTTTAAACTTTGTTCTCACTCCTTTGTTTCTGTTTTGTTTTACACAAAATACTGTATGTTAAACAGGTTTTTTTCTTAATTAATGTTCCCATAATCCTTTAAAACTCACAAGTTGTAAAGTTACTGAAAGTCACTACAATAAGTCACGTTCGATATGGACAGAGACCAAAAGATTTTCAAAGTCAATTTTTATAATTTAACAGCTCAATCTGTGCCATCACCCAGGTGCGGCTCCTCCATAATAGTAGAGAAGCGTTACCTCAATAGTAGAGAAGCTTCGCCTCCGTTCCAGCAGATGAAAACAAAAAATGCTAATAAAACAATGTTATTATCATTTTATTTATCACTGCCTAAGCAGCCTGAGCCATGAAGTCTTGGCAGGCTGGTACGAGGCAGTTGTAAGTGTGCAAATCAGTTTGGCCGGCTGTATTAGGCTGGCCAAACAGACATGCACACTTATATTTCTCCAACACAGCTGTGTCTTACAACCGGTTGGAGAAAAGCCACAGCCTCCCTGTGCCTGAGTGAGTGTCATTCCAGTGTACACAGGACAATCCAGGTGTTTCTCTCATGGCAGTTATAGCATGAGTGCAGTGTCTGGATTGGGAGGAAGAGAGCTGGAAAGGAGCACCGAGGCGTCCATCAGCATCAGCGACAGGTAAGTCTTTAAAAAATATATATTATCCCCCTAACCCCTGTGCATTCCCCTCCACTTTAGATTGGCAGCAACCGCCACTGCCATCACCTGTCAGAAAAAGCTGTAAATGGCAAAATGCAGGCCATTGTTTACAAGACTGGGAAAAGAGAAGGAGAAGTTTTATTTAACACAGCCTGTTAATAGTTACAGGTTCCGGTATGCTCCTTCTGAGAGCCTGGTTTCTGGTTCAAAGGGATATGCTGTATTCTCACAAAGCAAATGTCCCATATGCTCTCATACATAAAGACACATACTTTAGGCATGCTTGTCATTATTATTGCTGAAGGGGAAAGTATTTTGACTAGCAGTTTTTATACTGCTACAGATTCTGGAAAACATGAGATTTGAGACCCATGCTATGGAGTTAGATCAAAAGAAAAAGGAAAAATTGAATTCTATTGTGAATGATGATTTTTCTAATGCTAAAAGTGCCACTCGGATATACTCCCCTAATTGAGATTATGATGCTGCTGATGGCTCCTGCAATTGGTTTGGCCCAAATTAAAACTGCACGAAAAGAGCGTCTGAATTTGGTAATCAGAATTCTAATTCTAAGAAGTAGATCGAAATTCTAGACGCCAGTGGAGACCTATTATTTAATTTAACTCTGTGGTCAAAAAATTGGCCAAACCTAGCACGGAGACAGCAGACATTCCCCCTCTCAAGATGTATGCGAGAGCCTCACCACCTTCTACCACTTCAAGGATCAAGGAGACAAATGATAGCTTCGCAACCCAAGACTCACCCACCCCATCCACAACCTCTGCAGACAATGGCTCCAGACCCCAGCAGAACCTGCCTAAATTGACCACCCTTACCTCTGACGACACCCTCAGTATTATAAAGAAAATCCACTTAGAAGCCCCTTTGGATCCCTGCCCTCACCACATCTTCAACACCTTCATCGCCCCCGAACTCTGCAGCACAATCACCTGCTCCATCGAGACAACCACCTTCCCCGAAGACTGGAAACACGCAGAGAGCAACCCTCTGCTGAAGAAACTTTCTGCCAACCAAGCAGAGCTCAAGAACTACAGACCCATATCACTGCTTCCTTTCTCAGCCGCAGTCATCGAGAATGCCATCAACACCCAACTTTCGAGTTCATTGAAACAAACTACATCCTTAATCTCTCCCAGCCGAGATCCAGAAACAACCGCTATATTAGAGCTACAGTGGTTCAAGAAAATTATATATTAAGAAAAATATTAAGTTTACAATCAACAATACATACAAATTAATCACATGAAAAACATCAATGCAAAAATATAAGGACAGAAAAATCTTGAAATGGGGTACCGAACACAGAAATTATTTAAAAAATATATTCTTTACTGCCATAACAAGATATGAAAATACAGTTATAAAACCCTGGTGCTCACATAATAACACAAAAAACATAATTCATAACAAAATATACATTGTAAATCAAGAAACAATTTCAGAAATAAAACATAATTTTGAAACAAAAAATCAGTCCAACAAATAACAGGAACAGAATATAGTAGGCAATGCTTCATTATAACTGTAAGCCAAAGGTAGGCCGTAACAGCTTTTTGACCTATATTATTCTAAGGTCCTGATCAGGACAGATATATATCTAAAGGAGCATCCAAAGAAAGGAATCTGAAAAAAATTGCTATTTGTAAGCGGGTGCCACAGACTACTTCCTCAATGAATGGGAGCATAACACAGTGCATGAAGGTCCAAAAAATAAAAATAAAACACCCCAGATTTTTTAAAGGGTTTAGCCATATTGGGGTTACTTGTTCCTGCCATTTGCTTGTTTTGGGGATGAATACAGCCTTGAAGTACAGCAAGAAAGAATTGCAAATTATTGCTGAGTTAGAAAGAAAAAAAACGAGCCCAATATAATTTCAGATGCCAAGACTGCTATTGATGAGGTTAACAGAACAATTGTTGAGTTTTAAAAGATTGAGCGCAACAAGAAAAATATTAAGGTTCAAAAAGATATTGCCAATGTCAATCAGGACAAGGCACACCCCCATTTGTTAGATGAGTTTTATAAATAACAATACTTTGAAAAATATCAACCTTAGGGACGCTTTACTAAGCACAAAGCAGTGACTTTCTCTGAGTCCTTAGCCTGTTTGGCGGAGGACTCGTATATAGACACAGGTATTGGCTCTGGTCCTTCTACATCAGGGCATCCACATTTTCTAGGCCTACAAGGTTGTGATGATGACCTTAGAATAATATAGGTCGAAACGCTGTTAAGGCCTACTCTTGGCTTACAGTCATAAGGAAGCATTGACTGCCATTTTCTGTTCCTGTTATTTGTTGGACTGAATTTTTGTTTCACAATCATGTTTCCTTTCTGCCATTGATTCTTGTTTTACACTGTATATTATGTTATGAATTATGTTTGTTGTGTGTTATTATATGAGCACCAGGTTTTGTAACCGTCTTTTCATATCTTGTTTTTGCAGTAAAGAATGTATTTTAGTAATAATTTCTGTATTGGCTACCCCTTTTCAAGATTTTTCTGTCCTTATATTTTTGCTTTGATGTTTTTCATATGATTAGTTTGTATGTATTGTTGATTATACACTTTTTATTTTTCACGATATATATAATTTTCTTGAACCACTGAAGCTCTAATATTTTATATTTACCTAAGGTTTGGGAAAATAGGGTTACACCCTGTTTGTTGGAATCTCAGAAACAACCACAGCACCGAGACCATGCTCCTTGCTGCCACAGACAACATACTCGCCCTCCTCAACCAAGGCAAAACTGCAGCCCTCATCCTTCTGGACCTCTTGGCCCCCTTCGACATCGTCTCCCATCACACTCTCTGTGCAAACCGCCACAACGCCGGCATCCATCACAAAGCCCTAGAATGGATCTATTCCTTCATTTACCCACCGAACACAGAGACAGACTTCCACCATTCCACTCAGAACCCAGAGAGATCAGCTACGGAGTGCCCTAGGTATCCTCCCTGAGCCCAACCCTCTTTGACATGTACATGGCCGTGCTTGCAGCCATCGTCAGAAGCCATGGACTTAACATTGTCTCCTAAATGGATGACATCCAGCTGACTCTCTCCCTCAGAGACAAACCCACAGCCGCCAAGAGCAAATTTCACAACTGGATGAAGGCACTCACCACCTGTATGAAGGACAGCTGCCTCAAGCTCAACTCAGGCAAGACCGAAATCCTCATCCTGGACTCTACCCCCTGTGCATGCAATGACTCCAGATGGAATGCAGCACTCAGAACCCCCGCACTCATGGACCATGCATGTAACCTTGGCATCATCCTGGACTCCTCGCTCTCTATGAACCGCCAAATCAATGCCGTCTCGTCCTCCTGCTTCCACTCACTCTGCCTGCTTCATAAGTTCTTCAAGTGGTTCCCCACAGATTCCAGGAAAACGGTCACTCATGTGCTTGGCAGCAGAGGACTCAACTACAGCAACACATTCTATGCCGGCAGCATTCAAAAATTCCTAAAGAAACTGTAGAACATTCAGAAAGCCTCCGCCAAAATCATCCTGAACATCCCCCGTCGCTGCCACATAACCGGTCACCTGAGAGGCCACCACTGGCTCCTGATCAGCAAAATAATTACTTTCAAGCTCCTCATACATGCCTACAAGGCCCATCACAATGCCGGACCTCCTTACCTCAACCACCGCCTCTCCTTCTATACTACCACCAGGTATCTTGGCTCCATCCACAGACCCCAGCCACCATCCCACAGATCTGCAAGACCATGCCTGGAGTTAGATACTTCTCCTACCTTGAAGCAAAGACCTGGAACTCCCTGCCTCAGCATCTCAGGCAATCACTGTTTCTGCCTCAATTCAGGAAGGACCTCAAGACCTAGCTCATCGACTGAACTGCAGATCCTCCCCGCCCCCCCATTCAGCACCTTGAAACTATAACAGGTGAGTAGTTGCACTTTACAAGAATCCTGATTGATTGAACTCTCCCGATCCACCCACTGTCATTTGAATAGGCTTCGGTCAGCCACATTTTTTAATATATAAGACTACATAGGACTGGCGTACTAGTGGTGGCAGTGCGACAACCGCCACATTGCGGGCCACCCACAGTATTACAAGTGTGGTGGTCAGACTGCCACAAGACCTCTGTGACCGCCCGGGATGAAGGATCCAGTGGTGGTCGCAGAGCATTCAGATGCTGAAATATGCTAGCGGCGCCAAAGTGGCACCGCCAAGCACATTTCCAGCTTCCTCTCCACTGCCCTCATCATGGCAGTGAACCCACCATACAAAGGGTGTCAGAAAGGCAATTAAGGGGGCCCTAACATGGCCCCCTTGTGGCTCTTGATCTGTGGATGCATGAGGGGGCACATGTTGTGCCTCCCTGGATTTTCACCCCCAGTTCCTGCACGGTGAGGCATGTATGTCACATCGTGCAGGAAGGTGCAGTCAGGACTCTGGCAGCGGTGGTCTGCATGTTAGGCTGTTCTATGAGCCTAACAGACCGCCCAAGTCACACTGCCACAAGACTGCCTGCCAGACCAGGATTGAAGTTCTGGTATGGCGGGCAGCAGCACCACAGCTTTGGTGGTCCTACAGCAGACGGCACATTGCTCCATTCTGTGTAGGACTGCCAAAGTCATAATAAGCCCTATGTATATAATAGACAAACTCCACAAAAGTGTGAGAGGTGCCCTTCCAAACGTAGAGGACAGGGTCAGTTTGCAAAGAATCAAGGTAGTCTTCCCCACGTGACTTTGTGTTTCCTTACACAACAGGCACTCCCTTATTCACACCTCTACCACTCAAAAGTACTGAACCCAAGTTATATGTAATAATGTCTCATTTTATTATTATATTATTTCCCCGTTTTATGCAAGGAATATATACATCGAGTTATACAAATAGAATAAAAAAAAATCATAACGCAAAATACAAATAAAAACACATACAAGAAAAACAGCAGCAGCAGGGGTCAAAGAACCAGTCACCATATATCCACATATGATGAGCCACATTAAAAAGAGAAACATATCAGCTACCTCAAACAGTAGCTGTACACTTTCAAGCATTAAATCCAGTCAGTGACAGCGGCCCAGATCTTTACTCCCATTGCGCTCTTCCTTCTCCCCACAGTGCTTGTTTTAATAAAACAATGTCTAATAAATTCTGGTATTAATCACAAGTGCTTTTTCAATATATATATAGAGGAACAATTTATACATCAATGTACATAGATTAAAAACACATTAAATCACCAATACCACATTAAAAAAGTAAAATGTTTTCAAGCATATGACTATCCATGTGTACAAATGAAATAACCAAAGCCATAGAGTTTTCGACACAGTGTTTCAGTGGATGAAACTCGACAGGACCACCTTCTTCAGGACTCTAATTTTACCACAACAGTAATCTATTGGTAAAAAAATATAGAGCATAATTACTACTCCTTAAAAATGATATTATCACATATAAATAGATCAGTTGCTATTGAAAAATTAATTCTCACTCACGTCTAGACATTTCTCAATTCCTCATTTATACTGGTGATTCAAGGGCAGAGAACGTTTTATAAACAGATGGACTAAAACAATTATAATATTGTTCCATTGTCAATCTCGAATCCTGCTTCTTTATAATCTATATTGTCCCCGTACATATAATGAGAGTAATATATTGTAATACCTGTTTGTTGTTATTCAAGGGATATATATTTGTTCAAGAAGAACTTCCGAGACACGATGTATTCTACAAAAAAAACAGTGTTTCTATGTAATGAATATTCATTGGCTCAATCGCTCCACCTCATAATTCACTCCGAGTATATTTCATTACCTTCTCTGGGTGGCATTAATTACGCCCAAAGGATGCTTTAGTTATTCTGAAACATCAAACTACCGCTTCCAAACTGTTATCTGGTCAGGCACTCTAAGAGAATCAAATACAAAATACTGGTCAGGGTATTTATCCCTGGGTCTCCTTTTCCAGTTGTATTGATGGGACCCAGTTGCTGGTTTGTTTCGCTTACCAATTCAATTAGAGCTCCCAGAATATCTTTTTCATAGTGTGGAGGCAGGTAAAATGTTTCTTTTAATGTTTTCCTCTTGCCAGACTCTCTACTATTTTCCATTTGGAGTCAGAGTCATACATTTATAATAAGAAAGAGGATAGGATATAGTTTCTTGCTCACTTATTTATCCTCAGTATTACAAATGTATAATGCTATTAGATGTATTTATTAATCCTCTTTATATCTTTCACAGTAACAGTGAATATATAAGGGCTGGTGTTTCGACTGCCAAACAAACCTGTGCATCGATACTGGTTCTATATTGTGTATGAACTAACATACTGACAAAATCTTCCCAGCAAGCAAGTATTAAAGCCCTGTATTTTACCAAGAATTTAAAAAAACACAGGCACTAGGGTTAATGGCCCCATATCAGGCCTGTACACTAATACACAATGACTGTATCTTTCGTTTTTGGAATGCGACCCCATACCTACAATCAACTTGTTATGGTGGTTAGTCTACACTGCCTCTTCCTTTATGACCACCTTGGGATTTAACATAAGCAATCCCCTCCATTCTACTGACATTTGTTTGTACAAAGTCCCGTCTACACGATCGTGTGTCCTGCCATACCATGGCAAACTGCAATGTCCCGGGGGTGGGTACCCCAGGACATTGCTGGAGCCAACCCTGGGCGTTCTGGTCCCCAGGGCCATTTACGGTTCCAGGAGAGGGCCATGTGGCCCCTCCCATCTTCTACAGAGCCCTGGGGATGTGACGGTCCCTGAGGCTGCGTGGGGGGCTTTAGCCCCCCACTCAGTGTATTTACATATAGCCCAGGGGAGGTGGTGGTCCCAGGGGCTATGGGGGGCTACGTAGCTCCCTGCATTTCAAACAACTTGAACTGGGGAGGTGGCAGTATGTGGGGGGACAGGAGTCCCCCAAGCATTTTCTTTTAATTAAGCCCCGGGGAGGTGGAGATCTCTGGGGCTGCAGGGGGCTGCAAAGCCCCCCATTCAATCTAAAAGCCCAGTGGTGGTGGCGGTCCCTTGGGCTTGCAAGGACCCACTTGGGACCCTGTATCATTATTTTTGCTTACCCCGGGACCTGGCCCTCAAGGGGGCTTAAAGAAAACAAAGCATGGGAACCTGTGATTTGTGTTTTAATAAAAAAAAAAAAAAATATATATATATATATATATATATATATATATACATATATATATATATTCACTGAAAAAACCATAGGTTATAGACCATATATAGTTAGGAATTAGCATTTACAAAACCTTGAAAATTCACTGAAAAAAACATAGGTTATAGACCATATATAGTTAGGAATTAGCATTTAAAAAACATTATTTTACTCACACAAAACCATTGAAATTCCATATATAGTTAGTTGTACTAACTATATATCGCGCACCCGCAATCCACTGCTGATGATGTCACATATTACATCATTCATGACATGGTCAGTGACATCACTGATGACATCACTGATGACATCTCAAATGACATCACTGATGACATCACTGATGACATCTCAAATGACATCACTAATGACATCACTGATGACATCACTGATGACTACATTCAGTGGCTGTATAATTCTGTAAAGTTAAAATATGTCTTACATATTGAAGAATGAGTGGATGAATAAGTATCTTGATGAAGGATTTAGTAGGGGCATGACTGACTGTATGAGTGACTGATTAAATGTGTCTCACTGAGTGCATGGGTTAGTGACTAAACTGTCTTAATTTGTGCATCATTATGTCTGTTGTTCTGTAAACTGCTGCATGTGTTGATCAGTAGCTATATGATTAACTGTATGGGTTATTGATTGGTTGCCCAAGCATTTGTATGGGAGACTGAGTGTGTGTGTGGGTGGCTGGGAGGTGTATGACTCTTTGCATAGATGTGTGAGCAGTTGATTGACTAGATGTATGGGTTCAAAAGTGCATGTGGAAACAGCTGTATGGGCGGTTGACTGTGTGCATGAGTGTATTGGTGAGTGAATGGATATCTCAGTGCTACATGTTAAAGTAAGTACATATGTAAAATACAGTACATGTGAGAGTTGACATATATAAATAACTGTGCATAAGAGCCAGTGAATGTGTGAGTGGCTGTATGGATCATTGTGAACTTGTATCCAGGATTGTATAAGTCAATAAATATGTTTTAGTATATGTTTGAATAAGTAAGGTGTGTATAACTGTATAGTTGAGGAAATGGAAGTGTGATTGATTCTTTGCATGACTGACTAAGTGTCTGAGTAACTCCATGGATGAGTGACAGTCTATGAGTGTCTGTTTACACTGAGTGTATCTAAGGTTATATTAGAGTCTGAAGAGGTTCATCGTATTATCACATGAATGATGTCATCAGTGATGTGATCAGTAATGTCAAATGAGATGTCATCAGTGATGTCATTTGAGATGTCATCAGTGATGTCATCAGTGATGTCATCAGTGATGTCATTTGAGATGTCATCAGTGATGTCATCAGTGATGTCATTTGAGATGTCATCAGTGATGTCATCAGTGATGTCACTGACCATGTCATGAATGATGTAATATGTGACATCATCAGCAGTGGATTGCGGGTGCGCGATATATAGTTAGTACAACTAACTATATATGGAATTTCAATGGTTTTGTGTGAGTAAAATAAGGTTTTTTAAATGCTAATTCCTAACTATATATGGTCTATAACCTATGGTTTTTTCAGTGAATTTTCAAGGTTTTGTAAATGCTAATTCCTAACTATATATGGTCTATAACCTATGGTTTTTTCAGTGAATTTCATTGGTTTTTTAAAAGCTAATATCTGTAGCTGGAAAATGTATTCTTCTTTAAATCCAAAAATATATTTTATATGTTTATTAATAATTTTTTTTTTATACTTTTTTTTTGTTCGCTCCCGGTTCGCGAACCGGGAAGCTTCCCGTTAGCTCATCTTGATGCCGCGACCCAGTCCGCGAACCGGTAAACGTTCTGTTAGCGCAACTGCCGCGTTAGAAATCAACATCGTGACGCGTCGCGGAAGCGCGACGTATCACGTTGTCGCGTAATGCGTCTTATGACGCGCTGTGTTAGCGCACCCGGAAGTGCTCCGGTACGCGAACTGAGACGCGAAGCGCAGATCCCCGGAAGCGATCCGCGGCGCATCGCGAAAGCGCGACGTATCGCGTTGCCACGTAATGCGTCTTATGACGCGCCGCGTTAGCGCACCCGGAAGCGCTCCGGAGCGCGAACCGAGGCGCGAAGTGCAGCGACCCGGAAGCGATCCGGGGCGCGTTCCGCAGCGCGTAACTTAAGCGTAAGAGGTCATGTGACTTGTTGATAAAACTTTTCATTGGTTCATTTCACTTTTGGTTTCATAATGATGTAAGGCTAGGTCAGGTGACCTAAAAATAACACTTTTCATTGGTTTAGAACTATTGTTTATCCCAAATGATGATAACCCCTCCTTCTTTTCTCACTCTGACTTTCATCTTTGTGAGAGGAAGACCATTTTTGATAGTTGAGCAATGGCTTCAATAGTTGCTTCAGCTGGTGCACCCCCACCACCACCTCCACCTCCTCATGGGAAGAGAGGACCACCTCCCCAGTTTATCAGCCAGACAGAGGAGGAAGAGGATGAACTAGAGGAAGAGGAGACCGAAGGACCACAGTTCTTACAGGAGGTGCCCCGGGCTTCCCGTCGGAAAGCCAGCTTTATTTGGCAGTTTTTTTCACTCCCTAGAGGGCAAAAAAAAGTAAATGCTAGGTATGTCACCTGCCTGATTTGTAAAGACCGGTTATCCAGAGGCACTGATAAAAAATATAGCTACGGAAACTATACAATGCATCGTCACATGACCAGGTGGCATCCATTGAACTACAGCCAGGCGGAGATACGTGACATGCAAGATAACCCAACAACAACTCCTGTGGCCAGGTCAACATCACTAATATCGTTGACAGGAGCAGAGGCACGGGAAACCGTGCCAAACATTCAGGAGAATTTTGCACATATGAAATTTACTTGTATGTACTGCGGTGCATTGCTGTCTTGTGGTAACATGAGCATTAATTTAATTAACCTAGCTTATAACAATCACAATTGCCCTAACTGCCCCAGACAGTAATTTTTTTTTTTGCTCCTGTTGAGCCCTTCTTAATGCCTGTTTTTTGTTGTTTCCCCTCCATCAAAAACAAAAAAAAAACATAAAACTGTTCAAAAAATACAAAAAAAACAAAAAATGTTCAAAAAAAAAAATATATATAAAACAACAAAAACATAAAAAAATAAGTTCTTTTCAGAACTACCTCCCCTTTCAAAAAAAATTTGCTAGAATGTTTAGCACTCTGGCAAGCTCTATTTCTTTTAGTTCGCTTCCCCGTTCGCTTCCCGGTTCGCGAACCGGGAGCGAACCCAAAATTTTTTTTTTTTTTTAAAAACAGAAGAGTAAGTATAAGGGAAGTAAACAGAGAGTAATGTTAAAAGAAAGACAGCTATAGGGAGTACACCAGAGATACTGTTTAATAGATCTATTTACCGAAGAAAAGATGGAAGAGGGTATAATTGTGAAAAACAAAATAGATAAGGAAGTGAAAGAAAAAAAGAGAGTAGAACAATAACAAAGAAGAGTTTCTTGGAGAATGTGAGTGAATGTTCAAAATCAGAGTAAAACATGTGGAATAACAGAGAGAAAAAACAGAAAACAAAAAAGAAAAAATAACAGAAAAAGATTAATTGAAACAGCAAAGAAATGTAAATAACATAGAGCCATATCATCAACATAGGCAATAAAAGTTTTGCAGCTTTTATCGGCAGAAATGTGTCGCTAAAGCCGCTTTTGTGGCGGAAAACTGCCACTAAAACCACTTTTGCAACACTTTTCTGCCAATAAAAACAGCAATAATTTTATTGGCTGTGTTCATAATATGCCCCTTAGTGTGCTTCAACTACACAGAAGAAGCATAATGAACAAGTAGTGAAAGAGTGATCAGTCAAAGACACTAAGAGTAATAGAGACGGAGTGAGTGAACAAGAGTGAGGAACTATGAGAAGAGAGGGACTGAGAAAAGGAGTGGAAGGAGTAGAGTAAGTAGGTAATAGAGAAAGGAATGAGGGAAGTAGCAAAGGCAGGAAACTGAGGGTTAAAGAAATGAAGCTGTCGAACTACTAGTAGGTGAATGTGATAGAAATGTAACGAAAAGAGTACAAAACATTTACCTTATAATTGTCATTAACTTACTCACTTTTTGTTTTTATACTTTCAATCTGTGAAAGAGAGAACAAACATTTGAAAAATATTAAAACATGTATTTAAAAATTAAAAAAGACAAGGGAAAAGATTGAAGGACAAACAGTTTTTCAACAACTTTGACACTTACAGAAGCTTCTGCTTCTCCAGGCCCCCTACACAGTCCTAAAGATATACATTTTAAACTAACAGTATCTTGATGCAGATGAAGTGAGGCCTATCTTAAAAAATGGTGCATCTTTTGCACTGCTGTTGTCTCACAAAAGTGACGCACAGTGACGCAAAAGAGGCATACACCTATCATAAATCTGTCCCTAACATTTTAAATGATTGATTCAGGATGACGATAAGGTGTGGCCTCTCTAGAGGTTTGTTTAAGGTGAGGCCTACTCAGGATTGCATATCAAATTTATGCTTGTTGAAGAATACAGAGGAGATAATACATGTGAAGGCCTACCAATGAAGTAAGTCATGTCCACTTCACTCTTGAACAAAGGCCAGACCTCTTCTGTGTCCGTGGACAGACCTAAACTTCATCTGCACAATGTCATTCGTAAACTTAGGAAACACAGGTGATGTAATTGAAAAATGTGGAGTTTCTTTTCCTCATTTCACAATCACATCACCTGTGTTGCCTAGGCTTAGGTATCTCATAGTGCAGATGTAGTGCAGCATATTAAACAGTACCCAGAAGTGCAGCACTGCATGCAACAACTTTGACACTTACAAAAGCTTCAGCTTCTGCATGCCCCCTACACAGTGCTAATTATATACATTTTAAACTGATGGTATCTTGCTGGAGATGAACTGAAACCTATCTTGCAACATGGTGCATCTTTTACACAAAAGTGACCCACAATGGAGCAAAAGAGGCGCACGGCCACCATAAATCTGACCCTAACATTTTAAATGAATGTTTCAAGATGCCAATAAGGTGTAACCTATGCACAGATTTGTTTCAGGTAAGTCCTACTCAGGGTTGCAGATGGAATTTAGGTTTGTTGAAGAATACAGAGGAGATAATACATGTGGAGGCCTACCAACGAAGTGAGTCATGTCCACTGCACTCTTGTCAGACCTCCTCTGTCTCCAGGAACAGGCCTAAACCTCATCTACACAATGTGATGTGTAATGTTAGGAAACACAGGTAATATAATTGAAAAACGTGCAATTTATTTTGCTCATTCCACAATCATATCACCTGTGTTTCCTTTGCTTAGGTATCTCATTGTGGAAATGTAGTCTATCATATGAAAGACTACGTAGAATATGAGCACTGTATGCAACAACTTTGACACTTACAGAAGCCTCTCCTTCTCCATGCCTCCTACACAGTTCTAAATGTACATCATAAATGCAAACAGTACAGAATTAATTATACATGTTAAATGGTTTATTTTTGCTGTTCTCAGAATGTATCAAATTTCACTAAAAACAGTGACTTGAAGGTATTCATCATATAACAGCGGGGAAAAAAAAACACAATCAAAATGATTGTGTTTAAAAAACCCATACAACATAACAAATCAGAATTCAGAACTCCTTAAAGTTAACTTACTTTCCATGACGTTGAAGGATGTCCTATGAACAGCTTACACTCTGTTGTGCTGTTATTACTTTCAGACCGCCACTTTCTGAAAGAAAACCTCCATCGTTTTGAAAAACATGTTACATACAATAAATGACTTCTTGCTCTCTACCACAAGTTTCCACAAGGCCAAATCATGTCTGAGCCATTTATAACTCTTAGAATTCTTGTAAGCCAATCCCGTCATGTTGTATTTCCGCAACTTTCACAATTAAAATATTGAAGATCATTTTCACAATCCTGGACTAGTAATATCTTCCCCTTCTTGCTCAGTCATGTTCTACATTTCCTATGACACTGATACTGCTTACTATGAAGCAGACTTACACTACCTCTATGACTACTACAATTATTTAATTCTCTACATCACTTTTAATCACAAAGCAATTTAAAACAGTAGACAGCATTGCAGACTTACATTCCCTCTACTCCATGTTTTGATTGGCTGGTTCAATTAGCTTATAAAAAGAAACAGTTTTTCTGAACTCATTCAAAGTGCACTTATTTCTCAATGACGTCCAGTGTTATGGTAAGAAGTTATGTCTCTGTACTACACTTATCCTCAAGGCCAAATCGTGTAGGAGCCATTAGAACTTCTTGAAATTCCTCAGAGCACATCCCGAGATTCTTTCCCTAAAATTTTGGTTTTAAAAACACCAGGTAAGAGTTTTTAAGGTCATACGGCAATTTTTTTTTGAAAATTAAAACAGAATCATTGCAGAATGACCAGCCATTTCTAGACTTTAAATAAGCTGTGTAATGTCCTGATGTTATTGAAGGACCGTCATGATATATAATTGCTGCAGTTACAAAAGTCCTTCCTGATATTGACAACTGTGAAGCCACAAAATTTTTAATTAAAGTTGTCAATTTTGTTCCATCAGGCCTACATCGTTGGAACATTAAAATAACATACTGGCCATATGTTCGTATAAATAATGTGGACATCATTTCAGATTTACATTGGCTACACTCCATGTTGTGATCAGCTGCTTTTACTAGTTTATTAAAAGAGACTGATTTACTGTCTGGCAAAGTTAAATATATAAATCTTTCTGAGTCTACACTAGTAGTACTTGATACCCTACAGTTCTCGCAGTCATGCTGCCATTGATAAGAAAGCCCAAACAGGTGATCTACATCTACACCTTCAGCATGCAATACATCAAGCATATACATTAAAAACTCCTGACAATCTTGCTGAATATTTTGAGAGAATTGTGTTTGGCCTGAACATCTGTCTAACAGATTTCGAATTTCAGACACACTTTCTATTTTTGTTCTATCAGTGCTACATTTCTCTAACACAGAATTTAACAAACTGCAAAATCTTTGATCAGAATTGACCACAATCTCTTCTTTTACATTTTCTAGAGAAAACAAAACATTAACCACTACATTAGCATAGCAGTTGACACCAGAACTGTTTTCAAATTGAAAACCAACAACATCTTCAACAGAATCCTTTTTGTTTCTGCTTATAATTTCAGGTTCATCGACTTTTCGTCTTTTTGCTACAACCTCCCCAGTATTGGTCACATTTCTTCGTTTCCGGCCTACCACACGTTTCTCAAACAAAGGATATTGAGGCAAATGTGGCGCATACTCTCTTCTTAACCTATTGTATTCCTTAACACAATCTAGATCCGCACAAATGTTTGTGACATCACACTCAATCAAGTACAATCCCGATAAAGTTCTAACTCGTGACAATGCCACATATGCCATACCCTCCTTGAACACAGAACTGCCAATATTCACCAATGCACTGTCTACACTTAAACCTTGCGATTTATGGATTGTCACCGCATATGCCAAGCAAACAGGAAACTGCTTACGGCGAACATATAAGTCTTTTACAAGCAAAAATCTAGCAGAACAACGACCAATTAGCTGTACTTCCTCAATGCCATCAAATTTAATTTTTAAAAATTCAATTCCATCTCTATTTCTGTATTTTACAAAATCAACAACATTACCCATTGATCCATTTACCAGACCTCTTTCAACATGTAAATTCCTTCTTAAAATTATACGGCAGTTCAAGCACACATTCAGAGTCTTTTCAAAACCTGCAGTTTTAGATATAGTCTTCTCTAATGAATCCAATTTTGTTTTCAAATTCTCAGACAAAATAATTGTTGATCCCATATGCTCTACTCTGTCAATAGCTTCCAGTTTCACAATCTCTTGCTTTTCTAAATGCAACATTTTGTTGTTGAATTTGGCACATTCTGCAAGAGTTGGCATCAAACATATTCCAGATTTCTTCTCAGTAATTTTCTGAAAAATATTCTCAGGCACAACATCTTGTTCTGGATATAAATTTGACAGTAATCTCGCATGTAAAGCTTCTTTCCCATGCTCGGTCACTTTTCCAATTCTAACATCTTGTAGAATAGTCTTGTAAACTTCATCCTTCGCCTGACGCATATTTTCATGCAGTTCAGCATAATTGAAGTTTAACCATATATTGACGTTGCCAATGCTCCCTAGGCACTTCCTGGTATCTTCATGCGTGAGCATTTTGAACACAGGTTGACCTTTCACTGGTGTCAGCTGCAGAAGATCTCCGAAAACAATGATGTGTTTGCCACCAAATAACACATCATACTCTGTTTTGAGAACTTCTTGCATTCTCAAATGCACAAAGGCAAGCATGACATTAGAAACCATGCTTACTTCGTCAATGATAAGAAGTTTCATTTTCCTCAAGATTCTTGAAACTTCACAACAAGCATCTCCAGATAGCTTGTGATATTGTAATTTGTTGTCATGCTCCACTGGCAGCATCAGTAAACGATGTAAAGTAATCCCTTTAATGTTATGTGCTGCCAGTCCAGTTGGAGCAGTGACAACACAAGACAGCGATGACTCTGTCCTTTCCTGCAAATAACATGAAATTGCTTTAATAAGGAAACTTTTTCCAGTTCCCGCTTCTCCACTCACGTACAGTCGGACAGGCTTCAACGACGTACATGAGCACTCTTTCTTGTCATGACTTAATCCATGATCAATTTGCATGGTAACTTCGTCATATATTTTCCTCTGCTCAACGTTGAGTTGTCTTTCCAACTCTTCTAAGTTAACCGCATCCTCCTGAGCATGTGCCATGGCTCTTTCCACTTCATTCATAGCAGTGGCAGCTTCATTTTCGATAACAGGTCCTCCTAGTGGATCCTGACTCAATGAAGCAGAACTCTGACTGTCCTGAGAACTGTCTCTGGCAATCTCGGCTGCAATCGTTGCTTCCTGCTCAATTTCCGCATTCAACATTTCTACATATTTGGGAAAAGCAGGACATTCTATGGTCTCCTTGGCAGCATTGAAAGAGTCTTCGTAACAGAGGAAATCTCCAAGCAGTTCCTCTTCTGCACGCCAAGGCTTGAAAAGTTGCAAAAGTGCTAAATAGAAAAACTCCTTTTTTTCAGGAGATTCGCCACTCAATTTTCGATGGTTTACCAAGTGGCATTTTCTTTGCTTGACCAGACATCCCTCACTTCCTATTACAGCATACACTCCTTTCTCAGTATCTTCTTTGATGTTCCTCTTGAATATGTAATTTTGAAGAACCTCATACAGACAAACATTCTCGAGGTGACTGCTTCGATTTGGATAACATGTTGGTCTTCAAAATGTCGGTACTGTTTGGCTCCTTTTCCGCCAAATACTCAATTTCCCGCACAGGTTTGAGAACTCGATTACGCGTTGCAGCAAGACCAAGACTCGCCCAAACGATACTCCTGGACTTGGCATAGAGACTTGCTGAAGACAACCGGTCAGAACATTCGTAAGCTCCGATTTCTCGATGCGACAACATCTTCAGACTGAAACTGTACAACTTCTTGCTGAGGCTCTTTTCATGGGAAATGTCCTCCCACATATCCTTCAATTCTGTCTTCTCTTTTTTGGTGATGTAAGATGTCACATACCGAGCCACAGCCATACAGTTATCAGCCACAAACTGTATATCCATGTTAGCATTCCACATGGACAAAATCACCGGGTTGTAGTCGTTGATGTACTTAGACTCTTCGTTCCTCTTCAAATTGTATGTGTTTTTAGGTGATTTCTTCATCACATTATGTCGCAGCGAAGACATCAAACTGTTTACTCTTCCTTTAGAAATCACAGGTCGTGGAAAGCCGAAACGACATTTGGTGTAGAACTTGTCCTTGTTTCGGAATTTACGACGACAGTACTCTCCACATCGATGGCTTTGGAAACGTAGAACTTTTTCTCTTAGGCTTTTCTTCTCCTTTGCGTTTGGAACAGCACACGTAGAATACTGTTGTATGAAACTCATCACTGAGTCTTCTAGATCCGTTCCAAATTTAGGTGCATCCTTGATCCACAGCAACATATGTATATGAGGAGCACCTCTTGCTTGGTACTCCTTTCTCCAGAAGAAATCCAACACCTCTCCAAGAGGTGGATTCTTCTTATTCATGATGAAAGACATCATAGCTTCAAATCTATGATTGAAGTACCTACATACATTGACTGGATCCAAAGAGCACAGTTCTCCGGGTGTCTTGAATTCGATGTTTTCGATGTTTCCATTTGCCTCTCGTAGAAATTCAAGTAAGTCTTCCCAGCCATACTCGGCACAGCTCAGAGTGAGGAACCATGTGGGAGTTCCTAAGTTCCTCAGCATACATTTTAAATCACCATGACGACGGTACCAGTACTCATTAGTACCACGCTGACACGCCATGAGATTAATCAGGTGAGAATCCAAAATACTGTCTTGGACACTGACTTTATCCATAAAGTCACTTGCCGAGATGTTTTGCATGTGTATACCACTTTTCAAGATGTGGTTCACTGCATATGACAGTCCAGACAGATCGCTTTCAAACAGGAGATGAAACAAATAGGGAATGCATTGTCGAAACCTAGCATCTCCTGCATACAATCGCAAAGTCCGGTATTCAGAAGCAGGAATTTGATGAGGTCGCTCATCATATCTTCCTCCCTGACCTGTTGGAAAAAGCTGTGGGAAACACCGAGCTTCCAAACTTTCCTCCCAAACACTAATGGGACTCCCTTTGGCTTGTTTCATTTGAAACAACTCAATAGCATTCCCCATGACTTCCTTGGAATGCAAAGGATGAACACTATAATGTTCATATATTTCTTCACTAGTAGAGGGTTCTACTTTCTCAATTTGACCAGCACACAAATCGCTATCCTCTTCCTCACTTACTTCCTCTTCTGCAACATATACATTCTTATAGTATTTATTATTTTTTTTCAAATACAATGTTGCCTTTTTAACTTTCCTAACATCCACTAAATCTTGCCATATTTTCTTATTCTTTGTCGGAACCCCATTAACTAAGATAACCAGAGGTTCCTCTTCCACTTTTTCTACTCCAATTGTGTTAATGTTTTTCTTCAAATCTAGAGGCAAATAAACAACTCTTCCCTTTAATCCTCTCTGTAAATCTGATGGAGGCAATTTCCCTGTCTTTGGCTCCATTCTTACAATAGCCTGAAAGGGATGGATACTTTGAATCAAAATAGATTCATAAGTATTTAAATCCTTCAATTCAGAAGGAATCTCAACCAATTCCAGATGAACTGCTCTAGCAGGCATCTGGTTTTGATTTAATTTGTTACAACAATAAGTACACACACGTTGATCCAATCCCAAATCCAAACAATTTTCTACCATCAAGTATGTTGTGAAATCCTTCCATTCACTATTATTTTCCCTTTCACTTTTTGCATATAAATCCACTAACTTAGTCTGATTCTTATAATAAGTGCGTCGACAACACACACAAGTGAAATTTGGCCTCTCACTTGATTTCACCTGAAACGTCGCAATTTCCCTCTGGAAATTATCTGTACTGGAAACCTGTACACTATCTTCCACATTACCCGCTTCTTCTTGGTCAATTTCAACATTCTCCTCTTTACTTCCAAAGTAACAAAACTCAATTTCTTCACATATATTCTTCACATCTATTTCAGAACCATGCAAAAGAGCAGCGCATAATTGTTTAAGCATAATTGCTGGACTCCTAGCATAATACAACATTCTAACTAATTTCCTCACTTTATTATGATGCACTGCTAGCATCCTGAAATGATGAAAAACACTCTGGCATACTCTCCTGGAAAGACAAGCCAGTGAATGACCATGCAAACCTGTCACTTCTCTCACTCTGCAAGGATCTAATTCTTGCAACAACTTCATTTTCTGCTTCAAACTTTTCTTATTAAATGACCGTACAAAATCACAAAGCAAATTGATGGAATCCTGTCGCACACTGCAAATACTACTACACTTCCAGGTATACACAGGACCCTTAGGACGTCTTCCTAAAACCTCATTACCTAACACCTCTTCTGCCTCTGTTGTCACAAGTTTTTCTTTTTCAACTGGACAACCATCTTTCACTTCATAAGCTCGACCACTGGTGTCAACTGCATGCACCAAATCATTATCCTGGAAATAACTCTCCTCATTAAAAAATGCCTCACAGCTTGAACTATGCATCCATTCTCCAGAAAAAACTTCACAAAAATTACTACGATTAACTATTCTCTTCCATCTACTATTTCTTTTGAAATCATAAATTGCCTTGTTTAGCTTCCTAATTCTATTGATTATCAAAATAAATAACTTACGTTTAATTTCAAATGCCTGATCAATAACTTTCTCAACTATTTTTTTTCTCTTATAAAAAACCACTTTCTGTTGACCTTTCTTAATATTTTTTAACAAATTGCCAATTATCCTGTTGCGGAACATTCGTTTACGAATGTCCCTAAACTGTTGTTTCCTTCTACTATCATGCACAGAGTTATCTCTTGCTCTAGCAGTAACATTTTTCATTGGCCTTTCCTTTCCGTTTGAATTGCTTCTCTTTTTCTGGACTGAAACATTTTCTGTAGTAATATTTTTTTTTCTACAGATATTTCTTATGAATTTTTTTGTACTCTTACCCGGTGCTTTCTTGGTGACTTGACAAATCTTTTTGTTAGAGTGTGGTAAATAAATAATTAATTACCGGTTCTATTTGTCAGGATACTCATATAAACAGATAGCTCAATAAATAAGAGTCAAGATTCGAGGTAGCTGGAGTTTACAGGCTTTAATCAGGCATAAACGACAGGAACAGGACAGCCTGTACGGCAATAAGATGGCAGCTGCCGGGGGCAGGATCTGGGAATAATGCGCTCACTTTCAGTAACAATACATTAGTATATATACCAAAACAAATACATTACATTCAATACAGTAGGCGTAGCAGTAGGCGTGACTGGTAGCAGTCGCGAAAGATAAGGGCAAAATGATGTAACAAGAAGGCGTGTACAGGGCGTATACATAGACATGTGATGTAAACGTAACAGAAGTGTCATAAACGGGGCGGAAACATGGAGGGGGCTACCTGAGCAGCTGGGACCTCTAACCTAGTGGTGCGCGCAAATGGGCAATGACGTGTTACCAGGGAGAACTGGGGGGCTATGACTTCTGCGCTAGAAGAGGAGACTAAAGTCTGGAGTGTCGGAGCGACATGTACCCAGGCATATCTAGTATCTGTTGTTTAGAGTACATGTTGATAGAATCCAAAAGTTATCAGGGCAAAGGCTAATAGACTCTAAGACTGGTGCATGCATAATTCTACATGTAGTGCGTGTGCTAGGAATATTCTATGAATATTAATACAGTATTTCTCTTACATGGAGACATAAAGGCTAGACTATGACGGAAACTATTGATGCGATTCAGTAGCTTAGGAATGCAGAGAAGGAGGGTTGGACTGATAACTAGAAGCATAACATATTCTTGGCAGACTGGGAGGCAGAGCCAGGCCGGGCCGGGCACTGCATGGCAAGAAGTAAGCTAAAGGTCAGGGATACAGGTGGGGGCTGTATCGCTCCTCGGAGAGCGTTCAGGAGACAGGAGCTGAATCTGAGTCCGGGCCCTTTTGAGGCCTAGAAACGGGGACAATTCAATGGATTAACGTGCACACTGAAAAATGTGGCAACGTAGGTTTACATGGGCCTAATATTCGTTGCTTTCACGAAGACTGGAAACTGGCATACTAGAGATGGACACAACTGTAATTGCGTCTTTAATCGATCAGAGGGGAATACATGCATATCGATCATGCACATATAACAAAATATGGGGAACACGTAGGCACATACAACATGGCAAAATTTACTTTTCCACATTCCCTCCTTGTGCCCTACGTTTCCATCAGGAAACATCAATTTTCATGATACCATCTATCATTTCATATAGCATCATTTGCTCGTCTCGAATTGTCTTGGAACAGGATTTAGGACTAGGAATACAAGAGGTAGCACACATGCCGCAAATCGCAGGGCCACATTGTATACAGAGGCAGCAACTGAATATGATCATTACTGCAATACCTAGGAATGACAATACTTTCCATCCCCAGGCAGATATAATACTCCAGAGCCAACCGGACCATGTCCAGGTGCCTGGATTCTGGTGTAACTGATGGGCAATTTTATGAAGTCTGGTTATAGCTGAATAAACAGACGGCGCGTTATTAGGAATGAAAATGCAGCAACTAGATCCGATGACTCTACATGCTCCTCCTCTATCGGCCAGTATGACGTCAAGAACGAGACGATTTTGGAGCACGACAAATCTCATAGCAGATTGCTCTTCAGTTAAGTTACCTAGAGCAGAAGTAGTCTCATTCACTACTGCTTCAAGGGTTCTGGTTAACCTACGTATTAACTTACTATTCTGGATAGGTCCTATAAAGAAGAAGAAACCTTTATTAAAGTCTTGATATTGTTCTAGAGTAGTTTCAGTTTGATCGACAATTGGGGACTCAATCTCCCTTCTATGTCTGACGTGTACTAGATGTGTGTTTCTGTGATAATCGGATGGGGCTAGAAAAACTGGTGGCAGTAGGAAGGCAATGTAACATGTTCCATCCCAATCGAGGGGCAGACGAACATATGCGGTCTGACCACAAACAAAATAAGAATGACGTGAGGCTTTGAAAATAGATTTCCCACTGTCACTATTCTCGACAATAGTAGTACAATCACTATGTCCTACATGTGCGGAACCATTCTTTCTGACACATAATTCGCCTTTGACTGGTAGTACTGAAATAGCAGGTAAATCTGGAGTAGTATCGGACTGAACATTCAGGACCATAAAATTCGAAGAATAATTACCTAAATCATATACTTCATTTTCTAGATCTAACCCTGTTCTATGGGAGAGACCTTGCTTGTCTGGAAAACATGTTCTATTCAGAAGGGACATATCATTTGAGGATGACGTTAACGTGGACCATGCTCCACACGAACCATTATGTGAAAACGGATAAGGAAAGAGTGGTAGAACTCCCTTCGGTGTCTGGAAAGGGGGGAGTCGACCACACACCCAACAATTAGTGGCATTGCTGGTCTGGTGTGAATAGTGTAACATTCTAATGAATGTATTATTTCGCATAGCAAGACGATAGGATAGCTCGTGAGGAGGCAGATCACTAAATGTGTGCTCTACTGTAGCATTAGCAAACTTGTTTACATGTGAACTTGGAAAACATAAATATAAAGCGTAACTTGTGCAGGCAACCATAAGACTCACATATAACAAAAAACTTAGAATGATGATACATCGTATAGAGTTTTGACTAACTCTCTCACTATGGGGGTCTATCTCATACATGTCAGAAACCTGTCTAACCGTTTCACCCGAGAGGGACTTAGACAATTAAACTGGCTGACTTATTTTACTAGACCGGAGTTTTAATTTATACTCCTGTTGCGGAGTTTCCTCTAATAGGGGAGGCTTGAGTTCAGAATCAAGTTCAGAGTCTGTTTTTAGGCAGTCTTTAGTAATGGAACAGTCCTTTGCAAAAGATTTTTCACGAAGTCCATGGAATTTTTTGACGTGGGACAGGTGGACCCATCCCTTGCGGCCTTCTAACTTGACTGCAGTCCTCGTGGTTAACAAGACTAGGCGAGGCTCCTTCCAACGGGGCTCCAGCGGGCTTGAACGATCAAAGTTCCGCACCAACACGAGGTTTCCTGGAATGACTTCATGCGGTTTCACCTCGGTGTTGTCTGGAAATGCGGCGGCAACCTGTGAACGACAAGAGTGTAGGGCAGACATCAAGGAAGCTAGGTAATCTGTCAGCATATTACTGGAAACATCTGTAATACTGCGGGGTCTAGGTGTACCCCACATGTTTGGGGGGCGGCCGAATACGACCTCATACGGGGACAGACCTGATCTGGAATGTGCAACCATCCGCATATAGAATAAGGCTACTGGCAGGGCAACTAGCCAGTCTACACCTTTCTCTTTACATACTTTGGCAATGCGAATTTTCAGGGTCTGATTATGTCTCTCTACGAGACCGGCTGCTTCAGGATGGCGCACACAATGGAACTTCCACTGGTACCCTAACAGAAGGGAAACATGTCTCATAAGCTCAGATGAGAATGGCTGGCCGTTATCAGAATACACGACCCTAGGGAGTCCATAGCGGGGAAAGAATTCACGAACCAACTGTCTGGCAGTGGTCGCTGCTGTGTAATCTGGAACTGGATATGCTTCTGTCCACCTGGACAAAGCGCATACAACTACGAGGACATACTTGAAACCTCGACATCGCTCCATCTGAATATAATCCATCTGGAGGACTTCAAAAGGGTGGTCAGGGGGTTGGAATCCACCTTGTTCCACCGGGACACTTTTACCTGGATTGAATTGGCAACATATCATACAGGTACGGACTTTCTGCTTGGCTGCAGCTCGTAAGTGCTTGTTGAACCAAAGGTTCTGAATACTGTCTAACATGGCTTTTTCTCCTAGATGTGCTGGACTATGTGCGGTATTGATAATGACTTGAACCATAGAGTCGGGGAGAAACCATGTGGCCTTTCCCTTTGTCACCCATCCTTGATCTGTCTGGACCCCTCCTTGTTCGGACCATTTCTTGATTTCCTCGGGAGTAGCATGTAACTGTATGTCTATGACATCTTGTGTAGGGTCCTTAACTGTCATACAAGTAGTCGGATCTGGAGTGAGTGTCTGTGTCGTGTTAACTGGAATGTCTGGGGTCTGAGCTGTAAGCTTGGCTGTTCGATCTGCTAGATCGTTACCTTGGGAAATGATGTCAGTAACTTTCGTATGTGCTTTGCACTTCATGATAGCGATAGCTGTCGGTAAATGTATTGCATCTAACAATTAGGATTAGGTAATGCAATGTCTGTCAGGTCTTGTCTTGGCTTTGTCATAGTGTTAACAACTTCCACACAGTCATGTGTGGCAGAATTGGAAGTAACTGACGGTAACAGTGTAGCAGGATTTAGAATGTTGCAGCGTCTGATTTCTATGTGTGGCTGGAATAGTGTCAGTTCATAACCTGTTAAACGTGCAATGGTCAAGTGCTGAGTCTGTGTTCGGTTTAAAAGAACTTCCACGGAGTGTGGAACTTGTACTGTCAGGGAGTGTCCTAATACTATGGAATCACTTTGTCTGATAGCTAGAGCTGTGGCTGCAACTGACTTGAGGCACGCAGGCAGAGCCCGGGCCACTGGATCTAATGTGCTCGAGAAATAAGCACAAGGCTTGCACTGTCCTGCTTGATCTTGTGTGAGAACAGATAATGCAGTACCATCACGTTCTGTGACAAAAAGTGTAAAAGGCTTACTGTAGTTCGGTGTTGCTAGAACAGGTGCTTGACATAAGGCTTTCTTTAATTCATTGAAAACAAATGTATGTTCCTGGGTCCAAGGGAGGACAGTCGATACGGCTGCCTCCTGTGTCGTTAACCGTATCAGTGGCTTGGCTAGAAATGCGTACTGAGGAATCCATTGTCTGCAATAAGAAGTGAGGCCAATAAAAGCTCGTACCTCCTTCTGTGTCTTGGGCTGTGGAAGACTCGCTATTAACTGGATACGGTCTGGTGTCAACTGCCTACCCCACTTGGACAGTAAGTGGCCTAAGTAGATCACTTGCTGGACACAGAATTGTAATTTGGAAGGGGACACCTTGTGCCCCTGCTCGGCCAGAAAATACAGAACCGTAAGTGACGCATGCTCGCAGTCACGTTCAGAACGGGCTGTGATCAGTAGATCATCGACATACTGGAGCAGGGCAGTGTCAGTTGGCATGTGAATATTGTCTAGTTGTCTCTTAAGTGCTTGACTGTAAATGCTAGGACTTTCTGTGAAACCTTGAGGAGCTCGTGTGAATTTATAGCTCCTTCCATTTAAACAAAAACCAAAAAGGTACTGGCTGTCTGGATGAATGGGGACACTGAAAAATGCATTCTTGAGGTCGATAACAGTAAAAAATGAAGCTTCAGAATCAATGGCTGTCAATAGGGAAGAAATATCTGGGACTACTGGATACTGGGGTATGATACATTTATTAAGCTCTCGAAGGTCAATCACTAATCGATATACTGGAGGTGCATTGGGATCAGTACGTTTCAGGACCGGAATGATAGGAGAATTACATATATTGGAGTCAGTTTCTACAACCACTCCTTGAGCAATAAGCTCGTCAATAATTTTGGATAAGGCTGCTACAGCCTCAGGTGGCAATCTGTACTGTCTGATTCGTGGCAAAACTATACCTTGTTTGAGAGTCACACGATGGGGTGTGATGTGCATACATCCTACATCAGTTGGACCTTGCGCCCATAAATGCTGTGGATCATTCAGTAATCTTGGATCAAAATCACGTAATACATAGTGACCTTTAAAGTCTCTCAAAAACAAACGGACTCCTTCTGGGGAGCAGCAAATTACTGCACCTAATTCCTTCAGTGTTTTAATGCCTAACAAATTTTCTGGACATGACTTCGTAAGTAACAAATCAGTAGTTCGGGACAATGGACCAACTTCTAGAGTAACTGGTTTTGAAATTTCATTAACAATTGGCTTTCCTGAAAATCCAAGGGAAACATTTTTAGAGCCTGGGAGCGGAGCCCCTGGAACCTCGTCATGACTGATAGTAGTCCTACTTGCCCCTGTATCAATCAGAAACTTTCTGTCTTTCCCTAATACTTGACTGTGTACATAGGGACCCTCTTGATCTACAGGTATCTCGATGAGAGGCAAGCCTACCTCCCTCTCTAGGCTGTTTCATGAATACTGTTGATACTCTGGATACTCTGTCTGGGCATACTGATACATTTGCTGTGTAACGTGCTGTGTTGCAGCGATAGGCTGCGGTGCTGGAGCTGTCTGTTGTGCATTCTGTGGTGACTGAGAAGTCTGTGAAACTTGTTCTTGCCTAGGCGGACGTGGTCTTTCTTTAGTCTTACCAGTAGCTATGTTGTGTTTCAGAACTGCACACTCGTTTATAAAATGACCTGGCTGTTTACAATAATTGCAAGTCCCTTTAACGGGAGCTGCAGGATGACTGGCTTGATTCGGACCCCTCTTCTGACTGTCTTGTGGAACAGATTGTGCAACTAATACTTTCATTTTCGTGTCTTTCATACGTCTCCTTTCGTGTTCTTGCTCTTCCCTGATTCTATTCTGGTGATACTGGAGCATCTGTAACATTTGTGACGGAGTATTAGCTTGCCAACTACTTTCGACTTTCAAAACTCGATTTTTAACTTGTGGACTTGAATTCTCGACTAGTTTGGTAACAAAAAGATGAGGGTATGACTCGCTACTTGTCTTCAAACCACTGTTGATAATAAAACATTTTTCAAATCTAGAATAAAAATCACTAGTGTCTTCATCCTGTTTCTGTTTGCATGCTGAGATTGCATCCCAATCTTCCTTTTTCGTGGCTAGTAACCTTGGCAAAACTTGTATCAATAACTCGGGCAATTCTTTAACTTTAGCCCCTAGACCGGTACCTGGTACTCGTGAAGTATCTTCAGCTTCTAGAGCTGTCCAATCAATCTTTTTCTCTCCCACCTCCCATTCCTTTTTCTTGAGTTTCTCATATACCCCTGCGGGCAACAGAACCTTTAACATTTTAATGATATCTGGATACGTGTATTCTCCCATACGGAGCATGTCTTTTAATTCTCGATGGAACCCTGCTGGATCTTTGTCGTGACAGGGAATTAACTTTTTCATCTCTAAGAGTTCCATCTTTGTAATGGGGGTGTAAACAAATACTCGTTGCATTTCACCACCCGCTGTCCTAACTGGGTGTACTTCTCGTAACGGATGCTGTCTATCTATGTAAAATGATTTACTTTCTGGGGGTGAGACATGAACAAAATGCGGATTCAGAAACGTTCGATATTTGTGGCGCTGTTCTAGAATGATACTAATTAAATCGGTACCTAGACCTCTCCATCTATTCTGGAGTAACTCGTTCAGAACATCATGTAACGGACCTGGATCAGAATGCTGTCCCTCATACAGTGTAATGAGGTGCTGGATCATATACATACCCACCAGTCGCTGCTCGGCTGGGGGCAATTTCAGAAACATTTGTGCCACTATTTCGTCTGGAAAAGTGGTAGAATCGGTAGTCCATCGGACTGCTGATCGGGCTAATTCTTGTTCATGCATGGTACTAAGTTCACTATAACCGATTCGTGATTTCAGAATGTGATCGGTGGCTTGGAATACTTGCTCAAGAGAACCTTGTTCTGGTGCTGGAGAAGGAAAAACTTTCTTGTGTTCTAGGCGTGAATGTCGGTCGGGAAGTCTAGTTCTACCTACATACGCTATTCTGGTGGGGTTCTCGTCGTCTACCTCTTCCGTAGAAGAGTTGTCTTCTTTCTCACTTACTTGTGCTGCTTTTCGTTTCTCGTGTAACTTTATTATTTCCCTACGGATCTTCTTATACATACTGTCTATACAGTTCTGTGTCTTGTGTTTTCCCTCGGCTATATGGTCACTCCACCTGGTCAGGACTTTCATTTCTTCCGGATCTCTATCCGGATAATCTTGTTCTCTTATCAAACAATTAATTAGAAACTTCAAAAGCATGAGTTGAATCTCGACTTTTCTTTGAGATATGGCCTCGCCAATACTTTCTGGATCTACTCCTGTACGGATGAAACGATATATTCTGTCTAGATATTCTTTCATATTCGGTAGGGTGTCCAAATATTCGGTCACCCGTCTTACACGCAATGAATACAGGACCATACCATCATCGCCTGGGACTGGATCATAACGGCATTCTGTAAGAGCTCGCTTGATATCGGCAACTGACTGATTTTTGGGCGACCGCTGTAACGCTCGGGCATGTAGCTCGAGTAATGTCACAAGTCTGTGTTGGGGCGGGGTTCCAGGAGGACTTCCTCCCGAGGCCCCTAAACTAGAATCGTCGACGGGTATTGTACGTGCTGGCAGAGTGACTGATGTAGCTGGTACATGTACTGTAGGCTGGACCGGGGGTACCGTAACAGGTGCTGCAACGGGTGCCCCGGTGGCTGGAGGAACAGGAATTACATTATTTACAGGAGCTGGCGGAGCAGGATTTGCATATTCTGGGACTGTGTCGTCCAAGTAGGACGAGAGAAAAATATCAGCTGCGGTCGGTTTGTGACGTAGCTTAATCGGAACTAATGGCGGCGGAAAATTACATGGTGCTTCCGGGGTTGCTTTCGGCAAGCCCTCGGCAAGAAGAGGATACATACCCTTAATGAGGGCATTCCTCTGTCTATCTGACTGTTCGGCTTTAACTCGTTCACCTACTTCGATTAATTCCCTTTCTTGGGCTCGTTCTGAGGATTCCCTACTTAATTCTGTCTTTCTGATTTCTTTTTCTGTTCTTCTATGAGATTCTTTGCGCCATAACTCGATGGCATCTTTCTGGGACTGTCTGGATTTCTTTTTCCATAATGCCTCTTCTACTCGCATGATACACTCGGCATCCCATGTACCTGACATGGGCCATCTATATTTCTCTTCTAATTCCTTGGTGTACTCCACCCATAAGTCTAGATATAATATGGCACTTATGCCATGCTTATGATACATAAAATGACCTGGACTGTCCCTAGGCGGGACAGGAACTGCTTCCTCGAGCAGACCTTTTCTGGTTTTTAACTGACGTAATTTCGAGAACAAAGGCATAATTTAGGCTGGAGTCTGGACACAATACAATACACAATAAACACAATAATAACTGAAAAATGAATCACTCATACCACAACATTGAAAACACATGGAATAACATTTAGAATAACAGTTCGAACAGAATATTACCTGGTATACTGAGAACAGAACACATGAATTTCTCGAGAACAGAACTTACTAGAATTTACTAGATGCACTGCTAAAACAGTACGAAACTTACCGGTCCCATGAAGAGACACGTCAGGACCCGCGTCCACCTAGGTGAACACTTCGTGTTGGATCTGTGTACCCAAACCCACGGACCAGAGACAAACTACTTTGACCCTGTCTAGATACTACCCCAGCAACGGTACTCACCGGGCAGCAAGAACGGAAGGCCTCGGACTGGACTAGACTGCTACGACGACGGACGGACGAACTTCGGACTTCAGTTACAGGTGGGCCTCCGGATACCTCGGACCTTGGACTCTCGGCTTGGGCTCTGGTCGGGACTCGCCGCGTTCCTCCACCGCCTCGTCTGGATGCTGGACCGCAACCTCCGTCTCCTTCGTGGGCCTGAGGGATACTTGAAGCAGAAATATCTGCACGTGCACGGTATGGTTCCGTCACGGCAGCAGAGGATCAGGGGGCCTGCGTGGCTTCTCCGGCGCGTGGGGAAAGGGCAAGTCCCTGTTCGGGCGCCATTATGTGGTAAATAAATAATTAATTACCGGTTCTATTTTTCAGGATACTCATATAAACAGATAGCTCAATAAATAGGAGTCAAGATTCGAGGTAGCTGGAGTTTACAGGCTTTAATCAGGCATAAAGGACAGGAACAGGACAGCCTGTACGGGAATAAGATGGCAGCTGCCGGGGGCAGGATCTGGGAATAATGCGCTCACTTTCAGTAACAATACATTAGTATATATACCAAAACAAATACATTACATTCAATACAGTAGGCGTAGCAGTAGGCGTGACTGGTAGCAGTCGCGAAAGATAAGGGCAAAATGATGTAACAAGAAGGCGTGTACAGGGCGTATACATAGACATGTGATGTAAACGTAACAGAAGTGTCATAAACGGGGCGGAAACATGGAGGGGGCTACCTGAGCAGCTGGGACCTCTAACCTAGTGGTGCGCGCAAATGGGCAATGACGTGTTACCAGGGAGAACTGGGGGGCTATGACTTCTGCGCTAGAAGAGGAGACTAAAGTCTGGAGTGTCGGAGCGACATGTACCCAGGCATATCTAGTATCTGTTGTTTAGAGTACATGTTGATAGAATCCAAAAGTTATCAGGGCAAAGGCTAATAGACTCTAAGACTGGTGCATGCATAATTCTACATGTAGTGCGTGTGCTAGGAATATTCTATGAATATTAATACAGTATTTCTCTTACATGGAGACATAAAGGCTAGACCATGACGGAAACTATTGATGCGATTCAGTAGCTTAGGAATGCAGAGAAGGAGGGTTGGACTGATAACTAGAAGCATAACATATTCTTGGCAGACTGGGAGGCAGAGCCAGGCCGGGCCGGGCACTGCATGGCAAGAAGTAAGCTAAAGGTCAGGGATACAGGTGGGGGCTGTATCGCTCCTCGGAGAGCGTTCAGGAGACAGGAGCTGAATCTGAGTCCGGGCCCTTTTGAGGCCTAGAAACGGGGACAATTCAATGGATTAACGTGCACACTGAAAAATGTGGCAACGTAGGTTTACATGGGCCTAATATTCGTTGCTTTCACGAAGACTGGAAACTGGCATACTAGAGATGGACACAACTGTAATTGCGTCTTTAATCGATCAGAGGGGAATACATGCATATCGATCATGCACATATAACAAAATATGGGGAACACGTAGGCACATACAACATGGCAAAATTTACTTTTCCACATTCCCTCCTTGTGCCCTACGTTTCCATCAGGAAACATCAATTTTCATGATACCATCTATCATTTCATATAGCATCATTTGCTCGTCTCGAATTGTCTTGGAACAGGATTTAGGACTAGGAATACAAGAGGTAGCACACATGCCGCAAATCGCAGGGCCACATTGTATACAGAGGCAGCAACTGAATATGATCATTACTGCAATACCTAGGAATGACAATACTTTCCATCCCCAGGCAGATATAATACTCCAGAGCCAACCGGACCATGTCCAGGTGCCTGGATTCTGGTGTAACTGATGGGCAATTTTATGAAGTCTGGTTATAGCTGAATAAACAGACGGCGCGTTATTAGGAATGAAAATGCAGCAACTAGATCCGATGACTCTACATGCTCCTCCTCTATCGGCCAGTATGACGTCAAGAACGAGACGATTTTGGAGCACGACAAATCTCATAGCAGATTGCTCTTCAGTTAAGTTACCTAGAGCAGAAGTAGTCTCATTCACTACTGCTTCAAGGGTTCTGGTTAACCTACGTATTAACTTACTATTCTGGATAGGTCCTATAAAGAAGAAGAAACCTTTATTAAAGTCTTGATATTGTTCTAGAGTAGTTTCAGTTTGATCGACAATTGGGGACTCAATCTCCCTTCTATGTCTGACGTGTACTAGATGTGTGTTTCTGTGATAATCGGATGGGGCTAGAAAAACTGGTGGCAGTAGGAAGGCAATGTAACATGTTCCATCCCAATCGAGGGGCAGACGAACATATGCGGTCTGACCACAAACAAAATAAGAATGACGTGAGGCTTTGAAAATAGATTTCCCACTGTCACTATTCTCGACAATAGTAGTACAATCACTATGTCCTACATGTGCGGAACCATTCTTTCTGACACATAATTCGCCTTTGACTGGTAGTACTGAAATAGCAGGTAAATCTGGAGTAGTATCGGACTGAACATTCAGGACCATAAAATTCGAAGAATAATTACCTAAATCATATACTTCATTTTCTAGATCTAACCCTGTTCTATGGGAGAGACCTTGCTTGTCTGGAAAACATGTTCTATTCAGAAGGGACATATCATTTGAGGATGACGTTAACGTGGACCATGCTCCACACGAACCATTATGTGAAAACGGATAAGGAAAGAGTGGTAGAACTCCCTTCGGTGTCTGGAAAGGGGGGAGTCGACCACACACCCAACAATTAGTGGCATTGCTGGTCTGGTGTGAATAGTGTAACATTCTAATGAATGTATTATTTCGCATAGCAAGACGATAGGATAGCTCGTGAGGAGGCAGATCACTAAATGTGTGCTCTACTGTAGCATTAGCAAACTTGTTTACATGTGAACTTGGAAAACATAAATATAAAGCGTAACTTGTGCAGGTAACCATAAGACTCACATATAACAAAAAACTTAGAATGATGATACATCGTATAGAGTTTTGACTAACTCTCTCACTATGGGGGTCTATCTCATACATGTCAGAAACCTGTCTAACCGTTTCACCCGAGAGGGACTTAGACAATTAAACTGGCTGACTTATTTTACTAGACCGGAGTTTTAATTTATACTCCTGTTGCGGAGTTTCCTCTAATAGGGGAGGCTTGAGTTCAGAATCAAGTTCAGAGTCTGTTTTTAGGCAGTCTTTAGTAATGGAACAGTCCTTTGGAAAAGATTTTTCACGAAGTCCATGGAATTTTTTGACGTGGGACAGGTGGACCCATCCCTTGCGGCCTTCTAACTTGACTGCAGTCCTCGTGGTTAACAAGACTAGGCGAGGCTCCTTCCAACGGGGCTCCAGCGGGCTTGAACGATCAAAGTTCCGCACCAACACGAGGTTTCCTGGAATGACTTCATGCGGTTTCACCTCGGTGTTGTCTGGAAATGCGGCGGCAACCTGTGAACGACAAGAGTGTAGGGCAGACATCAAGGAAGCTAGGTAATCTGTCAGCATATTACTGGAAACATCTGTAATACTGCGGGGTCTAGGTGTCCCCACATGTTTGGGGGGCGGCCGAATACGACCTCATAAGGGGACAGACCTGATCTGGAATGTGCAACCATCCTCATATAGAATAAGGCTACTGGCAGGGCAACTAGCCAGTCTACACCTTTCTCTTTACATACTTTGGCAATGCGAATTTTCAGGGTCTGATTATGTCTCTCTACGAGACCGGCTGCTTCAGGATGGCGCACACAATGGAACTTCCACTGGTACCCTAACAGAAGGGAAACATGTCTCATAAGCTCAGATGAGAATGGCTGGCCGTTATCAGAATACACGACCCTAGGGAGTCCATAGCGGGGAAAGAATTCACGAACCAACTGTCTGGCAGTGGTCGCTGCTGTGTAATCTGGAACTGGATATGCTTCTGTCCACCTGGACAAAGCGCATACAACTACGAGGACATACTTGAAACCTCGACATCGCTCCATCTGAATATAATCCATCTGGAGGACTTCAAAAGGGTGGTCAGGGGGTTGGAATCCACCTTGTTCCACCGGGACACTTTTACCTGGATTGAATTGGCAACATATCATACAGGTACGGACTTTCTGCTTGGCTGCAGCTCGTAAGTGCTTGTTGAACCAAAGGTTCTGAATACTGTCTAACATGGCTTTTTCTCCTAGATGTGCTGGACTATGTGCGGTATTGATAATGACTTGAACCATAGAGTCGGGGAGAAACCATGTGGCCTTTCCCTTTGTCACCCATCCTTGATCTGTCTGGACCCCTCCTTGTTCGGACCATTTCTTGATTTCCTCGGGAGTAGCATGTAACTGTATGTCTATGACATCTTGTGTAGGGTCCTTAACTGTCATACAAGTAGTCGGATCTGGAGTGAGTGTCTGTGTCGTGTTAACTGGAATGTCTGGGGTCTGAGCTGTAAGCTTGGCTGTTCGATCTGCTAGATCGTTACCTTGGGAAATGATGTCAGTAACTTTCGTATGTGCTTTGCACTTCATGATAGCGATAGCTGTCGGTAAATGTATTGCATCTAACAATTAGGATTAGGTAATGCAATGTCTGTCAGGTCTTGTCTTGGCTTTGTCATAGTGTTAACAACTTCCACACAGTCATGTGTGGCAGAATTTGAAGTAACTGACGGTAACAGTGTAGCAGGATTTAGAATGTTGCAGCGTCTGATTTCTATGTGTGGCTGGAATAGTGTCAGTTCATAACCTGTTAAACGTGCAATGGTCAAGTGCTGAGTCTGTGTTTGGTTTAAAAGAACTTCCACGGAGTGTGGAACTTGTACTGTCAGGGAGTGTCCTAATACTATGGAATCACTTTGTCTGATAGCTAGAGCTGTGGCTGCAACTGACTTGAGGCACGCAGGCAGAGCCCGGGCCACTGGATCTAATGTGCTCGAGAAATAAGCACAAGGCTTGCACTGTCCTGCTTGATCTTGTGTGAGAACAGATAATGCAGTACCATCACGTTCTGTGACAAAAAGTGTAAAAGGCTTACTGTAGTTCGGTGTTGCTAGAACAGGTGCTTGACATAAGGCTTTCTTTAATTCATTGAAAACAAATGTATGTTCCTGGGTCCAAGGGAGGACAGTCGATACGGCTGCCTCCTGTGTCGTTAACCGTATCAGTGGCTTGGCTAGAAATGCGTACTGAGGAATCCATTGTCTGCAATAAGAAGTGAGGCCAATAAAAGCTCGTACCTCCTTCTGTGTCTTGGGCTGTGGAAGACTCGCTATTAACTGGATACGGTCTGGTGTCAACTGCCTACCCCACTTGGACAGTAAGTGGCCTAAGTAGATCACTTGCTGGACACAGAATTGTAATTTGGAAGGGGACACCTTGTGCCCCTGCTCGGCCAGAAAATACAGAACCGTAAGTGACGCATGCTCGCAGTCACGTTCAGAACGGGCTGTGATCAGTAGATCATCGACATACTGGAGCAGGGCAGTGTCAGTTGGCATGTGAATATTGTCTAGTTGTCTCTTAAGTGCTTGACTGTAAATGCTAGGACTTTCTGTGAAACCTTGAGGAGCTCGTGTGAATTTATAGCTCCTTCCATTTAAACAAAAACCAAAAAGGTACTGGCTGTCTGGATGAATGGGGACACTGAAAAATGCATTCTTGAGGTCGATAACAGTAAAAAATGAAGCTTCAGAATCAATGGCTGTCAATAGGGAAGAAATATCTGGGACTACTGGATACTGGGGTATGATACATTTATTAAGCTCTCGAAGGTCAATCACTAATCGATATACTGGAGGTGCATTGGGATCAGTACGTTTCAGGACCGGAATGATAGGAGAATTACATATATTGGAGTCAGTTTCTACAACCACTCCTTGAGCAATAAGCTCGTCAATAATTTTGGATAAGGCTGCTACAGCCTCAGGTGGCAATCTGTACTGTCTGATTCGTGGCAAAACTATACCTTGTTTGAGAGTCACACGATGGGGTGTGATGTGCATACATCCTACATCAGTTGGACCTTGCGCCCATAAATGCTGTGGAACATTCAGTAATCTTGGATCAAAATCACGTAATACATAGTGACCTTTAAAGTCTCTCAAAAACAAACGGACTCCTTCTGGGGAGCAGCAAATTACTGCACCTAATTCCTTCAGTGTTTTAATGCCTAACAAATGTTCTGGACATGACTTCGTAAGTAACAAATCAGTAGTTCGGGACAATGGACCAACTTCTAGAGTAACTGGTTTTGAAATTTCATTAACAATTGGCTTTCCTGAAAATCCAAGGGAAACATTTTTAGAGCCTGGGAGCGGAGCCCCTGGAACCTCGTCATGACTGATAGTAGTCCTACTTGCCCCTGTATCAATCAGAAACTTTCTGTCTTTCCCTAATACTTGACTGTGTACATAGGGACCCTCTTGATCTACAGGTATCTCGATGAGAGGCAAGCCTACCTCCCTCTCTAGGCTGTTTCATGAATACTGTTGATACTCTGGATACTCTGTCTGGGCATACTGATACATTTGCTGTGTAACGTGCTGTGTTGCAGCGATAGGCTGCGGTGCTGGAGCTGTCTGTTGTGCATTCTGTGGTGACTGAGAAGTCTGTGAAACTTGTTCTTGCCTAGGCGGACGTGGTCTTTCTTTAGTCTTACCAGTAGCTATGTTGTGTTTCAGAACTGCACACTCGTTTATAAAATGACCTGGCTGTTTACAATAATTGCAAGTCCCTTTAACGGGAGCTGCAGGATGACTGGCTTGATTCGGACCCCTCTTCTGACTGTCTTGTGGAACAGATTGTGCAACTAATACTTTCATTTTCGTGTCTTTCATACGTCTCCTTTCGTGTTCTTGCTCTTCCCTGATTCTATTCTGGTGATACTGGAGCATCTGTAACATTTGTGACGGAGTATTAGCTTGCCAACTACTTTCGACTTTCAAAACTCGATTTTTAACTTGTGGACTTGAATTCTCGACTAGTTTGGTAACAAAAAGATGAGGGTATGACTCGCTACTTGTCTTCAAACCACTGTTGATAATAAAACATTTTTCAAATCTAGAATAAAAATCACTAGTGTCTTCATCCTGTTTCTGTTTGCATGCTGAGATTGCATCCCAATCTTCCTTTTTCGTGGCTAGTAACCTTGGCAAAACTTGTATCAATAACTCGGGCAATTCTTTAACTTTAGCCCCTAGACCGGTACCTGGTACTCGTGAAGTATCTTCAGCTTCTAGAGCTGTCCAATCAATCTTTTTCTCTCCCACCTCCCATTCCTTTTCCTTGAGTTTCTCATATACCCCTGCGGGCAACAGAACCTTTAACATTTTAATGATATCTGGATACGTGTATTCTCCCATACGGAGCATGTCTTTTAATTCTCGATGGAACCCTGCTGGATCTTTGTCGTGACAGGGAATTAACTTTTTCATCTCTAAGAGTTCCATCTTTGTAATGGGGGTGTAAACAAATACTCGTTGCATTTCACCACCCGCTGTCCTAACTGGGTGTACTTCTCGTAACGGATGCTGTCTATCTATGTAAAATGATTTACTTTCTGGGGGTGAGACATGAACAAAATGCGGATTCAGAAACGTTCGATATTTGTGGCGCTGTTCTAGAATGATACTAATTAAATCGGTACCTAGACCTCTCCATCTATTCTGGAGTAACTCGTTCAGAACATCATGTAACGGACCTGGATCAGAATGCTGTCCCTCATACAGTGTAATGAGGTGCTGGATCATATACATACCCACCAGTCGCTGCTCGGCTGGGGGCAATTTCAGAAACATTTGTGCCACTATTTCGTCTGGAAAAGTGGTAGAATCGGTAGTCCATCGGGCTGCTGATCGGGCTAATTCTTGTTCATGCATGGTACTAAGTTCACTATAACCGATTCGTGATTTCAGAATGTGATCGGTGGCTTGGAATACTTGCTCAAGAGAACCTTGTTCTGGTGCTGGAGAAGGAAAAACTTTCTTGTGTTCTAGGCGTGAATGTCGGTCGGGAAGTCTAGTTCTACCTACATACGCTATTCTGGTGGGGTTCTCGTCGTCTACCTCTTCCGTAGAAGAGTTGTCTTCTTTCTCACTTACTTGTGCTGCTTTTCGTTTCTCGTGTAACTTTATTATTTCCCTACGGATCTTCTTATACATACTGTCTATACAGTTCTGTGTCTTGTGTTTTCCCTCGGCTATATGGTCACTCCACCTGGTCAGGACTTTCATTTCTTCCGGATCTTTATCCGGATAATCTTGTTCTCTTATCAAACAATTAATTAGAAACTTCAAAAGCATGAGTTGAATCTCGACTTTTCTTTGAGATATGGCCTCGCCAATACTTTCTGGATCTACTCCTGTACGGATGAAACGATATATTCTGTCTAGATATTCTTTCATATTCGGTAGGGTGTCCAAATATTCGGTCACCCGTCTTACACGCAATGAATACAGGACCATACCATCATCGCCTGGGACTGGATCATAACGGCATTCTGTAAGAGCTCGCTTGATATCGGCAACTGACTGATTTTTGGGCGACCGCTGTAACGCTCGGGCATGTAGCTCGAGTAATGTCACAAGTCTGTGTTGGGGCGGGGTTCCAGGAGGACTTCCTCCCGAGGCCCCTAAACTAGAATCGTCGACGGGTATTGTACGTGCTGGCAGAGTGACTGATGTAGCTGGTACATGTACTGTAGGCTGGACCGGGGGTACCGTAACAGGTGCTGCAACGGGTGCCCCGGTGGCTGGAGGAACAGGAATTACATTATTTACAGGAGCTGGCGGAGCAGGATTTGCATATTCTGGGACTGTGTCGTCCAAGTAGGACGAGAGAAAAATATCAGCTGCGGTCGGTTTGTGACGTAGCTTAATCGGAACTAATGGCGGCGGAAATTTACATGGTGCTTCCGGGGTTGCTTTCGGCAAGCCCTCGGCAAGAAGAGGATACATACCCTTAATGAGGGCATTCCTCTGTCTATCTGACTGTTCGGCTTTAACTCGTTCACCTACTTCGATTAATTCCCTTTCTTGGGCTCGTTCTGAGGATTCCCTACTTAATTCTGTCTTTCTGATTTCTTTTTCTGTTCTTCTATGAGATTCTTTGCGCCATAACTCGATGGCATCTTTCTGGGACTGTCTGGATTTCTTTTTCCATAATGCCTCTTCTACTCGCATGATACACTCGGCATCCCATGTACCTGACATGGGCCATCTATATTTCTCTTCTAATTCCTTGGTGTACTCCACCCATAAGTCTAGATATAATATGGCACTTATGCCATGCTTATGATACATAAAATGACCTGGACTGTCCCTAGGCGGGACAGGAACTGCTTCCTCGAGCAGACCTTTTCTGGTTTTTAACTGACGTAATTTCGAGAACAAAGGCATAATTTAGGCTGGAGTCTGGACACAATACAATACACAATAAACACAATAATAACTGAAAAATGAATCACTCATACCACAACATTGAAAACACATGGAATAACATTTAGAATAACAGTTCGAACAGAATATTACCTGGTATACTGAGAACAGAACACATGAATTTCTCGAGAACAGAACTTACTAGAATTTACTAGATGCACTGCTAAAACAGTACGAAACTTACCGGTCCCATGAAGAGACACGTCAGGACCCGCGTCCACCTAGGTGAACACTTCGTGTTGGATCTGTGTACCCAAACCCACGGACCAGAGACAAACTACTTTGACCCTGTCTAGATACTACCCCAGCAACGGTACTCACCGGGCAGCAAGAACGGAAGGCCTCGGACTGGACTAGACTGCTACGACGACGGACGGACGAACTTCGGACTTCAGTTACAGGTGGGCCTCCGGATACCTCTGACCTTGGACTCTCGGCTTGGGCTCTGGTCGGGACTCGCCGCGTTCCTCCACCGCCTCGTCTGGATGCTGGACCGCAACCTCCGTCTCCTTCGTGGGCCTGAGGGATACTTGAAGCAGAAATATCTGCACGTGCACGGTATGGTTCTGTCACGGCTGCAGAGGATCAGGGGGCCTGCGTGGCTTCTCCGGCGCGTGGGGAAAGGGCAAGTCCCTGTTCGGGCGCCATTATGTGGTAAATAAATAATTAATTACCGGTTCTATTTTTCAGGATACTCATATAAACAGATAGCTCAATAAATAAGAGTCAAGATTCGAGGTAGCTGGAGTTTACAGGCTTTAATCAGGCATAAAGGACAGGAACAGGACAGCCTGTACGGGAATAAGATGGCAGCTGCCGGGGGCAGGATCTGGGAATAATGCGCTCACTTTCAGTAACAATACATTAGTATATATACCAAAACAAATACATTACATTCAATACAGTAGGCGTAGCAGTAGGCGTGACTGGTAGCAGTCGCGAAAGATAAGGGCAAAATGATGTAACAAGAAGGCGTGTACAGGGCGTATACATAGACATGTGATGTAAACGTAACAGAAGTGTCATAAACGGGGCGGAAACATGGAGGGGGCTACCTGAGCAGCTGGGACCTCTAACCTAGTGGTGCGCGCAAATGGGCAATGACGTGTTACCAGGGAGAACTGGGGGGCTATGACTTCTGCGCTAGAAGAGGAGACTAAAGTCTGGAGTGTCGGAGCGACATGTACCCAGGCATATCTAGTATCTGTTGTTTAGAGTACATGTTGATAGAATCCAAAAGTTATCAGGGCAAAGGCTAATAGACTCTAAGACTGGTGCATGCATAATTCTACATGTAGTGCGTGTGCTAGGAATATTCTATGAATATTAATACAGTATTTCTCTTACATGGAGACATAAAGGCTAGACCATGACGGAAACTATTGATGCGATTCAGTAGCTTAGGAATGCAGAGAAGGAGGGTTGGACTGATAACTAGAAGCATAACATATTCTTGGCAGACTGGGAGGCAGAGCCGGGCCGGGCCGGGCACTGCATGGCAAGAAGTAAGCTAAAGGTCAGGGATACAGGTGGGGGCTGTATCGCTCCTCGGAGAGCGTTCAGGAGACAGGAGCTGAATCTGAGTCCGGGCCCTTTTGAGGCCTAGAAACGGGGACAATTCAATGGATTAACGTGCACACTGAAAAATGTGGCAACGTAGGTTTACATGGGCCTAATATTCGTTGCTTTCACGAAGACTGGAAACTGGCATACTAGAGATGGACACAACTGTAATTGCGTCTTTAATCGATCAGAGGGGAATACATGCATATCGATCATGCACATATAACAAAATATGGGGAACACGTAGGCACATACAACATGGCAAAATTTACTTTTCCACAAGAGGACTGCTGCTTTTTTTCATTGACCTGCTGTCTTTGACGTTTTGCAGCCTTTCTCAGTCTTTCTTTGGTTGGCATGCTTAAATCTTGAAATGATCTGCAGTTGAATCTGTGGTAAAATATATTAAAAAATGTTATTAACCACTATTACCCAACAGTAAATCAATAACAGTAATCAAAAACTTAAAACACTACTTGACATTTTTACATAGAAGATTTTTTAGTGCTTGGCAAATTTAGAATACAGAAATAGCAGAAAAGAAATGGAATTTATATTCATTTTACCTGTGCTGTTTTATATGTGAATCTGATCTAATTTTATGAGCATATTTTAATATTTTATTGAAGACACTACACATAACCTGTTTTTGAAGGTGTCTTTATTTTTAAATTAAACGGTTTACATTTTTACTTTTTATTTATTATAAATTTTTAAAATAAATGTTTATAGTTCCTTAGGCTCAAGCACGTCAGCTTCCCATCTTATGTCATACAATTCTGACAAATCTGCATCCTCATCACGTTCTTCTTCATCCTCAGGATTTAAATCATCCAAGGGATCAACATCCACTGATGTTTCAATTACGAGTTCAATGATGAGGTCGAAATCAACTGATTGCTGATTGTCGCTCATGTTGATGTTGTCTTTATCTTTAAAGAAAGATAACAACAATGAGATGTTGCAGAGTAAGAGACAAATCTCAGAGATTATAATAGTAAAATTGTTTAACAAGATTAACATTTTGCACCTATTATTTAGCCATGTCCAGCGATGCTGAGGAGGTGAAGCCTATGTCCAATTTTTCAGTGAACAGGACTCATCTCTTCTTAACCTTGGATAAGCCTCACCGACTCTGTGTCCCCTGCACATACTTAAATGTAAAGGGGCAGATTTATGTTAACTGGCACATCCCCAGGGATGCACCAGTTAACGTGCACCGCTGCTCTGCCACCCATGGTGTGCCGCATTTACAATCAGATAGGACAAAGCTGCGTCAAAACCCTGCGCCTGCTTGAAGCAGGCATAGGTCTTGACGCAGCATTGTGGAGATGGAGCACCCCTGAGCCTTGCTGGAGCTGCATCGCACTTGCAATACAACTCCAGCAATGCGCCACTTTTACGGCACAGATGCGTCACGCATCTGTGCCGTTTTTGCCCCATGGTGCGCCGCATTGTAAATGCAGCACACCATGGGTGGCGGAACAGCGGCGCAGGATGACTGGCACATCCCTGGTGATGCGCCAGTCATCATAAATCTATCCCTAAGCTTCTTATCTTGTTAGAGATGAACTGCCATATGTATCATCAAACTATTTTGCATTTCCTAAATAGCGAATTTTAAGGAATAAATAGCGATTCTTTACCATTCCTAATTTGCGATGAGCAAATTGCTAATTGCAAATTACCCATTCATTTCCATGGGCCAGGAGGCCCATAGGAATGAAGGTGCAATTTGCGATTAGCAATTAGCTCATCGCAAATTAGGAATTTTTCCAAGGGTGCAGGGGTGTCTCAAGAACACCCTGCTGCACCCCTGAAAAAGAAATTTGGGGGCATATGGCGCACATACATGCCCTAAGGGCATGTATGGGCGTCATATGGCACCTTTTGTTTTTTGGAAAAAAAGCTTTTTGAAAAGAATTCGCAAATTACCACCAACTAGAAGTTGGTGGTAATTTGCAAATCCTTAATGGCATTTTTTGCATATTTTTTGTTTGATACATTGCATTTAAGAAATCGCAAAATTTGCAAATCCTTCAGTGCAATCGCAAAATAAGGAATAGCAAATTTTGCTATTCCTTATTTTGCATCAAACTTGTTTGATACATACCATTTGTCTAATTAGCATTCGCAAAGGCCGAAATTCACAGAATTTCGGCCTTTGCGAATGCTAATTAGCTTGATACATATGGCCCCAAGTGAGGCCTGTCTTGCAACATGGTGCATCTTTTGCATCACTGCTGCATCGGTTTCATGTGGCACGGTGTTTTTTACACCATGACACATCTGCCTAAATGCATCAATTTGTAATTTTGTCGCCTCATAGCAAATCTTTTGCACCGCCGCTGCATCACAAAAGTGACGCACAGTGGCGCAAAAGAGGCATACACCTATCATAAATCTGTCCCTAGCATTTTAAATGATTAATTCAGGATGACGATAAGGTGTGGCCTATCCAGAGGTTTGTTTAAGGTGAGGCCTACTCAGGATTGCAGATCAAAGTTACGCTTGATGAAGAATACAGAGGAGATAATACATGTAAAGGTCTACCAATGAAGTAAGTGATGTCCACTTCATTGCGCCAGTCATCATAAATGTATCCCTAAGCTTCTTATCTTGTTAGAGATGAACCGCCATATGTATCATCAAACTATTTTGCATTTCCTAAATAGCGAATTTTAAGGAATAAATAGCGATTCTTTACCATTCCTAATTTGCGATAAGCAAATTGCTAATTGCAAATTACCCATTCATTTCCATGGGCCAGGAGGCCCATAGGAATGAAGGTGCAATTTGCGATTAGCAATTAGCTCATCGCAAATTAGGAATTTTTCCAAAAGTGCAGGGGTGTCTCAAGAACACCCTGCTGCACCCCTGAAAAAGAAATTTGGGGGCATATGGCGCACATAAATTTTAAAAACATTCCTTTACCTCAAAAACGATTTTCAAGTCATAATTTGAAAACACTGCCCACAGGGAAATGACTTAAAATGTCCTTAAGACACTTGAAAGTGTTTTTTTAAAGCCTTTGCAACTTTTTTGGGTCACTTTTAACATGGCTATGTAACTCAAACAGTCAAAATCTAAATTTACCATGCACAGGTGGGAGCATATTTACAAGGAATTTGCTCCACGGGGAAAGGTCTTTTAATTTAATATGGGAAAAATAACATCAGAGACACTGAAATGCCTTATAAAGAAGCATACACCATTATGTCCTTGTCATAAATTTCCTTTTCCCCAAAAACGATTTTCAAATCATAATTTGAAAAGACTCCACATGGGGAAATGACTTAAAATGTCCTTAAGACACATGAAAGCGTTTTTTAATTGCCTTTGCAGCATGTTTGGGTCACTTTTAACATGGCTATGTAACGCAAACATTCAAAATCTAAATTTGCCATGCACAGGTGGGAGCATATTTACAAGCAATTTGCTCCACAGGGAAAGGTCTTACATTAAAATGGGAAAAATAACATCAGAGACACTCAATTGCCTTATAAAGAAGCATACACCATTATGTCCTTGTCATACATTTTAAAACCATTCCTTTTCCCCAAAAACGATTTTCCAATCATAATTTGAAAACACTCCACATGGGGAAATGACTTAAAATGTCCTTAAGACACATGAAAGCGTTTTTTGATTGCCTTTGCAGCATGTTTGGGTCACTTTTAACATGGCTATGTAACGCAAACATTCAAAATCTAAATTTGCCATGCACAGGTGGGAGCATATTTACAAGCAATTTGCTCCACAGGGAAAGGTCTTACATTAAAATGGGAAAAATAACATCAGAGACACTCAATTGCCTTATAAAGAAGCATACACCATTATGTCCTTGTCATAAATTTTAAAACCATTCCTTTTCCTCAAAAACGATTTTCAAGTCATAATTTGAAAACACTCCACAGCTCCTATGCACATGAAAACCCTGTCAGTACTAATACTTCACATTTTCTCCAATTACAATTTCTCAAAGAAACAAAATCTATTTGTAAAACACTTGAGACAAAGCAACATTTGAAAAACACAACTTTCTTCATAATTTTCTCCTTAAAGCACACTATTCTCTATCTAAATTAAAGAAATCTTTTCTCACCTTAGCAAATACTTTGAGTTTCAAAACAGTCTCAGAAACACACCAATTTGTCTTCAGCAGAGCAAAAGGTATGCACTCCAGAGTCTGCAGCTATCAAAAGCACAGAAATGCTGTAATTCTTCACACATATCTCTCATGTCACCCAATCAAAACTCTTCCCTCACTTTTTTTCAAATCAAAACCCTTCCCCCCTCTGCCTTCTCTGCTTTTTTTGCATAGCAACCACCTCTTGGAAGACCTCTGGTGTTTGCAAGTTCACACAACAATGTTGCAATTGAACTCTGAACTCTCAGTGCACCTGCATATCCAGTGCATTCTTTCATTTAATGATTTTTTCTTGACCACTCAAAATACATCTTTCAAAGAACTCATCCATGCACCCTAACTTTCTGTTTTCAGCAATCAAAATCCACCAATCACTGTTACTGCTTCATTAACACAGAAACTCCATAGTTTTTTTCATTTTAAACTCTTATTTTTTCAACTGCCATTTCATTGCCACACTTCATCTGACTGCAGGAGAACCTTCTCTCACCATGTTTTCTGTCTGGATTGTTGGACATAGTTACATCTATTGGGCTCAGAGGTATGCTGAGAACAGAAATTTACCTAACCTCAATTTACAAAATGTGGAAATTAAGTGGTTTGGCCACAGAGGATTAAAATGTCACCAATTGATACCATTGGTGAAAACCTTTATGCATTTGCCAAAACCTGACCTGTTAATTGTGCACTGTGGAGGTAATGATTTGGGCACTTTGACTGGGGTAGGTCTGGAAATGCTTTTAAAGGACACCTTTGAGCAATTAATGGCACTTTTTCCTCAGACTGCCTTGGTATATTCAAATATATGCCAAAGACAGAAATGGAGGTGGTCAAACCAATTTTGTCCACAAATTGAGAAGTCGAGGAAGCATGTAAACAAATCTGTTTCAGCTTACATGAGAGACCATGGAATGGGCTCCGTGTACAACAATAACTTGCGTTACTACATGCAAGATATCTACAGAGGAGATGGAGTTCACTTCCCAGATGAGGGCAACAGAATTTTCATTCTGAATTTAAGACTGTGCATTGGTACCTACTTATAAGTACCTAAATGTACCATAAACCCAAAAGCTCTTTTCAGAGCTACCCTACATCTGATCACTCACAATTATAATTTTTCTCTAACTTTTTTCACTAATTTTCAACAAAGTACGCTCCCCGGGGCGCTACCCGGTACGCGAACCGGAAGCTAACCTCGCGAAATTTTTTAAAAAAATGTTTTTTTTCGCACATATAAGCCTCCTCAGCCACCCTCAGAAAACCTAGGGGGTCAAGATAAGTCTACCGTGCCCCCTTCTACCCATTCTGAACATTATTTGCCCTCCATCTTGTATCTTAAGTCGACCGAAACACAAAATGGTGGACTCCCGTAACGCTTAAGGTTCGCGTACCGGGGCGCTCGCCGGTTCGCGTACCGGGGCGCTCCCCGGGAAGCGCACCATCAAAAAAGGTGGGAAAGTAATTTACAGAAAAACGACTGGAGACACTCTCACCAAATATAGATTAGCTCATACTACATACCAATCCCTATCATTTTCACAAATTTGATTGAAATACCATTTAGCCATTTAGCCTGTAGACCTCTCTAAATACCGTGAGGTAAATTACTTCTCAAAACACATCTGAAGTGTTGGAATTGACAACCAATGAAAATGTTACTTTCATTTTCTACTTTTATTACCTGACATTTGATTGGTTATATACCTGAATATATATAAAGGAAGAGAAGGAAACACAGCCATTTTGACTACTACTTCTTGTTGTACATTTCAATTGGATTTTCACTAATCACTTCAACTTCTTTGTAAAAGTAAGTTGTTATTTTTAAAACTGAAGTAAATTGTGCACCAAAAGTTAATATGGTAAACTTTTTCTGATAGTTATATACTATCCCTCTGTAGTAGTTATAGATTTAGATAGACTTCTCTGTTATAGTTATGGATGGAGTTAGGTTTCTCTTGTATAATTATGAAATTACTTACGTTAAATCACATACACTTTTTTATATTCCTACTTCCACTCTGATACTATACACTGCCCAAAGATAAATTCACTGATAAAAACTGCCTATCTAAAATTAATCCCAACAGTGCCCTATCTCTACTAATATATATTTTTTTTTATCCAAATTTCAGGCAACATGGAAGGCGAACAGAAAGTTTCATTTCAAATTGTCCTGCAAGAGAGCAGCCAAGAATTAATTGATCCAAATGATATAGAATTTATGGATGAAACTTGGGACCAAGAACTACTGCAATGTGTGCAAGCAGTAGATGACCTCCTTCAAAATGAGGACATTTTACACCCTCAGAGATTACAGACTATGTTCATGGAAAATGACGACATTTCAGACAGTGAAATGTTAGAAATGTTATTAAATTTTGAAACACAATCACATAATAAATAATTGCTTAAAAATAAAGAAATAAAAAAATAATCAACAAAACCAACAATCAATTAACATACAGTATTTGAAAAGTCTATCATTCTTTTTTCCTTATAGTACGCTCCCCAGTACGCTTCCCGGTTCGCGAACCGGGCGCTCCCCACGCAAAAAAAAAAATAATTTTTTTTTTTTTTGCCCTGCGGGCCCCTTTTAAAGCCTCCACATCAAACCTAGGGGGTCAGGGAGGATCTACTATGCCCCCTTATGGTCATTTCCCCCTTTGTTTTGGCCTCCTCTTGTCTCTCGATCCTACCGAGAGACAAGATGGCGGCCGCTCCGGACTGTTTAGAATGTTGACAGACACCGGAGAGCCAATCAGCTTCGCTTCGCGAAGTTCTGTTACGCGTAAAGTACGCGAACCGGAGCGCTGCCCAGAGCGCGCTTACAGATATATATCTTTTTTTAAACGTTAATTTCTCAAAATCCACTGGAGCACATATATTGAGACCTAGCAAAGGCACATCGGGCTAACAGTCCCTACAATTTTGCCAAGTTTCGTGCAAATCCATTCAGCCATTCGGGCTAAAAGTGAGGCCAACCGCCCTATGGAAATTAACATTGGAAAAACACGTTTTGGGACCCCCCTTTTTTCTCAGCCCCCCCTTGACGAACCCCCCCCAAATTTTCAGGGGCTGCTCAGAAACAAAATGTTCCATTTTCCTGAATATTTCAGCCAATTCCGTCCACAAACGCCAAAGTTATTAGGCATAGAATTTTCAAAAATCCCATAGGGAAAAAATCCTAACTATATATACCTACTGGCGACCGCCAGTAGGTAATATATATATATATATATATATATATATAATCACCTCACTCTCTCCTCTGTCAAGAAGACCACCAGGGAAACAGCAGGGCTTTAAAACATGTAATTTATTCAGGAATCAGTGGCGTGACCGGTTTCGGCTTGTGCCTTTATCAAACGCCTTGGTCCGTAAGCAGTGTCAGCTCCCACACAGCTATTAATAAAAGCTCCTCCTTCCGAGTGGTGGTGGGCTCACCTGTATCATGCTCGAAGGTGCAAATCGGATATCGGCGTCTCTCCGCACTATCTGCAACCGATGTTCACAAGCTGCCTCTGAGGTTACAATGGCGGGCCGTGGGTGTATCCGACTCCTCGGTAACCCACCCTTTCTTCTAATGAATGCCACGGCCGCTGGCTGAAAGGGTCCCTTCTGCGCTTCACTGGAACAGCGCTTTAACATCACCTCACTCTCTCCTCTGTCAAGAAGACCACCAGGGACTCAGCGGGGCTTTAAAACAGGTAATTTATTCAGGAATCAGTGGCGTGACCGGTTTCAGCTTGTGCCTTTATCAAACGCCTTGGTCCGTAAGCAGTGTCAGCTCCCACACAACTATTAATAAAAGCTCCTCCTTCCGAGTGGTGGTGGGCTCACCTGAATCGGATTGTCTTTGCTCGCGCTAGTGTTGGGGACTACAAGTCCCAAAGTGCAGCGTGCTGGCAGTCCAATTACAGGATGATGGGTCCTCACATATTAAAACAAATGTTTATTGTTGCAGTTAAAGTCCCAAACTTTCATGCCATGTTCTCAAAGGTATCATGCTCAAAGGTGCAAATTGGGTATCGGCGTCTCTCCGCACCATCTGCAACCGATGTTCACAAGCTGCCTTGGAGGTTACAATGGCGGGCCGTGGATGTATCCGACTCCTCGGTAACCCATCCTTTCTTCCAATGAATGCCACGGCCGCTTGCTGAAAAGGTCCCTTCGTACGCTTCACTGGAACAGCGCTTTAACATCACCTCACTCTCTCCTCTGTCAAGAAGACCACCAGGGACTCAGCAGGGCTTTAAAATAGGTAATTTATTCAGGAATCCGTGGCGTTACCGGTTTCGGCTTATACTTTTTTCCGCCTTGGGGTCCCTGTGGGACCCTTGAGCAGCCATAGGTGGTCAGGGTGTTTCTACCCTGACCCAATTTCTTGGTTTGTAACAATGTTTGACCTTTTTCTTGTGACTTGGTTCAACCGAGTCCCAAAATGGCTGCCAACACTACCTGGTCTGAAGTGTTGGCAGCCAATCAGATCGCTGGCTTGAGATCGGGAGGGCTCGAGGATCCTCCGCGTCCCTACTTGTATATCTAAGAATTGTTAACATTTCTCAGGAATTTCTGAATAGATTTACACCTTTTAGCAAAAAGTGTGCACTCTGGACCAAGAGCTACCTTTGTGCCAAATTTGGTGTAATTCCTTTCAGCAGGTTGGGCTGTAGCTGAGTCAACCATTTCCAATAGAAATTAACATAGAGAAAAAGTGTTTTGGGCCCCTCCTTTTTCTCGGCCCCTGCTTGACAAATCACCCAGGAAGTTTCAAAACAGCAGGTGAAGTGAGTGGGGGGAGACTGCCTGTCATCGGAGATAGCTGGAAGGCATCTGCAGTAACCTACCAGTGAGATGAGCGGAGCAGGATTCGAGCGGCAGGGGAAGACTTCAAAGCAGCGGAGAGCCGCAGTGCCATGCCGAGATAAGGAGGCGGCCATATTAGAGACGGATGTAAGGAGATAGATCTCCAGCCAGCATTCCTGTAAAGCACACGGACATAGTTTCTCCACCGCCCTTATCTTACCTCTTCCTTCTCCCTTGCAGCGTGTGTGATTTACACAAACTTACCCCTGCAGTCCTTCTTGCATTTTTGGCAACCGCGAGGACACACTTTAGAAGTGCGTGTGTGTTTCTAGTATGCGGCTGCTATTCATGTAAGCGGTTCTTTATCCGCTTTGATCAGATTAGGTTACTTACGTGTAGCGGGGGACGGCCCGCCTTCCTGGACCCCACTCCACCTTTTGGGAGTAGTTCAGGCCAGATTTTCCTACAGCCAGGTTGTGGCATTAGTTTTGGGTTATTTCCAAAATGCGCTTTTGCGCGAAGGCTCGAGTTTTTGAGTCTGAATTGTTTTCTTTTTTGCCCGCATTCCTCTTTCTTCAAATCTAGCGCAGGAGCGCAAGAACCTTCTTTTGCCCGCATTTCTCCTTCTACAAACCTAGCGCAGGAGCGCAAGAACTTTCTTTTTGCCAACATTACTGTTTTTACAAACCTAGCGCAGGAGTGCAAGACCCTTCTTTGCTTACTTGGACATTTTCGTGTTTCTACCTAATAGGCATTGTTGTCACCAGCGCTCATCCTAATTATTAATTTCTTTGATGTTCTGAAGGAAGACTTCTTCAATATTTATTTTTAAGAGACCATCCTACTAATTCCAGCCTGTGATATACTACCAGAATGTGTGGAGGGGTGCACAATTGCTAGTAAGGCTTTTCTTTCACAAACAGGGTTTGCTTATTCCTACCGGGTTTGCTCACTAATCCAACGGGACATTTCTGCCTGCAGCCCTGTAGTTTCCCTGACTCACCTGTTACGCTTCCAGCTCTTGACTCCCCCCCCCCCCCCGCCGCAGCCTCCTTCATCCTGGCGCGTCCGCTGAGAGGGGGAGACTTCAATCCCCAGAGTAACTTGCGGCAGGATGCTGCCTCAGCTGATTTGCGCACCTGGAGGCGCTTTAAAACCAAGGTCAGCCCCCACATCGCGGGGGCGGCGGGCTAAGCCCGGGCAAAGGGCGGGCTGTCTGTGGCCATAGGCAGCCGGGCCGGGCCACCCCCCCAAAAATGTTATTTTGTCCCGGAGGAAGCGCTACCTGTTCCGGGGGATTGTCTACTTGAGGAAGGTAGAGTTTGTTTGCTGAGGATTCCCGTGTTACAGGCAGGGTCCTGAATACTATTATCTCATTACTTTGGGACTAACTGAGACAATTGCTATCTTGTGACACTTTGAATACCTAGCAAGTGAGACGTATTAAGGGCATGGGTAAGCGGAAGTCGATGGAAGGGGAGGGTTGGAGTCTGTTAACCCATCCAAACATCGGAAGGGGAGGAAAGCTAAAAAAATGCCTAGCCATGCCGCTTTGAACTGTGTTATTGATCAAATTGATTCTCTTGTTGGTGAGTGTGGGGAGATTCTTGTCGGTAGTCAAGATCCTACCATGGGTGAGGGCTCTAGGCAGCAGAGTAGAGGGGTGTCATGGCCTGAAATTGAGGCCAACCAATCACCTGCTATCCCCGCCATGTTTCGGGTAAAACGAAGGGAGGTGGAGGGAAGTTGGCAAAGGCCCAGCTATTTTAGCGAGTGAGGTCCTCGATCCTAAGGCTCCTGACAAGTCCATTACTGTAATAGAAAGTAGTCTATCTGTCTCTGACCCTCCAATACCCTGCTCTAATAGATTTTCAGTTCTGGCTAGTGTACATGAAGAGCTCTCTGTCCTGCAAGTGTCGCAAATTTCTGGGCCCAGCCTTGCTCCAGTATCAAATCCTACATCTAGTTTGGTCACTGACCTCGACATTACTAGGGGCAAAATTGCCTTACAAGAAGTTAGCACCTTAACAAATTTAGTTACCCTCTTGCGAGATGAAATTGAGTCCATGAAAATATTGATTACAAATCTAACTACCATGGTTGGTTGTGTACTCGAGGGGGGGCCACGTACTCTACCTGATAATATTACAACTAATGGCAATTCCTTCCCCCTGAGACCACGCATAGAAAAGAAGGCACACCAAGTACAGGCAGGGGTCAGTGGAAGTGGAATAATTCCTGTACGTGCCGAAGCAGTTAGGGCAAGTAGACACTTAGGGCCAGATGTAGGAAGCCCTTTACCGGTCGGTAACGGCCGAAAATCGGTATTTTCGACCGTTACCGACCGGCATTGAGCTTTCGGGATGTAGGAGACCGAAAATGATTCCGAAAAGTTACCGAATCGGTAAAATACCGAATCGGAAAGTTTACCGAATCGGTAATTTTACCGAATCGCAACGGTTTGCGATTCGGTAAATTTACCGAATCGGTAAATTTACATAATCGGTAACTTTTCCGATTCGGTAAAAAACCGAATCGGTAAATAAGAAGTGGTAAAAATGGATATTGAGATGTAGGGAAGCTCTTAAATACCGAATTTGCTTCAAATTCGGTATTAAAGAGTCGGTATTTACCATGGATTGGAATCAGGTGGTAACCAGGTGCAACCTATAAAAATGGACCCAAAATGCAATTCTGTTTGCACAATGGCGGCATTTTATGTCATTGCAAGACGGCTACGGCTACAGGAGGAAGGAGAGAGGGAATGGCAGAGAGAGGAGCAGGTCTACAGGCAGAGGGTCACCTTGTTCATGCTCACAGAGGCAGAGATACTGCAGAGGTACAGGTTGGCCCCAGACACCATCTTGGAGCTCATCAGGGACCTCCAACCACTGTTGCAGCACACTACCCCAAGGGCACATGCAATTCCACCCCATGTGCAGGTGCTGTGCAGCCTCCACCTGCTTGCGTCTGGGAGCTACCAGAGCGTAGTTGCTGCGATAGGTGGGGTGACACAGAGCAGCCTGTCAAGGTTTTTCCACAAATTCCTTGACGCCATGTTACACAGGATGGAGCATTACATTTCTTTTCCTGCTACCCATGCTGAACTGGTGCAAACAAAATCTGACTTTAACCAGATGGCTCGATTTCCAAATATTATTGGCTGCATAGATGGCACACACATTCCCATTTGTCCCCCTGCTGACACAGAATATATCTACAGGAATAGGAAGTCAACCCACACCATCAATGTGCTGGTGATTTGCAATGCAAAGTGCACCATCACTGAAAATTCCCTGGGAGTACCCACGACTCCTATATTTTTCAAAACAGCGGCATCTGGGCACGGCTGACTGCAGGGGAATTTGGTGAAGGATACCTCCTAGGTAAGACACAGTGTCTGACCCCCATAATGCCTATTGCAGTAAGAAGTAAATGTATTAGTATGAGTAATGTATTACCTTTTCCTTTTAGGAGACAGTGCATATGCCCTCCGCTCTTTTATACTCACCCCCTACCTCAACCCCTCAACACCCAGCCAAAGGAGATATAACCGGGCCCACAAAAGCACACAAAATGTTGTTGAAAGGACCTTTGGTATCTGGAAAATCAGATTCAGATGCTTGCACAAGAGTGGAGGTGCAAGGCAGTATACCCCCATCACCTGCTGTAAGATAATTGCTGCCTGTGCCATGTTGCACAACCTTGCTGTTAAGAAGGGTACTGAGGTGGAGTTGTCTGACTACGAGGATCATGACGACAACATTGCTGTGCCTGAAACACAACCTGCTAGAGTGACAACACCAAGTGATGGCAGATACAGACGTGAGGAGATTACACGCAACTATTTCTGAGTAAGTAATGAGACACAGACAGGTTGTGAATGAGAAGAACGTAATTTAATGTTGCCACAACGTTCATGCACTGAAGTGCAACAAATTAAACAAAAGATAATAATCATCCACATTTGTATACCGCACAATCACCCGTTAGGGTCTTTAGGCGCTGGGGGCAGTCGGGAAGATTAAGCAAGCTATTGCCCAGAGACACATGGTGCTGGGCTAACCTGCGCCAGAGCCGGGGATCGAACCCTGATCCCCAGATTCCAGCGTCAGTCACCCTGGCCGCGGTGCCACACCTCTTCCTAAAAGAAAGGTGGGGACTACATGTTCTGGGTTACAACACCCACACCGGCAAAGTCATTTGCGCCTGCGCTTCCCAGAGCCACTGGGATGTTGGTCACTGCTTTCCTCATGGCCTGCAGCCTCAGCTGGGCACCTGCTGCTCCTACGTGGCTGAACTACAGCGCTTGCCAAGCTGCTACGGCTACTGCTGTTGTCTCCCTCAGCCACATCCAGGGCAGGATTCAGTGCAGTGTGTGATATTATCATTGCCTCGAGGGCACTGGTGATCCTAGCCATGCCCCTGGTGACCTCCGCCGTGTTCTGAGTGAGGCTCTCCTGCATGTTAATGCCTCTACAGCATAGCTGTGATGTGGCAGTGGCCAGACGATTCATGGCCCTATTGTTGACACGGGCGTCCCTGCGCCTTGTGTGCTCCAGGCTGTCCAGTTTTGAGCACAGCTGGGTGATTGAAGTGCTCATTTGCTGCATTCCTGCAGCTAGGTCAGCATTGGTTTTTGATATCTCCCTGTTGCTTTCTACCATGTCTCTGATGCCCTTCCCCATTTCTCCAATTTGTTCATTTAGGACACGAAATTGGCGGTGGCAGGCCTGTATGGATTTCCCCTGCATGCATTGGATGCGCACCATGCTCCCCTCCAGCCCACGGAACACAGTGCCATCTCCAGGTACACCTGCACTGCTGGGCCTGCGTTGCCGTCTGCGCGAGTTGAAAGACTCTGTGGTGGGCTGCAGTGCAGCAGGACTCACAGGTGCAGTGGCGTGAGCCTCACCTTCTGCTGCCTCCATCACTGGCAGTGGGGCCACGACTCGCCTCCTGGCTGGTGAGGTTGCAGGTGCAGGCAGTAACAGTGATGGGGAGGTCTCAGGAGAGAAAACCAATGGAGGGGATTGTGAGAGGTGTGGGGAGTGGGGAAACTCGGGGGTCTGGACTGTCTCCTCTTCCTGGGAGATGGCAGTTGTGTGTCCTCCTGCGAGGCATGGACATGGCTTGGCCCTGCCTCGTCACTCTCCTCCCTCGCTGGTGCAGTCCCTGCTGTTGCTGTGGCTCGACTGGCTGATGTTGCCCCTAGGTATAAATAAGCGTATGTCAACTGAGTGCTACTGTGTCACAGTCACTAAAATAAATGCTTTACACATTTTACTGTCATTATTCAGCATTACTTTCACTGCCTTGCTGATGTCTGTGCAGTTACACATTGTCTTAAATTAGCTGACTACATTTCCCATAATGCATTGCTCCTGTATAGTGCTAGCAGTACTGGACTGGGGTTGCCCTGTGCACAAAGGGTTAAGGGTAGCAAGTTGGTATGGGGGGTCATGCTGCGCATGCGTCTTTCCTTTTCCTTTGGCTCTGGCTGAGCTGTCCACATCTCCTAGTCCCACAACACTGTCTGGCTCGATGGTTGAGGCCACCAACTTCTCCAGGTCAGTCAGGGGGGCGCTGGGTTCCTGCTTCCACCGGTGACACCAGCCTGCTTATGAAGCTCAGACATCTTCTTTTTTGTGAGGCTCCTGATGTCATAGAAGCGTTTCTTAAAGTCATCAATGCTCCTGCTTGTAACTCCCACTGCATTGACCCTTTCTCCAATAGCAAGCCACAGCTTGCGTTTTGCTGACTCAGCTACAGTGAGGGAGTGCCTGCCAAACAGTTGCTTGTGGACTCTCACCACCTCCTCCACAAGTACCTGCTGCTGAACTTAACTTTCCTTTTCCTCTCTGCCTTCTGACTCTCACTGCTGCTAGCCATTTTCACTGTGGTAAACTCCCAAAAATCACTCCCTGCTGCTCTGTGTCTCTGCTCAGCTCTGACTGCCTCTCCAGAACCTTCTAATGAGTTGCAGCTGCCTGGGTAGCCACTTCCTGGTAGGGAGGGGGAGGGTGGTTGCACCTGATTGGCTGTTTTCATTAGTTTCACTTTTGCTTGCTTGCCGATTCGGAATTTACCGATTCGGTATTTACCGAATCGGTATTTACCGATTTGGTATTTCCAATGCATTCCTATGGGCCTTTTGGCCCATAGGGATGAATGGGAAATACCGATTCGGTAAATACCGATTCGGTAAATTCCGAAAGTCCGATACCGAATTTTACCGATTCGGTAAAAAATACCGATTTTGTACCTACATCTCATTTACCGATTTTTAAATACTGAATTGGTAAAATTCGGTATTTAAGAATCGGTAAAATCAGATTACCTACATCTGGCCCTAAGTCCCTAATGTAACTAAAGATAAGCTATCAACTCTAACAATTAGGCCGAAGGGCTCTAACCCAAAGCAAGATCAGGTATTCAGGACCATTGACGTAAGAGGAAGTAATAATACAAATAGGGCACCGGCTAGAATGCTAGTATTAGAAAATAATGCACACACTAGGTGGGGGAACATGTACTCGAACGAAGTTTGTTGCCCAAACAAAATATATATGACTAATGTCCCCAAATTAGGCACGGGGAATAATGGTAATGGAGAGAATGTTGATTCCCTAACTAACAAGGCAATCCACTGGTTGCGACACGTTAGAGGATGTCGCTCGGTGATTAGGGAAGACATCACAAAGGCAAGAAGGTTAAGTTCCCCTTTTGAAGAATACGATTCTATTGAACTAACCCTACGTTCAGAACTCCTGGCTGAAAATGTGTTTGCTCTAGAATTCAGAACCAGTCCACCAGTGCACTCACGGATCCAGCTAAGGAAGTTTTGCCCTTCATTCCATGCCCGTTCTGTCCACACACAGTGCAACCGGGGTGGGAGCTATGGTTCTGGATTAGATAACAATGATTGACTTTCTTGGGATCCGATTACAGGATCAACAGCTACCACAGGTGGTAGCCCAAGTGAGGGAGTGACTGGGGATGAAGTGATGGCTAGAAGTTCCAATATTAGTGCGGTTTACCCTGAGGTTATGAACTTGCCGTCGAGCAGGGAAAGTGAGGCTTACTCTACCACCCTCCCAAATGTAGGACCAACATCAGGGGAAGAGAGGGAACCTTGCATAATCCCTACAATTGATGCACTTTCTTGTTCAGTCAGCAGCAGTAGATCTGGGGGTGGTAAGTTAATCTCATGGAATATAGCAGGCCTACGTCCCAGACTGCACTCTCCGGAATGGCTCACATTTATCAATGATTTTGATGTGTGTGTCTTCCAGGAGACTTGGTTATGTGAGCCACTTTTTGCCCAGGGTTATTTAAATTATTTTGTCCCGGCGATTAAGGGGCCAAAGGGGCGTCCGATGGGTGGTTTAGTTATCTGGGTTCAGCAGAGTTTATCACTTTCTATCAAAGAGGTATCGACTAAAAGTAATGACATCCAGCTTATTAGAATACATTTGGGTCCCTTGGGTTGGTTAGATATCTATAATGTCTATGTTAGGGTAAATAAGGGAGGGAGGTCCCAGGTTATAGCGGCTTTGGATTCCCTCTTAGAATCTAACTCGGTGAATAATAATATAGTTGTGGCAGGAGATTTAAACCTAACCATGGAGACCCTGGTTGCTTATGACTTGTATACTGGGGAAGAGGAAGAGAGGCAATGGGGGGTCCCCAAACTGGATCTGAAACCGGTAACTATGTGGTCTGAGGATGTCATCTGTATTAATGCGATCTGTTGTGAAAAGGGATTAAGAGCATTAAATAGGAGAACTGTGAGCGACATGTCAGGGGCTAATACATTTGACAATGGGCGCTACAGCAGTAGGATTGATTATGTCCTTTGCAGTATGAATCTGTGGCATCTGGTAGGGGACATGGATGTTAAGTCACGAATAGAAAGTGACCATAATCCGTTGTGTGTGGTGCATCAATGGTGGAAACCAGAACAATTAGAACTGGATATGGCTGTGTATTGCTCTCCTGGAAGCGTCCCCACTAAAGATCTATGCAGGCTTAAATGGGCGCACGTCATGGACAATATTGGGGAGGAGGTTGATAAAGCCACATTGGTCCTTGAGCAAATGAATAATTCTCCTGTAGGTCTGGTTGGAGTAACTAAACTACATGATAGCCTTTTTGTGGGCATCAGGGACCACTTTCTCAAACCAGTTAAGAAAAACAAGGGAGTAACCCCTAAGTTGTTTAAGTGGTATAACACCGATTGTAGGAATGCTAGAATTGCACTAGGCACTGCTATCAAGGAGAGGGATTTGGACGCTGTTCGTACTGCCAGAAAGGAGTACAAGAGGTGCATACTAAATGCCAAGAAGCTGTGGGATGAACTTCATTGGCAGGATTTAAGGGAGGCAAGTGATAGTAAGGATTCTAGGCAATTCTGGAACATTGTCAAGTGGGGTGGGGGGGGGGGGCAGTCCGACCATCCTGAAAATAATGTCTCGCAGGAGGATTGGGTGAATTATTTTAGACCGCAATATGCCCGTAATCAACTAGATAATATGATGGATGATTTTAGGCCCATGTTTCATAAGGGTGAATTTTTTAATATTAATGAAGTCCTGATGGTTTTTAGTACGGTTGCCAGCGGTAGAGCGCCGGAGCAAGATGGGGTGCCAGCGGATGTTTTTCTTTACGATAAAAAACGCTGGGGTAAATACATCATGCTTCTTGCTAATGCTGTGGCTCAGGGAGCACCAGTCCCGGTATCATGGCAGGGAGCTGTGATAATTCCAGTAGTCAAGAAAGGTGACAAAGTGCAGCCAGGTAATTATAGGCCCATAAACCTTATAGATACTATCCAAAAGGTGATTGGGAGGATGATCCTGAATAGGGTACTTGATTGGGTCGAGGAGAATAGTGTTCAGTCCTCCTTTCAAGCTGGATTTCGTAAGCTAACAAGCAGGGTAGACCAGTCTTCCGTTTTACTTTATTACAATGGAAGACTGTGGTATTAGGCATAGGCAGTCTCTATGCTGCCTTTGTCGACTTACGAGCAGCTTTTGATCTAGTTCCCAGGTCCCAGCTATGGGCAGTTTTAAAAAAACTGGGTCTATCTGAAGAAATTTTAATATTACTGATGAGGTTGCATGAAGCCAACTATGCCAAGATACAGTGGGGAGGGCAGGGAAAGGTTACCTCTGACTTCCCGGTTAAGCGTGGTGTCCGCCAAGGCTGCTCAATGGCTCCCACGCTTTTTACATTATATATTAATGGAGTTGTTGCCCGCATGTCATCAGTAAATATAGATGCTCCCCCTCTAGCTGGCGTTAAGACACCGATTTTAATGTTTGCGGTTGATACGCTGATTTTATCGAAGTCCCCGAGTGGCTTGCAGCGTGCCCTATTAATTTTTGAGGAATTCTGTTTGGACCACGGCTTGGAAGTTAACGTGGCTAAAACCAAGCTCATGGTTTTTAATCCGCACCATAGTTTTAAAGGTAAACTTTTTATGAATGGCCAATCGTTGGAGGTGGTCAAGGCCTTTACGTATTTAGGGATTCATGTGGCGAAAGATAATAAATGGTCCCAACATATAGACATAGCGGCACTCAGGCATACACAACTTACAGGAGCCTTAAACATGGACCATCTAAAATCTTTAACAAAGCCAATAAAGTCTGTACTCCGAGTTTATGAGGCCAAGGCTCTCAGCTCTGCGCTTTACGGCGCGGAGCTATGGGGGTACGAGAAATTGGGGCCATTCATAATTTCTGAAAACTAGTTTTTTCGTAGTATCATTGGACTTCCTGTGGGTACTCCTTTGTTGCCACTTAGGTATGATCTTGGCAGGAAAGCTATTTCGGATCTAGCAAGGCTTCGCCCAATTTTATATTGGCGTAGGCTTTGGACTACTCCGGAGCTCCTGCATTACGCGGGAGGATTCTTGGATATTGTTAAATCCGATGTTTTCCATAAAATTAACTGGTTAAATGAGCTCAGAGATAGTTTAATAGGCCTGGGTATGCAAATGCTGTGGGAAAATCCAGAGACAGCTTCTTTCCCATCAAAAAAAGTTTTAAAGGAGATTTACTGGGAGATGGTGGCATACCGAATCTGGAGTGGCACTTGTTCTTCAACTATGGCTGGAGGCTTCCTAGAGGCAAAGCTTATCCCCAGGCTAGAGCCTTATTGGGACACCATTACTAAACCAGGGGATAGGAAGCTCTACTTCCAGCTCAGAGCAGGATCCCTACCCCTTAAGTCTTTGACCGGCAGGTGGGCTAGTGCAACTACCAGCATCTGCCCTGCATGTGGGGACCACAAGGAAACCATTGCTCATTTTGTATTTGTTTGTCCCGCCTATGTAATTCCAAGACGAGTCTGGTTAATCCCACTGTGTAAGTCTTTGGGTACTACTAGTAGTGCTGAAGCTCTAAGAATCATATGCACTAGCACTTTATTGTCCATCTCAATAGCAACTGCCAAATATCTAGGATGGGCATGGGTGCTAAGACAGAAATTTTAGGCATTGGCCGCTGATTGTGTGTTTGTTGGTTAGGAAGATTCATCTAGTTTGATTATGTTAAAAACTTTTTAATTTAATTAGAACTATAAGTCATTTTGTATATAGCGATCGAGATGAACTTTTTAAATGATTGTTTAAGGATTTTGTTTTTATCTATTTGTATGCAATTTTTATATTTTAAAAATCTTTGATTGAGTATCTCTGAAATGTGTGGAATTGTTATGCTTTTATGAGTCCATCTCGAATAAAGCTAAATTGACTTGACTTGACTTGAGTGGGCCACTAGTTTTAAACATTTTGCAATGATTTGCCAAAAGGTGCCAAAGCTATTGGCAAAAAAAGAAACCTTTTGCATAGAAACACATCTTAACGATAACTACCAGTAGGTAATATAAATTACCTACTGGCGGTCGCCAGTAGGTATATATAGTTAGGATTTTTTCTCTATGGGATTTTTGAAAATTCTATGTCTAATAACTTTGGCGTTTGTGGACGGAATTGGCTGAAATTTTCAGGAAAATGGCACATTTTGTTTCTGAGCAGCCCTTGAAAATTTGGGGGGGTTCGTCAAGGGGGGCCGAGAAAAAAGGGGGGTCCCAAAACGTGTTTTTAACATTGAGATTTCCATAGGGCGGTTGGCCTCACTTTTAGCCCGAACGGCTGAATGGATTTGCACGAAACTTGGCAAAATTGTAGGGACTGGTAGCCCGATGTGCCTTTTGTAGGTCTCAATATATGTGCTACAGTGGATTTTGAGAAATTAACGTTTAAAAAAAGATATATATCTGTAACAGCGGACCGGGCAGCGCTCAAGTTCGCGTACTTTGCGCGCAACGGAGCTTTGTGAAGCGAAGCTGATTGGTTCTCCGGCGTCTGTCAACATTCCAAACAGTCCGTAGCGGCCGCCATCTTGTCTCTCGGTAGGATCGAGAGACAAGAGGAGTCCAAAGCGAAGGGGCAAATGACCATAAGGGGGCATAGTAGATCCTCGCTGACCCCCTAGGTTTGATGTGGAGGTTTTAAAAGGGCCCCGCGGGGCAAAAAAAATAATAATAATAATAATCGAACGGCTGAATGGATTTGCACGAAACTTGGTAAAATATTAGGGACTGGTAGCCCGATGTGCCTTTGCTAGGTCTCAATATATGTGCTCCAGTGGATTTTGAGAAATTAACGTTCAAAAAAAGATATATATCTGTAACAGCGCTCCGCTTCGCGTACTTTTCGCGTTACAGAGGTTTGCGAAGCTGATTGGTTCTTCGGCGTCTGTAAACATTCCAAACAGTCAGTAGCGGCCGCCATCTTGTCTCTCGGTAGGATCGAGAGACAAGAGGAGGCCAAAGCGAAGGGGCAAATGACCATAAGGGGGCATAGTAGATCGTCCCTGACCCCCTAGGTTTGATGTGGAGGCTTTGAAAGGGTCTCGCAGGGCAAAAAAAAAATATACAGTTTTTTTAGTTTTTTTGCGTGGAGTGCACCCGGTTCGCGAACCGGGAAGCGTTCTGGGGAGCGTACTTTCTTGAAAATTAGTGAAAAAAGTTAGAGTAAAATAATAATTGTGAGTGATCAGATGTAGGGTAGCTCTGAGAAGAGCTTTTGGGTTTATGGTACATTTAGGTACTTATAAGTAGGTACCAATGCACAGTCTTAAATTCAGAGTGAAAATTCTGTTGCCCTCATCTGAGAAGTGAACTCCATCTCCTCTGTAGATATCTTGCATGTAGTAACGCAAGTTATTGTTGTACAGGGAGCCCATTCCATGGTCTCTCATGTAAGCTGAAACAGATTTGTTTACATGCTTCCTCGATTTCTCAATTTGTGGACAAAATTGGTTCGACCACCTCCATTTTTGTCTTTGGCATATATTTGAATATACCAAGGCAGTCTGAGGAAAAAGTGCCATCAATTGCTCAAAGGTGTCCTTTAAAAGCATTTCCAGACCTACCCCAGTCAAAGTGCCCAAATCATTACCTCCACAGTGCACAATTAACAGGTCAGGTTTTGGCAAATGCATAAAGGTTTTCACCAATGGTATCAATTGGTGACATTTTAATCCTCTGTGGCCAAACCACTTAATTTCCACATCTTGTAAATTGAGGTTAGGTAAATTCCTGTTTTCAGCGTACCTTTGAGCCCAATAGATATAACTATGTCCAACAATCCAGACAGAAAACATGGCGAGAGAAGGTTCTCCTGCAGTCAGATGAAGTGTGGCAATGAAATGGCAGTTGAAAAAATGAGAGTGTAAAATGAAAAAAACTGAGGAGTTTCTGTGTTAATGAAGCAGTAAGAGTGATTGGTGGATTTTGATTGCTGAAAACAGAAAGTTAGTGTGCATGGATGAGTTCGTTGAAAGATGTATTTTGAGTGGCGAAGAAAAAATCATTAAATGAAAGAATGCTCTGGATATGCAGGTGCACTGAGAGTTCAGAGTTCAATTGCAACATTGTTGTGTGAACTTGGAAACACCAGAGGTCTTGCAAGAGGTGGTTGCTATGCAGAAAAAACAGAGAGGGGGCAGAGGGGGGAAGGGTTTTGCTTTGAAAAAAAGTGAGGGAAGAGTTTTGATTGGGTGACATGAGAGATATGTGTGAGGAATTACAGCATTTCTGTGCTTTTGACAGCTGCAGACTCTGGAGTGCACACCTTTTGCTCTGCTGAAGACAAATTGGTGTGTTTCTGAGACTGTTTTGAAACTCAAAGTATTTGCTAAGGTGAGAAAAGATTTCTTTAATTTAGATAGAAAATAGTGTGCTTTAAGGAGAAAATTATGAAGAAAGTTGTGTTTTTCAAATGTTGCTTTGTCTCAAGTGTTTTACAAATAGATTTTGTTTCTTTGAGAAATTGTAATTGGAGAAAATGTGAAGTATTAGTACTGACAGGGCTTTTATGTGCATAGGAGCTGTGGAGTGTTTTCAAATTATGACTTGTAAATCGTTTCTGAGAAAAAGCAATGGTTTTAATATTGATGAGAAGGACATAATGGTGTCTGCTTCTTTATAAGGTAATTGAGAGTCTCTGATGTTATTTTTCCCATTTCAATGTAAGAAGTTTGTCTGTGGAGCAAATTGCTTGTAAATATGCTCCCACCTGTGCATGGCAAATTTAGATTTTGAATGTTTGCGTTACATAGGCATGTTAAAGGTGACTGAAACATGCTGCAAAGGCAATCAAAAAACGCTTTTATGTGTCTTAAGGACATTTTAAGTCATTTCCCCATGTGCAGTGTTTTCAAATTATGAGTTGAAAATCGTTTTTGAGGTAAAGGAATGTTTTCAAAATTTATGTGCGCCATATGCCCCCAAATTTCTTTTTCAGGGGTGCAGCAGAGTGTTCTTGAGACACCCCTGCACCCTCGGAAAAATTCGTAATTTGCGATGAGGTAATTGCTAATCGCAAATTGCACCTTCATTCCTATGGGCCTCCTGCTGCATGGAAATGAATGGGTAATTTGTAATTAGCAAATAGGTCATCGCAAACTAGGAATGGTAAAGAATCGCTATTTATTCCTTAAAGTTCGCTATTTAGGAAATGCAAAAAACTTTGATGATACATATGGCGGTTCATCTCTAACAAGATAAGAAGCATAGGGATAGATTTATGATGACTGGCGCATCACCAGGGATGTGTTAGTCATTCTGTGCCGCTGTTCCGTCACCTATGGTGTGCTGCATTTACAATGCGGCGCATCATGGGGCAAAAACAGCACAGATGCGTGACGTATCTGTGCCGTAAAGGTGGCGCATTGCTGGAGTTGTATCGCAAGTGTGATGAAGCTCCAGCAAGGCTCAGGGGTGCCCCTGTCGCAGGGTTTCTGTTCTCACACAGAACTGTGGACAGAGGATTGGAACCTCGGCGAATTAGGGTGTCCCAAAACTCACCTTAGTAATCAAAACCCCTTAGCAAGCTAGGTACAGTGTCACATTGGATATAACAAACTCTCAATGTTTAGACAATCCAGAATATGAACTTATAGTACCTCAGGATACGTGGAACTCATGAACAGTCGGTCGTTATATATTTCTTAGAAACCAGAACATGGAGTTAAGAAGAACACATGTGTATTTGAAATGTTTATTTACTAATGCCGTCTTCTCAGGCGTAGTATCTTAGATAATACAAGTACACATATTATCAGTAGCAAAATTACCAGCATAGTTACTAGTACATAAAAAGCGAATGGTGATAGTATGTTAACATGCTGTAAATGAATAAGAGTTAGCAACACTTATAAGCAGCCGCGGGCCGTGGAGGGAGTTACGGTGGGGCAGGGAGGCGGGGAGGGGGAGGGGCAGGGTGGAGAGGGCTCCACCCTGCCCCTCCCCCTCCCCGCCTCCCTGCCCCACCGTAACTCCCTCCACGGCCCGCGGCTGCTTATATCTCACCCTCCCTAATACACATATTATATTATTTGCTAAGAAGGTCTCTTTGTGTTGGTTTAGAGCGTGCCCATACTTTAGTGTCTTAGATTTGAAGGAATCACATCAGCATACACCAGCTCTCTCTTCATGTGAACCGCATCAACTGTTGTGTATGTGTGTTCGGCAAAGCAATATAAAACCCGCCTCATGCCCAGAATTGGCAGAAGTTGCACTTATGTTATGAGTATGAAGTCGTGGAGATCAGACCTCATAACAATTCTGTATCGTGTTGTTCTTGAAACTTCAGCACTCGCTGTACAGATATAGTTTAACAAGCAAAGCAGATAGTAGAGCAATAACATATTATTCTCATGTAAACCACGATGAACTACTAGGTTGAAAGCTAAAGCAACAACTAAGTGTCGTGTGCAGAAGTTGCAAAAAAGGAAAAATGGCGTTTAAACCGGTAATGAGCCCATGCTAACTTAACACGGTGTAAAGATATCCAGGACCTAGATGACACCTCCCCATGATCCGGAAACGAACTGAATAAGATAATAGAAGTGCCATCTCATGAGAGCAGATTGCAAGTTTATCTGTGGACGGTCCGCAAGGTAAAGCATTAAAAACTAGGAAAATTTAATGCTAAAGAAAAATAAAACAGCCAAGTACTTTATCGAGTCTTAAGCCAATAGGCAAGCTAAATAATAAAAACTTGACAAATAAGTCAATGAATTGTCAATGAAATGCTAGTACTCAGCATATCAAACATGAAAAAGGTCTATGACATAACTGTGTATGCAAAATAAGCTGCAACAGCCTCCAATAGGAAGTCACCGTCTTCATCCGAAAAGAGTTCAGCCATCCAATTTAAAAGCGGAAAAGAACATACGTGCTCTCCCAGCACCGGATCCTCTATCACCATCAGAGGACAGCTCGGTGGGTTTTCAAGAAAGCTCTGTTCCAAGAAAGACTGTGTTGCCGCCAGTAAATTCCAGGGACCAATTAGTCCATGCATCAATGCCACAGCCATAATCCTTTCGCCAGGACAAACCAACTCGTGAATAATGATAGGAGTCATCAGCTGATTAAAGTCGACGTCAGGAGAAACCGGTCCGCAGAGACACAAATCAATGGCCCAATCGAAATCACAGGTCAGGCAGTGAAATACAGGCTGGACACAGGTGAAGTAGGAGAATCAAAAAGATAATCCATATGCCGTGCTTAATATCGCCAACGGCATTGTGCCATAATATTCTAGCATGCGATTGCGGAACAGTGTCAGCAGCTGCAGGGCGGGAGCTTGCACAGGAGGGACATCCATATTTAAAAATGTAAAAAAGCACAAGAGCGTCCGCTGGTAATGCAAGTAAAAATGGGAATCCACGAAGCAGAGTGGAAAAAATAGAATGAAAGAAAGCAGGGATGACTCCAAAGATTTTCTCAAATGAAGTCACGAGACCACTGGTAACAACTTTAAAAAAGTGCGCCAGGGCCTTTGTGGAGGACGCGTTAAAGATAGTCCGAACCATCTTGCTGAAATGGAAAGGCAAATCTGTATTGAAAAGGGTCTGCACCTCTGTACGGGTGTTCGCTATGTGAAGCACGAAAGTTTCACGGGCCGAACTCAAGGCCACCTCTCTCTGAGACAAAAGAGCTCTTATTCTTGCCATGCCGTTGAAATGTGCTCCCAAGGTTGGTATTTGTGGCGAGATTGAAAACTCCCTATGTTCATGTGTGGGAGGAAATAGAACATTTCTGCAGCAAATAACCCGTTCACTTACTGTTACGATAAAAGGAATACTTTTAATTAACCCAGAACAATCTTCATTATTGAGCATCAAATAACTACCATTTTCCAACAACTTGAACGTGGGGATGATAGCAGGAACTGGCGTGCCTTGCAACACGCAAGCCATATTTGGTCGGTGTTTGTTGCATGAACCGTGTAACTGTATGTGCCTACACATTAGTGAATGATCTGGCGTCTCAGTGCATTCCTCTCCATTCAGATAAACTTCTTGATCATCTTTGAAACATCTGTATGTGTATGGAAGCGACCAGACCTCATGAAGAAAAGCACTACCTAAAGGTTCATAACAACCTATTGGTATATATTTCATACAATTTGAAAACTTATATAAAGCAAAAGGCAGCGTTATTAAACCGTGGATAAGGCACGTTGCCAAAAAACCCGCAATCCTCTGCTGATGATGTCACTGAGCATGTCATGAATGATGTAATATGTGACATCATCAGCAGTGGATTACGGGTAATAGTATCTCTAGTTTACTCCCCTATAGCTGTCTTTCTTTTAACATAAGTGTCTGTTTCCTTCCCTTATACTTACTGTTCTTTTTTAAAAAAAAAAATTTTGGTTCACTTCCGGTTCGCGTACCGGCGAGCGAACTGGGAAGCGAACTACGAGAAATAGAGGTTGGCACAGTTTCAAATATTGTACCAATTTTTTAATAACGGGGAGGTAGTTCTGAAAAGAACTTTTTTTTATTGTTTTTGTTGTTTTATATTTTTTTTATTATTTTTCTGAACATTTTTTTACTTTTTTTGAATTTTTCTGAACAGTTTTATATTTTTGGGGGTTTTTCTTGGAGGGGGCAATGAAAACGATTCATTGTAAAGGGCTCAACAGGAGCAACAAAATAAAAAAAAAGTATTTATTATTTGGGGCGTTTCGTACAAACTTGCATATGATTGTCAATAGCTCTGTTGATCAGAGTGATGCTACTTTCTCTGTAGCAAATGAATCCATTGCAATGTACGCAGACTTGTTTTACTTCACCAAATCTCATTTGTATATTTGGCACCATCTCCCTGCCCTCTGGTCCCGTTACTTCCGGTACAACAGATCTTCTGGCCATAATAGGGAGATTATCTAGGTCGTTCCGAAACTGTGCAGTACTGTAGTTGTTAGGATGCCACCTAGTCATATGGCGATGCATTGTGTAGTTTCCGAAACTGTATTTTTTCTCGGTCCCTCTGGACAGTCTATCTTGACATATAAGGCAAGTTACGTATCTTGCATTTACTTTTTTCTGACCTTTGGGAATTTAAAAAAATTGCCAAATGAAGTTTTCTTTCCGGTGAGACGTCCTGGGCTCCTCAGGCAAAAACTGCCTCTCTTCGTGCTCGTCGTCCTGTTCCTCTTCTTCCTCTTCTCGTTGAATTATAACTTGAGCAGGTGGTCCACTCTTCCTTGGATGTGGTGGAGGTGGTGGGGAAGCACCAGCTGAAGCTACTAAAGAAGCCATTGCTCACTGGTAACAAAGGGTCTTTCTCTCACAATGATGAAAGTCAGAGTAAGGAAAGAAGGAGGGATTTTCATCATTTGGGAAAAACAAGAGTTCTCAACCAATGAAAAGTGTTCATTTTAGATTATATGACCTAGTCTTACATCATTAGGAAACCAAAAGTGAAATGAACCAATGAAAAGTGTTATTACCAAGTCACATGACCTGCTGTGTTTACGTTAAGCGCTTTGCAGGGCCTCCCGGTTTGCTTCCAGAAACCTGCGCTTTGCGACTCGCTTCGCGTACCAGTTCGCTAACGTAGCACGTCATATGACGTATCACGCGACAACGTGAAACGTCATGCGGACGGGAGGCGTCACGATGTTGTTTTCTAACGCGGCAGTTGCGGTAAAGAAACGTTTACCGGCTCGCGGTCTATTTCGCGGCATCAAGGTCAGCTAACGGGAAGCTTCCCGATTCGCGAAGCGGGAACGAAGAAAAAAAAATATTTAAAAAAAAAATTATTCATAAACATATAAAATATATTTTGGGATTTAAAGAAGAATACATTTTACAGCTACAGATATTAGCTGTTAAAAAACCAATGAAATTCACTGAAAAAACCATAGGTTATAGACCATATATAGTTAGGAATTAGCATTTACAAAACCTTGAAAATTCACTGAAAAAACCATAGGTTATAGACCATGTATAGTTAGGAATTAGCATTTAAAAAACCTTATTTTACTCACACAAAACCATTGAAATTCCATATATAGTTAGTTGCACTAACTATATATCGCGCACCTGCAATCCACTGCTGATGATGTCACATATTACATCATTCATGACATGGTCAGTGACATCACTGATGACATCACTGATGACATCTCAAATGACATCACTGATGACATCACTGATGACAACATCCAGTGACTGTATGTTTCTGTAAAGTTAAAATGTGTCTTACATATTGAAGAATGAGTGGAAGTATAAGTGTCTGGACAAAGGATTTAGTAGGTGCATGACTGAATGTATGAGTGAGTGATTAAATGTGTCTCACTGAGTGCATGGGTTAGTGACTAAAGTGTCTTAATTTGTGCATCATTATGTCTGTTGTTCTGTAAACTGCTGCATGTGTTGATCAGTAGCTATATGATTAACTATATGGGTTACTGATTGATTGTCCAAGTATTTGTATGGGAGACTGAGTGTGTGTGTGGCTGGCAGGGAGGTGTGTGACTCTGTGCAGATCAATGTGTACTTATATCAATGATTGTATAACAAGGTAAGTATGTGTTAGTATATGTTTGAAAATGTAAGGTGCTCTATGTTTAACTGTATAGACAAGAAAATGGAAGTGTGATTGATTCTTTACAGGACTGACTAGGTGTGTGAGTAACTCCATGGATGAGTGGCAGAGTGTGAGTGTCTGTATAGGTGTATGAGTGCATATGATAGTGTTGTAAAGATGAGTGATTGTATGTATGAATGATTGTATGGGTGAATGAGTGAATGTGTGTGTAGACGTAGGAATCAGTGAGTACATATGTAGTAACTAGTATTGGTGTGTCAATGGTTTCAAAAATTATACTCTGTATTTAACACTGGGTGAAACAGAGGTTATATTAAAATGTGAGGAGATGCATTGTATTGTCACATGAATGATATCATCAGTGATGTGGTCATTGATGTCAAATGAGATGTCATCAGTGATGTCATCAGTGATGTCATTTGAGATGTCATCAGTGATGTCATCAGTGATGTCACTGACCATGTCATGAATGATGTAATATGTGACATCATCAGCAGTGGATTGCAGGTGCGCGATATATAGTTAGTGCAACTAACTATATATGGAATTTCAATGGTTTTGTGTGAGTAAAATAAGGTTTTTTAAATGCTAATTCCTAACTATATATGGTCTATAACCTATGGTTTTTTCAGTGAATTTTCAAGGTTTTGTAAATGCTAATTCCTAACTATATATGGTCTATAACCTATGGTTTTTTCAGTGAATATATATATATATATATATATATATATATATATATATATATATATATATATATATATATATATATATATATATATTACCTACTGGCGATAGCCAGTAGGTATATATAGTTAGGATTTTTTTCCTATGGGATTTTTGAAAATTCTATGTCGAATAACTTTGGCGTTTGAGGACAGAATTGGCTGAAATTATCAGGAAAATTGAACATTTTGTTTCTGAGCAGCCCCTGAAAATTTGGGGGGGTTTCGTCAAGGGGGGGCCGAGAAAAAAGGGGGGTCCCAAAACGTGTTTTTCCCATGCAATTTTCCATAGGGCGGTTGGCCTCACTTTTAGCCCGAACGGCTGAATGGATTTACACCAAACTTGGCAAAATTGTAGGGACTGGTAGCCCGATGTGCCTTTGCTATGTCTCAAGATATAGGCTTCAGTGGTTTTTACGAAAATTAACTTTGAAAAATATATATTGGGCTACATTGGGCTATATATATGTTGGAGCCCAAATGTAGCCCAATGTAGCCCAATGTAGCCCAATGTAGCCCAAAGATGGCCACCAGAGACAAAAAAAACAAATGTAGCCCAAATATCAGCCAGATGTAGCCCAACTATAGCCCAATGACAGAATGTCCCAGAGTGTTCTAAAGAACAACTAGAGTGCTAACAGTCCTACTTATTACAAAGGTATGGCACACCTGAAGCCATCTTGATTGGAATAAAGTGGTAACTCTTAAAACATTTAATTTAAAAAGGAACAAAATGAGGGGGTTCATTTTGCCATAGAAAGTATGATTAGCGAATATATGACGAAATCCCGCATACCATCAGTCCGCAAAAAAAATCCTGCATGTACTATTAGGCAGCAAATAAAAATAACGAAAACTTTTAGAACGAATATGCCTTTAGCATACACTAAACAATTAAACTACCCTAAACCCTAAAACACTACCCCCACCATGACCCTACACTACACAGACAGTACAACACTACCCTAAACCCTAAAACACTACCCCCAGCATGACCCTACACTACACAAACACTACAACACTACCCTAAACCCTAAAACACTACCCCCAGCATGACCCTACACTACGCAAACACTACAACACTACCCAAAACCCTAAAACCCTACACCCCAGCATTACCCTACACTACGCAAACACTACAACACTACCCTAAACCCTAAAACACTACCCCCAGCATGACCCTACACTACACAAACACTACAACACAACCCTAAACCCTAAAACACTACCCCCAGCATGACCCTACACTACACAAACACTACAACACTACCCTAAACCCTAAAACACTACCCCCAGCATGACCCTACACTACACAAACACTACAACACAACACTAAACCCTAAAACACTACACCCCAGCATGACCCTACACTACGCAAACACTACAACACTACCCTAAACCCTAAAACACTACCCCCAGTATGACCCTACACTACGCAAACACTACAACACTATGCAAAACCCTAAAACACTACACCCCAGCATGACCCTACACTACGCAAACACTACAACACTACCCTAAACCCTAAAACACTACCCCCAGCATGACCCTACACTACATAAACACTACAACACTACCCTAAACCCTAAAACACTACCCCCAGCATGACCCTACACTACGCAAACACTACAACACTACCCAAAACCCTAAAACACTACACCCCAGCATGACCCTACATTACGCAAACACTACAACACTACCCTAAACCCTAAAACACTACCCCCAGCATGACCCTACACTACGCAAACATTACAACACTACCCTAAAACACTACCCCCAGCGTGACCCTACACTACGCAAACACTACAACACTACCCAAAACCCTAAAACACTACACCCCAGCATGACCCTACACTACGCAAACACTACAACACTACCCTAAACCCTAAAACACTACCCCCAGCATGACCCTACACTACGCAAACACTACAACACTACCCTAAACCCTAAAACACTACCCCCAGCATGACCCTACACTATGCAAACACTACAACACTACCCTAAACCCTAAAACACTACCCCCAGCATGACCCTACACTACGCAAACACTACAACACTACCCAAAACCCTAAAACACTACACCCCAGCATGACCCTACACTACGCAAACACTACAACACCACCCTAAAACCTAAAACACTACCCCCAGCATGACCCTACACTACGCAAACACTACAACACCACCCTAAACCCTAAAACACTACCCCCAGCATGACCCTACACTACGCAAACCCTACAACACTACCCTAAACCCTAAAACGCAACCCCCAGCATGACCCTACACTACGCAAACACTACAACACTACCCTAAACCCTAAAACACTACCCCCAGCATGACCCTACACTACGCAAACACTATAACACTACCCTAAACCCTAAAACACTACACCCCAGCATGACCCTACACTACGCAAACACTACAACACTACCCTAAACCCTAAAACACTACCCCCAGCATGACCCTACACTACGCAAACACTACAACACTACCCTAAACCCTAAAACACTACACCCAGCATGACCCTACACTACGCAAACACTACAACACTACCCTAAACCCTAAAACACTACCCCCCAGCATGACCCTACACTACGCAAACACTACAACACTACCCTAAACCCTAAAACACTACCCCCAGCATGACCCTACACTACGCAAACACTACAACACTACCCAAAACCCTAAAACACTACCCCCAGCATGACCCTACACTACGCAAACACTACAACACTACCCTACACCCTAAAACACTACCCCCAGCATGACCCTACACTACGCAAACACTACAACACTACCCTAAACCCTAAAACACTAGCCCCAGCATGACCCTACACTACGCAAACACTACAACACAACCCTAAACCCTAAAACACTACCCCCAGCATGACCCTACACTAAACAACCACCACAACTCTACACTGCACTAACACTACACTACACAACACTACACTACACAATCACTAACCCACGAAAAAATTAACACAAACCCACTTACCTCTCTCGTCATCGTGGTTTTCACAACGCAAATGCATTTACCATTCATGCCTTTAAAACGTAATTCTTTGTAAAGGCATGCGCGATAAATGCACATGCGTTTTGAAAAAATGCGGGATAATGGTATGCGAGGTCAATGACCTTGCGGGATAATGGTATGCGGACTGAAAGTCTGCGGGATAAAAAATGCGGGAAAATGGCTGCAAACCATAATTAGCAGCAGACTTCCTTGGTGAGCACTAGCTTTACTACAGTGATCTAATGAGCAACTAGAGTGCTAACATTCAGAATTTATGGCAAATGTGTGACACATCTGAATGCCTTCTTGATAGAACCAAAGTAAACAAGCATTGAAAATGCAATAGATCTCGCCCTCGTTTAAGTTAAAGCCATTCTGTTTGTAATGAGGTGGCTTTTTAGCTTTGCTTTTATTAGTGTTTTTAAAACTTTCATGTAAATAACATGCATATGTATGCATATATGTATATGTATGCATGCATTTATATTTATATAGATATGCAGATTATATATGTTTATATATGTATATTACCTACTGGCGATAGCCAGTGGGTATATATAGTTAGGATTTTTTCTCTATGGGATTTCTGAAAATTCTATGTCTAATAACTTTGGCATTTGTGGACGGAATTGGCTGAAATTTTCAGGAAAATGGCACATTTCGTTTCTGAGCAGCCCCTGAAAATGTGGGGGGGTTTCGTCAAGGGGGGGCCGAGAAAAAAGGGGGGTCCCAAAACACGTTTTTCACATTCATTTTTCAATAGGGCGGTTGGACTCACTTTTAGCTCGAACGGCTGAATATATTTACATAAAACTTGGCAAAATTGTAGATATGGTTTGCCCGACGTGCCTTTGCTATGTCTCAATATATGTGCTCCAGTGGATTTTGAGAAATTAACGTTTAAAAAAATATATATATCTGTGACAGCGCTCCGCTTAGCGCCCCGGTTCGCGTACCTGACGCGTAACGGAACTTCGCGAAGCGAAGCTGATTGGCTCTCCGGTGTCTGTCAACATTCTAAACAGTCCGGAGCGGCCGCCATCTTGTCTCTCGGTAGGATCGAGAGACAAGATGTGGTGAAAAACGAAGGGGGAAATGAAGGAAAGGGGGCAAGGTAGACCCCTCCTGACCCCCTAGGATTGATGAGGGGGATATTAAAGTCCCCCGCGATTTTTCGCGGTAGAGGCGCTTCCCGGTACGCGAACCGGGCAGCTAACCGGCAGCGTAACGGGAGTCCGCCATCTTGTGTTTTTGGAGCGTCCGGTTCGCCTACCGGGTAGCGTCCCGGTAAGCGTAACAAGGGGAAAACCAAGAGAAACAGTAGAAAAAAAATTAAGGGAATAGATTTCCAGCAAACTTGGCAAAATTGTAGGGACTGTTTGTTTGATGTGCCTTTGCAAGGCCTCAAGATATGTGCACGTGTGGATTTTGTCTAATTAAGATTAAAAAATATATATATATCTGTAAGCGTGCTCCGGCACGCTTACGTTACGGGTTTTGTTTGCGCTGCAGAGCCGATACGTCACGGTTATGCGACGCGTCATGAGGCGTCTCACGTGGCTACGTGATACATCACGTAATAAAGAATATATTTTACAGCTATAGGTATTAGCTTTTAAAAAATCAATGAAATTCACTGAAAAAACCATAGGTTATAGACCATATATAGTTAGGAATTTGCATTTACAAAACCTTGAAAATTCACTGAAAAAACCATAGGTTAGAGACCATATATAGTTAGCTGGACATTTTATTGACATAAAACCAATGAAATTCCATATATAGTTAGTTGCACTAACTATATATCGCGCACCCGCAATCCACTGCTGATGATGTCACATATTACATCATTCATGACATGGTCAGTGACATCACTGATGACATCTCAAATGACATCACTGATGACATCACTGATGACATCTCAAATGACATCACTGATGACATGTCACTGGATGATTCAGAACTCTCTTAAACTGAATGGGGAGAAGACTGAGGTGCTGGTGTTTGGGGGGAAAGAAAACATCTGGTCAGCCAATTGGTGGCCTGACTCACTAGGAAAATGTCCCTCCCCCACAAGATCTGCTAAGAACCTTGGGGTGATGTTAGATCCAGCCCTTGATCTGGGTGGTCAGGTGAACAGAACTGTTTCCACCTGTTGGGGTCTGATTCATACCCTGCGAAGGATCAGGAAATATCTTTCCTTGCAGGCAAGAAAACAAATAGCTGTTGCATTAATTGGCTCTCGTTTGGACTACTGTAATGCCCTGTATGCTGGGCTAAACAGGAGCCACCTACAGCGCTTACAGGTGGTCCAAAACACCATAGCCAGATTTGTTTTGGATATCCCCAAACGCTCCTCAGCCACTGCAGCCAGGAAACTACTGCACTGGCTACCGGTAGAATCCCGAATCCGGTTTAAAGTCCTCTGTATGACCTATAGAGCCATCACTAAAAACAGCGACACTGGTATTGGGTCTATCATCTCCCATTATACCCCTAGTAGGAGTTTGCGGTCCTCTGGGAAATTGCTTCTTAAAACCCCTCGGGTACGAAGAGCCAAATGGGGTGGTAGGGCCTTCTCCACTCTGGCCCCCAAATGGTGGAACGATCTCCCTCTTGACCTGCGTTCTCTTCCATCCCTACAGAAATTCCGCATTGCCCTAAAAACTTGCCTTTTTCAACAAGCCTATATGTAAGGACGTTTGTTTCAAATTCTGATTGTATTATTAGGCGCCTTGATACCTGCGGGTTATTGTTTTTGCGCATTATAAATTCTTTTCAATTCAATTCAATAACACACCAATACCAGTTACTACATACGCACTCACTGATTCCTACGTCTACACACACATTCACTCATTCACCCATACAATCACTCATACATACAGTCACTCATTATTACAACACTATCATATGCACTCATACACCTATGCAGACACTCACACACTGCCACTCATCCATGGAGTTACTCACACACCTAGTCAGTCCTGTAAAGAATCAATCACACTTCCATTTCCTCATCTATACAGTTAAACACAGAACACCATACTTCAGTGACATCACTGATGACATCACTGATGACATCTCAAATGACATCACTGATGACATCTCAAATGACATCACTGATGACATCATGACACACCAATACCAGTTACTACATACGCACTCACTGATTCCTACGTCTACACACACATTCACTCATTCACCCATGCAATCACTCATACATACAGTCACTCATTATTACAACACTACCATATGCACTCATACACCTAGTCAGTCCTGTCAAGAATCAATCACACTTCGATTTCCTCATCTATACAGTTAAACACAGAACACCATACTTTTTCACACATATACTAACACATACTTACTCTCTTATACAATCACTGATACAAGTACACATTGATATGCAGAGTCACACACCTCCCAGCCAGCCACACACACACTCAGTCTTCCATACATCCACTCATTCTTCAATATGTAAAACATATTTAAACTTTACAAAAACACACAGACACTAGATGATGTCATCAGTGATGTCATTTGAGATGTCATCAGTGATGTCATCAGTGATGTCATTTGAGATGTCATCAGTGATGTCATTAGTGATGTCACTGACCATGTCATGAATGATGTAATATGTGACATCATCAGCAGTGGATTGCGGGTGCGCGATATATAGTTAGTGCAACTAACTATATATGGAATTTCATTGGTTTTATGTCAATAAAATGTCCAGCTAACTATATATGGTCTCTAACCTATGGTTTTTTCAGTGAATATATATATATATATATATATATATATATTACCTACTGGCGATAGCCAGTAGGTATATATAGTTAGGATTTTTTCCCTATGGGATTTTTGAAAATTCTATGTCGAATAACTTTGGTGTTTGAGGACAGAAATTTTCAGGAAAATGGAACATTTTGTTTCTGAGCAGCCCCTGAAAATTTGGGGGGGTTTCGTCAAGGGGGGCGAGAAAAAAGGGGGGTCCCAAAACGTGCTTTTCCCATGCAATTTTCCATAGGGCGGTTGGCCTCACTTTTAGCCCGAACGGCTGAATGGATTTACACCAAACTTGGCAAAATTGTAGGGACTGGTAGCCCGATGTGCCTTTGCTATGTCTCAAGATATAGGCTCCAGTGGTTTTTACGAAAATTAACTTTGAAAAACATATATTGGGCTACATTGGGCTATATATATGTTGGAGCCCAAATGTAGCCCAATGTAGCCCAATGTAGCCCAATGTAGCCCAAAGATGGCCACCAGAGACAAAAAAAAAACAAATGTAGCCCAAATATCAGCCAGATGTAGCCCAACTATAGCCCAATGACAGAATGTCCCAGAGTGTTCTAAAGAACAACTAGAGTGCTAACAGTCCTACTTATTACAAAGGTATGGCACACCTGAAGCCATCTTGATTGGAATAAAGTGGTAACTCTTAAAACATTTAATTTAAAAAGGAACAAAATGAGGGGGTTCATTTTGCCATAGAAAGTATGATTAGCGAATATATGACGAAATCCCGCATACCATCAGTCCGCAAAAAAAATCCTGCATGTACTATTAGGCCGCAAATTAAAATAACGAAAACTTTTAGAACGAATATGCCTTTAGCATACACTAAACAACTAAACTACCCTAAACCCTAAAACACTACTCCCAGCATGACCCTACACTACACAAACAGTACAACACTACCCTAAACCCTAAAACACTACCCCCAGCATGACCCTACACTACACAAACACTACAACACTACCCTAAACCCTAAAACACTACCCCCAGCATGACCCTACACTACGCAAACACTACAACACTACCCTAAACCCTAAAACACTACCCCCAGCATGACCCTACACTACACAAACACTACAACACTACCCTAAACCCTAAAACACTACCCCCAGCATGACCCTACACTACGCAAACACTACAACACAACCCTAAACCCTAAAACACTACACCCCAGCATGACCCTACACTACGCAAACACTACAACACTACCCTAAACCCTAAAACACTACCCCCAGCATGACCCTACACTACGCAAACACTACAACACTACCCAAAACCCTAAATCACTACCCCCAGCATGACCCTACACTACGCAAACACTACAACACTACCCTACACCCTAAAACACTACCCCCAGCATGACCCTACACTACGCAAACACTACAACACTACCCTAAACCCTAAAACACTAGCCCCAGCATGACCCTACACTACGCAAACACTACAACACAACCCTAAACCCTAAAACACTTCCCCCAGCATGACCCTACACTATGCAAACACTACAACACTACCCAAAACCCTAAAACACTACACCCCAGCATGACCCTACACTACGCAAACACTACAACACTACCCTAAACCCTAAAACACTACCCCCAGCATGACCCTACACTATGCAAACATTACAACACTACCCTACACCCTAAAACACTACCCCCAGCATGACCCTACACTACGCAAACACTACAACACTACCCAAAACCCTAAAACTCTACACCCCAGCATGACCCTACACTACGCAAACACTACAACACTACCCTAAACCCTAAAACACTACCCCCAGCATGACCCTACACTACGCAAACACTACAACACTACCCAAAACCCTAAAACACTACACCCCAGCATGACCCTACACTACGCAAACACTACAACACTACCCTAAACCCTAAAACACTACCCCCAGCATGACCCTACACTACGCAAACACTACAACACTACCCTAAACCCTAAAACACTACCCCCAGCATGACCCTACACTACGCAAACACTACAACACTACCCTAAACCCTAAAACACAACCCCCAGCATGACCCTACACTACGCAAACACTACAACACTACCCTAAACCCTAAAACACTACCCCCAGCATGACCCTACACTACGCAAACACTACAACACTACCCTAAACCCTAAAATACTACCCCCAGCATGACCCTACACTACGCAAACACTACAACACTACCCTAAACCCTAAAATACAACCCCCAGCATGACCCTACACTACGACACTACCCTAAACCACTACCCCCAGCATGACCCTACACTACGCAAACACTACAACACTACCCTAAACCCTAAAACACTACACCCCAGCATGACCCTACACTACGCAAACACTACAACACTACCCTAAACCCTAAAACACTACCCCCAGCATGACCCTACACTACGCAAACACTACAACACTACCCTAAACCCTAAAACACTACACCCAGCATGACCCTACACTACGCAAACACTACAACACTACCCTAAACCCTAAAACACTACCCCCCAGCATGACCCTACACTACGCAAACACTACAACACTACCCTAAACCCTAAAACACTACCCCCAGCATGACCCTACACTACGCAAACACTACAACACTACCCAAAACCCTAAATCACTACCCCCAGCATGACCCTACACTACGCAAACACTACAACACTACCCTACACCCTAAAACACTACCCCCAGCATGACCCTACACTACGCAAACACTACAACACTACCCTAAACCCTAAAACACTAGCCCCAGCATGACCCTACACTACGCAAACACTACAACACAACCCTAAACCCTAAAACACTACCCCCAGCATGACCCTACACTAAACAACCACCACAACTCTACACTACACTAACACAACACTACACTACACAACACTACACTACACAATCACTAACCCACGAAAAAATTAACACAAACCCACTTACCTCTCTCGTCATCGTGGTTTTCACAACGCAAATGCATTTACCATACATGCCTTTAAAACGTAATTCTTTGTAAAGGCATGCGCGATAAATGCACATGCGTTTTGAAAAAATGCGGGATAATGGTATGCGAGGTCAATGAACTTGCGGGATAATGGTATGCGGACTGAAAGTCTGCGGGATAAAAAATGCGGGAAAATGGCTGCAAACCATGATTAGCAGCAGACTTCCCTGGTGAGCACTAGCTTTACTACAGTGATCTAATGAGCAACTAGAGTGCTAACATTCAGAATTTATGGCAAATGTGTGACACATCTGAATGCCTTCTTGATAGAACCAAAGTAAACAAGCATTGAAAATGCAACAGATCTCGCACTCGTTTAAGTTAAAGCCATTCTGTTTGTAATGAGGTGGCTTTTTAGCTTTGCTTTTATTAGTGTTTTTAAAACGTTCATGTAAATAACATGCATATGTATGCATATATGTATATGTATGCATGCATTTATATTTATATAGATATGCAGATTATTTATGTTTATATATGTATATTACCTACTGGCGATAGCCAGTGGGTATATATAGTTAGGATTTTTTCTCTATGGGATTTCTGAAAATTCTATGTCTAATAACTTTGGCGTTTGTGGACGGAATTGGCTGACATTTTCAGGAAAATGGCACATTTTGTTTCTGAGCAGCCCCTGAAAATTTGGGGGGTTTCGTCAAGGGGGGTCCCAAAACGCGTTTTTCACATTCATTTTTCCATAGGGCGGTTGGACTCACTTTTAGCTCGAACGGCTGAATAGATTTACATGAAACTTGGCAAAATTGTAGATATGGTTTGCCCGACGTGCCTTTGCTATGTCTCAATATATGTGCTCCAGTGGATTTTGAGAAATTAACGTTTAAAAAAAAATATATATCTGTGACAGCGCTCCGGTTAGTGCCCCGGTTCGCGTACCTGACGCGTAACGGAACTTCGCGAAGCGAAGCTGATTGGCTCTCCGGTGTCTGTCAACATTCTAAACAGTCCAGAGCGGCCGCCATCTTGTCTCTCGGTAGGATCGAGAGACAAGATGTGGTGAAAAGCGAGAGGGGAAATGAAGGAAAGGGGGCAAGGTAGACCCCTCCTGACCCCCTAGGATTGAAGAGGGGGATATTAAAGTGCCCCGCGGGGCAAAAAATAATTATTTTTTTTTTTTTGCGATTTTACGCCGTAGAAGCGCGTCCCGGTACACGAACCGGGCAGCTAACCGGGCAGCTAACCGGCAGCGTAGCTGTCAACATTGTAAACAGTCCGGAGCGGCCGCCATCTTGTCTCTCGGTAGGTTCGAGAGACAAAATGTGGTGAAAAAAGAAGGGGGAATGAAGGAAAGGGGGCAAGGTAAACCCCTCCTGACCCCCTAGGATTGATGAGGGGGATATTAAAGTCCCCCGCGATTTTTCGTGGTAGAGGCGCTTCCCGGTACGCGAACCGGGCAGCTAACCGGCAGCGTAACGGGAGTCCGCCATCTTGTGTTTTTGGAGCGTCCGGTTCGCGTACCGCGTAGCGTCCCGGTAAGCGTAACAAGGGGAAGAAAACCAAGAGAAACAGTAAAACAAAAAATGAAGGGAATAGATTTCCAGCAAACTTGGCAAAATTGTAGGGACTGTTTGTTTGATGTGCCTATGCAAGGCCTCAAGATATGTGCACGTGTGGATTTTGTCTAATTAAGGTAAAAAAAAAAATATATATCTGTAAGCGTGCTCCGGCACGCTTACGTTACGGGTTTTGTTTGCGCTGCAGAGCCGATACGTCACGGTTATGCGACGCGTCATGAGGCGTCTCACGTGGCTACGTGATACGTCACGTAATAAAGAATATATTTTACAGCTATAGATATTAGCTTTTAAAAAACCAATGAAATTCACTGAAAAAACCATAGGTTATAGACCATATATAGTTAGGAATTTGCATTTACAAAACCATGAAAATTCACTGAAAAAACCATAGGTTAGAGACCATATATAGTTAGCTGGACATTTTATTGACATAAAACCAATGAAATTCCATATATAGTTAGTTGCACTAACTATATATCGCGCACCCGCAATCCACTGCTGATGATGTCACATATTACATCATTCATGACATGGTCAGTGACATCACTGATGACATCACTGATGACATCTCAAATGACATCACTGATGACATCACTGATGACATCTCAAATTACATCACTGATGACATCATGACACACCAATACCAGTTACTACATACGCACTCACTGATTCCTACGTCTACACACACATTCACTCATTCACCCATACAATCACTCATACATACAGTCACTCATTATTACAACACTATCATATGCACTCATACACCTATGCAGACACTCACACACTGCCACTCATCCATGGAGTTACTCACACACCTAGTCAGTCCTGTAAAGAATCAATCACACTTCCATTTCCTCATCTATACAGTTAAACACAGAACTCCATACTTCAGTGACATCACTGATGACATCACTGATGACATCTCAAATGACATCACTGATGACATCTCAAATGACATCACTGATGACATCATGACACACCAATACCAGTTACTACATACGCACTCACTGATTCCTACGTCTACACACACATTCACTCATTCACCCATACAATCACTCATACATACAGTCACTCATTATTACAACACTATCATATGCACTCATACACCTAGTCAGTCCTGTGAAGAATCAATCACACTTCGATTTCCTCATCTATACAGTTAAACACAGAACGCCATACTTTTTCACACATATACTAACACATACTTACTCTCTTATACAATCACTGATACAAGTACACATTGATATGCACAGAGTCACACACCTCCCAGCCAGCCACACACACACTCAGTCTTCCATACATCCACTCATTCTTCAATATGTAAAACATATTTAAACTTTACAAAAACACACAGACACTAGATGATGTCATCAGTGATGTCATTTGAGATGTCATCAGTGATGTCATCAGTGATGTCATTTGAGATGTCATCAGTGATGTCATCAGTGATGTCACTGACCATGTCATGAATGATGTAATATGTGACATCATCAGCAGTGGATTGCGGGTGCGCGATATATAGTTAGTGCAACTAACTATATATGGAATTTCATTGGTTTTATGTCAATAAAATGTCCAGCTAACTATATATGGTCTCTAACCTATGGTTTTTTCAGTGAATTTTCATGGTTTTGTAAATGCAAATTCCTAACTATATATGGTCTATAACCTATGGTTTTTTCAGTGAATATATATATATATATATATATATATATATATATATATATATATATATATATATATATTTATTTATATATATTAAAGCGACTGAGGAATAAAAGGTTGAATTTGCACAAGCAAAGGACTTTCGAGTGTGCGCTTTATTTTCAACAAATTTCGGAATACACCGGCACAGCGCACCAACTGACGATGGGCTCGATCCCAGAAGGAACCCTCTCTCAATTGTGATATTTATATATATATACACACAGACACACATATATAGATATATAAAATATATGTATATATAAAATATATGTATATATATACAATATATATATATTATATATATTTGTATTATAGATATATTTTTACATATACAAAAATAATCATAATTATATTCAAATACTATTTTATTACAGTTTTAATATTAAATAAATTAAATTATATTTAAAGAGTGTTGTACATTTCTACATTTCTAAAGAAATGCACTTTATTTTTTAACATTAGTACCATTGTTTCACATACATTTCCTGAACAATTGTGTCATACTTTTTAAGTATAATATAATATTTGTATGGTACTATTTATTTTATACTTTACATATTTGTTTCATATTTTTATAGTATTATTTATTTTAGTCTTTATATAACTTTCATATTTGACATCACTTTTTTGATATATATCACATTATGTAAAACAATGTTTTTAATTACACCTCCATTGTTTTAGATAGGGAGATAGGCTTATTTTTCAGTTTCATTTAGTGGCCATTTTTTAACCTTTTGCTCAACATTTGTAGTCTATTTGTCTCATTTTGATTCATTTTCCTTGAAGTAAGTCATGGGAAGAAACTGCTGTTCATCAGAGCAGCAAAGGCCTTTTTTTAAGGTTATTCATAGGCTTTTGGGAGTAGGGAATGAAATGAAATCCAGTATTTGTAAAGCGCAAACAATTACCCGAGGGTGTCAAGGCGATGGGGGCCGTCGGGAACATTAGGCAAGCTATTGCCCAGAGTCACATGGTGCTGGGCTAACGAGCTGCCGGTGATCGAACCATGAGCCCCTGAGTTCCAGAGTCAGCTGTCCTGGCCGCAGCGTCACTCCTCTTCCCTGATGTAAGAGATACTAATAAATAGTAGTTATTGCATTCTTTTGTGGTTTTTGGAAGGTTTATTAGTAGTTTTGGTAATTTTGTTTACTAGTGTTTTGAGTTAGGCTTAGGTAGAGTTTGTTAGTAATGTATTGTTATTATATGTAACATTATGTTATTATGTCCTTTGTATAGATTAATACTGAAGTTTATGTTACATTTGGGGACACTTTTTTGAGAGGGGGTTTTGACTTTTATTTTATAGGTTTATGGAATCATGTTTGTTTAAAGGGAATCATTTTTGTGTCTAGTACGCCAATATTTTTAATTTTGGTTTCTTATGACTTTTCCAGTTATCTGGGAGTGGTTCTTTTTACAACCATTTCTTTTTTTTGTAATGATTTGTAAGGACTTTGAATTGCTATGATGAATTTCTATTGAGCGTATTTTGCTTTTCCATTATTATGAGGCTTTTTAAAAATTAGTTTTCTTTTTTTGGTAGATTATATTTTTGACTACCAGCATGCAAAGGAAGTTGTGTAGCTAAAGGACAGTTGGGGCCTGACAATGAGTTTGGCGGTGTCACGGCACCGTACCGCTGCAGCAGTATTCCCTCGAAGACCTCTGAGCCGGCGGTCTGCCTCCTGCCGTATTATGATGCATTTGTTATGCTGGCGGTTTTCCTGCGGGAATATAATAACGTAGATGGACAGTCCCGCTAGGAAAATCTCTATATGTAGGTTTTTTCCACAGTGCAAATACATATGTATGTATGTACATGATGTAAGTCTGAAAAGACACATTTGTATTACACATGTATTACACCTGTGGAACAAATACTTTGCCATTTTAACAACAAGGTAACGCACAAGTTGCTTACTGTACAAGTTGACCCCAATGGTGTGGATATTCTTCATGGGCAAGTGTCTGCAGCACATTGGGGATCTGGACAAGGGGTTCTATGATGAGAAAAGGAGTATAAACAGAAACTGAAGAAAAGGTGAGTTTTCACCTTATATTTTCCATTTCCACCAGGTCGAGTGTAGAGGTTGTTCCGCTACAGTCGACCTGGTAGTAATGCACATCGTAATCTGTACAGCAGTCAACATGTCTGTACCACCTCATGGACTACCTCTGCCTCTCCCACAGCAGCTGCAGTAGCAGCAAATGTCAGCTGTGGTGGCGGTTTTGAAGCAGTCTTTCCACTCACATATTCATTGGTCGGACCGCCATGGAAGTGAGAGATTGGATCGCCGAAAAGTGACGGCAGTTCTCTTACTGCCAAACTCGTAATCAGGCCCTAAGTTATTTTGGGGGGGTGGAAAATGTTGTTTTATTATGTATAGGTATTGTATGTGAATTTTACTATTTATATTTTTTCCATTTGATTCATTGTTTTAATTTCATTTTAGTTGTGATTTTGAGATTTGTGGTTGGTGACTTTTCTATTTTTTTAAATATTGAATATAAATATTAATGTTAGTCACCGGTCTTATTTGCAATTGTAGTTGTATATTTTATTGACTGATGTATAAAATTAATTTGTTTAATTCTTAGTTAAAAATATTTGCAGTTATGCTTGTTTGGGTTGTTCTTATGTTTTATTGAGTGGTTCAGCAAATATATTTTGTATAATGTGTTTGTGGTTAAGTAGTGTACACCTTTGTTGTTAATACAAAGTTTTACTTTACATTTTAGCTTGTTTTGCATGCTACTGGTTGGTTTGCTAACATTAGGTTTCATTTGGGTTTCTGATTCTACCATTCGTAGTTGTTAGTAGCTTTAATCTTTTTGTAGGGCTTCTATAAATTTGTGCATGTGTTGGTGGGGTTCTGCCGAGTATGAATGGGAAGGCATTGTGCCATACTTCTATTGCTTTGCTGTTTAGGATCTTGGGCCATGTTTCTGTTGTAGAAATTCCACCATGGTTTTTAAAATGTGTGTTGGAGGCTCTGTCAGGGTGGTACTGTCCATTAGGGGATTTAGTTTGTGTTTGTTTTGATGGTAGAAAGGAATTTCTATAAGTAGGTTGTAGAGGTTAGCTACTGCTGTGACATGGCCAATTATTGCAGATTGTTGGAGGCATCTCCAAATGCTTTGGTTGAAATGCTAGTAACAGTATTGTATGGCTATGTGAGTAAAGTTAGAATCATGGCTTGTTCAAAATGTATTTTTTTTATGTCAGTAGCAGTTGTTTGTATTAATTTGAATAAGGTTGAGTATCTCTTTGTGAGTGTTTCTTTGTCTATTGGGTAATAGGGCATATATGAAAGGCATATTAGTGGTTTGATGTTCACCATATATTGTGCATATCTGACTTAATGGTTTGGTGCACATTTAAAATGTCCCATTTGTCATCCATGCTTGACATTGACTATGGGCTTGACTATGAGTTTGGCAGTCTTGGAGCTAGCCACTACACCATTGCCTCACTCCAAGACTGCCAAACCCATATGCAGACTACCCGCTGTTTTCCGATTGGAATACAGGTTGTGCGGACCTGCAGTGGCTGGCTAATGGCACTGCCTTTCAAAGGCTTGTATGTGAGCCTTAGAAAGGCAGTGCTGTGGGACCACCAAGGGCTTTCCTGCAGAGCAAGGACTGTTATGTGCATGCTGTGCAGGAACTGGGGCTGCATGCATACGGGGGGGCAAAATGTGTGCCTCCCGCATGCATCTTCTTGCCCTGAAGCAACAGGGGGCCTTGTAGGGCACCCTCAGTTCCCTCACGGCCAAACTTTTCATGACAGGCTCACCGTCATGAAAACTGTGGCAGTGAGAAAACTTGGAATATGCTTGGCGGTGATGCAGCTGCATGGCCAGCATATTGCAGGCCATCCGCCAGGGATTGTGGATCTCTGTCAGTAGCAGAGGGTCCGAATCACTGACATAATATCGAAAAACACAATATCGTCCTACGAAAATATCGACACAAAAATATCGGAAGCATTAATATCGACATCCTATACATAAATAAAAACGTACAAAAATATCGGAAATTAAATATCGACCTACATACACATCGATCTCACTAATATCGACAACATACATATCGTAATATTTAAATATCAACTATTAAAAAATTTACACACCAAGTAAAAAATATCGAGAGTTAAATTATCGACAACAAAAATATAGTTAAATTAGAAATATTGTACGTTTTTACTAATATATAATAGCATTTTTTAACATTAAAAAATACGATTAATACAAATTTAAACATCTATCATAACAAACTATAAATATATTTACATTTCACAATTAAAATATATTAAATTCGATACAAATGTAACTAAAACTATTTTAAGAAATTATATAAAATTATCTCACCAATATATTAATTAGCGTTTGCCTTATATGGAAAATAAATACACAAACATAATTTCAAAAATACAAACTAACCAATAAAAACACTGCAAATATAAATTGACCAAATTACTAACTCCAAACCACTATATAAACAATTAAACACTATATACAAACCACCAGGAAAAAATACGGCAGGAGAAAATACTGTGGATAAATTTGACTACACCTACAAGAACATCAAGATTCAACCTACAATTCAGAGGATTAAAAGTAAGTAACTTAAATAAAGTAAATGAAGCTAACTGCTAAAATGTTAAAAAATAAAAACATGATCCAACAACTAAAACATATCGATTTGTTTGTTCTCCTACCACTACAGAATACTCTAATAACAAAGAACAGACAACAGAACTCAGAAAACCAAGATACAACTAACAAAGTAAGTATGTCCAACGATTTTTATAACAACATAAAATAAATCTAAACTAAATTTTATAGCATAAAATGCAACTGCAACCGAAATTCTTATATCAACACAATAAACACAAATAAATGCATTATTTTTACAGATAAAGAAAAGACAGAAAATACAGGCCACAACTAAACATTGGATACATTAGACTTCAACTACAAGAACATCAAAACCCAAACTAAAAATCAGTAAATAAAAAGTAAGTAAATAACATGAACTCACTGAAACTAACTGCTAAATTGTAAAAAAGTAAGAAACATGATCCAATTACTAATGCATATCTACTTTTTATTTTCTAGCACCACTACAGAATACTCTACTGACAAAGAACAGACAACAGGACAGAGAAAACAAAGATACAACTAACAAAGTAAGTATGTCCAAAAACATTTATAAAAACATAAAATGAATCCAAACTAAAACTTATAGGCAAAAACTGTAATTGCACCCTAAAACATATATCAGAACAATTAACACATATAAATGCAATTTGTGTTTCAGGTAAAGAAAACACAGAAAATACAGACCACAACTAAACAGTAAATAACATCAAAATAAAAGACTGAATTGGCAAAAAGGTAAACATGCACGATAAAAATGTTTTTAAATTTTATTTAATATACATACATCTATTTTTCAAGTAACTATAAAATATGTTTACGATTAACAAACAACAAAATGACAGAAGGCGATGAATTTGTTACCAGCCAAAAAGGATAACTATTACTCTGCTACATGGGTTACACTTATACCCAAGAAAAACAATTTGGAAGGAAAGTAAATTGGAAATGTTGCAAATATTACTCCAACAAATGTTATGGAAGGGCTACAACTAGGGAAGCAACAATCCTTTATACCAGAGAACACAACCACCCACCAAACATAACCGAAATAGAAGTTAGAATAGCATTAGAAAACATTAAAAAAGCTAGTACAGGTTCCCAAAAACCAACAAGCGTAATCTTAAAAGAACAAGATTTCTCAAATACCTAAAACAGCCACTACCCAAATGCCAAATATAGTTTCCCTCAAAAGAACAATATCAAGTACCAAAAGAACAACTACAACTACCACACCACCTCCTAGAACATATAGCGATATAAATTTAAATCCTGATCAAACTATAACTTTAAACAAACAACCTTTTTTCATTTATGACAATGAAAACAATGAGAAAAGACTAATAATTTTTGACACAGCCATTAACCTCATAAAACTCCAACAAACCCAATTTTGGATGATGGATGGGACTTTTAACATCTGCCCCAAACCTTTTTACCAATTATACACGATACATGGCCTATATCAAAACTGCAATATACCTCTACTTTATGTACTTCTACCACATAAAACGAATTCAACATATATGGAATTATTAAACACTATCAAACAAAAAACTAATGACTATTCCCCAGAAAAAATAATACTTGATTTTGAACAAGCAATGCTTTCAAGTATTTAAAAAATACACCCCCATACCTGTATCCAAGGCTGCTATTATCACTTCAATCAGTGTCTATGGAGACATTTGCAAAAGACAACCCTAAGCATAGAATATGCAACCAATTCATCTTTTGCATATCAAATAAAAAAACTAATAGCACTGGCTTATGTTCCAGAAACAGATGTTGGCGAACACTACAGCATTTTAATTGATACCACATTTTACAAACAAAATGAAGCTAAATTAACTGCACTCTTAGACTACTTTGAAGACACATGGGTAGGTAGGCTCCATAGATCTGGCCATAGGAGAAATCCAAAATTCTGGTGGAACGTTTACAGAAGCACCTTCAACGGGGAATCTAAAACAAACAACGCTGTTGAAGGCTGGCACAATGCCCTCCTCCAATCAACAGACAGAACTAAACCAACTTTAGAAAAATGTATCAAATGCCTCCAAAAATAACAAAGTTATCAACAATCCATTACTGAACTAACTCCAAAAACATCTAAACAAACCAAGCAAATGTACAAATATCTAGAGCAACAAGTAAAGTTGTACCCTAGCACTAAAGGCATAGAGTACCTTAACATAATAGCCAAAACACTACTCTAAATTACTCTAACTAACAAAGCATAACATAAAAAAATACAAACAATACAATGTAAATCACAATAATATATTTTATCTCAAAAGTAATTAATGTGTACAATATATATTATATTTTTTAAAATATATATAAACACATTAACATTACCCACCCACAATAAATAAAATTTAAAACACTTACCAAACATATCCCAAAGACTGTAGATTCCATTTCCACCAAAACAATCCATTAAGAAAAAGTGTGCCCAAAAAAAATGAAAAAATCCAACTGTTCCAAAACTGAATAATCCATTTTCCGAAAGTCGTTCGAACAACCATAAAAATCCCGAAAAATGTTAAAAAACATAACAAACGCTCCAGGAAAACCAAAAAATGTAAAGAAGTGTTCAAAATCCATTAGTTAATAAAACTAACAAACACTTCTTTAAAAAAACAATGACTCCTTCCGACATCACAAACTCCTGCAACAAAAATACATAAAACATACATTCCCACCCACACAAAACAACACATAAACTCCTACTAACAGTAATACTAACATTAGATATCACTTAATAAATATTAAACATCAAAACACTAACTCTACAAATAAGCCTATACAATGCCAAAAAGTACATACATACACCATACGCAAATACAACATATCCAAACGCCTAATACAACTAACTTACTTCTATCCACACTAAATAGTACCAAAGTACTATCAATATATTTTAAAACACAATTAAAACATCTAAAACAAATTATACCTTCAGCAACGTGAAGTCTCTCCATACCGCGAGCTTGTCTTCATCCAAATGACACAAAACTAAATAAAAAGATTAACACACCAAACATATTATTTAATGTTTAAAAATATTCCTTTACAGAATAAAAAATGAATACTATGTTAAAAACAATTGTGTTTTTTTACTTGTATGAAAATACCTTAAAAAATGTACATATTTTGTAAAATTATAAAAATAAATATTATAAAATACATAATATTTATTATTATAATTCAGAAAATCTGGAAAAATTGTACAAAAATCTTTAAAAACATTTTTTCAAAATGTATATAAATAAAGCTGTGTTAAAAAACTTTCTTCATTTACATATATTGTTTAAAAATATATTATTATTAGTTTTTATATTAATATTAATAGAAAAATATTATGTATAACCAACATGTATGACAATATAAAAAGTGTATATATTTTGTGAAAATATTGTTTTTTTATAACTTCAAACAATACTTACATGTACATGAAAGATGTTTTTGTAATAAAATAAAGTATTACAATCAAAATTTAAAAATTAACAATTACCCATAACATTTATTTACAAATATATGACTAAATATATTTGTATCAAATAAAAATGTCATACTAATTCTTTTGTTTATTTTTTGTCATGTTAATAAAAAAATCACAAAACGCAACTATACACAAATTGTATGAAATTTATTTATATACTATACCCACTGCAGTCTACATTAATTTGGGGTAAGTGCTGGACACTAATTAAATATAATTTACTATTCCCACTCCAGTCTACATTAATTTGGGGTAAGTGCTGGACAGTAATTAAATATAATTTACTATTCCCACTCCAGTCTACATTAATTTGGAGTAAGTGCTGGACAATAATTAAATATAATTTACTATTCCCCCTCCAGTCTACATAAATTTGGGTAGGTGCTGGACACTAATTAAATAATTTACTATTCACACTCCAGTCTCCAGTTGGGGTAGGTGCTGGACACTAATTAAATATAATTTACTATTTTCACTCCAGTCTACATTAATTTGGGGTAATTGCTGGACACTAATTAAATATAATTTACTACTCCCACTCGAGTCTACATTAATGAGGCGAAACGCCGGAAGACATACTGCATGTATTTGCAACTTTAAAAAAAATCTGATTATATTGTTTTGCTTCGCTTTTAAATTGATCATCCTTGCAGGACTCTGCTTCCAGCTTACACCCTCCACCCTTTACTCAGCCGAGCTAGGCGCTGGGTGAAAGGAGACAAAGGCACCGAAATAACAATAGCGGCCATCTTAGGGAAGGCAAAAGGCACAGCGCTCTAGCGCTTTAAGGCACCAGTATAAAGGTAGATGGACATGCCTCCGAGCAGCGGACGCGAGCAGCGGGCGCGCCTTAGTCACGCCAATGTCAAGCCAAAGTCTAGCCCGTCTGTGCCCGTTCGCGCTGAGGACGAGCCAGAAGCCGGAAACGATGCTCAGGTAACTAGTATTATTCATTTGTCCAGAGACCGCTTAGTCTCAGCAAAGCAGCAAAAGCATTGTCAGCTGGCAATTATTGTAGACACTTGGGTGGGCCCTATTACCTGCTGTGAATGTAAGCAGATATTAGAACCCTTCTTAAGATCCAAAGGGAAAGGGGCACCCAAGACGATAATCGGTGGACTCATAAATGCACCCTCTATGTGCAGGAATGCACTGCATATACATGACTTGATAGTGGAAGGGCAGCTCGATTGTCTGTTTATTACCGAGACGTGGTTAAAAGAGTGGTCTAATCCGGATATTGTACATGCTCTACCCTCTGGGTTTCTAATTCAGAGACTGGACAGACCAGTGCAGCGGGGGGAGGCTTGGTGATCATATACCGAGATTCCATGACCTGTACGGTTTCAGAACTAGTTGATATCAAAGGAGCGGAAAGCCTTGGTTTCTGTCTCCAAGTCCACTACTCCTTCACCTTTGCGGGAGCCCTAGTATACCGCCCACCGGGTCAGCCTACTCAGTTTGTGGAAAGCGTGGGGGAAGTGCTGAGTAACTTAACACTTAAGTTTTCTAATTTTACTCTTTTGGGGGACTTGAACCTCCATTTGGATAATATTAGTGATCCGAGTGTAGCGTGTTTTAAAGATATATTATAAGTCCTTGGATTAACCATCCGTTGCCTAGATGCTACCCATAAAGTGGGCCATGTATTGGACTGTATTAGCTCCAACTTAGATACCATGAAGGTCGAATCTCCTCTGATGCAAATTTGGTCAGACCATAAATTCATAGCATTCAGCTTCATGGTAGATAGCTGTGTCACGATAAAGATGGCCGCTCAAAATAATGAGACGAGCACGCCATGCTGGGGTAAAATTATAGATCACCCGGACTTCTACAGTTGGGTAAAGGAGAGCAAGCCTATCTTGACTGGAAACACTACCATAGATAATCAGCAGTTTGAGGAATGGATTAGTGAAATAGGAAATAGAATGAATCCCTCAGATGCAGAACCTAGACCCTGTCCAAAGAAGAAATCGGCGCCCTGGTACTCAGAAATATTAAAAGAAACGCATAGGGAAGTGAGAACATTGGAGCGCAGGTGGCGCCGTAACTATTATGATAAAGAACATAACATGTACAAAACAGCAAAGAGGAATTATCATACCTTGATTAAGCGGGCGAAGGCCGATTTTTACACGGCGGCTATCGAACTGTCCAATAACAAGCAGAAGGAAATCTTTAAAATTGTGAATATTTTAGAAATCCCAATTTCCTCGCACGGGAGATTCCTTCATCCCAGACTCTCTGTGACTCCATAGCCAACTACTTTGAACAAAAAATACACACCCTCACAAAGGACTTCCTTCCAGCCGAATCAGCGGACCCAGAGAAAGTGGCTGTGAAGGATACTGAGATGGCGTGTTTAAAGGTTTTCTCCCTGATTACTTTGGAGGATACTCACCAGGCCATATCCCTAAATAAATCAGGATCCCCTTTTGATCCGTGTCCATCGGTTCTGTTACAAGCCATGATAGAGGAGGTCAACCCCATAATAAATGCCATCATTAACTCATCACTCCTGACGGGTGAGATTCCGGCCCAATGGAAAGTCGCAGTGGTAAGACCTCTCCAGAAAAAGATATCACAGGATCCCACAACTCTATCTAATTTGCGCCCTATTTCACTTCTCCCAGCCCTCTGCAAACTAGCAGAAAGATTTGTAAACAGGCAGCTTTCGACATTTTTAGAAGGAAATAACATATTCCATACTAATCAAGCGGGCTTTAGAGCCCAGCACTCTACGGAGACTGCCCTCCTGTTTACAACGGCAACCATACGAGCGGCCTTGGATCAGGGCAAGAAGGCTGTCCTGATCCTTTTAGATTTATCTGTGGCGTTTGATATGGTGTCCCATGCCATTCTTTTGAACCGCTTGGCATCGGCAGGCATAGTAGGAACCGTATTAGAGTGGCTAAATTTTTTTTACCGCACAGGCGCCAAATAACCACGTTGGGGAAGTTTTGCTCAGAGGAAAAGGCACTGAAGACGGGGGTAGCACAGGGCTCATGTTAGAGCCCTACGTTGTTCAATCTTTATATTGTCCTCCTGATCAAGTTAATTGCCTCCTTTGACATCAGCACAATTGTGTATGCTGATGATACACAGCTGGTCTTAATTTTGGACAAAGACATGGCGAATGCTGAACTAAACCTTAAAAACTGTTTAGCAGCAACATTTACTTGGATGAAAAGCAATAATCGGAAATTTTGCCATTTGGTTTGAATAACTCCTTTGCCCCTCAGAAATGGTGGCCAGAGGATACGGAAGCACCTCCAAGCACAATTAGTGCAGCGAGAAATTTAGGGATCAAATTTGATGCTAACCTCTCTTTCAAACAGCAAGTGGGGGCGGTAGCAGGCTCCTGCTTTAACATCATAAAGGGGCTGAGGAAATTCTTCGATCTGCTCCCCTTGTCAGCTAGGCGAACGGTGGCTGTGGCACTAATTACATCCAGACTGGATTACTGCAACAGCCTGTATGCAGGAGCCCATTAATCGGCCCTTCACAGACTTCAGATGGTCCAACACGCGGCCTCACGACTGGTGCTTAGGTGGCCCAGAAGGTCCTCAGCCTCAGCAGCACTGGACGCCCTGCATTGGCTCCCTATTCATAAACGTATTTTGTTTAAAGTCCTAACCATCACCTATAGGGCCTTTCACAAGCAGGGCCCGATGTATCTACGTAAAAATTTTGCAAGATACTATCCTTCCAGAATGCTCAGGTCTGCCACAGCCAATTCACTGATTGTTCCTAAATTTAGACTCTCAACGAAGGGAGGGAAATCCCTGGCAGTGATTGGCGCGAGGGCATGGAACAAACTACCTGACCAGTTGCGTCAGATGACAACCGAGCAGGGTTTTAGGAAAGCCCTCAAAAATTGGATCTATGGCCTCTTAGAGCAAGCTTGTAAAGCATTAGGCTGAATTCCATTTCTCCTCAGGTCTGATAGTTCAGCTGCAGGATATCTACGCAGCGGACTCGGAGTCTTAGCGCCAAGATGCTCCTTGGAGTGAAAGTGCACTATATAAATGTCTTATCACATCACACATCACATCACATCACATCACACATCACACGCTGGACACTAATTAAATATATTTTACTATTCCCACTCCACTCTACACTAATTTGGGGTAGGTGCTGGACATTAATAATGTACTATTCCCACTCCAGTCTACATTAATTTTGGGTAGGTGCTGGACACTAATTAAATATAATTTACTATTCCCATTCTAGTCAACATAAATTTGGGGTAGATGCTGGACACTAATTAAAATACATTTACTATTCCCACTCCAGTCTACATTAATTTGGGGTAAGTGCTGGAAACTAATTAAATATAATTTACTATTCCCACTCCAGTCTACATTAATTTGGGCTAGGTGCTGGACACTAATTAAATATAATTTACTATTCCCACTCTGGTATACACTAATTTGGGGTAAGTGCTGGACACTAATTAAATATAATTTACTATTCCCACTCCAGTCTACATTAATTTGGGGTAGGTGCTGGACACTAATTAAATATAATTTACTATTCCCACACCAGTCTACATTAATTTGGGGTAGGTGCTGGACATTAATTAAATATATTTTACTATTCCCACTCCAGTCTACATTTATTTGGGGTAGGTGCTGGACACTAATTAAATATAATTTTCTATTCCTACACCAGTCTACATTAATTTGGGGTAGGTGCTGGACACTAATTAAATATAATTTACTATTCCCACTCCAGTCTACATTAATTTAAGGTAGGTGCTGGACACTAATTAAACATAATTTACTATTCCCACACCAGTCTACATTAATTTGGAGTAGGTGCTGGACACTAATTGAATATTATTTACAATTCCCACTCCAATCTACATTAATTTGGAGGAGGTGCTAGACACTAATTGAATATAATTTACTATTCCCACTCCAGTCTACATTAATTTGGGGTATGTGCTGGACACTAATTAAATATAATTTACTATTCCCACTCCAGTCTACATTAATTTGGGGTAGGTGCTGGACACTAATTAAAAATAATTTACTATTCCCACTCCAATCTACATTAATTTGGGGTAAGTTCTGGACACTAATTAAATATAATTTACTATTCCCACTCCAGTCTACATTAGTTTGGGGTAGGTGCTGGACACTAATTAAATATAATTCACTATTCCCACACCAGTCTACATTAATTTGGGGTTCGTGCTGGACACTAACTAAATATAATTTACTATTCCCACTCCAGTCTACAATAATTTGAGGTATGTGCTGGACACTAATTAAATATAATTACCTTTTTTTAAAATTTTTAAAAAATGTAAAATAAATGTTTTCATCATTCACCACCCTTACACTATAAACACAACAACTTTAACCTAAATTTTATCAAATATTTATCACAATTTAATGTTTTTTTTTATTTAAAAATATATATTATTTTTTAAATTAAACTATTTTGGAAAAAATACAACCCTTATCCACTCTAAACACTCCAACTCAATAATATTAATTTTCAAATTTTTACAAATTTAAAAAAAAAAAAATTGTAAAAAAATAGATTTTTTTTTAAATTAAACATACATTTGTAAAACACTCCCCACCATTCCACTATAAAAACAACTCAATCCTATTTTTTTTAAATTCCTTTTTTTAATAGTTTTTTTTCTTAAAAATTTAACAATTTCTAAATAAAAACAACCATTATCCACTATAAACACTACAACTCTATAATAATAATTTATTTTTATTTTTTATTTTATAACAAATTATATAATTTTTTTAAAATTTAATATACATTTTTAAAACACTCCCCACCCTTATCCCCTATAAACCCAACATCTCACTCATAAAACTATATATGTTTTTTGAACAAACATGAACAAATACAATTTTATCAAAATAATTTTAATTTTTTTGGGATTTTTTATTGTTTCTTAAAAATTTAACATTTTCTAAATAAAAACAACCCTTATCCACTATAAACACTACAAATCTATAATTTATATATTTAATAAAATATTTTTTTGTTTTAATTTTTAAAAAAAACATTTTGTAATTTAATTTACATTTTTAAACCACTCCCCACCCTTATCCCCTATAAACCCAACATCCCGCTCCTAAAACTATATATGATTTTTGAACAAACATAAACAAATTAAATGTTATAAACACATTAAAATTACAAATTTTAAATACAAACAAAATATATTAACATAATTAAACACATTACTAAAAACTACACTTTATCGATATTTTAACACCACAATATTTTATCATTCTATTTTCATATTTTTACTTTCGATATTAATACACACATACTATAAACGATATTTTGGTACTCGATATTAAATATTTCGATATATATTACCATCGATATTAAAACATCGATAATCTGTCACATCGATATTTAAATTTCGATATTATGTCTACTTACCAGAGGGTCCTTTGGCAGTCTGACTGCCCAACTCTTAATATGGCGGCTGGACCACTGTTGTGGCAGTAGCTGCGCCACCAACGCGGGTTTGGCGGTCCATCGGGCCGCTCAACTTGGTATATCTTTCTGTAGGTTATCTTCAGTACAAAATATTAAGATATGTTTATCATGTTCAAATTATCATGTGTCCATATTAGGGACCTCAGTACGATGGTGCTCGGACAAGCATTTGACTGCCATCACCACAGGATTGGAACCAGCTGACCAGTAGTTGGCAGACCACCCACCATATTATGACTCAACCGCTTTGTAGGTAGTCAGAAAAACCCTTTTTAGGTCTCGCACCTGCAAACCGGATCGCGAAAGTATAAATAAAGAAAGAATATCACTGTATTGCGCCTCTCGTTCCAGGGATCCTCTGACCGTGACCTCCTGACATTCTTAAACCCAGGGGCCATATTTTACATAGGTTATACCGTTAGAAAAGGGTAGCCACTCATCGACTCCCTAACATAAGATTCCAGCACTGGAACACCTACCTGTAAAGAATTGTTCACTGCTGCTCCCTATGCAATACTCGTCTATGCTGCTTCCTATGCCGGTGTACCCAGAGGTATACCACTGACATGCACGACAGACCTCGCAAGGGGTATAGAAAGCGTCCTATAAATACAAATACCAAAACTAAATGAAGCATGCACCCTGCACTGGTTGGAAGTGTTAAATCTCCTAGTGTTTCAGACTGAGTGAGGGGTAGTACTGCAGCATGTCGTGGCATGTCGATGTGTGAGAACATTATTTCACTGCTGAGCATTATTTATCTAAGATGGAAATCCGTTTGTGATGCATGGGCAGGATGCTGTATGCAAGAGAAACATCCTAATAAGAGTCATTTCAGAGAATGTATGTACCACTGCTGCACATGCTTTACCTGTTAGAGGAAAAATAAAATGAGCAGTGCTACTTTCTCTGATGCACCTGTTCTTCAAACACACAGAAGATTAGGCTGTTGTGGTCTGTACTACATTTTTTGGGTGAGGCCTTAAAACTATACTGTTGCTTCCCAAGCTATTCATATTGAGTATACCTCCATAGAATACTTACTCACAAACCAATTAAACGGCATATGTGGCATGGGGATAAACCAATGTGCATAACGTTCGGTATCCTCAGAAGCTGGCTCAGAACTAACCAATGCAACCTATAACGTCTGATGAGTGTGGACCACACTAATGAGTCAAACTGTAAAGCTTCACATTACAAAAGAATCGCCCATAATGACAAAAAGAACTTGGGAGAGCTAAATAAACATTGGGAGGGATGAGCACCAGTGCAAGTCCCAGTCTTAAAGTCATACCTTTCTTAAACTGCTCCAGCATGTCATCCAGCTTAGTGTCGTGGAAGACGAAGTGCACAGGAGGATTATAGAACCTGCTGATGGTCTTCAGTGTGGTACAATCGTCAGGGTCAACAAAGGCCAGATCCTTGACATAGAGAATATCTACAATGTTTGAACGATCTTCTTCATACACTAGGATGCGGGTGTAGCCACTCTCCATGATCTCCGACATGGTGTTAAAGTCAAGGACAGCATCGCTGGCAATCATGTAACAATCACTGATGTGTGTCATGACCCCCTCCACAGTCTTAGTGCGGAGCTCCAGTGCTCCCTGGATCATGTTCAGCTCCTCCTTCACCAGGTCGTTGTAGGGCTCTGTTACTTTCAGCATCTCCACCAGCTTCTCCCTGTTGTACACTGTGCCAATGTCCTGGCCCAGGATGCAGTCCAGCAGCTTGCTGATGGGGAATGAGAGGAGGAATGTGACCAACATAAAGAACTTGGTCAGTACGATGGTGTTGGCACCAACTGCCAGTCCATGGCGGTAACATAGCACCTGTGGAGCTATCTCACCGAAGATGACAATGCCAATAGTGGAGGCTACAACAGCATCCAGCCCTGAGCCAATTAGGTCATCCATCAGGATCGCAGCGCTCCGCTCTGCAGCGCAGCGCTCCGCTCTGCAGTGCAGCGCTCCACTATGCAGCGCAGCGCTATGCAGAGCAGCGCTCCGCTCCACAGCGTGCACTCCGCTCTACAGCGCAGCGCTCTGCTCTACAGCGCAGCGCTCCGCTCTACAGCAGCAGCGCTCCGCTCTACAGCACAGCGCTCCATTCTACAGCGCAGCGCTCCGCTCTACAGCGCAGTGCTCTGCTGTGCAGCGCAGCGCTCTGCTCTACAGCGCAGCACTCCACTCTACAGCGCAGCTTTCCGCTCTACAGCGCAGCATTCCACTTCACAGCGCAGCACTCCACAGCCCAGCACTCCGCTCCACAGCCCAGCACTCCGCTCTACAGCGCAGCATTCCGCTCTACAGCGCAGCACTCTGCTCTACAGCGCAGCACTCCGCTCTACAGCGCAGCGCAGCGCTCCACTCGACAGCGCAGCGCTCCACTGTACAGTGCAGCGCTCCACTCTACAGAGCAGCGCTCCACTCTAAAGTGCAGCGCTCCACTCTACAGCGCAGCGCTCCACTCTACAGCGCAATGCTCCACTTTACAGCGCAGCGCTCCACTCTACAGAGCAGTGCTCCACTCTACAGCGCAGCGCTCCACTCTACAGCACAGCGCTCCACTCTACAGCGCAATGCTCCACTCAACAGCACAGCGCTCCACTCGACAGCGCAGCGCTCCACTATACATTGCTGCACTCTACAGCGCAGCGCTCCACTCTACAGCGCAGCGCTCCACTCTACAGCGCAGCGCTCTATTCTACAGTGCAGCGCTCCACTCTACAGTGCAGCGCTCCACTCTACAGCGCAGCGCTCCACTCCACAGCGCACCGCTCCACTCTACAGCGCAGCGCTCCACTCTACAGCGCAGCGATCCACTCTACAGCGCAGCGCTCCACTTTACAGCGCAGCGCTCCACTCTACAGAGCAGCGCTCCACTCTACAGCGCAGCGCTCCACTCCACAGCGCACCGCTCCACTCTACAGCGCAGCGCTCCACTCTACAGGCAGCGATCCACTCTACAGCGCAGCGCTCCACTTTACAGCGCAGCGCTCCACTCTACAGAGCAGCGCTCCACTCTACAGCGCAGCGCTCCACACCAATACCACAACCACCAATACCACCAACACCAATACCACCACCCCAATACCATCACCAATACCACCACCACCACCAATACTACTACCAACACCAATACCACCACCACCAACAACAATACCTCCACTAATACCACCACCCCAATAATAAATAAATAATACATCTGTATTTGTAAAGCGCAAACTACTCACCCTTACAGGTCTCAAAGTGCTGGGGGCCATTATAGAAAGCCCAGAGTCACATGGTGCTGAGCTGAGCCGCCGCCGGAGCCGGAGATCGAACTGTGAACCCTGTGCTCCGAAGTCAGCTGCCCTGGCCGCTGCACTACACTTCTTCACTCACCAATAGCACCACCGCCACCAATAACACCACCACCAATACCACCACTACCAATACCAATACCACTACCAAGACCAACACCAATAACACTACCACCAATACCACCGCCAATAATACCCCACCACCAATACCACGAACACCAGTGCCACCACCAATACCACCACCAATATCACCACCAATACCACCAACACTAGTGCAACCGCAAATACCAGTAACACCACCAGTACCACCACCATCAATACCACCACCTCCACCAATTCCACCACCAATATCACCAATGCCATCACCACCAATACCATCACCACCAAAACCAGCACCACCAATAACTCCACCACCAATAGCATCACCACCAATACCACCAATACCAATACCACCACCACCACCAATATCACCAATACCCCCATCACCAATACCAATACCACCACCTCAGCGCCTCTTGCTCACTAGTAATAGCAGGGGCACTGTAGTTGGCCAGAGCTGCAGCCGAGACCATCTCTCCCTCACTCCATGCCTGCCATAAAGCACAGCCCGCCCTTCACCAGGGGGTGAAGTCAGGGCCTTGCTACAGCTGGAGTGTTTTTATTAGGTCAAAGATAGCAATGACATTACGCAATGCCACACTGCACATGCAAATCACGGAGAAGGCTGGAACTAGCACCCTCCCATTCTTCCTCCTGAGCCGTGACAGTGTAATCACAGAGCGAAAGGCGTTGGAGCACTTTGTTAGTGTTTATAGCTCAAATCATATGTAACTCTCACTTCACACTTTATGTCTGTGTAATTTACAACACTTACACATCTTCTTCACTACACTACTTATCACCACTTTGAAGACATCACAGGACGGTCTCTTCCTCTGATATTCACAATATAACAAGCAGTTGAGAAGGCCCTTTATTGCAATGCAATAGGTCTCGCATTTGTGAGAGTGTAAGCTATTAGTATTGTAAATGATAATGCCTTTTATTTATGGTTTAAAGCCCAAAACATTAATAAAAGGCATTGTCATTTACAATGCCAATCGCTCAAACTCATGTGAATGCGAGACCTATTGCATTGCAAATGCTTGTTTTTTATTGCAGCTTGGGCTGTAGCCCAGGAAAAGGGACGCAGTACAAGCCACAATAGAAAAGGGAAATTTTTAAACATCCCTGCACACTGTGCCAGGCATCATGTGGTGCCTGGCACATGGTGCATGAATGTTTGGGGGGGCACCACATTAATTGGAGAGAAAAAGATTTGACACCGGTCTCACCCCCACCCACTGCGCTCTGGCTGTTGATATCCAAATCCGGAGGTCAGACTGTTTCTCAGAGTATCAGGCGGACTGCCATTGGCGGCCTGTCATTGGTGGTACGCCTGATATCCTAATGAAGCCCTATGTGTGGTGGTTAAGTGTTAGGGAATTTCAATATGTTGGTGTCTTCTGGGGACTGGAGGGGTATTTCTGGTGGCTTTTGTAGTTCATGCTATTAAGTGTTTGAATGTGGGAATAGATGGTAGCTTTCCTATGATGCGTTCAGGGCCTTTACAGAGAATAATGATTAGTATTTTAGTTGTTGGCTCTTAGTAGCTGGTGCTTGCCTCTCTTACATCTTGTAGTACATGCCTTACTTTAATTACAGACTGTTAAGGGGTGATTTTGCTGTGCAAGCATTAGATACATTTTAAGTACATTTCTAACTGAAAGTTTCTGTGCATGTATGTTCTTGGCTGATAGTGTAGCCCATTTTAGAGAGTAATTGTTTCCTTTTCTAACTTGTTAAGTACCTTGCCCTTTATCTCATTAATCCTGAATATAGTGTCATAATACAAAGAATTAAGGGGCACATGCATCAAGATAAGGAATTGTGGTTCTTTAATAGCGACTTTTAAGGAATCACTATTTAGGAGTAGCAATTCCTTATGCATGTAGGAATCGCAAAATTAATAGTGATTCTTATGCATTCCCTAATAGCGAATGGCAAATGGCAATTCACTATTAGGGAATGCATTCCCTTCATTCCTATGGGCCTAGAGGAAAAACTTTCGCAATTTGCGATTACCAAATAGGTAATCGCAAACTGCGAAAGCAATATAAAGGTTGCTAGGGGGCCTAATGCCCCCCTGATGCACCCCCAAAAAAGGTAGCTGTGCACATGTGGTGCACACACATGCTGCAAGGTCATGTGTATGCGCCACATGGCACTTTTAAAAATGCACATTTGTGCATTTTTCCACAGATTTGCAAATTGCCATCAACGTGAAGTCGGTGGTAATTTGCGAATCCTTAATGAAAAGTTGCATTTTTAAAATGCTTCATGCAAATTGCAATTCCCTAAATGCATTTGCAAAATAGGTAATCGCAAATATTGTGATTACCTATTTTGCAAATGCATTTAGATTTGATGCTTCGGAAATGGCTTTTTACTGATCGTAAACGAGATTCTGCGAATCGGCCCGTTTGCGACCAGTAAAAATCTTGATGCATGTGCCCCTAAAAGTTTATGATTTATAATACATATAATACATTTAATATTGACATACAAAATTGTGGTATTCATTTCCTATTTTATACTTACATATGTGTTCTTAATGGAAATTGCTGTTTTTATTTTCAAGCTTTTCCCTTGGAGGTGTTCTAATGTGGGTCAGGTGGTTCTTTTCCTGTCAGCGAAAAAATGTATTTGAGATTATTTTAAATGTTTGTTTTTTGGTAGGTAGTGGTGGCTGCTGGAGTTTCATTCTGGGTGAGTTGCTCTTTGGTAATATATTAAAATACCAGACCTTTTGTTGGCCTTTTTCCAGGTATGTAATTAATGTTGTTTTCTAGTAGGTTAGTAGAATCTTGATTTTGTTGCAATTTCTTTGTAGTATCTAAAGTTAGACAGAAAAGCAGTAGAGTATTTTGTTATTTATTATTTTCCCAATTTTTATATTATTGATTTATTAGTTAGTATAAATAAATAATTTGCGGCAGGTCGTTTTCAGGTTGTGTTTGGAAAATCTGGCAGCATATCAGCTTCTAGCAGTTTTTGTTCTTTTTGAAGAAGTAGGTAGTCATATTTTGTATGCCTTTTATATTGTTAGTTTAATTGATTGTGCAATTGTATAGGTTAATTTGGTTTGCAGATTTTTTTTTGGTTAGTGTTCTTTTAGTTTGAATTTAGTTTCAGTTATTGCTTTTTAGGGTGAACACTAATTTGAGCCTGATTCCGATCTCGCTCTGAAGGGATCAGAACGTGATCCAGCTGGAAAAAGTCCGAATTGTACGCGTGATTTCCGAATGACACATACAGCTGTACGAGCCAGCAAGTACGATGCAATAATCGCGTAATCGCCGACCGAATCATATCTGGGCCCAAACATCTCCGTACATCTCGTCCATAGCCGAACCTTGCCATCCAATGGAGCCGATTTCCGACCGAGCAAGTACGATGCACGATTCAGACCGCTGGATCAAGTAGAAGCCTCAGACAAGCAAAACCTCCGGAAAGCAGACTTGGGGGGGGGGCTGTAGAGGGCCCCCCTTCCCCCATAGCGTTACGAGTCGGTCTCAGGGGGAGACCCAAGGGTCCCCCCTACACATGCATGTACGGTGCGGGTGTCACCGAATTGTCCCCACAACAGGGGGCGCCATTTTCCGCAATGTAACTTTTTCCACAATGGCAGCCGATGTTCGCGACGTACAACAGGCTTCCATTGACTTCAATGGGGGTCCGAGCGACCCAAGTCCGTCAACGCATACTCGCATCGTACTTGGACGCTCGGAGCCCTGGAGCACGAGCCGGTGGGAAAGCCCTCCAGATCCGAGCCATACAGAGGGTTTTCCGACCAGGATCAAAATCGGGCCCTTGTTTATTTTATAATGTGGCGGAAAATATATTTCTATATTTTTGTTTTGATTTGGGTGTATTATTGATGCTTGTATTTTTTATGATTTTTGTTTCGTGTTTAATGTTATTAATTGTTTGTATTGAAGTGTATACCTTTTTGGGTTATGGATGTTTATTTTAGTAATGTACACAGGTTATAATGATGTTAGATTATTTGTATATTTTAAGGTTTATTTTTAATATTATTTACCATAAAATGGTGTTATTTTTATGTTTTATAAGTAAGATTATTTATTTTTGGCGATGTTAATGTAGTTGATATTGTGTGTTCTGATAGTTTGACTATTTTATTATTTATTTAAAAGTTATTTTAAATTTTTTTTTCGTTTTTCAGATATTTTTGTTAGCAAGAAACGTGAAAATAAATATTTTTAGCAATAATATTTTGGTTATCGATATTTGTGTTATTATTAGTTACGTTTATGAAATTGATATTTTGGCCATTATATTTATTTTCCAATATGTTTGTGAATTCATATTATTGCCATAAATGTTATGTCACTGATTCTCAAAATTCTTCTAAAAGCCAGAGCTTGGGGTCCAAAATAGAGAGAACAGTGGCAGAGAGACAGGAAATCGCTGCCAAGTGCCTTTGGATATGTTTTATTTCCCATTATGTAGGATTTGTGCAGATGGGGTATTGTGCAATTTCTTCATTAAACCTGGGGCAAAACAGAATGCGTGTGTTAAATCATACAATTTCAAATCAGGCACAGAATCTTTCTGGTCAGTATCTAAAATGCTAGACATGACCATTGCAGTTCTTTTTGAGAGAATGCTGGTAAACATGTTATGATCACAATTAAGCAGGAATATCGGTCTATATGAATCTTTATAAGTTTTTAATATTAGTGTGATTGTGGCATCATTCCAGGAAGATGGGATTGCTATCAGATAGATTGGGCTACATAGATCCCTCTACACAGGAATTATGATTGCTGGCAAGGCTTCATAAAATGTACTTGGTAATGCATCAGGGCCTGCATCTTTGCCATTACTTGAGTGGTTGTGCAAATATCTCAGTGGTTCCTCTAAAGGAGTTTGCTTCTCCATCCCCCAACTGATTTTTGTTTAGCCACTCGGTTAACTCTAGGCAGTCTACAAAAGCAATTGCTGTATACAGTAATTCAAACGTATTATGCCTCATGTGAATTGGATCATCTGAAGTGCTGACACTTTCTTTTACAGTTAAATCACTAATATGATTTCTCTCTCTCTGTCACTTCTAGTATTCAAGGTCAAAGGTCTGCCACTTCTCTCACCATATTTAAAGTGCACCAGTTTGCTTGCCTGCCACATTTCTCTGTGCCTGACTTCAATTAACAGTTGCTTAACTCCCTGTATTTCTTCTTTCAATGCAGATTGCAACAAGCCCCTTTCGAGTTATTCAATTCCTGTCACAATCTTATTGTCCTGTTCTTGTGCTCTTTTGATTTTGCTTGCCATGTGTATATACACTTTATATGCATCCCAAAAATACCAAGATTGGTCTTAAAATATTGCCTACTCATCCTCCAGATCTCGGATTGCTTCCAGATCAAGTCATAAAGTTCTATTTCCTGTCCACATAGTGTTGGTCCTAATTTCAGGAAGTTCCAATTTTAGCAAGACAGCTAAATGATCTGAGCAGTATGCCAGTGTATCTAATTGTAATTTTATGTACATAGTGCTTACTGCTCCTGATGAGACATCAAATTGCTTTTTGGTGAGTAGCACACTACTGCAGAACCCAAAAGGATTAGTGGTGGATTAGTATAGGAAATTCTGAGTTAATTTGAGTGGTGGACTTGTGAGTCTCTTAGGTCGATTGAATAGAATAATGGAGGCATGGAAGAGGGATTTGATTTGATTTGATTACCAGATTTATAGAGCGCACGAATGCCCGAGGGCGTCTTGGCGCTAAAAATGACTGAAGACTGCTCGCAGAGGGAGAACAGAGGTATATCGAGACAACGTTAGTTAGGTAAACAGAATTATTTCGAAAAGAGCCAAGTCTTTAAAGACTTTCGGAAAGATAGCAGTGATGAGCTATTTTTTATTGCTACTGGTATCTGGTTCCAGATCTTTGCTGTATGCAAAACAAAGCTTCTCCCCCCATCTAAGCTGATTAAATCTGGGGATCTTAAGTAGCATGGCACTACTAGACCTGAGTGTTCTCGGTGGGTCATATTGTCTTAAGTTTTGCTTCAGAAACTGGGGTCCTGAACCCTGCAAAGCCTTGTAAGCCAGACATGCTGACTTAAATTGAATTCTCTTTTCCGTTGTTCACCAATGGAGACTGTTCAATCTGTGGGCCACCTGCTCAAATCTAGGCACAACCAGGACAAGCCTGGCTGCTGCATTCTGGAGGCGTTGAAGCTTTACTAGTAACTGCTTTTGAAGCCCCGCATACAGAGCGTTTCCGTAGTCCAATTTAGAAAGAGCAACCATTGTTACTAGAGTTTTCCTGGGGCCTACGGGGACAAATGGCAACAGCTTTCTTATCAATTTGAGAGTGTACCATGCAGACGAAGAAAGCTTGTTGATCTGGGAAGAGGGAAGAGCCTAGAAAGTGTTATTTGAGAGATCATAGTAACCTTGATTATATCTTCCGCTATTATGTAGTGAACAAGAAAGAAATCCAGTCTGAAATGATTCCCATACATTTTACCAAAAAGGTGTATCCTCTTTTTATGCCATTTTATTTTCACCAGATGTCACACAGACCACAATCCTGCATCAGATTTCCTAGCTCCTTCTCTACTTTAAAGGTATGTATCATCCAACCTATATTAGACCTGTCTAATTCCCATCTAGTATTAAAATCTTCATCAATCAGGACAAGAGCGGGGACATCTAATAAATGTAGCACTAAGGTACTAAGGGTAAAAGTGTTGTTATTTTTGGGACGCACTATTCAGCAAATGGAAAAGTTGCTTCACAGCTTTTAAATTTGTCAGGTTTCTATATGCCTGTGACATTTGTTTTGAATTCTCTAAGAGGTCCATATCATCATTCATCTTTATTAATAATGCCACACCTTTGTGCACATGGATAGCTAAAGCTTGAGTGGTTTACGTCAATCAGGTACACAAAATTTAGTCTTAAGGTTTTGTGTAACTTTACTACATTTGGTTATTCACAAAATCAGAATGTAGAGTTACTCAAAAGTGTAAGAGTAGATGTCACTGCTTAACTTCTCAAAAGTGTAAGTTACCTTTGTGAATAGCCCCTGCAGTTTGTGAATAGCCCCCAGGCTCTTCAATTTGTTAGAGACATGTAGGTTACTCTTTTGAAGTAACGTTACACTCAGACGTTTTGAGAACATTCAAAAAGTAGTAAATGTACTTAAAAGTGTAAACTACTCAAAAGTGTAAATTACCTTTGTGAATCAGGCTCTTAGAGTCTAACACCACCTTGCAAGGGTGGTTTGCTCATTGTGGCCCATGCTCATCTGGAGGTCATTTCACATCAGTTGTTTACAGTTGCTGGCAGGCTCCTTTCCAATCTTTCATGAAAGCCCATTTTTCTACTCACCGGCTGTGTGTTGCTGAAGGGTCCTGTACTTGCTGCTGACCTCTGGGACAACTGCTTTTCCTTCACATCTCGGGGACTCTGCTGCTGACCGGTGCGAGGTGCCTGGGGACCGCCATTGCCTGCCCGCCTACAAACTACACTACCCAGCATTCTGTGCGGCGCACACGTTGCGCACCGCATCATCAAGCACCAGGAGGAACTCAAAAGGGGGCCAGGGCCCCCGTGGGGCGGGAGCCCATTTTTCTACTCACCGGCTGTGTGTTGCTGAAGGGTCCTGTACTTGCTGCTGACCTCTGGGACAACTGCTTTTCCCGCACATCTCGGGGACTCTGCTGCTGACTGGCGCGAGGTGCCTTGGGCCTGCCATTGCTCGCCTGCCTACAAACTACACTACACAGCATTCTGTGCGCCACGCACGTCACGCACCGCATGGTTGAGCACCAGGAGGCGCTCAAAAGGGGGCAAGGGCTCCCGCAGCGCAGGATGCACGCGGGCCTACTTGGGCCAAGGGCGGGCCCGTCTGCTCCCTTCAGAGACTGGCAGAGGCTGGGCTGGGCCACCTTATGTTCATCTGCCCCTCAGACTGTCTTTTACAAGGTACTGGGCTGTTATATTTGACTCTCAGCAATGCCTCCCGAGGGTGCTGGTTTTAGCAAACGCAAGGTTGGGGTGGGTGGGGGTTGGTGGGAACGCTTGATGCCCTCCTTTCAAGAGCTGAAACCGTACTGATCCATGAGATTCAGTTAACTGAGTGCAGGCTTTCCTAAGAACCTCTGCCGCCTTCGCTCAGCGACTGTACGGGTTCTATGCCCTCTCTAGTACACGCTGATATCCCCCCGCCCCTTTGCCCTCCCTTTTAAGTCAGCCTAGTCAGGGCCCTTTCACTTTATCACCAGGGGGCAGATTTATGTCGGACTTGCGCCACGTTTACGCCGCCTTTGCGTCACGCAACGGCGCAGAAACGTGGCGCATCCCTGCGACCTATTTACAACGTGACGCATCTAGGCAGATGCGTCACGTTGTAAAGCCCTGCGCCACATGAAACCTGCATCAGGTTTCATGTGGGCGTTCTGTCGCAGGGTGGGCGTTCCCTCGTAGGAAAGCCCCGTAAAACTGACGCAGTGAAATCTACAAGATTTCACTGAGTCAGTTTTATGACGCTGCTGGGTCAAATCCTTACGCCTGCTTGAAGCAGGCGTAAGGAGTGACGCACCACGTTATGTGTGGGTGGCTTCTGTACATTGCAGGAGTTGCGTCGCACTTGCGACGCTACTCCAGCAATGTGCCGCCCGTACACCACAAGATGCGTCACGCATCTGCCCTTCCATACACCATGGTGCATTGTAAATCTGTGGTGCCGCAAGGAGGGAATTGCGTGACGCATCAGTTCTGGCGCATCCCGGCTGATTTGCAGTGATGCGCCAGAACTCATAAATCTGCCCCCAGGTATTTCAACTAGCCCAGGTAATAGTTTATGTACTTCGATGGTTTCAACTAGGGAAAGGACTGCCAAATATGCTGATAAAGGGGAACCGCCATCAAAGAAAAGAAAAGGTCGGAGACCCACTAAGGCTACCCCACAACCCCCCCGTGGGGATAAACGGAAGGTATTCGCAAGAGTTAATGAAGGTAGCAGACAAACCACCATGGTATCAGCTGACGCTGCCAGCTTACCCATATTCACTGAGGAATCCCTGTGCAACCTTGACCCAGGGTAGCATCAGTACTCAGGGGCTGCAGCAAGATATGAGAGAAACACGCATACACACAAGTTCCCGCAATCGATTGCACTCAGAAGGGGCACAGTGTGCCCCTAACTACTTACATTTACCACCGGAAGCAGCCCCCTACATTGTAGTCTTAGGTAATGTTCCCGGGCTTGCCCCACAGGCACATGAGGATTGGTCCACCCTGAGAAATAAGGCTTTCCATCTACTGAGTACAAGAATGGGGATCAAGGATCAATTATTTAATGAATTTAAAATGGCCCATAGAATACCCTGGGTAGGGAAGTCTGCAAAGTCACTCAGGGGTGACTGTGTGGTATAAAGCTTTGGACACCTGGCTTAGTTCGTCAAATTTTGGAGAGAGCTCGGGATTTTTTTGTTGGGGACAATATCTCTCTTCTCCCCTTGGGCTATTTTTATCGACCCTGTAATGTTCCATGTATGGTTGGAAGGAGTGGGTTTTCACATTCATCTGGCCACCCTGTTAATCCCGTTTCCCTTAACAACCGTTTTGATGTCCTCACCTCCTTAGAAGACATTGACTGACTGACTAAGTCCAACTGTTTGGTCCCAATTGGGTCCACCTTGTCCAGGGAGTCTGAGGCCGCTGGTAATTGCTCCCCAACATGCTTGCTTTCGTACTCCCCATTAGGAATACAGGTTGATATGGCAGAGGGCCATGCCCCATGTAACAATTTAAGCCACCTCGGAGGAGGTTGCCTTCGCAAGGGAAACACAGAACGGAAGGATGGGATGACTTGGGCGATGTCCCCACTGCAGGGCCAGCTGCAAAGTTGACATCTAACAACTACTATGGTCCCAAAGTGCCGGTGGGCAATACATCCCCCCCTTCACCTCCCTTGTGGTAGGCTGCGCCAAGGACAGGCCATGTCTGTTATTACAGTAGGCTCCTGGAATATTGCAGGGCTTCGGGAGAAAACAGTATCCTACGACTGGGCGGAGTTTATTGATCAGTTTGATCTTTTGGCCTTTCAGGAAACCTGGGCTACAGACCCGGTTTTTCACCAGGGTTTTTTGAATTTTTACAAACATGCCCAATGGGGTCCGAAAGGCAGACCTAAAGGTGGCCTAACTTGCTGGGTGAGACAGCAACAGGGGCGTAGGTATGAGATGGTGTCTATTGAGAGTCCAGACATAATGGTATTACGGTTAGGCACGGATCATGACTGGGTTACATTGATAATTAACCTTTATGTGAGAGGGCAACCTGGAAGGATACGTTCCGACACAGTTGCACTTTTAGATAGCCTCATAGATAGTCCGAGGGGTGGGTGTACTTTGATTATTCTGGGGGATTTTAACTGCACTTTCGAACCGCTTGATTATGAGGACGGTAATTTAAGCTCCGATGAGGATTTGCAGTGGCATATTCCGTCCCTAGATCTATGCCCTATAAAAAAATGGATGGAAGCTGCCCCTCAACTTAAGGGGATATGCTTGGATAGGGGGTGCGAGCAGTTAACAGGATGTCTCAATCAGATAGGGAAGGTGCCCATACATTTAACAATGGACTGAGGAGTAGCCGAATTAATTTTATTATGCTTAACATCGAATCATGGCATTCCCTTCTCGACATGAAGGTCCAGAAACAGTGACCATGACCCCCTTATTATGACAATTAAGGCCCCAGGTACATTAAACATCCCTAACAAGACTGAGGTAGACATATAAACTGAAATCCTGCTTTCTAATGATATGAGGCGGGTCAGATGGTCCTGGCTTATTGAGAAGGAAGGGGATCTGGGCGCAATGAAGGATTTGGTAGCCCATTCAATAACGTGTCTCCAAAGCTGTTCCTCACAGGAAGATATAAACCAGATTATCCTCCAGGTTCACAATGATCTGTTTACAAACCTTAAAACCTTTTTTATCAAGTCCAGTAAAAAGAAGGCAAAGGATGGGTTCTGATGGCCTCTTGGTATAATAAAACTTTTAGAGAGGCGTACCAAGTATTGGCAAAGGCGATTAGGTTGAAGGATCTGGGTAACATTAAATATGCCAGGGCCAATTGTAAACCAATCCAAAGGAAAGCAAAAAAGGAGTGGGATAACAACCGCTGGCAAGACCTGCTTTTGGCAAGTAATGATAAAAATATGGCCAATTTTTGGCGGCTAGTGAAGCGGGAAGTGGTGGGCTATCTAATTCACCTATAAATGTTGTCCCGCCGGATCATTGAGCCCAGTATTTCAAGGCCCAATTCTCCTCGCCCATTAACAACCTGGAAGATTTCAAAATCTCTACACCAATACTCACTCTGACATTTACGGAAACGGAGGTAGAGACAGTCCTTTCTCTGGCCCGAGTGGAAGGGCCCCGGGCCTTGACTGTGTTCCTGCGGATTTATTCGCCCATGATAAAGATAACTGTGTGACTTACATTACTTACCTAGCAAACGCCGTTGCTAGTGGTGGGAGTCTTCCTGCTACCTGGTCTGGTGCTGTTATAGTTCTGGTGTATAAGAAGGGGGACTGTGCATTACCTGGTAACTACAGGCCCATTAGCCTCATTGACTCTATCCAGAAAATAGTTGCGAGGCTAGTACTGAGCTGAGTGCAGCAGTGGATAGAGGAATTTAACATATTATCACCTATGCAGGCAGGGTTTCGACCCCATACCAGCACAATCGACCAAGTGCTCAAATTTGTAATGATATTCTGGCGGGTGGTTACTTTAGGTGGGGGTACGCTATATGCAGCCTTCATCGACTTGAAGCCTGCATTCGACCTTGTCCCTCGTAACAAAATGTGGCGAGCTTTTTTGGAGTTGGTGATGCCGACGGGGCTGCTAGCTATGATAGTTAAATTGCATGACCATAACTATGCTCAGGTCCGATGGGGTACACACGGAGAAGTTACAGATAGATTCCCGGTAACCAAGGGTGTGCGCGAGGATTGTGTCCTTGCCCCTACCCTGTTTTCTTTATTTATCGACAGGGTGGTACAGTATTTTCCACGTGCCCCACCGATGCTCCAACTTTGGGGAGCCTGAAAACCCCCTTGCTCATGTTCGCGGACGATACTCTGAGATTTTTTTCTAAGACCCAATTTGGCTTACAGGTAGACCTGTCCAGATTTGAGGAGTTCTGCCGCGACCATGGGTTGGCAGTCAACATGGCTAGGACAAAGTTTATGGTGCACCACTCCCAAAAGGTTATGAGGGGCAGGGTCCATATGAATAATGTTTTTTAGAGCAGAATGAGATACTTACCTATCTGGGGGTAACTTTAAACAGGAAATTTCAATGGAAGCCCCAAATCGATGTGCTCGCCCTGAAACATGCGCAGCTGGCAGGTTCTCTTTTAAAGGAGCACAGGCTTTCCTTCACTAAACCCCTAGCTCCCGCACTAAAAATATAGAATTCTAAGGTTACGAGCGCAATCCTATATGGCTCAGAATTGTGGGGCCATGAAGACATTACACTTATAATCACAGCCCAAAACAAATTTATGCGGGCACTGACAGGCCTTCTGCAATCCACCCCCTTGGTGTTGGATTTTCACCCAGCTCAACCCACACCACGGAAGCGAGGATGGCCCCAATCCTCTGCCTCTATTAGGAGCGCTACACGCCCATTATACCACAGCGTGACAGCGGACCGAACAGAGGGAGAAGGTGGGAAAAACAAAAAGAAAGAGAAACGCCAAGACTCTCTCTCTTTATGATTCAGCTAGGCAGACCCTGTTCTTGTTAGGGATGTAGGTCTTCTAACCTGCAGCAGAAAAAAAAAAGAGACAAAGAAAACAGACTTATAACACAATCCTCAGTGTCCTCTCACCTAAAGTTTCCACAGTACACACATACTAATGCCCAACACACCCCAATTCCCCTCCTTACTTGGGTAACACAGAAGATTCTTCTGGAGAGAGACTTGTTGATGTAAATCCAAAAATGAAAAGGGTACCAAAACACCCTTTGTATCAAACGTTTCGTGTACAGGGGAAAAAAGTCATAAATCAGACTAAAAAAAACCTCTGATAGCTATTAACAGCAAAACCGCTGTGTATGCATAGCGTTTAATCTAACTTGTGGCCACAAACTATTACGCGTTCCTCGCTAAACGCTAGAAGCTCAAGGCTTCGTGAAATCGTCCAAAGTTTCACACAACGATGTGAAACGGGTTACACAAAACCCGGAAATCGGCTCGACCGTATACGACGAACCCCACACCCCGACTCAGCCCACAGCAGTCTTGTCCTGGAAGTAGATTTCTCAGTTTCCTCTAATACCAAAAATCTGCAAATAGTTCGAATTCCAACCCCAACCGGGTAATGCAGCGCGTAAGGCGTCCGACGAGTCCCAGCTCCAGGAAGCAGAACGAAGCCTCGTTCTGCTCGGCAAAGCTCCAAAGCGTCTCCTTTTCACCAGTAACGGGGAAACACAATCACAGGGAGAAACGCTAACTCCCAAAACACAACCTGGGTTTGAAAACACAACCAGGCTAGAAACCAAGCTTCGAGTACTGGTGCTGGCTCACAGATAAAGCAAAAAAGGAAGGAGGGGCAAGAGGAGAAGAGGGGAGGAGGCTACCAATACAGAGGAAACTGAGAGAGGACACCGAGATTACAATGTGAAAAGAAGGCACAGAAGATAGAAAAGCAGCTAACTTCGACTAATTCCTAACAGTACCTCCCCTCAAAGGCCTCCCAACTGGACGGGGTTTAGTCGGATGTCGTAGATGAAACAATCTAATCAGACGAGGAGCATGCACCCCATTAGCTGGTTCCCACGTACGTTCCTCAGGAGGATACCCTTTCCAATCAATCAAATACACTAACCTCCCTCTTCTCCTCTTCGAGTCAAGGATGGCATTGACTTCGAATTCCTCCACTCCATCAATCAACAAAGAAGGAGGAGGGGGCAATGTCTAATCGGTATCCTTATAAGGCTTCAATAATGAGGTGTGAAACACCGGATGAATGCGGTATTCATCTGGCAACTCTAACCTCATTGCCACAGGGTTTATCACTTTTATTATAGGAAACGGACCCACGAAACGTGGTTGCAATTTCCTAGATCCTTCCATTCTCAAGTTTTTCGTGGACAACCAGACACGATCTCCGACAACATATAGGGGAGCTGGAACCCGGTGTCTATCAGCCTGCTTTTTCATGTCTTCTTTAGCATTCACCAGATGTTCCTGAGCTATAGCCCAGATCTTCCCCAAAGCTACACCCAATGAATCGACAGCTGGCACATGACCCGAGGGTTGAATAGGAATAGCCTTTGGATGAAATCCCATGGAACAGTAAAAGGGGGACATTCCAACAGCGGAATGAACGCTGTTATTATATGCGAATTCCGCAAGAGGGAGAGCTAACACCCAATTACAAGTCAAGGAAGTCAACAAACATCGTAGATACTGCTCCATCGTTTGGTTAATCCTCTCAGTTTGACCGTCGGACTGAGGATGATACGCAGAAGATAGGCAGATCTTCATTTGTAATGCCTCACACAACTCCGTCCAAAAATGGGAAACAAACTGAGCCCCCCTATCAGTTACAATGGCAGATGGTAAACCATGAAGTCTCACTATAGATGTTACAAAAATTAAGGCCATTTCTTTAGCAGTTGGCAGTTTAGACAAGGGGACAAAGTGAGCCATTTTTGTAAATGAATCAACCACAACAAGGATTACCGTGCATCCTGACTCCAACGGTAAATCTGTAACAAAGTCCATACTAATCGTATGCCAGGGAGCAGGAGGGATAGGTAAAGGCTGCAACAGGCCAGACGGACTGGAATGGGACGGCTTACTCACAGCACATACTGGACAGGAAGCCACATACTGTTGGACGTCATGTGACAATGACTCCCACCAAAACCAACGTAAACAGAATTCCCTGGTTTTATTCATTCCTGGATGACCAACTAGGGCTGATGAATGACACCACTTTAACACTGTTTCTCGCAAAGCGGGAGGAATAAACAGTTGAGTTTCATGATACAATAACCCTTCTTTCACAGAGAACAAAGGCTGGGATTCCCAAGGGTTCAGATCTATGTCCCTCAACTTTTCCTTCACTGATACCAAAAATCCCTCCATAGAGATACTACCTACAATCTTGTCTGGTGATATGAAAGACCCCAAATCCTTTTCAACCCCCCACTCATTCGGTTTCCCATATATTCGGGACAAGGCATCTGATTTCAATTGCTGTGCAGCAGGCCTATAGGTGATTATGAAATCGTATTCATTGAAGAAAGAGACCCACCTCATCTGTCTAGGGGTCAAGGCACGAGCGGACCTAAAGAATTCAAGATTCTTATGATCAGTAAAGATGGTAATGGAATGGCGAGCTCCCCACAAATGATGTCTCCATTCTTCAAAAGATAGCTTGATAGCCAATAATTCCCGCTCTGCTACCGTATAGTTTCTTTCAGCTGGTAATAATGTTTTCGAAAAGAAAGCTATAGGATGCATACACCCAGTATCTACATCTCTCTGAGACAATACTCCCCCCACTGCACCCAAAGAAGCATCCGTTTCAACAAAAAAGGGTAAAGCAGGGTCAGGATGAACAAGAACAGGGGCCGAGGTAAACCGTTCTATCAATTGATCTAACGACATTTGTGCCAGATCTGACCACACAAAAGGAACTCCTTTTCTTAACAAAACAGTCATGGGGGCAACAATCTCCGAAAAATGTGAGATAAACCGCCTATAGAAATTAGCGAATCCAAGTAGTACCTGCACCTCCTTTACACATTTGGGTGAGGGCCACGATGTTATAGCCTCGATCTTACGGGGATCCATTCTAATGCCCTCAGCAGACACAAGGAATCCCAAGAACTCCACTCTATCAGTATGAAAATTACATTTCTCCAGTCTCACAAACAGCTGATGGTCTTTTAATTTCTGTAAGACTTGGCGAACGTGGGTTTCATGTTCTGCCACAGTGTTGGAGAAAATCAGAATATCATCTATATAGACAATGACGCTCAAATCCAAATATTCCCTTAATACTTCGTTGATGAAGAACTGAAAAGCAGCCGGAGCATTACACAGCCCGAAGGGCATAACGCAATACTCATACAGACCGAACTTAGTCCGGAAGGCGGTTTTCCATTCGTCGCCTTCACAGACTCGTATGAGATGGTATGCCCCTCGGAGATCCAATTTGGTAAAAACCGTCGCCTGCTTCAGTTGATCGAGCAACACAGGTATTAAGGGAAGAGGATACTTGTTCTTAATAGTACCCTTATTGAGCGCCCTATAGTCTACACAGGCGCGGAGGCCACCTTCCCTTTTAGGAATGAAAAAGATAGCTGAGGAAGCAGGAGAGGAGGAGGGACGAATAAACCCCTTAGCCAACATCTCATCTACATACTCTTTCAAATGCTGTTCTTCAGGTCCCGATAAGGCATAGATGCGACAACAGGGCAGAGTAGCTCCGGGTGCCAGATCAATTCTACAATCGAAAGAACGATGTGGAGGCGAATCCTTCGCTCTTCCTTTATCGAACACCTCGGCAAACTCTACATAGGAATCAGGAACCTTCCGCAATTCACTACTCAACCCATCACCTACAGCACAAGTCAAAGGGGTAATCCAATCCGTGGCGACCTGATAACAACTCCGCAGACAATAGACTGAATCAAGAGTAACAGTTCGTCTGATCCAATCAATCCTGGGATTGTGTGATTGCAACCAAGGCACCCCTAACACAATACCAAAAGAGGGTGCATCAATCAAATCAAACCCAAGGTATTCTGAGTGTCCGTTATCACATATCATACACAATGGTTCTGTCTGTTTAGTAATAGTACCGGAAGACAACTCGGTTCCATCTATGGCTCTCACCGGTTCAGGTTGGTCTTTCATAATCCATGGCACCTTTAATTGTTCTGCCAACTTGATGTCCATAAAATTGCCTGTGGCACCAGAATCTAATAATGCAGACACAGGAGCTCTATGACTGTTTGAAATAACCAAACACTCGGTAATCATGAAATGTTTAGGAACTCTCTTGACTATACCGGAGATTTGATAGGAAGGATTACACTTATCTTCCACTATCAAATCTTCGGATGGCTGTACACATGCTACCACCTTTCTAGAAGGAATCAAAGACGGCTTTACTGAACAGTCTCTGGCATAATGACCCCCTTGCCCGCAATAGAGACACAAGTTCTGGGTACGTCTTCTACTCTTTTCTTGGGCAGACAGTGGACCCCTCACACCGCCTATCTCCATAGGTTCAGGAGTTGTTCGACCTTCTCCTGTGTTCCTTGCTTCACTTCTAGCAGGGACCACTCGAGATACCTGAAATCGGGTTTTCTCACCCCGCCTTTCCATCAATCTGTGATTTAATTTCACCACTAAATCAATAAATTCTACACAATCCTCAGGTGGATTCACCACCTGTGAAACAACATCCTTCAATTCTTCGGATAATCCTTGATAGAATATAGAAGTTCTCTTATAAGTGGGCCAATGGGTTTCAGAGACTAAACGATTAAAAGTGGACACATAGGTCAGTAAATCCTGTTTCCCCTGTCTCAACTTTAATAACTCAGCATCACTGGCTTGCATAAAGGCATGTTTTGCGAAAAGACAACGCATCTGTTCTTTAAATGCCCTATAATTATACAAGACAGGATCATCATTGTCCACCAAAGGTACCGCCCAAGAAGCAGCTGTTCCAGCCAAATAAGAGATTACAAATGCCACTTTAGAGGAGTCGTTAGGGAACGAAGTGGGACGACACATAAAGTGGAGATGACACTGATTCATAAACACACTGTATTTACTTGAATCTCCAGTGAACCTTTCTGGAACTGCCAATGGTACTGGAGTAGGGGTAGTAACGTTCACCGTAAAAGGGGGATTACTCGCACTTGTACTCCTGTCATATTGGAAAGTGGCAGGCTGGACCAGAGGCGGTTTACCCATACCCCAGCCGGGATCTTTAGTCCTTACTGCACTCATTTCCTGTCTTAACCCTTGATTCTCTTGTTGCAATTCCTGGACTTTTGTTTGAAGGGAATTAATTGCCCCCATTAAGTCCTGCATAGTAGGGACCCTGTCCTCTAGACTATTCCCATCCTCACCCATTCTCGCTCAGGTAGTGTAAATTTCATGGGCTTGGTTTTCTGTTGGATTTTCACCCAGCTCAACCCACACCACGGAAGCGAGGATGGCCCCAATCCTCTGCCTCTATTAGGAGCGCTACACGCCCATTATACCACAGCGTGACAGCGGACCGAACAGAGGGAGAAGGTGGGAAAAACAAAAAGAAAGAGAAACGCCAAGACTCTCTCTCTTTATGATTCAGCTAGGCAGACCCTGTTCTTGTTAGGGATATAGGTATTCTAACCTGCAGCAGGAAAAAAAAAAAGACAAAGAAAACAGACTTATAACACAATCCTCTGTGTCCTCTCACCTAAAGTTTCCACAGTACACACATACTAATGCCCAACACACCCCAATTCCCCTCCTTACTTGGGTAACACAGAAGATTCTTCTGGAGAGAGACTTGTTGATGTAAATCCAAAAATGAAAAGGGTACCAAAACACCCTTTGTATCAAGCGTTTCGTGTACAGGGGAAAAAAGTCATAAATCTGACAAAAAAAACCCTCTGATAGCTATTAACAGCAAAACCGCTGTGTATGCATAGCGTTTAATCTAACTTGTGGCCACAAACTATTACGCGTTCCTCGCTAAACGCTAGAAGCTCAAGGCTTCGTGAAATCGTCCAAAGTTTCACACAACGATGTGAAACGGGTTACACAGAACCCGGAAATCGGCTCGACCGTATACGACGAACCCCACACCCCGACTCAGCCCACAGCAGTCTTGTCCTGGAGGTAGATTTCTCAGTTTCCTCTAATACCAAAAATCTGCAAATAGTTCGAATTCCAACCCCAACCGGGTAATGCAGCGCGTAAGGCGTCCGACGAGTCCCAGCTCCAGGAAGCAGAACGAAGCCTCGTTCTGCTCGGCAAAGCTCCAAAGCGTCTCCTTTTCACCAGTAACGGGGAAACACAATCACAGGGAGAAACGCTAACTCCCAAAACACAACCTGGGTTTGAAAACACAACCAGGCTAGAAACCAAGCATCGAGTACTGGTGCTGGCTCACAGATAAAGCAGAAAAGGAAGGAGGGGCAAGAGGAGAAGAGGGGAGGAGGCTACCAATACAGAGGAAACTGAGAGAGGACACCGAGATTACAATGTGAAAAGAAGGCACAGAAGATAGAAAAGCAGCTAACTTCGACTAATTCCTAACACTTGGTGCCCCTGTTTTTGGACTTGGGATGTCTTAGTATCGAGGATCTGCCCCGATTTAGGCCGATAGCACTGTGGAGAAGGCTGTAGGCTACACCCGAGCTGTCCTTGTATGCTAACTCCCTATTGGACTTTAGGGGAGTTGGGTGCCTAAGCACGATTAAGTGGCTTAGGCATGTAAAAAATACCTTAATAGATATGGGGATGGGCACATTGTGGGAGAATCCAGAAACGTCCCCCCTCCCGACAAAAAATTAGCTTAAAGCAGCATACATGGACATGGTGAAGTCCAAATGGTTTTCCTCTACTACGAGGCCTACCTTGACTAGGGATTTTTTGTCATTGAAACATGAGGCTGGCTTTGAACAATATTGGGACACCATCTTAAAACCTTGGGATAGGAAGCTTTACCACCAGTTTAGGGTAGGTTCCCTTCCTACCAGAGGTTTTTCTGGCAAATGGCTTAAACCAATGTCTGATCGATGCCTTCTGTGTATAGGCCAGCCAGAATCCGTTACCCATATTGTATTTGCATGTCCAGCCTACAAGTCACCGAGAATGAAATGGCTTAAACCCATTTGTTCCAACTTAGGCACGAGAGATTCTGCAGTTGCTCTAAGGATCCTACAGACCTGCACACAGGAACCCATCGTCCTTGCCATGGTGAAATTCTGGAGTTGGGCCTGGGTGACACGGGCAAATAAAATGAAGGGCTTATTATCCCAATTTGTCCTTTATGAATAGATCTTTAGTGGGACGTGTGACAGGCAGGTCTACCATGTTGCTGAGTACCAAGGTTTTTTTTTGTGGGTTATGATAGCATCTGGGTAGTCCTTTCCCCGGAGTGTAGGTGACTTGGTTTTATTCTTCCTGCTCCCTCCATAAAATTGTAAGTGGGCGGAGATCTTATTCTATCTTTCTTAACTAGATGTTTTAACTGTCATCAGTGCTGTGTATTAACGGTTTGATGCTTTTTTAGGTAATTTATTGTGTGATTTAGTTCTGTGTAATTTTGAGATTGTCAATATTTATGTAATCATAGTCTGTATTCGCTTATTGTTTTGATAGTATGTCTTTCATGGTTTTATAATCGTAATTAAGACTGATGAAACTGAAACTGAAACTCCACATCAGTTATTCCATTCTTCTGAAAATATACAACCCTACTACAGTTAAATCTATAAATCACCTAGTGGGTACCAAATCAAAATTCCTCTCATATCTGGCAATATAGTTTTGGGAATTCTTTCATGGTCGCTAGGTGTCTAAAACCTTTTTCTTCACCTTTTGGATGGAGCTCTCACTGATGCCAGCCAAGGGGCCGGGGCCTGGGAGATACCTGTAAGGATTTAGGACTCACTGAAGCTGTGGCCAGTAGCAGTGATCAGGCATGTCCAGGTCGGTCCAGTTGGTGCTGGTCTGCTGGTGAGTTGCAGGAATGCCTCTGGAAGCTTGTTGCATCCCTGTAGGTGAAACAAGGGTTCAGCAAACTGTCCCTTGGATTCACTGTGGGTTGCCTGGGATTTAAGCAAGCAGGTCCAATTTTCCTTCGTCAGACAGCAAGGCAGTCACTTTAGCATTAGTGCAGTCCTTCAAATGAATCTTGCACAGGTTCAGGAGTGTTCTGAGGAGTGGTTCAGAAAGTCTTAGTTTTATATATAGTGCAAGCCTTTGTGTGCAGGGAATTCCTGTCCTAATCACCAAACTGGCTCTGGTCAATGTTGCCCCTTCCCTTGGTGCCAAACTAGCTAGGTAAACAAAGGCATGGGCAAGTCTGGTGTCAGGTTCCTTTGCAGGTGCCGTGGTCAATGCCCCTTGCAATGTAATTTGACCAGGGTCCAGCTCTTCTCCAACCATCCTGCCAGGAAGACTTTGTCCCCTCATGCCTAGGCTTCCTCTGCCACACTGTCTGCAAGCAATACGCAACCTAAAACATCATGTGACCCAGGAAAGTGGCAGCAAGACACGTTTGGTTTCACAAGAAAAATGACAACTTTCTAAAAGTAAAGTATAAAAAAGCAACATTGGTCTTATGTTGCTTGTGTCCACATTTAGAGAGCAACTGGCTGCCAGTTGGAGCTGACCTGTTCCTATTGGGGAAGGATCAATACTCATTTGCATATTGCTGCGTTTAATCTGAGGTGAAATGGTGGACATAATATTGATTGTTCTAATGCAACCCCAGGCAATTGCCAGTGGGTAGACTTATTGCAAGCATCTTTCAATCACCTTTTGTGTGTTTGATGTAATATTCTAAAGCCCAGGGAATGCCTGGATGTGAGTCCCTTGCTCATTGTACCACTGGAACCAAGCTTCACTCGACTGAAGTGCCCCAATCAGGGTGAAACCGATCTTGAGTTGCTTGTGTTCAGTTTGGAAAGGACCTGGCATGGGAGTTTGGGCTGGGTCTCATGTGAGTTGTAATGGTGGACTAAAGAACAATAGGATGGAATTCTACCCAAAGGGATTACCTAGGGTCAGACTTATTGCAAGCATCCTCCCTTAACCTTTTGTGTGTTTGATGTAACACTTTATGTGGCCACGGGTATACCTAGACATGGGTACCTTGCTCACTGTGCCACTGGCATCATGCCGCACCTGTCTGAAGAGCCCCAATGAGGGTGAACTTGGTCTTTGGTTGCTTGTTTTCCGGTATGGAGATGACCTAGCTTGGCAATTAGGGCTGGACTGTTCCTCTTGGAGCATGGGCAAGACTGATTGGCATATGTCTGGGTCTAATCTGAAATGGCACAGTGGGCAAACCAAAGATGGGTTTGAACACTACCCTGAGCTATTGCCAGTGTTTAGACGTATTGCAAGCATCCTGCCATCACCTTTTGTGGGGATGAACAAGCTAAAAGTGGTATTTTTAAAATTATAACTTAAAGTCTAGCTTCACCAAGAAACAGTATATTAAAGTATATTTAATTTGAGTGTAAATATAATTTCTCTATTTGCTCCCAATTTGAAATGAGCCCTTATTAACTGCAATAAGGGAAGACAGTCTTAGTGTATGGGAGAGATAGGCCTTACAACAGTTAAAAACAAACCTAAAGAAAAATTGCCTGTAAAAAGCTAAACGGTAAGTGCTCAACAATCATCACTCATGCCATGTATCTGAAAACATCTTCTAAAAATATCACAAACTGCATTTGATAGATTATCTCTGCGAGATAATGAGATAGTCCATCAGACATCCATAAATTAGTAGTCAAGGTAGATGAATCATTCATCTATGTTCCTTTGGTAATTTTACAAGATAGTAATATACTAATATGAATAAGCTTGTAAAAAATTATGATGCATGTAGGAAGAATCACCTGTTAAATCATTTTAAAACATAACCTAATAATGGACTGACAATATAGAAGAAGGGCACAAAACATGTGGAATACTGACCCATAAAATGCAAATGGTAGAAAGTGTATTATTCAATTAAGTTCATAACACATCTACATATGACATTTATAGGTTAATAAAACAAAAAGAAGATGTTTGTTTATAAAAAGTTAGGGGGTACTCCAGTTATTTTTTTTTTAAATGGTTAATAAAAGTGTTACTCTATAACATCTTTGGTATTCTGACATTGCTTGAGGGCCTCCTTGCAACTGAAGATGCACCTTTTCTTTAAAGATTTGTTTTCAAAAGTTTTGTATTTCCTCTTTAGCCCTGGGGCAGTGGCAGAACAGGTGTAATATAGTGGCACAGTCTAAATAGAAGCTTTTTGTGCTTAATTTGTCCATCACCTCCTGACGTATTTTATTGGAAGGAGCAAAACGCACATTCAAATAATGCTGAGACTATTTTGCTTGTTTTAGTGCTTCCTTCAAGTAGTATTGTATTGGTAGTATGCTCCATGAGTCACTAATAAAATTGCCTTATTGAATTGGATGAAGGTGGTGCAGTCATTACTAATGACACAGCTGCTGGGGCGTCCATGGGAGTTGGGGGGAAGGCTAAGGTGAAGATGGTGTGAGTTCCCACCACCACCTGGCCCCCACAGCCAGACCCATTCTTCCTCGCCCACTATGCCCTGAATGAGAAGGGCTGTGGGTGAGGTGTTAATGCAAACACTGTTTCAGGGCTGCGTGGGCCCCAGGGAGGGCCGAGGTGAAAATGGCTCAATGGCCTGAGCAACACTTGGCCCCCTGGGAGGCTGATTCTTACACATAATCACCCCTCCCCAGCCCACCATCAGCGTGATTGCTTGGCAGGGCAGGGGGTTAAGGAGAGGCACCGGCTGATCACCGTTGAACGGCCGCCCAGTGAAGCTGCTTTCCTCTCCCTGTCTTTGCTCTCTGTGGACTGGAAAAGGGGAAGGAAAAAACGGTCCACAGAGGGCACTGAGACACAGGCCCTTCAGCCCATGCCCAACAGCCGCAGCCGGAAGTGGGAGTACCTGCAGGGCGGTGATATGGGGAGGGGGAGGGGCAGGGTGGGGGGTAGTAATGTATGGATTACGAAGCTTCCCAGGTAAGTAAACATTTAAATAAATAAAACGAATTTCGTTGAGTGCACTGCATCCCTGTGATGCAGTGCGCGCAACGAAATTCGTTTTATTTATTTAAATGTTTACTTACCTGTAAAACTCCTTAATACATACATTACAACCCCCTCCCCACATCACCGCCCTGTAGGTACCGCCCTGCCGGCCGTGGCTGATGCCCGAGTGCCCGCAGTGCCAATCCGTCCCTGGTCATTAGTATGAAAGATAAGCTTGAATTGCACCTTTAAGGTAGATTTAAAAGCAGCTTTGAAGTCTATTTTGCTCCATATTGCCGTGAGTTCTAGATTTGTGATCACTTTGCGAAACGTTTTGGCCCAAGGGTTTGTGGGGAGGTTCCGAGCCTTAATCAGTTCTTGCAGGGACAGAAACGAGAGCACCAAAATAACTTTTTTCAAACCCGAGACATTAAACTCCCTAAGGCGGAACAAAACATACCTAGAAAACAAAAAAATACAAGTTAGAGAATTGGCCCCAAAGAAATTAAATACCTTGCTTTTCTAATGGAGAAGTACGATGGCCTATACGAGGACTCGTGCCAAGTGTAGGTGACCAACAATAAGTTAAGGCCAATGACAAGTCCCATTCTAAGGGGCACCAAAGAAGGGGTCAGAAACTTGCCAATCAGGGAAGGGAACCTGCAAATTACAGCAAATAAGGAAGGGGGCATCGTCAATGCATCATGCAGGTACAGAGATCGCCAGACTGAGCGTGGCTCCCAAACATCCCCAGCTCACGAACCTAGCAATAATACAGCCGCGGTGCATCCATTGGGGCGTAGGGGCGTAGCCCCACTATCCCATGGAGTGCTCTGCGCGCAGGGGGGCTGGACTGCTGTGCAGCTTGAGTTGAGTGACAGTCCACGTCACTCAGCTGCAGCAGCAGAGGTGTACCGAGGCTCGAGTGCGCAAGTGAAGCTTGGGGCTGTACCTAGCCCAAGCATGCACATTGTTGTTCTCCTGCTAGCGTGGCCAGGGGGGTGCTGGGTTTAACCAAGCGACAGCCCCCGGCGATTGAAAGGGTGACAGGGCGAGCACTCAGTGTACCCCCCTAGCCAATCCTGGTGCTGCATGCAGCGCCAGGATTGGCCGCTCACCATGCAGCAGGGCAGGGCAGGGCAATCCTTTATTGGATGCCGTGCGTGGGTGGCTCAGCTGCACTGCCTAATTGCCAATCACTGTGTCTGACTTCATTGAGTCATGAAGTGATTGGCCATTTTGCGGCGTGCGGCACTGCTGACGTCTCGTTGATCCTGTTCTGATCATCCTTTTACCTCTCTCTCTCCCTTGAACCCGTCGTCTCTCTTCCGATCCCTTCACCTCTCTTGCCTGACTCTTATGCCTATCTCCTAGTCTTTGCAGTTATTTCTGGTTCGTGCACCCCTATCTCACTGCCGCTTGTTGTTGGGATACTTAGGCTAACTTAGGGGCGTTATCAGGGGTACATGCATCTAGTACTCGCAGCCCCTGGATGACCACAGGAGACGCTCGCCTCACCATGTCTGCCCCCCCAAGGCCGCTAACCTCCTTCCTCATCCAGGACATCTTGTCCCACCGGCCCCCTGCGACCGAGGCAGGGCCTGCAGCCCGCCACCCGCCTCAGAGGCAGCCCATGACCGGCTGCAGGGACAGCGACAGCACGACCCCGGGAGGGGGCCCCGCGAACCCCGATAAAAGTAAGACAACACATATATGGGCTTTGGAGGTGGTATGGAAAGGGTTAATGGGGATCCTCGGGAGTCGGGACTATAGGGGAGGGATCATCGCCAAAATGGGGTATTTATGGGGGTAAAGCGAAATACACAGGAAACGTGTAAAATGAGAAGTAATTTTCCATTCTATTAATCAAGCCACCTCACCTTCCGAGCCTCCACATCAGGCTTGATTTTATTGATTTTAAATTTAAAATGGTCAGCACATGTATTTGATTTAATCTCCGAGCTGCCATGCCTTCCTGGGATACAGTAAGGGCCGTCTTCAACTCACTGATAACAGAGAAAAAACCTGACTTGTGGCACTACATGAAAAAAACACTGCCAGTGCCAAGCATTTTGACTTTTCTGAAGAGAAGAGTTTTTTGCCAAGTTTCACTAACACAACAGAGATACTGCCTGTTGGAAGTTTCCAGTGAAGAACCGGTTTAGGGCAGCAAGAGTGCAAGATCCTGTTATACACACGTGCGTACGCACCGAAGCACACACCCTGCCACACATGCAAGTAGCAGCGCAGCAGTGCAAGCTTCCTTTATATACAACCTCATCACCCTACAGATGGGAGGAGTGAAACTGAGGCTGATGGAAGCTGGTGAGTTGAAGAGAGTCGAGGCTGAGGTGAAGAGAGGAGGGAGAGTCGAGGCTGAGGTGAAGAGAGAGAAGAGAGAGTCGAGGCTGAGGTGAGGAAAAAGAGAGGGGGAGATTCGAGGGTGAGGAGAGAGGAGGGAGGGGTGATAGTGAGGTGGGAGAGTCGAGGGTGAGGAGAGAAAGAGAGGAGGGAGAATCGAGGCTGAGGTGAGGAGAGAGAAAAGAGGGAGAGATGGGAAGAGGCGACAGTGAGGAGTAGGAGGCAAAGAAAGGAGGATAGAGGGGACAGTGAGCTGGATAGACGGGGTGAATCGGTAAGCAGGAGAGTGAGGCAGAGAGAGAAGGTTGAGGAGAGAGGAAAGGTGAGTTGGAGGCAGAAGGGGAAGTTGGAAAGAGAGAGGAGTCTTCCCTGTGAGAGGAAGGTGAGGTGAGAGAATGTCGAAGGTGAGGAGGCAGCCGTCATATACTCGTTGTGAGAGAGTGGGTGCCTAGAAACGGAAGTCTTTGGTGGGCAGGACGTTGCAGAGGCTGAGGCGCTGGCTTCTCTTAACCCCCCCCCTCTCCCACGCGCGACAGGACGGGTTCGTGCAAATAGCAGGTTGATATGGATGGACCGCGCTTCAGATTAATAGCACAGGGAGCTTTGATGTCGCATTCACAAATCATCTGCATACTTTGAACCGCCTTCCATACAGCAGGCTTTAGATGGAGCAAACACCTGAGTATGCGGGTGTACACATTTTCTTTTTCGTGCACCCTGATTTCGATCCTACTTTTAGGACTTCTTTCGTACTGGTAAACTCTTATCTTTCTAGAGGAAACGCCTATTCCGACCTTGTAACTCTGGGAATACGACAGCTGTTAGTGGGGAGTGTAGCGGTGCTTTATATTGCAGGATACATACGATCTGGCTCTGGGTATCAACACATTTGTCTTTAAAAGGGAAAGTACCAGCACTTCTCACTAGGGGTGTATTAATGCCAAAGGGCTGAGAGCCAGTATCCCTCAGCAGAAACGTATTAATAACAGTGCGAGAGTACCAACACTTCTAATCAGGGGTGCATTAATATCAAGGGCTGAGAGCCAGCATCCCTCAGTGCCTCTATTATCCCCGTTAGCACCACGGTCCTATCTTTATGCCTCCCTACAGCCTGACTGCCCCTCTAACCTCCACTACAACTTTCCCTTCAGCCCCTTACTCACAAATCACCTTAGTGGTGTGTGCTTTCAGGATAAATGCTGGGCAATTTGTAGCAAGTTGGGGACATTGGTCCCTTTTTCCCCCTCAACATTTGCACCTGGCTCCAAATTTCTCACTTTATTTATTCCTTCTGTCCAATCGGGGTGAAGCTAAACCCAATAGAGCAGGATGTTCCCACACCTTTTCCAACATTCTGCAGCCCATCACAGCAAACAAAGTTAGTCTCAGCATGCCATTTCGCCTGGTGGCAAAGAGATAAACTGTAAAAAGACAATGTTTCATTTGCTCACTCTTGGTTGTATGTAAGAGATTCAAGCCTTTCTCTGCTCTGTATGTATTTAAAGTATGCAGGCCTATGTGTGAAATGATACAAGTAACAACCATATGGCTTATACAAACAGTATTAGATGTTGTCACTTAACAATTGTCGTATAATGCTACCCAGCTCACTAATACAAACTTTATCAACCTTGGAAGAATGAAAGATGCAGTTTTTCTTTCAACAATTGCACCCTGTATGCAGCCGCGGTGCGTCCACTGGGGCATTGAGTTTCTACGCTGCATCAGCCTGCGCGATTCCGTTTCCATTTTACCTGTTCTGCTAGTCACCTGGCTTCTTTTTTGTCCATGTTGACAGTCGAGTTCGGTCTGATCTTCTAGTTTCGCAGTGCTATGGTGATCTGTGGTCACTCCCGTGCCAAACCCGTTACTGTCATTAAATGACACAAGTTTATCGAATACTGATAATAGTGGGCTGAGGAGCCTGGTCCATTTTGCAAGGCGTGGGACTCGGTAGACTGTAATCTATCTCATATATGTTGAAGGTTTTATTGCACGTTGCCTGATGTGCTTCTTTGCACATTTTAACACACAACACACACTTAAAAAATGTGTTACTTTACAATTCCCTAAATTGTGCTCATTTCGGTCCCAATAGCATTTTGATTTAAATCAGTACACGTTACAGGATAGGGCAGCGCCTCAAATGATCTCAGGATGAAAATTAAAACTTTTCAAATTAACTCCGATGTTACTTTCAATGAACTTGTGTGATTTTCTGTGAAGGATTCAGGTAACAGAAAACCTGACACCTGTAAAAAGCATCGTCGCCACTGAAATGAAACCTAACTTTTAAGAGAACGCTGAGATCAAAAGCGACAATTAACAGACCTGTCTCTGCCACAACGTGTGTTGTGCCACAGAATATGTCCCCGGGAGCCTAGAGTATGTCTCGCTTGTCACTGGTTACCAGATTGGGCACCCCATCATTGCCCGCGAAGCTCAAATACACCCTTGGCTATTCAGATAACACTTCCTGGAGCCATGCCTGTATTTGAGGGAGGAACAGTAGAGGCGTGGTCTCATATTGAAGTTGAGTGAATGTGTTTCATGTCATATTCTCAGGCTTGAATGTGTGATCTACGTATTGAATGCACTGTGTGGTGCCCAACCCTCCCTCACATTCCCTGCAGTTTTAAACTCTCTCCACCACCAAGACCACCACCTCCCTCCCCTTCGAGAAATACTAAAATGCTTCACAAACTCAAGGGGAAAAGGGGTCAATACTGGACATTCCACATTTACATCCAGGGGCATCATCAACTACCAATTTAGCAGGTTAAAGGGTGGGTGACACTGAGCAGTTCTGAGTAATATGAAACATGTAATTGTTTGTTTATAGCTGATCTTAGTTTGATCAGAGACCACTAGTTTCCAAAATGATGCTCATAAATACCACTGTAGGGGAGCAGTATAAAGATGGAACAAATGGCACAAGACAGCCTCAAAGGAAGAAAGATAAGTGGGGATGAGAGATGGATAGATGGGGAAAGGGGTGGACTGGTGGATGGATGATTGGTTGGATGGGCAGAACAATGGACGATGGATGGAGAGAATAAGTGGATGGATGAAGAGAAGGATGCCTCAATAAAGAGACTAATAGTTGGAAGGATTTAAAAAAGGAAGTATGGGTGAAGATACAGATGCACAGGCAAAAGCATGAATGTATTGGTGAAGAAAGGAAGAATGACAGCTGCAGAGAAGAAAGGATGGGTGAACGAAGGGCAGCAAGAATAAAGAACTATTAGAAAAATTACAAAGATTATCAAAGGAGGACGGAAACCGATAGGAAAAGAAATATGTGTCGAAGGACTGAAAGGAAGAAAAAGACTGAAAGGGTGATGGGGCAGAAAATATGTTTTAGAACTCCCTCAGGGGGAGCTCTCCCTCTAAGCCTGTCTGGGGCATATTTTCTTTTTCTGGCTACTCCCTTGTTTACATCAAATATTTTTACTCTGTAATAATATCCCTGTACGTGCTTAATGTACTTAAAAAGGCTGCCTAGTGCATGACTTGTAGCATTTTAGAATGCATCATGTGTGATGTGTCAGAGGATTTTATATGCCTTTAGCTAGGCAAGCTGCCGCGCATAACTATTAGAAGATATCCATGAGCTGAATAATGTTGTTTAAATTACCAACAATGTCCATGAAGTCTTCCTACACACTCCTTTCACATTTCCATTTTATATTGAAAATGCATTACCTTAATCAGTCCAGTTTGCGCCGTAGGCAAGATATCATGGCTCACATTAAAGGCTTTAACAAGTGTGAATGTATGAAGCTCTGTGGTTATACTGAATAAGCAGCTACCTATGTTATGCCATCTATTAATGTAATAACTGCACTTTCACAATTGCTTTATTAACCTTCCTGCTTTCTCAAATTTGCTTGAAAATGCACGATTTTTCTTCTTTTTTTTTCAAAATTTTCGTGGGGGGGTAACCCCCTCAAACCCCACTTTTGGGGTTTAGGCCCGCTCGCTGCGCTCGCTCGCTACGGTGCTGAATGCAAATCACTTTGCGCCCCCCCACTTTCAAATGTCACCCATCGCCCCATATAATGTACCAACAAAATATAAACAGGTGAGAAGCCCTAATCTAATAATCTGTTGATGGAACACACATGGGTTAACTGACAGTAAAGCTAAAATGGAAGCCATCAGCGTACTCTAGTTTCAGTGGAACCTTGATATTGTTGTTACTTATACATACCCCGTCCTAGTGTATGAGTAGAGGAAAGTCTTGAGGTAGAAAAGGAAGAGGTCCAGGATCTTCTCAAGTGCAAAAGTAGGTTGTTGCACACAGTGTGCTTCACATTGATTAAAACCTATTCTACGAAGTAACTACTGTTATTTTTCTCAACATTGAGCATTGGCTTTACCGCTGTCATCATGGACATGTGAGCATAGAACATGGTGGCAACAAATAGTTAGAAGCAATGGTGGGGGTTGCAAGAAGCCATCATGTTCTGTGAATTGAACACCAGCTGAGCCACAGTAAAATCATTGAATTTCTGTCCGTCACTGCTGTTCCTTGCAGAAACATCCGACAGAAAGAAACAGAGAGACAAATGGCTTCTAGTTGAAAGCCAGTTCTCGGAGCTCAGCTGTTCAGATAAGTCAATAAAGAAGGCTACTCCTCATGAGAGTTGGAGCCCAGGTACACCAGATCCCCATACGTGGGTGTGGTCAACTCAAGGATCAATAAGCAAATGTTATACTATGCCTCGTTGTGAAAGCAGGTTTCGATTTGGTGTTCTCAACCAAGTTGTGAACAGTGAATGAGGCACTGTAGGGCTTCACAACAGTGTCCAGGAAATTGAGAAGGAACACCATACTAAAGATAGTCATGATCCTGGTAGGATTCCCTACATGAATATTCCAGATAAGTAGCATGCACATTCGAGGGCTCGTGCCAGAGTCGCTGCCCTAGTAGTTGGTTTTGTGTTAGTTGTGGAGATTGTCACAGCTTAACCCGCTCAAAACTTGTTTGTGAGCCATTGCCCAGTTTTTGGGAGCACAACTTTGACCAAAAATGAAATTATGTGATTTCTATATGTGTGCAAATATTCCCAAATGAATAGAATCTATGAAAAAATAGTCCACATCAATGAGGATTGTTTGTATACATATTTTCCACCGATTGTTTCATTGTAATAAACACGTATCTATTCCACGTGGTGGTCATTCTCTTCACTGTACCCATAGAATCAAAGCAATATTAATCAGTCGTTATGTTCTAAAACATGGCCCCAATTTTGTTGTCACATTGCACAGCCTTCAAGTGCACAATGTTCCGAATTATTTCATGCAGGCAGTGCTCTAATTGGCTGATGATCTCGTTGCTAGAGTTTTTTTTATGGGTGAGTGATGCAGGCACTCGGAAAAAAACCTATATTACGCAAAACTAGTCTACTACATTTTCTACATCTTCCTACCTCAATTGTGAACTATCTTCCTTTTTCTGTTTAAAGGCCTCACGTTGTTAAGTAAATGTGAGATGGTCTATGTGTCTTTAATTGCTCTCCCAATAGAGTATTGAGAGTGTACTAAACTGAGAATTTACCCAGAGTGCACCATTGTGGAATGTAACTAATAGGTCTTAACAGGGGATTTACAAAACAAGGCGCAGACATGTTTACATATGCTCCTGAGAAACGTATACCGATCCTCCAGACATAAGTTGTGCAGTCCTTCATGACTTGGATAATTAATTCACCTCCACTTGAGAGTGTGGTTTGTAATTGTGCTTATATGTTGAATGCATTGAGATTATGAATACTAAAAATGGCGTTCTATCTTTTTTGTGCCTGTTGCAGGCACTAAGGCCTTTAACTCTGAGGCACTGTTGTAGCTTCACTGTTATCTCGTTTCTGTACTACAGTTCACTTTCAGCTCTGAGATATGCATGGACATTGTTTTGACTGCGTTTATAAATCTTTACCCTAATGAGCACGGTAACAGCTTAAATTGTATGGATGTCTCCATCCCTTGTCCACCCACGCATATGCAGCTGTCCGTTTTTTGAACCCACCCTCCTGTTTAGGAAGTCCTGGAAAGTGCCTACATCTCTGTGCTTTGCTCTGATTGCATCGGGTTAAAGTGTTTGAAGATAGATTACCTCCTGATAGGCCTTGTCACCAAACCATGGCCCCATATTTAGATTGATACTGAAGCTCAACAACCAGATATTTATCTTTGCCTTGACTTCTTCTGCAGCTCTGCCGCATGAGATAAGAAGCAGATGATACACCATGACCAGGGCTTAGTGTTGAATTACAAAAAAATAGAGAAGAGCCTAAGTCTGACATAAAACTTGTTTCAATTCTGGCAATGTCTTGCCTGGAAGATGAGCTTCTCAACTGCCCAGAAAGGAGAAGAGTTGCACTAAGTTAGAGGAGAGGCACAATACCTAAATGACTCATACGTATCTGGATGGTGATTCAGTAAAAGACTGCCCAGGAGCCACTCATATCTACAGTTGAGTTGTCATATCTACAGTTGAGTTGTCCTGCACCAAAACCTAGATAGAGAAGCTGAAATTACTTTAGAAAGACAATAGAAACATCTTCCAGACAACAAATGATTTACCTGCTTATGGGTCAGCACTTCCTTTTAATCTGTACATCAGCCATGCGGTCTATAGTGAACACCTAGATCCATGACTAATGGTGACTTACATGAATGGAAGTTCACAGAAACCCTTTTCTTGAAAAGATGGTATATTGGCATTCCCTCTTCTTGATTCCCAGAATGAATTAAGAGTTTGCCTTATATCCTAGATCCCTGGGTCACATTGTGTAGGCAGCTAGTGACTTCGTTTAATATGAAGCCTGTGTAAACATCATCTAATAATACAACATCTTAGTGTTAATAGCGATTAGAAGTAATATGCGCATACAGAGTTATCTGTTCGCACGGGACCAGGGTGAAGTCAAAAGTTCAAGCTGACTGCGATGGAGCGCGGGCCGGAGACAGGATCCTTGCATTGCCTGCTGAGCAAAGTACCTTTATCCTGGTTGCAACAGCAAGATTTTGGGGTGAACCCCAACAATGGGTCGGTGTTGATCCCTCAATCAAGGTTATCCATCAATGTTCTACACCCATAGGTACAATGGTCCTTAGACAGTAGGGAGAATATTTACATGAATGAATATAGACTAAATAGAACTATATTGATAGGAAACATGTCCAGCCGGACAATTTTAATACCACAATAAAAATAATTCATAAGGAAATTTAAACAAGATGGAAGTGGGACACCAGCCGATGTCCGACTAACCCAATAGACACACAAACATAACAAACACAAATAATAGGCAAGAAAAAGGTCATCCAATTATCATGAATTGTAAACAGATGATCCAGCGTATACACATATGCATGAGCAATTGTTTATCAAATATGCAGTTAGTGTATTTACGGTCGACGACGTTTCGAACCATGCAAATTATTGGTTCATCCTCAGGACAGACAAATGTTGCCTAAAGCAGTGACAATCCAATTCAAGTCACACTATGCAATTATCAAATGTCAACAACAAGTATTTGTGTCATACAAAACAGAAATGGTAACAAAAATAGAAGGGAGACAAAAAAAGGGATAAAACATGTCAGTAGAATGAATACTTGAGGCTTTCTAGAACTGTTGGAGTAGTGCCAGACACATTTTATAGTGCCAACTTGTGTCAATTTCATGCTACAGCATGCCGTCGTGTTCGGGGTGGCTGTATGGTGTGCACGCCAGATTCATGCATTGTGCACGTCCATGTTCTTTGATTTACATAGGTCAAACGACACAGAAGGTACGCACACGAATGAGCCAACATAGGAGCAGAATTTGCTGCAGTACTCCCAATGCCCCTCTGGTGCAACACTTCACCGAATTGTCGCACACTGAACTGGATTTTACTTGGACAGTGATTACAGTGATCAAACCTCCTATCCGAGGTGGAAATCTACAGCAGCTACTCAACAAGGAAGAACTACGTTGGATACTGAGGACCAAGAGCCTACACACTGGCCTGAACCGCACTGAGGACTGGACTTCCTTGATCTAGACTACTGGACTTTTAATTGTGGCATAACTGCAGGACGTCACTTGTTAATTTTCGAACTGTTGCCAGGCTATTCCTAGCCCTTGTAATTATATGTGCCAAACGTGGTCCACATAACTCCTCTAAATGCATGTGAGAGCCAATCACGGTTCACTTGCACGCCTTGCGCACTTATTTAGAAATTCACTTTTACCCAATGCGTGTGTGCCACTTTGATCACTATCACACCAGCTAACACATTCTTAATACACGGCCCGCTATTCGAGCAATCTCTCGTTTCCCGTTCCAACATGTCCGACCCATTCTGGCGCTTCCCCATTGGATGCGAGCACCCACGTGATCGCAATCCCTTGTCGATTTCACTCCGACGCCGCGCGAGCTAGTGCTGCAGGAATCTTCCCTCCGTGTAAGGACCCCGATTGTGGACCTACGCAACTTAAAGTCTGGTAAGCCCGTTGTTGGTCCCCAGAATATTCTGGTCGACGCTGTGACCGTAGTAATCTCTACAATTTTCGTTTCCCTATTTCCCCACGCAGATTGCATTCCCTGGGCACCGACCCAGTTGGTAAGTATTTGGCTTGCTGCATGTCATGTAAATTGGTCACAATTAGCCCGGACAACCATAACCACTTTCTAATTTCCCTCACAGATTCATTGTTTGCAACTGGCGCGCTTGTCACGCGGCAAAGCTTTTCCGGTCATGTAACCCTTTGACTGGAATCGTGAAGGTTAAATATTCCTTCTTCCATTTTGGAATTTTTGACTCGGAGCTACACACATCATTAGCTCCATCGGTAAGCCAGACCTAGGTCGGTTCTATCTATTGCTAGATTATGTTTTCGCCTTCTCCCTGCACGAATTTCACTGCATCGGCACACCCTGTCATCCGTGTTATGATGCCTTGACGGTTCACAATGTGGTTATATATGCCCTCACACCCCCAGTCTTTCACGTACCGGTACATTGCACTGTAAACAGATAATTTCGAGCACTAATTATTCAATTTGCGTTATTACCACTCCCTGCCTCCAACTTGTTTGATTATTGCGACCAAATTAAGTAAATTCGTGCACAATGCATGAATCTGGCGTGCACACCATACAGCCACCCCGAACACGACGGCATGCTGTAGCATGAAATTGACACAAGTTGGCACTATAAAATGTGTCTGGCACTACTCCAACAGTTCTAGAAAGCCTTAAGTATTCATTCTACTGACATGTTTTATCCCTTTTTTTGTCTCCCTTCTATTTTTGTTACCATTTCTGTTTTGTATGACACAAATACTTGTTGTTGACATTTGATAATTGCATAGTGTGACTTGAATTGGATTGTCACTGCTTTAGGCAACATTTGTCTATCCTGAGGATGAACCAATAATTTGCATGGTTCGAAACGTCGTCGACCATAAATACACTAACTGCATATTTGATAAACAATTGCTCATGCATATGTGTATACGCTGGATCATCTGTTTACAATTTATGATAATTGGATGACCTTTTTCTTGCCTATTATTTGTGTTTGTTATGTTTGTGTGTCTATTGGGTTAGTCGGACATCGGCTGGTGTCCCACTTCCATCTTGTTTAAATTTCCTTATGAATTATTTTTATTGTGGTATTAAAATTGTCCGGCTGGACATGTTTCCTATCAATATAGTTCTATTTAGTCTATATTCATTCATGTAAATATTCTCCCTACTGTCTAAGGACCATTGTTCCTTTTGAATAAATGCTTACCCAAGGTCCTTAGCTTATTGCGCCCTGGGTTCCCTTGTTCCGTATAATCTCTATACCCATAGGTAGCACACTCCGGTTCTGAATATGTAGTTCTGATGCTGACATGCATTGGTCCCAAAGCCAATGTGCCAGGTTTCTCCATGCAGTTTAGGGGATGCTTCAATCGTCTCTCACTGCAGCAGTTCTAATGCATCGGTTCTGGATGTCATGAGCTGGTTCTGTTTCTGCAAAAGCAGCTATGGGTCACTTCCGCTTCACGCAGCAGAGGATGCATCAGTTCCACTGGAGCAAGCACCTGGATTCACTTCACATGGACCAGGTACAGGAGCAGGAGGAGAAGCTTTGATATACGTGAGTGTCAAAATGAGAGGCAAGCCAGCACACCCTTAGAGATCAGATGGGGTTCAAGCAAGAGTCCGGATCTTCCTCAGCAGGGGCAGAAGGCAGCAGGTAGAAGGGCAGCCCAGCAGAAAAGCAGTTTTTTCCAGAGCAGCAGCCTAGCACAATGGCATTCATTGTAGCAGCACAGCTTCCTGAGAGAGCTTCCTTAAAGGTCCAGTAGAGTCTGATTTGGTGGGGTCAGAGACCCAGCACTTATACCCAGTTGTGCCTTTGAAGTGGAGGTAACTTCAAAGACGGGTTTTGAAGTACACAGAGGTCCAACCCTTCCCAGCCCTGGCTCCAGACTCACTACAGGTGCCATCCTATGTGAGGGGATAGGGTGTGTCAGCTCCTACCTCCCATCCTGCCTAGGATGACACATCAGGATGCTATGGCCACTCAGTCAAATCTATCCTTCCTGTGTGTGTCAGTGTCGAGAGGGAATATGCAGATTTCAGTTGTCACCCACCCCATACGTGTATTGGAGTCAGGCTGCAGACACACAGAGCTTAGTAGCAGAGATCTGACATCTTTCTAAACGTGTACTTTTTAAAATAGTAGGGTCAAATCCAACCTTGCCAGCAAAGAGGATGTATCATTATGATTTCAATGATATTATTCATGACATGGCTACTCCTTCTTAATCAGGAATTAAGAGTGTTAACCTATGAGAGGGGGAAGTCTCACAGTAGTGAAAAACAAATTTGGGAGTTTTTCACCACCAAAAATATAAAAGTTAGAAGTACATCTCCTACCTTTTAATTACACAGCACCCTGCCCTATGGGCTACCTAACGCCTATCTTAGGGGTCATATATAAGTAATAAAAGGGTAATTTAAAGCTTGGCAAAGGGTTTTAAATGGCAAGTCAACATGGTAATGAAAACAGTACATACGGGCTCCGCAGTTACAGGCCTGAGACATGTTTAACGTGCTACTTGTGCGAGTGGCACAATCATTGCTGTAGATCCACAAGTTGCATTTAATTTACCGGTCCTGGGCACATGCAGTGCACTCTACTACGGGCGTATAGGTACACTAAATATGCTAATTGTGGATAAGTCAATCAAACCACATTCAGGGGAGAGTGCAAATGCACTTTTGCACTGGTTAGCGGCAGCAACTGGTGACATTTGAAAGTGGTGGGGTGTAAAGGTTCTGGATGAGTGTGGTGTGGCAAGTGAGCATAGCGAGTGAGCCTGACCGTCATCAGGTATGTAAGGGCGGTGTCTCCCTGAGAAACGTTTGAAAAAAGAGTAGGCAAATGCTGCATTTTTAAGCACATTTGAGAAAGAAAGAAGGTTGATAAGGCAGTTGTGAGAGTGTAGTTATGACATCAATAAAGCGATTTCATATGATAATTTGTAGGTAGCTGGTCCTATTTCAGTATAATCACAGAACTTCAAATTAGAATTTGAGATAACAATGCTGACTACCACCCAGATGTCCCTATTTATTGATATACCTTTCCAAATTAAAACATCTGAGGGAATACGAATTATTGTGATTTGTCGGACTGGACACAATGAGACTTCAAAGAATAAACATTAAAAGGCAATAGGGAACTCTACAAGGCACTGTACGTATCATTCAGGGAATGAAGAAATATGATCACACTACCCCTATTCTGATGATGGAATTCCATTAGCTCCCTTCGCTGGTCCACTTTAACATCAAAAACAGCTGCATAATTTACAAACATTGCAAATGATGCAGCCGCTGTTCATGAAGTAGTTTTCCTCTCTGAGAAATATTGCAGTAAACCACCATGTCTCCATAAACATGATTTGTAAAGGTTAATTATTGGCATTGTAAAATGTACTTCAGCCCAACATAACAGATACATTTTTATGGCCTGTAAGTAAATCAATACAATGTTTTGTGGCTGTGTGCATCATAGAGCCTTGAAAACTCTTGTATGGTATGATATATGTGTATGTGAAAAGGTGCACACTTCCACAGTTGGCTGGTGCCTGGCTGTGTAATGCCTAGGTCAGATTGGCAGTGCCCTGGGCAGTGTGGCAGGCAGTGAGGCACTGTGTATGGTTTGAAGGACAAAATCTGACTTCTGCATGTCAATGTAAGCGCAATGTGTATGTAGGAGATAGTTAAATGCATGGACGCTGCAGTCATTGCCTCGATCTTGAATAGAATTTATTTTAATCACAATTGATAATTCAAGTTTGACTGTGAAGGAATTCTTAGTAATCCTTGTAGAAAATTAATTCATCAAAAATCAACTAATAATTGTAAGAACACAAAGAAAGTACATAGATAGCAAACACAAACACAGAGGTGTATAGAAAAATAGAATTTATCAAATAATAAAACGATTAGTTTCATATACAGATACAAATGCTTGAAAATAGATTAGGTCTGCAGGTACAGGGATAATATATCAATACATGACTCAACAGAACCTAAAACACCTATCCAAAAGACTAGTATAAATCATAGAATATGGATAAGGCGAAGGTCGACGTTTCGGTCTCTTAAAGAATCATTTGTGAGACCATCTTCAGGACTGATCACACAAAAGAAGAGAGAAACATACATCACAAAAACAAACTACACCATGATGTATGTTTCTCTCTTCTTTTGTGTGATCACTGAGGTGGTATAGACAAAATTCAAAAAAGTGGATATTGATATGTAACTGCCAACATTTTTGTTTCAGATTACATTGGTGTCACGAGGTCCCGGACTCGGACTCTGTCTTAGACGGACGGGGTGTCCCTTCTAACCATTGTTCCTTTCCACCCCGTCCGCAGGATCCTTTAAGCGTTTCTTGGATTTCCTCTGCCATACTGTCGTCACTGGAACCGCCTTTCCTGCCTTCATAACTTGACCCGCCTTCCCTGACGTTTGGGGTTTCCCCAGACGACGACCAATCACGGGTCACTTCGTCATCGGCCAGGAACCAATCCACTGCTTCGGGGGCGTTTAAGGAAGTCCCGTTCTTCGGAGTTCGTGCAGAATCCCACGCCAAGGAGGACGCCGAGAAGGACGCCGAGGAAGGAGACGCGACCGAAGAGGCTCGACCCGGACTGCAGGAACCGAGACTCGACAAGCCAGGAGGCCTACGGAACCACGAGTCACCCTGCCACGCTTCCAGGGGAGAAGCGTGGCTGGACAAGGTACGGGGGCGCTTTAAGGGTCTGTTTTCTACACAGAGTGGGACAGGGTAGGGTGTGGGCGGTCACCGGATAGTTGTCCTCTCTCCCCGTCACGCTCTTCGTTATATAGCAAACGGTGGTGGAACCCTGGTGATCCCGCACTCCCCTTCCCCCTCAAGGCTGTACCCCAGTACCGCACACTAATTGCCTTATCCCTTCTTTGTTTGTCTCCGAGAGCCATACCGACCCAGAGAGGAGCCGGCGGTAGCGACCAAGGCGGGGCATCAAGAGAAGGAGGCTGACGATTCCAAGGAATTCCTATCAGCTGTACGACCTTCCATTACAAAAGGACATTGTGAACCTGGATAACGTAACAAAACCTCAATAAAAAGGAATATTCGAGTACCTATATAGTGGACTCCCTCATTTACCCAGCTTCATCTTCACAATTGGTTATTATACAGTTTCCAATTGACATCAGTCCTGAAGATGGTCTCACGAATGATTCTTTAAGAGACCGAAACGTTGACCTTCGCCTTATCCATATTCTATGATTTATACTAGTCTTTTGGATAGGTGTTTTAGGTTCTGTTGAGTCATGTATTGACATATTATCCCTGTACCTGCAGACCTAATCTATTTTCAAGCATTTGTATCTGTATATGAAACTAATCGTTTTATTATTTGATAGATTCTATTTTTCTATACAGCTCTGTGTTTGTGTTTGTTATCTATGTACTTTCTTTGTGTTCTTACAATTATTAGTTGATTTTTGATGAATTAATTTCCTACAAGGATTACTAAGAATTCCTTCACAGTCAAACTTGAATTATCAATTGTGATTAAAATAAATTCCCTTGAAGGCACCTTTACCTTTCCACATAATCACCCAAACCCTCAAGGGTATTTTGGGTTGCTCACTGTTCTATACTTCGATCTTGAATAAGCCTCAGTGAAGAACACAGTCACACCTCGGACCTACTGCAGGGTAGGTCATCATACTTAAGAACCTATTGTTTTACACAACTGACCAGAAGCAGTAAAAATCAGACAAACTCCAGAGAGACAGAAACAGGCAAAAGCGCGACCGTGGCGGTCATTGCCTTGATGCCGGATATGCCTCAGAAGAACTCAGTCACACGTCGGACCTCCTGCAAGGCAGTGCATCAATCTTGAGAACATATTATATCACACACACTACCTAATGGTTAGCAGCAGTAACAGCCAGACAGACTCCAGAGGGACAGAGACAAGCAAATGCATGGCCATGGAAGTTATCGCCTTGATGCAGGATATACCTCAGAAAAACTCAGACACACATCAGACCTCCTAGAAGGCAGTGCATTCATCTTGAGAACATATTATTTCACACACACTGCCTAATGGCCACCAGCAGGAGCAGCTCAACAGACCCCAGAGAGACAGAGACAGGTAAAATGCATGGCCATGGTGGTCATGGCCTTGATGTTGGTATGCCTCTAAAGAACCCAGCCACACCTGGCACCTCCTGCAGGGCAGTGCACAAGCAAACAGCCCATGTGTAAGGATCAGATAATATATGTCTCAGGCAGCCCTGACCCAAACATTGACAACTTTGACAAGTAAGTTATGAAAGAATTAAAAAATGCGCTGTCAGCTTAGTTGCCATTGGTAATTATGAATGCAATTCTTCTGTAACTTGTCTGCCAGTATTTTCATAAAAAAGAGGCAGGACACATTTGTTGCTCCTATTCCTGCACGCCTCCCAACGGGTAGATGCTGTGAAGCATAACTTTACCAGGCTAGCCCCGCAATGTGCCTGCAGCTGCTTTTGCACATTGGCCTCCATCAGGTCCACTCCAGACAAACAGTCTGAGAGCTAACTTTTATATTGGCACAAAGGAGGTAGATGTCAGTGTTGCCTTGATTGCAAGACAGATTCTGTCACCAAAACTCAATTTCTGCAGTACCACTGCACTTCATTGCCTTAGCACTCTCTGTTGCAAACACATGACTCGGTTTATTCCCACGTACAGCCTTCTGCCTTGGGCTGTGTTTGACGAGTGAACACTGTGAAAATTGTTTTTATCACCCCATTTCACAAATGACTGGGAAAACACAGTGATTTGGCAGCAAAAAGTAACAGTACAGATCATTCTGTCTGCTTGGAGCAGAGCCATCTTCTGTGAGTTGCAGTTAAGAAGGACCGGGGTGCAATTTCTCTGACTTGCTAAAGATCCAAAATGTAGTAATTATTTAAAGCGTTGCAGGAGAGTTGTATTTCAGCGAATGTGCTTTTTTATCCATCAAATTTCGGTATGCAAAAGTACCGCTGTATAAAGAATTCCATTTAGCAATTTTCCTTTCAGGCACCAAGATAGCGGTATATTATTATATTTATATAGAATTTCTAGATTTTCTTCAAGCACACAATCCAGTTTGCCATTTAAGCACACTCACATTCAATATTCTCATCCACAGACCTACATCGAGGAGCATGATACAGTTTGGGGACTTTTGCTCACAGGCCTATTTCAGCAAGCACGACATGGTTTTTAAGCAAAGGGATTAATCACAATGTGGTTTATACATGTTCAGTGACAGTAATGAATTAATTTTGCTCGTAATAAATTAATTTTGGTCACATGGTGTTAGGACTCAGTTCGGGACACTGGCATGTGTCAGGGACTCTGGCAGTGACTGGTGCCAGGGAAGACAAAGTAGGCAGTATAGTGGGTGCAGAGCTGCCCAAGATCACACAGCGAGTCAAATGAGAATGGGAATCCTCAGCACCGAAGACACCATCCGCACGATGAACTCCATCCACTCCGGATCTCCGACAGACCCCTGCCCTCACCACGTCTTCAACAAGGCCGACGCTGTCATCGCACCCCACCTGCGGGACATCATCAACACCTCCTTCGACATCGCAACCTTCCCGGAGAGCTGGAAGCACGCCGAACTCAGCGCTCTACTCAAGAAACCATCAGCAGACCCAACCGACCTCAAGAACTACCGCCCCATCTCGCTGCTCCCGTTTCCGGCCAAAGTCATCGAGAAGACCGTCAACAAGCAACTGGCCGCCTTCCTCGAGACGAACGGTTCCCTCGACCTCTCGCAGTCTGGCTTCCGGGCCAACCACAGCACCGAGACCGCCCTGATCGCAGCCACCGATGACATCCGAGCCCTGCTCGACAACGGAGAAACAGCGGCCCTCATCCTCCTGGACCTCTCCGCGGCCTTCGACACTGTCTGCCACCGTACCCTAGTACAGCGCCTCAGCAACGTCGGAATCCAGGAGAAGGCACTGGAGTGGATCACCTCCTTCCTCGCCGGAAGGACACAGAGAGTCCGCCTTCCCCCGTTCAGATCGGAAGCCACCGAAGTCATCTGCGGCGTTCCTCAAGGCTCCTCGCTCAGCCCAACACTCTTCAACGTCTACATGAGCCCCCTCGCAGCCATCGCACGCCAGCACAACCTGAACATCATCTCCTACGCCGACGACACCCAGCTGATCCTCTCCCTCACCAACGACCCCGCCACCGCCAGAGCCAACCTGCACGAAGGGATGACAGCCGTAGCCAAATGGATGTCGAACAGCCGCCTGAAACTGAACTCAGACAAGACGGAAGTCCTCATCCTGGGATCCTCACCCTCCGCCTGGGACGACTCCTGGTGGCCCCCCGCCCTGGGCAGCGCACCCAAACCAACAGACCACGCGCGCAACCTGGGCTTCATCCTGGACTCCTCCCTCTCCATGACCAGACAAGTCAACGCCGTCTCCTCGTCATGCTTCAACATCCTGCGCATGCTATGTAAGATCTTCCGATGGATCCCCACCGAGACCAGGAAGACGGTCACCCAGACCCTCGTCACCAGCCGTCTGGACTACGGCAACTCCCTCTACGCTGGAACCACCGCCAAACTCCAGAAGAGACTCCAGCGGATCCAGAACACCTCAGCACGACTCATCCTGGACATCCCCCACCGCAGCCACATCTCCGGACACCTGAGAGACCTGCACTGGCTCCCGGTCAACAAGAGAATCACCTTCCGGCTCCTCACCCACGCACACAAAGCCCTACACAACCAAGGACCAGGATACCTCAACAGCCGCCTCAACTTCTACGCTCCCAAACGCCAGCTTCGATCGACCAGCCACGCCCTTGCCGCCGTCCCCCGCATCCGAAGAGCCACCACAGGAGGAAGGTCCTTCTCCCACCTGGCTGCCAAGACTTGGAACTCCCTTCCGACCCACCTCCGCCTGACCCAGGACCACCTCGCCTTCAGGAAGCAGCTCAAGACCTGGCTGTTCAAGCAGTAGCGGACCCCCCCCCCAGCGCCTTGAGACCCTCCGGGTGAGTAGTGCGCTATACAAATGCTCTGATTGATTGATTGATTGATTGAAGAGGAAGCTCTGTACAAGAGAATAAGAGAGTTGAGGCTCAGAAAGGATAGGCCCTCAGAGGTGATTTAGCATTCAGAAAAACTACACACAGGACAGATATGCAATACATATATATAAAACAACATTAACAATAAAGGGAATGTGGGGTAAAGTACTCTGGAGCTCCACGCGGTAAGACTGAAGCTCAGTAAGTTCCTCACCCACAATTGTCGTTACAGATACTTACTGCAAATACCCACATATAGGATATGCATGCAAAGGTAGGGTCTTTGGAGCTGATAGCTGTGGTGATGTTATAAAGGTACCTCAAAGACAATACACACAGTTAACAAGAAACGCCACCTAGGTTGTCAGCTGTGCCCACAGACTGGCGAACAAACAGGAACAACCAAGGCAGTAACAGCAAAGGGGTAGAACTAAACACAAGCAAGATAGAAAAGGAGCTAGCAAGGAGGAGTGCTTAATAGGAAGGGAAGCAAATCACAGGACACACTTGGCAGAACGCAAGTAACAAACATACAAGGTAATTAGAAGAAAGACAGCAGGAACAGAAAGACAGCAGACTAGGAACTGGAACCAAGGAAATGGGAGGAAAGGCAGGGACTGGAAAAGGATATTCAGAAGGGGAGGCTACAAGGGTTTACTAGAAAAGAGAAGGTTCAGGAATCAAGAAAACAAAGTAGCATTGAAGGCAGTGCTGGGGCAGGAACAAGAATTGAGCTAAGGCCCAGGAGTCAAGGTAGCACTGCAGGCAGTGGTGATTCAGGAACAGAAAATTACTAAAGCTTCGAGAGTCAAGATAGCACTGCAGGCAGTCCTAGTTCAAGGAAACAGGAAATAGCTAAAGCACAGGAAATAAGGAGTCAAGAGAGCACTGCAAAGCAGTGCAAATCAGGAACAAGAAATACCTGAAGCCGAGGAACAGGAACAAAAAATAACTGTAGCTCAGGAAACAAGATAGAACTGCAGACCGTTCTAATTCAGGCACAAGAAATAGCTATAGCTCAGGAATCAAGGAACAAGAATTAATTCTAGCTCAGGAATCAAGGAATATCAAAAGCTCAGGAAACAAGGATCGATCACCCCAGAACACAGCTACAATGACCAACACTGGACTGAAGGGAGCTGGGGCTGAAAAGAGCTCACAGTAATCACATACATCAGGAGTGAGCAGGTTAGCAACAGCCAGCCCAGGTAAGCTGAATTCCTCCACCCATCCTTGGCCTGTAGGGGTGGAGACGAAGCAGTGAGCAGGGAATTCTAGGCATTGGAGTGTCAAACATGAGCAGGCTGGCTTCAAGCAGGCTGGCTTTCACAAAACCAGGCATGGATTGGGAATGGATGAAAATTTGCAAGTAGAATCCAAATAAATGGAAGTCAGTATATGCATAAAGGGGAGGGTCTGGAAGCTTATTAGAAGACTGGAGAGCCCCACAACTCAGCCCCCTGGTGGTGGGCACGAGAATGCAGGGATCGAACTGTGACACATGGCTGCTGCAAATCATACACAACATCCATATGTTCATAACATCAAAATCAACGTGATTTGCATCGATGCGCTTTAACCTAACAAATAACACAAATTATACTAAGTAAACCTGGGTGGAGTTTGTGTAGCAGCGCTACATGGAACTCCATGAAGCAGTTAAAAAACTCTACCGTGCTACGCGGAGTACCACGAGCGGGTGTAGTTGTTTGTCCCACCCATTTGCATGATGTTTTCCGCTGGAAAGCAATTCAGATTTCATGTTGGGGGGAAAGATCACGCAAACTGCACCACAAGGTTGCGCATGGGCACACCATCTTATTTTCTTCTCTCTGTTGTGGGGAGGGGGCCTACTTTTCAATCCTGCCTTAATATTTTCAATCCTTCTTTCCCAAATCTTTTTTTTCTGATCTTTTTTAGCGCAACACTTTCCGGCCTGCCTAGAGTGTGGGCGGCTCCTCTTAGGGCTTCCCTAAACTCAGCTGCTAGGCTCTTAACTGGCACACAAATAATTCCACCACATCTCCCCGGACTTCCGGGACCTGAATTAGCTTCCATATGAAGGTCAGATACAGTTAAACATTGCATGCATGGATCACAAGGCCATCCACTTCAAGACCCCACTGTACCTTGCTCGGAAACTGGAGCTCTCCTGCAGTTCTAAAGCCTCAAGAAGTGCCAGCGTCCTTTTGCTAAAACCACAAAAATCCAAGAAAAAAAAGACCTGTTACCAAACCTTCTCAGGGATTGGTCAGTGGATCCTGAACTCCCTTCCAACTGAAGTCAGGGTGAACTCCTCCACCGTCTTCTTCAAAAAAGAAGTCAAAGGACGCTTGATGAAAACATTTCTTCCTTAGCATGGCTCCTTCATTTGGTTCCGGGTCCATAACTGTTGACTATGGCCAGGCCACTTGGCTCACGAGTTTCTTGTACAATTCTAGAATGTGACCTTGTTGCGCTGTCAATTCTGTTATTCCCTCAGGATAATGTTTGTCAATTAGACTTTTTGATTTTGTTGCCTTCTTTCTTCTGTTGTGTTTGCTTATAACCGTCCTGATGCATAATCTGTAAAGTGCTCAGATACCCTTGGTGGTCATGTTCGCGTTATATAAAACTTTCAAAATAAAATAAATAAATATTATCTTCCCCAGTGTCTTCCTAAGTGTATATTTTGTGTTATTTTTTACTTTTTGTGTGTTTTTAGAGCGTTTCTGTACTGTTTTCTACATTGCTTGCTTTCTAATTGTTTTACTTCCCTTCTTCTTTTCCCTTCATTGTTTACTTTCTAAATTTTCTTTTTCGCTCCCTGCCCCCCTCCCCCCAGCATCATGGCAGAGAGTGTGACACGGGTAAAGAGGAGCCAGCAGCGCCCGGAAGGGGTGCAGCCCAGGGCCTTGTTTTCTAAGGTGGAGTTGTCATCACTTGTTTTTTTTGTGCAGCTCCACCTCCCCTCCACCCTGGCAGCAGGCAGCAGGTCTGGGTCAGGGTACAGGATCCAAGAACACCAGCAGTGGTGGACGAGGGTGTGCAGGGCAGTGTATCACTGCTCTGGGGTCAGGTGCACCCATAACCAGCTGACACACCGATGGTCCAATATCCTGGACCGAGAGCAGGACCTGCTGGACCTGCTAGGGGTTGAGGTCACGGGGCTTGGTAAGCAACTAATTATAATTATTATTATGTGGTCTATGTTATTGCTAATATTTGTTTCCCAAATAGCAAGCATGCTGCTGCTCCCATGCAGGTAAGTTAAGTTTCAAAATCCTATATTAAGTGATTGTTAATCTAAACAGGTGCTCAGTGCTATTTAATCATACTTGTTTGCAACTTTTCACTTGCTTGGGCTGAATAAGTAAGAGAACTTAAGTAAGATAATGCAGACTAGAGAGACTCCTTTCCTTTGTCCTGTCACTAAGACAGTGATAGTTAGTTAGTTACTTAGTTATAGTAATTTTGCCACCCGCATCCTCTCACTTCAGTCCTTAGGACAACCTTTTTTGTAGTTTGTATAGTGAGTGAAAACCAATCAACCAATTTGGTATATACAATATGCATGCGTCCATCTATGCATTTAAGACTAAAGGTAGACTGAGTGAATTGGCCAGTCAAAGGGGGTTGAGATGATTGTGAATGAGATTGCAACTTAGAAACAAATATCATTTTTTGGCAATTCATTACAAAGTCTTTGGAATAGGCGGGCTAGGTAGGTTTAGGATTCAGGAATTGGACTGGAACTGTGGAATAAAAAAAAGAAAGGACGGTCCATGACCGCAATACTAGGCTACTATGAATCAATCTGATTTAGGAAAGGTCAATGCTATTGCAATTGCTGTTTCCTGTCAAAAAATCTTTTTTGGAGCAACTATTTAATATTTATCTAACACCAATCATTTTTTGTCTCTTTAATTATGTCTTACATGATCATCAGCATCCAGTGGCAAGACAAGGTCGTCCAAGGTGGGTACGGAAGTTAGAGGTGCCTCCCAGGAACGCTCCTCATCTGATGGCTCTGCTGACCCCCGTATGTCTTCCTGTTGTTAATATTAATATAGATTTCTGTAACTTTTACCACCCCTTATTTTGAACTATTATTTCCGTATCCTAATTTATTTTTTTCCCGAATCCTCTTCGATCTATCTGTTTCTAAAGTCTTAATGTGCCTGCATTATCCTCTTTACAAACTTAGTGAAATATTTATATTTGTAGTGTCTGTATTATTTTTTTAATCACTAACTGCCTCTTACTCTGTACTAGTCTTGCTTTCTTCTGTTTTTTCAGTAAGCTTTCCCTCTCCCCTTATATATTTTGTGGACTGTCAGTGTGGTATTCAGAGAAACTATCGGTCCTTACTACTACTAGTACCCTACTCTGTCATGCAGATTGCATGCCCACATAAGGTTTCTACGCATGTTTGTTGAGATGAGAAGGCTTTATTTTACTTTCTCATGCTCAATCAGTAAATGATGGTCATGTTGGACACCCCAAAGTTGTGTCTTCTTCTCATCTAGGCCTAGTATTATTATTAGCGGCAGTTGAAGGTGAACTGATTACCTTGCACTGTGGCTGGGAGGAAGTATGAGGAGGAGGAGGAGGATGGCACCATTACATTTTCCATCCAAGAGAAGACCTTATGTCTGATTATCCGCTTAGTTGACCACTCTTTCTCTTTTCAAAAACTTAGATTCACCAATATCTCTATCCACTGAGTCTAGTCCTTGAAAGGTTGTCTTTTTGAGAGGATTTTCAATAACTGCCCCCAACAAAATGCCCAACCGGATATTTTATTATTTCTGATAGGACAGACTGTCTACTCTGTACTCAAATCATAGTGATGTGTGTGGTGTATGTATTGTATTTTCAATATTGCTAGTAAAAAAATAAATAGGAGGAGGAATATGAGGCATCTAAAAAATGTGTAATGTTTTTTCTAGCCATACCGACCCCCAGTGCCGGGGACAGCGTGGACGGCGACTCCAGCCAGTAGGGAGCATTGAAGCAGCTGCAGGGGGTGAGCCGGCAGCAGTGTTGGGAGGTGGTAAGTAATATTGCTTGCTTATTGACAATTTAATTTATACACTCGCTGCAAGGGTTTACACTGTGCACTGTACTGTTGACACTAAGTTGAAGAAGCCACCATTTATTTAGCATTAGCGGGAGTTGAGTATCTAAAGGCTTCTTCTATGCTCAACTCAGCAGAGACAAATTTATGAAGAAGACTAAGAGTCAGACCTTGATGGGTTGATGGAAAAGGGAAAGAAGGATGAAAGGAGGAAGGACGGGCGACATGTAATATTTGACTCGCAGAGAAGGATTCCTGGGTGAAGGGGGCCCGGGATTCATATATGTGCCTGATAGGATGCATGGGTGGTTGAAGGATGGGTGAAAGATGAAAGAAAGGATGCCTGTATGTGTGAAAGGAATCCTCCGAGGGGCCATATTCAGATCATTGAAAATACATTTTAAGTACTGTCTCCTCTGATCCGTGACTGCTGGGCATACACATAATAAGTGGTTTAAAGATTCTGCATGAAAACCACATAATCGACAGTTCGCGGTTTGGTAGGACTTTTTCCAAGATGGCTGCATGTCTTTTGATTCATGCAAGCCGATTCGATAATCTGTGAAGCTCTTTTTTAACTGCAAGCTAAAGTGAGCAGATAGATATGTTTGTGGCTTTAAGGGTTTATAAGAGTTGATGACGGTTCACCCATGCCGGCGCTTAATAATTGCTTTTTTGTCTTCCAGCAAAGATTTCTTTTTAGCTGCATCATTAGCAGCTTTACTGAAGCTTGCTCTATCAACCCAATTTTCCCATGCTGTTTGTAATTCCAACTCAGCCAATGAAGTTCTCAGGTAGCTTCCCCAAGAATTCGGTGTTTCGAGGTCCATCTGGTGCTTGATTTCTTCCCAGCATAATCTATTCATTGTATCTGTGAAGTACCGGGTTATTTAGAACCCAGCGGTGCCAGGGGACACACCCGAAGACTTCGGATTCTCCTGTCTCAGACTACAGAAACACAGAAACTTCTTGGTGACGTCAAAGATCAGATTTATTGGCTGCAGCCAGTAACAGGTATCCTAGAAGTACAACACGGTGTATGTTCTCAGGAGACTGCTCAACTTTACAAAGCTAGTCATCCCTTTTTATACCAAATATTATGCTTCAGGCGAACATTCCTTATTTTACAGTTGGCCATTCACATGTTTTCATGACAAAACCGCAGAATCATGATGACAAGCCTATTTTTCAGTTTGTCCAGCCCACAATCAATTTTTAGTCAAACCCAACATTCTTCATCAGACAGGTCGATCGAACCCACCATAAAAACGGGCACATCCCCATCGTAAATGGACCATAAAGAAAGGAGCAGAGACAGGTGTGAGCAAGATAAGACATAGCTGTGCGTAATAAAAGGTTTGATGGTGTCTTGTGTCTTGATCAGCAATATTGATCAGCTACTGGGAAAGAACTGGCTTAACAAGTTTGGCTTCAGGCAAGAGGGTCGCTCGCTCAGATCATTCTGAAGTCAGCTAAAGTGGACGTGTGCTTGGAGATTTGTTCGGCCACTGTCATCGGCCTATGTGAGGGCAACCACAAAATGGCTGCCGTACGCAAGATGGAACCCGAGGGTTCAGAATGGAAACTCTGATTTCACGGTGATCTCGTCACTCGAATATGACGAAAATACTTGTACACCTTACACTCACCATTTTCGGTCTGTTGCTACCAAAATCGGCATGGTACGATGACTTTTATGAAACGGATTCAGAATTTCAGTACCTCAGACCCTCCTTTTGCCCTTACATAGGCAATAACCTAAACCCATGTTAGTCTGAGTCTAGGTCTATACTCATCAGGTCAACAAGATGTTGCTGTAGCATCATCCTATTACTTAGCACGTCTCTTGATACAGGTTTCCTTACACACGATGTAGCACAGAGGTCACATATAGCAGGAGCACACTGTACGCACAGACAGAACAGGAAAAGAATGGCTAAGATCATCCCAATGATCATCAGAATCTTCCATCCCCATGTGGATAACAGTCCCCAGAACCATCCCATCAACGACCAATCTCCTTTATCCACATGTATAGATTCTGAGATCTTATGCAGTCTGGAAATGGCCTGGTACACTGTCGGAGCATTATCTGGAATGAAGACACAGCAACTTGATTGGATCACTTTACATACCCCACCTCGATCTGCAAGTATGACGTCTAACGCAACTCTGTTCTGGAGTGTCATAAGACGATCCGACTGGAGCTCAGCAGTCAAGTTACTAAGGGCACCGGCAGTTTCAACTACGGTGGACTCAACCACCCTCATCAATTGTCGTATGTTCCTGCTGTTAACCATAGGTCCCCAAAACGGCAGAAAACTCTTCAAGAAGTCACTCAATTCTTGTCCTTCGGTATCTTCCTTACTGAAGACACCTCTAACTACCCTTGTCTTGTTTAACAAAGCTGCTCATGCCCCGAAATGACTGATTCTGGAGCCCGAATTCCAGCCGGACCTGAGCTGGGGAGGCAGGCTTGGCAGGTCATAAACAGCCTTATAAATCCTTGTCTGAAGTTCATTTAATAAATCTGCTTCATTGCCACACCAAGAGACTAAACCGTATGACAGTCTGGACTGAATTGGTGCGGCCATTACTTTTAACAGATATTTATAGTTCGGGCAGTCCAATTTTTTGCGTAGTAATCTGTATGCATAAATTAGCGACTGTGCTTTATCTTTTATGGCCAGTTTATGTTCCTTGTATGTTGTGCCCTGCCCTATTGTTACGCCGAAATATTTGTAGGACCCTCGCTCTTCCACAGTTGCCCCTTTCACCAACCATTTAAACTTAGTTGTTTTGGAGTCCACTAAACAAACTATTTTTGTTTTTTCTTTGTTTAGTTCCAATTTTTCCTGATCCAGGTAGGTTACTAGGCTAATTATTGCTCTTTGTAATCCAATAGCGGTTTGGCTCAACAAAACAATGTGATCAGCATACTGTAAGACAAAAACTGACTCATTGGCCATGTTCGGCTGGTGGCAATCGGTTTTTTCCATATGCGTAGTAATATCTGAAAGGAACAAAATAAATAGGCTTGGCGCTAGGACACAGCCTTGTTTCAGACCTTGCTGCGTATGGATGCTTGAGGTTGTACTGCACCCATCTCCCAGCTTTACTCTTGCCCAGGTATCAATATATAAGGCGGTTATAGTGTTGAGTATTGAACTAGGCAATCCCCGTACATTTAGTTTCTTTCAAAGACGCCTCTTACTCACTCGGTCGAAGGCAGATTTTATATCCACAAAACATGCGAACAGCCGTGTTTTCTTTTTTAGCGCTTTTTCAGTTAGGAGTGCTAGAATGGCCAAGTTTGTTATAGTGCCCATCCCTTGCCTAAAGCCCGTTTGGAACTTGGGAATTATTTTCTTTTCGTCCATCCAGTCTTGGAGCTGGACTAGAAGACAAGAAGCGTAAAGCTTGGCCTCAACATCTATCATAGAGATCAGTCTGTAGTTTCCCGGCTTACGGTGATCTCCCTGATTAAATATAGGATGGATTATATTCCCTTTCCGGGAAACTGGAACGTTAGACTGTGTGTAGATCTCATTAAAGAGCGGCGTAAGCTGGGCGGACCAGAAATCTGGGTCATTTTTAAAAATTGCGTTGGGAAGCCCGTTTGGACCTGTCGCTCCCACGGTCTTAAGTTTTATTATGCCTCTTAATTGCTTTATGTTGGTCAGGCTATTTTGTTCATTACTGCCTGCCTCTAGTCCTGAAGAGCTGCATTCCACACTTTCCTGATAGGATGTTGATTGTGTTTTTTCTTGCTCGAGAAGCGGCCCTCGGAACCCTTCTACGGCCCCTGCTACTGTATTACTATACAGGTTTCGCACATGTTGAGTCCACGTTTCCTCTCCGATTTCTGCTTCTTGTTGCAGTCTTGGGCCTTTAGACAGTTTATTTATTATGCCCTAAAAGTCACTGCTGTTGGGCAGTTTACTTGCGCTCAGTAATTTCGTCCAGATGGTATCCTTATACGCTGTTTTTGCGCTCCTCAGCTTCTTCCTGTAGTTGCTCCTTAATTCATTCAGTTTGTGTTTCTCAATTTTTCGGCCCATTCTTGCCGCCCGTGATTGTAGTCGCACCTCTCTTGCGATCCTTTTCTTTTGTTCTCTTAATTCATTATTGAACCATAGTTCTCTTCTGGTCTCTGTCTTAAATATACTACCAGGAGTGGCTGGGAATTTTTGAACAAGTAACAGGGCCAGCTGTTCTCAAATTTTTACATGCTCCTCTTCTAACTGCGGGCCCAATTTGCCCAAAAATTTCCTGGCTGTCTCCTGTATGATTTTCAGGTCCACTCCCCACCATTTTAATTTTCGGAAGTTGAACTTTTCTGCATGTTGCATAAGGGAGTTACCCCCAGATGCATGAAGCACCCACTCTGCGAATCCTAAATAGCGAAAAATACCGAATTACTATTCAGAATTCGCAGAATGGGATGCATCACCAAAATCAGTAAATAACTGCGAATCGCAACCGGCCGCAATTTGCTAAAATCGCTATAAAATCGCAGAATCGGCTGTTTCCCAACCCCAAATTGCGATTTCGCAAATACCGAAATCGCAATTAGCGATCTCGCAGATTGCGAGATCGCAAAAACGGAAAGTCGCATTCGGAGCACAATTATGACATCACTACCAGGTTTTAGCCTGCTCCATGCATCATTTGGATCACAGAGCTTGATAGAGGTGGAGGCAGAGCACTGAGCTCCAAGGGACACACCCTGCAGTCCCAATACAGGATACATATTAATACCACAATGTCCCTGGAAGCTGCAGGACCAAGTGAACCAGCCAGGAAGTGCAAAATCAAATTTTCAGAACAATAACTGGAGTACCTGATAGAAGGAGTCAGCAGGGACCATGACCAACTATTTGGGAAGCTGTCCTGGAAGGTGCCCGAGGCCACCAAGAGGTGCATCTGGCTGCGCATCAACACCAAGGTGAACGCGGTGGGAGTCACGCACCCGTCCATCGATGACCTAAAAAAGAGGAGGTAGGACCTCAGAGGCCGTGCCAAGGAGTGCATTGCGGAGCAACTGGGGGAGAGACTGGCTACGGGAGGAGGAGACTCCACAAACCTCGAGAACACACCAATGGAGGACCTAATGGAGGACACCATCAACCCTGCAGCCTGCGTGGGGGTCACTCAACTGGACACCTCCCGCGCTACACACCAATCTTAAGGTAAGAGCCATGCAACTGCAACCCCGTACCCTAACAATGCCCATGCCCCCAGAGCAAGCCATATTTGTAACCCGAGTAATCTATTTCCTGACCCTCCCAAACGCCCAAATGCATTGTGGGATCTGTAGTGTGACAATGTGCCATGATAGCCACACACAGTCAGAATAGTCAAGTGAAACATACCCCTAAAGCCAGTCATGGAACGCAAGCCTGCATGCATGTTGCTACATCCCAGGTGCCTGAATCATATCATGCACTCATCTACATCACAGAATGTGATGTAGATGAGTGCTGCAGATGCTGAGACGTCTGACAGTGACACACTCCATATTGCGGAGACACCTGATGAGACAGAGGGAGACAGCCAGCCAGCACCAACACCTGGCCCAGCACCTGGCCCAGCATCTGGCCCAGCATCTGGCCCAGCACCTGGACCAGCACCTGGACCAGCACCTGGACCAGCACCTGGACCAGCACCTGCACAAAGAAACAGGGCCACCCCTGCAGCCATAGGTGGAGCACAATCTCACCAGTCCGCACGCATGGCAGTGGAGCAGATCCCACCCACACCCAGGAGGCAGACACGACGCACAGCAACTGTGCGGTCCCACGCAAGAAGCAGGTTGAGGCAGCAGCGCTCAGTGCCCACACCAGCAGACATGGAGCAACAGGCACACAACTTTGGCCTTGGCATTGAGGCTTGGATGCTTGCTGTGCACCGTAAACAGGCACAGCACATGGCAGCAATGCAGCTGCAGCTCTACAAAAACTGCTCGCAACATAAGTCAACTCAATGAGAGTTTTCAGGAGCTCACCACAGCGGTCAAGGAGAGTAACCAACTGATGGTGGTGCAGCAGGACATCACACGCAGACGCCACATCAACTGCTTACACGGCTATGAGCCTACACACTCTCAAACCACCTGATTGGGAACGCCACTTCCCAGCTGTCGGGCAGGTCATTGGCCATGCAGATACAGATGGTCCAATTCTGTGCAGTCGTTGCAAGGGCCCTGGAGCAGGTCACCACCGCTGTGGAGAACCAACAGGCGGCCGACCACGGCTATGCAAGGGGGGGATGATACCAGTGAAGGGACATCTAGCCTCAGCAGCCTGTCTGTGCCGGTGCAATTAGAAAGGTGGCGCAGTTCCCGGCCCACTGCTGCATCATGACAGAACACTCCCAACGTGGAGGGTGAAAGGTGGCAGGGTGCGTCCGGCAGGAGGTGCCAGTGACTGGACATTTCCAGCAGTGGCATGGTGAGGTAATCAAGCACGTCTGCTCAGGATACATGAGCCTGTATGTCTCAATACAGTAGCACTATTGTTTGCTGATTAAAGCACATCGAGTGCATGTGAAATAAACAAGAGCTTTATTTTGTACTCAAATCTTCCTCATGTCAGGGACCTCTGCTGCAGCGCAACTCACCCCTGTGACTGCGGACCACGGACTGTAGCCTGCTTGCTTCCCTGCCGCCCCCGCCGCCGCTCAACACCCGCGGCTGCCGAGAGGGGCTGAGCAGGAGAACTACATCTCCCAGCGCCCCCTGCTCCACGGGGACGCCGCCGCCGCCTGTCAGCTGGGACTTCCGCCGGGAAGGCGTACAAGAAGAAGCCCTTCCAGCAGCTGAGCGGGGACCTCTGCTGCAGCGCAACTCACCCCTGTGACTGCGGACCACGGACTGTAGCCTGCTTGCTTCCCTGCCGCCCCCGCCGCCGCTCAACACCCGCGGCTGCCGAGAGGGGCTGAGCAGGAGAACTACATCTCCCAGCGCCCCCTGCTCCACGGGGACGCCGCCGCTGCCTGTCAGCTGGGACTTCCGCCGGGAAGGCGTACAAGAAGAAGCCCTTCCAGCAGCTGAGCGGGGACCTCTGCTGCAGCGCAACTCACCCCTGTGACTGCGGACCACGGACTGTAGCCTGCTTGCTTCCCTGCCGCCCCCGCCGCCGCTCAACACCCGCGGCTGCCGAGAGGGGCTGAGCAGGAGAACTACATCTCCCAGCGCCCCCTGCTCCACGGGGACGCCGCCGCCGCCTGTCAGCTGGGACTTCCGCCGGGAAGGCGTACAAGAAGAAACCCTTTCTCCCGCGTCGCGGGACGCGCGCGGGCGACGCCGGGCGGAGCCCGGGCAGAGGGCGGGCCGTCTAAGGCCGTCCAAGGACGACCAGGGACGGGACGGGCCACACCTGTAACAACATGGGTAAGAGAAAACTGGCCACTCCTGTGACGGGAGAAGCGAATGCCAAGGTCCCGAAATACACCACCAGCATAATCACCTATCTGACGACGAAAGTGGATGAATTATCCACACAGATAGCTGTCTCGGAACGTGCACTGGGGCTGGATTCTACTCCTGAAAGTATTACTATTGCTCTTTCCCCGCCCATTAGTTGCGCACCTCTTGAGCCGAGGGTCATAATCGAATCATGCCGGGCAAATGTGGCACAGACCCCTACTGTCCTGCCTTCCCCAGAACTCCCTATCACCGTGATTCCTCCTGTTAATGAGGCAACATGTGTTGGAGACGGTGTGGCCACCATCCATACTGGGCGTTTGCAGGCTTGCTATGTCACCGAGGAGGGTCTTACGGATCTCCTGGAAAAACTCTTCACCGAGAGGCTAGAATCAGCTTTAATCCAAATTGCGACAGATATAACTGAAACATTGAAGGATTGTGTCAGTAAACTGTTAAATAAATGCGAACGCATTAACAATTTTTTGGATAGCCGGGCTCCGGCTTCAGTACCCATAGAAATTGACCCTCCAATCACCCTAGTACCTAACTTACCGGCAGAAAACTCTATGCAAGCCAAAGGGAAAGTTATAAATGGCAGATATACTCCTTTACCGCACGCTGTGCCAAATCGTGTTCTATTGGATAAGCCTGTACAGGGGAACCCATTGGGGCCCCTAGGAGACCAGAGGGCTAGGGTCCCCCCAGTACATCTCCCTCCCGAGGCAACACCTTTTGTGGCTGTTCTTGTTAATGTTCCCAAACTAGAAGTGGGGGAGGTTGAACACCATGAAACACTGCGAAAGCACACGGAAAACTGGTGTAATGCAAATTGTACGGGTGGAAGTAATGTTGCAGCTAACATACTGATGTGCAGAAGGGTAAATTGGGTTGGCAAAACCAAGAAATGTGTGTCAGGCGATTGTGTAATAGTCAATTTTAAATCTCGTGATGTCACAAGTCGCCTCTTCTGGGATGCCTCTCCTTTAGATTCTGTAGGTAAGGGTGTGCGTGCTATGCCGCTGGGTTTTTTCTCCCCACCTACATTCAGGGGAACTGGAGAAGGATATGGCAGGCCCCAGCCAAATAATAATTCTGGCTTTTACGGCAAACAAAAGCTCCCTTTGATAGGAAATGAGTGGGTGACTAAGAAGGTATGGGGTGGTGGCGTAGCCACAACAGTAACGAACATACACCCAGATAACCTGCCCCTTTCAAATAGATTTGTGGCTCTGGCTGATCAGGATGCTATGGACTGACTAGAGCCCTCGCAAAATTACCAGCCAGTCATTGAACTGGATGACCTCACTGAGACCCGTATGCGCTGTAACATTTCTAACACTTCTAACAACTCTACCTCATTTAATGCGGCATGTGTTGAGGGGGAGACAACGATAGAGGGAGACAATAGCAATAGAAATATTAAAATCATGTCCTGGAACATTGCGGGCCTTCGAGCAAAACAAAATGACCAAATCTGGCTGGGTAAGCTGAAAGAATACGATATAGTAGCCATGCAGGAAACATGGGCTAGGGAAAACTCTTTTTGGCTGGACGGCTATTCCTCATTTTTTGTTAAAGCACAGCATTCCGTGGTAGGAAGAGACATTGGTGGCTTGATGTTCTTGGTATCCCTCAACATAGCGGGGAGTGTGAGGGAAATCCCTAGTTCCTCACATTACTTTCAAGTGTTAGAGATACGCCACGCAGATAAAAACAAAACACTCTTTATAAATTGTTATAATGCCTCGCAGGGTGGTCCCCAAAACTTCGTTTTAGATTGTTTACTTTCATTTGTTACCGAATATATGTCAAAGCAAACCACTTTTGTTCAAATTATTTTAATGGGCGATTTTAATGTGCATTTATGTGATTCACAATGTTATATTAAGGATCTAGATGGGCCGGACCTCACGACCCCTCCCCATTTTGAGCATAGCCTGAAGGGTTCAGCTATGGAACAACTATTGGCATCTAATGATTTGTATGAACCTGGTTTTGCTGACCCAAAGGATCGGGTGGTTACTTATAATGCTAGGGGCAGTGAATCCATCATCGATTATATTTTTATGTCACCAGGGCTCCTTCATTATGTTCTTTTTTATAATGCCACAGAGAGTGGCTTTAGTGACCACAATCCGGTGTGCTTGACGCTGGATGGATCGCTGGGTTTACTGAAGGGGGCCTTGTTGGCCACTTCTGCGAAACATGTTAAGAGTAAAGATCAGGGGCGGCGATTAAAATGGTGCAAAGTCTGCCCAGAAGATTTTTCATATTTTATCGAACATGAAATGGTGGTGGAATTCCAGACCTGCAGGGATCCTGCTAGGGGGGATAAAGAGATCATTGCAGCTTTTGAGGCTATTTGCTCGAAGGTGGAGAAAGAGCTAACACTTAGACCCAAAAGGGGACCTCCCCCTGCCTCCGGTTGGTTTGACCATTCATGCACCAAAGCGCACTCTGCACTGATAGCAGCACTTAAACAATCCCCTAGAAATAAGCTAGTGATAGCTCAACTAAGGAGAAATTATGCAAAGGCGGTGAAAATACGCAAAAAGGCAGTGAAGGTAGAAGCATGGGATGCTTTAATGGATTCTACCACCCTAAAAAATAGCTCTAAATTCTGGTCCATAATAAATAATCCTATCTTCTCTAAGACATGTAATACTGACCTTGAGGCTAATATTCCGGAGTCAGATTGGCTTAGTCATTTTTCAGTTATCTATGGGAGCAATCAAGTATATGAAACATTCTGCATACCCTGCTATTCTAATATGTTACCCATTGTTGATTTTACTGAAAAGGAAGTCAAGGTCGCAATAATGGGGTCTGCTAAGAATAAAGCCCCTGGTCCCGATGGGGTTCCATTGGATTTATACAAATCAAACCCAGAGTTGTGGGCACCTGTTTTAACGAACGTATATAATAATGTACTTAAAGGGGGTTTCCCTAACACCTGGGCTTGCTCAATCATTATACCAATTTTTAAAAAGGGAGTTAGAAATGACCCTAAATGTTATCGCCCCATATCCTTGCTGGATTCCTCCATGAAAATTTTGGGGAAAGTACTACTAGGGAAAATTAATAAATGGACCTTAGAGAATAACATCTTGTCCAATGCCCAGTATGGCTTCCGGTCAGGTAGGGAGACTGAGGACCAATGCTTGAACCTGAACATGATCATCTCTAAATACACTAAGGCCAGAAAAGGGACTATCTACGTTGCCTATATGGATTTGTCCACGGCATTTGATCTAGTGAATAGAGCCAAGCTGTGGGCCATGTTGCTACAATTGGGTCTAGACCCCCCTTTGGTCTACTTCTTGGCTGAACTTCACAAGGATCTAAAGGCTTCCATTAGAATGGATCAAGAGGGACATCGCACAGCATGGTTTAAATCAGGCAGGGGCGTGCGACAAGGTTGCATCCTTGCCCCTATGCTGTTCACTTTATATATAAACTCTCTGGAAAAAACCCTACTGGCCGCATCTGCAGATACCCCACGTGCAGGAGACACAAACATCCCAGTGCTTCTGTACGCGGATGATGCTGCTGTAATAGCTAGGACACACTTGGGCCTCCAGAGACTTTTAAATGCATTTAGTGATTTCATGTCCTCTCTTGACCTTGTGGTCAATAACACGAAATCCCATGTGATGGTCTTTGGGGCAGCTAAAAAAAGTACTAAATCTTTTTTCTGCAAAGGGGAAGCGATCAGTAATGTTAAAGTTTTCACCTACCTGGGAGTGATTTTCGATACTAGGGGTAGTTGGATCCCCCAGATAGTAGCAAAGACCAAAGCAGTGAGAAGCTCTGTTAATGCTATCTTAAGCTTCTCAAGGAGACTAGGGGGAAAACCAAGTGGTGCCCTTTTAGCCTTGTATAGAGCAAAATCCTTGGCTATAGCTAGGTACGGGGCTGGATTATGGGGATATGTAAAAACTGAAACCATCCAAACTGAAGTTAATAAGTTTTTATGCTCAATTTTAGGACTCCCCGTATCAACATCCACTTTCTCAGTCCATCAGGAGCTTGGAGTAGGATACATTACTGATGTCCTCTCTATGGCACCTTTACTTTTGTGGATAAGAGTGTGGACAAATAACAACTTAGGCCTCAATCACAAAATCCTATTGGACTGCCTAAAATTGGATAAGTTTAAAGATATTGCTTGGCTGGCATATATCGACAAGTGCTCTGTAGAACTGGGACGGCCAGAGATTTTCTCCTCCCCGCTTGATCTACAAAAAGCGGACCTAGTTTGGGTTAAGGAAAACTTCTACAAACTTAGGTCCTTGGAGAGAGAACTTCACCAGTTAACAAAACCTACGGTCAGAGCGCATTATATGACACTCACCCGTATTGCCATCCAACCGTACCTCGCACTAGTCAATATCCCGTTCCACAGATGGCTTCTGGTTAAATTTAGATTTAACCAGATCTACTTAGTACTCTGTGACAAACAGGGATGGTTTAAGCCTGAGGATGCACCTGTATGTGGATGTGATAACTTTTCAATACAGGACAATATGCACCTTATGTTATTTTGCCCTTTTTATCTTGCTCCAAGGCAAAAGTATCTGTTACCCTTGTTGAAGGGGAAAGCGTTCATGCAAGCAAAACCTGCTCTTTTGTACCTACAAATGTTAGACTCCCCCTTGGTAATGTTCAGTGTGGCAAATTACCTTGTCGCTGCTGTTCGTATTAGGAGGAGGAAAGTACAAACTAACCTGTAGGGGGCGGTAATGAATTTGGTATCTCTTGCTTTTTTTGTACATGATGAGACTTTTTAAACTTACCTTTTTATTACTTAAAAAATGCACTGTTCAATATGAAATAATTTTATTTGTATTGTATCATATGGAATCTGTTTCTTTTTTTATACTTGTATTGTATTATGTAAAAAATTCCATTTTTAAAATATGTACTTGGAATGATTTTAACTGCTGTAGTATGCTTTTATGATTTTTTAAACAAAATCGAATAAAGTGGTTTTGACTTGACTTGACTCATGTCAATCATTCATGTGCCTTGCATGAGTGCAGTGTTGTGTGAGGGGTATGGGTGCACTAGAAATAGTTCTGTTTGATGTTGGAGCGGCGCCTGTGACCTTCAGCAGGATTCCCCCAGTGTGCATGATGCACATGTGCAGGTGGCAGGTTGTCCCCCTCCGACTCACTACCAGACACCTCCACAGGTATCCTCCGCTTGGAGGCAATATTGTGGAGTATGGCGCACATGGCCATGATGTGGCAGCAGATCTCAGGCCGGTTTTTGGGGGCCCCGGCAGTCTTGTGGAGGATGCAGAATCTACTCTTTAACATGCCAAATGTCCGCTCTATCACTTTTCTGGTGTGTATATGCGCAGCATTGCACCGCCGTTCCTGTGGTGTTGCAGGGTTAAGGTATGGGGTGAGGAGGTATTCACGGAGGCCATAGGCGCTGTCACCCGAAGGGAGGAGCAGAGGGTCAGTGCCTGTTATGCGCAGCAACATGGTCTCAACATACTGTATGTGGGCATGTGTACCTCGCCAAATTCACCTCTGGTCAAGCGGGTGTGTATGCTGCTGTGCCGGAAGATGAACGAATCATGCGTGCTCCCCGGGTATTGTGCCACAATGTCTGTGATGATGGTCTTCGCATTGAAGACCATCTGGATGTGTAGGGAGTGATATGACTTGCGGTTCCGGTACATGTATTCGGTGTCTGCGGGTGGACACATGTGAACGTGGGTGCAGTTGATGCAGCCAATTACATGGGGGAAATGGGCGGTGTGATAGAAGTCCAGTTTTGCTTGCATTGAGTCCTGTTGGGTTGTTGGGAAGGTGATGTAGTGGTGTATCTGGCTCAGCATGGCGTCCTGGAAACTCTGTAGGCAGCGTGACAGTTTACTCTGTGATATACCCCCTGCATATGCGACTATCCGCTGGAAGCTGCCAGAGGCCAGGAGGTGCAGGCAGCACAGGACCTGGACATGGGTGGGCACGGCATTGGTCCTCCATGTTGGGTGCTGCATCAGGGGGTCAAGATCTCTGATGAGCTTCTTTATCATTGCCCCATTGAGCCTGTATTTGGAGTAGATCTCTTCAGTCTGGCCCAGGAGTGTAATCCGCAGCCGGAAGATGCGCTCCTGGATCCTGTGTTGGTTCTGGGCTGCAGCCTGAAGCCTCAGCCGCCTTGCCACGATATAGAGACCTGGCATTGTGACGTTCCTCATGCTCCTACTGACTATCCTTAATTGTGTTTGATTTACCCAACACCTCTTTCTTGTTTCCCATTTTTTTTTCTCACCAATTGGACTTCATGGTTACCACCTGCCATTGCTTCTCCTTAAATTGTGACTCGTATTTAGCGATTTATGGTATTTTCGCAATTTGCGATTTATGATGAATGGGAATAGCGATTTATTAGCAAATTTGCAATTTAACTGCGAATTCGCTATTGATTTCGCTAAATTTGTGGGTAATCGCTTTTAAGGAATCGCAATGGAGGTTTCCAAATGGTTTTGCGATTCTTTGTTTTGCAAATTCGCTATTTGCTGCTTTTGTACTTGAGTGGGAATTGCAATCGCAATCGCTGTTTCGCATCGATTGCAATCGCAATATCGCTTGATGCATCTATGCATTCATTTTTTTGCGCATGCATTAACTTAATATTCATTCTCAAGATGTGGGGGAGGTGATTGCTTTCTACACGCGGGGTGATTTTAAATGTGTCGATATGTGGAACCAACTTTTTGCTGATAATAGTGAAGTCTATTATTGAACAAACTTTTCCGCTTAAATATGTTGCTGCCGCTGGTATGTCTCCAATTGTATTGCCGTTCAAAATTGTCAGACCAAGAGTTTCTAGTTCATTCACTAATATTCGAGCCCCCCTGTTATCTTGCCTTTTACTTTCGTTCCGAGTATGTCTCTTTAGGGCACAAGCTGAATTGGCATGCCAAGAGAGAAGAAGAATACTTGTCTACTCCCTAATGCCTAATGCCTGAAACTCGATTCACTTCCAAATATTAGGGGCCAAGGAATCGAGGATACCACAAATGTAATGCACTCCTAGTGCTACTTTGCCACTATGATATTATGTGTATAATTGTATGTGTATAAGTTAATGTGTTACTGTTTGTCTAAGAGTATTGGTTATATTTGTCTTTTTTCTTTTTTTGATATAGCTACTCCTTCTTAACCCAACAGGCAACCGATAGCACCCACGACCCTGCAACGGAAGCTGGAGGCCATAAAGGCAGAATATCTGCAGCTGCTTGCCTTGGAGTAGGAGGAGGAGGCAGCAGCTGCAGCCTCCAATGCCCCAGGCCCCATCAGGCCCCCCCAGTTCCTCCAGTGGTGCGGCGCTGTGGTCTTGCACCTGCCCGCCTCATGTCTTTAACCAACACTACTCCCCCTGTACACTTCAAACCTTTGAGCTCTGCATGCTCCTCAGGATGGTGTGCCTGGAGGCCAGGATGGAGAAGCGTTTTGACCAGCTGAAGAGGAGGGTCTGAGTCCTAGACCTCTCTTGCACCTTATTAATTTTTTTGTTTGGTGGGTGGGACTTGTGGGGAGAGCATGGGAATGAGGGAGTTGGGGAAAACTTGGGTGTACTATTATTTTATGGATGTTTGATTTTTATGGACAATTTTTGGGGACTTGCTTTACTGGACATTGTTAGGTAGAGGGGTTGGTCAGGTGTTGTGGGTTTCTTTCTTTCTAGTTTATATTTGTTAAGGGAATATATTTAGTTTTACGTAAACCGTTTTTGGGGGGTTTTATCTTTTACTTCACACTGTTTCCTCTGCTACATGGCCTTAGCCAGTTTTTGAAATCAGCTGATAGTGTAGCACACCAACAGATAGATGCTGTACCCTCACTTGTTATACTACTGTCAATCTCTTCCCCTAGTCTATGCAGTCTGCAACTATATTAACCCCAATGGACTCGGAAGGGGTGTGGGTGTGTAAATTAGTTTTCATAATATATAGGTTTTTTCATCTTGAATGAATCCCCCACAGTTCTTCTCTTACCTGTGATTAGGCAAAGCAATGGCTGAATGCTAATGGTTTCCCAATGTGCCATGTTGGTGGTAGTAGTAGATAGTAGCAGCATGCTCGTGGACTAGTGGAATTCTAGTGAAAGCGCCAGATTCTTCAGTGAGGTTCTACTCCCTCCTATCCAAACATAAACTGCAGGATGAGGAATATTCCGAACAGGGATCTAAATAATTAAATTGACAAACTGAGTTATTGTCGTTTGATATGCAAGCTTTGCAAAAAAAACTGAGTAGACTACAATTAGTAGTAGACAAGAAGAAGACTGCCAAATGAGAAGAAACATGATAAGTAATGCTAAAGTGAAATAAAAAATATTCAGAATGGTGGGCTAGTACAAGTTACTAATTGAAGTCGACTCAAGCTATGAAGTGGAGTGGACAAGCGTAATGTTAGTGCTTGAAGGATGATGAATCTGGCAATTATGATGGATTATGTTTGTCTGAAAAAAAATTGAAAATCGAATACTGTCTGAGCATGGGTGGGCAATCTTATATGAATATTGCCAGTATGGGTTATACTTAGAGCAAAATAAGATCATCGCCATGCCTGCCCTTGAGTTGATGTTGCTTTCACCACACCCACCCCACTAAGTGCGTGTTAAATTAATGGTCTAAATTTAATTTAGTCACAGCTCAATAAACACAGCTCGGGGGAAGAGGGTTAGGGGTTTCGATGTATGGATGGGAAGGGGGATTTGAGGGAATGGTTTGACAAAGACAAACACTACTACACAAGGACAACACATTCATCTTGGTGGCCGACCCAAGTTACATTATGTTCTGGTAGTGGGCTTGGAAAGATAGCAAATAAAATTAAAATATCTGTAGGAGTCAAGTAAACAAACATAAACAACACACACAGTTGTAATGTTTGAAGAGAAAAATTGATACTGTATTGCCAAATTGGTAGTTGCAATACTGCATTCCTCTTGGACTGTCCGTTAATCTTGGGTGCCTGGCTGTTGCCGTTCCGTATGGTAAGTGTGAGTTGTTTTTTAGCATGGCATAGGGTAGGGGCCTGTAGGTTCAAGGGGAAAAGTTAAACTACATAAAGGAGTGCAACAAGAAGACTTTCAGAGGTTTCATGGCTAAATGTCTGTTTCCGGCAGTTACCTCCAGCAACAGGCACCTCCAATTAGCTTTGAATTTGATACAGACAGCACTGAGCACAGACACACACAGCAACAAAGCAACAAAGCAAGAAAGTAAAAAATAATGCATCGCTATCAGTAAGTCACACCACACTCCTCACCACCACTACACAAACATGTGTAAGTCTGGTGTTGTTGTTTCCCTTTAGACCACTTCAAAGTCTTCATCATCCAAATTGGTTGGTATTAGTGAATTTGAAAACTTCTATCTTCTTCTGGTGGCAATTCTTGAAGTAGTCATGCCAACGCCCATGATCTGAGTGATTCCACCATCTCTAATCCTCCTGAGTCTGACTCTGACTCCGACTCCGAGTATGGTGTCCAAATTCGTACCAATAGCTTCCCGAGTGTGTCCCAATTAAATACAATGGATCAGCCTCTATTACTACAATTTAGTTATTGAACATTAAGAAGGGAAAGATTGACTTGACTGAGTCACTTTGTGTCTACAGAGTAGACTAAAGTAGACTAGATTATGTTTGCAAGCTTTGCATTAACTAAGTGACTGGTCGGGTCTGAGTCTTTGAGGAGTATAAGTAAGCATAAAACAATAAGAAAATCAGTGTGGACAGAGTTGAGTGGACCCGGTCAAAGAAAGAAATAAACTAGAAAAGCCTAGTTGTCGGGGAAGTGGACCTCGTCCTCAAACTCTGATGGTTCGTCTAGAAGTAGGTCATCTAACACACTATTTCCATGACCTGAGTCTCTGTCATCTTCCTTCTATGGTACTTCAGGTATGGTGTAATCTGGTGTGATAAAATGCTGATTCATTTTGATCATGGTTAGTCTCTCCACATTTTGGGACGATAGACGACTGGTCCTTCACACTGTCAGAAGGGCACCAGCAGCACTAAAAACATGCTCAGCAGGGACACTGTCTACGAGGCCATCCAGATAGTTTATCCCCAGCCAACCGCAGTGCCCTCAGGCACTGAACCTGAAGGCTGCCCTGCAGTACTGTTTGTGTCCTGGAGGAGCGGGCCTCTAATTCCTGGCCCTTCTTTTTCTAGCTGACTGGCTTGCACAGCTATCCAAGTTTTGTAGTTGGTAACATTCCTGTCTGAAAAAGTAATGAAAGTGTCCAGTAATGGTTTTTACTGTGGATCAAGGATTGTGGCACAAATGTAATGGTTGGATGAAAGAAAGTCTCTTTGCACCCTTGTATTTATAGATAAGAGAAGGATTAAACTCCCCTCCAGCTCATATGATTCTTTTGTATTCCTCCATACCTGCGTACCAGGCAGACACCTTCTTTAGCTGTTCATGTGGCATGTGCAACAATGAGATAGCTTGGTCTAAGGTACTGTCTTCCTTGCTGACTTCACGTGTGAACACCTCGGAAGGAAGCAGCATCTCTGTGAGGCATTTAACTAGGCCCCATTGGTCAATCTCAATGATCATGCCTTTCACAGCTGCATTCCCTTTTCACATGACATATTTATTGATTGGTCTGTACTGCTCAAATAGATGTTCACGGATATAAAAAGTTGAGTTCCTACGTGTTGGAACTTCCTATATGAGTGCTTTAACAGGCATTCTATTATCACGTTGAATGATCCTCAGCTGTTTCTGGGCTTTAAAAAAATGGCTGAAATTTGTGCAGTTTCTTCTGCATGTGGTCAGTAAGTTGCTGACTCTGTCTTTTTTAGAAAGTCTTAAGCACTGATGGTCATGCAGTGCGCCAAACACAGGACCCTGAAATAACCACCATCGGCCATGGCCTTAACTATTTTACTGCCATTGTCCATGGCAAGAAAACCAGTGTTAAGCCCTCTTGATCACAGCCATTCAAAGACTTTAGTGCTAAAGTCTTCCAAAATGTTTGCAGAAGTATGGGATTTGTCCATGATTTCAAGCGCCTTTACAAAATCTCAGCAGTGTCAACACCTGCAGATATCTTTTCTCTAACCTCCACAAAAGAGATCCAGTGTGCAGTGATACACATGTAATCAGTGGCTTGGAAACAGGTACACATGTCTGTGATCAGGTGGATAGTGTGCACACCACTCTGCTGCAAAGCTTGCCCAAGTAATTCCAGCATGTCGTGATGTAGTGCTGGAACAGCACTCTGGTGAAATAGGACCGGCTGGGAACCTTCCATTTTGAGCAGATGGCTGCCACAAATTCAAGAAAACCCACCCCTTCACAAAAGGAAAAGGGAGCAGGTCCTGTGCTAACATGTTAGCCAGCTTCGTGCAGTACAAACGTACCATTCGGTGGTTGCGTTCGTAATGCCGCTCTGACCTAAACATGCTGAGAATGGTAACCTGGAATTCTTTCTTTTCTGGTGCCACTGATGCAGGTGACTTCTTGCAAGCAGGCATTGGTAGGCTCAATGCGCATTTCGGTGCAGTAGTCACTGCACTCTCTTGCCTTGGACCGCTTGATGTCCCGATACCACTGCACTGCTGGGGACAGGGCTGCTTTGTGTACCGGAGAAAATGTCATTCTCTTCTTCACCTTTCACTATGATCGGATCTGATTCCCTGCTCAGGCTTTCACCCCCTCCACCAACAACACTTGCAGTTTTTTGGCCACAAAGGTGCGCCTCCCACTGGATCAAGAGGTGTTTTCTCAGATGGGTTGTTTGGCCTCCGGTACAATAGTTTGTACCAAACGTATCCCGTTATAGCGCGTTATAGCAATGTTCACCTCCTTCCGGATAGCCGAAAAGAAGTCCCAAACTGGGGAGGGCAAATTTCAGATGCTGCTTGTGTCACTTGCAATGTCAGATGAACTGGTAGGTGGGCGTGGCATTTGAGTCTATGCAGTACCTACTTCTGCTTACGTGGTTGTTGTGGTGGACATAAGTCGCTGCCGGGACTTTGTAAATATGGCAGATGGAGGTGGTGTTAGTGGTATCTGTGTTGGTGGTATCTGGGGTGCCACATCTCTCACAGCAATTTGGGGTGGGATAATGTCAGTCTCCACTGGGGCGGGGCTAACGTCCATGATGATTGGCTCATCAACATCCTCCTCTTCTACCTCTACCTCCAAAACTCTAAGGCTTTCAGAAACCTTCATTTTCCCTAGCTTCCCTTGTGGAGTGTCTCACTCCCAGACTGAGGCAGGATCAAAGTAGGGTCTAGATCATCAGAAGGGGGGCTTGGAGAAGAAGTTGATGGACTAACCCTCCTTTTTCATGCTGGAGGACAATGGATCTTCTGAAAGACTGGCTTGTTCTTCTTCCTCTGCATGAAGTTTGTGCTTCTGAATTACCCCTACTTCCGGAGGAACTACTATAGGTGGTCATGGCTGTTGTCCACTTATCTGAGTTTTCTGCATTGATTAGGTATTACTTTTCAATACCTATCAGTCAATTTTAACGTCACTGCTCATCGGCGTTGCCATGATTATAACGGCTGCCTCTGAGACAGACAGGGGCTTGGGCCTAGATTGGTGAGGTGAGTCCACTGATGTGGCACTGCTGCTCCCAACTTGCTCCACAGATACCGCTGCTGCGGGCACAATTTTTGGTTTCCCAAAAAAGGTCTTGGGCAACATAGGTGGTGGTAAGTGCCTTCTTCTCTCTGGAAGCTTTCTTGGTACTGGTATTTCTTTTCTCTGGGGCCATCCTGAAGCTGTAAGTTATCAGCTGCACTTAGCTTCACACAAGTTGAAGAGATGTGTGTGGGCACACATCACATTGTGCGCAGGCCGTCTATCTGGCAGTAATATGGGTGATGTTTTCTCCTCCCCTTGTGCATCTAAAAGCAAAGAAGCAAGAAGAACATCAGTGAAATGTGGCATTGTTGTAGTTCAACTTATAGTACAAACAAATAAGATATCATTTACTGTGTGTGGTCACACTTGTGTTACCTCGGTTATAAAAAAAATAACAGTTTAGTGTGAGACTTTGACAACAACATACGTTTTCATGGAGTATTGTAAAGTGCACTCAGGAAGGATAGGATATAACTACAACAACAACAAAATACCAATATAACCGTTGCTTTATATGCATTTTGCAATGCATCATACGGGTTGCGTCACTTAGGGAGCTGCAGCAACCCATGACAATAGAACAATCTCTATACGGTTGTGTACGTCATATAACAGGCATGGAGTTAATTAATGGTTCATTCACATTGAGGCCAAATCATGTTACATATGAAACTGAAGAAAAAACACAATATAAAAAAAGTTAATTATAAGAAAAGGAAACAAATAAACACATTGGAAAAGTAAAAATATAAAAATGACAAAAAAAGAAATTAAAATAAACAAAAACAAAAACAAAAAAAGTAAATACATTTATAAATAAATAAAAAATAAAAAATGCCCACAAGCACAAGCTGCTATTATCTCATTGATCAACCATCCATGCAGGCATATGGCAAAGGGGGACCTGGGCTGAACGCACAAAATGGCTGCCAGCCAGTGCCACATTATATATCATCATTTTATGAGGGACAATGAGCCCTCCTAAAAGCTTGAGGTCAATGATACACAGAACCACATTGAGACCTGTGTCGATATTCTCCAATTGAAGAGACAATGTATTTACTAAACACACAATAAAAAACACAAAGCAAAAACGTATACAAAATTCTGTGGATAAAAGGTTGGAAGTCAACAGATTTCCAACCCGTAGGCATTTACACACATAGTGACTACATCAGTATATGCATTTTAAGGACAGTCACAATACAGAAAACATCTTGTACTCCAAATAAATCCAATGACATAGTGACTTCATCAGTAAATGCATGTTAAGGACAGTCACAATACAGAAAACATCTTGTGCTCCAGATAAATCCAAATGAGCCAGTTTGGAATCAAGATGTGTCAGTCGACGACGTTTCGATCCCAACTAAGATTGGGGGATCATCATCAAGACACACAAGTATATGCCTGAGAAGATGCCTGTACAGGACAAAAATTAGAGAAGAGGGAAAAAGGTAAAAGCAGGGGGAGACGGGGGAGGGGTAAACATGGCAAAAAAAATTAAATAGAACAGAGGAATTATGAAAAAAAGGTTAGGATGTTTGCACATAAGGCCATGGAGATAGACACCAGTGTGTAGTGCATATACACTCTGAACCCAGAATTGCAGACAAAAAACAAGTTAGAATTGGTGGTGCAACTGCCATGCCGTAAGCGAGGGGTGTGTCCATAATGATGCTAAGCCTTGAGTGATGGGAGAGACCATAATAATGAAATGGATGTCATGCAGACAAGCTGGTCGGTGTTTGATCAAGGGGTGATTCCCTTGAGAAAATCACACATGGTAGTTTGTCAATGTCAGTCAGGCCGGGGCCTGGTACCGCTAGGGGTGGAATGGAGAGAAGTGGCAAGCAGGTATGCTGACCTTAAGATTAACAAGGGGCATGTCTCTTGGGAGGAGTCCTGTGTGCATGAAGAATTGGGTCAGTGTACCATGAGTAGGAGCCTGATAATGCTCGCGGCAGAGTGATGATCTGGAGGAAAACAAAGGAGAGTCAGCCAAGTGAAACGGCTAACAATTAGCCAAAACTGCACCCAATGTAATGTAATGGCACGACACACTGTAAGGTTGGAAGTCAGCAGGGATCAGAAGTCAGCTATAGATAGGGAAGCCTGCATCGGAGCCACAATGCGGGAACAGCACTAAGAATGAGCTGCAGAGAAAAAGGTCTGGTAAGGAAACACAGAATGCAGAACCCAACAAGTGCTACAAGACGGAGGGTCATGAACACAGCTTACCATAAGGTGCACAGTGGTAGGATACAATGGAGTCCAGCGATGTCTGGGAGGTGCAGTGTGGGAGCCCAGGACACGCAAGATAAAAGCTGCACGGCGTCCAGGAGAGCACATGCGTGATGGTGCACAGGGGAAAGCTAGTGTGTGAAGACAGACGGCCATAGAGGGGTAGAGATGTGCGCGATGATGGACAAACCGAGAAAACGTGCACGCCTTAAGTAATAAGAGGAGAGGTGCCATCATGAGTGAATTATGGAAAATGAAGTTATCATAAAAGGAGAACATGACAGTTCACATTCAGCATAATTGGAGGCAATTAAACAAATGATGAGCAACCAACATATCATGGTATCAGAATCTCAATCTAAATAGAAACCGTAAATAAAAATTAGCACGCAGTAAGGATAATTACTAAACATTGCTAGTTATGTCAGTAAGAAATTGCAGGATCAACAGAATCTCGTAAAAAAACAGAATGAAGCAATAAGTGAAACAAGTTATACAGCGTACCCATATTGAATATATGTATGAATATACTGATGCCTAGGCATAAATGGAGAAATCATATTCCAGAGATTCGGATAAGATAACCACATGTAATATTTGGAAAAATTGTTCTGTCTCAGTTTTATCAATGCCATGACTGTATTGCTAAGAGTATGTTCTACTTAGGGGCCACAAGAGTGAAAAAAAGGCCAGAGGGGTAGTGTTATTGAAATTGTTATAGTGGTATACAGATTAAATCAGGTTTGTCCAATCCTCCCTTCTGTTAAGTCCAGTGTGCAGGCTATTAGTCCGTAATATCCATTTCAGTTCTTTTTCGTGGGGATAGTGCTGATGTCTGTGCTGCGTGGTGGTGGCTGGATCACACTGATGACTTGCCATTTTAAGTCGCCCTCTGTGTGTCCTTGGTTTGTGAAATGTTCAAACAACGGTGCATTCGGTCTTTGACTCCTCAGGTGGCTCTGATGTAGGCAGATCCGGATTCTGTTCTCCTGTGTTGTTTGACTTACATAAATTAGGTTGCAGGGGCACAAGAAAGCATATATAACATTGTTGGTGTTACAATTTGAGAATTGGCTCAATGTTATATTAATGTTTCTTAAGCCCTTGCGAGCATTCGTCAGCCAACGGCTGCCGCTAGCACTACCTCGGTAGTGCTGCGCTCATCCGTTGGCCGACGCGGCCCCACCTGCGCAATAGAACGCCCGCACTGTGGCGAAATTAACGCCGCGGTTAACGGGTTAAAAGTAAATTCCTTGCTTTTGGTGGTCAAATGGCAGACGCTGCAACCTCCACTTGGTATATCATCATCAACAACACGGAAGAAGAAGGCATTTGAGGCCAAAGAGAAGACATGCAGGCCTGTGGCAAAAGCACACTGACTGACAGCCTTCACAAAATGGCCACCAGCAACATGGCCAGGCCACAACAAGAACCAATACGCCAAGGGGAACAAAGGTAAACATGCAGGCTTATGACAAAAGCACACTGACTACCTTCACAAAATGGCCTCCAAGCACATGGTCACAACAACAACAAGCAAGAGGCCTGGAAAACAAAAAACACAAGTAGACCTAAAAAATGGCCTCCACCACATGGGGAACCAAGGCAAAGGCATTGCTGGCCTACTATTGCTAGGTAAACACAATCACAAACTGGCCAGACAAAGGAGGCATGCTGAACAACACATCTTTAATGCAGGAATGTAAAAAACGAAAATCCACAGGGCTAAAAAGGTTTCAAGTTACAACTACACACATCCACCAAAGGCAACACACATGAAAAAAACATTAGTGAAATACCACAATTTGTATTTTAATCCAATGCCATCCATGGCCTAAATTATGTTAAATTCAACAGACGCCACAGAAACAGCTGCTTTATGCACCCAAGATGAGTAGCTCTGGGCCTATTGGCTGGAAAACGCATTGGCAGACTAGGCCATATACTGAATCAATTCAAATCAATATTGCAAATCTATTAAGAAACATGGAGAAAATGTAGTGAACTGTGCTACATTTTTGCTGAGTAAAAGAAGAAAAAATTGCATGCACAATAACATCCAGCAAGAAGACATGGCCACAGCAAAGAAGGCAATACCAAAGCACACTTGCTGGCTGCCTTCACAAAATGACCTTCAGCCACATGGCCAGGCCACAACAAGAAGCAAACCAAGGTGAACAAAGGGAAGACATGCAGGTCTATGTCAAAAGCACATTGACTGCCTTCACAAAACGGCCACCCGCCACATGGCTAGGCTACAACAAGAAGCAATAAGCCAAGCGGAACAAAGAGAAGACAGGGAGTCCAATGACAAAATCACAATGACTGCCTTCACAAAATGGCTGCCAGCCACATGGCCAGGCCACAATAAGAAGCAATAATCCAAGGGGAACAAAGGGAAGACATGCAGGCCTATAGCAAAAGATTCACACTGACTGCCTTCCCAAAATAGCCACGATCCACATGGTCACAACATCAATAAGCAGGAGGCATGGAAAATAATGACTACAAGCAGGCCTATGGAGACAGACTTTTCAAAATGGCCCCTAGCCACATGGGGAACCAAGGCAAATGCTGGCTTACTCTTTCAATGCCCTACCTCCCTCTATCTGTAATAACACTGATCATTGGATCTTTAGAAGGATGGTGAAGACCTGGCTCTTCTCCAATTACTAGACCTCCTTTGCCTTCCACTATACTAGACAGTTAGCGCTGGGACACCCTATTGCTGGGGCTGCCATGCGCTCTATAAATATTTTAAGATAACATTTCTTTAACAAACACACTCACTTACTGGCCAGACAAAGGCGACATGCTAAACAACAACACATCTTTAAGTTCAATGCAACAATGCCAAAAATGAAAATTCCCAGGTCTAAAAAGGTTTGCATGAAACAAAAGTGAAATGCCACAAGAAAATCAATTTAGTATTTCAATCCAATGCCATCCAAGGCCTGAATGAGGTTTAAATTCTACAGAAACCACAGAAACAGTAGTTTCATGCAGCCATGTGTGGCTCTGGGCCCACTGGCTGAAAGGCCTATTGGCAGACTACTGGGCTACATAGTGAATTAAATCAATAGTGTTAGTTAATTGATTTCAAAACATGGAGAAAATGTAGTGGACTGTGCAACATGTTTCCTTTATAAAAGAGAAAAAAATACTTACATAGAAACAACTAGTGACCACCGACTCCAAGCCCAGGCCTCAGTGCCACCCCTGTGACTCCTGAGTCATGTTACATTGTCGTGTATTTCTATAGGTTCTGAATCAGTCCCCCTATTCCTGACCCTATTCTGGTTAAACTAACTATCAAGTTAACTAACAATCAGCCCATGAGGCAAGAAAACCCCCATGATGCAGATACCGTTATCTGACGCAGTCACACTACGGCACAGGAACGTGTTATCTGATTAGGTCATAACGCTTGAGATCTAATTAGACAAGCGACATTCCTCCAGCCCCTGATAAGGCATACGACGTTCTCATAACAAATCAAACCTATGACAACCTGGAAAATCCGTGCGGCCATTGTTTTGATTTCACAGAGAACTTTTGCAAAAGAATGTGCTAACGAGCAAGTCGTATGACATCTTTATTGACGTACCTATGTCCATCCTTACGTCAATCTCGGCACCTTTAAGGTATAAATATTGCCGACCTTGCCCTATGCAAACACACGCGTGGTGACAAGACGGAGCAGCCATACTTGCCGAAGCCGAGAGCAGAAGCAGACCCCGCTGGCAGCAGCCCCGCCTTCCTGACGCGCTGAGAGACGCGCTGCTATCTCAAGCCGAGAGACCCAGCACCGGCGCTTCTGGGCAGCCCTCGCAGGCAGCCTGGAATATCGAGAGCAGAGAAAGAGATACCATTCCTCATTCATCCTAAATTCCAGGTACAGAACTGAATAACCCCTCACAGAGAATTCTTTAGTTATTCACTTGGCAAAAACAAACTTAACTTAAACTGTAACTTTCTATTCCCGCCCACGCATTAGACTTAGGTCAGGTACACGGGGTAGGCGTATTTAGAAACACCAGTTGAGTACGTTTAGTCAAATGTATATGTGTATGTAAATATATTTTAATCATTTTAAACATCATATGGCTCAGAAACCATATCAATGTTTTTACAGTATTATTTTATACTATTGCTTTTAATGTATGCACTTTACTTAACTATAAATATTGCAATAATATCGATCCATTTCTCATGTATGAGAAAAGAGACTGATCAATAAATAACACCTTTTATTGAACACGCCCGTCTCTTCCTTTTCTCTACATTCTGATGAGACTAAGAATGCACGTACTGACTGAGTAAAATAATTGCCTTGTGCTCACACGACTCTTGAGATTGACTCTTGATTAGGGGAGAGCAAAGTTGTCATGTTCTATGGTTGTCAGAAACTAAATCCCTTCTTGTCTAAATCAGGGGAGTTAATTCCTTCCTTGAACATTCGAGAAAGTTTCTAGCGAACTCTGAGCTTAGCTGGCAAACCCAAAAATTAAGTCTAGTATCGACAGTAGTAGACCTAGTTAACGTCTGGCCTAGGCCTTTACTGCTGTAGGTACTATTCCAATGCGCAGAGCCTATTGGGAAAATAGGAGCTACACTACAACATGCTTCTCCCTTGCTGTTTCTGTTAGAAAGCAGCATGAGAGCAGTGTGAGAATTGGCTCAATCAGGTGCTGTCAATGCTGCAGAGAAGACTTGAGGGCAATGGCAGCAAGACCCCTTCATTGTGCAGGTAGGCAAGGGTTCAAGTGCGCATATCAGGCTGGTCAGATCAGGTACCTGGCCAAACCAACAAGTGCACTTCAACCCAAGGAGGTCTGACACCTGACTGGTCAATCAATGCCTCATGTGACCTCTCGGTTAGGGACATGTGGCTAAATAAAAAAGAAAACAGTAAATGTACAGAAAACATTTAATATGGGCCAAACAAAAAGGGGGGTGATGCCGCCCATTAAAAAAAACTGCCAATGAAGAGTTCAGATTACTAAGGCCAACAAAATCAAATTCAGCAAAAAAGTGAGAAGGAAGGCAAAAGGTATGGGTTTGACCCTGCAGAAAGGGCCATTTCCAACAGTTAATAACAATGATACTGTTTAAATATTGTTTTATATTTTTTTTAATCATTTGAAAATAAATAATTTACATTCATTTATTATTATATTAAGTGATAATAATGCTACTTTGATATGGTATTTTACATATTTTACAGATAATTAATTAATAATCCCTATTTAACTATTATTTTTTAATAAAATAAATTATGTATGTGTGTGTATACATATGAGTGTGTATACATTATGCATTTATTTAATTCAGAGCATTCATTAAAATTAAATATTTGATATGAATTTTAACACTTAAATTAGGTTACATACATGTTTTAATTATATATAGGTTACATTATTTTATTGCTATTTTACCTATAAGGTATTGTTTATATAAAACATTTGTTTTAATTGCTGATCAATTCTTTTTTATAATTTTTTAAGTGTATGTATATATGTATTTATCTTGCAAATATGGTGGGCTAGTTGCACCCCAGGGACCCTCAGTATTCAAGAGGAGTTAATCCCCCAACTTAAAACGCACCACGGGGCACGTTTGCACAGTGGTGAAGGGAGGGGGCGTGGCCTGAGTTCACATGTGTGCAAACACGCCCTGTGGCGTGGTTTGAGTTGGGGAATTAATTCCTTGTCAATCCTGAGGGTCCCTGGGGGCCAACTAGCCCACCAGGTACCTCCAGTAAACGCCACGGAGCTGCATTGCAGAGTGTTGTAAAAAGGGGCGTGACCACTGAACACCTCTCTGCAATGCAGCACTGTGGTGCTTAATGGAGGTACCTAGTGGGTTAGTTTGACCCGAGGGACCATTAGTATTGAAGAGGACTTAATCTCTCAACTTAGAATGGTGACAGGACGCATTTACACAGTGGTGAAGGAAGGGGACGGGGCCTGACGTGATGTGTGCAAACACGCCCTGTGGCACGTTTTAAGTTGGGGAAAATTCCACTTCAAACCTGAGGGACCATGGGGGCCAAGTAGCCCACCAGATGCTTCCAGGAAGCGCCACTGCGCTGCTTTGCAGAGAGGTGGTACAGGCCGTGCCCCTTTTTACATCTCTCTGCTACACAGCTCTGTGGCGCTTACTGGATGTACTACGATTTCCGATTTACTCACCTGTTATCAGGAGAGACCTCAGTGCTGCATCTTTGAGCCCAGTACTAATCTTGAAAAGTAATTCTAACCATACTTACCAGTAACTTGAATTTCCTTCCATAGGCTGACATTGACTGGTTTCACTTGGAAATTTTTCTGTGTGTGGAGTTTTGGAACTTTAAAATATTCATCTAAAATCATCCGAACAGCGAATTCCGATTTACTCGCCTGTTATCAGGAGCGAACCCTGTGCTGCATGCCTGGATGCCCATAGGAATTAATGGGATTTACCGAATCGGTATTTACAGAATCGGTAAATACCGATTCGGTAAATACCGACTCGGGGATACAAAAAAGCAAGCAGTTGAGCTAGCAACCAATCACGTGCCTCCACCCTGCCCCTCAGCCAACCAACAGAGCAATCAACCAATCCTTTGCATCCACCCCACCCCACAACAAGGAAGTGGCCACACCCATGCAGGTGCAGAGTAACTGATCACCCAGGAGAGCAGTTACACACTGACAGGCTGTTGTGAAGCTGAGCTGTGCAGGAGTTACAATTGGATTCCCAAGACTCCCAGAGGGAAGGTGAAGAGAGGAAGAGGAAGTTGAAGTTCAGCACAGGTGAACTTCAGGTGCTGGTGGAGGAGGTGGTAAAGCACTACTCCAAGAATTTTGGAAAGCAGTCTCTGCAGGTAGCAGAGGCTGTGAAGAGGAACAGCTGGCTGGGGATCCAGTGCAAAGTGAACGCAATTGGAGTGACAACCAGGGAAGTGGACGATCTGAAGAAGAGATGGTATGATCTGAGGATCATTACCAAAAAGAAATTGGCGGCAAGAAGTAAAGAGGCCAATGCTACAGGTGGAGGAAAGAACAGAGCACCTGCTCTTACGGATCTGGAAGAGCTTGTGGAGTCCACACTGGAGCCAGAGAGCGTTGTAGGAATTGGTGATGGAGACAGCTCAGCCCGAGCTGCATCAAAGAAAGGTAAGGGACATGTCCATCATACCTCACCCCTTGCCTGTCTCCCTCCCGCAATGTGGCTGTGTGTTGAGGAACTCCATAACAGGCTTCTGTGTCCACCTGCAATGCATTATGGGAGTGGTAGTCATAAGAATTCACATCAGAGCAGGCAACATGAAAGAATGTCAGGCATGCCACACAATACAATTAGAGACAGGGGAGGACCAGGAAATAGTGCAAATGATATGTGATTTATTATAGAAATACACGGTGAAAGCACCACTAAGCCACTGTCCATATTTGTCCACAGGAGAGACTTCGCGCAAGACAATGCAGGAGAGGGAGAAGAGGCCACCCCAAAGGGAGAGGAGTGAGGAAGAAGCCAGGGATGCAGGGCCCAGCACTGCAACACCTCCAGCACCCTGCACACAAGCAGCTGCCACACTAGAGGCAGCCACCATTCAACTGCAAGCATCTCCTATGCTCCTTGACTCACCACAACATGAGCCACAACAACTTGCCACACCAGCAGACTCAGAGGTATCAGAAATCTGCAGGCCCAGAAGGCATGACGTTCCCCCGCTAAGAATCTTAAAAACATCCTCTAATGAGGAAAGGGAGGGTGAGATCCCTATAGAGTCAATGGCAGGAAATACAGCTGGTCTTTCGTCCACTCCTGTCACTGTATCCGGATGCACAAGACGTCGTAGGGTCCGGGAGGCAAGCTTGAGTTGGCATGATGACGGTGTCTTCCGTGGCCTCGAGACAACAATGGTCAAGGTGCAGCGCCTGCAGGAGAAAGCAATTAGTGCAGTGCACAGACAAATGCGCCATATGAACAAAAACTTTGACACCATGAACCGGGGGATCACATCAATGGCGGACAGCATGAGGGACATGGCCAATGGGGTCAGGGACATGTCACAGTGTGTGATGTCACTTTGTGACGAACTCCATGAGGACCGCCCACAAAGGCGCAGGGAGAGGCAGTGCATGCAACAGTAGACAAGGGGCATGCACCGTCTTGCAACAGCGACTTCACTGCTGTGTCGCCGTTCTGCTGCAATGCAGGAGGGGCTGGTGCACTGCTGCACAGATCTCACAAGGGGGATGGGGAGAGTCACTACAGCAATGGAATTTCTGCTGACTAACCAGTCAGCCACCACAGGAGGTGAAGGTTTAGGGGACACAGACAACACCAGTAGCAGTAGCAGCACCCCTATCCCGGAAATTCAGAGGAGCAGCAGACGCCAGAGTACAGGCGCTGGCACAGCAGACAATGATCAAACCCAACCTCAGGTATCACGCAGTGCAGTGCATGGGCGCAGGCAGTAAGGCTGCCAAATTCGAGTGGACATGTGAGGGTGAGGTAACCCCTGTCCGCCCAGTTGTGCTAGGCACACTTAGGATGTAACAAATGTGTCTTCAGACATTTACCATAGTGCCAATTAAACTACGTTCATTGCATTTAAACCCTTGCTGTGTCTCTATACTTACTTAAAGGTAGTTGTGTGTGATCTCTGCCCGTCTCTGCCTGCCGTCTGTCGGTGTTGGTACTCCTACTGTGTTGGCTGCAGGTAGTGCCTGGTCATCGTCATGGTCTTCATAGTCGCTCAATTCCACCTCTGTGCCCTTCTTAGTAGCGAGGTTGTGCAACATTACACAAGTTGCAATGATCTTACAGCATATTACTGGTGAGTACTGCCATGCCCCTCCACTTTTGTGGAGGCAGCGGAAATTGCTCTTCTGTTACGTGTTGATTTATGTGCCACATTGTATCGTCTCTGGCTGGGGGTCGTGGGGTTGAGGTAGGGTGTCAGGACGAAGGAACGGAGGGCATATGTACTATCCCCGAATGTGAAAAGAGAAAAGCATTACTCACAGGCACACATAAACATACGTCTGCATTATCTATCAAGAGAGTGTCACACATTAATTTAGCAGGTATCCTTTGCTAAATTCCCCCGCTGTCAGGCGAGTGTAGATCCCTATGTTTTGGAAGATGTAGGAGTCGTGGGTGCTTCCTGGGTACCTAGCCACTATGTCTGTGATCATGTACTTGGCATCACAGATTACTTGTACATTTATTGTGTGGGATGACTTCCTGTTCCTGTATATGTACTCAATGGCAGCAGGTGGGCATATTGGGATGTGGGTGCCATCAATGCAGTCAATCACGTGTGGGAAATGTGCCATTAGGTAAAAGTCAGTCTTGGTCCTGAGCAGGTCCGCATCAGTGTCTGGGAAGTGGATGTAATGCTCCATTCTTTCCATCATGGCATCCAGGAACTTTCTGAAGAATCGGGAATGGCAGCTCTGGGACACCCAACCTACCGCAGCAACAACAATCTGGTAACTCCCAGATGCAAGCAGGTGTATGCTACAGAGCACCTGCACATGGGGTGGGATGGCGTGGGCCATTGGTGTTGGGTGCTCCAGGAGTGGGTGCAGGTCCCTGATCAGGTCCAGGATGGTTTGGGGGTGCAGTCTGTACCTTTGCAGTATCTCTGGCTCAGTCAGTTGGAAGAGTGTGATCCTCTGCCTGTAGACCTGCTCCTCCCTCCTCCATTCCCTCTCTCCTGCTGCCTGTAGCCGTAGCTGCCTTGCTATGACATAGAATGCCGCCATTCTGGTTACACTGCTGCATTTTGGGGCCCTATTTTATAGCCTGCACCTGGTTACCACCTGCTTTCAATCCATGCTAAATACCGACTCTTAAATACCTAATTTGAAGCAAAATCGGTATTTTAGGGGTCACCTACATCTCAAGCGTCTTATTTTTCCATTTCTTATTTTCCGATTCGGTAAATTTACCGAATCGGAAAATTTACCTATTCGGAATATTTACCGATTCGGTAAATCTAACGATTCAGAATTTTTACCGATTCGGTAGTTTTTGGGAGCCCTACATCTCAATGTCCAAATACCGGTTGGTAACGGCTGAAATTCGGTAATTTCGGCCGTTACCGACCGGTATTTGGCTACCTACGTCTGGCCCCAAATATCTAAAAATTCTCAAAATGAATGGGGCGCTCTGGTCAGCTCCTGTCTTTAAAGTTTCGGGTGATTCGTCAAGCGGGGGCTGAGAAAAAAAGGGGGGGGTCCCAAAACACATTTTCCCCATGTTAATTTCCATAGGAAACTTTAGACGTGGCTACAGCCCAAACTGCAGGACGGAATTACACCGAATTTGGCAAAAAAGGTAGCACTTGGTTCAGAAAATAACCTTGTATTAAATGGTGTAAATCCATTCATTAGTTACAGAGAAATTCATAAAATAAAATGTATATATCTGAGCACTGAGGAGGAGTCGCAACTCCTCCCGAGCATGAGCTGACTTCTGATTGGCTGCCAACACTCAAACCCAGGAAGTGTTGGCAGCCATCTTGTGACTCAGTAACCGAGTCACAAGAAAACAGTAAAATAAAGGTTAAAAAACACACAAAGGGGCAGGGTAGAAACACTCTGACTCCCTAGGCTTGCTTAAGGGGTCCCGCTCTTGTTTTTTTTTTAAAGCTCCCGGGTGGGCAGGTCCCGGGGCAATGCTATTTTATGTAGCAGAGGCCTGCCGTGGCCCCCGCAGTCCCGGGGACCACGAACTCTCCGGGTCTTTCTCATTTATGCGCGGGGGCACATGGCTATGCAAATGAAGGGAGGAGACTGCGCGGCCCCCTGCCTAGAGCCCTCAATGGCCATGGGGACCGCCACCGCCCAGGGCCGGCTCCTGCAATGGCCCGGGGTGCCCATCCCCAGAACATTGCTGTTTGCTATGGTAGGACGGGAACACGGCTCCCGCCCTGCAATAGCAAACTCTGCTTTGCTATGTAAGTCCTATGCAGTGGAATTCCTGAGCGCTAGTCGGAGGCCCAGCGCCCTTTCTCCACCTCTCTGCAAATGCGACTACTAGTTAAAGAATTGTTTGCAATGTAATAGGTTTCGCATTCGCGAGAGTTAGAGCTATTGGCGCAGTAAATGTAAATGTTTTTTACTAATGTTTTTTGAGTCAAGTTGATATACGTTGTGTGTAGTGGAATTATGTGGTAAATCGTGTAGTGAAATTATGTGGATAGAAAGTATTAGGTATTTAGTGAATAGGAATTATGTAGTGTGGGATTTTGTGTTATGGAGAGTAATTATGTGGTATGGTAGTCTGTGTTGTGGAGTGGTAAACTCAGGTTTAGTCATCCTCATTTCCATAGAAGCTCAACTATGATCTCAGTCAGACAAAAAAAGATGGTATCACTGAGGAGCACTTGTGGACCTAGTCAGAGGTATGAGCAGGGCCACTGGAATTATGTGACAGTTTGGCTGCACAAACTATCTCACAATTATACATTTTCTGCATTAGCCACATAATTCATCATCTGCACACTAATCTGCAGATTTGAACAAAAAAAGCCTTGTTTCTAGCTGAAATGGGTCAAACGTTACTAAAAATGCAGTGACAAGTGTTACAGCATGGTGGAAGACCCTTTGCAAACCTAGAATGGTCACCTGTTACTTATTGCTAAATGTGGGTGTTAAATTGGTACTAATGGTGTACAAGCCACACTTTCTTCCCTTCGTGCCTCTCTTGCCTCTTTCTGCATTTCTTTGGCTTCTTTATGCACGTGTCTTTCTTTTTCTGCACTTCTCTTGCCCTCATTCTCAAATCTCTTGTACTTTCTGCACCTCATTTGCTTCTTTCTGCACCCCTGTTGTCTCTTTCTGCACTCGTCTGCACTCGTCTTCCCTCTTTCTGTACCTTTCCTGCCTGTTTGTGCATCTCACTTGCCTCGTTTTGCACTTTTCTTGCTTCTTTCTACACCTCTGTTGCTTTTATCAGCAATTCTCTTGCCTCTTTGTGCACTTCCCTTGCCTGTTTCTGCACCTCTCTTGTCACCTTTTGCACCTCTGTTGGCTCTTTCTGGACCTTACTTACTCCTTTAGACACTTCTCTTGCCTCTTTCTGCACCCCTGTTGCTTCGTCTGTACTTTTCATGCTTCTTTCTGCACCTGTCTTGCTTCTTTCTGCACCCCTGTTGGCTCTTTATGTACCTCTTGTGACTCCTTCTGCACTTTTCTTGCCTTTTTCCGAGGTTCTCTTCCCGCTTTCTGCATGTCTGTTGCCTCTCTCTGCTCCTCATTTGCTTCTTTCTGCCTCCCTGTTGTCTCTTTCTGCACTTGTCTTCCCTCTTTCTGTACCTTCTCTGCCTGTTTTTGCATCTTACTTGCCTCCTTCTGCACTTTATCTTGCTTCTTTCTACACCTTTGTTGCTTCTTTCAGTAATATTCTTACCTCTTTGTGCACTTCTCTTGCCTGTTTCTGCACCTCTCTTGCCTCTTTTTGCACCTGTTGGCTCTTTCTGTACCTCACTTGCTCCTTTGTATACTTCTCTTTCCTCTTTCTGCAGCCCTGTTGCTTCATGCAGCACTTTCCATGCTTCTTTCTGCACCTGTCTTGCTTCTTTCTGTACCCCTGTTGTCTCTTTATATATCTCTTTTGGCTCTTTCTGCACTTTTCTTGCCTTTTTCTGCAGTTCTCTTCCCACTTTCTGCATGGCTGTTGCCTCTTTCTGCACCTCATTTGCTTCTTTCCGCACCCCTGTTGTCTCTTTCTGGACTCGTCTTCCCTCTTTCCGTACCTTTCCTTACTGTTTTTGCATCTCACTTGCCTCTTTCGGCACTTTTCTTGCTTCTTTCTACACCTTTGTTGCTTCTTTCAGCAATTCTCTTGCCTCTTTTGTGCATTCTTTTGCGTGTTTCTGCACCTCTCTTGCCTCTTTTTGCACCTCTGTTGGCTCTTTCTGCACCCCACTGTTGTAATCTAACAGCGATTAGATTTAGCATTAGCGAAAGACAACTTAGTTCTATCCGTTATCTTGACATTTAACGGACTCCATTTTGTATTTACGGCAGGCATTTCGTCTTCTATATTCTACCTCGTGCCGACCATGTGCTCTGTCCTATCTTCCTGTTCATGGCACTTGAATCTGCCCAGCAACAGGCTATTATTAGCGTCCCCTTACTTTGCCGCTGACCGTTAGGGTTCACATCTGGTAGTGATTAGCTCTAGATTGGAATGTGTTTGTTAAGCCCTCTAAACTGTTAGCTCCTCCCACTGATCAATTGTGCCTCTCGATATTACCTCATATGTACATAAAAATGTGCTCTTGTGCTTTGTACCGCCTTCTTCTGAGCCCCAGTGTGGGTATAAATAAACCATGCTATCTTAGCTCGGGGTGCTACTTCTTGTAATACCGAAGGGTACTGTTTGAACCGTAGCTCCTCCTCATGAGGTGTAATAAATGTTACGTTTTCTATTTCCAGTTTCTGTGCCAACTTCTTTCTATTTGGCCTGAGGACTTCGTGCAGAGAAGGGCGAACCCCTTGCACTAGCGGGTCTGGCTGAGGCCTGCACGACAAATTGCCGCCCAAAGTGGGGCTCATCGGCGACTCTGATGCCCGAAGGATTGGTCGTGACGAAGGTTCGGAATCTCGCTGAGGACGTGATCGCTGCCAGAAGAGACCCAAGTCTTGGCACCCGAGGCGTTTCTTCCCTTCTTTCCGATCCGACCACTAAGGCGGCGCCACTCCTAGACTGAGATCTCTTCTGTTGGTTCGCTGTGCAGTGACTGTTTGGTCGAATTTAGAACTTGGCAGTTGGAATCTGGACACCCTATGATTGGTAAGAGCCATTTTGCTGCACCTATTGTGGGTTTTAGATGCCCTTGTATTGTAAGGTAGTTTTAGGAACACTTACTGTGGCATATTTGTATTTCGAAAAGACTAGTCTACTTTGTATTTGGAATTTGGTATATATATGTGTTGCAACCCATATAGGCAGGCAATGTGAAGATTTTTCTTCAATTATTTGATTTGAACGGCGCAACGTACTAAAGGTACTTTAAGTGCTACTTTGTGTATAATACTGCATATTTTGCATTATTTCTGACATGCCTGTTTTTAGCGCACTTCGAAGGTTGTGTTGCTTTTGTAATGGTACCAGTCTACGACTCGAGGAATCGCAGCCGGCTCCCCCAGAGGGGACGCCTAATAGAACTATGTATGTGAAATTTGGTCTTTCTGCCATCTTGTACAGCACGTTGTGGCATAAATATACCAAAAAGGATCCTTAGTTACGGTGGCCGCTGAATGGGTCATTTGATGCACGAACGATTGAGTATGTGGAGCGATGTATGTTTGAGCGAAGGTCTAGACGTGATATGTTTAAATGCGTGCGTATGTGGGTAGAAAGCGACAACAAGAGAAGCATGAGCAAGCGTTGATTGAGAAAGAACAGCGAAAGAATGTGTATGAAAAAGCGCTGGAGTTGAGAAAGAAAGAAGTGAAAGAGTTAAAAGAGAGAGAGGAGAAAGAACACAGGTTGCAGGTATCCGGCCAATATCCTGTCCGACAGCCTCTCTATCCTGTCCTTAATAAACAGCAAGATGATTTTTTTGTTATTAGATCGACCTCCACCTCCGTATTCCGTTCCGTCCGCTCTGGCCGAAGGCGACGAGGATTCTGACACAGAGCAACATAAAGGGCGGGACACTCGATCTATGTTGACTGCTGAGCGTTCATCCTAAATCAGACAAGCTGCTCGTATAGCATTACGTAATGCTGATTCTGCTCCCACTCTTTTAGCTAGTATACAGGGATGGTCGGAAAAGGAGCAGTTATGTTTTATTGAGACATTTGCTATGGAAGTTGTAGAACTGTTTCGAAAACACTCTTTAGTGTTAGAACCTGATGATATAGCAGCTGATCGTAAACAGATACGTGATGGTCTTTTTGTTCTTTCTCAGGTGGACGACGCGATTAGACGGTTGGTTAAATTGCAAACTGAAGCGTTCCACTTGAAGGAGCAGAAAAAGCTTGCGGACGCAGCTGCGCGGCCCAATCCGTTCGGAGTGTCGCAGTCTCCTATCTTCAGAACAGATAAGATAATGCCAGGCGAAATGAGGCCTATGCGGGAAGCCGCACCCTTGTATGTTCTTCCTAAAGGAGCGGATGACGATGATGATAAAAATTCTATTATTGCTAGAGGGTATTTCATTTATATTTGGGTGTACACTCCTTGGAACAGAGCAGATGTTATGGCGCTTAAAGCAGTGTTACCCGATCCGCGTAAAAATCCAGCCGCTTTCTATGAGGAAGTTGAAGGCGCTATAAATTCCTGTACTATGACCCTATGTGATAAATATTTATTTTTCGGCTTAATCTTACCACCAGATATGTGGCGGACTGTTCGCAAAATTGATGATCAAGTTACTCTGGGTGCCGATTGGAAGGTTTTAGAACGATTGGATTTAGAAAGAGAGCCCGCCCAAAAGCCACATCGGGTGATATTAGATCTCTTCGCAGCCATTTTAACTAAGCTTAAAACAGTTATTCCCCCTAAAAAGATTGATTGGACTGTCTTAGCATCGTGTAAACAAAAGGTAGATGAATCCGTTTCTGATTTCTTTACACGTTTTGAGGAAGCTTTTCATGATTTCTGCGGTCAGTCTTTGACGGATGATACCGGCAGACATCTGTTTGTCGACAAATATGTTACGAATCTGTTGCCAGGGATAGCCAGCTGCTTAAAAGCCAGTGAAAGCTCTTGGATTACATCCTCTCCAGCATCTGTTTTGACGATGGCTCAATATTATGAGTGTCAAGAATTAGAAAGCGAAGGGTAGCAAAGAAAAGAAATCCAAAGATTTGAAAACGAAAATTATGTTAGCCCAAGTCTATTGTCCGCCCTCTAGAGGCTACGATAGAGGCTATGATAGAGGTTACGATAGAGGCGGACGTGGATCTTTCAATGCCCCTTATACTCGTACAAATTTGTCTATCAATCAATGTGCGTATTGTAAGCAGTTTGGTCATTGGATGGCTGATTGTCCACTGTTGCGTGCCCAACAGAATTCACGGGGCGGGGACAAATGAGAAATCTTTCAGGTTTTTCAGGGCCTAGGGGAAATACGAATGATCGTGCTCGATTTGATACTAATGTACGAGGGCAGAATGGGCAAAACACTTTTGATAGACAAAATCAATATCAAATGTCTGATTATGTCCAGCCTCACCTTTACGATTCTGCTCATGCATAGGATTGCTTAGGATGGGGTAAGGAATCAGTTGAAGTTCCAGTAGATCAGACGGGTCCCTATGTTACAGCACATGTTTTGGGTTCTAATGATCGGTTTCTGGTTGATACAGGAGCTACTCGTAGCACTTTGTCTAAACAATTGGTTCCGAGGGCTCCCCTGTCTGGCGTAACTATTACTTCGATAGGTTTCAATGGAACACCTTCCCTTAGCCCATTGTCACAACCACTTGCATTTCATGTTGATACATTTAGTGCTCCATGCCCGTTTTTGCTTTCCCCAAACACACCAGACAATATTGTGGGTCTTGATATGCTGAAGTATTTTATAGCCACAATACGATGTTCCCCTGAAGGAGTGCATGTCATTTTGAATGATAATCATTCCGAGCCTGAAAGAGTTTGTCTTGTTAAAGAAGATATGGCATTGGCTTCACTTCCTAAAACTTTGTGGGCTACCTCAGACACTGATGTGGGTCAAATGGTTATCCCTCCTGTACAGATTAGTATCAAGGAGGGAGCTGTGTTACCTCGTTTGCCACAATATAGGATTTCACATACAGGAGGGTGAAGAAGCACTCATATGAATTGTACAGGATCTCATCCAAGTTGGAGTTGTTGAGGAAGTTTGCAATAGTCCGATTCTTCCAATACTAAAAAGAGACACTGACACATGAGTCTACAGATTCACCATAGACTTGAGGGAGGTAAACAAGATTGTCGTACCGGAGTATCCTGTGGTTTCTGACATCACAACACTTCTTACTTTAGTTCCCCCGACTGCTACTAAATTTTTGGTAATGGACTTGAAGAACACTTTCTTTTCAATCCCTATTCATCCTGACAGCCAATACTTGTTCGGTTTCACTTTGAATAATCGATCGTATAGATTTTGTAGAGTTCCTCAAGGCTATACTGAGAGTCCGAGTATTTACAGTTGAGCATTAAAAAGAGAACTTGATTCTTTTGCATTGCCCGAAGGTGTAGCTCTCATACAATATGTCGATGACATCTTGCTGGCAGCCGACACCCCAGAACAGTGTGAAAAATGTACTCTGTCTTTGCTTTCTTTTCTTGCTTCAAATCATCACAAAGTGTCTCGAAAGAAGTTGCAATATTGTAGACCAAAGGTAACCTACTTAGGTCACCTTTTGTCTAAGGAGGGACGTGCATTGACATCAGATCGTATACAAGCAATTTTAGACACGCCAGTTTTATCACACAAAAAGGAGTAGGTGCATTTCTGGGTCTTACTTCCTTTTGCAGGCAGTGGATTTTGGGGTTTTCATACATTGTTAAGCCTTTGTTAGCACTTTTGATGAAAGACACTCCCGTACCCCTTCCATGGACAGATGAATGTGAAAGTGCTTTTCGACAGTTAAGACAAGCTCTTTGTTCAGCACCAGTGTTAGGTACACCAGATTATACGAAGCTTTTTACACTTTACGTGCATGAGAAAGATGGATGTGCATTGTCAGTTTTAGTCAAGTTACATGGCGATAAGCAACGTCCTTGTGCTTATTTTTCAGCAGTTCTTGATCCTGTTGCTAGAGCATTACCTGGGTGTTTTCGCTCAGTTGCAGCAACAGCTGTGTCAATACGACAGAGTGAGGGAATAGTTTTGTCACATAAGCTGTTAGTGTTGGTACCCCATGCGGTTGATGCCCTTTTGAACCAGACAAAGACGCAGCACTTAACTAGTGCTCGTCTGACAGGATATGAACTGACATTGCTAGCTCCGCACATTACATTGAAGAGATGTGCAACTTTGAACCCAGCTACTTTGTTGCCGTATTCGGTGACTCAGCCTCAGTCACAAGAAACTCATGATTGTATATTTCTGACTGAGGAACAGACAAAGGGTCGCATTGATTTGCAAGATACGCCCCTTCCAGATGTGGATGGTGAATTGTGGGTTGACGGGTCTTGTTTGAAATTACCAGATGGTACGACCTCAGCCGCATATGCAATCACCACGCTTGAAACAATAGTGGAGACAGCTCGTATACCACAGAAATCGGCCCAAGCAGCTGAATTGATAGCTTTGACACGAGCATGTGAGCTTAGTACTGATTTGTGCGTGAATATTTACACAGATAGCCACTATGCTTTTGGAGTAGCGCATGATTTTGGCCTACTCTGGAAGGAAAGAGGTTTTCTTACATCTCACGGAATGCAAATAATGCACAGAGAATTAGTGCATAATCTTTTGATTGCATTGACATGCCCAAAGAAAGTAGCCATAGTAAAGTGTAGTGCGCACAAGAAAGTGACAGATAAGATTGGACAAGGTAATGCCTTTGCAGACCACGCGGCACGTGAAACTGCGACACAATGAAACACTACTCCCATGTATGTAGTGAAGTCACAAGCTGAGAGATGGCATGATGCTAGGCAAGAAGTACGAGAGATACAGAGGACAGCCTCTGACAGAACGTGAACAGTGGTCTAAAGAAGGAGAGTTAGATGATGAAGGTTGCTGGAGGAATAAGCGGATGGATAGATGGAAGGTACCTATAGCTTTCGTACAGCCTATGGTTCAGATGGCACATGGGCTAGCACATGTTGGAGCTTCCGCAATAACGAAAATGCTTACGCAAGTTTGGGAGCATCCAGAAATTGCTAGCACAGCTAAGAGAGTAGTACAGTCTTGCTTGATCTGTTTACAATACAATCCTGGAAAAGGAACGCGAGTTCCATCTGGAGGTTTTGCTACACCGACTGCACCTTTTGAAGTCTTGCAAATGGACTATATCCAACTTGAGAGTTGTAATAACTTAAAGTATGTTCTAGTGGTGGTTTGTGCCTTCAGTAAATGGATTGAAGCGTTCCCCACAAAGGACAATACTGCTATTACTACCGCTAAGGTGCTACTGAAGGAATTCTTCCCGAGGTTCGGTGTTTCCAGACTTCTATGGAATGATAATGGACCTCATTTTGTTGGGGAAGTTATCAAGTATGTCTTGAAGGGATTAGGAATTAAACAGAAGTTCCATGCAGTGTTCCTTTGTGGTTCTGAAAATTCTGGACTTGAGAATAAAACTTCGTCGTAACATGACGAATTTAGTATCAAAAGACCGAAAATGACGAGTACACTATGTACAAGCATTTTCGTCATATTCCAGTGACGATTTCACCTCGAAATCGTCATTTTCGTCTTGAACTCTTGGCTTCCATTTTGTGTACGGCAGCCATTTTGTGAGTTGCCCTTTACATAGGTTTATGATACAGCTAAATTCGATTCCAAAGGACACGTACACCTTAATTGACTTTCCTGTGACCTGGGCAAGTTGGAACCATTGCCCCAGGCCGCACCTGTTTGGTCAGTTCCTCTCCCAGTGGCCGAATGAGATAGCATCAAGGCACACCAGGCCATAAACCCATTTCATCGCACACACCCTGCCGAATCTTGCTCACACCTGTCCCTGCTCTTTTCTCTCTCACTTGCTTTATGATGGGGAGGTGCCCATTTTTATTGGGGGTCCACCGATATCTGATGAAATGTTGGGCCTTGCCGGATGATTTGTTGTGGGCTGGACGAACTGAAATGTGGGCTGTCATCATGACTCTGCTTTTCCTTTGTAACGAAAATATTTGAATGGTATACTAAAATCCGAAGAATGTTTGCCTAAAGCACAATATTTTGCATAAAAAGAGAAGCCTGACTTTGTAAGCTTGAGCAGTCTCCTGAGAATATACATCCCGTGTGTTGTACTTTTAGGACGCTTTTTTCTTGGTTGCAGCCAATAAAATCGATCCTTGACTTCACCTAGAAGACTCTGAGTTTCTGTGGTCTGAATCAGGAAAGCACCCGAGGTCTTTGGGTGTACCCTGGCACCGCTGGGTTACCGGTTCGGTACCGGTTCTGAAAAACCCAGTACCTCAGTTGGCGCCCAACGTTTGGGGCGATACCAGTGGGACAGGGTCCAGCCAGAGGTTCGTGAGGAGCTTCGTGTGAAAATTCTGGAGGAAGGCCATCCACTTCATCGAACCCTGCATGTCGACGTGGTCCGAAAGTCTTTGCTGCGAGGTTCCCCGCTTCCCGACGGCTACAAAGGACTGCTACCCTGGCTATCGCCCTGATTTGGACCCTTGAAGTTTGGTAGAGCGAAACGATAAGACAAGTCTTCTGGTGACGTCATCGATATCTCAGTTAAGTATAAGTGGAGCGTCTCCCAGTCCTTAGTTGGTCTTAGTTTGAGTATTCCCTTTGGGATCATTTTTGGAACTTGCAAGTGCCAAAGCCAAAGGACTCGTGTATTCACGAGAAATATCGTAATCGATAATCCTTTGAAGTTTGAAGCTAGACTAGAGAGCCAAGATGCCTGGTCTTAGCAGACTTGGAAATTTGTTTTGTCTTGGTTGTAATAATAGGGATTCCCGATTGGAGGACTCGTGTCCGGTTCCTCCAATTGGAACTCCAACTTATGAATTATATGTAAAACATGGCGTAGGTCCCATCACATATAATGAAGTGTGGATCAAATACACCAGAAAAGATGGTGTTTTAAAATGGCCCCAATATGGTAGCTTTGATACAGAAATCTTAGATAACCTCGAAGTTAAACTTTTCAAGAAGAAAGCCCGGCCGGCAATGTTTGACTCTTTCCGCCTGTGGCGTAAGGAAGCCAAACAAAAGGAAATTAAATTAGCGAAGAAAAATAAGAGAGAAGGGGGAATTTCGATAATGCAAGCTGCTATGCAGTATAATGACAATGAAGAAGAACAGATGAGTGAGCAGTTGCACAGGCAACGTAAAATGGTAATAGATAAATGCTATCCAGTTTTGCCGCCTCCTCAGCAAGATGCAGAAAAAGGGCTTGAAAAAGATCCATTAATGGCGCATTTATTAAGTTCGGACCCGAGCTCGTCCACACTTCATTTTCAGATTAGAACAACTTCACTATGAAAGGCATTGTCGACTCCCTGATGAAGGGCATGACTTTAATGCCCGAAATGCATTGGTAATACTATCGTGACATTGCCTGAAGGAAATAACATGCTTGAGAATTGTCAACACGACACAGACAAGATGTTCGAATAGTTCTAAACTCAAAGTGTTAAAGCAATAAAAAAAAATACATTCTAAGAAACAAATTGGAGTGGAAGTCTTTCTCATAAGAAGACAACTATATGTGTGCCCGTAAAGGGATGAGTCTAGGGCTCCCCAGCCTCACTTCTCAATTCATATGTTAGGACGTCGTTGGACTCTCGACGCCGCCTTTCGGTGCACCTTCAAATTGAATTAACGTGATTACTGCAACACAACCCATTGCTGTGCATCTATCCAATTCTTAGCATTTATTAAGTTCGCCACCCCCCTATGCGCAAAATGCCACGGCACCTCCGCAACCTTTATTGTGCAACCTGTGCCTCCTGTTGCTCCACAGCACCCACCAGCTGTTGTTCAGCTGGCTCCTGCTCCTTCGGTGCAGCCTCCTCAAGGCCCACCGATCACATCTGCTTCACCTGTGCTTTCTACGACTTTGCCTAGTGCACCTTCTATTTCTCCTAATGATCCCTCTGCTATTGCCTCTGCCCCTGCCTTATCTCACCCTGTTTTTCCACCCGTTCTTCCGTCAGTTTCTCCTTCCGTTCGACAGAGAATGGCCAACACTGTTACTAATCTTTTCTCACCTTTTTTCGGGTCGCCTAATACGACCCCTAACATGGAACGAAGACAGTTGCGAAGTCAACTGCCTGACTATCGAGAGAGAGATTTACTGAATCGTTTAGCGCATAAATGGGTTATCGACGCTGTAAGGTATGATGTAGAGTCTGTCATGGAAGTCTTCCGTCAATGGGAAGCACCGAAGCAGAGATATGTTTTTGAACAAATGTGTGTTTTTCTCTGTGAGGATTTGGAAGACAATGATCTGGAATACAACCCGCCCAAGTTGTGTCGTGTGCGTTTCGAGTTCGCAGAGGGCATGATCATAGGTCCCGATGTCGAGAGAGCGGTTGAGACATTGTTGTCATATCGGAGTAAGGGGGGCACTTCTCAATCACTATTTGAGCATGATAGCGGTAGGAAAAAGGCGCGACAGTACCTCATGAGAGAAGTTCCTCCAGTACGAAGGAAGAAGTAGCAGCTGGTCCTGGTAATGTTCCAACACTTGTGCCAGCACATTTTCAGCGTGTGTGGGTACATGTTCCTTGGAAGCGAGCTGAAGTTTTGGCCCTTAAACAGACATTACCTGATCCCCGTAAAAATCCCGCAGGGTATTACAAAGAGTTGTCACAGACTGCTGGGTCATGTATCATGAATTTAGCAGACATAGACATGTTGTTTGGGAACGTTGTTCCACAGCCTCTATGGGGAAAGATTTGTCAAGCAGATCATGATCAGGAGTTAGGTGACTCATGGGCTAATATTACTGCTGCAGATGGCCGACAGGTTGGTGGTGCTAAACCCGAGCCTTTAGTAGCAGACCTCCCTGGTAGGATTATTAATTACATGAAGACTTTAATGCCTGCCATGCGAGTAAATTGGGATATATTGTCTGCATGTAAGCAGAAGAAGGTTGAAACGGTCTCAGATTTCTTCACCAGGTTTGAAGAGACTTTTGTCGACCACAGTGGTCAAGATATGAGCACAGATGGTGGTCAACGACTGTTCGTCGATAAATTTGTGCACAATCTGCTTCCAGAGTTGTGTAAAAAGTTAAAAGACTCAGAGAGTTCTTGGGCAGTTTCCTCTTCAGCACAGATATTGGCTACTGCACAGTAATATGAAAATTGAGACAAAGATGAGAAAGATAGAGCAGAGAAGAAAACTAAAGAGTTGAAAACGAAGGTTTTGTTACAGCAAGCATATCCGCCACGTGGTGGTGGTGGCCAGAATAGTGGAGGTCAAAATAATAGTGGTCAGAGTAA